>NC_141723.1:0-1200000 GCF_971803275.1 Cyanistes caeruleus
AAAGTGATCCATGGCAGCTCTGCATTGTAGTGAAGGATGAGCATGCAGTGGTCCAGATGCAGCATTGCCCACCCTCCAGGCTGCTGTTTGCTCTGCTGAAAGACTCTTGCAGGACTGTGGCCCCTCTCCATGCAATGGAAATCATTGCCACAGCTCTCAGTTGAGGCACTGGCATTTCCAGAGCCAGATTCAGGCACAATCCTACTGCCTGCTGAGCATCTGGGAAAGGTGCTGAGCATCTTCAGGCCTACAAGCACAAAAGAGCTCAGGCTCTCCCCGAACTGGGTTTTCAGGGCAGCTTTCCATATCTCTGCAAGATTTCTTCATCCCTCAACACGTCTGACTTTATGATGTCCAACGATGCATTTGGGTTTCTTCCGTCCTCTTGTGTGCCCGTGAGTAACCTTCCACGTGGATGAAGGAGATTGTGTACAGGACAATTGATTGCGGCATTGCCATTTGGCTTCACTGTCACTCAGTTGAACACGGTCCTTATCTAAGAAGGACTTCCAAGAAATGGCTAGGAGTTTTGGCTGTGAGAGGAGCAGAAAGCACATTTTCTACAGCAAATTGCTAGCTGATGCACTTTCCTCCCTGCCAAAATAGTGATTGCCATTCATCTTCCTGGGAAGAATGTAAAGACCCATTCAGAGATGCCAGGTTCAGCTGGCCTGTGGCTTTGTGTGCCTCATTTCACATGTCCAATTTCAAGGGCCACTAAAAGAGGCTCATGTTTGCCTTGCTACCCACAAGTGCTGTAGCTATTTCCAGGAGAAGAGGGAAAACATCGCTGTCCTGTGGTGTGGTAGAAATGCCACCACAACTGTGATTGTGTGAGCAAAGCCAGCCAGTGCTTTTTGGGGCAGCAGCAGCAGCGGAGAGTGTGGCAGAGCGGTTTTGATACTCTTTTTAGAGTCCTGCAAACATTGTTCCCGAAACAACCCACAGCTTTGCAAATGTGCCCGAAGAAAATGCAAAGAGAACTGGGGTGTGAAAATCAAAGACTGTTTATCTGTAGAAGAAAAGGAACAAGAATGAACTACACCACATATTTACACTGTAAGAATATTGGTAACAGCAACAACAACAACAACAACAAACTATAGAACCTATTTACCTGAGAACAGATCTAACAAAACTCTATGAAACGTATTTACAGACAACTTAAACAAACTCTAAAACTTCTATCCTGAACACAACTGTAAAACGTATGTACAGCAGGGTGGCATCTGTGTCTGTGATGTCCCTAAGTCCTGGAAGAAAAACAAGTAGCACGGTCAGTGCAGTCAGGCACGGAAGGGTGTTCCATGTGCTGCCGGGCTGGGACACTGGCCCAGTGGGACTCTGCTGCCAGAAGGGAGCCTGGCTGGGGGCTGTGGCCCAGGCACTGGAACAGGGCTTGTGTGGCCCACAGCAAGCCCAGGCCAGGCCAGGGATGGCCAGCAGAATGCAGTGCATGGGCTAGCGTGTCCCCTGAGCAGGAAGTGCCCAGCCCGGCCCCAGGCTGGCAGCAGGGGACCCACTCTGCCTGTGGGGGGAGCACCTGCCTGTTCTGCTGCTGGCATCGGTCTTCATCCCAAGACCATGTCTTCCTCCTTGTCTTTTAGATCAATATCCATCTCTTCAATAGAATCTTTCGTTTCCACCTCCATCTCTTCCTCTGTCTCGTACATATCCACATCCATCTCTTCCTCTCCAGTATCCTCTCCGTCCACTTCCATGGCTTCTTCTCTATCAGTCTGTGTATCGACGTCCGTCTCCTCCTCTCCGTCTGTGCCAGCCTGCAGAGGTAGCAAAATTTCCCACCCTGTCCCACAGAGCTCCAGCCCAGCCACGCAGCTGCGGGGTGTCCGCCTCCGTGGAATAGTACCATACTTCTTTTGGAACAAATGCAGACATCCTGCAGGGATGGAGAGCAAAATCCAAGCGATGGGGAGCTTTGGGGACTGCTGGGGGAATCAGGGAGCAGGTGGCAACAAGGTGACAGGGGTAGGCTTGGAGCAGGGTGAAGAGCGTGCTGGCACAAGGAGCCAAGGGTTGTGTTGTGGCCGTTGCTGGATGCTGGAAGTTCTAGCTGGAGCGTGCACTGTGACATCACCGCCAGGAGTTCAGGCCCAGGCTGAAGTGGACAACGGAGACCGTAGAATGAATGATGGAATCCCTGGGTGCTTGGGCTTGGAAGGGACCCTAAAGACCATCTTGTTCCAAGCGGAGCAATCTTCGCCCAGAATAGGTTGCTCAGAGCCCCGCTCCCAGCTGGCCTTGGATGTTGCCAAGGATGGAGCATCCCCAGCCTCTGTGCACAGCCTGGGCCAGTGGCCCAGCAGCCGGAGTGGAAAAGAGCAGCTTCATTAGATCCAACTTCAAGCTCACTCCTGCAGTTGAAAGGCTTCTCCTCTCTGTGCCCATCTTTCCTAGAGCTGCAGGGAGGCCTCGCCAGCCCCCTTCTCTTTCCAGGCTGAGCATCCCCAGCCCCACACGGACAGCAGTCCGATGCGTGGCAGTCAAGGCTAAAGGGTAGCAAATGGCTACATCAGGAAGTGAGAGATGGAAGCTTTTGGAGATGGAAGCTTTACCTCTAAATGTAGAAAAGAAAGAAAAGTGGAGGGGGAAATGGTGGGACTCTGGCTCTGTTCTAACTGGCGAAGATTTTCTTTTCTTCTTTTCTGTCGTGCTAACCCAAGTTCTGTTGTTTGAAAGGAGGTTTAGCAAAATATCCATCGTCTTCTCCACTGCTGAAACACTGAACAACATCTGGGCAGGCTGAGGATGCAGAGCAAAACCTGCAAATATCTACTGCTGATCGTGATCCTGGGGAATGCAGCTAAAGCCAGCCAAAAGCAATTTCTGGAAAGTCAAGCCTGCTTTACGTTTTCTGGAGTTTGCTTGTGCCAACTTCACCAGTCATTTCTAAAAAAGGAAAAGAAACTCCAAGCAAAAGAGAGAAAAACACAAAGAAACCAACCCAAAGAAACCAATCAAACAAACAGATAAAACACCCCCAATCAAACCAAAGGCAATGAGAAGTTAGGACTAGTTGTAAGGATATCACAGCAGGCGAATGGCTGCTTCCTACTTGGATCACCATCCAAAGCCACCTAGAACAACTTCTCCAAAACATATCCAACAGGAGAAATGGAAAAAGTGATCCATGGCAGCTCTGCATTGTAGTGAAGGATGAGCATGCAGTGGTCCAGATGCAGCATTGCCCACCCTCCAGGCTGCTGTTTGCTCTGCTGAAAGACTCTTGCAGGACTGTGGCCCCTCTCCATGCAATGGAAATCATTGCCACAGCTCTCAGTTGAGGCACTGGCATTTCCAGAGCCAGATTCAGGCACAATCCTACTGCCTGCTGAGCATCTGGGAAAGGTGCTGAGCATCTTCAGGCCTACAAGCACAAAAGAGCTCAGGCTCTCCCCGAACTGGGTTTTCAGGGCAGCTTTCCATATCTCTGCAAGATTTCTTCATCCCTCAACACGTCTGACTTTATGATGTCCAACGATGCATTTGGGTTTCTTCCGTCCTCTTGTGTGCCCGTGAGTAACCTTCCACGTGGATGAAGGAGATTGTGTACAGGACAATTGATTGCGGCATTGCCATTTGGCTTCACTGTCACTCAGTTGAACACGGTCCTTATCTAAGAAGGACTTCCAAGAAATGGGTAGGAGTTTTGGCTGTGAGAGGAGCAGAAAGCACATTTTCTACAGCAAATTGCTAGCTGATGCACTTTCCTCCCTGCCAAAATAGTGATTGCCATTCATCTTCCTGGGAAGAATGTAAAGACCCATTCAGAGATGCCAGGTTCAGCTGGCCTGTGGCTTTGTGTGCCTCATTTCACATGTCCAATTTCAAGGGCCACTAAAAGAGGCTCATGTTTGCCTTGCTACCCACAAGTGCTGTAGCTATTTCCAGGAGAAGAGGGAAAACATCGCTGTCCTGTGGTGTGGTAGAAATGCCACCACAACTGTGATTGTGTGAGCAAAGCCAGCCAGTGCTTTTTGGGGCAGCAGCAGCAGCTGAGAGTGTGGCAGAGCGGTTGTGATACTCTTTTTAGAGTCCTGCAAACATTGTTCCCGAAACAACCCACAGCTTTGCAAATGTGCCCGAAGAAAATGCAAAGAGAACTGGGGTGTGAAAATCAAAGACTGTTTATCTGTAGAAGAAAAGGAACAAGAATGAACTACACCACATATTTACACTGTAAGAATATTGGTAACAGCAACAACAACAACAACAACAAACTATAGAACCTATTTACCTGAGAACAGATCTAACAAAACTCTATGAAACGTATTTACAGACAACTTAAACAAACTCTAAAACATCTGTGTCTGTGATGTCCCTAAGTCCTGGAAGAAAAACAAGTAGCACGGTCAGTGCAGTCAGGCACGGAAGGGTGTTCCATGTGCTGCCGGGCTGGGACACTGGCCCAGTGGGACTCTGCTGCCAGAAGGGAGCCTGGCTGGGGGCTGTGGCCCAGGCACTGGAACAGGGCTTGTGTGGCCCACAGCAAGCCCAGGCCAGGCCAGGGATGGCCAGCAGAATGCAGTGCATGGGCTAGCGTGTCCCTGAGCAGGAAGTGCCCAGCCCGGCCCCAGGCTGGCAGCAGGGGACCCACTCTGCCTGTGGGGGGAGCACCTGCCTGTTCTGCTGCTGGCATCGGTCTTCATCCCAAGACCATGTCTTCTTCCTTGTCTTTTAGATCAATATCCATCTCTTCAATAGAATCTTTCGTTTCCACCTCCATCTCTTCCTCTGTCTCGTACATATCCACATCCATCTCTTCCTCTCCAGTATCCTCTCCGTCCACTTCCATGGCTTCTTCTCTATCAGTCTGTGTATCGACGTCCGTCTCCTCCTCTCCGTCTGTGCCAGCCTGCAGAGGTAGCAAAATTTCCCAGCCTGTCCCACAGAGCTCCAGCCCAGCCAGGCAGCTGCGGGGTGTCCGCCTCCGTGGAATAGTACCATACCTCTTTTGGAACAAATGCAGACATCCTGCAGGGATGGAGAGCAAAATCCAAGCGATGGGGAGCTTTGGGGACTGCTGGGGGAATCAGGGAGCAGGTGGCAACAAGGTGACAGGGGTAGGCTTGGAGCAGGGTGAATGAAGAGCGTGCTGGCACAAGGAGCCAAGGGTTGTGTTGTGGCCGTTGCTGGATGCTGGAAGTTCTAGCTGGAGCGTGCACTGTGACATCACCGCCAGGAGTTGAGGCCCAGTCTGAAGTGGACAACGGAGACCGTAGAATGAATGATGGAATCCCTGGGTGCTTGGGCTTGGAAGGGACCCTAAAGACCATCTTGTTCCAAGCGGAGCAATCTTCGCCCAGAATAGGTTGCTCAGAGCCCCGCTCCCAGCTGGCCTTGGATGTTGCCAAGGATGGAGCATCCCCAGCCTCTGTGCACAGCCTGGGCCAGTGGCCCAGCAGCCGGAGTGGAAAAGAGCAGCTTCATTAGATCCAACTTCAAGCTCACTCCTGCAGTTGAAAGGCTTCTCCTCTCTGTGCCCATCTTTCCTAGAGCTGCAGGGAGGCCTCGCCAGCCCCCTTCTCTTTCCAGGCTGAGCATCCCCAGCCCCACACGGACAGCAGTCCGATGCGTGGCAGTCAAGGCTAAAGGGTAGCAAATGGCTACATCAGGAAGTGAGAGATGGAAGCTTTTGGAGATGGAAGCTTTACCTCTAAATGTAGAAAAGAAAGAAAAGTGGAGGGGGAAATGGTGGGACTCTGGCTCTGTTCTAACTGGCGAAGATTTTCTTTTCTTCTTTTCTGTCGTGCTAACCCAAGTTCTGTTTTTTGAAAGGAGGTTTAGCAAAATATCCATCGTCTTCTCCACTGCTGAAACACTGAACAACATCTGGGCAGGCTGAGGATGCAGAGCAAAACCTGCAAATATCTACTGCTGATCGTGATCCTGGGGAATGCAGCTAAAGCCAGCCAAAAGCAATTTCTGGAAAGTCAAGCCTGCTTTACGTTTTCTGGAGTTTGCTTGTGCCAACTTCACCAGTCATTTCTAAAAAAGGAAAAGAAACTCCAAGCAAAACAGAGAAAAACACAAAGAAACCAACCCAAAGAAACCAATCAAACAAACAGATAAAACACCCCCAATCAAACCAAAGGCAATGAGAAGTTAGGACTAGTTGTAAGGATATCACAGCAGGCGAATGGCTGCTTCCTACTTGGATCACCATCCAAAGCCACCTAGAACAACTTCTCCAAAACATATCCAACAGGAGAAATGGAAAAAGTGATCCATGGCAGCTCTGCATTGTAGTGAAGGATGAGCATGCAGTGGTCCAGATGCAGCACTGCCCACCCTCCAGGCTGCTGTTTGCTCTGCTGAAAGACTCTTGCAGGACTGTGGCCCCTCTCCATGCAATGGAAATCATTGCCACAGCTCTCAGTTGAGGCACTGGCATTTCCAGAGCCAGATTCAGGCACAATCCTACTGCCTGCTGAGCATCTGGGAAAGGTGCTGAGCATCTTCAGGCCTACAAGCACAAAAGAGCTCAGGCTTTCCCCGAACTGGGTTTTCAGGGCAGCTTTCCATATCTCTGCAAGATTTCTTCATCCCTCAACACGTCTGACTTTATGATGTCCAACGATGCATTTGGGTTTCTTCCGTCCTCTTGTGTGCCCGTGAGTAACCTTCCACGTGGATGAAGGAGATTGTGTACAGGACAATTGATTGCGGCATTGCCATTTGGCTTCACTGTCACTCAGTTGAACACGGTCCTTATCTAAGAAGGACTTCCAAGAAATGGGTAGGAGTTTTGGCTGTGAGAGGAGCAGAAAGCACATTTTCTACAGCAAATTGCTAGCTGATGCACTTTCCTCCCTGCCAAAATAGTGATTGCCATTCATCTTCCTGGGAAGAATGTAAAGACCCATTCAGAGATGCCAGGTTCAGCTGGCCTGTGGCTTTGTGTGCCTCATTTCACATGTCCAATTTCAAGGGCCACTAAAAGAGGCTCATGTTTGCCTTGCTACCCACAAGTGCTGTAGCTATTTCCAGGAGAAGAGGGAAAACATCGCTGTCCTGTGGTGTGGTAGAAATGCCACCACAACTGTGATTGTGTGAGCAAAGCCAGCCAGTGCTTTTTGGGGCAGCAGCAGCAGCTGAGAGTGTGGCAGAGCGGTTGTGATACTCTTTTTAGAGTCCTGCAAACATTGTTCCCGAAACAACCCACAGCTTTGCAAATGTGCCCGAAGAAAATGCAAAGAGAACTGGGGTGTGAAAATCAAAGACTGTTTATCTGTAGAAGAAAAGGAACAAGAATGAACTACACCACATATTTACACTGTAAGAATATTGGTAACAGCAACAACAACAACAACAACAAACTATAGAACCTATTTACCTGAGAACAGATCTAACAAAACTCTATGAAACGTATTTACAGACAACTTAAACAAACTCTAAAACATCTGTGTCTGTGATGTCCCTAAGTCCTGGAAGAAAAACAAGTAGCACGGTCAGTGCAGTCAGGCACGGAAGGGTGTTCCATGTGCTGCCGGGCTGGGACACTGGCCCAGTGGGACTCTGCTGCCAGAAGGGAGCCTGGCTGGGGGCTGTGGCCCAGGCACTGGAACAGGGCTTGTGTGGCCCACAGCAAGCCCAGGCCAGGCCAGGGATGGCCAGCAGAATGCAGTGCATGGGCTAGCGTGTCCCTGAGCAGGAAGTGCCCAGCCCGGCCCCAGGCTGGCAGCAGGGGACCCACTCTGCCTGTGGGGGGAGCACCTGCCTGTTCTGCTGCTGGCATCGGTCTTCATCCCAAGACCATGTCTTCTTCCTTGTCTTTTAGATCAATATCCATCTCTTCAATAGAATCTTTCGTTTCCACCTCCATCTCTTCCTCTGTCTCGTACATATCCACATCCATCTCTTCCTCTCCAGTATCCTCTCCGTCCACTTCCATGGCTTCTTCTCTATCAGTCTGTGTATCGACGTCCGTCTCCTCCTCTCCGTCTGTGCCAGCCTGCAGAGGTAGCAAAATTTCCCACCCTGTCCCACAGAGCTCCAGCCCAGCCAGGCAGCTGCGGGGTGTCCGCCTCCGTGGAATAGTACCATAGCTCTTTTGGAACAAATGCAGACATCCTGCAGGGATGGAGAGCAAAATCCAAGCGATGGGGAGCTTTGGGGACTGCTGGGGGAATCAGGGAGCAGGTGGCAACAAGGTGACAGGGGTAGGCTTGGAGCAGGGTGAATGAAGAGCGTGCTGGCACAAGGAGCCAAGGGTTGTGTTGTGGCCGTTGCTGGATGCTGGAAGTTCTAGCTGGAGCGTGCACTGTGACATCACCGCCAGGAGTTGAGGCCCAGTCTGAAGTGGACAACGGAGACCGTAGAATGAATGATGGAATCCCTGGGTGCTTGGGCTTGGAAGGGACCCTAAAGACCATCTTGTTCCAAGCGGAGCAATCTTCGCCCAGAATAGGTTGCTCAGAGCCCCGCTCCCAGCTGGCCTTGGATGTTGCCAAGGATGGAGCATCCCCAGCCTCTGTGCACAGCCTGGGCCAGTGGCCCAGCAGCCGGAGTGGAAAAGAGCAGCTTCATTAGATCCAACTTCAAGCTCACTCCTGCAGTTGAAAGGCTTCTCCTCTCTGTGCCCATCTTTCCTAGAGCTGCAGGGAGGCCTCGCCAGCCCCCTTCTCTTTCCAGGCTGAGCATCCCCAGCCCCACACGGACAGCAGTCCGATGCGTGGCAGTCAAGGCTAAAGGGTAGCAAATGGCTACATCAGGAAGTGAGAGATGGAAGCTTTTGGAGATGGAAGCTTTACCTCTAAATGTAGAAAAGAAAGAAAAGTGGAGGGGGAAATGGTGGGACTCTGGCTCTGTTCTAACTGGCGAAGATTTTCTTTTCTTCTTTTCTGTCGTGCTAACCCAAGTTCTGTTGTTTGAAAGGAGGTTTAGCAAAATATCCATCGTCTTCTCCACTGCTGAAACACTGAACAACATCTGGGCAGGCTGAGGATGCAGAGCAAAACCTGCAAATATCTACTGCTGATCGTGATCCTGGGGAATGCAGCTAAAGCCAGCCAAAAGCAATTTCTGGAAAGTCAAGCCTGCTTTACGTTTTCTGGAGTTTGCTTGTGCCAACTTCACCAGTCATTTCTAAAAAAGGAAAAGAAACTCCAAGCAAAACAGAGAAAAACACAAAGAAACCAACCCAAAGAAACCAATCAAACAAACAGATAAAACACCCCCAATCAAACCAAAGGCAATGAGAAGTTAGGACTAGTTGTAAGGATATCACAGCAGGCGAATGGCTGCTTCCTACTTGGATCACCATCCAAAGCCACCTAGAACAACTTCTCCAAAACATATCCAACAGGAGAAATGGAAAAAGTGATCCATGGCAGCTCTGCATTGTAGTGAAGGATGAGCATGCAGTGGTCCAGATGCAGCATTGCCCACCCTCCAGGCTGCTGTTTGCTCTGCTGAAAGACTCTTGCAGGACTGTGGCCCCTCTCCATGCAATGGAAATCATTGCCACAGCTCTCAGTTGAGGCACTGGCATTTCCAGAGCCAGATTCAGGCACAATCCTACTGCCTGCTGAGCATCTGGGAAAGGTGCTGAGCATCTTCAGGCCTACAAGCACAAAAGAGCTCAGGCTCTCCCCGAACTGGGTTTTCAGGGCAGCTTTCCATATCTCTGCAAGATTTCTTCATCCCTCAACACGTCTGACTTTATGATGTCCAACGATGCATTTGGGTTTCTTCCGTCCTCTTGTGTGCCCGTGGGTAACCTTCCACGTGGATGAAGGAGATTGTGTACAGGACAATTGATTGCGGCATTGCCATTTGGCTTCACTGTCACTCAGTTGAACACGGTCCTTATCTAAGAAGGACTTCCAAGAAATGGGTAGGAGTTTTGGCTGTGAGAGGAGCAGAAAGCACATTTTCTACAGCAAATTGCTAGCTGATGCACTTTCCTCCCTGCCAAAATAGTGATTGCCATTCATCTTCCTGGGAAGAATGTAAAGACCCATTCAGAGATGCCAGGTTCAGCTGGCCTGTGGCTTTGTGTGCCTCATTTCACATGTCCAATTTCAAGGGCCACTAAAAGAGGCTCATGTTTGCCTTGCTACCCACAAGTGCTGTAGCTATTTCCAGGAGAAGAGGGAAAACATCGCTGTCCTGTGGTGTGGTAGAAATGCCACCACAACTGTGATTGTGTGAGCAAAGCCAGCCAGTGCTTTTTGGGGCAGCAGCAGCAGCTGAGAGTGTGGCAGAGCGGTTGTGATACTCTTTTTAGAGTCCTGCAAACATTGTTCCCGAAACAACCCACAGCTTTGCAAATGTGCCCGAAGAAAATGCAAAGAGAACTGGGGTGTGAAAATCAAAGACTGTTTATCTGTAGAAGAAAAGGAACAAGAATGAACTACACCACATATTTACACTGTAAGAATATTGGTAACAGCAACAACAACAACAACAACAAACTATAGAACCTATTTACCTGAGAACAGATCTAACAAAACTCTATGAAACGTATTTACAGACAACTTAAACAAACTCTAAAACATCTGTGTCTGTGATGTCCCTAAGTCCTGGAAGAAAAACAAGTAGCACGGTCAGTGCAGTCAGGCACGGAAGGGTGTTCCATGTGCTGCCGGGCTGGGACACTGGCCCAGTGGGACTCTGCTGCCAGAAGGGAGCCTGGCTGGGGGCTGTGGCCCAGGCACTGGAACAGGGCTTGTGTGGCCCACAGCAAGCCCAGGCCAGGCCAGGGATGGCCAGCAGAATGCAGTGCATGGGCTAGCGTGTCCCTGAGCAGGAAGTGCCCAGCCCGGCCCCAGGCTGGCAGCAGGGGACCCACTCTGCCTGTGGGGGGAGCACCTGCCTGTTCTGCTGCTGGCATCGGTCTTCATCCCAAGACCATGTCTTCTTCCTTGTCTTTTAGATCAATATCCATCTCTTCAATAGAATCTTTCGTTTCCACCTCCATCTCTTCCTCTGTCTCGTACATATCCACATCCATCTCTTCCTCTCCAGTATCCTCTCCGTCCACTTCCATGGCTTCTTCTCTATCAGTCTGTGTATCGACGTCCGTCTCCTCCTCTCCGTCTGTGCCAGCCTGCAGAGGTAGCAAAATTTCCCACCCTGTCCCACAGAGCTCCAGCCCAGCCAGGCAGCTGCGGGGTGTCCGCCTCCGTGGAATAGTACCATAGCTCTTTTGGAACAAATGCAGACATCCTGCAGGGATGGAGAGCAAAATCCAAGCGATGGGGAGCTTTGGGGACTGCTGGGGGAATCAGGGAGCAGGTGGCAACAAGGTGACAGGGGTAGGCTTGGAGCAGGGTGAATGAAGAGCGTGCTGGCACAAGGAGCCAAGGGTTGTGTTGTGGCCGTTGCTGGATGCTGGAAGTTCTAGCTGGAGCGTGCACTGTGACATCACCGCCAGGAGTTGAGGCCCAGTCTGAAGTGGACAACGGAGACCGTAGAATGAATGATGGAATCCCTGGGTGCTTGGGCTTGGAAGGGACCCTAAAGACCATCTTGTTCCAAGCGGAGCAATCTTCGCCCAGAATAGGTTGCTCAGAGCCCCGCTCCCAGCTGGCCTTGGATGTTGCCAAGGATGGAGCATCCCCAGCCTCTGTGCACAGCCTGGGCCAGTGGCCCAGCAGCCGGAGTGGAAAAGAGCAGCTTCATTAGATCCAACTTCAAGCTCACTCCTGCAGTTGAAAGGCTTCTCCTCTCTGTGCCCATCTTTCCTAGAGCTGCAGGGAGGCCTCGCCAGCCCCCTTCTCTTTCCAGGCTGAGCATCCCCAGCCCCACACGGACAGCAGTCCGATGCGTGGCAGTCAAGGCTAAAGGGTAGCAAATGGCTACATCAGGAAGTGAGAGATGGAAGCTTTTGGAGATGGAAGCTTTACCTCTAAATGTAGAAAAGAAAGAAAAGTGGAGGGGGAAATGGTGGGACTCTGGCTCTGTTCTAACTGGCGAAGATTTTCTTTTCTTCTTTTCTGTCGTGCTAACCCAAGTTCTGTTGTTTGAAAGGAGGTTTAGCAAAATATCCATCGTCTTCTCCACTGCTGAAACACTGAACAACATCTGGGCAGGCTGAGGATGCAGAGCAAAACCTGCAAATATCTACTGCTGATCGTGATCCTGGGGAATGCAGCTAAAGCCAGCCAAAAGCAATTTCTGGAAAGTCAAGCCTGCTTTACGTTTTCTGGAGTTTGCTTGTGCCAACTTCACCAGTCATTTCTAAAAAAGGAAAAGAAACTCCAAGCAAAACAGAGAAAAACACAAAGAAACCAACCCAAAGAAACCAATCAAACAAACAGATAAAACACCCCCAATCAAACCAAAGGCAATGAGAAGTTAGGACTAGTTGTAAGGATATCACAGCAGGCGAATGGCTGCTTCCTACTTGGATCACCATCCAAAGCCACCTAGAACAACTTCTCCAAAACATATCCAACAGGAGAAATGGAAAAAGTGATCCATGGCAGCTCTGCATTGTAGTGAAGAATGAGCATGCAGTGGTCCAGATGCAGCATTGCCCACCCTCCAGGCTGCTGTTTGCTCTGCTGAAAGACTCTTGCAGGACTGTGGCCCCTCTCCATGCAATGGAAATCATTGCCACAGCTCTCAGTTGAGGCACTGGCATTTCCAGAGCCAGATTCAGGCACAATCCTACTGCCTGCTGAGCATCTGGGAAAGGTGCTGAGCATCTTCAGGCCTACAAGCACAAAAGAGCTCAGGCTCTCCCCGAACTGGGTTTTCAGGGCAGCTTTCCATATCTCTGCAAGATTTCTTCATCCCTCAACACGTCTGACTTTATGATGTCCAACGATGCATTTGGGTTTCTTCCGTCCTCTTGTGTGCCCGTGGGTAACCTTCCACGTGGATGAAGGAGATTGTGTACAGGACAATTGATTGCGGCATTGCCATTTGGCTTCACTGTCACTCAGTTGAACACGGTCCTTATCTAAGAAGGACTTCCAAGAAATGGGTAGGAGTTTTGGCTGTGAGAGGAGCAGAAAGCACATTTTCTACAGCAAATTGCTAGCTGATGCACTTTCCTCCCTGCCAAAATAGTGATTGCCATTCATCTTCCTGGGAAGAATGTAAAGACCCATTCAGAGATGCCAGGTTCAGCTGGCCTGTGGCTTTGTGTGCCTCATTTCACATGTCCAATTTCAAGGGCCACTAAAAGAGGCTCATGTTTGCCTTGCTACCCACAAGTGCTGTAGCTATTTCCAGGAGAAGAGGGAAAACATCGCTGTCCTGTGGTGTGGTAGAAATGCCACCACAACTGTGATTGTGTGAGCAAAGCCAGCCAGTGCTTTTTGGGGCAGCAGCAGCAGCTGAGAGTGTGGCAGAGCGGTTGTGATACTCTTTTTAGAGTCCTGCAAACATTGTTCCCGAAACAACCCACAGCTTTGCAAATGTGCCCGAAGAAAATGCAAAGAGAACTGGGGTGTGAAAATCAAAGACTGTTTATCTGTAGAAGAAAAGGAACAAGAATGAACTACACCACATATTTACACTGTAAGAATATTGGTAACAGCAACAACAACAACAACAACAAACTATAGAACCTATTTACCTGAGAACAGATCTAACAAAACTCTATGAAACGTATTTACAGACAACTTAAACAAACTCTAAAACTTCTATCCTGAACACAACAACTGTAAAACGTATGTACAGCAGGGTGGCATCTGTGTCTGTGATGTCCCTAAGTCCTGGAAGAAAAACAAGTAGCACGGTCAGTGCAGTCAGGCACGGAAGGGTGTTCCATGTGCTGCCGGGCTGGGACACTGGCCCAGTGGGACTCTGCTGCCAGAAGGGAGCCTGGCTGGGGGCTGTGGCCCAGGCACTGGAACAGGGCTTGTGTGGCCCACAGCAAGCCCAGGCCAGGCCAGGGATGGCCAGCAGAATGCAGTGCATGGGCTAGCGTGTCCCTGAGCAGGAAGTGCCCAGCCCGGCCCCAGGCTGGCAGCAGGGGACCCACTCTGCCTGTGGGGGGAGCACCTGCCTATTCTGCTGCTGGCATCGGTCTTCATCCCAAGACCATGTCTTCTTCCTTGTCTTTTAGATCAATATCCATCTCTTCAATAGAATCTTTCGTTTCCACCTCCATCTCTTCCTCTGTCTCGTACATATCCACATCCATCTCTTGCTCTCCAGTATCCTCTCCGTCCACTTCCATGGCTTCTTCTCTATCAGTCTGTGTATCGACGTCCGTCTCCTCCTCTCCGTCTGTGCCAGCCTGCAGAGGTAGCAAAATTTCCCAGCCTGTCCCACAGAGCTCCAGCCCAGCCAGGCAGCTGCGGGGTGTCCGCCTCCGTGGAATAGTACCATACCTCTTTTGGAACAAATGCAGACATCCTGCAGGGATGGAGAGCAAAATCCAAGCGATGGGGAGCTTTGGGGACTGCTGGGGGAATCAGGGAGCAGGTGGCAACAAGGTGACAGGGGTAGGCTTGGAGCAGGGTGAAGAGCGTGCTGGCACAAGGAGCCAAGGGTTGTGTTGTGGCCGTTGCTGGATGCTGGAAGTTCTAGCTGGAGCGTGCACTGTGACATCACCGCCAGGAGTTGAGGCCCAGTCTGAAGTGGACAACGGAGACCGTAGAATGAATGATGGAATCCCTGGGTGCTTGGGCTTGGAAGGGACCCTAAAGACCATCTTGTTCCAAGCGGAGCAATCTTCGCCCAGAATAGGTTGCTCAGAGCCCCGCTCCCAGCTGGCCTTGGATGTTGCCAAGGATGGAGCATCCCCAGCCTCTGTGCACAGCCTGGGCCAGTGGCCCAGCAGCCGGAGTGGAAAAGAGCAGCTTCATTAGATCCAACTTCAAGCTCACTCCTGCAGTTGAAAGGCTTCTCCTCTCTGTGCCCATCTTTCCTAGAGCTGCAGGGAGGCCTCGCCAGCCCCCTTCTCTTTCCAGGCTGAGCATCCCCAGCCCCACACGGACAGCAGTCCGATGCGTGGCAGTCAAGGCTAAAGGGTAGCAAATGGCTACATCAGGAAGTGAGAGATGGAAGCTTTTGGAGATGGAAGCTTTACCTCTAAATGTAGAAAAGAAAGAAAAGTGGAGGGGGAAATGGTGGGACTCTGGCTCTGTTCTAACTGGCGAAGATTTTCTTTTCTTCTTTTCTGTCGTGCTAACCCAAGTTCTGTTGTTTGAAAGGAGGTTTAGCAAAATATCCATCGTCTTCTCCACTGCTGAAACACTGAACAACATCTGGGCAGGCTGAGGATGCAGAGCAAAACCTGCAAATATCTACTGCTGATCGTGATCCTGGGGAATGCAGCTAAAGCCAGCCAAAAGCAATTTCTGGAAAGTCAAGCCTGCTTTACGTTTTCTGGAGTTTGCTTGTGCCAACTTCACCAGTCATTTCTAAAAAAGGAAAAGAAACTCCAAGCAAAAGAGAGAAAAACACAAAGAAACCAACCCAAAGAAACCAATCAAACAAACAGATAAAACACCCCCAATCAAACCAAAGGCAATGAGAAGTTAGGACTAGTTGTAAGGATATCACAGCAGGCGAATGGCTGCTTCCTACTTGGATCACCATCCAAAGCCACCTAGAACAACTTCTCCAAAACATATCCAACAGGAGAAATGGAAAAAGTGATCCATGGCAGCTCTGCATTGTAGTGAAGGATGAGCATGCAGTGGTCCAGATGCAGCATTGCCCACCCTCCAGGCTGCTGTTTGCTCTGCTGAAAGACTCTTGCAGGACTGTGGCCCCTCTCCATGCAATGGAAATCATTGCCACAGCTCTCAGTTGAGGCACTGGCATTTCCAGAGCCAGATTCAGGCACAATCCTACTGCCTGCTGAGCATCTGGGAAAGGTGCTGAGCATCTTCAGGCCTACAAGCACAAAAGAGCTCAGGCTCTCCCCGAACTGGGTTTTCAGGGCAGCTTTCCATATCTCTGCAAGATTTCTTCATCCCTCAACACGTCTGACTTTATGATGTCCAACGATGCATTTGGGTTTCTTCCGTCCTCTTGTGTGCCCGTGAGTAACCTTCCACGTGGATGAAGGAGATTGTGTACAGGACAATTGATTGCGGCATTGCCATTTGGCTTCACTGTCACTCAGTTGAACACGGTCCTTATCTAAGAAGGACTTCCAAGAAATGGGTAGGAGTTTTGGCTGTGAGAGGAGCAGAAAGCACATTTTCTACAGCAAATTGCTAGCTGATGCACTTTCCTCCCTGCCAAAATAGTGATTGCCATTCATCTTCCTGGGAAGAATGTAAAGACCCATTCAGAGATGCCAGGTTCAGCTGGCCTGTGGCTTTGTGTGCCTCATTTCACATGTCCAATTTCAAGGGCCACTAAAAGAGGCTCATGTTTGCCTTGCTACCCACAAGTGCTGTAGCTATTTCCAGGAGAAGAGGGAAAACATCGCTGTCCTGTGGTGTGGTAGAAATGCCACCACAACTGTGATTGTGTGAGCAAAGCCAGCCAGTGCTTTTTGGGGCAGCAGCAGCAGCTGAGAGTGTGGCAGAGCGGTTGTGATACTCTTTTTAGAGTCCTGCAAACATTGTTCCCGAAACAACCCACAGCTTTGCAAATGTGCCCGAAGAAAATGCAAAGAGAACTGGGGTGTGAAAATCAAAGACTGTTTATCTGTAGAAGAAAAGGAACAAGAATGAACTACACCACATATTTACACTGTAAGAATATTGGTAACAGCAACAACAACAACAACAACAAACTATAGAACCTATTTACCTGAGAACAGATCTAACAAAACTCTATGAAACGTATTTACAGACAACTTAAACAAACTCTAAAACTTCTATCCTGAACACAACAACTGTAAAACGTATGTACAGCAGGGTGGCATCTGTGTCTGTGATGTCCCTAAGTCCTGGAAGAAAAACAAGTAGCACGGTCAGTGCAGTCAGGCACGGAAGGGTGTTCCATGTGCTGCCGGGCTGGGACACTGGCCCAGTGGGACTCTGCTGCCAGAAGGGAGCCTGGCTGGGGGCTGTGGCCCAGGCACTGGAACAGGGCTTGTGTGGCCCACAGCAAGCCCAGGCCAGGCCAGGGATGGCCAGCAGAATGCAGTGCATGGGCTAGCGTGTCCCTGAGCAGGAAGTGCCCAGCCCGGCCCCAGGCTGGCAGCAGGGGACCCACTCTGCCTGTGGGGGGAGCACCTGCCTATTCTGCTGCTGGCATCGGTCTTCATCCCAAGACCATGTCTTCTTCCTTGTCTTTTAGATCAATATCCATCTCTTCAATAGAATCTTTCGTTTCCACCTCCATCTCTTCCTCTGTCTCGTACATATCCACATCCATCTCTTGCTCTCCAGTATCCTCTCCGTCCACTTCCATGGCTTCTTCTCTATCAGTCTGTGTATCGACGTCCGTCTCCTCCTCTCCGTCTGTGCCAGCCTGCAGAGGTAGCAAAATTTCCCAGCCTGTCCCACAGAGCTCCAGCCCAGCCAGGCAGCTGCGGGGTGTCCGCCTCCGTGGAATAGTACCATACCTCTTTTGGAACAAATGCAGACATCCTGCAGGGATGGAGAGCAAAATCCAAGCGATGGGGAGCTTTGGGGACTGCTGGGGGAATCAGGGAGCAGGTGGCAACAAGGTGACAGGGGTAGGCTTGGAGCAGGGTGAAGAGCGTGCTGGCACAAGGAGCCAAGGGTTGTGTTGTGGCCGTTGCTGGATGCTGGAAGTTCTAGCTGGAGCGTGCACTGTGACATCACCGCCAGGAGTTCAGGCCCAGGCTGAAGTGGACAACGGAGACCGTAGAATGAATGATGGAATCCCTGGGTGCTTGGGCTTGGAAGGGACCCTAAAGACCATCTTGTTCCAAGCGGAGCAATCTTCGCCCAGAATAGGTTGCTCAGAGCCCCGCTCCCAGCTGGCCTTGGATGTTGCCAAGGATGGAGCATCCCCAGCCTCTGTGCACAGCCTGGGCCAGTGGCCCAGCAGCCGGAGTGGAAAAGAGCAGCTTCATTAGATCCAACTTCAAGCTCACTCCTGCAGTTGAAAGGCTTCTCCTCTCTGTGCCCATCTTTCCTAGAGCTGCAGGGAGGCCTCGCCAGCCCCCTTCTCTTTCCAGGCTGAGCATCCCCAGCCCCACACGGACAGCAGTCCGATGCGTGGCAGTCAAGGCTAAAGGGTAGCAAATGGCTACATCAGGAAGTGAGAGATGGAAGCTTTTGGAGATGGAAGCTTTACCTCTAAATGTAGAAAAGAAAGAAAAGTGGAGGGGGAAATGGTGGGACTCTGGCTCTGTTCTAACTGGCGAAGATTTTCTTTTCTTCTTTTCTGTCGTGCTAACCCAAGTTCTGTTGTTTGAAAGGAGGTTTAGCAAAATATCCATCGTCTTCTCCACTGCTGAAACACTGAACAACATCTGGGCAGGCTGAGGATGCAGAGCAAAACCTGCAAATATCTACTGCTGATCGTGATCCTGGGGAATGCAGCTAAAGCCAGCCAAAAGCAATTTCTGGAAAGTCAAGCCTGCTTTACGTTTTCTGGAGTTTGCTTGTGCCAACTTCACCAGTCATTTCTAAAAAAGGAAAAGAAACTCCAAGCAAAAGAGAGAAAAACACAAAGAAACCAACCCAAAGAAACCAATCAAACAAACAGATAAAACACCCCCAATCAAACCAAAGGCAATGAGAAGTTAGGACTAGTTGTAAGGATATCACAGCAGGCGAATGGCTGCTTCCTACTTGGATCACCATCCAAAGCCACCTAGAACAACTTCTCCAAAACATATCCAACAGGAGAAATGGAAAAAGTGATCCATGGCAGCTCTGCATTGTGGTGAAGGATGAGCATGCAGTGGTCCAGATGGCCCACCCTCCAGGCTGCTGTTTGCTCTGCTGAAAGACTCTTGCAGGACTGTGGCCCCTCTCCATGCAATGGAAATCATTGCCACAGCTCTCAGTTGAGGCACTGGCATTTCCAGAGCCAGATTCAGGCACAATCCTACTGCCTGCTGAGCATCTGGGAAAGGTGCTGAGCATCTTCAGGCCTAGAAGCACAAAAGAGCTCAGGCTCTCCCCGAACTGGGTTTTCAGGGCAGCTTTCCATATCTCTGCAAGATTTCTTCATCCCTCAACACGTCTGACTTTATGATGTCCAACGATGCATTTGGGTTTCTTCCGTCCTCTTGTGTGCCCGTGAGTAACCTTCCACGTGGATGAAGGAGATTGTGTACAGGACAATTGATTGCGGCATTGCCATTTGGCTTCACTGTCACTCAGTTGAACACGGTCCTTATCTAAGAAGGACTTCCAAGAAATGGGTAGGAGTTTTGGCTGTGAGAGGAGCAGAAAGCACATTTTCTACAGCAAATTGCTAGCTGATGCACTTTCCTCCCTGCCAAAATAGTGATTGCCATTCATCTTCCTGGGAAGAATGTAAAGACCCATTCAGAGATGCCAGGTTCAGCTGGCCTGTGGCTTTGTGTACCTCATTTCACATGTCCAATTTCAAGGGCCACTAAAAGAGGCTCATGTTTGCCTTGCTACCCACAAGTGCTCTAGGTATTTCCAGGAGAAGAGGGAAAACATCGCTGTCCTGTGGTGTGGTAGAAATGCCACCACAACTGTGATTGTGTGAGCAAAGCCAGCCAGTGCTTTTTGGGGCAGCAGCAGCAGCTGAGAGTGTGGCAGAGCGGTTTTGATACTCTTTTTAGAGTCCTGCAAACATTGTTCCTGAAACAACCCACAGCTTTGCAAATGTGCCCGAAGAAAATGCAAAGAGAACTGGGGTGTGAAAATCAAAGACTGTTTATCTGGAGAAGAAAAGGAACAAGAATGAACTACACCACATATTTACACTGTAAGAATATTGGTAACAACAACAACAACAACAACAACAAACGATAGAACCTATTTACCTGAGAACAGCTCTAACAAAACTCTATGAAACGTAATTACAGACAACTTAAACAAACGCTAAAACCTCTATCCTGAACACAACAACTGTAAAACGTATGTACAGCAGGGTGGCATCTGTGTCTGTGATGTCCCTAAGTCCTGGAAGGAAAAACAAGTAGCACGGTCAGTGCAGTCAGGCACGGAAGGGTGTTCCATGTGCTGCCGGGCTGGGACACTGGCCCAGTGGGACTCTGTTGCCAGAAGGGAGCCTGGCTGGGGGCTGTGGCCCAGGCACTGGAACAGGGCTTGTGTGGCCCACAGCAAGCCCAGGCCAGGCCAGGGATGGCCAGCAGAATGCAGTGCATGGGCTAGCGTGTCCCCTGAGCAGGAAGTGCCCAGCCCGGCCCCAGGCTGGCAGCAGGGGACCCACTCTGCCTGTGGGGGGAGCACCTGCCTGTTCTGCTGCTGGCATCGGTCTTCATCCCAAGACCATGTCTTCCTCCTTGTCTTTTAGATCAATATCCATCTCTTCAATAGAATCTTTCGTTTCCACCTCCATCTCTTCCTCTGTCTCGTACATATCCACATCCATCTCTTGCTCTCCAGTATCCTCTCCGTCCACTTCCATGGCTTCTTCTCTATCAGTCTGTGTATCGACGTCCGTCTCCTCCTCTCCGTCTGTGCCAGCCTGCAGAGGTAGCAAAATTTCCCAGCCTGTCCCACAGAGCTCCAGCCCAGCCAGGCAGCTGCGGGGTGTCCGCCTCCGTGGAATAGTACCATAGCTCTTTTGGAACAAATGCAGACATCCTGCAGGGATGGAGAGCAAAATCCAAGCGATGGGGAGCTTTGGGGACTGCTGGGGGAATCAGGGAGCAGGTGGCAACAAGGTGACAGGGGTAGGCTTGGAGCAGGGTGAAGAGCGTGCTGGCACAAGGAGCCAAAGGTTGTGTTGTGGCCGTTGCTGGATGCTGGAAGTTCTAGCTGGAGCGTGCACTGTGACATCACCGCCAGGAGTTTAGGCCCAGGCTGAAGTGGACAACGGAGACCGTAGAATGAATGATGGAATCCCTGGGTGCTTGGGCTTGGAAGGGACCCTAAAGACCATCTTGCTCCAAGCGGAGCAATCTTCGCCCAGAATAGGTTGCTCAGAGCCCCGCTCCCAGCTGGCCTTGGATGTTGCCAAGGACGGAGCATCCCCAGCCTCTGTGCACAGCCTGGGCCAGTGGCCCAGCAGCCGGAGTGGAAAAGAGCAGCTTCATTAGATCCAACTTCAAGCTCACTCCTGCAGTTGAAAGGCTTCTCCTCTCTGTGCCCATCTTTCCTAGAGCTGCAGGGAGGCCTCGCCAGCCCCCTTCTCTTTCCAGGCTGAGCATCCCCAGCCCCACACGGACAGCAGTCCGATGCGTGGCAGTCAAGGCTAAAGGGTAGCAAATGGCTACATCAGGAAGTGAGAGATGGAGCTTTTGGAGATGGAAGCTTTACCTCTAAATGTAGAAAAGAAAGAAAAGTGGAGGGGGAAATGGTGGGACTCTGGCTCTGTTCTAACTGGCGAAGATTTTCTTTTCTTCTTTTCTGTCGTGCTAACCCAAGTTTTGTTGTTTGAAAGGAGGTTTAGCAAAATATCCATCGTCTTCTCCACTGCTGAAACACTGAACAACATCTGGGCAGGCTGAGGATGCAGAGCAAAACCTGCAAATATCTACTGCTGATCGTGATCCTGGGGAATGCAGCTAAAGCCAGCCAAAAGCAATTTCTGGAAAGTCAAGCCTGCTTTACGTTTTCTGGAGTTTGCTTGTGCCAACTTCACCAGTCATTTCTAAAAACGGAAAAGAAACTCCAAGCAAAACAGAGAAAAACACAAAGAAACCAACCCAAAGAAACCAATCAAACAAACAGATAAAACACCCCCAATCAAACCAAAGGCAATGAGAAGTTAGGACTAGTTGTAAGGATATCACAGCAGGCGAATGGCTGCTTCCTACTTGGATCACCATCCAAAGCCACCTAGAACAACTTCTCCAAAACATATCCAACAGGAGAAATGGAAAAAGTGATCCATGGCAGCTCTGCATTGTGGTGAAGGATGAGCATGCAGTGGTCCAGATGGCCCACCCTCCAGGCTGCTGTTTGCTCTGCTGAAAGACTCTTGCAGGACTGTGGCCCCTCTCCATGCAATGGAAATCATTGCCACAGCTCTCAGTTGAGGCACTGGCATTTCCAGAGCCAGATTCAGGCACAATCCTACTGCCTGCTGAGCATCTGGGAAAGGTGCTGAGCATCTTCAGGCCTAGAAGCACAAAAGAGCTCAGGCTCTCCCCGAACTGGGTTTTCAGGGCAGCTTTCCATATCTCTGCAAGATTTCTTCATCCCTCCACACGTCTGACTTTATGATGTCCAACGATGCATTTGGGTTTCTTCCGTCCTCTTGTGTGCCCGTGAGTAACCTTCCACGTGGATGAAGGAGATTGTGTACAGGACAATTGATTGCGGCATTGCCATTTGGCTTCACTGTCACTCAGTTGAACACGGTCCTTATCTAAGAAGGACTTCCAAGAAATGGGTAGGAGTTTTGGCTGTGAGAGGAGCAGAAAGCACATTTTCTACAGCAAATTGCTAGCTGATGCACTTTCCTCCCTGCCAAAATAGTGATTGCCATTCATCTTCCTGGGAAGAATGTAAAGACCCATTCAGAGATGCCAGGTTCAGCTGGCCTGTGGCTTTGTGTACCTCATTTCACATGTCCAATTTCAAGGGCCACTAAAAGAGGCTCATGTTTGCCTTGCTACCCACAAGTGCTGTAGGTATTTCCAGGAGAAGAGGGAAAACATCGCTGTCCTGTGGTGTGGTAGAAATGCCACCACAACTGTGATTGTGTGAGCAAAGCCAGCCAGTGCTTTTTGGGGCAGCAGCAGCAGCTGAGAGTGTGGCAGAGCGGTTTTGATACTCTTTTTAGAGTCCTGCAAACATTGTTCCCGAAACAACCCACAGCTTTGCAAATGTGCCCGAAGAAAATGCAAAGAGAACTGGGGTGTGAAAATCAAAGACTGTTTATCTGTAGAAGAAAAGGAACAAGAATGAACTACACCACATATTTACACTGTAAGAATATTGGTAACAACAACAACAACAACAAACTATAGAACCTATTTACCTGAGAACAGCTCTAACAAAACTCTATGAAACGTATTTACAGACAACTTAAACAAACTCTAAAACCTCTATCCTGAACACAACAACTGTAAAACGTATGTACAGCAGGGTGGCATCTGTGTCTGTGATGTCCCTAAGTCCTGGAAGGAAAAACAAGTAGCACGGTCAGTCCAGTCAGGCACGGAAGGGTGTTCCATGTGCTGCCGGGCTGGGACACTGGCCCAGTGGGACTCTGCTGCCAGAAGGGAGCCTGGCTGGGGGCTGTGGCCCAGGCACTGGAACAGGGCTTGTGTGGCCCACAGCAAGCCCAGGCCAGGCCAGGGATGGCCAGCAGAATGCAGTGCATGGGCTAGCGTGTCCCTGAGCAGGAAGTGCCCAGCCCGGCCCCAGGCTGGCAGCAGGGGACCCACTCTGCCTGTGGGGAGCACCTGCCTTTTCTGCTGCTGGCATCGGTCTTCATCCCAAGACCATGTCTTCCTCCTTGTCTTTTAGATCAATATCCATCTCTTCAATATAATCTTTCGTTTCCACCTCCATCTCTTCCTCTGTCTCGTACATATCCACATCCATCTCTTCCTCTCCAGTATCCTCTCCGTCCACTTCCATGGCTTCTTCTCTATCAGTCTGTGTATCGACGTCTGTCTCCTCCTCTCCGTCTGTGCCAGCCTGCAGAGGTAGCAAAATTTCCCAGCCTGTCCCACAGAGCTCCAGCCCAGCCAGGCAGCTGCGGGGTGTCCGCCTCCGTGGAATAGTACCATAGCTCTTTTGGAACAAATGCAGACATCCTGCAGGGATGGAGAGCAAAATCCAAGCGATGGGGAGCTTTGGGGACTGCTGGGGGAATCAGGGAGCAGGTGGCAACAAGGTGACAGGGTTAGGCTTGGAGCAGGGTGAATGAAGAGCGTGCTGGCACAAGGAGCCAAGGGTTGTGTTGTGGCCGTTGCTGGATGCTGGAAGTTCTAGCTGGAGCGTGCACTGTGACATCACCGCCAGGAGTTCAGGCCCAGGCTGAAGTGGACAACGGAGACCGTAGAATGAATGATGGAATCCCTGGGTGCTTGGGCTTGGAAGGGACCCTAAAGACCATCTTGCTCCAAGCGGAGCAATCTTCGCCCAGAATAGGTTGCTCAGAGCCCCGCTCCCAGCTGGCCTTGGATGTTGCCAAGGATGGAGCATCCCCAGCCTCTGTGCACAGCCTGGGCCAGTGGCCCAGCAGCCGGAGTGGAAAAGAGCAGCTTCATTAGATCCAACTTCAAGCTCACTCCTGCAGTTGAAAGGCTTCTCCTCTCTGTGCCCATCTTTCCTAGAGCTGCAGGGAGGCCTCGCCAGCCCCCTTCTCTTTCCAGGCTGAGCATCCCCAGCCCCACACGGACAGCAGTCCGATGCGTGGCAGTCAAGGCTAAAGGGTAGCAAATGGCTACATCGGGAAGTGAGAGATGGAAGCTTTTGGAGATGGAAGCTTTACCTCTAAATGTAGAAAAGAAAGAAAAGTGGAGGGGGAAATGGTGGGACTCTGGCTCTGTTCTAACTGGCGAAGATTTTCTTTTCTTCTTTTCTGTCGTGCTAACCCAAGTTTTGTAGTTTGAAAGGAGGTTTAGCAAAATATCCATCGTCTTCTCCACTGCTGAAACACTGAACAACATCTGGGCAGGCTGAGGATGCAGAGCAAAACCTGCAAATATCTACTGCTGATCGTGATCCTGGGGAATGCAGCTAAAGCCAGCCAAAAGCAATTTCTGGAAAGTCAAGCCTGCTTTACGTTTTCTGGAGTTTGCTTGTGCCAACTTCACCAGTCATTTCTAAAAAAGGAAAAGAAACTCCAAGCAAAAGAGAGAAAAACACAAAGAAACCAACCCAAAGAAACCAATCAAACAAACAGATAAAACACCCCCAATCAAACCAAAGGCAATGAGAAGTTAGGACTAGTTGTAAGGATATCACAGCAGGCGAATGGCTGCTTCCTACTTGGATCACCATCCAAAGCCACCTAGAACAACTTCTCCAAAACATATCCAACAGGAGAAATGGAAAAAGTGATCCATGGCAGCTCTGCATTGTGGTGAAGGATGAGCATGCAGTGGTCCAGATGCAGCACTGCCCACCCTCCAGGCTGCTGTTTGCTCTGCTGAAAGACTCTTGCAGGACTGTGGCCCCTCTCCATGCAATGGAAATCATTGCCACAGCTCTCAGTTGAGGCACTGGCATTTCCAGAGCCAGATTCAGGCACAATCCTACTGCCTGCTGAGCATCTGGGAAAGGTGCTGAGCATCTTCAGGCCTAGAAGCACAAAAGAGCTCAGGCTCTCCCCAAACTGGGTTTTCAGGGCAGCTTTCCATATCTCTGCAAGATTTCTTCATCCCTCCACACGTCTGACTTTATGATGTCCAACGATGCATTTGGGTTTCTTCCGTCCTCTTGTGTGCCCGTGAGTAACCTTCCACGTGGATGAAGGAGATTGTGTACAGGACAATTGATTGCGGCATTGCCATTTGGCTTCACTGTCACTCAGTTGAACACGGTCCTTATCTAAGAAGGACTTCCAAGAAATGGGTAGGAGTTTTGGCTGTGAGAGGAGCAGAAAGCACATTTTCTACAGCAAATTGCTAGCTGATGCACTTTCCTCCCTGCCAAAATAGTGATTGCCATTCATCTTCCTGGGAAGAATGTAAAGACCCATTCAGAGATGCCAGGTTCAGCTGGCCTGTGGCTTTGTGTACCTCATTTCACATGTCCAATTTCAAGGGCCACTAAAAGAGGCTCATGTTTGCCTTGCTACCCACAAGTGCTCTAGGTATTTCCAGGAGAAGAGGGAAAACATCGCTGTCCTGTGGTGTGGTAGAAATGCCACCACAACTGTGATTGTGTGAGCAAAGCCAGCCAGTGCTTTTTGGGGCAGCAGCAGCAGCTGAGAGTGTGGCAGAGCGGTTTTGATACTCTTTTTAGAGTCCTGCAAACATTGTTCCTGAAACAACCCACAGCTTTGCAAATGTGCCCGAAGAAAATGCAAAGAGAACTGGGGTGTGAAAATCAAAGACTGTTTATCTGTAGAAGAAAAGGAACAAGAATGAACTACACCACATATTAACACTGTAAGAATATTGGTAACAACAACAACAACAACAACAACAAACGATAGAACCTATTTACCTGAGAACAGCTCTAACAAAACTCTATGAAACGTAATTACAGACAACTTAAACAAACGCTAAAACCTCTATCCTGAACACAACAACTGTAAAACGTATGTACAGCAGGGTGGCATCTGTGTCTGTGATGTCCCTAAGTCCTGGAAGGAAAAACAAGTAGCACGGTCAGTGCAGTCAGGCACGGAAGGGTGTTCCATGTGCTGCCGGGCTGGGACACTGGCCCAGTGGGACTCTGTTGCCAGAAGGGAGCCTGGCTGGGGGCTGTGGCCCAGGCACTGGAACAGGGCTTGTGTGGCCCACAGCAAGCCCAGGCCAGGCCAGGGATGGCCAGCAGAATGCAGTGCATGGGCTAGCGTGTCCCCTGAGCAGGAAGTGCCCAGCCCGGCCCCAGGCTGGCAGCAGGGGACCCACTCTGCCTGTGGGGGGAGCACCTGCCTGTTCTGCTGCTGGCATCGGTCTTCATCCCAAGACCATGTCTTCCTCCTTGTCTTTTAGATCAATATCCATCTCTTCAATAGAATCTTTCGTTTCCACCTCCATCTCTTCCTCTGTCTCGTACATATCCACATCCATCTCTTGCTCTCCAGTATCCTCTCCGTCCACTTCCATGGCTTCTTCTCTATCAGTCTGTGTATCGACGTCCGTCTCCTCCTCTCCGTCTGTGCCAGCCTGCAGAGGTAGCAAAATTTCCCAGCCTGTCCCACAGAGCTCCAGCCCAGCCAGGCAGCTGCGGGGTGTCCGCCTCCGTGGAATAGTACCATAGCTCTTTTGGAACAAATGCAGACATCCTGCAGGGATGGAGAGCAAAATCCAAGCGATGGGGAGCTTTGGGGACTGCTGGGGGAATCAGGGAGCAGGTGGCAACAAGGTGACAGGGGTAGGCTTGGAGCAGGGTGAAGAGCGTGCTGGCACAAGGAGCCAAAGGTTGTGTTGTGGCCGTTGCTGGATGCTGGAAGTTCTAGCTGGAGCGTGCACTGTGACATCACCGCCAGGAGTTTAGGCCCAGGCTGAAGTGGACAACGGAGACCGTAGAATGAATGATGGAATCCCTGGGTGCTTGGGCTTGGAAGGGACCCTAAAGACCATCTTGCTCCAAGCGGAGCAATCTTCGCCCAGAATAGGTTGCTCAGAGCCCCGCTCCCAGCTGGCCTTGGATGTTGCCAAGGACGGAGCATCCCCAGCCTCTGTGCACAGCCTGGGCCAGTGGCCCAGCAGCCGGAGTGGAAAAGAGCAGCTTCATTAGATCCAACTTCAAGCTCACTCCTGCAGTTGAAAGGCTTCTCCTCTCTGTGCCCATCTTTCCTAGAGCTGCAGGGAGGCCTCGCCAGCCCCCTTCTCTTTCCAGGCTGAGCATCCCCAGCCCCACACGGACAGCAGTCCGATGCGTGGCAGTCAAGGCTAAAGGGTAGCAAATGGCTACATCAGGAAGTGAGAGATGGAGCTTTTGGAGATGGAAGCTTTACCTCTAAATGTAGAAAAGAAAGAAAAGTGGAGGGGGAAATGGTGGGACTCTGGCTCTGTTCTAACTGGCGAAGATTTTCTTTTCTTCTTTTCTGTCGTGCTAACCCAAGTTTTGTTGTTTGAAAGGAGGTTTAGCAAAATATCCATCGTCTTCTCCACTGCTGAAACACTGAACAACATCTGGGCAGGCTGAGGATGCAGAGCAAAACCTGCAAATATCTACTGCTGATCGTGATCCTGGGGAATGCAGCTAAAGCCAGCCAAAAGCAATTTCTGGAAAGTCAAGCCTGCTTTACGTTTTCTGGAGTTTGCTTGTGCCAACTTCACCAGTCATTTCTAAAAACGGAAAAGAAACTCCAAGCAAAAGAGAGAAAAACACAAAGAAACCAACCCAAAGAAACCAATCAAACAAACAGATAAAACACCCCCAATCAAACCAAAGGCAATGAGAAGTTAGGACTAGTTGTAAGGATATCACAGCAGGCGAATGGCTGCTTCCTACTTGGATCACCATCCAAAGCCACCTAGAACAACTTCTCCAAAACATATCCAACAGGAGAAATGGAAAAAGTGATCCATGGCAGCTCTGCATTGTGGTGAAGGATGAGCATGCAGTGGTCCAGATGGCCCACCCTCCAGGCTGCTGTTTGCTCTGCTGAAAGACTCTTGCAGGACTGTGGCCCCTCTCCATGCAATGGAAATCATTGCCACAGCTCTCAGTTGAGGCACTGGCATTTCCAGAGCCAGATTCAGGCACAATCCTACTGCCTGCTGAGCATCTGGGAAAGGTGCTGAGCATCTTCAGGCCTAGAAGCACAAAAGAGCTCAGGCTCTCCCCGAACTGGGTTTTCAGGGCAGCTTTCCATATCTCTGCAAGATTTCTTCATCCCTCCACACGTCTGACTTTATGATGTCCAACGATGCATTTGGGTTTCTTCCGTCCTCTTGTGTGCCCGTGAGTAACCTTCCACGTGGATGAAGGAGATTGTGTACAGGACAATTGATTGCGGCATTGCCATTTGGCTTCACTGTCACTCAGTTGAACACGGTCCTTATCTAAGAAGGACTTCCAAGAAATGGGTAGGAGTTTTGGCTGTGAGAGGAGCAGAAAGCACATTTTCTACAGCAAATTGCTAGCTGATGCACTTTCCTCCCTGCCAAAATAGTGATTGCCATTCATCTTCCTGGGAAGAATGTAAAGACCCATTCAGAGATGCCAGGTTCAGCTGGCCTGTGGCTTTGTGTACCTCATTTCACATGTCCAATTTCAAGGGCCACTAAAAGAGGCTCATGTTTGCCTTGCTACCCACAAGTGCTGTAGGTATTTCCAGGAGAAGAGGGAAAACATCGCTGTCCTGTGGTGTGGTAGAAATGCCACCACAACTGTGATTGTGTGAGCAAAGCCAGCCAGTGCTTTTTGGGGCAGCAGCAGCAGCTGAGAGTGTGGCAGAGCGGTTTTGATACTCTTTTTAGAGTCCTGCAAACATTGTTCCCGAAACAACCCACAGCTTTGCAAATGTGCCCGAAGAAAATGCAAAGAGAACTGGGGTGTGAAAATCAAAGACTGTTTATCTGTAGAAGAAAAGGAACAAGAATGAACTACACCACATATTTACACTGTAAGAATATTGGTAACAACAACAACAACAACAAACTATAGAACCTATTTACCTGAGAACAGATCTAACAAAACTCTATGAAACGTATTTACAGACAACTTAAACAAACTCTAAAACCTCTATCCTGAACACAACAACTGTAAAACGTATGTACAGCAGGGTGGCATCTGTGTCTGTGATGTCCCTAAGTCCTGGAAGGAAAAACAAGTAGCACGGTCAGTGCAGTCAGGCACGGAAGGGTGTTCCATGTGCTGCCGGGCTGGGACACTGGCCCAGTGGGACTCTGCTGCCAGAAGGGAGCCTGGCTGGGGGCTGTGGCCCAGGCACTGGAACAGGGCTTGTGTGGCCCACAGCAAGCCCAGGCCAGGCCAGGGATGGCCAGCAGAATGCAGTGCATGGGCTAGCGTGTCCCTGAGCAGGAAGTGCCCAGCCCGGCCCCAGGCTGGCAGCAGGGGACCCACTCTGCCTGTGGGGAGCACCTGCCTTTTCTGCTGCTGGCATCGGTCTTCATCCCAAGACCATGTCTTCCTCCTTGTCTTTTAGATCAATATCCATCTCTTCAATATAATCTTTCGTTTCCACCTCCATCTCTTCCTCTGTCTCGTACATATCCACATCCATCTCTTCCTCTCCAGTATCCTCTCCGTCCACTTCCATGGCTTCTTCTCTATCAGTCTGTGTATCGACGTCTGTCTCCTCCTCTCCGTCTGTGCCAGCCTGCAGAGGTAGCAAAATTTCCCAGCCTGTCCCACAGAGCTCCAGCCCAGCCAGGCAGCTGCGGGGTGTCCGCCTCCGTGGAATAGTACCATAGCTCTTTTGGAACAAATGCAGACATCCTGCAGGGATGGAGAGCAAAATCCAAGCGATGGGGAGCTTTGGGGACTGCTGGGGGAATCAGGGAGCAGGTGGCAACAAGGTGACAGGGTTAGGCTTGGAGCAGGGTGAATGAAGAGCGTGCTGGCACAAGGAGCCAAGGGTTGTGTTGTGGCCGTTGCTGGATGCTGGAAGTTCTAGCTGGAGCGTGCACTGTGACATCACCGCCAGGAGTTCAGGCCCAGGCTGAAGTGGACAACGGAGACCGTAGAATGAATGATGGAATCCCTGGGTGCTTGGGCTTGGAAGGGACCCTAAAGACCATCTTGCTCCAAGCGGAGCAATCTTCGCCCAGAATAGGTTGCTCAGAGCCCCGCTCCCAGCTGGCCTTGGATGTTGCCAAGGATGGAGCATCCCCAGCCTCTGTGCACAGCCTGGGCCAGTGGCCCAGCAGCCGGAGTGGAAAAGAGCAGCTTCATTAGATCCAACTTCAAGCTCACTCCTGCAGTTGAAAGGCTTCTCCTCTCTGTGCCCATCTTTCCTAGAGCTGCAGGGAGGCCTCGCCAGCCCCCTTCTCTTTCCAGGCTGAGCATCCCCAGCCCCACACGGACAGCAGTCCGATGCGTGGCAGTCAAGGCTAAAGGGTAGCAAATGGCTACATCGGGAAGTGAGAGATGGAAGCTTTTGGAGATGGAAGCTTTACCTCTAAATGTAGAAAAGAAAGAAAAGTGGAGGGGGAAATGGTGGGACTCTGGCTCTGTTCTAACTGGCGAAGATTTTCTTTTCTTCTTTTCTGTCGTGCTAACCCAAGTTTTGTTGTTTGAAAGGAGGTTTAGCAAAATATCCATCGTCTTCTCCACTGCTGAAACACTGAACAACATCTGGGCAGGCTGAGGATGCAGAGCAAAACCTGCAAATATCTACTGCTGATCGTGATCCTGGGGAATGCAGCTAAAGCCAGCCAAAAGCAATTTCTGGAAAGTCAAGCCTGCTTTACGTTTTCTGGAGTTTGCTTGTGCCAACTTCACCAGTCATTTCTAAAAAAGGAAAAGAAACTCCAAGCAAAAGAGAGAAAAACACAAAGAAACCAACCCAAAGAAACCAATCAAACAAACAGATAAAACACCCCCAATCAAACCAAAGGCAATGAGAAGTTAGGACTAGTTGTAAGGATATCACAGCAGGTGAATGGCTGCTTCCTACTTGGATCACCATCCAAAGCCACCTAGAACAACTTCTCCAAAACATATCCAACAGGAGAAATGGAAAAAGTGATCCATGGCAGCTCTGCATTGTGGTGAAGGATGAGCATGCAGTGGTCCAGATGCAGCACTGCCCACCCTCCAGGCTGCTGTTTGCTCTGCTGAAAGACTCTTGCAGGACTGTGGCCCCTCTCCATGCAATGGAAATCATTGCCACAGCTCTCAGTTGAGGCACTGGCATTTCCAGAGCCAGATTCAGGCACAATCCTACTGCCTGCTGAGCATCTGGGAAAGGTGCTGAGCATCTTCAGGCCTAGAAGCACAAAAGAGCTCAGGCTCTCCCCGAACTGGGTTTTCAGGGCAGCTTTCCATATCTCTGCAAGATTTCTTCATCCCTCCACACGTCTGACTTTATGATGTCCAACGATGCATTTGGGTTTCTTCCGTCCTCTTGTGTGCCCGTGAGTAACCTTCCACGTGGATGAAGGAGATTGTGTACAGGACAATTGATTGCGGCATTGCCATTTGGCTTCACTGTCACTCAGTTGAACACGGTCCTTATCTAAGAAGGACTTCCAAGAAATGGGTAGGAGTTTTGGCTGTGAGAGGAGCAGAAAGCACATTTTCTACAGCAAATTGCTAGCTGATGCACTTTCCTCCCTGCCAAAATAGTGATTGCCATTCATCTTCCTGGGAAGAATGTAAAGACCCATTCAGAGATGCCAGGTTCAGCTGGCCTGTGGCTTTGTGTACCTCATTTCACATGTCCAATTTCAAGGGCCACTAAAAGAGGCTCATGTTTGCCTTGCTACCCACAAGTGCTGTAGGTATTTCCAGGAGAAGAGGGAAAACATCGCTGTCCTGTGGTGTGGTAGAAATGCCACCACAACTGTGATTGTGTGAGCAAAGCCAGCCAGTGCTTTTTGGGGCAGCAGCAGCAGCTGAGAGTGTGGCAGAGCGGTTTTGATACTCTTTTTAGAGTCCTGCAAACATTGTTCCTGAAACAACCCACAGCTTTGCAAATGTGCCCGAAGAAAATGCAAAGAGAACTGGGGTGTGAAAATCAAAGACTGTTTATCTGTAGAAGAAAAGGAACAAGAATGAACTACACCACATATTTACACTGTAAGAATATTGGTAACAACAACAACAACAACAACAACAAACGATAGAACCTATTTACCTGAGAACAGCTCTAACAAAACTCTATGAAACGTAATTACAGACAACTTAAACAAACGCTAAAACCTCTATCCTGAACACAACAACTGTAAAACGTATGTACAGCAGGGTGGCATCTGTGTCTGTGATGTCCCTAAGTCCTGGAAGGAAAAACAAGTAGCACGGTCAGTGCAGTCAGGCACGGAAGGGTGTTCCATGTGCTGCCGGGCTGGGACACTGGCCCAGTGGGACTCTGTTGCCAGAAGGGAGCCTGGCTGGGGGCTGTGGCCCAGGCACTGGAACAGGGCTTGTGTGGCCCACAGCAAGCCCAGGCCAGGCCAGGGATGGCCAGCAGAATGCAGTGCATGGGCTAGCGTGTCCCTGAGCAGGAAGTGCCCAGCCCGGCCCCAGGCTGGCAGCAGGGGACCCACTCTGCCTGTGGGGGGAGCACCTGCCTGTTCTGCTGCTGGCATCGGTCTTCATCCCAAGACCATGTCTTCCTCCTTGTCTTTTAGATCAATATCCATCTCTTCAATATAATCTTTCGTTTCCACCTCCATCTCTTCCTCTGTCTCGTACATATCCACATCCATCTCTTCCTCTCCAGTATCCTCTCCGTCCACTTCCATGGCTTCTTCTCTATCAGTCTGTGTATCGACGTCCGTCTCCTCCTCTCCGTCTGTGCCAGCCTGCAGAGGTAGCAAAATTTCCCAGCCTGTCCCACAGAGCTCCAGCCCAGCCAGGCAGCTGCGGGGTGTCCGCCTCCGTGGAATAGTACCATAGCTCTTTTGGAACAAATGCAGACATCCTGCAGGGATGGAGAGCAAAATCCAAGCGATGGGGAGCTTTGGGGACTGCTGGGGGAATCAGGGAGCAGGTGGCAACAAGGTGACAGGGGTAGGCTTGGAGCAGGGTGAATGAAGAGCGTGCTGGCACAAGGAGCCAAAGGTTGTGTTGTGGCCGTTGCTGGATGCTGGAAGTTCTAGCTGGAGCGTGCACTGTGACATCACCGCCAGGAGTTTAGGCCCAGGCTGAAGTGGACAACGGAGACCGTAGAATGAATGATGGAATCCCTGGGTGCTTGGGCTTGGAAGGGACCCTAAAGACCATCTTGCTCCAAGCGGAGCAATCTTCGCCCAGAATAGGTTGCTCAGAGCCCCGCTCCCAGCTGGCCTTGGATGTTGCCAAGGACGGAGCATCCCCAGCCTCTGTGCACAGCCTGGGCCAGTGGCCCAGCAGCCGGAGTGGAAAAGAGCAGCTTCATTAGATCCAACTTCAAGCTCACTCCTGCAGTTGAAAGGCTTCTCCTCTCTGTGCCCATCTTTCCTAGAGCTGCAGGGAGGCCTCGCCAGCCCCCTTCTCTTTCCAGGCTGAGCATCCCCAGCCCCACACGGACAGCAGTCCGATGCGTGGCAGTCAAGGCTAAAGGCTAGCAAATGGCTACATCAGGAAGTGAGAGATGGAAGCTTTTGGAGATGGAAGCTTTACCTCTAAATGTAGAAAAGAAAGAAAAGTGGAGGGGGAAATGGTGGGACTCTGGCTCTGTTCTAACTGGCGAAGATTTTCTTTTCTTCTTTTCTGTCGTGCTAACCCAAGTTTTGTTGTTTGAAAGGAGGTTTAGCAAAATATCCATCGTCTTCTCCACTGCTGAAACACTGAACAACATCTGGGCAGGCTGAGGATGCAGAGCAAAACCTGCAAATATCTACTGCTGATCGTGATCCTGGGGAATGCAGCTAAAGCCAGCCAAAAGCAATTTCTGGAAAGTCAAGCCTGCTTTACGTTTTCTGGAGTTTGCTTGTGCCAACTTCACCAGTCATTTCTAAAAAAGGAAAAGAAACTCCAAGCAAAAGAGAGAAAAACACAAAGAAACCAACCCAAAGAAACCAATCAAACAAACAGATAAAACACCCCCAATCAAACCAAAGGCAATGAGAAGTTAGGACTAGTTGTAAGGATATCACAGCAGGCGAATGGCTGCTTCCTACTTGGATCACCATCCAAAGCCACCTAGAACAACTTCTCCAAAACATATCCAACAGGAGAAATGGAAAAAGTGATCCATGGCAGCTCTGCATTGTGGTGAAGGATGAGCATGCAGTGGTCCAGATGGCCCACCCTCCAGGCTGCTGTTTGCTCTGCTGAAAGACTCTTGCAGGACTGTGGCCCCTCTCCATGCAATGGAAATCATTGCCACAGCTCTCAGTTGAGGCACTGGCATTTCCAGAGCCAGATTCAGGCACAATCCTACTGCCTACTGAGCATCTGGGAAAGGTGCTGAGCATCTTCAGGCCTAGAAGCACAAAAGAGCTCAGGCTCTCCCCGAACTGGGTTTTCAGGGCAGCTTTCCATATCTCTGCAAGATTTCTTCATCCCTCCACACGTCTGACTTTATGATGTCCAACGATGCATTTGGGTTTCTTCCGTCCTCTTGTGTGCCCGTGAGTAACCTTCCACGTGGATGAAGGAGATTGTGTACAGGACAATTGATTGCGGCATTGCCATTTGGCTTCACTGTCACTCAGTTGAACACGGTCCTTATCTAAGAAGGACTTCCAAGAAATGGGTAGGAGTTTTGGCTGTGAGAGGAGCAGAAAGCACATTTTCTACAGCAAATTGCTAGCTGATGCACTTTCCTCCCTGCCAAAATAGTGATTGCCATTCATCTTCCTGGGAAGAATGTAAAGACCCATTCAGAGATGCCAGGTTCAGCTGGCCTGTGGCTTTGTGTGCCTCATTTCACATGTCCAATTTCAAGGGCCACTAAAAGAGGCTCATGTTTGCCTTGCTACCCACAAGTGCTGTAGTTATTTCCAGGAGAAGAGGGAAAACATCGCTGTCCTGTGGTGTGGTAGAAATGCCACCACAACTGTGATTGTGTGAGCAAAGCCAGCCAGTGCTTTTTGGGGCAGCAGCAGCAGCTGAGAGTGTGGCAGAGCGGTTTTGATACTCTTTTTAGAGTCCTGCAAACATTGTTCCTGAAACAACCCACAGCTTTGCAAATGTGCCCAAAGAAAATGCAAAGAGAACTGGGGTGTGAAAATCAAAGACTGTTTATCTGGAGAAGAAAAGGAACAAGAATGAACTACACCACATATTTACACTGTAAGAATATTGGTAACAGCAACAACAACAACAACAACAAACTATAGAACCTATTTACCTGAGAACAGATCTAACAAAACTCTATGAAACGTATTTACAGACAACTTAAACAAACTCTAAAACCTCTATCCTGAACACAACAACTGTAAAACGTATGTACAGCAGGGTGGCATCTGTGTCTGTGATGTCCCTAAGTCCTGGAAGGAAAAACAAGTAGCACGGTCAGTGCAGTCAGGCACGGAAGGGTGTTCCATGTGCTGCCGGGCTGGGACACTGGCCCAGTGGGACTCTGCTGCCAGAAGGGAGCCTGGCTGGGGGCTGTGGCCCAGGCACTGGAACAGGGCTTGTGTGGCCCACAGCAAGCCCAGGCCAGGCCAGGGATGGCCAGCAGAATGCAGTGCATGGGCTAGCATGTCCCTGAGCAGGAAGTGCCCAGCCCGGCCCCAGGCTGGCAGCAGGGGACCCACTCTGCCTGTGGGGGGAGCACCTGCCTGTTCTGCTGCTGGCATCGGTCTTCATCCCAAGACCATGTCTTCCTCCTTGTCTTTTAGATCAATATCCTTCTCTTCAATAGAATCTTTCGTTTCCACCTCCATCTCTTCCTCTGTCTCGTACATATCCACATCCATCTCTTCCTCTCCAGTATCCTCTCCGTCCACTTCCATGGCTTCTTCTCTATCAGTCTGTGTATCGACGTCCGTCTCCTCCTCTCCGTCTGTGCCAGCCTGCAGAGGTAGCAAAATTTCCCAGCCTGTCCCACAGAGCTCCAGCCCAGCCAGGCAGCTGCGGGGTGTCCGCCTCCGTGGAATAGTACCATAGCTCTTTTGGAACAAATGCAGACATCCTGCAGGGATGGAGAGCAAAATCCAAGCGATGGGGAGCTTTGGGGACTGCTGGGGGAATCAGGGAGCAGGTGGCAACAAGGTGACAGGGGTAGGCTTGGAGCAGGGTGAATGAAGAGCGTGCTGGCACAAGGAGCCAAGGGTTGTGTTGTGGCCGTTGCTGGATGCTGGAAGTTCTAGCTGGAGCGTGCACTGTGACATCACCGCCAGGAGTTCAGGCCCAGGCTGAAGTGGACAACGGAGACCGTAGAATGAATGATGGAATCCCTGGGTGCTTGGGCTTGGAAGGGACCCTAAGGACCATCTTGCTCCAAGCGGAGCAATCTTCGCCCAGAATAGGTTGCTCAGAGCCCCGCTCCCAGCTGGCCTTGGATGTTGCCAAGGATGGAGCATCCCCAGCCTCTGTGCACAGCCTGGGCCAGTGGCCCAGCAGCCGGAGTGGAAAAGAGCAGCTTCATTAGATCCAACTTCAAGCTCACTCCTGCAGTTGAAAGGCTTCTCCTCTCTGTGCCCATCTTTCCTAGAGCTGCAGGGAGGCCTCGCCCGCCCCCTTCTCTTTCCAGGCTGAGCATCCCCAGCCCCACACGGACAGCAGTCCGATGCGTGGCAGTCAAGGCTAAAGGGTAGCAAATGGCTACATCGGGAAGTGAGAGATGGAAGCTTTTGGAGATGGAAGCTTTACCTCTAAATGTAGAAAAGAAAGAAAAGTGGAGGGGGAAATGGTGGGACTCTGGCTCTGTTCTAACTGGCGAAGATTTTCTTTTCTTCTTTTCTGTCGTGCTAACCCAAGTTTTGTTGTTTGAAAGGAGGTTTAGCAAAATATCCATCGTCTTCTCCACTGCTGAAACACTGAACAACATCTGGGCAGGCTGAGGATGCAGAGCAAAACCTGCAAATATCTACTGCTGATCGTGATCCTGGGGAATGCAGCTAAAGCCAGCCAAAAGCAATTTCTGGAAAGTCAAGCCTGCTTTACGTTTTCTGGAGTTTGCTTGTGCCAACTTCACCAGTCATTTCTAAAAAAGGAAAAGAAACTCCAAGCAAAAGAGAGAAAAACACAAAGAAACCAACCCAAAGAAACCAATCAAACAAACAGATAAAACACCCCCAATCAAACCAAAGGCAATGAGAAGTTAGGACTAGTTGTAAGGATATCACAGCAGGCGAATGGCTGCTTCCTACTTGGATCACCATCCAAAGCCACCTAGAACAACTTCTCCAAAACATATCCAACAGGAGAAATGGAAAAAGTGATCCATGGCAGCTCTGCATTGTGGTGAAGGATGAGCATGCAGTGGTCCAGATGCAGCACTGCCCACCCTCCAGGCTGCTGTTTGCTCTGCTGAAAGACTCTTGCAGGACTGTGGCCCCTCTCCATGCAATGGAAATCCTTGCCACAGCTCTCAGTTGAGGCACTGGCATTTCCAGAGCCAGATTCAGGCACAATCCTACTGCCTGCTGAGCATCTGGGAAAGGTGCTGAGCATCTTCAGGCCTAGAAGCACAAAAGAGCTCAGGCTCTCCCCGAACTGGGTTTTCAGGGCAGCTTTCCATATCTCTGCAAGATTTCTTCATCCCTCCACACGTCTGACTTTATGATGTCCAACGATGCATTTGGGTTTCTTCCGTCCTCTTGTGTGCCCGTGAGTAACCTTCCACGTGGATGAAGGAGATTGTGTACAGGACAATTGATTGCGGCATTGCCATTTGGCTTCACTGTCACTCAGTTGAACACGGTCCTTATCTAAGAAGGACTTCCAAGAAATGGGTAGGAGTTTTGGCTGTGAGAGGAGCAGAAAGCACATTTTCTACAGCAAATTGCTAGCTGATGCACTTTCCTCCCTGCCAAAATAGTGATTGCCATTCATCTTCCTGGGAAGAATGTAAAGACCCATTCAGAGATGCCAGGTTCAGCTGGCCTGTGGCTTTGTGTACCTCATTTCACATGTCCAATTTCAAGGGCCACTAAAAGAGGCTCATGTTTGCCTTGCTACCCACAAGTGCTGTAGGTATTTCCAGGAGAAGAGGGAAAACATCGCTGTCCTGTGGTGTGGTAGAAATGCCACCACAACTGTGATTGTGTGAGCAAAGCCAGCCAGTGCTTTTTGGGGCAGCAGCAGCAGCTGAGAGTGTGGCAGAGCGGTTTTGATACTCTTTTTAGAGTCCTGCAAACATTGTTCCTGAAACAACCCACAGCTTTGCAAATGTGCCCGAAGAAAATGCAAAGAGAACTGGGGTGTGAAAATCAAAGACTGTTTATCTGGAGAAGAAAAGGAACAAGAATGAACTACACCACATATTTACACTGTAAGAATATTGGTAACAACAACAACAACAACAACAACAAACGATAGAACCTATTTACCTGAGAACAGCTCTAACAAAACTCTATGAAACGTAATTACAGACAACTTAAACAAACGCTAAAACCTCTATCCTGAACACAACAACTGTAAAACGTATGTACAGCAGGGTGGCATCTGTGTCTGTGATGTCCCTAAGTCCTGGAAGGAAAAACAAGTAGCACGGTCAGTGCAGTCAGGCACGGAAGGGTGTTCCATGTGCTGCCGGGCTGGGACACTGGCCCAGTGGGACTCTGCTGCCAGAAGGGAGCCTGGCTGGGGGCTGTGGCCCAGGCACTGGAACAGGGCTTGTGTGGCCCACAGCAAGCCCAGGCCAGGCCAGGGATGGCCAGCAGAATGCAGTGCATGGGCTAGCGTGTCCCTGAGCAGGAAGTGCCCAGCCCGGCCCCAGGCTGGCAGCAGGGGACCCACTCTGCCTGTGGGGAGCACCTGCCTGTTCTGCTGCTGGCATCGGTCTTCATCCCAAGACCATGTCTTCCTCCTTGTCTTTTAGATCAATATCCATCTCTTCAATAGAATCTTTCGTTTCCACCTCCATCTCTTCCTCTGTCTCGTACATATCCACATCCATCTCTTGCTCTCCAGTATCCTCTCCGTCCACTTCCATGGCTTCTTCTCTATCAGTCTGTGTATCGACGTCCGTCTCCTCCTCTCCGTCTGTGCCAGCCTGCAGAGGTAGCAAAATTTCCCACCCTGTCCCACAGAGCTCCAGCCCAGCCAGGCAGCTGCGGGGTGTCCGCCTCCGTGGAATAGTACCATAGCTCTTTTGGAACAAATGCAGACATCCTGCAGGGATGGAGAGCAAAATCCAAGCGATGGGGAGCTTTGGGGACTGCTGGGGGAATCAGGGAGCAGGTGGCAACAAGGTGACAGGGGTAGGCTTGGAGCAGGGTGAATGAAGAGCGTGCTGGCACAAGGAGCCAAGGGTTGTGTTGTGGCCGTTGCTGGATGCTGGAAGTTCTAGCTGGAGCGTGCACTGTGACATCACCGCCAGGAGTTCAGGCCCAGGCTGAAGTGGACAACGGAGACCGTAGAATGAATGATGGAATCCCTGGGTGCTTGGGCTTGGAAGGGACCCTAAGGACCATCTTGCTCCAAGCGGAGCAATCTTCCCCTAGAATAGGTTGCTCAGAGCCCCGCTCCCAGCTGGCCTTGGATGTTGCCAAGGATGGAGCATCCCCAGCCTCTGTGCACAGCCTGGGCCAGTGGCCCAGCAGCCTGAGTGGAAAAGAGCAGCTTCATTAGATCCAACTTCAAGCTCACTCCTGCAGTTGAAAGGCTTCTCCTTTCCGTGCCCATCTTTCCTAGAGCTGCAGGGAGGCCTCGCCAGCCCCCTTCTCTTTCCAGGCTGAGCATCCCCAGCCCCACACGGACAGCAGTCCGATGCGTGGCAGTCAAGGCTAAAGGGTAGCAAATGGCTACATCGGGAAGTGAGAGATGGAAGCTTTTGGAGATGGAAGCTTTACCTCTAAATGTAGAAAAGAAAGAAAAGTGGAGGGGGAAATGGTGGGACTCTGGCTCTGTTCTAACTGGCGAAGATTTTCTTTTCTTCTTTTCTGTCGTGCTAACCCAAGTTTTGTTGTTTGAAAGGAGGTTTAGCAAAATATCCATCGTCTTCTCCACTGCTGAAACACTGAACAACATCTGGGCAGGCTGAGGATGCAGAGCAAAACCTGCAAATATCTACTGCTGATCGTGATCCTGGGGAATGCAGCTAAAGCCAGCCAAAAGCAATTTCTGGAAAGTCAAGCCTGCTTTACGTTTTCTGGAGTTTGCTTGTGCCAACTTCACCAGTCATTTCTAAAAAAGGAAAAGAAACTCCAAGCAAAACAGAGGAAAACACAAAGAAACCAACCCAAAGAAACCAATCAAACAAACAGATAAAACACCCCCAATCAAACCAAAGTCAATGAGAAGTTAGGATTAGTTGTAAGGATATCACAGCAGGCGAATGGCTGCTTCCTACTTGGATCACCATCCAAAGCCACCTAGAACAACTTCTCCAAAACATATCCAACAGGAGAAATGGAAAAAGTGATCCATGGCAGCTCTGCATTGTGGTGAAGGATGAGCATGCAGTGGTCCAGATGCAGCATTGCCCACCCTCCAGGCTGCTGTTTGCTCTGCTGAAAGACTCTTGCAGGACTGTGGCCCCTCTCCATGCAATGGAAATCATTGCCACAGCTCTCAGTTGAGGCACTGGCATTTCCAGAGCCAGATTCAGGCACAATCCTACTGCCTGCTGAGCATCTGGGAAAGGTGCTGAGCATCTTCAGGCCTAGAAGCACAAAAGAGCTCAGGCTCTCCCCAAACTGGGTTTTCAGGGCAGCTTTCCATATCTCTGCAAGATTTCTTCATCCCTCCACACGTCTGACTTTATGATGTCCAACGATGCATTTGGGTTTCTTCCGTCCTCTTGTGTGCCCGTGAGTAACCTTCCACGTGGATGAAGGAGATTGTGTACAGGACAATTGATTGCGGCATTGCCATTTGGCTTCACTGTCACTCAGTTGAACACGGTCCTTATCTAAGAAGGACTTCCAAGAAATGGGTAGGAGTTTTGGCTGTGAGAGGAGCAGAAAGCACATTTTCTACAGCAAATTGCTAGCTGATGCACTTTCCTCCCTGCCAAAATAGTGATTGCCATTCATCTTCCTGGGAAGAATGTAAAGACCCATTCAGAGATGCCAGGTTCAGCTGGCCTGTGGCTTTGTGTACCTCATTTCACATGTCCAATTTCAAGGGCCACTAAAAGAGGCTCATGTTTGCCTTGCTACCCACAAGTGCTGTAGGTATTTCCAGGAGAAGAGGGAAAACATCGCTGTCCTGTGGTGTGGTAGAAATGCCACCACAACTGTGATTGTGTGAGCAAAGCCAGCCAGTGCTTTTTGGGGCAGCAGCAGCAGCTGAGAGTGTGGCAGAGCGGTTTTGATACTCTTTTTAGAGTCCTGCAAACATTGTTCCTGAAACAACCCACAGCTTTGCAAATGTGCCCGAAGAAAATGCAAAGAGAACTGGGGTGTGAAAATCAAAGACTGTTTATCTGTAGAAGAAAAGGAACAAGAATGAACTACACCACATATTTACACTGTAAGAATATTGGTAACAACAACAACAACAACAACAACAAACGATAGAACCTATTTACCTGAGAACAGCTCTAACAAAACTCTATGAAACGTAATTACAGACAACTTAAACAAACGCTAAAACCTCTATCCTGAACACAACAACTGTAAAACGTATGTACAGCAGGGTGGCATCTGTGTCTGTGATGTCCCTAAGTCCTGGAAGGAAAAACAAGTAGCACGGTCAGTGCAGTCAGGCACGGAAGGGTGTTCCATGTGCTGCCGGGCTGGGACACTGGCCCAGTGGGACTCTGCTGCCAGAAGGGAGCCTGGCTGGGGGCTGTGGCCCAGGCACTGGAACAGGGCTTGTGTGGCCCACAGCAAGCCCAGGCCAGGCCAGGGATGGCCAGCAGAATGCAGTGCATGGGCTAGCGTGTCCCTGAGCAGGAAGTGCCCAGCCCGGCCCCAGGCTGGCAGCAGGGGACCCACTCTGCCTGTGGGGGGAGCACCTGCCTGTTCTGCTGCTGGCATCGGTCTTCATCCCAAGACCATGTCTTCCTCCTTGTCTTTTAGATCAATATCCATCTCTTCAATATAATCTTTCGTTTCCACCTCCATCTCTTCCTCTGTCTCGTACATATCCACATCCATCTCTTGCTCTCCAGTATCCTCTCCGTCCACTTCCATGGCTTCTTCTCTATCAGTCTGTGTATCGACGTCCGTCTCCTCCTCTCCGTCTGTGCCAGCCTGCAGAGGTAGCAAAATTTCCCAGCCTGTCCCACAGAGCTCCAGCCCAGCCAGGCAGCTGCGGGGTGTCCGCCTCCGTGGAATAGTACCATAGCTCTTTTGGAACAAATGCAGACATCCTGCAGGGATGGAGAGCAAAATCCAAGCGATGGGGAGCTTTGGGGACTGCTGGGGGAATCAGGGAGCAGGTGGCAACAAGGTGACAGGGGTAGGCTTGGAGCAGGGTGAATGAAGAGCGTGCTGGCACAAGGAGCCAAAGGTTGTGTTGTGGCCGTTGCTGGATGCTGGAAGTTCTAGCTGGAGCGTGCACTGTGACATCACCGCCAGGAGTTCAGGCCCAGGCTGAAGTGGACAACGGAGACCGTAGAATGAATGATGGAATCCCTGGGTGCTTGGGCTTGGAAGGGACCCTAAAGACCATCTTGCTCCAAGCGGAGCAATCTTCGCCCAGAATAGGTTGCTCAGAGCCCCGCTCCCAGCTGGCCTTGGATGTTGCCAAGGACGGAGCATCCCCAGCCTCTGTGCACAGCCTGGGCCAGTGGCCCAGCAGCCGGAGTGGAAAAGAGCAGCTTCATTAGATCCAACTTCAAGCTCACTCCTGCAGTTGAAAGGCTTCTCCTCTCTGTGCCCATCTTTCCTAGAGCTGCAGGGAGGCCTCGCCAGCCCCCTTCTCTTTCCAGGCTGAGCATCCCCAGCCCCACACGGACAGCAGTCCGATGCGTGGCAGTCAAGGCTAAAGGCTAGCAAATGGCTACATCAGGAAGTGAGAGATGGAAGCTTTTGGAGATGGAAGCTTTACCTCTAAATGTAGAAAAGAAAGAAAAGTGGAGGGGGAAATGGTGGGACTCTGGCTCTGTTCTAACTGGCGAAGATTTTCTTTTCTTCTTTTCTGTCGTGCTAACCCAAGTTTTGTTGTTTGAAAGGAGGTTTAGCAAAATATCCATCGTCTTCTCCACTGCTGAAACACTGAACAACATCTGGGCAGGCTGAGGATGCAGAGCAAAACCTGCAAATATCTACTGCTGATCGTGATCCTGGGGAATGCAGCTAAAGCCAGCCAAAAGCAATTTCTGGAAAGTCAAGCCTGCTTTACGTTTTCTGGAGTTTGCTTGTGCCAACTTCACCAGTCATTTCTAAAAAAGGAAAAGAAACTCCAAGCAAAAGAGAGAAAAACACAAAGAAACCAACCCAAAGAAACCAATCAAACAAACAGATAAAACACCCCCAATCAAACCAAAGGCAATGAGAAGTTAGGACTAGTTGTAAGGATATCACAGCAGGCGAATGGCTGCTTCCTACTTGGATCACCATCCAAAGCCACCTAGAACAACTTGTCCAAAACATATCCAACAGGAGAAATGGAAAAAGTGATCCATGGCAGCTCTGCATTGTGGTGAAGGATGAGCATGCAGTGGTCCAGATGGCCCACCCTCCAGGCTGCTGTTTGCTCTGCTGAAAGACTCTTGCAGGACTGTGGCCCCTCTCCATGTAATGGAAATCATTGCCACAGCTCTCAGTTGAGGCACTGGCATTTCCAGAGCCAGATTCAGGCACAATCCTACTGCCTACTGAGCATCTGGGAAAGGTGCTGAGCATCTTCAGGCCTAGAAGCACAAAAGAGCTCAGGCTCTCCCCGAACTGGGTTTTCAGGGCAGCTTTCCATATCTCTGCAAGATTTCTTCATCCCTCCACACGTCTGACTTTATGATGTCCAACGATGCATTTGGGTTTCTTCCGTCCTCTTGTGTGCCCGTGAGTAACCTTCCACGTGGATGAAGGAGATTGTGTACAGGACAATTGATTGCGGCATTGCCATTTGGCTTCACTGTCACTCAGTTGAACACGGTCCTTATCTAAGAAGGACTTCCAAGAAATGGGTAGGAGTTTTGGCTGTGAGAGGAGCAGAAAGCACATTTTCTACAGCAAATTGCTAGCTGATGCACTTTCCTCCCTGCCAAAATAGTGATTGCCATTCATCTTCCTGGGAAGAATGTAAAGACCCATTCAGAGATGCCAGGTTCAGCTGGCCTGTGGCTTTGTGTGCCTCATTTCACATGTCCAATTTCAAGGGCCACTAAAAGAGGCTCATGTTTGCCTTGCTACCCACAAGTGCTGTAGGTATTTCCAGGAGAAGAGGGAAAACATCGCTGTCCTGTGGTGTGGTAGAAATGCCACCACAACTGTGATTGTGTGAGCAAAGCCAGCCAGTGCTTTTTGGGGCAGCAGCAGCAGCTGAGAGTGTGGCAGAGCGGTTTTGATACTCTTTTTAGAGTCCTGCAAACATTGTTCCCGAAACAACCCACAGCTTTGCAAATGTGCCCAAAGAAAATGCAAAGAGAACTGGGGTGTGAAAATCAAAGACTGTTTATCTGGAGAAGAAAAGGAACAAGAATGAACTACACCACATATTTACACTGTAAGAATATTGGTAACAACAACAACAACAACAACAACAAACTATAGAACCTATTTACCTGAGAACAGATCTAACAAAACTCTATGAAACGTATTTACAGACAACTTAAACAAACTCTAAAACCTCTATCCTGAACACAACAACTGTAAAACGTATGTACAGCAGGGTGGCATCTGTGTCTGTGATGTCCCTAAGTCCTGGAAGGAAAAACAAGTAGCACGGTCAGTGCAGTCAGGCACGGAAGGGTGTTCCATGTGCTGCCGGGCTGGGACACTGGCCCAGTGGGACTCTGCTGCCAGAAGGGAGCCTGGCTGGGGGCTGTGGCCCAGGCACTGGAACAGGGCTTGTGTGGCCCACAGCAAGCCCAGGCCAGGCCAGGGATGGCCAGCAGAATGCAGTGCATGGGCTAGCATGTCCCTGAGCAGGAAGTGCCCAGCCCGGCCCCAGGCTGGCAGCAGGGGACCCACTCTGCCTGTGGGGGGAGCACCTGCCTGTTCTGCTGCTGGCATCGGTCTTCATCCCAAGACCATGTCTTCCTCCTTGTCTTTTAGATCAATATCCATCTCTTCAATAGAATCTTTCGTTTCCACCTCCATCTCTTCCTCTGTCTCGTACATATCCACATCCATCTCTTCCTCTCCAGTATCCTCTCCGTCCACTTCCATGGCTTCTTCTCTATCAGTCTGTGTATCGACGTCCGTCTCCTCCTCTCCGTCTGTGCCAGCCTGCAGAGGTAGCAAAATTTCCCAGCCTGTCCCACAGAGCTCCAGCCCAGCCAGGCAGCTGCGGGGTGTCCGCCTCCGTGGAATAGTACCATAGCTCTTTTGGAACAAATGCAGACATCCTGCAGGGATGGAGAGCAAAATCCAAGCGATGGGGAGCTTTGGGGACTGCTGGGGGAATCAGGGAGCAGGTGGCAACAAGGTGACAGGGGTAGGCTTGGAGCAGGGTGAATGAAGAGCGTGCTGGCACAAGGAGCCAAGGGTTGTGTTGTGGCCGTTGCTGGATGCTGGAAGTTCTAGCTGGAGCGTGCACTGTGACATCACCGCCAGGAGTTCAGGCCCAGGCTGAAGTGGACAACGGAGACCGTAGAATGAATGATGGAATCCCTGGGTGCTTGGGCTTGGAAGGGACCCTAAAGACCATCTTGCTCCAAGCGGAGCAATCTTCGCCCAGAATAGGTTGCTCAGAGCCCCGCTCCCAGCTGGCCTTGGATGTTGCCAAGGATGGAGCATCCCCAGCCTCTGTGCACAGCCTGGGCCAGTGGCCCAGCAGCCGGAGTGGAAAAGAGCAGCTTCATTAGATCCAACTTCAAGCTCACTCCTGCAGTTGAAAGGCTTCTCCTCTCTGTGCCCATCTTTCCTAGAGCTGCAGGGAGGCCTCGCCCGCCCCCTTCTCTTTCCAGGCTGAGCATCCCCAGCCCCACACGGACAGCAGTCCGATGCGTGGCAGTCAAGGCTAAAGGGTAGCAAATGGCTACATCGGGAAGTGAGAGATGGAAGCTTTTGGAGATGGAAGCTTTACCTCTAAATGTAGAAAAGAAAGAAAAGTGGAGGGGGAAATGGTGGGACTCTGGCTCTGTTCTAACTGGCGAAGATTTTCTTTTCTTCTTTTCTGTCGTGCTAACCCAAGTTTTGTTGTTTGAAAGGAGGTTTAGCAAAATATCCATCGTCTTCTCCACTGCTGAAACACTGAACAACATCTGGGCAGGCTGAGGATGCAGAGCAAAACCTGCAAATATCTACTGCTGATCGTGATCCTGGGGAATGCAGCTAAAGCCAGCCAAAAGCAATTTCTGGAAAGTCAAGCCTGCTTTACGTTTTCTGGAGTTTGCTTGTGCCAACTTCACCAGTCATTTCTAAAAAAGGAAAAGAAACTCCAAGCAAAAGAGAGAAAAACACAAAGAAACCAACCCAAAGAAACCAATCAAACAAACAGATAAAACACCCCCAATCAAACCAAAGGCAATGAGAAGTTAGGACTAGTTGTAAGGATATCACAGCAGGCGAATGGCTGCTTCCTACTTGGATCACCATCCAAAGCCACCTAGAACAACTTCTCCAAAACATATCCAACAGGAGAAATGGAAAAAGTGATCCATGGCAGCTCTGCATTGTGGTGAAGGATGAGCATGCAGTGGTCCAGATGCAGCACTGCCCACCCTCCAGGCTGCTGTTTGCTCTGCTGAAAGACTCTTGCAGGACTGTGGCCCCTCTCCATGCAATGGAAATCATTGCCACAGCTCTCAGTTGAGGCACTGGCATTTCCAGAGCCAGATTCAGGCACAATCCTACTGCCTGCTGAGCATCTGGGAAAGGTGCTGAGCATCTTCAGGCCTAGAAGCACAAAAGAGCTCAGGCTCTCCCCGAACTGGGTTTTCAGGGCAGCTTTCCATATCTCTGCAAGATTTCTTCATCCCTCCACACGTCTGACTTTATGATGTCCAACGATGCATTTGGGTTTCTTCCGTCCTCTTGTGTGCCCGTGAGTAACCTTCCACGTGGATGAAGGAGATTGTGTACAGGACAATTGATTGCGGCATTGCCATTTGGCTTCACTGTCACTCAGTTGAACACGGTCCTTATCTAAGAAGGACTTCCAAGAAATGGGTAGGAGTTTTGGCTGTGAGAGGAGCAGAAAGCACATTTTCTACAGCAAATTGCTAGCTGATGCACTTTCCTCCCTGCCAAAATAGTGATTGCCATTCATCTTCCTGGGAAGAATGTAAAGACCCATTCAGAGATGCCAGGTTCAGCTGGCCTGTGGCTTTGTGTACCTCATTTCACATGTCCAATTTCAAGGGCCACTAAAAGAGGCTCATGTTTGCCTTGCTACCCACAAGTGCTGTAGCTATTTCCAGGAGAAGAGGGAAAACATCGCTGTCCTGTGGTGTGGTAGAAATGCCACCACAACTGTGATTGTGTGAGCAAAGCCAGCCAGTGCTTTTTGGGGCAGCAGCAGCAGCTGAGAGTGTGGCAGAGCGGTTTTGATACTCTTTTTAGAGTCCTGCAAACATTGTTCCTGAAACAACCCACAGCTTTGCAAATGTGCCCGAAGAAAATGCAAAGAGAACTGGGGTGTGAAAATCAAAGACTGTTTATCTGTAGAAGAAAAGGAACAAGAATGAACTACACCACATATTTACACTGTAAGAATATTGGTAACAACAACAACAACAACAACAACAAACGATAGAACCTATTTACCTGAGAACAGCTCTAACAAAACTCTATGAAACGTAATTACAGACAACTTAAACAAACGCTAAAACCTCTATCCTGAACACAACAACTGTAAAACGTATGTACAGCAGGGTGGCATCTGTGTCTGTGATGTCCCTAAGTCCTGGAAGGAAAAACAAGTAGCACGGTCAGTGCAGTCAGGCACGGAAGGGTGTTCCATGTGCTGCCGGGCTGGGACACTGGCCCAGTGGGACTCTGCTGCCAGAAGGGAGCCTGGCTGGGGGCTGTGGCCCAGGCACTGGAACAGGGCTTGTGTGGCCCACAGCAAGCCCAGGCCAGGCCAGGGATGGCCAGCAGAATGCAGTGCATGGGCTAGCGTGTCCCTGAGCAGGAAGTGCCCAGCCCGGCCCCAGGCTGGCAGCAGGGGACCCACTCTGCCTGTGGGGAGCACCTGCCTGTTCTGCTGCTGGCATCGGTCTTCATCCCAAGACCATGTCTTCCTCCTTGTCTTTTAGATCAATATCCATCTCTTCAATAGAATCTTTCGTTTCCACCTCCATCTCTTCCTCTGTCTCGTACATATCCACATCCATCTCTTGCTCTCCAGTATCCTCTCCGTCCACTTCCATGGCTTCTTCTTTATCAGTCTGTGTATCGACGTCCGTCTCCTCCTCTCCGTCTGTGCCAGCCTGCAGAGGTAGCAAAATTTCCCAGCCTGTCCCACAGAGCTCCAGCCCAGCCAGGCAGCTGCGGGGTGTCCGCCTCCGTGGAATAGTACCATAGCTCTTTTGGAACAAATGCAGACATCCTGCAGGGATGGAGAGCAAAATCCAAGCGATGGGGAGCTTTGGGGACTGCTGGGGGAATCAGGGAGCAGGTGGCAACAAGGTGACAGGGGTAGGCTTGGAGCAGGGTGAATGAAGAGCGTGCTGGCACAAGGAGCCAAGGGTTGTGTTGTGGCCGTTGCTGGATGCTGGAAGTTCTAGCTGGAGCGTGCACTGTGACATCACCGCCAGGAGTTCAGGCCCAGGCTGAAGTGGACAACGGAGACCGTAGAATGAATGATGGAATCCCTGGGTGCTTGGGCTTGGAAGGGACCCTAAGGACCATCTTGCTCCAAGCGGAGCAATCTTCCCCTAGAATAGGTTGCTCAGAGCCCCGCTCCCAGCTGGCCTTGGATGTTGCCAAGGATGGAGCATCCCCAGCCTCTGTGCACAGCCTGGGCCAGTGGCCCAGCAGCCGGAGTGGAAAAGAGCAGCTTCATTAGATCCAACTTCAAGCTCACTCCTGCAGTTGAAAGGCTTCTCCTTTCTGTGCCCATCTTTCCTAGAGCTGCAGGGAGGCCTCGCCAGCCCCCTTCTCTTTCCAGGCTGAGCATCCCCAGCCCCACACGGACAGCAGTCCGATGCGTGGCAGTCAAGGCTAAAGGGTAGCAAATGGCTACATCGGGAAGTGAGAGATGGAAGCTTTTGGAGATGGAAGCTTTACCTCTAAATGTAGAAAAGAAAGAAAAGTGGAGGGGGAAATGGTGGGACTCTGGCTCTGTTCTAACTGGCGAAGATTTTCTTTTCTTCTTTTCTGTCGTGCTAACCCAAGTTTTGTTGTTTGAAAGGAGGTTTAGCAAAATATCCATCGTCTTCTCCACTGCTGAAACACTGAACAACATCTGGGCAGGCTGAGGATGCAGAGCAAAACCTGCAAATATCTACTGCTGATCGTGATCCTGGGGAATGCAGCTAAAGCCAGCCAAAAGCAATTTCTGGAAAGTCAAGCCTGCTTTACGTTTTCTGGAGTTTGCTTGTGCCAACTTCACCAGTCATTTCTAAAAAAGGAAAAGAAACTCCAAGCAAAACAGAGGAAAACACAAAGAAACCAACCCAAAGAAACCAATCAAACAAACAGATAAAACACCCCCAATCAAACCAAAGGCAATGAGAAGTTAGGATTAGTTGTAAGGATATCACAGCAGGCGAATGGCTGCTTCCTACTTGGATCACCATCCAAAGCCACCTAGAACAACTTCTCCAAAACATATCCAACAGGAGAAATGGAAAAAGTGATCCATGGCAGCTCTGCATTGTGGTGAAGGATGAGCATGCAGTGGTCCAGATGCAGCACTGCCCACCCTCCAGGCTGCTGTTTGCTCTGCTGAAAGACTCTTGCAGGACTGTGGCCCCTCTCCATGCAATGGAAATCATTGCCACAGCTCTCAGTTGAGGCACTGGCATTTCCAGAGCCAGATTCAGGCACAATCCTACTGCCTGCTGAGCATCTGGGAAAGGTGCTGAGCATCTTCAGGCCTAGAAGCACAAAAGAGCTCAGGCTCTCCCCAAACTGGGTTTTCAGGGCAGCTTTCCATATCTCTGCAAGATTTCTTCATCCCTCCACACGTCTGACTTTATGATGTCCAACGATGCATTTGGGTTTCTTCCGTCCTCTTGTGTGCCCGTGAGTAACCTTCCACGTGGATGAAGGAGATTGTGTACAGGACAATTGATTGCGGCATTGCCATTTGGCTTCACTGTCACTCAGTTGAACACGGTCCTTATCTAAGAAGGACTTCCAAGAAATGGGTAGGAGTTTTGGCTGTGAGAGGAGCAGAAAGCACATTTTCTACAGCAAATTGCTAGCTGATGCACTTTCCTCCCTGCCAAAATAGTGATTGCCATTCATCTTCCTGGGAAGAATGTAAAGACCCATTCAGAGATGCCAGGTTCAGCTGGCCTGTGGCTTTGTGTACCTCATTTCACATGTCCAATTTCAAGGGCCACTAAAAGAGGCTCATGTTTGCCTTGCTACCCACAAGTGCTGTAGGTATTTCCAGGAGAAGAGGGAAAACATCGCTGTCCTGTGGTGTGGTAGAAATGCCACCACAACTGTGATTGTGTGAGCAAAGCCAGCCAGTGCTTTTTGGGGCAGCAGCAGCAGCTGAGAGTGTGGCAGAGCGGTTTTGATACTCTTTTTAGAGTCCTGCAAACATTGTTCCTGAAACAACCCACAGCTTTGCAAATGTGCCCGAAGAAAATGCAAAGAGAACTGGGGTGTGAAAATCAAAGACTGTTTATCTGTAGAAGAAAAGGAACAAGAATGAACTACACCACATATTTACACTGTAAGAATATTGGTAACAACAACAACAACAACAACAACAAACGATAGAACCTATTTACCTGAGAACAGCTCTAACAAAACTCTATGAAACGTAATTACAGACAACTTAAACAAACGCTAAAACCTCTATCCTGAACACAACAACTGTAAAACGTATGTACAGCAGGGTGGCATCTGTGTCTGTGATGTCCCTAAGTCCTGGAAGGAAAAACAAGTAGCACGGTCAGTGCAGTCAGGCACGGAAGGGTGTTCCATGTGCTGCCGGGCTGGGACACTGGCCCAGTGGGACTCTGCTGCCAGAAGGGGGCCTGGCTGGGGACTGTGGCCCAGGCACTGGAACAGGGCTTGTGTGGCCCACAGCAAGCCCAGGCCAGGCCAGGGATGGCCAGCAGAATGCAGTGCATGGGCTAGCGTGTCCCTGAGCAGGAAGTGCCCAGCCCGGCCCCAGGCTGGCAGCAGGGGACCCACTCTGCCTGTGGGGAGCACCTGCCTGTTCTGCTGCTGGCATCGGTCTTCATCCCAAGACCATGTCTTCCTCCTTGTCTTTTAGATCAATATCCATCTCTTCAATAGAATCTTTCGTTTCCACCTCCATCTCTTCCTCTGTCTCGTACATATCCACATCCATCTCTTGCTCTCCAGTATCCTCTCCGTCCACTTCCATGGCTTCTTCTCTATCAGTCTGTGTATCGACGTCCGTCTCCTCCTCTCCGTCTGTGCCAGCCTGCAGAGGTAGCAAAATTTCCCAGCCTGTCCCACAGAGCTCCAGCCCAGCCAGGCAGCTGCGGGGTGTCCGCCTCCGTGGAATAGTACCATAGCTCTTTTGGAACAAATGCAGACATCCTGCAGGGATGGAGAGCAAAATCCAAGCGATGGGGAGCTTTGGGGACTGCTGGGGGAATCAGGGAGCAGGTGGCAACAAGGTGACAGGGGTAGGCTTGGAGCAGGGTGAATGAAGAGCGTGCTGGCACAAGGAGCCAAGGGTTGTGTTGTGGCCGTTGCTGGATGCTGGAAGTTCTAGCTGGAGCGTGCACTGTGACATCACCGCCAGGAGTTCAGGCCCAGGCTGAAGTGGACAACGGAGACCGTAGAATGAATGATGGAATCCCTGGGTGCTTGGGCTTGGAAGGGACCCTAAAGACCATCTTGCTCCAAGCGGAGCAATCTTCCCCTAGAATAGGTTGCTCAGAGCCCCGCTCCCAGCTGGCCTTGGATGTTGCCAAGGATGGAGCACCCCCAGCCTCTGTGCACAGCCTGGGCCAGTGGCCCAGCAGCCGGAGTGGAAAAGAGCAGCTTCATTAGATCCAACTTCAAGCTCACTCCTGCAGTTGAAAGGCTTCTCCTCTCTGTGCCCATCTTTCCTAGAGCTGCAGGGAGGCCTCGCCAGCCCCCTTCTCTTTCCAGGCTGAGCATCCCCAGCCCCACACGGACAGCAGTCCGATGCGTGGCAGTCAAGGCTAAAGGGTAGCAAATGGCTACATCAGGAAGTGAGAGATGGAAGCTTTTGGAGATGGAAGCTTTACCTCTAAATGTAGAAAAGAAAGAAAAGTGGAGGGGGAAATGGTGGGACTCTGGCTCTGTTCTAACTGGCGAAGATTTTCTTTTCTTCTTTTCTGTCGTGCTAACCCAAGTTTTGTTGTTTGAAAGGAGGTTTAGCAAAATATCCATCGTCTTCTCCACTGCTGAAACACTGAACAACATCTGGGCAGGCTGAGGATGCAGAGCAAAACCTGCAAATATCTACTGCTGATCGTGATCCTGGGGAATGCAGCTAAAGCCAGCCAAAAGCAATTTCTGGAAAGTCAAGCCTGCTTTACGTTTTCTGGAGTTTGCTTGTGCCAACTTCACCAGTCATTTCTAAAAAAGGAAAAGAAACTCCAAGCAAAACAGAGAAAAACACAAAGAAACCAACCCAAAGAAACCAATCAAACAAACAGATAAAACACCCCCAATCAAACCAAAGGCAATGAGAAGTTAGGACTAGTTGTAAGGATATCACAGCAGGCGAATGGCTGCTTCCTACTTGGATCACCATCCAAAGCCATCTAGAACAACTTGTCCAAAACATATCCAACAGGAGAAATGGAAAAAGTGATCCATGGCAGCTCTGCATTGTGGTGAAGGATGAGCATGCAGTGGTCCAGATGGCCCACCCTCCAGGCTGCTGTTTGCTCTGCTGAAAGACTCTTGCAGGACTGTGGCCCCTCTCCATGCAATGGAAATCATTGCCACAGCTCTCAGTTGAGGCACTGGCATTTCCAGAGCCAGATTCAGGCACAATCCTACTGCCTGCTGAGCATCTGGGAAAGGTGCTGAGCATCTTCAGGCCTAGAAGCACAAAAGAGCTCAGGCTCTCCCCGAACTGGGTTTTCAGGGCAGCTTTCCATATCTCTGCAAGATTTCTTCATCCCTCCACACGTCTGACTTTATGATGTCCAACGATGCATTTGGGTTTCTTCCGTCCTCTTGTGTGCCCGTGAGTAACCTTCCACGTGGATGAAGGAGATTGTGTACAGGACAATTGATTGCGGCATTGCCATTTGGCTTCACTGTCACTCAGTTGAACACGGTCCTTATCTAAGAAGGACTTCCAAGAAATGGGTAGGAGTTTTGGCTGTGAGAGGAGCAGAAAGCACATTTTCTACAGCAAATTGCTAGCTGATGCACTTTCCTCCCTGCCAAAATAGTGATTGCCATTCATCTTCCTGGGAAGAATGTAAAGACCCATTCAGAGATGCCAGGTTCAGCTGGCCTGTGGCTTTGTGTACCTCATTTCACATGTCCAATTTCAAGGGCCACTAAAAGAGGCTCATGTTTGCCTTGCTACCCACAAGTGCTGTAGGTATTTCCAGGAGAAGAGGGAAAACATCGCTGTCCTGTGGTGTGGTAGAAATGCCACCACAACTGTGATTGTGTGAGCAAAGCCAGCCAGTGCTTTTTGGGGCAGCAGCAGCAGCTGAGAGTGTGGCAGAGCGGTTTTGATACTCTTTTTAGAGTCCTGCAAACATTGTTCCTGAAACAACCCACAGCTTTGCAAATGTGCCCGAAGAAAATGCAAAGAGAACTGGGGTGTGAAAATCAAAGACTGTTTATCTGTAGAAGAAAAGGAACAAGAATGAACTACACCACATATTTACACTGTAAGAATATTGGTAACAACAACAACAACAACAACAACAAACGATAGAACCTATTTACCTGAGAACAGCTCTAACAAAACTCTATGAAACGTAATTACAGACAACTTAAACAAACGCTAAAACCTCTATCCTGAACACAACAACTGTAAAACGTATGTACAGCAGGGTGGCATCTGTGTCTGTGATGTCCCTAAGTCCTGGAAGGAAAAACAAGTAGCACGGTCAGTGCAGTCAGGCACGGAAGGGTGTTCCATGTGCTGCCGGGCTGGGACACTGGCCCAGTGGGACTCTGCTGCCAGAAGGGAGCCTGGCTGGGGGCTGTGGCCCAGGCACTGGAACAGGGCTTGTGTGGCCCACAGCAAGCCCAGGCCAGGCCAGGGATGGCCAGCAGAATGCAGTGCATGGGCTAGCGTGTCCCTGAGCAGGAAGTGCCCAGCCCGGCCCCAGGCTGGCAGCAGGGGACCCACTCTGCCTGTGGGGAACACCTGCCTGTTCTGCTGCTGGCATCGGTCTTCATCCCAAGACCATGTCTTCCTCCTTGTCTTTTAGATCAATATCCATCTCTTCAATAGAATCTTTCGTTTCCACCTCCATCTCTTCCTCTGTCTCGTACATATCCACATCCATCTCTTGCTCTCCAGTATCCTCTCCGTCCACTTCCATGGCTTCTTCTCTATCAGTCTGTGTATCGACGTCCGTCTCCTCCTCTCCGTCTGTGCCAGCCTGCAGAGGTAGCAAAATTTCAGCGTGGGGTCCCTTTCCCACCCTGTCCCACAGAGCTCCAGCCCAGCCAGGCAGCTGCGGGGTGTCCGCCTCCGTGGAATAGTACCATAGCTCTTTTGGAACAAATGCAGACATCCTGCAGGGATGGAGAGCAAAATCCAAGCGATGGGGAGCTTTGGGGACTGCTGGGGGAATCAGGGAGCAGGTGGCAACAAGGTGACAGGGGTAGGCTTGGAGCAGGGTGAATGAAGAGCGTGCTGGCACAAGGAGCCAAGGGTTGTGTTGTGGCCGTTGCTGGATGCTGGAAGTTCTAGCTGGAGCGTGCACTGTGACATCACCGCCAGGAGTTCAGGCCCAGGCTGAAGTGGACAACGGAGACCGTAGAATGAATGATGGAATCCCTGGGTGCTTGGGCTTGGAAGGGACCCTAAGGACCATCTTGCTCCAAGCGGAGCAATCTTCGCCCAGAATAGGTTGCTCAGAGCCCCGCTCCCAGCTGGCCTTGGATGTTGCCAAGGATGGAGCATCCCCAGCCTCTGTGCACAGCCTGGGCCAGTGGCCCAGCAGCCGGAGTGGAAAAGAGCAGCTTCATTAGATCCAACTTCAAGCTCACTCCTGCAGTTGAAAGGCTTCTCCTCTCTGTGCCCATCTTTCCTAGAGCTGCAGGGAGGCCTCGCCAGCCCCCTTCTCTTTCCAGGCTGAGCATCCCCAGCCCCACACGGACAGCAGTCCGATGCGTGGCAGTCAAGGCTAAAGGGTAGCAAATGGCTACATCGGGAAGTGAGAGATGGAAGCTTTTGGAGATGGAAGCTTTACCTCTAAATGTAGAAAAGAAAGAAAAGTGGAGGGGGAAATGGTGGGACTCTGGCTCTGTTCTAACTGGCGAAGATTTTCTTTTCTTCTTTTCTGTCGTGCTAACCCAAGTTTTGTTGTTTGAAAGGAGGTTTAGCAAAATATCCATCGTCTTCTCCACTGCTGAAACACTGAACAACATCTGGGCAGGCTGAGGATGCAGAGCAAAACCTGCAAATATCTACTGCTGATCGTGATCCTGGGGAATGCAGCTAAAGCCAGCCAAAAGCAATTTCTGGAAAGTCAAGCCTGCTTTACGTTTTCTGGAGTTTGCTTGTGCCAACTTCACCAGTCATTTCTAAAAAAGGAAAAGAAACTCCAAGCAAAAGAGAGAAAAACACAAAGAAACCAACCCAAAGAAACCAATCAAACAAACAGATAAAACACCCCCAATCAAACCAAAGGCAATGAGAAGTTAGGACTAGTTGTAAGGATATCACAGCAGGCGAATGGCTGCTTCCTACTTGGATCACCATCCAAAGCCATCTAGAACAACTTGTCCAAAACATATCCAACAGGAGAAATGGAAAAAGTGATCCATGGCAGCTCTGCATTGTGGTGAAGGATGAGCATGCAGTGGTCCAGATGGCCCACCCTCCAGGCTGCTGTTTGCTCTGCTGAAAGACTCTTGCAGGACTGTGGCCCCTCTCCATGCAATGGAAATCATTGCCACAGCTCTCAGTTGAGGCACTGGCATTTCCAGAGCCAGATTCAGGCACAATCCTACTGCCTGCTGAGCATCTGGGAAAGGTGCTGAGCATCTTCAGGCCTAGAAGCACAAAAGAGCTCAGGCTCTCCCCAAACTGGGTTTTCAGGGCAGCTTTCCATATCTCTGCAAGATTTCTTCATCCCTCCACACGTCTGACTTTATGATGTCCAACGATGCATTTGGGTTTCTTCCGTCCTCTTGTGTGCCCGTGAGTAACCTTCCACGTGGATGAAGGAGATTGTGTACAGGACAATTGATTGCGGCATTGCCATTTGGCTTCACTGTCACTCAGTTGAACACGGTCCTTATCTAAGAAGGACTTCCAAGAAATGGGTAGGAGTTTTGGCTGTGAGAGGAGCAGAAAGCACATTTTCTACAGCAAATTGCTAGCTGATGCACTTTCCTCCCTGCCAAAATAGTGATTGCCATTCATCTTCCTGGGAAGAATGTAAAGACCCATTCAGAGATGCCAGGTTCAGCTGGCCTGTGGCTTTGTGTACCTCATTTCACATGTCCAATTTCAAGGGCCACTAAAAGAGGCTCATGTTTGCCTTGCTACCCACAAGTGCTCTAGGTATTTCCAGGAGAAGAGGGAAAACATCGCTGTCCTGTGGTGTGGTAGAAATGCCACCACAACTGTGATTGTGTGAGCAAAGCCAGCCAGTGCTTTTTGGGGCAGCAGCAGCAGCTGAGAGTGTGGCAGAGCGGTTTTGATACTCTTTTTAGAGTCCTGCAAACATTGTTCCTGAAACAACCCACAGCTTTGCAAATGTGCCCGAAGAAAATGCAAAGAGAACTGGGGTGTGAAAATCAAAGACTGTTTATCTGTAGAAGAAAAGGAACAAGAATGAACTACACCACATATTTACACTGTAAGAATATTGGTAACAACAACAACAACAACAACAACAAACGATAGAACCTATTTACCTGAGAACAGCTCTAACAAAACTCTATGAAACGTAATTACAGACAACTTAAACAAACGCTAAAACCTCTATCCTGAACACAACAACTGTAAAACGTATGTACAGCAGGGTGGCATCTGTGTCTGTGATGTCCCTAAGTCCTGGAAGGAAAAACAAGTAGCACGGTCAGTGCAGTCAGGCACGGAAGGGTGTTCCATGTGCTGCCGGGCTGGGACACTGGCCCAGTGGGACTCTGCTGCCAGAAGGGAGCCTGGCTGGGGGCTGTGGCCCAGGCACTGGAACAGGGCTTGTGTGGCCCACAGCAAGCCCAGGCCAGGCCAGGGATGGCCAGCAGAATGCAGTGCATGGGCTAGCGTGTCCCTGAGCAGGAAGTGCCCAGCCCGGCCCCAGGCTGGCAGCAGGGGACCCACTCTGCCTGTGGGGAACACCTGCCTGTTCTGCTGCTGGCATCGGTCTTCATCCCAAGACCATGTCTTCCTCCTTGTCTTTTAGATCAATATCCATCTCTTCAATAGAATCTTTCGTTTCCACCTCCATCTCTTCCTCTGTCTCGTACATATCCACATCCATCTCTTCCTCTCCAGTATCCTCTCCGTCCACTTCCATGGCTTCTTCTCTATCAGTCTGTGTATCGACGTCCGTCTCCTCCTCTCCGTCTGTGCCAGCCTGCAGAGGTAGCAAAATTTCAGCGTGGGGTCCCTTTCCCACCCTGTCCCACAGAGCTCCAGCCCAGCCAGGCAGCTGCGGGGTGTCCGCCTCCGTGGAATAGTACCATAGCTCTTTTGGAACAAATGCAGACATCCTGCAGGGATGGAGAGCAAAATCCAAGCGATGGGGAGCTTTGGGGACTGCTGGGGGAATCAGGGAGCAGGTGGCAACAAGGTGACAGGGGTAGGCTTGGAGCAGGGTGAATGAAGAGCGTGCTGGCACAAGGAGCCAAGGGTTGTGTTGTGGCCGTTGCTGGATGCTGGAAGTTCTAGCTGGAGCGTGCACTGTGACATCACCGCCAGGAGTTCAGGCCCAGGCTGAAGTGGACAACGGAGACCGTAGAATGAATGATGGAATCCCTGGGTGCTTGGGCTTGGAAGGGACCCTAAGGACCATCTTGCTCCAAGCGGAGCAATCTTCCCCTAGAATAGGTTGCTCAGAGCCCCGCTCCCAGCTGGCCTTGGATGTTGCCAAGGATGGAGCATCCCCAGCCTCTGTGCACAGCCTGGGCCAGTGGCCCAGCAGCCGGAGTGGAAAAGAGCAGCTTCATTAGATCCAACTTCAAGCTCACTCCTGCAGTTGAAAGGCTTCTCCTTTCTGTGCCCATCTTTCCTAGAGCTGCAGGGAGGCCTCGCCAGCCCCCTTCTCTTTCCAGGCTGAGCATCCCCAGCCCCACACGGACAGCAGTCCGATGCGTGGCAGTCAAGGCTAAAGGGTAGCAAATGGCTACATCGGGAAGTGAGAGATGGAAGCTTTTGGAGATGGAAGCTTTACCTCTAAATGTAGAAAAGAAAGAAAAGTGGAGGGGGAAATGGTGGGACTCTGGCTCTGTTCTAACTGGCGAAGATTTTCTTTTCTTCTTTTCTGTCGTGCTAACCCAAGTTTTGTTGTTTGAAAGGAGGTTTAGCAAAATATCCATCGTCTTCTCCACTGCTGAAACACTGAACAACATCTGGGCAGGCTGAGGATGCAGAGCAAAACCTGCAAATATCTACTGCTGATCGTGATCCTGGGGAATGCAGCTAAAGCCAGCCAAAAGCAATTTCTGGAAAGTCAAGCCTGCTTTACGTTTTCTGGAGTTTGCTTGTGCCAACTTCACCAGTCATTTCTAAAAAAGGAAAAGAAACTCCAAGCAAAACAGAGAAAAACACAAAGAAAACAACCCAAAGAAACCAATCAAACAAACAGATAAAACACCCCCAATCAAACCAAAGGCAATGAGAAGTTAGGACTAGTTGTAAGGATATCACAGCAGGCGAATGGCTGCTTCCTACTTGGATCACCATCCAAAGCCATCTAGAACAACTTGTCCAAAACATATCCAACAGGAGAAATGGAAAAAGTGATCCATGGCAGCTCTGCATTGTGGTGAAGGATGAGCATGCAGTGGTCCAGATGGCCCACCCTCCAGGCTGCTGTTTGCTCTGCTGAAAGACTCTTGCAGGACTGTGGCCCCTCTCCATGCAATGGAAATCATTGCCACAGCTCTCAGTTGAGGCACTGGCATTTCCAGAGCCAGATTCAGGCACAATCCTACTGCCTGCTGAGCATCTGGGAAAGGTGCTGAGCATCTTCAGGCCTAGAAGCACAAAAGAGCTCAGGCTCTCCCCAAACTGGGTTTTCAGGGCAGCTTTCCATATCTCTGCAAGATTTCTTCATCCCTCCACACGTCTGACTTTATGATGTCCAACGATGCATTTGGGTTTCTTCCGTCCTCTTGTGTGCCCGTGAGTAACCTTCCACGTGGATGAAGGAGATTGTGTACAGGACAATTGATTGCGGCATTGCCATTTGGCTTCACTGTCACTCAGTTGAACACGGTCCTTATCTAAGAAGGACTTCCAAGAAATGGGTAGGAGTTTTGGCTGTGAGAGGAGCAGAAAGCACATTTTCTACAGCAAATTGCTAGCTGATGCACTTTCCTCCCTGCCAAAATAGTGATTGCCATTCATCTTCCTGGGAAGAATGTAAAGACCCATTCAGAGATGCCAGGTTCAGCTGGCCTGTGGCTTTGTGTACCTCATTTCACATGTCCAATTTCAAGGGCCACTAAAAGAGGCTCATGTTTGCCTTGCTACCCACAAGTGCTCTAGGTATTTCCAGGAGAAGAGGGAAAACATCGCTGTCCTGTGGTGTGGTAGAAATGCCACCACAACTGTGATTGTGTGAGCAAAGCCAGCCAGTGCTTTTTGGGGCAGCAGCAGCAGCTGAGAGTGTGGCAGAGCGGTTTTGATACTCTTTTTAGAGTCCTGCAAACATTGTTCCTGAAACAACCCACAGCTTTGCAAATGTGCCCGAAGAAAATGCAAAGAGAACTGGGGTGTGAAAATCAAAGACTGTTTATCTGTAGAAGAAAAGGAACAAGAATGAACTACACCACATATTTACACTGTAAGAATATTGGTAACAACAACAACAACAACAACAACAAACGATAGAACCTATTTACCTGAGAACAGCTCTAACAAAACTCTATGAAACGTAATTACAGACAACTTAAACAAACGCTAAAACCTCTATCCTGAACACAACAACTGTAAAACGTATGTACAGCAGGGTGGCATCTGTGTCTGTGATGTCCCTAAGTCCTGGAAGGAAAAACAAGTAGCACGGTCAGTGCAGTCAGGCACGGAAGGGTGTTCCATGTGCTGCCGGGCTGGGACACTGGCCCAGTGGGACTCTGCTGCCAGAAGGGAGCCTGGCTGGGGGCTGTGGCCCAGGCACTGGAACAGGGCTTGTGTGGCCCACAGCAAGCCCAGGCCAGGCCAGGGATGGCCAGCAGAATGCAGTGCATGGGCTAGCGTGTCCCTGAGCAGGAAGTGCCCAGCCCGGCCCCAGGCTGGCAGCAGGGGACCCACTCTGCCTGTGGGGAACACCTGCCTGTTCTGCTGCTGGCATCGGTCTTCATCCCAAGACCATGTCTTCCTCCTTGTCTTTTAGATCAATATCCATCTCTTCAATAGAATCTTTCGTTTCCACCTCCATCTCTTCCTCTGTCTCGTACATATCCACATCCATCTCTTGCTCTCCAGTATCCTCTCCGTCCACTTCCATGGCTTCTTCTCTATCAGTCTGTGTATCGACGTCCGTCTCCTCCTCTCCGTCTGTGCCAGCCTGCAGAGGTAGCAAAATTTCAGCGTGGGGTCCCTTTCCCACCCTGTCCCACAGAGCTCCAGCCCAGCCAGGCAGCTGCGGGGTGTCCGCCTCCGTGGAATAGTACCATAGCTCTTTTGGAACAAATGCAGACATCCTGCAGGGATGGAGAGCAAAATCCAAGCGATGGGGAGCTTTGGGGACTGCTGGGGGAATCAGGGAGCAGGTGGCAACAAGGTGACAGGGGTAGGCTTGGAGCAGGGTGAATGAAGAGCGTGCTGGCACAAGGAGCCAAGGGTTGTGTTGTGGCCGTTGCTGGATGCTGGAAGTTCTAGCTGGAGCGTGCACTGTGACATCACCGCCAGGAGTTCAGGCCCAGGCTGAAGTGGACAACGGAGACCGTAGAATGAATGATGGAATCCCTGGGTGCTTGGGCTTGGAAGGGACCCTAAGGACCATCTTGCTCCAAGCGGAGCAATCTTCCCCTAGAATAGGTTGCTCAGAGCCCCGCTCCCAGCTGGCCTTGGATGTTGCCAAGGATGGAGCATCCCCAGCCTCTGTGCACAGCCTGGGCCAGTGGCCCAGCAGCCGGAGTGGAAAAGAGCAGCTTCATTAGATCCAACTTCAAGCTCACTCCTGCAGTTGAAAGGCTTCTCCTTTCTGTGCCCATCTTTCCTAGAGCTGCAGGGAGGCCTCGCCAGCCCCCTTCTCTTTCCAGGCTGAGCATCCCCAGCCCCACACGGACAGCAGTCCGATGCGTGGCAGTCAAGGCTAAAGGGTAGCAAATGGCTACATCGGGAAGTGAGAGATGGAAGCTTTTGGAGATGGAAGCTTTACCTCTAAATGTAGAAAAGAAAGAAAAGTGGAGGGGGAAATGGTGGGACTCTGGCTCTGTTCTAACTGGCGAAGATTTTCTTTTCTTCTTTTCTGTCGTGCTAACCCAAGTTTTGTTGTTTGAAAGGAGGTTTAGCAAAATATCCATCGTCTTCTCCACTGCTGAAACACTGAACAACATCTGGGCAGGCTGAGGATGCAGAGCAAAACCTGCAAATATCTACTGCTGATCGTGATCCTGGGGAATGCAGCTAAAGCCAGCCAAAAGCAATTTCTGGAAAGTCAAGCCTGCTTTACGTTTTCTGGAGTTTGCTTGTGCCAACTTCACCAGTCATTTCTAAAAAAGGAAAAGAAACTCCAAGCAAAACAGAGAAAAACACAAAGAAACCAACCCAAAGAAACCAATCAAACAAACAGATAAAACACCCCCAATCAAACCAAAGGCAATGAGAAGTTAGGACTAGTTGTAAGGATATCACAGCAGGCGAATGGCTGCTTCCTACTTGGATCACCATCCAAAGCCATCTAGAACAACTTGTCCAAAACATATCCAACAGGAGAAATGGAAAAAGTGATCCATGGCAGCTCTGCATTGTGGTGAAGGATGAGCATGCAGTGGTCCAGATGGCCCACCCTCCAGGCTGCTGTTTGCTCTGCTGAAAGACTCTTGCAGGACTGTGGCCCCTCTCCATGCAATGGAAATCATTGCCACAGCTCTCAGTTGAGGCACTGGCATTTCCAGAGCCAGATTCAGGCACAATCCTACTGCCTGCTGAGCATCTGGGAAAGGTGCTGAGCATCTTCAGGCCTAGAAGCACAAAAGAGCTCAGGCTCTCCCCAAACTGGGTTTTCAGGGCAGCTTTCCATATCTCTGCAAGATTTCTTCATCCCTCCACACGTCTGACTTTATGATGTCCAACGATGCATTTGGGTTTCTTCCGTCCTCTTGTGTGCCCGTGAGTAACCTTCCACGTGGATGAAGGAGATTGTGTACAGGACAATTGATTGCGGCATTGCCATTTGGCTTCACTGTCACTCAGTTGAACACGGTCCTTATCTAAGAAGGACTTCCAAGAAATGGGTAGGAGTTTTGGCTGTGAGAGGAGCAGAAAGCACATTTTCTACAGCAAATTGCTAGCTGATGCACTTTCCTCCCTGCCAAAATAGTGATTGCCATTCATCTTCCTGGGAAGAATGTAAAGACCCATTCAGAGATGCCAGGTTCAGCTGGCCTGTGGCTTTGTGTACCTCATTTCACATGTCCAATTTCAAGGGCCACTAAAAGAGGCTCATGTTTGCCTTGCTACCCACAAGTGCTCTAGGTATTTCCAGGAGAAGAGGGAAAACATCGCTGTCCTGTGGTGTGGTAGAAATGCCACCACAACTGTGATTGTGTGAGCAAAGCCAGCCAGTGCTTTTTGGGGCAGCAGCAGCAGCTGAGAGTGTGGCAGAGCGGTTTTGATACTCTTTTTAGAGTCCTGCAAACATTGTTCCTGAAACAACCCACAGCTTTGCAAATGTGCCCGAAGAAAATGCAAAGAGAACTGGGGTGTGAAAATCAAAGACTGTTTATCTGTAGAAGAAAAGGAACAAGAATGAACTACACCACATATTTACACTGTAAGAATATTGGTAACAACAACAACAACAACAACAACAAACGATAGAACCTATTTACCTGAGAACAGCTCTAACAAAACTCTATGAAACGTAATTACAGACAACTTAAACAAACGCTAAAACCTCTATCCTGAACACAACAACTGTAAAACGTATGTACAGCAGGGTGGCATCTGTGTCTGTGATGTCCCTAAGTCCTGGAAGGAAAAACAAGTAGCACGGTCAGTGCAGTCAGGCACGGAAGGGTGTTCCATGTGCTGCCGGGCTGGGACACTGGCCCAGTGGGACTCTGCTGCCAGAAGGGAGCCTGGCTGGGGGCTGTGGCCCAGGCACTGGAACAGGGCTTGTGTGGCCCACAGCAAGCCCAGGCCAGGCCAGGGATGGCCAGCAGAATGCAGTGCATGGGCTAGCGTGTCCCTGAGCAGGAAGTGCCCAGCCCGGCCCCAGGCTGGCAGCAGGGGACCCACTCTGCCTGTGGGGAACACCTGCCTGTTCTGCTGCTGGCATCGGTCTTCATCCCAAGACCATGTCTTCCTCCTTGTCTTTTAGATCAATATCCATCTCTTCAATAGAATCTTTCGTTTCCACCTCCATCTCTTCCTCTGTCTCGTACATATCCACATCCATCTCTTGCTCTCCAGTATCCTCTCCGTCCACTTCCATGGCTTCTTCTCTATCAGTCTGTGTATCGACGTCCGTCTCCTCCTCTCCGTCTGTGCCAGCCTGCAGAGGTAGCAAAATTTCAGCGTGGGGTCCCTTTCCCACCCTGTCCCACAGAGCTCCAGCCCAGCCAGGCAGCTGCGGGGTGTCCGCCTCCGTGGAATAGTACCATAGCTCTTTTGGAACAAATGCAGACATCCTGCAGGGATGGAGAGCAAAATCCAAGCGATGGGGAGCTTTGGGGACTGCTGGGGGAATCAGGGAGCAGGTGGCAACAAGGTGACAGGGGTAGGCTTGGAGCAGGGTGAATGAAGAGCGTGCTGGCACAAGGAGCCAAGGGTTGTGTTGTGGCCGTTGCTGGATGCTGGAAGTTCTAGCTGGAGCGTGCACTGTGACATCACCGCCAGGAGTTCAGGCCCAGGCTGAAGTGGACAACGGAGACCGTAGAATGAATGATGGAATCCCTGGGTGCTTGGGCTTGGAAGGGACCCTAAGGACCATCTTGCTCCAAGCGGAGCAATCTTCCCCTAGAATAGGTTGCTCAGAGCCCCGCTCCCAGCTGGCCTTGGATGTTGCCAAGGATGGAGCATCCCCAGCCTCTGTGCACAGCCTGGGCCAGTGGCCCAGCAGCCGGAGTGGAAAAGAGCAGCTTCATTAGATCCAACTTCAAGCTCACTCCTGCAGTTGAAAGGCTTCTCCTTTCTGTGCCCATCTTTCCTAGAGCTGCAGGGAGGCCTCGCCAGCCCCCTTCTCTTTCCAGGCTGAGCATCCCCAGCCCCACACGGACAGCAGTCCGATGCGTGGCAGTCAAGGCTAAAGGGTAGCAAATGGCTACATCGGGAAGTGAGAGATGGAAGCTTTTGGAGATGGAAGCTTTACCTCTAAATGTAGAAAAGAAAGAAAAGTGGAGGGGGAAATGGTGGGACTCTGGCTCTGTTCTAACTGGCGAAGATTTTCTTTTCTTCTTTTCTGTCGTGCTAACCCAAGTTTTGTTGTTTGAAAGGAGGTTTAGCAAAATATCCATCGTCTTCTCCACTGCTGAAACACTGAACAACATCTGGGCAGGCTGAGGATGCAGAGCAAAACCTGCAAATATCTACTGCTGATCGTGATCCTGGGGAATGCAGCTAAAGCCAGCCAAAAGCAATTTCTGGAAAGTCAAGCCTGCTTTACGTTTTCTGGAGTTTGCTTGTGCCAACTTCACCAGTCATTTCTAAAAAAGGAAAAGAAACTCCAAGCAAAACAGAGAAAAACACAAAGAAACCAACCCAAAGAAACCAATCAAACAAACAGATAAAACACCCCCAATCAAACCAAAGGCAATGAGAAGTTAGGACTAGTTGTAAGGATATCACAGCAGGCGAATGGCTGCTTCCTACTTGGATCACCATCCAAAGCCATCTAGAACAACTTGTCCAAAACATATCCAACAGGAGAAATGGAAAAAGTGATCCATGGCAGCTCTGCATTGTGGTGAAGGATGAGCATGCAGTGGTCCAGATGGCCCACCCTCCAGGCTGCTGTTTGCTCTGCTGAAAGACTCTTGCAGGACTGTGGCCCCTCTCCATGCAATGGAAATCATTGCCACAGCTCTCAGTTGAGGCACTGGCATTTCCAGAGCCAGATTCAGGCACAATCCTACTGCCTGCTGAGCATCTGGGAAAGGTGCTGAGCATCTTCAGGCCTAGAAGCACAAAAGAGCTCAGGCTCTCCCCAAACTGGGTTTTCAGGGCAGCTTTCCATATCTCTGCAAGATTTCTTCATCCCTCCACACGTCTGACTTTATGATGTCCAACGATGCATTTGGGTTTCTTCCGTCCTCTTGTGTGCCCGTGAGTAACCTTCCACGTGGATGAAGGAGATTGTGTACAGGACAATTGATTGCGGCATTGCCATTTGGCTTCACTGTCACTCAGTTGAACACGGTCCTTATCTAAGAAGGACTTCCAAGAAATGGGTAGGAGTTTTGGCTGTGAGAGGAGCAGAAAGCACATTTTCTACAGCAAATTGCTAGCTGATGCACTTTCCTCCCTGCCAAAATAGTGATTGCCATTCATCTTCCTGGGAAGAATGTAAAGACCCATTCAGAGATGCCAGGTTCAGCTGGCCTGTGGCTTTGTGTACCTCATTTCACATGTCCAATTTCAAGGGCCACTAAAAGAGGCTCATGTTTGCCTTGCTACCCACAAGTGCTGTAGGTATTTCCAGGAGAAGAGGGAAAACATCGCTGTCCTGTGGTGTGGTAGAAATGCCACCACAACTGTGATTGTGTGAGCAAAGCCAGCCAGTGCTTTTTGGGGCAGCAGCAGCAGCTGAGAGTGTGGCAGAGCGGTTTTGATACTCTTTTTAGAGTCCTGCAAACATTGTTCCTGAAACAACCCACAGCTTTGCAAATGTGCCCGAAGAAAATGCAAAGAGAACTGGGGTGTGAAAATCAAAGACTGTTTATCTGTAGAAGAAAAGGAACAAGAATGAACTACACCACCTATTTACACTGTAAGAATATTGGTAACAACAACAACAACAACAACAACAAACTATAGAACCTATTTACCTGAGAACAGCTCTAACAAAACTCTATGAAACGTAATTACAGACAACTTAAACAAACTCTAAAACCTCTATCCTGAACACAACAACTGTAAAACGTATGTACAGCAGGGTGGCATCTGTATCTGTGATGTCCCTAAGTCCTGGAAGGAAAAACAAGTAGCACGGTCAGTGCAGTCAGGCACGGAAGGGTGTTCCATGTGCTGCCGGGCTGGGACACTGGCCCAGTGGGACTCTGCTGCCAGAAGGGAGCCTGGCTGGGGGCTGTGGCCCAGGCACTGGAACAGGGCTTGTGTGGCCCACAGCAAGCCCAGGCCAGGCCAGGGATGGCCAGCAGAATCCAGTGCATGGGCTAGCGTGTCCCTGAGCAGGAAGTGCCCAGCCCGGCCCCAGGCTGGCAGCAGGGGACCCACTCTGCCTGTGGGGGGAGCACCTGCCTGTTCTGCTGCTGGCATCGGTCTTCATCCCAAGACCATGTCTTCCTCCTTGTCTTTTAGATCAATATCCATCTCTTCAATAGAATCTTTCGTTTCCACCTCCATCTCTTCCTCTGTCTCGTACATATCCACATCCATCTCTTCCTCTCCAGTATCCTCTCCGTCCACTTCCATGGCTTCTTCTCTATCAGTCTGTGTATCGACGTCCGTCTCCTCCTCTCCGTCTGTGCCAGCCTGCAGAGGTAGCAAAATTTCCCAGCCTGTCCCACAGAGCTCCAGCCCAGCCAGGCAGCTGCGGGGTGTCCGCCTCCGTGGAATAGTACCATAGCTCTTTTGGAACAAATGCAGACATCCTGCAGGGATGGAGAGCAAAATCCAAGCGATGGGGAGCTTTGGGGACTGCTGGGGGAATCAGGGAGCAGGTGGCAACAAGGTGACAGGGGTAGGCTTGGAGCAGGGTGAATGAAGAGCGTGCTGGCACAAGGAGCCAAGGGTTGTGTTGTGGCCGTTGCTGGATGCTGGAAGTTCTAGCTGGAGCGTGCACTGTGACATCACCGCCAGGAGTTCAGGCCCAGGCTGAAGTGGACAACGGAGACCGTAGAATGAATGATGGAATCCCTGGGTGCTTGGGCTTGGAAGGGACCCTAAGGACCATCTTGCTCCAAGCGGAGCAATCTTCGCCCAGAATAGGTTGCTCAGAGCCCCGCTCCCAGCTGGCCTTGGATGTTGCCAAGGATGGAGCATCCCCAGCCTCTGTGCACAGCCTGGGCCAGTGGCCCAGCAGCCGGAGTGGAAAAGAGCAGCTTCATTAGATCCAACTTCAAGCTCACTCCTGCAGTTGAAAGGCTTCTCCTCTCTGTGCCCATCTTTCCTAGAGCTGCAGGGAGGCCTCGCCAGCCCCCTTCTCTTTCCAGGCTGAGCATCCCCAGCCCCACACGGACAGCAGTCCGATGCGTGGCAGTCAAGGCTAAAGGGTAGCAAATGGCTACATCGGGAAGTGAGAGATGGAAGCTTTTGGAGATGGAAGCTTTACCTCTAAATGTAGAAAAGAAAGAAAAGTGGAGGGGGAAATGGTGGGACTCTGGCTCTGTTCTAACTGGCGAAGATTTTCTTTTCTTCTTTTCTGTCGTGCTAACCCAAGTTTTGTTGTTTGAAAGGAGGTTTAGCAAAATATCCATCGTCTTCTCCACTGCTGAAACACTGAACAACATCTGGGCAGGCTGAGGATGCAGAGCAAAACCTGCAAATATCTACTGCTGATCGTGATCCTGGGGAATGCAGCTAAAGCCAGCCAAAAGCAATTTCTGGAAAGTCAAGCCTGCTTTACGTTTTCTGGAGTTTGCTTGTGCCAACTTCACCAGTCATTTCTAAAAAAGGAAAAGAAACTCCAAGCAAAACAGAGAAAAACACAAAGAAACCAACCCAAAGAAACCAATCAAACAAACAGATAAAACACCCCCAATCAAACCAAAGGCAATGAGAAGTTAGGACTAGTTGTAAGGATATCACAGCAGGCGAATGGCTGCTTCCTACTTGGATCACCATCCAAAGCCATCTAGAACAACTTGTCCAAAACATATCCAACAGGAGAAATGGAAAAAGTGATCCATGGCAGCTCTGCATTGTGGTGAAGGATGAGCATGCAGTGGTCCAGATGCAGCATTGCCCACCCTCCAGGCTGCTGTTTGCTCTGCTGAAAGACTCTTGCAGGACTGTGGCCCCTCTCCATGCAATGGAAATCATTGCCACAGCTCTCAGTTGAGGCACTGGCATTTCCAGAGCCAGATTCAGGCACAATCCTACTGCCTGCTGAGCATCTGGGAAAGGTGCTGAGCATCTTCAGGCCTAGAAGCACAAAAGAGCTCAGGCTCTCCCCAAACTGGGTTTTCAGGGCAGCTTTCCATATCTCTGCAAGATTTCTTCATCCCTCCACACGTCTGACTTTATGATGTCCAACGATGCATTTGGGTTTCTTCCGTCCTCTTGTGTGCCCGTGAGTAACCTTCCACGTGGATGAAGGAGATTGTGTACAGGACAATTGATTGCGGCATTGCCATTTGGCTTCACTGTCACTCAGTTGAACACGGTCCTTATCTAAGAAGGACTTCCAAGAAATGGGTAGGAGTTTTGGCTGTGAGAGGAGCAGAAAGCACATTTTCTACAGCAAATTGCTAGCTGATGCACTTTCCTCCCTGCCAAAATAGTGATTGCCATTCATCTTCCTGGGAAGAATGTAAAGACCCATTCAGAGATGCCAGGTTCAGCTGGCCTGTGGCTTTGTGTACCTCATTTCACATGTCCAATTTCAAGGGCCACTAAAAGAGGCTCATGTTTGCCTTGCTACCCACAAGTGCTCTAGGTATTTCCAGGAGAAGAGGGAAAACATCGCTGTCCTGTGGTGTGGTAGAAATGCCACCACAACTGTGATTGTGTGAGCAAAGCCAGCCAGTGCTTTTTGGGGCAGCAGCAGCAGCTGAGAGTGTGGCAGAGCGGTTTTGATACTCTTTTTAGAGTCCTGCAAGCATTGTTCCCGAAACAACCCACAGCTTTGCAAATGTGCCCGAAGAAAATGCAAAGAGAACTGGGGTGTGAAAATCAAAGACTGTTTATCTGTAGAAGAAAAGGAACAAGAATGAACTACACCACATATTTACACTGTAAGAATATTGGTAACAACAACAACAACAACAAACTATAGAACCTATTTACCTGAGAACAGCTCTATCAAAACTCTATGATACGTAATTACAGACAACTTAAACAAACTCTAAAACCTCTATCCTGAACACAACAACTGTAAAACGTATGTACAGCAGGGTGGCATCTGTGTCTGTGATGTCCCTAAGTCCTGGAAGAAAAACAAGTAGCACGGTCAGTGCAGTCAGGCACGGAAGGGTGTTCCATGTGCTGCCGGGCTGGGACACTGGCCCAGTGGGACTCTGCTGCCAGAAGGGAGCCTGGCTGGGGGCTGTGGCCCAGGCACTGGAACAGGGCTTGTGTGGCCCACAGCAAGCCCAGGCCAGGCCAGGGATGGCCAGCAGAATGCAGTGCATGGGCTAGCGTGTCCCTGAGCAGGAAGTGCCCAGCCCGGCCCCAGGCTGGCAGCAGGGGACCCACTCTGCCTGTGGGGAACACCTGCCTGTTCTGCTGCTGGCATCGGTCTTCATCCCAAGACCATGTCTTCCTCCTTGTCTTTTAGATCAATATCCATCTCTTCAATAGAATCTTTCGTTTCCACCTCCATCTCTTCCTCTGTCTCGTACATATCCACATCCATCTCTTCCTCTCCAGTATCCTCTCCGTCCACTTCCATGGCTTCTTCTCTATCAGTCTGTGTATCGACGTCCGTCTCCTCCTCTCCGTCTGTGCCAGCCTGCAGAGGTAGCAAAATTTCCCAGCCTGTCCCACAGAGCTCCAGCCCAGCCAGGCAGCTGCGGGGTGTCCGCCTCCGTGGAATAGTACCATAGCTCTTTTGGAACAAATGCAGACATCCTGCAGGGATGGAGAGCAAAATCCAAGCGATGGGGAGCTTTGGGGACTGCTGGGGGAATCAGGGAGCAGGTGGCAACAAGGTGACAGGGGTAGGCTTGGAGCAGGGTGAATGAAGAGCGTGCTGGCACAAGGAGCCAAGGGTTGTGTTGTGGCCGTTGCTGGATGCTGGAAGTTCTAGCTGGAGCGTGCACTGTGACATCACCGCCAGGAGTTCAGGCCCAGGCTGAAGTGGACAACGGAGACCGTAGAATGAATGATGGAATCCCTGGGTGCTTGGGCTTGGAAGGGACCCTAAAGACCATCTTGTTCCAAGCGGAGCAATCTTCGCCCAGAATAGGTTGCTCAGAGCCCCGCTCCCAGCTGGCCTTGGATGTTGCCAAGGATGGAGCATCCCCAGCCTCTGTGCACAGCCTGGGCCAGTGGCCCAGCAGCCGGAGTGGAAAAGAGCAGCTTCATTAGATCCAACTTCAAGCTCACTCCTGCAGTTGAAAGGCTTCTCCTCTCTGTGCCCATCTTTCCTAGAGCTGCAGGGAGGCCTCGCCAGCCCCCTTCTCTTTCCAGGCTGAGCATCCCTAGCCCCACACGGACAGCAGTCCGATGCGTGGCAGTCAAGGCTAAAGGGTAGCAAATGGCTACATCGGGAAGTGAGAGATGGAAGCTTTTGGAGATGGAAGCTTTACCTCTAAATGTAGAAAAGAAAGAAAAGTGGAGGGGGAAATGGTGGGACTCTGGCTCTGTTCTAACTGGCGAAGATTTTCTTTTCTTCTTTTCTGTCGTGCTAACCCAAGTTTTGTTGTTTGAAAGGAGGTTTAGCAAAATATCCATCGTCTTCTCCACTGCTGAAACACTGAACAACATCTGGGCAGGCTGAGGATGCAGAGCAAAACCTGCAAATATCTACTGCTGATCGTGATCCTGGGGAATGCAGCTAAAGCCAGCCAAAAGCAATTTCTGGAAAGTCAAGCCTGCTTTACGTTTTCTGGAGTTTGCTTGTGCCAACTTCACCAGTCATTTCTAAAAAAGGAAAAGAAACTCCAAGCAAAAGAGAGAAAAACACAAAGAAACCAACCCAAAGAAACCAATCAAACAAACAGATAAAACACCCCCAATCAAACCAAAGGCAATGAGAAGTTAGGATTAGTTGTAAGGATATCACAGCAGGCGAATGGCTGCTTCCTACTTGGATCACCATCCAAAGCCACCTAGAACAACTTCTCCAAAACATATCCAACAGGAGAAATGGAAAAAGTGATCCATGGCAGCTCTGCATTGTGGTGAAGGATGAGCATGCAGTGGTCCAGATGCAGCATTGCCCACCCTCCAGGCTGCTGTTTGCTCTGCTGAAAGACTCTTGCAGGACTGTGGCCCCTCTCCATGCAATGGAAATCATTGCCACAGCTCTCAGTTGAGGCACTGGCATTTCCAGAGCCAGATTCAGGCACAATCCTACTGCCTACTGAGCATCTGGGAAAGGTGCTGAGCATCTTCAGGCCTAGAAGCACAAAAGAGCTCAGGCTCTCCCCAAACTGGGTTTTCAGGGCAGCTTTCCATATCTCTGCAAGATTTCTTCATCCCTCCACACGTCTGACTTTATGATGTCCAACGATGCATTTGGGTTTCTTCCGTCCTCTTGTGTGCCCGTGAGTAACCTTCCACGTGGATGAAGGAGATTGTGTACAGGACAATTGATTGCGGCATTGCCATTTGGCTTCACTGTCACTCAGTTGAACACGGTCCTTATCTAAGAAGGACTTCCAAGAAATGGGTAGGAGTTTTGGCTGTGAGAGGAGCAGAAAGCACATTTTCTACAGCAAATTGCTAGCTGATGCACTTTCCTCCCTGCCAAAATAGTGATTGCCATTCATCTTCCTGGGAAGAATGTAAAGACCCATTCAGAGATGCCAGGTTCAGCTGGCCTGTGGCTTTGTGTACCTCATTTCACATGTCCAATTTCAAGGGCCACTAAAAGAGGCTCATGTTTGCCTTGCTACCCACAAGTGCTGTAGGTATTTCCAGGAGAAGAGGGAAAACATCGCTGTCCTGTGGTGTGGTAGAAATGCCACCACAACTGTGATTGTGTGAGCAAAGCCAGCCAGTGCTTTTTGGGGCAGCAGCAGCAGCTGAGAGTGTGGCAGAGCGGTTTTGATACTCTTTTTAGAGTCCTGCAAGCATTGTTCCCGAAACAACCCACAGCTTTGCAAATGTGCCCGAAGAAAATGCAAAGAGAACTGGGGTGTGAAAATCAAAGACTGTTTATCTGTAGAAGAAAAGGAACAAGAATGAACTACACCACATATTTACACTGTAAGAATATTGGTAACAACAACAACAACAACAAACTATAGAACCTATTTACCTGAGAACAGCTCTAACAAAACTCTATGAAACGTAATTACAGACAACTTAAACAAACTCTAAAACCTCTATCCTGAACACAACAACTGTAAAACGTATGTACAGCAGGGTGGCATCTGTGTCTGTGATGTCCCTAAGTCCTGGAAGGAAAAACAAGTAGCATGGTCAGTCCAGTCAGGCACGGAAGGGTGTTCCATGTGCTGCCGGGCTGGGACACTGGCCCAGTGGGACTCTGCTGCCAGAAGGGAGCCTGGCTGGGGGCTGTGGCCCAGGCACTGGAACAGGGCTTGTGTGGCCCACAGCAAGCCCAGGCCAGGCCAGGGATGGCCAGCAGAATGCAGTGCATGGGCTAGCGTGTCCCTGAGCAGGAAGTGCCCAGCCCGGCCCCAGGCTGGCAGCAGGGGACCCACTCTGCCTGTGGGGAGCACCTGCCTGTTCTGCTGCTGGCATCGGTCTTCATCCCAAGACCATGTCTTCCTCCTTGTCTTTTAGATCAATATCCATCTCTTCAATAGAATCTTTCGTTTCCACCTCCATCTCTTCCTCTGTCTCGTACATATCCACATCCATCTCTTGCTCTCCAGTATCCTCTCCGTCCACTTCCATGGCTTCTTCTCTATCAGTCTGTGTATCGACGTCCGTCTCCTCCTCTCCGTCTGTGCCAGCCTGCAGAGGTAGCAAAATTTCAGCGTGGGGTCCCTTTCCCACCCTGTCCCACAGAGCTCCAGCCCAGCCAGGCAGCTGCGGGGTGTCCGCCTCCGTGGAATAGTACCATAGCTCTTTTGGAACAAATGCAGACATCCTGCAGGGATGGAGAGCAAAATCCAAGCGATGGGGAGCTTTGGGGACTGCTGGGGGAATCAGGGAGCAGGTGGCAACAAGGTGACAGGGGTAGGCTTGGAGCAGGGTGAATGAAGAGCGTGCTGGCACAAGGAGCCAAGGGTTGTGTTGTGGCCGTTGCTGGATGCTGGAAGTTCTAGCTGGAGCGTGCACTGTGACATCACCGCCAGGAGTTCAGGCCCAGGCTGAAGTGGACAACGGAGACCGTAGAATGAATGATGGAATCCCTGGGTGCTTGGGCTTGGAAGGGACCCTAAGGACCATCTTGCTCCAAGCGGAGCAATCTTCCCCTAGAATAGGTTGCTCAGAGCCCCGCTCCCAGCTGGCCTTGGATGTTGCCAAGGATGGAGCATCCCCAGCCTCTGTGCACAGCCTGGGCCAGTGGCCCAGCAGCCGGAGTGGAAAAGAGCAGCTTCATTAGATCCAACTTCAAGCTCACTCCTGCAGTTGAAAGGCTTCTCCTTTCTGTGCCCATCTTTCCTAGAGCTGCAGGGAGGCCTCGCCAGCCCCCTTCTCTTTCCAGGCTGAGCATCCCCAGCCCCACACGGACAGCAGTCCGATGCGTGGCAGTCAAGGCTAAAGGGTAGCAAATGGCTACATCGGGAAGTGAGAGATGGAAGCTTTTGGAGATGGAAGCTTTACCTCTAAATGTAGAAAAGAAAGAAAAGTGGAGGGGGAAATGGTGGGACTCTGGCTCTGTTCTAACTGGCGAAGATTTTCTTTTCTTCTTTTCTGTCGTGCTAACCCAAGTTTTGTTGTTTGAAAGGAGGTTTAGTAAAATATCCATCGTCTTCTCCACTGCTGAAACACTGAACAACATCTGGGCAGGCTGAGGATGCAGAGCAAAACCTGCAAATATCTACTGCTGATCGTGATCCTGGGGAATGCAGCTAAAGCCAGCCAAAAGCAATTTCTGGAAAGTCAAGCCTGCTTTACGTTTTCTGGAGTTTGCTTGTGCCAACTTCACCAGTCATTTCTAAAAAAGGAAAAGAAACTCCAAGCAAAACAGAGAAAAACACAAAGAAACCAACCCAAAGAAACCAATCAAACAAACAGATAAAACACCCCCAATCAAACCAAAGGCAATGAGAAGTTAGGACTAGTTGTAAGGATATCACAGCAGGCGAATGGCTGCTTCCTACTTGGATCACCATCCAAAGCCATCTAGAACAACTTGTCCAAAACATATCCAACAGGAGAAATGGAAAAAGTGATCCATGGCAGCTCTGCATTGTGGTGAAGGATGAGCATGCAGTGGTCCAGATGGCCCACCCTCCAGGCTGCTGTTTGCTCTGCTGAAAGACTCTTGCAGGACTGTGGCCCCTCTCCATGCAATGGAAATCATTGCCACAGCTCTCAGTTGAGGCACTGGCATTTCCAGAGCCAGATTCAGGCACAATCCTACTGCCTGCTGAGCATCTGGGAAAGGTGCTGAGCATCTTCAGGCCTAGAAGCACAAAAGAGCTCAGGCTCTCCCCGAACTGGGTTTTCAGGGCAGCTTTCCATATCTCTGCAAGATTTCTTCATCCCTCCACACGTCTGACTTTATGATGTCCAACGATGCATTTGGGTTTCTTCCGTCCTCTTGTGTGCCCGTGAGTAACCTTCCACGTGGATGAAGGAGATTGTGTACAGGACAATTGATTGCGGCATTGCCATTTGGCTTCACTGTCACTCAGTTGAACACGGTCCTTATCTAAGAAGGACTTCCAAGAAATGGGTAGGAGTTTTGGCTGTGAGAGGAGCAGAAAGCACATTTTCTACAGCAAATTGCTAGCTGATGCACTTTCCTCCCTGCCAAAATAGTGATTGCCATTCATCTTCCTGGGAAGAATGTAAAGACCCATTCAGAGATGCCAGGTTCAGCTGGCCTGTGGCTTTGTGTACCTCATTTCACATGTCCAATTTCAAGGGCCACTAAAAGAGGCTCATGTTTGCCTTGCTACCCACAAGTGCTGTAGGTATTTCCAGGAGAAGAGGGAAAACATCGCTGTCCTGTAGTGTGGTAGAAATGCCATCACAACTGTGATTGTGTGAGCAAAGCCAGCCAGTGCTTTTTGGGGCAGCAGCAGCAGCTGAGAGTGTGGCAGAGCGGTTTTGATACTCTTTTTAGAGTCCTGCAAACATTGTTCCCGAAACAACCCACAGCTTTGCAAATGTGCCCGAAGAAAATGCAAAGAGAACTGGGGTGTGAAAATCAAAGACTGTTTATCTGTAGAAGAAAAGGAACAAGAATGAACTACACCACCTATTTACACTGTAAGAATATTGGTAACAACAACAACAACAACAACAACAAACTATAGAACCTATTTACCTGAGAACAGCTCTAACAAAACTCTATGAAACGTAATTACAGACAACTTAAACAAACTCTAAAACCTCTATCCTGAACACAACAACTGTAAAACGTATGTACAGCAGGGTGGCATCTGTATCTGTGATGTCCCTAAGTCCTGGAAGGAAAAACAAGTAGCACGGTCAGTGCAGTCAGGCACGGAAGGGTGTTCCATGTGCTGCCGGGCTGGGACACTGGCCCAGTGGGACTCTGCTGCCAGAAGGGAGCCTGGCTGGGGGCTGTGGCCCAGGCACTGGAACAGGGCTTGTGTGGCCCACAGCAAGCCCAGGCCAGGCCAGGGATGGCCAGCAGAATGCAGTGCATGGGCTAGCGTGTCCCTGAGCAGGAAGTGCCCAGCCCGGCCCCAGGCTGGCAGCAGGGGACCCACTCTGCCTGTGGGGAACACCTGCCTGTTCTGCTGCTGGCATCGGTCTTCATCCCAAGACCATGTCTTCCTCCTTGTCTTTTAGATCAATATCCATCTCTTCAATAGAATCTTTCGTTTCCACCTCCATCTCTTCCTCTGTCTCGTACATATCCACATCCATCTCTTCCTCTCCAGTATCCTCTCCGTCCACTTCCATGGCTTCTTCTCTATCAGTCTGTGTATCGACGTCCGTCTCCTCCTCTCCGTCTGTGCCAGCCTGCAGAGGTAGCAAAATTTCAGCGTGGGGTCCCTTTCCCAGCCTGTCCCACAGAGCTCCAGCCCAGCCAGGCAGCTGCGGGGTGTCCGCCTCCGTGGAATAGTACCATACCTCTTTTGGAACAAATGCAGACATCCTGCAGGGATGGAGAGCAAAATCCAAGCGATGGGGAGCTTTGGGGACTGCTGGGGGAATCAGGGAGCAGGTGGCAACAAGGTGACAGGGGTAGGCTTGGAGCAGGGTGAATGAAGAGCGTGCTGGCACAAGGAGCCAAGGGTTGTGTTGTGGCCGTTGCTGGATGCTGGAAGTTCTAGCTGGAGCGTGCACTGTGACATCACCGCCAGGAGTTCAGGCCCAGGCTGAAGTGGACAACGGAGACCGTAGAATGAATGATGGAATCCCTGGGTGCTTGGGCTTGGAAGGGACCCTAAAGACCATCTTGTTCCAAGCAGAGCAATCTTCGCCCAGAATAGGTTGCTCAGAGCCCCGCTCCCAGCTGGCCTTGGATGTTGCCAAGGATGGAGCATCCCCAGCCTCTGTGCACAGCCTGGGCCAGTGGCCCAGCAGCCGGAGTGGAAAAGAGCAGCTTCATTAGATCCAACTTCAAGCTCACTCCTGCAGTTGAAAGGCTTCTCCTCTCTGTGCCCATCTTTCCTAGAGCTGCAGGGAGGCCTCGCCAGCCCCCTTCTCTTTCCAGGCTGAGCATCCCCAGCCCCACACGGACAGCAGTCCGATGCGTGGCAGTCAAGGCTAAAGGGTAGCAAATGGCTACATCGGGAAGTGAGAGATGGAAGCTTTTGGAGATGGAAGCTTTACCTCTAAATGTAGAAAAGAAAGAAAAGTGGAGGGGGAAATGGTGGGACTCTGGCTCTGTTCTAACTGGCGAAGATTTTCTTTTCTTCTTTTCTGTCGTGCTAACCCAAGTTTTGTTGTTTGAAAGGAGGTTTAGCAAAATATCCATCGTCTTCTCCACTGCTGAAACACTGAACAACATCTGGGCAGGCTGAGGATGCAGAGCAAAACCTGCAAATGTCTACTGCTGATCGTGATCCTGGGGAATGCAGCTAAAGCCAGCCAAAAGCAATTTCTGGAAAGTCAAGCCTGCTTTACGTTTTCTGGAGTTTGCTTGTGCCAACTTCACCAGTCATTTCTAAAAAAGGAAAAGAAACTCCAAGCAAAAGAGAGAAAAACACAAAGAAACCAACCCAAAGAAACCAATCAAACAAACAGATAAAACACCCCCAATCAAACCAAAGGCAATGAGAAGTTAGGACTAGTTGTAAGGATATCACAGCAGGCGAATGGCTGCTTCCTACTTGGATCACCATCCAAAGCCACCTAGAATTCTCCAAAACATATCCAACAGCAGAAATGGAAAAAGTGATCCATGGCAGCTCTGCATTGTGGTGAAGGATGAGCATGCAGTGGTCCAGATGCAGCATTGCCCACCCTCCAGGCTGCTGTTTGCTCTGCTGAAAGACTCTTGCAGGACTGTGGCCCCTCTCCATGCAATGGAAATCATTGCCACAGCTCTCAGTTGAGGCACTGGCATTTCCAGAGCCAGATTCAGGCACAATCCTACTGCCTGCTGAGCATCTGGGAAAGGTGCTGAGCATCTTCAGGCCTAGAAGCACAAAAGAGCTCAGGCTCTCCCCGAACTGGGTTTTCAGGGCAGCTTTCCATATCTCTGCAAGATTTCTTCATCCCTCCACACGTCTGACTTTATGATGTCCAACGATGCATTTGGGTTTCTTCCGTCCTCTTGTGTGCCCGTGAGTAACCTTCCACGTGGATGAAGGAGATTGTGTACAGGACAATTGATTGCGGCATTGCCATTTGGCTTCACTGTCACTCAGTTGAACACGGTCCTTATCTAAGAAGGACTTCCAAGAAATGGGTAGGAGTTTTGGCTGTGAGAGGAGCAGAAAGCACATTTTCTACAGCAAATTGCTAGCTGATGCACTTTCCTCCCTGCCAAAATAGTGATTGCCATTCATCTTCCTGGGAAGAATGTAAAGACCCATTCAGAGATGCCAGGTTCAGCTGGCCTGCGGGTAAGCTGCACAAACATGTGCTGTCCTGTCGCACGTTCTTCTCGCCAGACGACGTGCAGAAACTTTCCGTTTGCACTAAGAGCAGGAATGGCAGAAGCCACGACTCCCAAGTTTGGAGAAGGTAACCGCAAGCTGCGAGCCTCCTTCGGCAGAAGCTGCTTTCCGGAGCTCTTGGCAACCGGCCAAAATACCATGTGTGTCTGAGGGAGAGTGCTTTTCACAGCGCGGGCGGTGGAAAGCGCGAGCGCTGTGGGCAGGCCAATAAGGAAGGTGTTTAACAGGCATCTGTCGCGTGAAACTTTCAGACTGCAAGAGGTACGTAGCTGCCACTCGCACGCTTCCTGATTAGTCGATAGTTGTCGTGTGGAAGAAGAACGACCACGACTTCCTTCTGCTGCTCCCTACTGCTGTTGCTGCTCTCTCCGAAAACAATTGCACTTTCCCTTTTACTCCTAGATGCAGAGAAATGCCCTGCGCAGCACAGAAACCTGTCACACCATGGGTGGCATAGGGTGCTTCAAATCCGTGCTTGCGTCAGTGGCAGGGGTAAGTTGCACAAACATGTGCTGTCATGTCACACGTTCTCTTCGCCAGACGCAGTGCAAAAGCTTTCCACTTTCATTAAGAGCAAGAAAGGCAGAAGCCCCGACTCCAGATTTTGGAGAAGGTAACCGCAAGAGGCGAGCCTCCTTCGGCAGAAGCTGCTTTCCGGAGCTCTTGGCAACCGGCCAAAATACCATGTGTGTCTGAGGTAGAGTGCCGGTCAGCGCGTGGGCGGTGGAAAGCGCGAACTCTGCAAGCAGTTGAATAAGAAAGGTGTTTAACAGGCATATGGCGCGGGAAACTTTCAGACTGCAATAGGAACGTAGCTGCCACTCGCATGCTTGCTGATTAGTTGCTAGTGGTCTATTGGAAGAAGTACGACCATGGCTTCTTCCTGCTGCTCCCTACTGCTGTTGCTGCTCCCTGCGACAACAATTGCGCTTTCCCTTTTACTCCTAGATGCAGAGAAATGCCCTGCGCAGCACAGAAACCTGTCACACCATAGGTGGAATAGGGTGCTGCAAATTCGTGGTTTTGTCAGTGGCAGGGGTAAGCTGCACAAACATGTGCTGTCCTGTCACACGTTCTCCTCGCCAGACGCTGTGCAAAAGCTTTCCACTTGCATTAAGAGCAAGAAAGGCAGAAGCCGCGACTCCGCAGTTTGGATTAGGTAACCGCAAGATGCGAGCATCCTTCGGCAGAAGCTGCTTTCCGGAGCTCTTGGCAACCGGCCAAAGTACCATGTGTGTCAGAGGGAGAGTGCCGGTCAGCGCGCGGGCGGTGGAAAGCGCGAGAGCTGTGGGCAGGATAAAAAGAAAAATGTTGAACAGACATTTGGCGCGGGAAACATTCAGACTGCAAGTGGAACGTAGTTGCCACTCACACGCTCGCTGATTAGTAGCTAGTTGTCTTGTGGAAGAAGTTCGACCACGACTTCCTTCTGCTGCTCCCTACTGCTGTTGCTGCTCTCTGCGACAACAATTGCGCTTTCACTTTTACTCCCAGATGCAGAGAAATGCCCTGCGCAGCACAGAAACCTGTCACACCATGGGTGGCATAGGGTGCTTCAAATCCGTGCTTGGGTAAGTGGCAGGGGTAAGCTGCACAAATATGTGCTGTCCTGTCACACGTTCACCTCGCCAGATGTACTGCAGAAACTTTCTGAAACTTTCTTCTTCAGAGTTCGGAGTAGGTAACCTCAAAAGGCCGTTAGTACGTACCAAGTTACACATGGTAATTTAGCCGGTTGGTATCAGATCCAGAAAGCAACTTCTTCCGAAGGAGGCTCGCCTCTTGCGGTTACTTAATCGAAACTTCGGAGTCGTGGCTTCTGCCTTTCTTGCTCTTAATGCAAGCGGAAAGCTTTTGCACTGCGTCTGGTGAAGAGAACGTGTGACAGGACAGCACATGTTTGTGCAGCTTACCCCTGCCACTGACGCAAGAATGGATTTGCAGCACCCTATGCCACCCATGTTGTGACAGGTTTCTGTGCTGCGCAGGGCATTTCTCAGCATCTCGAAGTAAAAGGGAAAGCACAATTGTTGTCGGAGAGAGCAGCAACAGCAGTAGGGAGCAGCAGAAGGAAGTCGTGGTCGTACTTCTTCCACACGACAACTATCGACTAATCAGGAAGCGTGCGAGTGGCAGCTACGTTCCACTTGCAGTCTGAAAGTTTCCCGCGCCAGATGCTTGTTAAACAGCTTTCTTATTCACCTGCCCACAGCGCTCACGCTTTCCACCGCCCGCGCGCTGACCGGCACTCTCCCTCTGACACACATGGTACTTTGTCCTGTGACCAAGAGCTCTGGAAAGCAGCTTCTGCCGAAGGAGGCTCGCCTCTTGCGGTTACTTTCACTGAACTGTGGAGTCGCGAATTCTGCCTTTCGTAGTGCAAGAAGAAAGCTTTTGCACTGTTTCTGGCGAGGAGAACGTGTGACAGGTCCGTAGAGAGCCTGACAGAAGAATGGCTAAGAGAAAAAGGACATGATACTGTAAGATTAGTTAAAGTATGAGGCCTCAGGGTCAGTATGTCCCTGAAGAGAGATTTACATAGATAACAAGATGTCGAAACTGCCAAAATATGCAGAACTGCAAGCTGAAGATAAAGAGCTGATGACTGCAAGGCAAACCACAAAGAACAATAGGCGTCAATGGTAGCAGACCAATAATGAGCTGAGTTTTTGCAATATGTATAAGCTAATTAAAAGCATTATAAGTTGTGCATAAGATTTCAATAAACTGAGACTTGCTGACCATGATAGCATGAGACTTGTCTTCCGCGGCTCCGGTAATCCCCGAACTCTGGCGACATCTGGGGTGCGAACACACTTTCCCTTTCCTCCTTAGAGCTGCGTTGGGGAAGGGTCCCTTGAACGGCGATAGCTCGCCCTGAGTGCCACATCGGTGGGCTCTGCCACTACGCGCTGCCGACGCCTGGGGGGTTGCAACGGTACGGGTGAGTATGGACAGGCAAGCGGCGTATGATCTTTTTGCCGCCTTCTTGAGAAAGCGGGGCATCAAGGGTTTAGATTTAGAGAAGGATTTACCTCTCCTGTTAACCCCTGCTGTTTCTTATGAGTTTTTTACTAACCCTCACTCAGTCCAAGAGCTGCATGAGTGGTGCAGGTATGGTGATCGCTTATGGGAGTTAGTTTTAGAAGATGACAAAGTAGCAAAAAAGATGAGTAAGTTATGGAAGGTGGTGCAGAATGAGTTGTTAATGTTTCAGGCAGAAAAGCGAGCTGCCGATAATGCCCGTGCTGCGCAGGATCACAATAAGGCTTATATCGATCCCTCAGCTCCAAATCCACCAATATTTGCTTCTGTTGATCTGCCCCCGCCAGATCCTAGGGAGTCTACCACTCCATCTGCACCCCCTGTCCCCTCGGATCACTCGCCGCTTCTGCCGCCCCCCTCTTCAAGTACATTATCTAACGCTGCAGCCACGGAGCCGTTCCCCGGAGCCTTATCAGATCTCGCGGAGGCTTTGGCACAGGGTCGGCGTGAAGCGTGGGCGGCGCTAGCAAGGCAGGGTCTGCAAGAGGGAGACACGGAACTGGCGGCAGCAGCTCAAGAGCAAATAGCCTGCCCACTTGCTTTTCCCGTGATATTTCACCCTTTGCAGGGCGGGGGCAACAAGCTGAAGTTACACAGCTTGATTGGAAACTTTTGTCTCAATTAAAATTAACGGTGGCACAATTTGGAGTCACTAGTGAGCCCGCGAAACAAATGATCGAGTACCTCTTTAATTCAGCTGTCCTGCTGCCCACTGACATTAGAGGCATGTCTCGCCTCATTTATACCCCTCATCAAAGTCTTATGTTTGAAACCCGGTGGAGGGAGGAAGCGGCCGCAAGCGCTGCACTTCCTCGGCCTGCCGGTGACCCTCTCGCAGGCATCACTGTGGATGAACTTATGGGCAATGGAGCCCACATTCGTTTAGAACAACAGGCGGCCTTGGGGGGGAAAAGCTGAGAGAGGCTATGGCAGTTGCAAAAAGAGCTATGGATAAGATCAGGGCACCTGGGGGTATTCCCATGTATATGGGGATTAAGCAAGGTAGAGATGAAGCCTTAGGCTCCTTTGTGGACAAAATTATTGAAGCTCTGGCCAAAGCAGGCATAGCTGAGCATATGCAAGATGTGTTAGTAAAGCAGTGCATATTACAAAATGGAAATGCTACAACTCGATCCTTAATAGCCACAGCACCAGGACATTGGAATGTCCAAGACTTGTTAGATAAGGCTGCAGCCATGCCAAGTGGCACTCAGGTGTTTATGGTAGAAGCTCTGCAGAAGATAGGAGAAGGACTGCAGCACCAGGCACAAGCTTTTAAGGAGCAAACTTTAGCAGCCCAGAGTCAGGTTTTAGCTGCCCTTGCACCCCTCCAAGCGACGATAGTGCAACGGCGCCCCGCTGCGGGGGGAAGAATGAAGTGCTTCAGATGTGGACGAATGGGACACATCTGCTGTGAATGCAATGCGTCGGGAGTCTGGTGCGGAAAATGTCAATACAGCACTCACAATAACACTGCCTGTCGTCGTGGGTCAGGAAACTCGAGAGCCAGCACGAAACCGGGCCGCGCAGAGACACAAGTAGCCCCTGCCTCCGACAGCCGAGCGATCAACTTCTGCCAGCAACCTCCGGCAGCCTCGGATTGGACCTGGCAGCAGCAGTAGACACCACACTCTACAATAATGCTCCACATACTATTCCTACCGGCATTCATGGACCACTGATTATTAATGGACAGCCAACTGGGGGACTGATTTTAGGCTGCTCCTCAGGGTCCGTTCTAGGCCTTTCCATCGAACCAGGAGTAGTTGATGCTGATACTGAAGGAGAACTTTTCATCATTGTTAGTACCCAGTTTCCTCCGCTTACCATTCCAAAAGGGCAAAGAATTGCGCAGTTTGTGCCTTTTCCACACTTGACTGTTAACATACCGCCTCGGTCCACTGAACCACGTCGGACAAAATGTCTTGGTTCTTCAGGGAGCATTGCTCTGCCTGTCATTGACCTCGCCACACGACCAAAGAAAGCCTGCCATCTCCGTTATCAAGGGCAGACCATTACCCTTGAAAAGGCCCTGCTAGATACTGGGGCAGATACTTGTATTATTGACACTAATAAATATCCTAAAATGTGGCCCCTTTTATCAGCCAATACTACAGTCTCCGGTATAGGAGGAATCCAACTTGCTAAACGTGCCCCATTGATCACTGCAGGAATTGAAGGAAAACAGGCAACAACAATTTTTTCACTGACCCCGCTCCCACCGGAGGTCGATTGCATTACTGGAAGAGACGTTTTGTCGCAATTAGGGTATGTACTCACAGATTCCCCTTTATCATGGCAGCCATTGCTTGGACATTCCCTCTACCATTAACATGGATCTCTGATACACCTGTGGTAGTTAAGCAATGGCCCTTAAAAAGAGAAAATCTTGAACAAGCGCATCGCTTAGTGGCAGAACAACTGCAACTACAACATCTCAAACCTTCTACAAGTCCCTGGAACACGACTGTTTTTGTCATTAAGAAAAAGTCAGGCAACTACCGTTTATTACAGGACTTGCGTGCAGTTAATCAGCAGATGGAGCCCATGGGAGCCTTACAACCTGGTCTCCCTAACCCAGCCATGATACCCCAAGATTGGCTTATTCTTATTGTAGACCTGAAAGACTGTTTTTTCACAATACCCCTGCACCCCCAAGACACAAAAAGGTTTGCATTTACCCTGCCTTCCTTAAATAGAGAAGAACTAGACAAGCGATTTGAATGGACAACGTTACCCCAAGGCATGCGAAATTCACCCACTTTGTGTCAGCTGTACATTGATACAGCATTGCAGCCTATTAGGCAATCAATGCCAGACACTATCATTTATCATTACATGGATGATATACTATTTGCTCAGAAATCTCCATTTACTACAGAACAAGTGCGTGCTGTTATCACTCTGTTGCAGAAATATGGTCTCAAAGTTTCCGAAGAAAAACTTCAAGTGCAGCCGCCGTGGAAATACCTAGGATGGACTATTACCGAAAGGCAAGTAAGGCCGCAAAAGCTCACTATTCAAGATGTACCAACCACTCTTCATGAAGCACAAAAATTACTAGGTGATCTCCAGTGGCTCAAACCAATCGTTGGTATCCCTAACACGCTGTTAGACACCTTGCGACCACTGTTAAAGGGCACAGATCCTTGCGCTCCAGTGACGCTAACGCCACCCCAGCTTGCCGCTCTGCAAGACATCTCATGGTGTATCTCTACCGGATTTGTCAGCCGTTACGATCCAGCCTACCCGGTCAGCCTCACTATTTGGAATAGCAGAGATCACCTCATGGGAGCTATAACCCAGCTAAAGAAAGCGGGGGAGACAAGGGTTTTAGAATGGCTTAGCCCTCAGTTGCAACAAAGAAAAACAATAACTCAAAAAATCGAACGGCTTGCGGCCTTAATCATTAAAGGCAGGTTGCGCACGATCGAACTGACTGGAAGAGAACCTGCAATTATTCAGTTACCTATGGAAAAAGCAACTCTTGATTGGTTTCTCCTCAATTCGCCAGACCTTACGGAAGCACTTTTACAAGCTCCTAGTTGCATCACCACAGGACCATTAGCTCCTAAAGTCCTGCATTGGCTTGGGGAGTGGCAATGGATCACCAGGCCATTAAGAGAAAATCAACCCATTCAAGACGCAATTACAGTTTTTACCGATGCAGGAAAGCGTTCCAGAAAAGCCGCAGTCACTTGGAATAGAGGTGGCCAATGGTATCATCACATTATTTTAGCAACCTTGCATGATAATCTGCAAACCCTAGAACTTCTGGCTGTCATATGGGCATTCCAGAAATTTCAAGAGCCTGTCAATGTAGTCTCTGATTCAATGTATGTCGTTGGAGTAGCATCGAGAATTGAAGATGCAAGTGTCAAAGAAGTAACCAACCCTCGATTGGCCGAACTGTTTATGCAACTGCATCGAACTTTACAAGCCCGAAAGTACCCCTACTCCATCATCCACGTTCGTAGCCATAAATGGGAAGAGGGTCTTGGAGAAGGAAATGCCAGAGCCGATAAATTGGTAATGGCGCAGCAGCAAAACATCCTTCCACGCACTGTAGCAGCGAAAGAAAGTCATAACATCTTCCATCAGAATGCAAAAGGACTGGCCCGCGAGTTCCAGTTACCACTCAGCGAGGCACGAGCCATTGTGAAAACTTGCCCTGTCTGCAGTCACCATAATGGGGGCATAGGACTTAGCATGGGAGTTAATCCAAAGGGATTGTTGCCCAATGAACTGTGGCAAATGGATGTTACTCATGTGCCATCATTCGGCAGGCTGAAATATGTTCATGTAACTATTGACACATATAGTCATTATATTTGGGCTACAGCTCAGCCTGGAGAGCAAGCTAAGCATGTTGAGAAACATCTAAACAGTTGTATTGCTATAATGGGCGTTCCCAGGAACATAAAGACAGATAATGGGTCAGCATATTGCAGTCAGAAATTCAGAAAATTGATGGACTTTTGGAATATCAAACACACCAGGGGTATTCCACATGTCTCTACAGGGCAAGCAATTGTAGAAAGAGCCAATGGGACCTTGAAGAGTTATTTAGAAAAATACACAGATATCAAGAGCCCCACAGAGAGACTGCTAAGAAGCCTGTTTGTTTTAAATCACTTATGTCTGTTTGGAGACAGAGACACGCCCCCTGTTATTGTACATTTTCAGAGAGATCCCTTGCCCTCGCCCCCTATATTTGTCAAGTATAAGGACCCCAAAACTGGCATTTGGCAGAATCCTGCCCAAGTCCTTTACTGGGGGCGGAGCTATGTGTGTGTTTCCACCCCTACAGGTCCACAGTGGATACCCGGGAGGTGGACGCGTGCTGCCATACCCGATGAACAGCCCGGTGAGCAGCCTGGACAGGAGAAGGCAACTCCGGCTTCAGAAGGCGATTGCACCTCTCCTGCTGCGGATTGAGGAAAGATTCGGCACCCGGATTCTGTTTGAGTCGGAACGGGAGATAGAAGACTCTGTGCTCCCAGCTCTGAATAATCATTATCTATGCTATCTCCCCAGGCATTGCCTTCATTGTTACTCAGTTGAACACATTGCGTGGGTTAAACTGAGGTGTGGCGGGTGTGAAAAGACTCTTTGGTTGTCACAGCGTGCGCTTGGACGAGGGTATTGGTGCCTTGTTTGCTCTTTTGAGTGGCAGAGGGCCTCCCCCCAGAGAGCATTAGTTGACTTAGTGGGAGAACCATTTGGAACCGTGGTCCAAAAGATTGAGAACAGGGAGCATTTACATCTCAGGGAGCTGGTTTGGAGAGTGAAACACACAGTAGACCGTGTCATCGCAGATAGCAACTCTGCAATTCTTGATACTGTTTGTGGAAAAGATGTTCGGATCCCGACAAATTGGCAAGTTTCTCCAGATCGTTGGGACCATATTTGCCGTCGTTTTGATCGACGTTGCAGGCCCCATCAAAAAAGCCACTGATCAAATGTTGCGATCCTTTAAACGACAGAACATTATGATATGGCTTTTGCTTGTGCTTGCGACGCTACCATTGATTAATTGTGTTTATGTACCAGCACAACCCAAAGAAAATATTTGGGTTACGCTGGCTAACAAAACTGGCCAAGAAGCAATATGTTTAGCCCTAAGCTCCCCAGGCAATCCTTTTTCCACTTGTCTTGTAGGCATTCCTCTAGATAATTGGCCTTGTCCATCATCAGCACACAACTGTAACTCCACTAATCCCCAGGGCAATGTAGATCAGTGGGACCAAATTATGCCCCATTTTCCTACATTAGCAATTGAGCCACAAGAGCTTGAGATTTTAGGATCCATATTAGCAGATGTTTAAGGTTTGTTTAAGGTTTAATTGGACAAGTGTTTCTCGAGGAGTAGGACCTAATAAGTCATTGCCCATTAATGTTAACTCATCTCTGTCGATATATAGAAATAACTCAGCATGGTGTAATTACACCACGCAGAACATCTCAAGATCCTCTAACACGCCTATCAGGCTGCCAGACGGTGTGTTTCTAATATGTGGAGATCGAGCTTGGGCAGGGATCCCTTCACGAATGGAAGGCGGTCCTTGCACGCTAGGCCGATTGACTCTCTTAACACCCAATACATCAATGATCCTGCACCAATATTGAAAGCATAGAGAGAGAAGGTTTGTTCATGCCTTTGCCAAGGATTGTGATGGTAATGCAGACTTTTGGAGCCCAGTGCAGACAGTTTTCGGGTCCCTTGTCCATGGTATTGGGACCGCACAAGCCTTGAGCACATTGAGGAAAATGAGATGTTGGCTTGCAAGACAAACTAATGCCACATCGCAAGCTTTGTCCAATCTTTTGCTTGATGTAGATTCAATTAGGCATGCTACGCTTCAAAATAGAGCTGCTATTGATTTTTTGTTGTTAGCGCAAGGACACGGTTGCGATGAATTTGAAGGGATGTGTTGTATGAATATATCTGATCATTCTGTTTCTATACATCCACAAATTAAGAAGTTGCAAGATTTGACTACACATTTGAGGGTACAAGAAGGATTGGGAATAGATGGATGGTTGCAGTCCCTAGGCATAACGGGGTGGTTGAAAAATTTAGTACAGATGGGGTTAGTCATTCTTCTTGTAATTCTGGCCATCATGATTATCTTACCCTGTTTAATGCAATGTTTGCAGCGTACGGTAATGACAATGTTTGAAAACCACCGATTGTCTATGCTGACCATTAAAGAAAATGGGGGAAGTGTAGAGAGCCTGACAGAAGAATGGCTAAGAGAAAAAGGACATGATACTGTAAGATTAGTTAAAGTATGAAGCCTCAGGGTCAGTATGTCCCTGAAGAGAGAGTTACATAGATTACAAGATGTCGAAACTGCCAAAATATGCAGAACTGCAAACTGAAGATAAGGAACTGGTAACTGCAAGGCCAACCACAAAGAACAATAGGCGTCAATGGTAGCAGACCAATAATGAGCTGAGTTTTTGCAATATGTATAAACTAATTAAAAGCATTATAAGTTGTGCATAAGATTTCAATAAACTGAGACTTGCTGACCATGATAGCATGAGGCTTGTCTTCCGCGGCTCCGGTAATCCCCGACCTCTGGCGACAACTCCAAATGGGGATCTCCACAGGGAAATGCCCCTCCCCACCAACGGGTCCGGGAAAAGGGAAAAAAAAAAAATTCCGTGGAGAGAAGTGGAAAAAGCTGTTTATTTAACAGAAATTGAGTAATATTAAATAATAAAACCTCTTGCTGTTCAATGGGATGGTAAGTCTAGAAAGAAAAATCTTTTTTCATGTGGTGCAGCTCGGCTCGCTCAGGTTCTTATCAGTCCCTCCAGCGCTGGAAAAGTGCCGAGGCCCAGGCCCTGGTGGGCCACAGGCGTGAGCTCCCGGGCTTTGGCTGGGTGTTCAGTCCAGAGCAGGCTTGCACAGATCCAAGAAAATTGGGAAAAAAACAAAGGTCCAGGGAACTCCTCTGCCTCAGCTAGCTAAAACTAACTAAAAGCCAGAGAGAAGCTCTGTCCCGCTGTCTGTCCGTGCTGCAGACAACACAGTCCAGGAGCGGGGTGTGTGGGAGTGATGTTTGCCTTAACACACTGCGCACTTCTTCTTCCCCCTCTCTTGCTTTCAAAGACAGTCTTAAAGGTGCAGGACTTAATATATAATATAAACCAGACGATTGGGGATACCAGTATCATAAAGTCACCCCAGGACATTCCACCCCTTATCCCCATATCTTCAACTTATTATCAAAATCAATATATATATATATTTTAACCCTACAACACATACATTGTATACAGACAAGGGCATTTATTCATAATCTTCACCCAACCATCAGATCTCCCTGAGGTACACATTGTGTTGTTCTATCTTTCCTCATTATCCACCATGTGCAACCCGGTCCTTGAGCAAAAACAGCTCCACAAATGGGTTTGTCTGTACTCGAAGTAGAATTGATCCAAACTGTCTTTCCTAACAAACCTCTGAGATGTACTGCTGGGACCTTGTCTCCGTCTACTTTATGCAGGGGCTCGGATTGGGCTGGGCCTGCTCGATTGGTGGAACCTCGGGTGTTAACTATCCAGGTGGCCTTTGCTAGATGCTGCTCCCAATTTTTGAAAGATCCCCCACCCAACGCTTTCAAGGTAGTCTTTAACAGTCCATTGTACCTCTCCACTTTTCCCGCAGCAGGTGCATGGTAAGGGATATGGTACACCCACTCAATGCCATGTTCCCTAGCCCAGCTGTTTATAAGGCTGTTCTTGAAATGAGTCCCATTGTCTGACTCAATCCTCTCAGGGGTACCATGCCTCCAAAGGACCTGCTTTTCAAGTCCCAGGATGGTGTTACGGGCTGTAGCATGAGGCACAGGGTAGGTTTCCAACCATCCAGTGGTGGCTTCTACCATTGTGAGCACGTAGCGCTTGCCTTGGCGGGTTTGGGGCAGTGTGATGTAGTCAATCTGCCAGGCTTCCCCATATCTATATTTGGACCAACGCCCACCATACCATAGCGGCTTCAACCGCTTGGCCTGCTTGATCGTGGCACACGTCTCACAGTCATGGATAACTTGGGAAATACTGTCCATGGTTAGGTCCACCTCTCGGTCTCGTGCCCACTTATAGGTGGCATCTCTACCCTGATGGCCTGAGGCGTCATAGGCCCATCGAGCTAGGAACAACTCTCCCTTGTGTTGCCAATCTAAGTCTATCTTTGACACCTCTATCTTTGCAGCCTGATCCACCTGCTCATTGTTTAGGTGCTCTTCATTAGCCCTATTCTTGGGGACATAGGCATCTACATGACGGACGCTCACAGACAGTTTCTCTACCCTGGTGGCGATGTCTTTCCACTCATCAGCAGCCCAGATTGGCTTTCCTCTGCGTTGCCAGTCGGCCCTTTTCCACCTTTCCAGCCATCTCCACAGAGCTCACGTAAGAAAAACCACAGCTCAGCTCGTAGCTTTTTCTCTCTATCTGGGTAACTTCTGCGTTGAGTACCAGGGCTCCTGGTTTGTACTGCTGAAACTGGAAGAAGGTCTTCCTTGAGTTTCTTGAAATTCTCCTCCATTTTGTCGTGGAAGTTTTGCATACGTGTTTCCATAGCTGCAATTGTTGCCTTCATGGGGCCATGCACGGTATCTGCATATGCTCGAAGCTTCTTTGCCATATCCAACACAGTCTCTTCCCGGTCATCCTGCTTCATTGTTGCTAAAGCAGAAGCGTATTCTTGTGGCCCAAGTCGAACAAGTTTTCGCCACATCACAGATGTGCATGGCACCAAGTCTGGATTTCTAGTACCTAAGTCACTCACAAAGACAATCTCTACTATTGCCATTTCTCTCAAGCGCTGAATCCCTTGTTCTATGGTTTTCCAACGAGTTTGCTGTATATAGAGATCGTCTGCACACAGATATCATTGTGCCACACTTCTTAGGACCCGTTCCCAGAGACTATAAGGGTCAGCCCCACTCATCATCTCCTGGTCAATAACCGGGTCGTGTGACAGGGATCCCAGATGCCTCGCTTCAGTGCCATCCAGAACGGTAGCCTCACCTGCAGCATCCCACAGACAGACTAACCAACTAATTATAGATTCATCAGGTCGTTGAGTGTAATCTTTTCTCAGGCCACGAAGGTCCTTCAGGGAGAAAGGTTCACCAGTGCCTTCTGATTTTGTGTCAGTTGCTGGTCTTGAGGGTCCTTCCCCCACATCACCATTATCATCATCTACTGGCCGATCGGTTTTGGTTTTGAATTTCATGCCTCTCGTGGCAGGAGCAACAGACACTGGATTAGGCTCACTGTCTGGTTTGACTGCTGGCTTAGGCTCACTCTCTGGTTTAGCCTGAGTCACTGGGGTAGCTGCTGATTTATCTGCCTGCCCAACAGTATCTAGCACCGTGCGATAAGCATACGCTAGGGCCCAGCTTATTGCAATGATATTTTTCTTTTTAGAATCATCACAGCAATTCTCTTCCAGATATTTCCCTACTTCATCTGGGTTCTGAATTTGTTCACGTGAAAATTCCCAGGCTGGGGGATCAGAAAATTCCTTCAGAGTTCGGCCAATTCTCTCCCACTCTCTACACCACTCAGGATTTCCCACACCTGAGTCTACTTCTGGGGCAGGGGTCTCGTTGGCTCTTCTGGATATCTCAGCCCTCATCCTATAGAAGCTGCAGACTATATAGAGGAAGCTTAACAGCTGAGCCAGCTGTACTACCAGGAAAGTGGTATCCTTAACACTCAGGGGAAACTGGGTATTCTCAAAGAGGGACATAACAGATTTAAAGGAGAAGAAAGAAAAGGCTGAAAAGCCTCATCCTCTGGTCTTCCTCTAACAAACTGGGTGCAATTACCAATAAACTCCCAAAATGTGCTACTAGGACTGGGAGGCAGGGTCGGGCGAAGAAACCATGAGCCAAACATACCTGACAGAAACTTCAGTAGTTCTATAAACTTCCTATAAATCATTATCACCGAGCCCAGCACAATAACCATTCTAATCCGTGCCCCTCTACTGTGAAAGAGGGCAAAGACAGGTATTAAAACCTCAAAAACTTTTAGGGACCAGGTCCACATGAAGACCTCCACCTCAAGAGATATTATGTATCCAAACAACATGACTACTGACTGCTTTATCCCAATACAGAATAAATACAACCAACAATCAGTACAGGTTTTTCCACTTTCTTTTGCCCCAAGTTGGGCGCCAAAAACTGTATTTGTCTTAGTTTAGGGCAAATCAGGAAGGAAAACTTCAAATGGGGATCTCCACAGGGAAATGCCCCTCCCCACCAACGGGTCCGGGAAAAGGGAAAAAAAAAATTCTGTGGAGAGAAGTGGAAAAAGCTGTTTATTTAACAGAAATTGAGTAATATTAAATAATAAAACCTCTTGCTGTTCAATGGGATGGTAAGTCTAGGAAGAAAAATCTTTTTTCATGTGGTGCAGCTCGGCTCCAGCGCTGGAAAAGTGCCGAGGCCCAGGCCCTGGTGGGCCACAGGCGTGAGCTCCCGGGCTTTGGCTGGGTGTTCAGTCCAGAGCAGGCTTGCACAGATCCAAGAAAATTGGGAAAAAAACAAAGGTCCAGGGAACTCCTCTGTCTCAGCTAGCTAAAACTAACTAAAAGCCAGAGAGAAACTCTGTCCCACTGTCTGTCCGTGCTGCAGACAACACAGTCCAGGAGCAGGGTGTGTGGGAGTGATGTTTGCCTTAACACACTGCGCACTTCTTCTTCCCCCTCTCTTGCTTTCAAAGACAGTCTTAAAGGTGCAGGACTTAATATATAACATAAACCAGACGATTGGGGATACCAGTATCATAAAGTCACCCCAGGACACTGTGACATCACAGCCACGGCAGCCTGAATTTCAGCTCTGATGTAACACCACAGCACTGACAGACTCATTATTCCCCGCTCTGTGACATCACAGAACAGACAGAACCGATTAAAACCTCCCTTTGATATCATAGCCATGACAACCCCAATTCCATCTCCTTTGTGGCAACAGACAAGTCATAACACCTGTGATACTTTCTCTGAGACTCCACAGTGTGATAGCCCCAGTTTTCCCCTCTCTGTGACATCACAACTGTGGGAACCCCAATTTACGCCTGCCTGTGACAGCACAGCAGTCAAAGATGCACTTTCCACCCATTATGACATCACAGCACTGACAGGCCAAATTTCACCCTTTCTGTCACCCCACAGTTTGAACAAGCCTAACTTGAACAAGCCCCTATCTGTAACATTTACAGCGGTGATAGTGCCAGTTTTCTCCTCTCTGTGACATGATATCTGTGATAAATGGGCCAGGAGACCAGCTCGTTTTAAAAAGGCCTTTATTAAGCAGGACAGCTCTGGGGTGGGGGCCCGAGGGGTTGCGCACACCGCCACTGCTCCCACTGGACACCGCAGAAGAGAAGGATCTGTGCAGCTGTGTCACTAGGGCAGAGCTGGGCCTTCCTTCCTCACGGGAGTCCCCAGGAAGACTCGTTCTTTTGGGCTCATAGTCTAGGCTGTCATCCCAGTCGAGTCTCCTCGAGGTTATGTTGGCCTCTGGAAAGAAGTCAGGGGACTCCTCTGGGTCTTCCTTGTTAGATGGTGCTGGTTCTATTCCTTCCCTTTTGCGTGGCTCGTTGTTCTGGGGTTTTTTCCAGTCTGGGTGCATCCCATAAGTCTCTGGTCTCTCTCGTTTGCGTAAAAGTCAGTATGTCATCTTCCTCCTCAGGGCTTGTAAGAGACGGTCCGAAGATTCCCTCATCTGTCTCACAACCGTCTCAAGGACAGAGACTGAGACCCTGAATATCACAAGGGACTTGGTTTGGGGGTTTGGGCCTAGCTGAGATGGATGTTTGCTCAGTGATTGTTTGCAGGTGGTTGCACGGTACACTGCTCTCGTTCCTGCTGGTGAGCAGAGGCTTGGTAACCTGCGCAACGGGTTTTCCACGACTCATGGCTCTCATTCCTGCTGGTGAGCAGAGGTTTGTGCCTGGTACCCGGTGCAATGGGTTTTCCACAACACCTTGTCCTTGTTCCTGCTGGTGAGCAAAGACTTGCAAGACATGGATCTCTCTGTACCCTACACCTGCTCCCTGCGCAATGGAATTTCATCACAATGATCATCAATCTCATCTGGTTTTGGCCCTGCGCCCCTCGCTTTGCAAAAGACTATAAAATTATACCCCAAACTTACCTTCCTTTGAGATCTCCCCAACGGACAGAAGACTCTGCGTCGTTGGACGGCTGAGTGGACTTCAATGTTGGTAGCTATAATCCCCTTACTCTCTTTTCCTTATGCTTTGCTTTCTCTTTTCTTTCCCTCTATCGCATATTAGTGCTGATGAGCACTCAATAAAGTGTGTTTTCTTGTTTAAGTCCTTGGTTTGCTGATAATCTTTTGTACTCTAAGACCGGCTAAAAGAACCACATCACGAATCCCACCTTGCGGATCGTGACAGTGCCTCAGGGAAAAAAAAAATGAAATTACGGGACTAACATCCTAATCTTCATTTCTTGTATCAGAGGTGAATTCTGAAGGCCCAGAGTCTACAATTCACCAAGTGTTTGGGAGGTCCTGGACAGAGAAGTCCATTTCGGGCTACTAAAAGCACTGGGTACTACATACCTTGTAGACAGCATCCACCTTGAGAGTAAATCCATCAACTCCGGGCATGCTGCTCACCGAGTGGAACTCGGACAGCTTGGAAGCAAAGTGGGCGTCAAAAGGCACATCATGGAAATACTTATCCGTCACTTCTGGCTGGTTTTGGTCCTGGAAAGTCAGAGAAGTGTCGTGAGGGATGCTGTCTGCTTTCCCAAGGGAGACTGGAAGCCAGAGCCCCACCAAACAGCTGTGCCAGGGATCTAGTCCGAATGCCCCATCTCCACACCTACACGTGGGCACCGATTCAGGAACACACTCAAAGCGTGGGAAAAAACTGATCTGGTGTTCACAGCTTGCAGCAGCAGCAGCACAAAACATCCCCCACAGGCTCCCTTCCTCATCCCTTTGCAGCCACCACCTGCTGGTTGCCAGAGCAAATCCCAAACAGGAAGAAGCAGGAGCAGAGCACTCACCAGGAGGAGGAATCGGTGTTTCAGGTACTTGTGGGGCTGGATGCAGCTGTACTGGGGACCCTGGTTGTAGACGGTGCCCGTGGGGTCGAAGAGGGGCACGTGGCCAGCCCTGCCTGTGCACAGGTGGACCTTCTCCAGCTGCAGCTTGTAAGCGGCGTTGAGGTTTTGTTCGGGGTGCCAGAGCACACGCCCGTACAGGATCTGCCCTGGGGAGGTTGGGACAAAGAGGGGCAGGTGAAATTTCCCAAGCAGGAAAACGCTGCTAGAGCCAAGTGTCCGTGTTCAGAAGGGTTTGAGTTGTTTGGGAAGGGCTCGGTGTGTGGGACTGACAAAACGTGGTGCCAGAGCACGCTGTTCTTTCACAGGGCTGTAAGATGTCAATTACTGCTGTAGAAGAGGCAAAGCTACATGTGGGTTTTGCCCTTTCCTCTCCAGGGAATGGAAGCTGTGAAAGCAGGAACACTGGGCACAAGCAGAAGAGGAGAGGTAAATCCTACCCTTGGAAAAGCCCCCTTGTAATCCATTTCTGCCAGAGACCTTTCTGATTTGGTGGGGTCCATTAGAAAAACCTTCTCGTTGTTACAGAGCTGAAACTCTGTGTTCAGGGAGTAAACAACTGGAATTGGGCGGTTTGTCTGCTGGAAGGAGATCGGGATCAAAACCTGCAATTGGGACAAGGAAGAACACAAAGGGGAGATGAGGTTTGGACAGGTGTGCACCCCAAAGGGGCCGAGCCTGCCCTCCTGCCCTCTTACCGCTCGGGAGCGTGAGCCGTGCAGGGCAGGGGCTTGGCCCCAAGCTCTGCCCACGGCTGCGTGGGCTGCACCGTGCAGAGGATCAGGAAGATGGTGTATTCTCCAGAGTAAATCTTCCTGGGAACAGACAGGAGACCCTGCAGTCACCAAGCAGAGCTCAAAGCTCTTCACCCAGGGCAGCACCTCTCCCTTGCCCCAGCAATGTCATCCAGCAGTCCCCGAGGGACAAGTGTGACTCTGGGATCTGTCTATCCACAGGCTTCATTGCTGGAAAAATTCCTTTCCAAGAGGCTGAGCTGATTTTTCTCTCAGTACAACAGTGCTCCAGCTCTGGCCAAGCTCCTGAGCATTCCGTGCTATTGCTGGCGTGGCTGCTGAAGGGGTGCCAGGGAGAACGTGGTGCTGTGGGGGAATCTGCCGGAGGGGACTGCACCCCCAACCCTCACCTCAGTTGTAGGAGCTGGTTGCTCTCCAGAGCTGGTAGGGAGAATCAAAAGTCTGAGCGCTCCACAGCAGCTGCAGGGCAAATTCGATGCCTCCCAGGTGCTCTGGAGTTACCAAAGAGGACCTGACATCTGGCAGGCTGTGGTGCTCCATGACAAACAGCCCTGGGGGAGGACAAGGAGGTGATGGGAGGCAGAGCGCGGAGAGGCCCCACCTCGCAGGGGCAGAGGGGCTCCCGGCGGGGACGGGGACTCGTTCCGCTGCCTGTGCCGTCAGAGCAGAGCTCTGTGTGACCCTGCTCTGTGTCCCTGCCAGGATCACTGCCCTCACCTCTGAACTTGGCCTGCGTCTTGAACTCGATGACCGGCCGGTCGTCCTCGCGGATGTAGATGCGGATTATCTGCAGGCGAGCCGAGAGCACGCTGTCCGTCTGGATCCCTGCAAGGACAGTGCCAATGGGAGCCCACACAGCACCCTCGCTCTCCTCTGCTGGGCTCTGCCAGCCCCAGAAGTGTTTGGGACACCTCCATAAGGCAGGGTTCAGCTGGGATCACCCTCCAGTGAGCCAGCTGCACGCTCCCTCCGTCAGCCATCGGCTGCCTAAACCCCCCGCAAGCACAGAGGAAGGCAATATTCCGAGTTCCCCGCTCCCTCAGGACTCTGGGGGCAGTGCAGGAGCTAAGGGGAAAACATGAAGGAACCACTTCTTCCATAGCCCTTGGAGTGCCTCAGGCTCACCTGTCCTCCAGAGAACGGTGTCTTAGAAGAAGGAGAACTCCATCTCGGTGTGGTGCTCCAGGGAAGCCCAGCCCCTCGGTGCTGTCACATAGATGTAGGACATGTAAAGAGGGACGTGGACTGTCAGGAAGGACTGGGCAGAGTCCCTTACCTGGCAATAAAACCCCAAAAAGGGGGTTGTGCACCTTCCAGTGAAGTCAGAGGTGACTCTGGATGTTCTTTACGTGCAGGTACCTCAGACAAACCTGCGTTGTAATCCAGGGGCAGTGCTAAGGCTCCCTGGGACCATGGGACAAAGGAACTCTGGGCACAATTTCACCTCAAAACCCCCCTGATTTCCAAGGCTGTGAATTAAAAATGAGCAATTCTGCTTGATCAGGCCTCCCAGAGCTCTCCATTTATTATCTGCAGAGTGCAGCTGTACTTTGCAGGCCCTGGAGAATTCGGGGAGATGTTCCAGTCTGGCTGGGGCCAGGCTCCACATGCTCCACTGGGCAGTTTCTCTGGCCAGGCGGCTCCTCTGGGTTTGTGCAAACAATAGGAGCTATAAAAGGAAACTTCATGAACTAGTTCCAGGCTGGCAGGAATTAACAGAGATGATGCTGGTCCAAGCAATGTGGCTGGGAATTTAATGGAAGAACTTGGGGGAAATGGAGTGGGCTGCAAATGGATAATGCAGCCAGGAGAGGGAAGTGAGACACCCCAAATAAGGAAAGCCACTCATTTCTAGAGGAATATTTTTGGCTTTAGGTCTCTTAATTAGGAAATGAGCTAAAATATCCCATGTTGTGGAGCATGGACTGAGCTGCCTCTGCTCTGTCCTCTGCTCATTTCTCTTGGCCGAGAACACAGTCAAAATTGTAAAATAGAGCCGAGCTGAGAACGTTTTGTATTTCCAATATGGCCCTACATGAAAAAAACCAGTATTTTCCTGGCACTCTGAAGATTTAGAGAATAAAATAAATGGGAAATGAATGAAATGGAAAATAAATTAAATAAATGCACACAGCACTGTTTTCTTCCAGGTGAGGGGGCGGGGGGGGAAGCCACGCTCCACCTGTGCAGGGCAGAGCAGCAGCTCCACACAACGCAGAGCTGTGCCTGAGAACTGTGACAGATCTGGGATACCTGGAGAACTCTGGATGGGCCTCTCACCTGGAACTCAGCGGTGACAGAGCCCCCACACACATCAGTTAACTCGGTCATGTCATAATAAGTGTCAAAGGTCCAGATGCAGCTCTTGAGGTTGAGGGGCTGGTACATCTGGATGCTCATGGGCTCCCTCACCGCAGGCTCCAGCTGGTAAGGGCGGTCGTAGCCCAGGCCCAGCACAAAGCTGTCCTGGGTCACCTCGTCCAGGAACCCTGTCTCTGAGGGAGAGTGTCGTTCCGATTGGGAATGGCTATAAAGAACGACATAAACTCTCAAGGGAGTCACAACATGAGAATTCTTTAGTTTATTGCTCTAGGCTTGTCTTATAGACAGATACGTGGAAAAGTACAGAAAGGAAACTTATTGGTTAGCAAAGTGCTACATCACCATCATTGGTCAGGGGCACACTACCCCCCTGAGTTTCTCCTGCAAGGGAAAACAAGAGGACAGACAAACAGCACCTGGCAGTTGTTTTCTGTCTCTGAGGATTGTTTTAATTCCTTCTCATATTTTTCCCAGGCTACTTTCTCAGGCAGCCTGAGGAGCTATGCGGCCTGTAATTTGTACAGGCACTGTGGCTCAGATTTAGCATCCATAATTTACCCTTTCTGTTAGAAAAATTAAAAAGGCAGTGTTTGTCACGTCCTGCTGGGCCCTTGCAGGAGAGAGAACAAACACAGCACAAGAGGTTTCTTTGCTAGAACTTTGAATGGATGCTGATCTAGAATTTTGGTTTACATTTTGATGTTTAAGAATTGTTCTCCTTGCAAGGACTTGATGGTTGAGTCTAATATTTCTAATTCAGTGAATTAATACACACACGATATACAACACTGTTAGTCTGTTCGAATTGACAGTCTAACTTGTCAATAGAGTAGTTTGAAAAAACACCAAAGTGATAAAAACAATGCACAATGCAATTTATGATGCTTTGATCCCCCCTTTTTATCCCTTTTTTTTTTTTTTTTTTCAATTGGATTTTCTCTTCAATTATAATTGAAGGGTTTTTTGAGGGATTTATAAAGTTTACATGGCTGCTGTTGTTGTTTGTCGGGTTTTTTGACTGGATTGTGCTGAATGAGGAAGTTTATGGAGGTTTCACTAAGGATGGATAGGATGTAGACTCTTTTTGGGATGATTCTTGGCTGTTAAAACAGTAGTTCATGAATTCTGGGAGGTTCAGGGAACTCGAAGTTACTATCTCTTCACGGCTGGTTGTCAGCTCTGTAAACACAAGACTTCAAAGGTGGGTCCCGCAGGGACTGCAGGACTTTGGCGCGGCTCAGGCCGCTGGAGGGCTTGTCGGCGCTCTGCAGAACGGCAAGCGTGGAGGGAGCGAGGTTCACCCCCCTCCTCTCCCCGCACCTCCCCGCTGGAGCGCGGGGGGAGCGCAAGGGTGAGCGCGTCTCGCGCATGCGCGGGGCGAGCGAGGCCGCCGGCCCCCCCCTCGCCGCTTTTTCGCTGGCACTTCGGACGTGGTGGGGGGGCGATGCCCGCCACGGGCCTGGCCCCGGCCCTAGATCTGGGCTTGGGCTCGGCTTTTTCGGGGTTTTCGCGGCTGGCTGGCAGCCGCCCGGGCCGCGGCCGGTGGCAGCAGGCAGGCACAGGGGGAGCGCGAGGTTGCTGTTTCCCCTCCCCCCACTGCTTCTCTGCTGGGGGGAGCCGCGTGCCCCGCCGCATTGGTACAGGGGGGAATTGGTTCACCCGGGCCCCCCGGCAGCGGCGGCCAGCGGTGTTCTGGACCCGCGCTCGGACCCTTCGGCGGCGCCCCGCGCGCCGGGCACAGGAGGGGGCGAAGAGAGGCCCCTTTGCTGGCAAAGTCCGCGTGCCGAGCTCCGCGAATGGCAGGCGCTCAAACTGTTTTGGAGAGGGAGATCTTCAGTCCGCAGATTGCTCTCGCTCGCCGCCAAAGTCCTCCGAGGGTCCGGGCAGAGCCGAAAGAGCACCACGCAGTTCATCTACGGTTTCATCTCTCGGTCTCTCATCTCGCACAAAAGAGGCACTCTAAGCCTTCTAAGTCTTCTATCCTGGCCTCACTATTTTCAGACTGGCTCCGTTCTAGCACCTTAAAAAGCGCTCCCCAGGTGGCTGCCAGGCCACACACGCTGGTATCTCCGTTAGTCAATTTCGACCATAAATAATCTGCTATCGACAGCCAAATCTCGAGATCAAAGGCATTGTCCATAGTTACAACAAAACTTTGCTCTTTCACCCACTGAAATAAAGCGCGCATGGCATCTTCAGAAACACTAAGTCCCATGCGGGGCAGGGCATCCTGCCATGCAAGGTAGGCAAGCTGTTCATCAGCTGAAGTACAGCTCCCCATTACGAGGACTTGATCTTGGCGGCTTCGCGAATGCAATTATGCACACGCTATCGGCTCAGACCCGGGATTTTGAGCTCTGCTTCGCCAAGACAGCCGTTCCAAGCCCACTCACAGGCAGGCTGTACTATCCCAATGGTTTCCAGAACCAGCTTTCTCTAGGAAAGCCCGGGAGAATTCCACTTACCCCTCTAGGGGGAAGGGCTGGCTTTTTCCCCGCTCGCTGCTTACCCTCAGGGGATTAGCAGAAGTCACGTCGGTTACCAGACCTCGGAGGGTCGGCTGCACATCACGTCGGGGTCACCAGATGTCTTTCCGATTGGGAACGGCTATAAAAAACGACATAAACTCTCAAGGGAGTCACAACACGAGAATTCTTTAGTTTATTGCTCTAGGCTTGTCTTATAGACAGATACGTGGAAAAGTACAGAAAGGAAACTCTTATTGGTTAGCAAAGTGCTACATCACCATCATTGGTCAGCGGCACACTACCCCCCTGAGTTTCTCCTGCAAGGGAAAACAAGAGGACAGACAAACAGCACCTGGCAGTTGTTTTCTGTCTCTGAGGATTGTTTTAATTCCTTCTCATATTTTTCCCAGGCTACTTTCTCAGGCAGCCTGAGGAGCTATGCGGCCTGTAATTTGTACAGGCACTGTGGTTCAGATTTAGCATCCATAGGAGAGAAGTCAGGACACTGATCCCTCCCCATTTGAAACAGCCCGAGGCCAAGAATGGAGGCCTTGCTTCACTCTTGAATCAACGGGAGCTCCTCTCCCTTCATTAATCTGGAGGTCAGACTGGACATACTCAGGTCTTCACAGGGGAAGATCTTACAGGAATGGCATCCTAAAAAATCAAACCTAGGGATCTAGAGACCTGCTGATTCAAGGCTGAAGTGAACCTTTAAGAAATGAGGAACAGGTTGAGTATGGAATTATCAGAGCGAAGCACAACTCGCTGCCTGTTGGGGAGGGTGAAACAGGGAAACCTTATGAATGTGATAGTTTGGCAGAAGATTCTGAAAAAAGAAGGCTAGAATCAAAGTAGAAATGAAAGTCTGCTTTGAGTCATAAGATACAGAGTACTGGTTACTATATAACCAAAGAACAATAGCCTAGCCAGCTAAAGGAGAATCCCTGCTGATAAAACAATGCCCTTCTGCTGCTAGAAAGCCCAAAGGCCAAGAAGCAAGGGAAGAACTTTTAAAGCTTGTAGAGCCTCAAATGCAACACTGTATGTAAAATCTTTAGTGGGTGTATCTCGTAGAGATTGGTTACTGGGAATTAGAATATTCACTATTGAAAAAGATATATTGGATTGTAACAAGAACTTCGCTCTCTTAGCTTTTCGCTCTTAAACCTCTCTCTCTTAACCTCTCTCTTAGCTTTTCTCTCTTACCTCTTGACCTCTCTCGTACCTCTTGGCTCTTCTCTCTTACCCCTTTACCCCTCTCTCAGCTCCCCTCTCCCCCTCTCTTACCTCTTCCAGTCTTTCCTTCTCTTACCCTCTTGGTTTTTCCCCTCTTATCCCTCTCTTGTCTTCCCCCTCTCTCCTAAGCCTCCCTGGTTTCCCCCTCTCTCCCTCTGTTGCTCTTACGCCCTCCCTCCCCTTTTCCAACCTCTCCTCCCCAGCTCTCCCCACTCTCTCTCCCCTCCCCTGGACCACGTGGACGTCGAGGCTGGTGGTGGACACAGGTCTCCCCTCTCTTTACCCATATAATAAATTTCTTATACCTGAACAGCTTGACCCTGGAGAAGTCACCGCGAGCGAGCGTTTTACACAGCAATATCTAAGCAATGATTTCTAAACATTCATCCAAGGTTAAACAGTTTATTCCTAATTATCACCACCTTTATAACCAGCACTCCCCTGCCCCTGCAATACACAGGCACAGGGAGGACACTGCAGTTATTTACACAACAGAACAAGTAACATACCAAATTAAACACCCAGCACTATACCTCACTTTTGGAAACAAAACCTGGGCAGACACTTCAGTGTGCAAAACACCTGTAAGAATAAAACCTGCTTTAAATATCTTAGGCATCGAGACACACACACGCATATGAAATTCAGTGCAGCAGTGACAAAAAAAGGAATTATTTCCTTAACCTGTGAATAATCACCTCTAAGATTCTGTGATGCAGTTGCCACTGCACATAGCCACAAGCGGCCTTTTTATTAATAGGCAAAAGAACAAAGGCAATCCCATTTTCTCTCTTCTTGTCTGCAAAGAAACAGAGAAGGGAGAGATGCTTCTCAGAGGAGCATGGTAAAAAGGCACGTGGTGTAGAATACGGAACAGCTGATGGTTCAGCATCCCTTCCACTGCAAGATCTAGGGGATATCTGATGATACCTTAGAGGTAGGAGTCACAAAAGCTGCCAGAGAGGGAATATAAAGGAGCTCAAGGCTATCTGCTCTTAGGTTTTAGCACTGTGACCTTTACCTCAACTTACAGTTAAGTGTTTCTTACAGTGTAAATCCCTTTTGTTATGATTTTAACAGAGTACAAGAATTCAGTGATGAAGTAACAGTGGCATACAGCCTTTAATTTCCCCTGGTCTTCTCACCCAGCAATGAGGTCTCACAACAACAATACAACAATAAACAGTTATAGAAGGTAACTCACTGTGCTGAAGAGTTCTTCAGAAGGATGGGAGCCACAATTGAGGTAGATCCTTGGACAGACAAGCCAGAGGTGTTTAGGCCTCGTGTTTCCTCGTTACCCCAGAACAAGCCCCTAAAGGGGAACACAAAGTTCACAGACTTGTATGTGAAATTAACGCCATATAAAGAACAAAACATCCTAAAAAAGCTACATACCATACAAATAAAGCTTCTTTATGCCGCTTTTCTGTGGAGCAACAACTTTACAGAAGTAGATCTTGTTCTATCAATACAATGTTTTATTATTGATGGGCTTGTTAAAATCAGAGTGAACTCCAAGCACCCAGATATTCACAGCAGGCAAACATCTCTCTGAATACAACTGAAAAGGCCAGAAGGGCTGCTCCATGTTACCTGTAATAGCCACGTTTGTCTCTGGAGTACATCAGGTGATCAATGCATGGCCTTGAATCTATTTTTTTTCCCCCTGTGTTCCTCCTTTCTATCCTTCTGCGTAGCCTTATAGCAGATAAATCTGTTCAATAAAAGGCCCACCTGACTCTGAGCAGAAGGAAAAGCAGAGGATTTGTCAGCATGAAAACCCACACTGCAAAGATGAACGAGCATCAGTGGCAGTTGAAAATCTGCTAGAAATGCTAATATCACACTACCCTCTCTTCCCTGTTTTCCATATAAAAAAGGAAAGGAAGTTGTGTGTGAGAAAGAAAAGCTAAAAGGGTCAGGCAATGTGGCCACCTGCCATCCCACACAGCTCGGTGTGACTTAATGCACCAAATGCAAGGGAATCATTGCCAGCTGGGCAATAGACACCACGAAGCACACAGGTTTTCAGTGCTGCAACAGTAGGATTGCCTCCAAGAAACATACCAAAACAACGAAAATTAAAAAAAAAAAAATTTAACGTCTATTTCCACCACACATGTTTAAATTTATATACTATATTCATTTATATATAACACACAATATATAAAGTATCAAAATATATTATTTCAACATGTATACATATATATTATTATATGTTAAATATATTATATACATTTTAATTACATATATTTATTATATATAACATATATATTAAATAAATATATATAATATATATTTTTAATATAAATCTGTTTGTATATATTGGCATTACTTATATTTCTTTCCTTTTCTGGGTGCGCATACGTCTATATCTTTATATATTTAATATACATTTCTATCTTTTTATTTTTGTAGTATTTATTTAAAAGCCCCGCCGCTAACCTAATAAAAACCAAACAGTCCCTTTATCTTAAACAGTATTAAAAAATCTTTTAATCTTTTAAATATATTTTAATATATTTTTTATCGTATTTATATACCTTGTTGATATACATAACACATAACATATCCTAAAATATATTATATTACCATCTATATGTATATAAATCATATTATATATTATAAATTAATATATATGTATATATTTCTATTACTTATTTTTACTTATTTTTATGCCTACATATATATATATTTCCCTATCCCTTTATATATTCATTCTTACCATATTTTATTTATTTTTATTTTTCTTATTTATTTAAAAACCTTGCCTCTAACTAAATAAAAACCAAGCAGCCCCTTTATCTTCAATATTTTTTAATATTTATTTTTATCATCTTTATACTTAGAGTTATATACTCGGTTGATAAACCCCCCCAGCCCTGCCCACACCTATCACCGTTCCGGTACACAGAGCATCCACCTCCTCGGGCCGCTTTGGTCCCAGCGCCGGGGAGCGACCGTTCCGGCCCAATGCAATTGGGTTTTCCTCCATTTCCCTGGGCTGGGGGGGAGAGAGCAGAGCAAGAGGAGCGGCGGCATGCTACAGGTCGGCGCAAGTGCCATACCCCAAGAATGCGGCTGTGGCAAGGACCCCTGCAGAGGGAGGCGTCGGCACCGCTGCCTGTCGGCACGCCAGCCGGCCGGTGTCTGGCCCCGGCCCTGCTGAGCGCACAGCCCGTGTCCGCACAGCTGGAAAAGCCGCGGAAAATTGCGCCAGAGCGGCGTCAGCGTTGGGGTGTTTGTCAGGCAGTCAAGCGAAGACACCCACCGCCCGGGGTCCTTGCATTTTCCTGCCTTTTTGGCCGCCATCCTTGGAAGGTCAAACCAGCCAGGACCTGACAGCCATCTTGTGCGTGGCATCACGTGACTTCTGCCCTTCCTGGCTGCCATCTTTTTTGTGGCTGAAGCCACTTCCGGCCAAGTGGCCATCTTTGTTGTGGCACCATGAAGGCCCCTGCCGCTCTCAGCGCGTCTGTCTAACTTACTTGCCTGAACAAAAAAACGCACGACGCCGACTGATTCCGCGCACTCCACCCGATTTTCCACCGCCTTTCCCAGGGCGAGGACAAAGACAGCGGGGCTCCGCGGCTCCATAGCTGGGCGGCGGACACGCCTGCGACGGCAGGAATTGGAATCGACGCCTCTACCGGGGTCCCACCGGCCGGCCGCAAACTCCAGTGTGGCAATAAGCCCAACCCGGCACATGCGGGGGGAGGTCCCGGCTTCTTCTTCTCCTTGCCCTGGCTCTGTGGCTTCTGGACGAGAGGAGGGGTGTCACTGGAGGGGCCGAGGGTGCCCAGGTGTGCTGAGGTGTGTCCCCAGTTGTGCCCAGGTGTGTTGAGGTGTGCCCAGATATGCTCAGTTATGCTGTGCACTGCAGTGATGAGGGTTAGGGTATTGAGCTGGTATTGATCATAGCTGAAGTGCGCTTCTACTAGGAGGGTGACGGCAGTGCACTGCTATTAGGAGCATTACGGTAGGCAGCAGCAGCAACAGGTTATGCCCAAGGCAGCTATTATGGGAGGCGCAGCTCTTAGAGACATTATGGTACTTGCACCCCTCTATTACTCCTGGCGCAGTTCTTAGGAGAGCAATGGTAACCGAGCCCTGCTGGGAGGGGTTTTGGGGTGCCTGAACCCCAATATTAGTGGGGCTTTAATGCATTGAACCCCAATATCCGGTTCTGGAAGTGTTGGAAGAATAATTTCTGTACCTGCACCCCGATTCAGGGCCTTTAAGTGATGGGCATTAGGGCTTTCCCAATCTCAAGAGCGACTTTAGGAGGGGCGTGGCTATGAGTGGAGGGGCGGGACTTACAAAAAGGGGTGGGGCCAGGGCTTGTCTCTCTCCTCACCTGCCTGTGGAGCTGTTTTGGGAGGGGCATGGCTATGAGTGGGTGGGCGGGGATTACAAAAAGGGGCGGAGCCAAATCTTGTCTCTCCCCTTGCAGGTGCTGGGGAGCTTTGGGGATCACCCCAGCTTCTTCTTCTCCTTGCCCTGGCTCTGTGGCTTCTGGACGAGAGGAGAGGTGTCACTGGAGGGGCCGAGGGTGCCCAGGTGTGCTGAGGTGTGTCCCCGGTTGTGCCCAGGTGTGCCCAGGTGTGTTGAGGTGTGCTCAGATGTGCTCAGTTATGCTGTGCTCTGCTGTTAGGAGGGTTCCGGTATTGAGCTGGTATTGATCATAGCCGGAGTGCGCTTCTACTAGGAGGGTGACGGCAGTGCACCGCTATTAGGAGCATTACGGTAGGTAGCAGCAGCAACGGGTAACGCCCAAGGCGGCTATTGTGGGAGGTGCAGCTCTTAGAGGCATTACGGTACTTGCACCCCTCTATTAGTCCTGGCACACTTCTTAGGACAACATGGGTAACCCTGCTGGGAGGGGTTTTGAGGTGCCTGAACCCCAATATTATGGGGGCTTGAATGCGTTGAACCCACATATCCGGTTCTGGAAGGGCTGTAAGAATCATATCCGTACATGCACCCCGATGCAGGGCCCTTAAGTGAAGGGCATTAGGGCTTTGCCGGTCTCAAGAGTGGCTTTGGGAGGGGCGTGGCTATGTGTGTGGGGGCGAGGCTTAGAGAAAGGGGCAGGACCAGTGCATGTCTCTCTCCTCACGGGCCTCAGGAGTTGCTCCGCAGGGGTGCGTGGCTATGGGTCAGTGAGCGGGGATTACAAAAAGTGGCAGGGCCAGCGCTTGTCTCTCTCCTCACCTGGCTCTGGAGCTGCTCCGGGGGGGCGTGGCTAGTGGTGGGTGGGCGTGGCTTACAACAATGGGCGGAGCCAAAGCTTGTCTCTGTCCTCGCCGCCCTCAGGAGCTGCTTTGGAAGGGCGTGGCTAAGGGCGGGGTGTCAGAGCTTACAAAAAGGGGCAGGGCTATGGCTTGATCCTCATGTTGCAGATGCCAGGAAGATTTGGGGGTAGCCCTGGCTTCTTCTCCTTGCCCTGGCTCTGTGGCTTCTGGACGAGAGGAGGGGTGTCACTGGAGGGGCCGAGGGTGCCCAGGTGTGCTGAGGTGTGTCCTCAGTTGTGCCCAGGTGTGTTGAGGTGTGCCCAGATGTGCTCAGTTATGCTGTGCGCTGCAGTGACGAGGGTTAGGGTATTGAGCTGGTATTGATCATAGCCGGTGTGCACTTCTTCTAGGAGGGTGACGGCAGTGCACCGCTATCAGGAGCGTTATGGTAGGCAGCAGCAGCAACGGGTAACGCCCAAGGTGGCCATTGTGGGAGGCGCAGCTATTAGAGGCATTACGGTACTTGCACCCCTCTATTACTCCTGGCGCAGTTCTTAGGACAACATGGTTAACCAAGCCCTGCTGGGAGGGGTTTTGGGGTGCCTGAACCCCAATATTAATGGGGCTTTGTAAGAGACTGTCCGAAGATTCCCTCAGCTGTCTCACAACTATCCCAAGTCCCTGAATATCACAAGGGACTTGGTTTGGGGATTTGGGCCTAGCTGAGACGGATGTTTGCTAAGTGATTGTTTGCAGGTGGTTGCACGGTACACTGCCCGTTCCTGCTGATGAGCTGAGGCTTGTGCGTGATAACCTGCGCAACAGGCTTTCTGCCGCGGCAACGGAAAGCCCGGAGCACCGCGACTTCTCTAGAGAAGCAGCCCTGAAAAGGGCTGGGCCAAAGCGCGTGTGAGCGGCTTCAGGCAGGCGAGTGATTCCAGCTCAGCTCAGCGGCGGCGGGCAGATGACACGGGAAGAAGGGACGAGAAAGCTGGTCTAGCGTTCCGCTAAGCACAAACCTTTATTCAGGCAGAGCTTTGGTGAAGGGAGCCAGCAACAGCTAATCTGCCGAACAGGGGAAAACCTGGGATATTTATAGGAAAGGAGAGGGGCGGGGGGAGCCTGAGTTACATGTATCGGGGTGGGACAGCAGGGGGGAACACCAACGGGGCACAACAGTTTAACATATCTAACTCAAAGACCCCTGGGAGCGATACATTGTGTCTCTCTTACAGAGAAGTATCTTGTCCCCAGGGGACAGCCAGGATCTCTGGCTGGGCGGGCTCCTCCGCCACAGTTTTCCATAACTCACGGCTCTCGTTCCTGCTGGTGAGCAGAGGCTTGTGTGTGGTACTCTGCACAATGGGTTTTCCACAACACTGCCCTCGTTCCTGCTGGTGAGCAATGACTTACAAGACATGGATCGCTCTGTACCCTACACCTGCCCCCCGCACAATGGAATTCATCACAATGATCATCAATCTCATCTGGTTTTGGCCCTGCGCCCCTCGCTTTGCAAACGACTATAAAATTATACCCCAAACTTACCTTCCTTTCAGATCTCCCCAACGGACAGAAGACTCTGCGTCGTTGGACGGCTGAGTGGACTTCGACGTTGGTAGCTATAATCCCCCTACTCTCTTTTCCTTATGCTTTGCTTTCTCTTTTCTTTCCCTCTATCGCATATTAGTGCTGATGAGCACTCAATAAAGTGTGTTTTCTTGTTTAAGTCCTTGGTTTGCTGATAATCTTTTGTACTCTAAGACCGGCTAAAAGAACCACATCACGAATCCCACCTTGTGGATCATGACACAGGGTCCTGTACTTTAGAGGTGAACTTCTAAACATCAGAGAATTTCCCCAAAACTTGGCCCATTTTCTCCTGTGTTTTGCATGTCTATTCACCCTTGGGAGCAAATCTCTGAATGACCTCCCTAGAAATCTGTCCCAACTCTCAACATGGTATGGAGCCCACTGAGTAGGCCTGGCAGACAGCAACAAGAACATGCTTTCCTTCACTTACAAAGGGAATTCAAAACTCTCAAAAGCTCTTGTAACAGGCCTGAGGGAGGAAGAAGGGGTGAAAAGCTGGGGAAAATCATCCTTTCCTGTTCTCCCTGGATAGCAATACTGAATACTCATCAAGAGGCCCTCACTGCCCTCAGTGTTATCATGTCATAAACTGGTGTCCCACAAAACAGCAACAATCCTGATTGCTCTCCTTGCTCTGAAAAAACTCCCCATAAGGAGCATGTATGGCAATATATACAGCTAGGGTCCACACCCACATGAACAGACCAAGTAACATTGTGACCAAATATAGAAAATGCTTGGCTCAAACCTGTTTCTAACCTGCTCTGGGCAGATCTGTGCTTATCTCACCCCTTTGTGCCCCCACACTGGGGCTGAATTAAGGCAGTCCTGGTTTAGGAATGGTATTCCCCAATTTAGCTGTTCCCACGGAAACTTCAAACCAGGCTGCCAATCACTCACTCCCTCTTCCTCTCTCTCTTTTCTGCATCAGGATGGAGAGGAGAACTGGAAGCACAAAATGTTGTAAGAACAATTTACTGGAAACAGCAATGAGATATGAAAAGGACCGGTAAACAGCAACCATGTTAAATAACAGAAATTATACAAAAGAGAGTTCTTCACATGGAAAAATGCTTACCCATGGAGCCTAATCCCGTTCACTGCCACACCAACCCTGTCCTTTTGGCTGCTGCAAAAATTAATCCTGTCCTGGCTGGAACATATTACCAAATTTTCAAACATATTACCACAAATTAATATTGAATATAATAATGAAGCATAATAAACACAAAATAGCTTTTTAGCAATTTTTATTACAGTTTTGGCTAATTGTAGTACATAGATTATAATAGGTTTTTGTACCAAGAACAAGAAATTTTTGCTATCAACTATAAAGCTCTGAAAATTCAAAAGTACTTTTACCCCTAAAATTAAAACCTTCACAACTCAGTAACAGAAAAAAAAAAAACAAACCTGTGGCCAGTTCAGCAAGCCACCAAACAGAATCTACCTTTTGTCCCCAGGTCTTTCTGGTTACTCATGTCTTCCTTTTACCAGCAGCTTTTTTGAGAAAAGCAGTCTTGGCTTTTCATGCCTTAGCACAAAACCATAAATTTCAAGACCATACCAAGAAAAGTGAAGGGGAAATAGACCTTCAGAGACATCAGGCACACTATGAAGAGTTGCCCCAAAGGCTTGGGAAAGAATCAGTAATTAATTACCTGTCGTGAGTATTGCAGCAAAAATGGCCAGTGCCATAAACTTGTTTTTTCCCATTAAATACCAAAACAGCATACAAAAATGTTTCTCCTGCTGAATTTTTAGATCAACTAATTTTTGCTTAAGAATCACATGAAATGCTTTATCTTAATCAAATATTTTAATAGATATGTAAATATTCCAAAGAATCACACATTGCCTGAAATAATTTCACAGATGGTGATCAACAGCACTAATCAAATGGACAATCTGTTCTTGTTCCCATGCTAAAAATACAGGAAAAAAACACTATCAACCCAATATACACAGCATGAGTGACAAGTACAACCAGGCCCCTGTGTAGACATTTTACATTTCACAGTTTTTCTTCAAGTACAGGCTCATGGTAATAGAAATAAATAAGGTGTTGGGGGATGTTCTCTGACAGCTCTGCTACATTACTTTGGTCCTATACTTTCTTTTGAAAAAGCATCTCAAGGATTTAGAAGCACATGTTCTTCCATCCAAGTTTTATATGTAGAGATTTGACAAAACGGGATTTAACTCTTCTGTGCATACAAAAAGGTTCTCATTTTTACTTTTGTCAAAGTTAGGGAAGGTCAAATGAGTCGTGGCAAACTTTGATTGTACATGCTTTTGGAAAGAGCTGGAGCTCCTCAGCAAAGGCTACAATGCAGGGTTTTACTTCACATTTTGAAAAAAATTCAAATAAGACAGTAGTTTCAGGCAGGTAAAAATTTCAGTTGATTAACAGGTTTATATTTAATTTAGCTAGTGAAGTACCACTGGAGTTATACATTAGCTGTAGAAATTCTATTGGTTTTTTCAAAGAAATATTAACAAAATTATAAAAGTCACAGCAGCACCTGAGCTCAAAGAGCCAAAAGAAGTTGCAATTCTACCTATCTGTTTATTAGCTGCTCAGATAAGGATGTTTTGTGATAGATCAGATGAAGAAATCTGATTGCTGGCTTTATCAGGAGCCGCAGACAACCCAGGGTGTTTCACTGCTTGCCCTGTTAGACACCACTTGGGCAGCTGTGTGCTGCATTTATTATTTGATACAATCACAACATGAGGCATGATCTGCAGGACCAATCCAGCCAAGCAAAAAACAGTCTCCTTTGCTACCAGGATTAAGAAAGTGACCTTGTCCTAATAAAATAAACCAGTCATTCCTGAAGTAATACTGCTGACTCTGTTCTGGAGAAAGAACTTAAAACACAGTTCACATTGATCCTGTCAGGAACAGGTCACTTTTTAAAAGAGAAGTGTGTCAATACATATATATATATTTACTACATGTAACACTTTTCAATGCCCTAAGAATAGTATGGAAATACTTACTAGAAATTATAGAATTTCTTATAATTTGAATATAGGAAACATCTATGCATAGAAAACTACTCTTTGGAGTTTACCTCATTCAATAAAATCAGCCTTATTCAAGTTTATTTGGCTACAATAATGCCAGAAAATAGCAGGAGTAATTTGTGATGGCCTACAAGAAACTATTCAAAATTAGCTGCAATAGAGTAAAAGATCCCTCAAGGTTAAATCTAAAATAAACAATGCCTGCCATGTACAGTGTGCCTCTCACAGAGGCATTTCCTCTTCTTTCTTTCACTAAGACACAAGGCATGCTTTAATTTTCATTTGATATTTTGCAGAGGCCAAGGAAATCCTCTGCTGTGAGCAGAAAGGGCTGCTGGTCTCCACACACATGTAAACACTGCTATATTTATAAAATTAACCTTGCAGGGGTGCAAGCTTAATGAGGTGACTTGTTGCCGCCTGTTCATTTTGTTCTGATTATTAATTTAAATGGTTTGTTCTCAATGTTATTCCCCCCATGAGTTGGAATGGTTTTACCCGCTTGTCAGTTTTGTAAACCCCTCCCCTTTTTCCTGAACCTTCCTTGTCCATCACCCTGTTCCTGCCCCTGAACCCCATCAATCTATGTAAACCCCACCTCTTGTTCTAGCTCCTTCCCTGTCATTTATCCCTCACTCGAAGCCCCATTGGCATTGTGACTGCCGCCCCTCCCACATGTTATTCCTATTGGTCCCCAACATTGTAAACCCTCCCCCCAACTCCTCCCCTGAGATGCCCTGATTGGTTCTTGTGTTTGTACCCTCCCCACCTTAAATTGGAGCGCACAGAGGTGCTCCTTGCTCAGACCGTCCTACCCTTGACCTTTCCAGTCCTTCCCCCATCCACTGCTCCCGACCCTGGAATAAAACCTGGTTTCTGGAGAGAACCTGGGACCCTGAGCCTCCTCCTTGCCTTCATCGGGCACCCACGACGCACCTGAGACCGCAGAGCTTGGCGGCTTACAGGCTCTGAAGGTTCGGTCTGGGACAACGAGCTCCCAGACCGTTCCCCACTCCCGGCGCTGCCAGCGGCTAGGGAGCAAGAGCTAGCCAGGGCGAGGAGAGCCGCGGCAGGGGCAGCGTCAGTGACTGGCACTGAACAAGGAGTCACTGACAGCTTTTTATTTCTTAATAGAATACAAAGTTAAAAGCAGTGAGCTAATAAGGTATATTAAAAAAACATTATTATCTAATGCTTATCAGGCTAGAAAATTTTCAATGACTATTTTGTATCCCTAATAGGAAATTTAAAAGATAAGAAGGACTAAAGAAAACAAAAGTCAAATGTGTATAATATATAAAAACACCAACTCACTACATGTTATGAAATACATCTCACAAGATGTTACCACAAAACAGTCCCACATTAAACTCTACAGCAAGCTCCAGACCACATGGAGGCATCCTTTCTGCCTCCACCACTGCAATCCAGCTCCAGAAGGTCTCCTGCGAGTCAGGGGATAAAATAATCTAAAAACAAGACAGGAAAATACAATTTCAGATCAGCACTTCCCACATTAAGAAACCTGAAAGAACTGCAGACATTTTATGAGTCACAAGGAAGCAATGACTTCATCATGAGATTAAGATACCTGTTGAAATTATTTCAAAGACTTCTTCCATCATTCTTAGCAGTATATATTGTATCACCTTTCTGAAAATTTTTCATATATACACACACACACCACCACATTGTTTAATTTGACTGCAAGCCATTTAACTTTGCAAACAGCAGTTAATCCTCATAAATTAAAATTAAAACTGAAACCTATGGAACACCATGTGTAAACCTTTTTCCAAAACTCCTTAATACCAAGCACATTAGAGAGCAGCTAAAGGAGAAGCCCTTTAAGTGTCTATTTAAGCATCTTACCCAAGACTTTGCACATGGTGCCCATGAACTGCAGTGCTGTCACCTTCTCCACTTTGCATCTGCATCTGCATCTGGGCCTGCATTCTTGCAATCATCTCCTGCATGCGACGGAGCTGGAAAAGCAACACAGATGAATTCTGTAGCTTAATCTCACTTCAGAATATAATTCTTCACTGTCACTACTCTAATATTTATTTTTATTAAAGAGGGATCACATATCTGCATTTTCTTTATCTGACAGATAATGATCTCAGGTTATGGCATCTTCTTTTATTGCATTTCATCACTGAAGAGGCTGGCATTTACTGAATGAAATAAATAGGCTTTACTATTGTACTGTGGGATGGGACTTCTGAGGGTCCCTAAATGGAATTCTCTGATGTTAAATGTATAAAAATTATGGTTCTGAAGTACTGAACAAGCATTTACACTTACTAAAGTTTATCAGAAAAAAAGCAGCCTGATAATGTCCCTCCAAACTACTCCTGTATCTGTCATAAAAAAAATTGTCAGGATTATTCCCCAACTCCCTTGCTAGGTATGACTAGGTGGAAAAAAGTATTACAGGCAAACCATCCACTGAGACACAAGCATAATTTCATTGCACTTTTTCTAGTCTTGCCTATCTATAACCTTTATAGGTCTGAGGAACAAGAAAAGCAGCATTAGAGCCATGCATTATGAATTTGTCATAGTGGCTGAATGAGAATTTCCATTTAATTTATTTCTGACCATTTCTACCTCGTTCCCACTTTTGCTGCAGAGTTGAACTGACTTTGTCCCAATCTGCAGTTATTAACTGCAGAACCCTTACTCCCATAAGGATGGTTCTCCTTGCCCACACAGTGTGTGTTACATCCATTGCTGATCACTACAGTGGAGTCATGTTTTACGAGACTCCACTTGTTCCAAAAAATCCCTATCCTATCCTGAGTCTCCTCTCACTTCTTCTCATTCTGTTTTCTTATTTTCTTAAGTAACTTTATATTGGCATATAACTGGATTTCCTTTCCCAAGGAAATTTACCTTGAATTACCAAGATCATATACATATTTGCTCTAAAGTAGCAACAAAAGAACAAAAACTCCCCCAAGAATATAAAGTTCTGTCATCTTACTTCTGCTTCCTTCTCAAGCAAAATCTTGTCTTTATTTACTTCTTCATCTTCTATTTTCCTAAAATAATATTAATTTTGTTAGAAAGATAAAATCATTAAGGTTGGAAAAACCGCCTAAGATTGCTGAGTCCAAGCATTGACGCAGCATTGTGTTCACCACTAAACCATGTCCTCCAGTGCCACATCCACAAGCAGTTTGAACACTTCTAGGGATGGCAGCCCCAGCACTGCCCTTGGGCAGCCCATGTCAGTGCTCAAACACTCTTTCTGTGAAGAAATTTCTCCTAATATTCAATCTAAACCTCCCTGGTGCAACTTGAGACCATTTCCTGTTATCACATCACTTGTTACTTGGGAGAAGCCACTGCCTCCCACCTGGCTTTATTCAAGATTTCCTACCACTTTGCTAATGCCTTTCTCCTACTCCATGTCACAACAGGGAAGATCTACAAATGGATCTAATCAAGCAAGTGCCATCAAACATGCAAAGCAAACAAACTGGTGTTTGTTTAAAAGTTAACAGAGAAATACATTGCAAAAAAATCTGCTGCGCTTTAAAACCTCTGAGATCCTTAGTGAGTACAGTCAACAAGCATCTATTGTCAAGCACTCCTGGTAGCAGAAGTGCAAGCTTCTTGAAATAAATTCATATAAAATCTACCCTCCCTTACAGTAAACCTAACTACATTCTAGCACCACTTCAGAAATGTGAAAGCAAAGATATATGGGCCACTGAACTAGAAAAGATACAAAAAGATGTTTTAGTTTCACATACCAAATTTAACAGCAACTTGAAATCCTCTAAGAATTGGATGACCTTAAGTCACATTACGTCTAAGGCCTTTGTACACACCTGTTGGATAAGAGGTTCCAGAACTTGGGAAGTTTGGGGACTTTTACCTTGAATTTCAGAAAGCAGGATTTAAAGTCAGGAGAGAAGAGCATTTTATCTTGCCTGTAGGTCAATGCTACAGGCATGAAACTGCAAAAGGAAAACACCTTTTGCTGAAAACTGACTAGACATGTGACAAAATCTCTGTTAACAGCAAGATGGGGAAACTTGCAAAATGCCCTAAAGCCCCCAAAATGTGCAATTTGGAACCCTCTAGTGGCTATAAGAAGAGATGCAGCTGGAACACTAAACCAGGGAACACAGTTTCCCACAACAACTCAGCAACTCATCTTTACAGACCTTGCTATTGTACTTAAAAATGGGGTGTTTTGCCCAGTTCTCTTTTCAGAAAAGCTATGCCCTCTCCAGCCCAGCTCAAAACAGGGCTAACAGCCATTACCCTTTGACTGCTACTATTTATGCATGTCATGTTTAATAAAGCATTGCAAAAAAATCCAATCATCTCTTTTTAAAGGCCCAATCCAAATATTCCAGCTGTTAATTCTGAAAAAAACCCCCACACTCTTTTTAAGATATCTGCTCTGATCTAATTTTCATATTTTTAAGACATTTATCACAGGCATCTGTCCTACTTTAATACCTTCAACATTCCAATCCAACTTTGTTGAAGCCTCAGACAAAAGCACAGATCTATTCCCACAACTCCCTGACTCCACAACTGTCTCTTCAGATTTACCAAATATTTTTTGTTACACTCTTTGTATACTGGTCAGTAGAATCCTATTGACTGGAGTTACAGAGCTGCCCTTGGTCTACCAAATCCTAGCAATGAAATGGTAGACACAGAGAGAGCAAAATACAAATTCAGAAGAGGGAGAAGCAGCTTGTAACCATGAGATGACAACCTGTTGCCTCGTTTGAGCCTCTCAGAGCGGAAGTTCTCATAGTGAAGATCCTGGGTTACCTCCTGAAGGTCTTGCATATGGGTGCTGGAGGAAGAAAAGTAATTTAAAAATAAAACATCTTTGTGTCACATCAGTTTGCTTAAGCAACTCTCACATTCGGCACTGTCTTGGATCAATGTCCTCAGCATGCATGCCCACTTAGCATACATAATTTAAAATCTAATTTCAGTTAAATTGGTGCAATAAAGGACACAGATCACCCAGCCCTGAGACTGCCCTGGCAGAAACTCTAGTCCTGGGCGAGGCCTTTGATGAAGCTGAGGAGGCAAAACAGAGTAACAAAGACCAGGAAAAAAAACCAACCAAAACAACCAGCTTTTCAAGTCTGCTCCCTTGCAAGTGTATCTACTTATAGATACATTGAAATAAGAACAACCTGTTTTATATTCCAGGGGATATGAGTAACAATGCAACACTATATTGGACAAAAGAATCAGACAAATCATTATTTTCACTGAGTAATTCAGATCGGAGAGAACCTATGGGTCCTGCATAGTCCAACTCCTGTGTGGTCCAACCCCTGACTAGGCCTAGCTCAGCTAGGTCAAGACTGCTCATGGCCTTCCCCACACAAATTCTGAATGTGCCCAGGGATTACACAACTGCTGCAAGCCCCCAGTGTAGTGCTTGATTATCTTGGTGGTTGTTTTCTAAACAACTATTTAATTGGAATTTTCTAACTTACATTAGCATGGTCCTCAGCTTCAGGAAGTCATTATGCTCTGGATTCTCCACTTCAACTACATCCCAAGGGTAGAGACGACCTCTAACTTTTTTACCTTTTGCTTCAATGAGCTGATTGGACCCCACTACACAAAATGGAATGCTGGCCTGAAAGCCAAAAGCGCAAAAGTTACTTATAATGAGCCACGACAAACAACTCCAAGAACAACTCTTTTTCTGCTCAGCAATGCATATTATGGTAATAAGTTCATAACTCTTTTAAATTAAAGGTGTAAAATAAATAAAAGTAATTGCTGCAACCATCTTCCAGGCTAGGGAAGCCTGGACAGAGACAGTGACTCACTCTAGGTTGCATTGTAGGCTTTGTTCTAAAGCCATCTGAGTGATCTGAAAAAATACAATATATTATCCATGTATATAACCTATTAAACCAGTCACACCTTCAGGAGTCTGGTCTGCTCTTTAAAATCTTCATCCTCATCTGATTCAGCATCAGGCAGGTGATAAATCTTGATGCCATGCTCTTCTATTTCATCCAGAATCTGAGATATGCAATAAAAGAAATCAATATAATGTACATGTAGAATCAGTACTTTTAAATCCTAGCATAAAATTACTTAATACACAGACTATAAAGAAATCTGGATTTATCTTACTGATCCAAATCACTCAATCAGCATTTGGTTTTAAATGCCGTATTTCTTCATGATAGACAAAAGCTACTTGGCACAGACTTACAAACAAACAACAGTGTTCACAAAAACTTTGTCCTTTGTGGAAACTGTGTTTTGATAAATCTTTGCAGGTTTTTTTTTGTAATAATAAAAGCATTGACTCACAAGTCATACTTATTTTCTACAGCTGGATCTCCTTGCTCTTATCTCTGAATTACTACTTGGGGGTAGAGGTGGGAGTGTTTGGAAAACTGAGATATAGACACAAGAAATACTTTTTTCTTCATGACAGTAATGGTATCTGCAGCAGGAATCCATTTGCTACAGACCCCAAATTTTGCTCTTTAAAAAAGAAAAATCTTTATTTCTGCAGAATTCTAGCACTCTAAACATACCTATTAGAGTACTCTATATATAAAGTCTCTATTTTTATCCCTGATCAGGTAAGAGAGTTATAAGCATTTTCAGAACAACTGACAAAAATCATAAAGTTTTCAATGCAAGAGCTAAGACTGGAGCATGCCTCTGACAAGTTAATTCTAACACTTCTTTCTAAACTTCATAGCTGATATTAGCTCATGACGGTTTGTTGAATCCCACCTCCTCCCAGCAAATGCACAACTGAATGTGTTAAAAAGTCTTGCCTTTGGAAGACAGAAGTGGAATGCTTTAGAAGGAGTGACATAGGGGAATTAAAACAACTTCAAAATCAGAAACATCTCTGAAAATCCCATTTTTTAACCATTAGAATTCTGTCCAGGTAAAAAAACCAAATACACATATACACATTCTATATGCAGATACTGTATCTGCTTTGGGACTGATGAAACAAGTAACAGAGCAATTATCATCAGAAAATGTATTTAAATATTTTTCCAAAGTTTCAAAATTCACTCATAATCTAATTGTAAATGTAGCCAGATTGCTATTTTGCAAACAACACTCTAAGGATAATTTCTCAGTTAAATACATCATAAAATAATTTACAAGACATCAAACTACATATTAAGTGATGCTACACTGTGCATGAGATTATATTTTTCTCAGCTAGGACAGAGTAAGGTTAATGAGAATGCCTCTCTACAGCCACCATATTGCCATAGCCAAACCACAACACATTTCTGCAAGCCAGGAAATCACTCACCCTTTTCTTTAGTCTCTCTCGCTCTTTCAGAGAAAGTGTATCAGCTTTTGCAATCACTGGTACAATATTTACTTTGTTGTGTATGGCCTTCATAAACTCAACATCCAGAGGCTTAAGGCTAAAATTAAGATACAGAAAATTTTTACTCTAAATTACCAATTTATTTTCACTCCAACATAAATATCTATCTTTACACAGAGAGAAAGAACACAGCCAATTAATGTCAGCAGTCATAGCAGTTGCTCAAGTAGTGGCAACCTGATTCTGAAAATTTAAGTCAACAGGCACAAACCAATTCTCTAAAATAAAATAATGGGGGAAAAAAAAGAAAAAAAATAAAAGACAGAAACACCTACCCATGACCAAATGGTGAAATGAAATAGAAACAGCAATGAACTCGATTATCTATGATATGCCTTCTGTTCAATCCACTCTCATCATGCAGGTATCGCTCAAACTGCTCATCAATGTAAGAGATTATGGTCTTAAAACTGTAAAATAAACATGGATTTGAGGAATCACCAAATGTTCCACTATTTTAGGACTCTCAAAGGTAATATTAAACCACTAAGATACCCTGTTGATGGTCCAGTCTTATGACGGACAAAAATTTATTTACTGATTCTATAGAACGGGGAAAATAGAAGAGCACATATCTTAAAAATTTAACTGAATTCTAGAATAACAAACTACTATGCATATTTTATGCATATATATAGTAAGATAAAATATACATAACTCAACCTCAATTCTACAACAAATTTCTCTTGGGTTAATGTTTATATAGTGATTAACATTAACCACACATTTTCAAGACATTTTAAGGTTCTTGTTCCAAAATGATCTAAAATCATAAATGATTTGCATTGGAAGAGACCTTTAATGATCACCTATTTCCAAGATACTGGGCAGGGACACCTTCCATTAGTCTAAGATGCTCTAAGCTCGTCAGTCTGGCCTAGAACACTTTCAGGTATGGGGCAGCCACAGCTTCTCTGGGCAACCTATGCCAGGGGCCTCAACACCATCACTGTAAAAAAGTCTCTGCTACACCTACATCTACTCTCAGTTTCAAACCATTGCCCCTTGCTCTGCTACTACAGGGCCTGGTATTAAGTGTCTTTCCATGTTTCCTGCGAGCCTATTTGAAGGCCTCAGTCAGGTCTCCTTGGAGTCTTCTCTTCCCTTTTTCAGATGGAATCCTAACTCTCCTAGCCTCTCCTTACTGCTGTTCTAGCCCTTGGATCATTTCCATGATCCTCTTCTGCACCTGCTCCAATAGTTCCAGGTCTGTCTTGTCCTAGACCCCCAGAACTGGATGTAGGTCTCACAGGAGAACAGGAGTAGGGCAGAACTCTCTCCCCCACACTGCTTTTGATGCAGCCTGGGATACTAATGGCTTCCAGAGACTGCCTGCTCATACCCAACTTTTTGTCTTCTAGTGTCCTGGTTCTGGCCCAGATTAACAGGAGGGGGAAACTCCAAAGAGGAGCAACTTATTGCAGTGTGCTGAGCCCTGGCTTTTATTTACTGGACACTGCTCATCACTAGACAGCACCCTCAGGCAAGGAGGAGGAAAGCAGAGAAACAGGCACCATGGCCATTCCAACTGCAGCTGAACCACTGCCACAACCTGTGCCATGAACAGCTGCCCCTACATGGAAGAAACCCAAGACCAAATCAGTTTGCTTAGCAAAGGATGAAGGGGAAGCAGGGCCCTCACAGCAGGAGAAAGAGGCAGGACCAGAGATAATCTTCAACCAGAGTTGCTGGTGAGCTGCAAGATATGTGAATGGATTTCAGCTGCCGTTTGGGGGAGATCCTGGCAACCTGGCTGCTCTGGTACCAGGATATTGTGGCCCACCCATATAGAACCAGACCATAGGGAAGCCAAGCAACTGGGATCCCTGTCCTGGGATGTAGGCATTGACAAGGGGATTGGGAAGAAGACAGAAACCCTCAGCTCTGGTGGCAACTTCTGTCAAAAGTGAGAGAAAGGTATTCTCTCAAGGATCATCTAATGGTGACCAGGCAGGTGGAAGGCCATGGAAGAAGGTATCCAGTACCGACAGAAGTAGCTGTACTGGAGGCAATCTATAGGGGTCCAAATAACCATCAGTCCCCTGTAGATCCAAATGAGGTCCACTGTACACAATCCACGTGGCAGAAGTTTGTACAGAGTGCACCACTTCTGTACATCAACTCATTGGCTTTGTTGCCAATGAAAGAAGGAGAGCAAACAGAGTTTCAGGTGACCCATCTCTGGCAACATGAATATCAGGGGTTTTTCCTTACTAACCTGCACCTCAGCTGTGAAAAGACTGTCCAAGATTAAGAACAGATTTGAAAAACTTGAGCAAACTAGAGAGGAAATATTCTATACTCCACCAGTACGGGCCAGACTCTGCTATTGTGAGCAAACACCAGCATCCTCAAGAGACAGGATATACACGACATAACCTGTGGTTTTACCTGCATGACCAGAGAAAAGACATAAGGAAGTGGGATGGAAAACCCACCACTGCCTCAGCAGCATGGGTACAGGAGTTGAGAAGGAAGTGCAACCACCACAGGAAATTCTTCAAGCATAAACACAGCTCCAGTTTCCAGTGGGCAAGTACTCAGAGCAGAAGGGCCAATGTTACTTCTGAAGTGTAAGGCTTCAGAACACTTGCAGTACATTTATGACATCAACGTGTGGGGAAATATGGCAGAGGAAGTTTTTGAGCAAGGAGAGAAAATCCAGATCTTCCTGAAGGCTGGTTTTGCCATAAAACAAAATAAGGTCAAGGGACCTGCCTGGGAAATTCTGGTTTTAGGAGTAAAATGGCAAAATAGGCATTGTCAGACTCCAGTGGATGTGGTCAACAAAACATCAGCTCTGTCCCCAGTGACCAGAAGCAATGAAGCTCAGGTTTTCCCAGTGCTGTGGGTTTTTGTAAGGTGCATATTCCAGAGTACATTCAGATTGTAAGGCCTATCGTGACCCAGAAGAAAAATTATTTCAGGTGAAGTTCTGAGCAACAACAAAGTTTTGAACAAATGAAACAGGAGATTGTTCATGTAGTAGCTCTTGGGCTCACCAGGACAGGACACTTGGTCTTGAACATGATTTTCACTTTATCAGGAGGCATTGATTTCCAAAGCTCTGGGGAAAGCCAGAGGTTACCTTGAGGTTCAGGGGCTTGAGAGATGTGGGAAAAGGGAATACCACTGAAAACTGATTGCCACTGATTACTTCTCAGTATTTACTACAATGTAAATTTTAAAAAAACCAAAACAAACCCAAGCAAACAAACAAAATCTAAGATGATGAAAAGCACTTAAAAATTAGCCACAGAATCTGAGAATGCTCAAGTGAATGTGGACAAGATCTAGGGGTGGATTTTTGCACTGAAGAGTAGGTGATTTACTTTCTCAGAGTATTATTAGGAGTCAAGGTCACTGTTCACTTAAAGCTCTTTCAAGCAAAATGGAAGTTAAAGAAGAAAAAAAAAAGTGCCACAAAATTTATTTCAAGTTGTGTCAAAGTTATTGATGCCTCTTCACATGTACTGGAATTAATTCATAACACTAAAATTAAGCTTCCTCAGAATTAGAAAACAAAAAATCCCACCTCAAATTCAGCGTTTCACAGACACACACCGTATTTCCACCCCCACAGGACAGATAAGAAATCTATGTCAGTCTCCACAGATAAATCAAGAGGTATTCTGTGCACATACCAGTCTCGACAATTGATGGCATCTCCATATCCTGGAGTATCCACAACTGTCAGGCGCAGTTTCACGCCCCTCTCTTCAATTTCAACTGTTGAGGCTTCAATCTGCACAGTGCGTTCAATCTTATCTGAAAGACAACAAACTCCATCTTTCAGAATCCAATTTGCAAGACCATGTCATTCTGAGATAAGCTCCAAAGATGAATTGGCAGATAGAACATCATAAATATTATTCTGTCGATTACTCTAAGGCCTGATAACAAAAAGACTCAGAAATAAATTCTTTAGCTGTTATTAGAGGATTGTATGAGATTTCATACTTTTCTTAAAAATAATGTAGAAATTATGGCAAAAGGGACCAAGACAACATCGCTAACGGACACAGAATGATTCACACAAACACGTCTCAGTGGTGTGACAGGAAAAAGAAGTAATTTTCTGACTCCAGTATTTATAGATTCTTGACTATGACCAAGGATTGGATAACTAAATTGCCACCTTCCCAATCACACTGGTCATGTGAAACATCCATCAAGGAACGTTTCTTAGAAGGAAAGTGTAAACAACTTATGTTTATAGTTACTTTCCTGGGAAAGTAACTAAAACTATGAAAACAAGATCAGAAGGTTTAGTTTTCAGGGTGACAAGACAAAACCATAGGTAACTGGAGAACAGTACAAAATTATATGTAATGGATTTTTTTCCTAGGGTTAGAAGTTATAAGTAATCATCCGCAAACATGATAAAACCATTAAAGCAAGTCATTCAACTGGTAGCAAAAAGAGAAAAAATGCATCTTTTATTTTATTACAATATTCTCTTTTGTTGGATTATTGCATACCTTGGTTAACAGATTAAAAATAGGACAAGGAAATGAAGAAGAACAGGAAGTGAAATTCTCATCCACTAAATATCAATCCAAAGCAAATGAATCAAGGTGCAAGCAGGTATAAACAATTCATATGTTTATAATTGCAACAAATTAAAAACTGAATAAATTCTCTGATTGTTTTAGTCGATTGTTTATTTCACTGTGACACAATGACTGTTTTTAAGCAAAAGAAGGGAACAAACTTCTAGGTGTTAATATGAATACAGCCAAGGACTAAACAACAAAGACCCAAGAGACATCCTGGGTGAGGGGGAAAATGGTTTTATCAAACAGCTCAAGTGTCAAGAAATACCTTAGAAACTATTACAGCTAGAAATCACTGCTGGCTGTTACTAAAATTCAAAGATAAAAGCATTCTAGTCCAAAAACCATTGAATAAAGATGTATTTACGAGCAGCTCCTGGGATTATCCTTTCTGGGTAGAGATCTGTCAGGAAGAGGCTGCTTATTAATGTAGATTTTCCTAATCCAGATTCACCTGTGATTCAATACAAAGATAAATTCAACATATTTACATAAATAATTTCAAGAGTACCTGATGGTATTATGTGACTACATATTTTTTTCATATTTCTTTCAAATTAAAAATCTACAAATTTTTATTTTGGATTAGCTAAGTTTGCACAAAAAGGTTGAAAAAATTTTTTAGATCTTGGCTTTGTAATGCACTTTCCCAGAGCTTTCACAGATGATGTGTAATTAATGCTTCTAGTCAAGTGGAGTTGTGACCCATTTATACTTAAGATTTCCCATTTCATGTCTCCTTTTTTTTTAAGACATGGTTTTCTGTTATGGCTCCAGAATGTGAAATATATCCAGTGAGAAATCCTTGATCCAGTCAAGGCTTTATCATCGATTTAAACAATGAAAAACGCATTACTGACCTTCTGTACAGGCAGGCATCAAGTGGGATTCATTTCTGGTTTTTATGCCAATATGGCAAACAAGAACTCAAAGCAAGAGTAGTATGGTCACTGAGCAATTATTTTATACTGATGAACTTGGAGATCACCAAATTGTACTGTAAATATATTTTTGTTCCAGAGATACTGATGGCCATGAGGAAAATTCAGAGGTCAGCTAATCACTTAAAGATCAAGATTTTAATCAGAACAAATGTTCATAGCATAAAAAAGAGCTGCAACTTGAAATGCTCAGTAGTTAAGTTCACTGAAGAGATCTTTTTCTAGAATTTTAGTTTTATTTCAGGTGTTGATAGAATTAAATTAAAAAATTAGATGTCAAAAAATGATGGACCACAGAATCTCTGAGCAACACAGACTATTCTGCAATACAAATATGACAAAAACATCTGAACAAAAGAAAATAAAAGGATGGAAATTGTTTTAAAATGAAGATTTGATTAGGAGCTGCCAGTTTTTAATGCCCTATAAAATGCAGCTTTCAATATCAGATTGTGCCAGTGCAGCCTTCACCAGTGAAGATGGCATGCACCCAGAATAACTCAACAGTCACATGGAATCATTTCAGCAAAACCAAAAAAGTTTGATTTCATCCAGTACCACATTCCACGGTTTCAGTATGAGTAAATATTACACATAAACCAAATCAGCTTCCATAGTCACTGTCAATGATTATATTGGCTACAGCAGTTTAATGACTCAACTGAAACAACAATTTAGATTAAGTCATAACTTAATAATGAGAATGAACATAAAAATAAATATAAGTGACTGAGATTTATTTGGGAGCAACACAGCCAAGCAACCAAATTCTTATAAACTCCAGCTCATATTTTCAGATACCACAGTAAACAATAGCAGGAAAAAAACCCATAACCAAAAGCTGTGTGAAAAAGCAAAATCATTGATTAGGATTCTGTCAGCACAGGCAGCTTTTAAAGTATTATCCTGCTCAGAAATGAAGAAGGATGGCAACTTAATGAAGAATGATAGTTCAAAACAGGCACTGTGACACAGCCCATGAGAGAACATAAACTCTGTGCATATTTGAAGAGAATGAATTCACATTACAAACTGTTGAAATAATCAACAATTTAAAGCACAGTTTATTTTATCTTACATCAGCTGCTTCCCCCTGCTAGTGTATCTTAAAATACTACTCCAAATTTTCAATGAAATTATTTTTTTCCGTGTCCTCTTCCAGTAGTTTTCATTTATCTCTTAAAATACTGGCAGGCAGCAACCATAAAGTTCCACTTTACTCCAACATGGGTGGATTAATTGCCTTTCTGTTACTCTTACACCATGTCATTTCCCCTCTATTTCTATTTTACACGAGGCTAGAAACAACTGTTGGTCTATATAATTTTGCATTGCTTTCTTCCAGAATTGTTTTATGTGGCACTATTTACAATTAAAATTCAAAGAGATCTGGAAGTTAAGTTTAGCTACAGCTAAAAAGAAAAAAAAAAGAAAAGAAAGCACACCTTTTATTTCTCAAAACTGTTCACACTTTTGGGATCACTTGTTGGGGAAGATGAAACAAGGAAATCTTATGAATATGATTGTTTAGCAAAAGATTCTGAAAATATGAAACCTAGGATCAAAATAGAATTGAAAACTAGCTTTAAGCTATAGGATACTGAGTGTTAGTTACTATATAAGCAAAGAACAATAGACTAGCCAGCTGAAAGAGAATCCCTGTTGATGAAACAATACCCTTCTGCAGATAGCGAATGCAAAGGTCAAGCAGCAAGAGAAGAATTTGAAAAGTAGCTTTTAGAGTTTAAAATGTAACACTGTATGGTAATGTGGTAGTTCTTAAAGGCTACATGTAAATTCTATAGGATGTGTGTAGTATACTGATTAGTCACTAGGAATTAGAATATTCACTATAGAAGAAGATACAATGTATTCTAAAAAGAACTTCGCTCTCTTAACTTACTGTCTTTTACCTGCTCCTACCCTCTGACTCACTCATCTCTTACTCTCTCTTAAACTCGTCTCTTAACTTCTCCACTCTGCTCTTACCCACTCCTCTCTTAACTTCCTCTGCTCTCTTAACTTGCTCTCTTCCCCTCTATTAACTTCCTCTCTTACTCCCTGCTCTTACACCCCCCCTTGCCCCTCTCTCTCTACCCCCTTAATTACCTTCAGCCCTCATGCTCTCCAACCCGTCTCTCCACTCTCTCTCTCCCTCTCTGAGCATGTTTACGCTGTGGCTGGCAGCATAAACAGATCTCTTCCACCCTCTACCTAAATAATAAACTGCTTATACCTGAACAGCCTGACCCTGGAGAAGTCTCTCACCATGAGTGTGTTTATTTACACCAATAATCACTGAATAGTAAATTCTGAGGAGTTAAAGTTGACAGCGTAATTTGAAGCAGCTACTTATAGTTTGGTTTTCCTCTTAGATTTTATGAGATATCCTTTATGGTATCATCCAAATCAAATCCAATGAAAGATACAGTAAAAAACCATAATAAAATTCTAGGAAGACAAAAATAAGGGCAAACTGTACAACACTGAAGAACAAAATACAGAAGTAGGACATAATCAGTGCTAGGGCTGTCATTTGGCAAAACTAATGAAAGCTTTGAGGATAGACTCTCCCTGTAACTACTGAAATCCAAAACAATTAGGAAGTTAAACACCTCCTATTATGCACTATCTCACCTCTCCTGCTTGTTCTCACTGTGATCTCTCTTCTTTATTTGCCTAAGAGAAATCCTAAGATTTCTCTTAGGCAAATCTAGCACACAAATGGGATTTATGTCTTGTGGTGCCAGGTAATGAAGAGCCTTATTCTATCATTCACTTTTTGAGAAAGCCTCTTTAAAAGCAAGAATTACAAACTCCAAAACTCACAATTTATTGCTCACAGAGAGACAGAGAAGACACCCAAGCCTGATTTGGGAGTCCACTTAAAAGATTTCTCAAAGGATCAAGGTATTTCCTCTGCAGACACTAGACTTTTCTTTCCATTCCAGACACCTACACAGACTCCCCATGAATTATCAAATAGAATAACACTTTAGATTACAACTGCTAACATATAATCAAAGAAAGAAGTAATACCTCACATCAAAACCAACTGGTCCAATTCTCACTCTTTTACAAGAGTCTTTGGAAGGGTTGAAAAGACTGGAGTTCAGATTCTTTTGAACTAAAGAAGTGTAAGCAACATTTTAAATAGAATGGTCTCCTTAATACTGGTCTCTTAATCAAAACACACAACTGAACTAAGACTGCATTCAAATGCAAAACCAATTTTAAACTACATTTTAAATGGAGTGCTGGAATCCTGTAAGACAGGGGAGAAGAAAGGAAGGAAGGAAAGACTGCTGAAGTGCACAATAAAATTTCTTCACCCACAAACTTATTAATATATTCAAGTATGGTTTGTAATCTGGTAAACAACTGCTGGAAGAATGAACGAAATATAAAAGAAAGTCAAATGCAACAGTACAGGAAAATTTCTGCTGCAAGCTGAAGCCTAAGAATAGCACAAGTAACATTCATTTTAACTTCAAATTCCCTGTAAGCAAGTACTAATTATGAGAAAAACTATAAAACTTCCTTTATAAAACTTCCTTACCAACCACCATAAGAGTAAATTCAAACCCCTTTTTCACAGACTTTCGGTGAACCTGATTGGGAAGGTTTGCAAATCCAACATAGCCGGGAGTTTCTGGATTGGTAAACTGAGCAGGCTGTTGCTAAAAATGAAATAAAATAAAAATAAAATAAGACATAGTAAGCAACCACTCAAGACTTACTAGTTTGTATAACTGATTTCCTCACTTAGCTCGAAAGGTTTGAAGCTATGTGACAGAGAGGAAACTACTCAGAGGTTCCCACTACTCAACAGTTTCACAAAGAAATGCAGAACAAGTACATTGACCTAGAGCTTAAAAAACAAAGCTTCGCTTGTTCAGTTATCCAGACAAGATCACCTTAAGTAAAACAGAAATAAAATCCCAAATAATTATTTATCAAAGTATGACAAAGTATGAATTGTGGGTACTAATCACTTTTTGAACAGTTTTCACAAACAGTTAAAATAACATCGTATTCTATGGACTTGAATAAAGAGATTACCATTTCCAATCCATTTTTAGCACATCCAATGAAAATCCCTGAGCAACTTGTGAAGTGACAGCCAGCTGCTGGAAGTACTCTTCAGAGAGCTGTCTTCAAGTGTGGGGAAGGGGAATTTACATTTTCAATAAGGTTTAGAACGCTCATTGCTACAGATATAGCAGAGAAATCTTTACATGTCTTACTTCCCTCTTCAAACACATTACTCAAGCCCCCTTTAGCATTCATTTCACTCCAATAAGCCAAAATGGATGTTTTACCCATCATATCCAATGCTCGGGACCGAGAATTAAATGAATCCCGGCATGACAATAATGTTTTAGGTTACAATATTTTAAATGAAATGAATGATTTTATTGGAAATGAAAATGAAGGATTTTATTGGAAAGCCAGTTGATTCTATTAGTAAAGAAAGAAAAGAAATCTAAACCATTTTCTTAAATGATGCCTGCTCTAAACAGAATCGCAGAAAAGAAGTTTCAATGAAGATGCACCAGGGAGATTTTACACAACTCTGACCAAAATTTAATCCTTCCAAAAGTGTTAGTTAACTGCAGAGATTTATACTTGCATGAAACTACTTTAATCTATGTTTTACATCACTCATCTTTCAATATCATGTCTCCTATAGACAGTAAATTTAGAATACCCTTCACCATCAAACAGAAGCAAGTTGCACAATTTGTCATTGAAGATTAATATTTAAAAACAAAAAATGTGTTCCACATTGTTACATTGAAAGACAGAAACGTTATTCTTACCTTGGACATTTTCAGGTAAGGACAGGAAAAAATCTGAAAAAATAGTAATGTTTTTCAGCTTATTAAACATTGTATGAGGAAAAGTCACCCACAAACCACTGTAATATCTGCTGCTGCACACTAAACTGAAAAAGGAGCATCCCTGATTGGATGCCACATTCTGAAACAGTGTCAACTTCTTCACAGAGTATTTGATTCCTCTGTACTAACAAGGGGCAGAATTTTCAGCTACTGTTGCTCCTATAAACACAGTCAGACAATAAATTCAAGCAATATGAATGTGGGGAGCTGAAGACACCAGATACATGACAAACCTTTCTGAAGCCTTGAAAGTTCACATCCTTTCCAGAAACTAACCAAACCAAACACCTTGCTAAAAAACACCTTGCCCTTTAGAGGAAACAGTTTCTTCAAAGCCAAAAAAACCCCTTAACTCATGTATTATTTTTTTTCAAGCCTCTTTCTCCTCAACATTTCCACCCATGCTCAAGTGTTTTGTAAAGAGCTAAGAGCTTCAAAATGAAACTTTTTCCCTTCTTCTTTTATCGAGATGCTTGCAAACTCAGCTATTCTACCTTCTGTTTACCAATATAAAATTTCCATATGTAGCTAGCTGCATGTGAAATATAAAAGTCAGGCACAAAAAAAAATTTTTTTTAAATATTTCTTATCTAACATTTCTATGCAAAAATGTCTCGTAACAAAGACTCACCAACCACTAACATGCATGACTTCAAAAGATTGTGATTTACTGTGGCAACATAAAAATGACAGCGTATGCTGTATCTGCAAGTGATAAGAGCTCAATTCCCCTTTCTAGTCCCTCCCCTGGCTCACCCTCTTAGCACAAGGAACCTGTTCCCACTCCCAAAGCTCACAGTCACCTCTTACCTAGCTCACTCGTACCTTAATTCTACAGATTTGAAATTATCATGACTCAATTCTTTCCATCTTCCATGCAGATTTTGTCAGCAAGTTCAGCTTTGTGTGAAATTACACCAAACTGCTTCAGTGTGCAGCACCCCTCAGTCTGTTCCTCCCAGCAGAGACATCTTGGAGTCAAAACAAATTGCCCCAGCGTTAGACAGCAGAAGCCAAACTTCCTGTGTCAGGCACAAGATAAAGTTGTTTCAATGTGGGTGTGGGCACAATGCTGTGCCCAGGTATGCCCAAGTGTATCCAGATGAGCTGACGAGAGCCAAGTTATGCCCAGATAGGTGCAGGGGTGCCAAGACGGTGCCAGTGGTGCCGTGCAGTTTCCAGGTGTGCCCAGATTGGCCCATGTGAGCCCAGCTGTGCCCAGGTATGCCCAAGTGTATCCAGATGAGCTCATGTGAGCCAAGATGTGCCCAGATAGGCGCATGGCTGTCAAGGTGGTCCCAGTTGTGCCCAGCAGTGCCCAGTCATGCCCAGCAGTGCCCGAGTGAGCCCAGCTGTGCCCAAGTATGCCCAAGTGTATCCAGATGACTCCATGTGAGCCAAGATGTGCCCAGATAGGCCCATGGGTGCCAAGGTGGTCCCAGGTGTGACCAGCAGTGCCCAGTGGTGCCCAGCAGTGCCCATGTGAGACCAGATGTGCCCAGGAGTGCCCAGATATGGCCAGGAGACCCAAGGTGGTCTGAGGAGTGCCCATGTGTGCCTAGGCATGCCCAGATGTAGAAGATATGCTCAGGTGTGTCGAGATTTACCCGTGTGTTCTCATGTGTGCCCAGCTATGCCCAGGTGTGCCCATGAAGCCTCATGTGTGCCCAGGTGTGTCCAAGTGCATCCAGATATGCCCAAGTGAGCCAAGATGTGCCCAGAGATGCCCAGGGGTGCCAAGGTAGTCCCAGGTGTGACCAGCAGTGCCCAGATGTGCCCAGATATGCCCAGGGGTGCCATGGTGGTCTGAGGAGTGCCCATGTCTGCCCAGGTGTGCTTAGGTGTGCCCAGAGTGACCCAGGTGTGTGCAGGAGAGGCCAGGTGTGCCCAGGTGTGCTTGGGTGTACCCAGATGTCCCCATGCGAATCCAGATGTGCCCAGATATTGCCAGGTGTGTCAATGTGGTATGAGGTGTGCCCATGTGTGCCCAGATATGCCCTGGTATGCCCATGTGTGCTTCGGTGCGCCCAGGTGTACTCAGATGTTCCCAGATGGGCCCATGTGAGCCAAGATGTGCCCAGATATGCCCAGGTGTGTCAATGTGGTATGAGGTGTGCCCATGTGTGCCCTGGTATGCCCAGGCACAGCTAGGAGTGCCCAGTGGAGCCCAGGTGAGCCCAGCTGAGCCCAAGCGTGCCCAGATGAGCCCATGTGAGCCCAGGTGTGCCCAGGGTGGCCCAGGTGTGCCCAGGAAAGCCTAGGTGTGCTCAGGTGTGCCTGGGTATACCCAGATGATCCCATGTAAGCCAAGATGTGCCCAGACAGGCCGAGGGGTGCCAAGGGAGACCCAAGTGTGCTGAGGAATTCCCAGGTGTGCTAAGGAGTGCCGAGGAGAGCCCAGGTGTGTCCAGGAGTGCCCAGATATGCCCATGTGAGCCAAGATGTTCCCAGATATGGCCAGGGGTGCCAAGGTGGTCTGAGGTGCAGCCATGTGTGCCCAGGTATGCCTACGTGTGTTTGGGTGTGCTCAGGTGAGATCATGTGGGCCCAGATGTGCTGAGCTGTGGCCAGGGGTGCTAAGGTGGTCCGAGGTGTGCCCAGCAGTGCGCAGATGTGCCCAGATATGCCCAAGGGTGCCAAGGTGGTCTGAGGTGCACGCATGTGTGCCCAGGTATGCCCATGTGTGTTTGGTTGTGCTCAGGTGAGCTCATGTGGGCCTAGATGTGCTGGGATTTGGCCAGGGGGGCCAAGGTGGTCCCAGTTGCGCCCAGCAGTGCCAGGATGTGCCCAGATATGCCCAGGGGGGTCAAGGTGGTCCCAGGTGTGCCCAGCAGTGCCCAGATGTGCCCAAATTGGCCCATGGGAGCCCAGGTGTGCCCAGATGCTCCCACGGGAGCCAAGGTGGTCTGAGGAGTGCCCATGTCTGCCCAGGTGTGCTTAGGTGTGCCCAGGGTGGCCCAGGTGTGCCCAGGAGAGTCGAGGTGTGCTCAGGTGTGCCTGGGTATACCCAGATGGTCCCATGTAAGCCAAGAAGTGCCCAGACAGGCCGAGGGTTTCCGAAAGAGTCCCAGGCGGGCCGAGGATTTCACAGGTGTACCCAGGAGTGCTGAGGAGAGCCCAGGTGTGCCCAGGAATGCCCAGATATTCCCATGTGAGCCCAGCTGTGCCCAGGTATGCCCAAGTGTATCCAGATGAGCCCATGTGAGCCAAGATGTGCCCAGATAGGCCCATGGGTGCCAAGGAGGTCCCAGTTGTGCCCAGCAGTGCCCAGTGGTGCCTAGCAGTGCCCATGTGATCCCAGGTGTGCCCAGGTATACCCAAGTGTATCCAGATGAGCCCATGTGAGCCAAGATGTGCCCAGATATGCCCAGGTGGGTCAAGGTGGTCCCAGGTGTGCCCAGCAGTGCCTAGATGTGCCCAGATTGGCCCAGATGAGCCTATGTGAGCCCAGGTGTGCCCAGATATGGCCAGGGGTGCCAAGGTGGTCTGAGGTGCAGCCATGTATGCCCAGATATGCCCATGTGTGTTTGGGTGTGCTCAGGGGAGCCCATGTGGGCCCATGTGCTGAGCTGTGGCCAGGGTTGCCAAGGTGGTCCCAGGTGTGCCCATGAGAACCTAGGTGTGCCCAAGTGTACGCAGATGAGCTCACGAGAACCAAGATATGCCCAGATAGGCGCAGGGTTGCCAAGACGGTCCCAGTTGTGCCCAGCATTGCCCAGGTGTGCCCAGGAGAGCCCAGCTGTGCCCAGGTGTGCCCAAGTGTATCCAGATGAGCCCATGTGAGCCATGATGTGCCCAGATAGGGTGCAGGGGTGCCAAGGTGGTCCCAGGTGTGCCCAGGTGTGCCCAGATGTGCCCAGATTGGCCCATGTGAACCCATGTGAACCCAGATGTGCCCAGATGTTCCCAGGGGAGCCAAGGTAGTCTGAGGAGTGCCCATGTCTGCCCAGGTGTGCTTAGGTGTGCCCAGGGTGACCCAGGCGTGCCGAGGAGAACCCAGGTGTGCCCAGGCGTGCATGGGTGTACCCAGATGTCCCCATGTGAATCCAGATGTTCCCAGATATTGCCAGGTGTGTCAATGTGGTATGAGGTGTGCCCATGTGTGCCCAGATATGCCCTGGTATGCCCATGTGTGCTTCGGTGGGCCCAGGTGTGCCCTGATGTTCCCAGATGGGCCCATGTGAGCCAAGATGTGCCCAGATATGCCCTGGTGTGTCAATGTGGTATGAGGTGTGCCCATGTGTGCCCTGGTATGCCCACGTGTGTTCGGGTGTGCTCAGGTGAGATCATGTGGGCCCAGATGTGCTGAGATTTGGCCAGGGCTGCCAAGGTGGTCTGAGGTGTGCCCAGCAATGCCCAGATGTGCCCAGATATGCCCAAGGGCGCCAAGGTGGTCGGAGATGCACGCATGTGTGCCCAGGTATGCCCATGTGTGTTTGGTTGTGCTCAGGTGAGCACATGTGGGCCTAGATGTGCTGGGATTTGGCCAGGAGTGGCAAGGTGGTCCCATGTGCGCCCAGCAGTACCCAGATATGCCCAGGTGTGTCAATGTGGTATGAGGTGTGCCCATGTGTGCCCTGGTATGCCCAGGCACAGCTAGGAGTGCCCAGTGGAGCCCAGGTGAGCCCAGCTGAGCCCAAGCGTGCCCAGATGAGCCCATGTGAGCCCAGGTGTGCCCAGGGTTGCCCAGGTGTGCCCAGGAAAGCCTAGGTGTGCTCAGGTGTGCCTGGGTATACCCAGATGATCCCATGTAAGCCAAGATGTGCCCAGACAGGCCGAGGGGTGCCAAGGGAGACCCAAGTGTGCTGAGGAATTCCCAGGTGTGCTAAGGAGTGCCGAGGAGAGCCCAGGTGTGTCCAGGAGTGCCCAGATATGGCCTGGAGACCCAAGGTGGTCTGAGGAGTGCCCATGTGTGCCTAGGCATGCCCAGATGTAGAAGATATGCTCAGGTGTGTCGAGATTTGCCCGTGTGTTCTCATGTGTGCCCAGCTATGCCCAGGTGTGCCCATGAAACCTCATGTGTGCCCAGGTGTGTCCAAGTGTATCCAGATATGCCCAAGTGAGCCAAGATGTGCCCAGAGATGCCCAGGGGTGCCAAGGTAGTCCCAGGTGCGTCCAGCAGTGCCCAGATGTGCCCAGATATGCCCAGGGGTGCCATGGTGGTCTGAGGAGTGCCCATGTCTGCCCAGGTGTGCTTAGGTGTGCCCAGGGTGACCCAGGTGTGTGCAGGAGAGGCCAGGTGTGCACAGGTGTGCTTGGGTGTACCCAGATGTCCCCATGTGAATCCAGATGTGCCCAGATATTGCCAGGTGTGTCAATGTGGTATGCGGTGTGCCCATGTGTGCCCAGATATGCCCTGGTATGCCCATGTGTGCTTCGGTGCGCCCAGGTGTACTCAGATGTTCCCAGATGGGCCCATGTGAGCCAAGATGTGCCCAGATATGCCCAGGTGTGTCAATGTGCTATGAGGTGAGCCCATGTGTGCCCTGGTATGCCCAGGCATAGCTAGGAGTGCCCAGTGGAGACCAGGTGAGTCCAGCTGGGCCCAAGCGTGCCCAGATGAGCCTATGTGAGCCCAGGTGTGCCCAGGGTGGCCCAGGTGTGCCCAGGAAAGCCTAGGTGTGCTCAGGTGTGCCTGGGTATACCCAGATGATCCCACGTAAGCCAAGATGTGCCCAGACAGGCCGAGGGGTGCCAAGGGAGACCCAAGTGTGCTGAGGAATTCCCAGGTGTGCTAAGGAGTGCCGAGGAGAGCCCAGGTGTGTCCAGGAGTGCCCAGATATGCCCATGTGAGCCAAGATGTTCCCAGATATGGCCAGGGGTGCCAAGGTGGTCTGAGGTGCAGCCATGTGTGCCCAGGTATGCCCACGTGTGTTTGGGTGTGCTCAGGTGAGATCATGTGGGCCCAGATGTGCTGAGCTGTGGCCAGGGGTGCTAAGGTGGTCCGAGGTTTGCCCAGCAGTGCCCAGATGTGCCCAGATATGCCCAAGGGTGCCAAGGTGGTCTGAGGTGCACGCATGTGTGCCCAGGTATGCCCATGTGTGTTTGGTTGTGCTCAGGTGAGCTCATGTGGGCCTAGATGTGCTGGGATTTGGCCAGGGGGGCCAAGGTGGTCCCAGTTGCGCCCTGAAGTGCCAGGATGTGCCCAGATATGCGCAGGGGTTCCAAGGTGGTCCCAGGTGTGCCCAGCAGTGCCCAGATGTGCCCAAATTGGCCCATGGGAGCCCAGGTGTGCCCAGATGCTCCCACGGGAGCCAAGGTGGTCTGAGGAGTGCCCATGTCTGCCCAGGTGTGCTTAGGTGTGCCCAGGGTGGCCCAGGTGTGCCCAGGAGAGTTGAGGTGTGCTCAGGTGTGCCTGGGTATACCCAGATGGTCCCATGTAAGCCAAGAAGTGCCCAGACAGGCCGAGGGTTTCCGAAAGAGTCCCAGGTGTGCCGAGGATTTCACAGGTGTGCCCAGGAGTGCTGAGGAGAGCCCAGGTGTGCCCAGGAATGCCCAGATATGCCCATGTGAGCCCAGCTGTGCCCAGGTATGCCCAAGTGTATCCAGATGAGCCCATGTGAGCCAAGATGTGCCCAGATAGGCCCAGGTGGGTCAAGGTGGTCCCAGGTGTGCCCAGCAGCACCTAGATGTGCCCAGATTGGCCCAGATGAGCCTATGTGAGCCCAGGTGTGCCCAGCTGGGCCCAAGCGTGCCCAGATGAGCCCATGTGAGCCCAGGTGTGCCCAGATATGGCCAGGGGTGCCAAGGTGGTCTGAGGTGTAGCCATGTGTGCCCAGGTATGCCCATGTGTGTTTGGGTGTGCTCATTGTGGTTTTTTCTCATTGTTCAAATTTATTATTGTTTTATAATAAATTTCTCTTTTATTTAACCCGAAATTGCGTTTGTATTTATAACAAAAAACAAACTACCTGTAAAAATCCATCATATAAATATTCATATCCCCAAAAATACAACTAATAAAAACTTCCAAAGCAATAAACAAGTACATGCAACTACAAAAAAAAAGATCAAAAATAAACTGCAACAATACAAAACCGAATTGTTCCTAACTCATTAATCTCATAATACCTCGCATCATCAAAATAAAAATACCATCTCCAAATAAACACAAAACCAATAAATAAATTTAGCCATAAACAATATTGCTCACATTATCAATAGGTTTAAAACATATACTTCAATCAAACAATTAAACCCCCTATAACAATAATCCAAATAGAAATATAAAAAACCTAACAAATTAACATTACTGTACCCCAAACACACCAAAATAAACACTACATACTCACAATAATAAAAAAATCACTAAATAAATAAAAACCTACCCTATACCTCACACTGCTACTCAAAGCATCATCCTAAACCTTAAAAAACAAGTCCTTTAAAAACATAATACCCCTAAAAAATTAAAGCAAACCATAAAACTCATTTCAAAAGAATCTTATCAACACCTAAACTAAAAAACATAATATTCAGTAAATATATCATATCCCCTACCATGCACCAAGTACAAATAAAAAAATACAATGAACTATTAAAAGCCATCTTAAAAACATTAAATAAAAAAATCTTTCAATTATTAAAAAACATCTAGCAAAAGCTACCTAATTCATTAAAACCCCAAACTCCACCAAGCAAACTAACCCTACCCAATCTAAACCCTGACATATCATTAACAAAACCAAAATCCCTATAAGAAATAAAAAAATGTATTTAAAAAAGCAATTAAAATCAATTCCACGTTAAATAGAAAAAACTCCATAAAACTGTCTTTACTCAAAAACCAAATGACACGTGATAAATAATACAAAAAAATAACACAATATATACCTCAAAAAATATATGCCTCAAAAAAATCTAATCATTAAATAAAAAATACATATAAACATCACTTTTTACTCAATATCACTACTCTTATCTGTATATATACAACTAATTTCCAAAAGAAACAAAACACCCCACATAAGTTATTTTCAAAAACAACACTCATTCCTCCACATCCTTCTCCAAACGATATTATCTACAACAAAACAAAAGTCTCCCTTGCTTTGAATTAATTTTTAACAAACTAAAACATAAAAATTCTCCCAACTGTATATATTTTTCCTTTCTCTTAAATCTATTCAAATGTACTCTAAACTGAAAACCCAAACACCAAAAACTCATGCATCCAGCCCTCGGTGGTCTGGGCCTCAACACTTTGCAACACCAAAAAACCTGATATATAACTAAACAAGCAAAACTACACTTCACAACAAGAACTCTCGAAATTGACCATCTCTTCAAACAGCAACAAATTTTATTATTTATTATTATTCATTTATTTATACTTATAAATACTTTACTCATTAAATAAACATTTTTTTCAATTTTCCTCCAAAGAAATCTTTTTCCAAACCAATTAAACAAACCAAAAAAACCACTTAAATTTTCTTTATTAAAAACCCCATTCAAAACTTTTCTCCCAAATTTACCCTAAACCAGGACAAATATCTAATGTGCGTTATATATTTATCAATGTAGTATATAAATATAAATTTGATAAAAATAGACATTAAAAAAATGTTTGATTACCATTTCAGGTAAAGGGGCTGTTTGGTGTTTACTTGGTTAGAGGTAGAGCTTTTAAATAAATAATATAGAAATTAAAATGTACAAATCTATAATAAATATATAAAGATATAGATATAAAAAAGAAATATAAGTAATATAAACATAGACACATAGATTAATATTCAATATCAATAAGATATATATAGATGTTATATATGCTCATATGTAATATATATGCTGCTTCACCCCCCCACTACAACATCACCGATGACAGCAACACCACTGCCATGTTCACCAAAATCATATTGCCAATATTTCCAATAGATAGTACATACATCACGGCAGCCATGTAAATCCACCACACCTCATCAGCACATGCGCACTGCTGTACCATCCACTAACCAGCCCACACAGTCCTCCACATAAACCACACCTCATCAGCACATGCACACTGCCATACCATCCACTAACCAACCCACACAGTCCTCCAAAAAAGCCACACCACCAAAACACATGTGGCACAGCATACGGAAACCACACAAATGTGCAGCACTGCGTTTGGCCAGAAAGGCGTGAGCACAACCATTTTTAACCACAAATAAATGCACATCACCATATTCAACCCAAAATGCATCTGCAGACCACCATATCGAACCAGAAATACGCATGCACCACCCTAGTTAACTAAAAATAAATGCACAGCACCGTATCTGAACCAGAAAAACACAACCACCACCATTTCAAGGACTAGTGTCATGAATAAGGCCAGGGGGTCAAAATTCAGAGGGTCAAAGGTCAGGGTTCAAAGGCCAAAGGTCAGAGGTCATGGGGTCAAAGGACAGAGGGTCAAAGGAAAGGAGGTCAAAGGTCCAAAGATCAGGGGTCAAAAGACCAGGGGACAAGAGATCAAAGGTCAAGTGTCAAAGTCAAAGGTCAAGGGTCAAATGTCAAACGTCAGGTGTCAAAGATCAGGTGTTTAAGGTCAGGGGGTCAAAGGTCAGGGGTCAAAAAAACATGTGTTCAAGGTCAAGGGTCAGCAGGTCAAAGGTCAGGGGTCAAAGGTCATATGGCAGAGGTCAAAGGTCCGAGGTCAAAGGCACGAGGACAAAGGTATAAGGAGAAAGGAAAAAGGTCAGGGTGTCAAAGGTGAAAGGTGAAAGGTCAGGGGTCGAAGGGTCAGGGGGCCAAAGGCCAAAGGTCAGGGGTCACAGCTCAAAGGTCAAAGGTCGGGGTCAAAAGGCAGAGGTCAAAGGTCAAAAGGTCAAACATCAGGGGTCAGATATCAAAGGTCACGGGATCAAAGGTCAAAGGTCACGGACACAAAAGTCATGGGTCACCGGCGACAAGTCAAAGGTCTAAGGTCATGGGGGTCAAATGTCACAGGTAACAGGTCAAAGGCCACGGGGTCAAAGGTCACAGGGTCAAAGGTCACAGGGGTAAAAGGTCAGATGTCATGATGTCAAAGGTCACGGGGTCAAGGTTCAAAGGTCACAGTGTCAGAGGTCACAGGGTCAAAGGTCAAGGGTTAAAAGGTCAATAAGTCAAAGGTTAGAGGTCGAAGGTCACGGGTTAAAAGGTCGCGGGGTAAAAGGTCAAAGGTCACGGGGCCAAAGGTCACGGGGTCAAACAGAGAGAAGAAAGAAGCAGAGAGAAAAGCAGAGAGGAGAGAAAGGAGAGAAAGGAGAGATAAAAGCAGAAAGGAGAGAGAAGCAGAGAGGAGAGAGAAGCAGAAGGAAGGGAAAAGCAGAGAGAAGAGAGAAGCAGAGGAGAGAGAAGCAGAAAGAAGAGAAAAGCAGAAAGAAGGGAAAAGCAGAGAGGAGAGAGAAGCGCCACATCGGACCAGCCGCAGTCAGCTCCTCCTGGCACTGGGGAGAAAATGGCGGCCGCTGCCCTTCCGGGGTTTAAATGCCCTCGGTCCCACCTGTGCAGCCGCCCTGGAGCCCCTCGCACCTGTGCCGGCCCCGCCCCGCACACCTGAGGTGGCCCTGCGCCGCGCACACGCTCTGCTGTCCTGAGCTGCGTACGCGCCCCATGGCCCCGCCCCACACTCTGTGCCCCCGCCCCTCGCACCTGTGCCGGCCCCGCTCCTCCCTGGCCCCGCCCCCCTCGTGCCGCTGTCCCGGGCCTACAGGGGGGCTCCACGTCCACAGCGGGAACCACCGCCATCCCGGGCCCGGTACCGATGCCGGGCCCAAGACCGATCCTGGACCCGAGACCGATGCCGGGCCCGATGCCGCCTCGATCCGCCCGATGGGGGAGAGGCGGCGCCGCCTGGGACCCCCGGCAGTTCCCAGGCGCGCTCGGGCTGTACCCCGTGGCCCCGCTCCTCATGCGGCCCTGCCCCCCGTGCCGCTGGCCCAGGACTCTCGCTCGGCACTGGGCGAGCCCCAGCCCGGGGGCTGCTCCCGGCGGGCTCCGCTCTGAGCTCTGTGCGCTGCTGCGGGGCCACGGCTCGGGACGGGGTCTGCAGCGGGGCAGAGTCCTGCCGGTGTCCGCCGGCGGAGCAGTGCCGCCTCTCCCCCGGCCGGCCCCGGGTGGCGGGTCTCGGGGGCGGCGGAGCACGGCCGGATTGGGGTTGAGACAAGGCTGGGGACTGGGCACTCCCTCGCCTGGACTCAACTCCCCCTCCTGCCGCGATGCCGGGACGGGGCTGACCGAAAGCGGGTGACGGAGCCCACAGCCGGAGCTGGGATGGGGGGTTCGGGTCCTGCCGGTGCCCGCCCTGGGGTCCCGGGCGGTGCCGCCTCTCCCCCGTGGGGCGGATCGGGCTCGGGATCGGGATCGGTACCGGGCCCGGGATTACCGCGGGAGGGCGGTGCCGGCTGCGAGAGCGCTGCGGGTCCCGGTGCGGACGCGGCGCCCCCACCTGGGCAGGGCCAGTCCCGCAGCCCCGGAGCGCTCCCGGCCCGGCCCTCCCGCTCCGCCGGCCCCGAGGCCGTGGCGGGGCCCGAGCCGAGCTGGGCGCCCGCGTCTCCCTCCTTCCCTTCCCCGGCGCAGCAGCTCCGTGGGGCTCCAGCCCGCCGCGCCCCAGGGGAATGAGGGGGACCGGCGGGGCGGCGCAAGAAGGGACACCCCGATCACAGCGGGTTTTTTATTTTAGCTTTACTCTCTTCTGGAGGACGAAGAGGAACCCAGCTGCTCCTCGGCTGGCTCAGCGGTCCCACATGCCAGGGTTTGGCAGATGGCTTCCTCACACTGCCCAGTTAAGCCCGGGAGAGCTGGAGCAGCACGGAGGGAGGGCAGCGGTGCACTCGCTAAGACGGGAGCAGGGGGAACTGACAGCTGCCCCTTCTCACCAGACTAAAAAAATACCCGTGGGCCTTTTCAGTTTTGGATTATCTTTATTTTACAGTTTATAAAAAGCTTTTCCCAATGCGTGTGCTCCATTAAACTTCTGTGCCGTCGTGCAAATCGCTGTGGACTTTGACTTCCAAGTGCACCTGCTTCACTTTCCTGCCCTGGCCCTGGCCGAGGCCGCCACTGTCCCTCGGTGGATGAAGGTTCCTGATGGTGCAGCAGCGGCCGCCCGCCGCCTTCGGGGCGCCCCGGGGCAGCTCCACCTCAGTGTTCAAGGGGAGCTCCTAGGGAGCACGGACCACCCAGCGAGGTGTCCTGCCTTTGCAATGGCATTCATTAGTTCAGGAACATGAATAAGGTGTTTTTAAAGAGCTTTCTCATGTGTGCCTCAGGGAAAAAAAAATGAAATTACGGGACTAACATCCTAAACTTCATTTCTTGTATCAGAGGTGAATTGTGAAGGCCCAGAGTCTACAATTCACCAAGTGTTTGGGAGGTCCTGGACAGAGAAGTCCATTTTGGGCTACCAAAAGCACTGGGTACTACATACCTTGTAGACAGCATCCACCTTAAGAGTAAATCCATCAACTCCGGGCATGCTGCTCACCGAGTGGAACTCGGACAGCTTGGAAGCAAAGTGGGCGTCAAAAGGCACATCGTGGAAATACTCATCCGTCACTTCTGGCTGGTTTACTCTGAAGCTGCTCTGGGAGGGGCGTGGCTTTAAGTGGGTGGGCGGGGCTTACAAAAAGGGGCGGAGCCAAGTCTTGTCTCTCACCTTGTCTCAGGTGCCGGGGAGCTTTGGGGGTCACCCCAGCTTCTTCTTCTCCTTGCCCTGGCTCTGTGGCTTCTGGACGAGAGGAGGGGTTTCACTGGAGGGCCCGAGGGTGCCCAGGTGTGCTGAGGTGTGTCCCCAGTTGTGCCCAGGAGTCCCCAGGTGTGTTGAGGTCGGCCCAGATGTGCTCAGTTATGCTGTGCACTGCTCTTAGGAGGGTTACAGTATTGAGCTGGTATTGATCATAGCCGGAGTGAGGTTCCAACAGAAGGTTGATGGCAGTGCACCACTATTAGGAGCATTATGGTAGGCAGCAGCTGCAACGGGTTACTCCCAAGGCAGCTATTGTGGGAGGCTCAGCTATTAGAGGCATTACGGTACTTGCACCTCTCTATTACTCCTGGCGCAGTTCTTAGGGGAACAAGGGTAACCGACCCCTGCTGGGAGGGGTTTTGGGGTGCCTGAAGCCCAATATTAGCGGGGCTTGATTGCATTGAACCCCAATATCTGTTCCTGGAAGGGCTGGAAGAATCATTTCTGTACCTGCACCCCGATTCAGGGCCCTTAGCTGAAGGGCATTTGGGCTTTGCCGGTCTCAAGAGCTGCTTTGGGAGGGGCGTGGCTATGGGTGGAGGGGCGGGACTTAGGAAAAGGGACGGGACCAGGGCTTGTCTCTCCTCTCAACGGTCCCAGGAGCTGGTTTGTGAGGGGTGTGGCTGTGGGTGGGTGGGCAGGACTTACAGAAAGGGGCAGGGCCAGGACTTGTCTATTTCCTCACCTGCCTCAGGAGCTGCTCCGGGAGGGGCGTGACTATGAGTGGGGGGCGGGGCTTACAAAAAGGGCGGGGTCAGGGCTTGTCTCACACCTTGCAGATGCCGGGGAGCTTTGGGGGTCTCCCTGGCTTCTTCTCCTTTCCCTGGCTCTATGGCTTCTGGATGAGAGAAGGGGTGTCACTGGAGGGCCCAAGGGTGCCCAGGTGGGCTGAGGTGTGTTGCCAGCTGTGCCAAGGTGTGCCCAGGTGTGTTGAGGTTGGCCCAGATGTGCTCAGTTATGCTGTGCGCTGCTGTTAGAAGGGTTACGGTATTGAGCTGGTATTGATCATATCCGGAGTGAGGTTCCAACAGGAGGTTGATGGCAGTGCACTGCTATTTGGAGCATTACGGTAGGCAGCAGCAGCAAGGGGTTATGCCCAAGGCAGCCATTGTGGTATGTCGCTCTATTAGGAACTGAGAGATGAATGACACAGACTCTCAAGGAGTCGATCAGGAGAATTTTTCTTAGTTTATTGCTTCAGATCTTTTTTGTAGATCGATACGTGAAAAGTACAGAAAAAAAACCTCTTACTGGCTGGTAAACTAACACATCACCATCATTGGTCAGTGGGGCTCACCACCCCTCGACCTTCCCTTGCCAGAAAACAAGGAACAGACAAACCGCACCTGCAAGGCTGTTTTCTGTCTCTGAGGATTGTTTTAAATCCTCCTCATAATTTCCCAGGCTACTTTCTCGGGCAAGACTGAGAAAACTATGCAGCCTGCTATTCCACAGGCACTATGCTGCCTGCTTCAGAGTTAGCATCCATAATGCCTCCTTTTTGTTTTTAAAAAATAAAAAAGCAGTGTTTGTCATCTCCTGCTGGGTCCTTGCAGGAAAGAGAACACAGCACAAGAGGTTTCCTTTGAATGGATAATGATTTAGAATTTTGGCTTATATTCTTGATGTTTAAGGATTGGGTTTTTTTGCAAGGACTTGACGGTTGACTCTAATATAACTCGTTCAGTGAACTAACATGCATACAGTATATAAAACATCGTTATTTTGCTTAAACTGACAGTCTAACTTGTCAACAGGGAAGTTTTAAAGAACCAAAGTGACAAATTCACCTTAAGAACACTCATATCTAGACTCAGTGAAACTCTACAATCTATAAATTTTTTACAGATCAGTTAACCATGCAATTCACAATGCTTTCATCCCCCCCTTTTTTTTTTGTCTATTGGATTTTTTCTTTAAATATGATTGAGGGACTTTTGAGGGACTTACAGAGTTCACATGGCTGTGGTTTAAAGTTTTTCGACTCTCTGTAATCAGTGAAGTAACCAGGGAAGTTATCTGCGGTGTAGAGATGGTTGCTTCATCAGGATCAGGCTGCTGTTGCTGTTCGTCGGGTTTTGCAGCTGTGTTGCTGAGTAGTTTGAAGCTTGTATGTTTGACGTGAAGCTGATTTTGTTGTAAAGTTGTCCGTGTTGTTGCTCGCTGAAGCTCTTGTTTAGCTGCTGTTTCCAGCGGTGGTTACTTTGGTAACAAAGTTGCAGTAGCTGTTTTGGGCAGCAGCTTCGCTTGTGGACTTCTTTGCTCTCCCGCGCTGGGCTGGGTACGGAGGGGAGAGTTCTCGCCCGCCTCTGCCGGGGTGGGCGGTGTCGCTGCTGTCAGGCTGCTGTGCAGGGGTGGTATGGAGGCCGGAGGGGATGCCCCCGATGAGGGTGGCAGTGATGGGTGTCCCGGCGAGGTTCGTGCATGCGCGGGCTCTGCGGCTGGACGCGGGGGGGCCGAAAGCTGATCCCCCCCCTGCCGCGCCGGCAGGCCCCGCGGCTGGACGCGGGGGGGCCGCTCCCACCGCCGCACTGGCGGGCTGCTGCAGGGTTGGATGGAGGGGCCACCCCTCCTGCCGCGCCGGCAGGCTCTTCGGATGGATGCGGGGGGGCCGCTCCCCCCGCCGCACTGGCGGGCTGCAGGGGGTGCGTCCACACTGTCTCTTGCGGTACAGAAGAAAGGAGCACAGAGGGCGTGGGGGGGCCGGAGAAAGGGTCCCCCGCGGCCGCTCGCGGCGCCGGAGAAGGCGCCGTGGAGGGCGCAGGCGGGGACGGGCGATCTCCGTTCCCCTGCTGCCTCTCTGTTGGCAAAGTTTGTGCGATCAGCTCCGCGGGTGACGGGTTTTCGGTCTCACCCCTCAGTCTCTCTTGGTGTACAAAAGAGGCATTCTTGGCATCCGAATCTATCTCGGCATCACTGTCTCCAGACTGGCACCGCTCCAGCTCTTTAAAGAGCACGCTCTAGGTGGCTGCCAGGCTGCACACACATTTCTTGCAGCTAACTCAGACTATAAGCGGTCTCCCACTGACAGCCAAATCTCGAGATTGAAAGCATTATCAAAAGTCACAGTAAAACCTTGCGCTTTTACCCACTGGAACAAAGCGCGCATAGCATTGTGATAAATATAGCATTGGATAAAAATTCGTGAAGGAGAATAAAGAATTATATGTTATATTTATGTAATACTGTATACATATATATGTTATATATATGTAATACTGTAAAGATACAAAATGTAAAATAATCCAGAGAGTCCTTCCCGAGTCGGGCAGTAACGATCGACTTTGACGTTTATCAGCACGAAATAAAGAGCAGGACACAGGCAATCAAACCGGACAATAAGAGTAGCCCGGACGAGATATCCATCTGCTCCGCACCCAAACTGGCCACTCCACCCCGGGAGATGCAATCAGAAAACACTCAGAGCCATTCGAATGTGAAACGGCTGCATGTGAAAGGACTCTGCCCAGTCGACCATTGACTCAGCTCCATGGATCTGGGAAGTCTATTCACCCACACATCTAGACTCTTTGTTGGACTGTGCCCATCCTGGGTTTGGTCTCAGGATACAAAAATCCTTATAAAAACCCCGAACTGCGAAAAACGAGCCAGGAGACCAGCTCCTTTTAAAAAGGCCTTTATTAAGCAGCACAGCTCTGGGGTGGGGGCCCGAAGAGTCGCGCACACCGCCACTGCTCCCACTGGACACCGCAGAAGAGGAGGATCCATGCAGCTCTGTCACTAGGGCAGAGTTGGGCCTTCCTTCCTCACGGGAGTCCCCAGAAAGCCTCCTTCTCTAGAGCTCGTAGTCCAGGTTGTCATCCCAGTCGAGTCTCCTCGAGATTATGTCGGCCTCTGGAAAGAAGTCAGGGGACTCCTCTGGGTCTTCCTTGTTAGATGGTGTTGGTTTTATTCCTTCCCTTTTGCGTGGCTCATTGTTTCGGGGTTTTTTCCAGTCTGGGTGCATCCCATAAGTCTCTGGTCTCTCTCGTTTGCATAAAAGTCCGTATGTCATCTTCCTCCTCAGGACGGTACAGCAACTCGGGTGTTATAAATGCAGCGGCAAATTAAAGATTAACAAAGATTAATTTATTATAAATTAATAAAGCAACAAACAGTGAGGAAAAAAACCACAATAAATGGACAGCGCAGCGCTGGGTGGACAGGGTCTATACGCAAGGTATAGGTGTTCCCAAATCCACGTCTGAGGGTCCTCTGGCCTGGGTTTTTATAGGGATTTTATGTCCCCAGGCTAGAATTCCAACCAGTTTCCATTCACCAAATGTCCCTGATTGTCGGGTGAATGGATTTCCTGGCCTAGAACATTGAGTCAGTAAGTATCCGGGCAGAGTCTCCTCAAATGTAAAGTGAGTCTGTATGTATTTTAACATATTTCATCACAGCAGGATTGAGAGATCCGGGCTGGTGCCGATGGATATCTCAGAGGAATAGTCTCTTCTTTGTCTTTCTTGATTGAGTTTCAGTAGTATGGGTTTGGCAGGTGTGGTGTTCGGTTCTGGCAACGACCATCTTCCTGGGGCTCGTCCCTTTTGTCTTGCTTGATGGTCTCCGGCCGAAATCGGCCGGGCGTTGCCTTTCTCTGGAGGTAGACTTTTAGGCTGGTTCTTTTGTTTCTGTGATGGCCTGTGTCCTGTCTTTTCCTCCGAGTTGATGAGTCTGCTGAAACCTGTTATCTGGGGGGGGTTCTTTTGCAATTCGTGGTTTTTGGAAAAGGAATTCTATCTCGACCGGGAGGAGAATTCCTTATTCCATACTTACATTTAGTTATAATTATACATACTTTATTTAAACTTCTTATTCCGAATTTTTATTTACCCAATTCTTTATTACAGTCCCCCACCTAATAATTTGAACACATTAAAAATTCGTGTTTTTCATACTTTTTCAGAGGAATATCAGGTTAAATAATGTCGTTTTCCTCTTGGTCTAATTCTTCTATATTTTCTGTGGACAACATATGTTTATTTTCAAATTCCCTCAATGCCTTAACCGCATTTCTATTCTCTTTTTCTTCCTCTAACTTCATGATTTTTGAAAGAAGGGTAGTGTTTCCCTGTGCCTTTTCTGGGTCTATTGGGAGAGAGGCAATCTGCATTCCTTGAACGACAGAATGTATCAGTCTGATCAGACAAGGAATCAGGCAGGGTAGGAAGATGACTCCGGCAATAGAACATCCTATAAAGAATACTAGCTTTTTCCACCATGCCCCTTGCCCAAAAATTTGATCCCACCAAGAGGCTTGGAGAATCGAATTCCACTTCTGGACGGGTACATGGGCTACTTTCTTTATTTCAGCGGCTAGACCCTTTATAGTTTCTCCGAAGTCATCTATCTCCATGCAACACTCTGACTCGTTATATCTGCCACACACTCCTCCCTCCTCAGCTAGCAAATAGTCGAGAGCGAGTCTGTTTTGGTAGACAAAAGCTCTCATCTGAGAATGTTGTTTTGCTAGGAGTTCCAGGGCTTCTGAAGTGTGATTTGAAACAACTTCTACCACAGCCTGTAACCGAATGAGCCGATTAAGGAGGTAGATTGGGGTCCTGTATCCCCAGCTGCCATCATTTGCCCATGTTGCCGGTCCATAATATTGTATGATTCTTTCGGCGGGCCATTCCTCCCCCTTCCACTGGTGGTTACCTCCGGCTATTGGTAGTTCTCGTTTCAATTCCCTCTTTTGTCGGGCTAGGGTTTCAAAGAGGGGAGCACCTAAAGACCTGCTTTCATCTTTAGGTAGTGTAAAGAAGAAAGGCCGAATTATTCCGAGTGTGCATGACCCTTTCCAATTTCTGGGCAATTCACTGTATGCTTTTTTCCCGCATATCCAGTAAATCCCATCCGGTGCCTTCCAATCTCTGTTAAGTTTTGCCGGGTCCTCCCAATATTCCCTCAGGCCAAGAAAGGCATGGAAGGGATTTGCCCCGTCCTGTTTGTTCCAACATAGACCAATTAGATCTATCCATTCGCAATTATTTTCCCGAGATTGGCTCCAATAGCCCTCGGGTGATTCCGGCTGCCAAATTTTTGTCTTTTTATCTGAATTTACCGAGAGAGTTTTTACACATGGGGTGTAACCAACTAGCTCGGTGAATTCCCTTCCTTCCCGACTGACACAAAAAGTTCCAATGATCCTCTTGTCAATTACCCACCCCTCTGGTCGCCGGGTTGTTTTGGATAATTTTAATCCTGTCCACTTAAGTAATTGTTCTGGGGTTAATCCTTCTCCCTTCCATGGCCATCTTTCGGCTGATTTCAGGCCACCACATATCCAACAGTTAGTCAATCCCAACTCGGTAGCTATTTCCTGCATCAGATCTATGAATAGATTCTGATTAGGGCTAGGTAGCTTCCAATTATCGTATTGTTTTTCCAGTTGTTCGTATTGTTCACTGAGAGAGTTTAACCTCTCCTGTTCGAGTCTTTTTTTCTTATTTTCCATTTCCCGCCTCTTTAGTTCAAGAGTTAATTGTTTTATTTTATTTTCGGGGTCTGAACCATCCTCGTCTTTTGCGAAACAGATCACCTGATCAAACTGCAGACACACTCTATCATCGTCATTTTTCAGTAAATCTAAAACTATCGGTTCATTACTGAATGACACTTTTGTTTCATGTTTCAGGTTCTTCCCTTCCCAGTACAATTTCCCCCCCATGGCACAATATTTTAAGTTTGCTTTATTGTAACACAAGGGGTTGACTCTGTGGTACGCAATGAACGTTGACTGTTTCTTTCCTCCAATCCAGACAGTTTTATTACACTGCCCGCAGACCGAGATTGGGGAAACCCCTCCTATATCTCTCTTATTTCGTAGGTGGGTCGCTTGGACCTCTTTTTCCCCTGTGTTATGGGGTTGCCTTTTTCCAGTACCTATCCCCGGGATGGAGCACCAAATTTTTCCTTCCAGCTTACACAGGTCCATTTGGGTACCGTTTGCCCAACATTCTCCTGCGTGCAATTCCGGAGGGCAGGCAATCCATGGCTCGGTTCGCGAGACAGTTGGGCACTGCTCACACTTCCCCAGGGAGGTCGTCCCCGGAGACGCCTCGGGGCCCGTTCTCTCGGTCCAGCACATGGCTAGGTTCAGGATCGTCAGGATTCCCCACAATCGCATCCCTCTGCCATTCCCTCCGCCCGTATAGGAACATACGGCGGGGATAACCATCTTCTCGGCAGCAAGGACTGTCTTCAGGGGCCCTTGACGTTCTGATGGCAAACCTCCTTTTAAAGGTTGCCCACCGAGATGCCTTGATCGTGCCGCTCCTGCACGGTACCTTTACGTTCCGGCGGCACTCTATTATTAGAGGTTCCGCCTTACAGTCCAAATGGCCTCGTAATCCTTTTTGAAAAAATCGGAACCACTCAGGAGAGTCGAGTTCCAAGATACCCACCCGGGTAGCAAGTGCTAGAAAAAGGTTGGTCTGTTCTAATTCCTCTTTGTAACACGCGGCACACAACCCTTTCGGTTTTTGCCCTCCCAAACAATGAGTCACCCACGTTTGTTTACAATATGCACACTTAAAATGTACAAAAGGAAAACAATAACATTCAAAATTGGTGCAACTTATCCTGTCCTCGTTGCTCATTTGTTGTTCCGCTGAAGCCTGATTTTCAAATCTCCCGGAGGGGTTACAATTTTCCACTCGGGGGAGTCGCGAACCGAAACTTTCTTCACTCGGGAAGAGTGTGTCCAGCCCTTTTCAGCTGTGCGAACCGCGGTGTCTGTAGTCAGGAGGACGAGGAATGGTCCTTCCCAGTGGGGACTGAGGGGTTGCTCTTTCCACACTTTGATCAGTACCTTGTCCCCTGGTTGAATTTGGTGGATCGGAAATCCCAACGTGCTGCTTTGAGGAATCAATCCTCTTCTCCTTAACTCCTGTAAGTTTTTATTTATAGAAATGAGATAAGGTTGGAGTTGAACATCCTCTGTTTGAGGATGTTCAACCGGCATACCATGCTTGTATGGCATTCCATACAACATTTCAAAGGGGGATAGTCCTGTTTCTGAGTTCGGCATGGTTCTTATATTCAACAATGCCAAGGGGAGACATTTGACCCAGGACATTTTTGTTTCAATTGTCAATTTGGATATTTGTGACTTCAATGTCTGATTCATTCTTTCCACTTGCCCCGAGCTCTGAGGGTGCCAAGGAGTATGATATTGCCATCTGATCCCTAACGCATCGGACAACTGTTTGATAATTTTCGAGGTGAAATGTGTACCCTGATCCGAATCAATATGGTCTACAATACCATACCTAGGAATTATTTCCTCCAGTAGAATTTTAGACACTGTTTGAGCCGTGGCCTTAGCTCTGGGAAAGGCCTCTACCCAATGTGTCAATTTATCTACTATAACCAATAAATATTTATTTCTGCCAATTTTCGGTAATTCCGTGAAATCCACTTGGATTCTTTCGAATGGTCGATATGAGATGGGCCGACCTCCCCAATTGGTTTGCCGAAAATTCGCTCTGTTTACCTTTTGGCATATCACACATCCCTGTACCTCTTGTTTTGCAAGCTCGAAGATTCCCTTACACCCGAAGAATTTTAAAAATTGTTCAGCCAATGCCCTGGTTCCCCAATGGGTTTGTGCATGTAGTCTTTTGAGTATCCCTTTTGCTATTCCCTTCGGGACCAATTCCCTCCCGTCAGGTAACCACCATTTACCCTCTTTGAAATGTCCCCCTACCTTTTTGAAGTCTTCCTGCTCCTTTTCTGAAGGAAGCACTGAAACCTCTGGGGTTTCCCTTGGGACTAGCTCAGAAATACTTACGGTTAACAATGCCGCTCTTTTCGCCTCTTTATCCGCTAAATTGTTTCCCCTTGTATGGAATTGTCGTCCGGTCTGGTGTCCTTTTACATGAACCACAGATATCTCCAGTGGCTCCCTGACCGCTTCTAAAATTTGTCTAATTATTTCCTCATGTACTAATCCTTTTCCTTTAGTGTTGATCAGACCCCTTTCTTCCCAAATTTTCCCGAAGGTATGCACTATCCCAAATGCATATCTTGAATCGGTATAGATGGTTCCCCTTTTTCCCTTCAAGCCTTTTAGGGCTTTTAGGAGAGCAAAAAGTTCACAAGCCTGTGCTGACCAATTTGCTTTTAGGGGACCCGATTCTACAGTCTGTCCTGTTATACCATTTATGATGGCATAACCCGATTTACGTTTTCCCTCCATCATTCTCGAGGAACCATCGATAAACCATTTTTCTCCTCCTTCCAATTCCTGATCCTCCAGATCGGGTCTTACTTTAGTTTGTAATTCCACTGTTTCAATACAATTATGCAGTAGCTTTCCCGTTGGCTCCCCGTACAAAAATTGCGCAGGGTTTTGTGCAGAGGTTGTCCTTAATTCCAATCCTGGCGAACTGATTAACATGGCTTCATATTTCAGAAGCCTTGAATCGGTCAACCATTTCTCCGCTTTTTGTTGTAAGATATTTCTTACATCATGTGGAGTATAAACTATCAGGGGAGCTCCAAACGTTACCTTTTTGGCTTCCCCAACCAACAGTGCTACTGCCACAATTGCTTGCAGACACGTGGGCCAGCCCCGACTGACTGGATCTAGGATTTTGGACAAAAACCCTATAGGTTTCTTCTTTTCTGCCCATTCCTGGGTTAAAACTCCTTGTGCTGTTTGTCCACTTATGTCGACAAACAGTTGAAACTCTTTTCTGATGTCTGGTAATGTTAAAACTGGAGCAGTGACAAGGGCATTCTTTAGTTCTTGAAATTTAATTTCGTCTTGCCCTGTCCATTTTAATCGATCTGTATTTAGCCTTTCATACAGAAATTTCACCTTTTCACTGTATCCCTCAATCCACTGTCTGCAATATCCCATGAGCCCTAAAAATTGCCTAATTTGTCTCTTGGTTTGTGGGGCAGGAAGTTCAAGGATTCCCATCACCCTTTCGGGATCTAATTTCTTTTTCCCTTGTGATATCCAATGTCCAAGATATTTTACTTCGGGCTCGGTGAATTGCAGCTTGGATTTAGACACTTTCAACCCCTTTTGTCCCAGAAAATTCAGCAGGGAAATGGTACATTTCTTCACCTGCTCCTCCGTGATCCCGGCGATTAGCAAATCGTCTACATATTGTAATAGTTTTGTCCCTTCCTCTGGAGTGAATTGGGTGAGTAGCTGCTCTAAGGCTTGTCCGAACAAGTTCGGAGATTCAACGAATCCTTGTGGAAGGACCGTCCACCGCAATTGCTGATTTCGATTGGTATCTGGGTCCTCCCACTGGAAAGCGAAAAAATCCCTACTCTCTTCATCTAGAGGACATGTCCAGAAAGCATCTTTTAAATCAATTACACTATACCATACATCCTCTGGTGAGAGTCTGTTTAGTAAAGTGTAAGGATTTGCTACTACCGGAAACCTGGTTCGGGTTCTAGCATTTACAGCTCTCAAGTCCTGAACCAATCGGAAGTTCCCATCGGCTTTCTTTACTGCCAGGATGGGGGTGTTATGTGGGGACATGCAGGGCTCGAGCATGCCTCCTTTAAGCAGCTCGTCAATTATTAATTTCAAACCCTTCCTCCCTTCGGCGGGGATGGGGTATTGTCGGATCCTTATCGGATTCTCTGGATTCTCAATTTCAATTTTGATGGGAGCAATATCTAATTTTCCCACTTCCCCCTTTGAGTGCCATACTCGGGGGTCAATTTCCTTTTCATCTTTTGAAGTTAAATGCAACACCTTCACTACTAATTCTGAATTTTTCACAATGATATTTATTCCTAAGGCTATGATCATATCTCTTCCCAATAGGTTGTAGTCGGCTTCTTCTACAAGCAACAAATTTCCTAAACATATCTTATTTTCTGATTCGATTTCCACCTCCTTGATTACCGAGACTTTAAATGGATCTCCTTTTGCGCCAATTACAATTACTTTTTCTTTACTCGTTTCACACCCTATAGGCAATTTCTGCAGGGTGCTTCTCTCAGCCCCGGTATCAACCAGGAAACTCATTTCCTGGCGGTGGGGACCTACCTTCAATTTTATCAAGGGCTCCTTTGCTGTTACTGTCCCCATTTGGAAGAGCCCAAGACCCCCCTAATCTTCTTTAAATATTTGTTCATCTTTTATTCGTTTCCTGCAATCCTTTTTTATGTGTCCTACTTTCTTACAGTAGAAGCACTCAGGAGGATCCTTTCGAGGAGGAGTTTCCTCCTTTTGGGATCCTTTTTGTTTTTTAGGTATCGGCTTTCCCTGTTTCTGTTCGTGTTTTTGAACTTCTTTTACTGCAGCCACTAATATTTTGGCTTGAAGTTTCTGTTTTTCGTCTTCTCTCCTCATATAAACCTTCTGAGCTTCCCTTAGAAGCTCTTGGAGACTCTTCTCCTGCCATCCATCAATTTTCTCCAGTTTCTTCCTAATGTCCTCCCATGATTTAGCCACAAACTGCGTTTTCAGCAGGACCTCCCCCACCGGAGAACTGGGATCAGTCCCGGAATAAATTTGCAGACTTCTCCGCAGCCTTTCTACCCATTCGGTAGGGGATTCCTCTTTTCCCTGACATTCCCCAAATACTTTGCTAATGTTCTGTCCTCTGGGGACCGCCTCTCTTATTCCTTGCACGATGATATTCCTCAAATCCATCATGCTCCTTCTCCCTTCTTCGGTCTGGGCGCTCCAACTCGGGCTTACGCTCGGCCACTTTTGGTCACCGGGTGTTCCCTGCGGGTGCCGCCTTTCCCAATCCCTGATGCCCGCCTGTTTAATCATCTCTCTCTCCTCTTGGCTAAACAGGGATCTCAGGATGGCCATGAGATCTTCGTAGGTGTAAATACTACTCCCTAGAAAATTGTCTAATCTTTCGGCCACTCCAAATGGGTCATCTAGCAGTCGCCCCATTTCTTTTTTGAATGCTCGTACATCCCCTGAGTTAAGGGGCACGTTTACAAATCCAATTACTCCGGGGGCGGTTGGCACTTCCCTGAGAGGGAACATTCGGTGCCCACTTTCTGTCTCTCCCCATTCTCCATTCCCTATTTTTGATTTCCACCGAGTCCTGCTTGCAGGAGGGGAACTGGAGTTTGCGGGAGGGTTTCCCCTCATTGCTGGCGGGATGTCTGCCGCAGCTAAGTGACTCAGAGGGTTCCCTTCGGATACTTTCGGTGGTCCCAGCTGTGGTGGCCGGACCGGGATTTGTGGAGGGGGTAAGCCCCATCCTTGCGTCAACACCGACTCCAAAGAGGGTGCGGTGGCTGGGTTTTCTGCAGGTGGGGGGGTAGTGAGGGTTTCTGGCACTACTCCCGGTGGTTGAGGGGAGCGTGCCTCTGCTAGTTGCCCCATGGAACCCTCGGGTGCTGATGGTACTACTTGATCCATCACCGGAGGCTCTACTGGCCCGCGGTACGGAGGGGGTAAGTGATCCAGGGGTTCCCAGGTCTCTGTCTTATGTTCGTTTTTCTGTTTCACTGGAAACAGCCGCACTCTGGTATTTAACCAAAGTTTGGCATACTCTTTCTCCTCGCCGTCTGGCGAGACCTTTTTCTCTATGTGTGCGAGTAATTCCCTGCACGTCCATTTATCAAATGTTCCCAATACTGGCCAAGTGAGACATTTTCTCAGTTCTTGTCCTCCCCAGATCTCGGCACAGTAATAAATCATTTTTGCCTTTGATTTTTCTCGTCTCTCGGGACAAATTTCCCAATTTCTCAACATCCACCCTAAAGGACTCTCTGGTGGGATGTCTAGCATTTGCTTTGATTCTTCTGATGGGCTTTTCTCGTTATCTAGTTTCTGCGTTTTACTTTTTCTCTGTCCCATTTTCTTACGATTCTTACCTGCTCTGCGTTGTGTTCGTCTTTTTCTTCGTCTGAAAGTCCTAGATCGCACCAATACTTACCTCTCGGTTAGCTGTACCGGGGTTTTCTCGATGTTCCGACTTTCTAAATCTTTTGGCTGAGAGAGTTTACCAGTTCCAGAGCTCGACTGGACGTCCCTTCCTCTCTCAGCCCCCTTTGATCGGTCCCCTGAGACTCCCTTTAGCCTCAGGCTTTACGAGTAAGGAAAGAGAGACACTTTCACACAGAATCGCTTCCTTCGCGGCCGGCCAATTCCCTCGCGGGAGGATGGAAACGCGGCCTTGAAGTCCACACTCGCTTCGTGACCAGGTCACGTCTCTCACAAACTCGCCCGATCACCCGCTCAACCTCACAGTACTTACAGCAATTTTCCTGCGAGGGCGTCTTCGTGCACGTATGACTTTTTATGAGCTACCAAGCCGCGGCTTTCCCGAAGGCTCCTGCCTTCCCGAGCTCTCTGGATCCGTTCCTCTTTATTATGGTTTTTCCTCAGCCTAAATTTGGTTCGGCAATCGGAGCGAACTGCGGAGGGTCTCTGCTCCCCAGGCCGCTGAACTCAGCGGGGGTACCCCCCTGGACAGCGAGATTCTCCCACAGTTTCTTCCGATCCGAGTCACGGCACCAATCTGTTATAAATGCAGCGGCAAATTAAAGATTAACAAAGATTAATTTATTATAAATTAATAAAGCAACAAACAGTGAGGAAAAAAACCACAATAAATGGACAGCGCAGCGCTGGGTGGACAGGGTCTATACGCAAGGTATAGGTGTTCCCAAATCCACGTCTGAGGGTCCTCTGGCCTGGGTTTTTATAGGGATTTTATGTCCCCAGGCTAGAATTCCAACCAGTTTCCATTCACCAAATGTCCCTGATTGTCGGGTGAATGGATTTCCTGGCCTAGAACATTGAGTCAGTAAGTATCCGGGCAGAGTCTCCTCAAATGTAAAGTGAGTCTGTATGTATTTTAACATATTTCATCACAGCAGGATTGAGAGATCCGGGCTGGTGCCGATGGATATCTCAGAGGAATAGTCTCTTCTTTGTCTTTCTTGATTGAGTTTCAGTAGTATGGGTTTGGCAGGTGTGGTGTTCGGTTCTGGCAACGACCATCTTCCTGGGGCTCGTCCCTTTTGTCTTGCTTGATGGTCTCCGGCCGAAATCGGCCGGGCGTTGCCTTTCTCTGGAGGTAGACTTTTAGGCTGGTTCTTTTGTTTCTGTGATGGCCTGTGTCCTGTCTTTTCCTCCGAGTTGATGAGTCTGCTGAAACCTGTTATCTGGGGGGGGTTCTTTTGCAATTCGTGGTTTTTGGAAAAGGAATTCTATCTCGACCGGGAGGAGAATTCCTTATTCCATACTTACATTTAGTTATAATTATACATACTTTATTTAAACTTCTTATTCCGAATTTTTATTTACCCAATTCTTTATTACATCGGGAAAAGGATACAATGTTGCCATGTGGGAGTCTAGGAGCAGTGGGGGCAGTGCCTGGCTGAACACAGAACAAGAAACACAGGGTACACCAACTTGGGAGAGGGGGCAGGGCCTCTCTGAACAAGGAACAAGAAATATGGGTGTTATAAATGCAAAGGCAATTTCGGGTTATATAAAAGAGAAAATTTATTATCAAACAATAATAAATTCGAACAACGAGAAAAAACCACAATAAAATAAGCAGCGCAGGGCTGGGTGGACAGGGTCTATACACAAGGTATAGGTGCTCCCAAATCCACGCCTGAGAGTCCCTTGGCCTGGGTTTTTATAGGAAGTTTGTGTCCCGAGGCCAAATTCCAAGCAGGCACCCTTTGTTAAGGGGTTCTTGATTGTTCGAAGAATAGATTTCCTGGCACCGGAGAATAGGGTCAATAGACGTTGGGCAGAGGCTCCTCATATGTAAAGAGGTCCAGGATGTCTTTTTGATATAATTTTTGGTCCGGGCCATTACGGTGGAGTGGCGGGACCCATCCTGGAGCCGATGGCTATCTCGGCTGGCTCCTCTTCCTTTGTCTAGTTTTTCCATTTCTCCAACACAGGTGGGCAGGGCGGAGGTGCTCAGGCTCGGCGATATCTCGTCCGGGCCCGTTCCTTTGTTTGTTCGATGGCCCGTGTCCTGCCCATTCTTTCTGGGCTGATGTGCCTGCTTGTGATTGTTATCTGGGTGCTTGGCTGCAATCTGTTGCCTCTCGGAGGAGAATCACGACCAGGTCCGGAGAAGGACTTATTCCCATTATATGTTATATTTTTTATGACATCGCAATCACATATATATTTTAATTATACCTTTAAGAATTTTTACTCATAGATTAATTTATTACATGGGGTACAGCAATTTGCGACAGGGGTACAAGGTAAGTAAACCTGGGACAGGGGTACAAGGTAAGTAAGGGGTTTACAAACAGCAACTGTAACATATTATTCTTAACACGGACCGCAGTCCCTTCTTCGTGGATTTGGGAAATCTGTACCTCTGGGTACAGACCCCTGTCCACCCGGCGCTGCACTGATTTATTTATTGTGGTTTTTCTCTTGTTGCTTGTGATTGAAATTATTTTATAATAAATCGCTTTTCATATTAACCCTATTTTGCCATTGCATTTATAACAGCATCTTCAGAAATATCGAGTCCCATGCGCGGCAAGGCATCTTGCCACGCAGAGAAGACAAGCTGATCATTAGTTGAATTGTGGTTCTCCATTGTGAGAACCGTCTATTTTGACGGCCCGCGAATGCAGTGATGCAGATGCAGTGGCTTAGACCTGGGACTTTAAGCTCTAGCTTTGCCAAGATAAGCCGTTCCAAGCCCGCTCACTGGCAGGGCTCCACTATCCCGTTGGTTTAAAAACCAGCTCCCTCCAGGAGAGCCCGGGAGATTCTCACCTACCCCTCTGTGGGGGGAAGTGGCTGGTTCGTTGTCTGCTGGCTACACTGAACCTCGAGGGTCATCAGATGCAGATCACGTCGGTGGTCACCAGATGTTGCTCTATTAGGAACGGCGAGATGAATGACACAGACTCTCAAGGAGTCGATTAGGAGAATTTTTCTTGGTTTATTGCTTCAGATCTTTTCTATAGACTGATATGTGAAAAGTACAGAAAAGAAACTCTTATTGGCTGGTAAACTAACACATCACCATCATTGGTCAGTGGGTTTCACCACCCCTCGACCTTCTCTTGCCAGAAAACAAGGAACAGACAAACAGCACCTGCAAGGCTGTTTTCTGTCTCTGAGGATTGTTTTAAATCCTCCTCATAATTTCCCAGGCTACTTTCTCAGGCAAGACTGAGAAAACTATGCAGCCTGCTATTCCACAGGCACTATGCTGCCTGCTTCAGAGTTAACATCCATAGTGGGAGGCGCAGCTATTAGAGGCATTAGAGTACTTGCACCCCTCTATTACTCCTGGCTCAGTTCTTAGGAGAACAATGGTAACCGACCCCTGCTGGGAAGGGTTTTGGGGTGCCTGAACCCCAATATTGGTGGGGCTTGAAATCGTTCAATGCGAATATCCGGTCCTGGAAGGGCTGGAAGAACTATTTCCATACCTGCACCCCGATTCAGGGCCCTTAAATGAAGGGCATTAGGGCTTTGCCGGTCTCAAGAGAGGCTTTGGGAGGGGAGTGGCCATGGTGGGGTGGGCGGGGCTTAGAGAAAGGTTTGGAGCCAAGGCTTGTCTCTCTCCTCACCGTCCTCAGGAGCTGCTTTAGGGGGGGCGTGGGTATGGGTGGGTGGGCAAAGCTTACAAAGAGGTGCGGGGCCAGGGCTTGTCTCTCTCCTTACCGGCCTCTAGAGCTTCTCCGGAGGGATGGGACTTTAAGTGGGTGGGCGGGGCTTACAAAAAGTGGCGAAGCCAAGTCTTGTCTCTCATTCCAGATGCCAGGGAGCTTTGGGTGCCACCCCAGCTTCTTCTTCTCTTCGCCCTGGCTCTGTGGCTTCTGTCTGAAGAGTGGCTTTGGGAGGTGCGTGGCTATGGATGGAGGGGTGGGGCTTAGAAAAACATGCAGGGCCAGAGCTTTTCACTCTCCTCACTGGCCCCGGGAGCTGCTTTTGGAAAGGCGTGGGTATGAGTGGATGGGCGTGGCTTAGAAAAAGGGGTGGGACCAGGGCTTCTCTCTCTCTTCACTAGCCACAAGGGCTGCTCCGGGAGGGGCGTGGCTATGAGTAGATGAGCGGGGCTAACAAAAAGGGGCATGGCCAGGGCTTGTATATCTTCTCACCGGTCTCAAGAGCAACTTTGGGAGGGGTGTGACTATGGGTGGAGGGGCGGGGCTTAGAAAAAGGTGTGGGGCCAGGGCATGTCTCTCTCTGCACCAGCCTCAGGAGCTGCTTTGGGACACGCGTGAATATGGGCAGGGCGGCGTGGCTTAGAAAAAGGTGTGGGGCCAGGGTTTGTTTCTCTTTTCACCTGCCTGAAGAGCTACTCTGGGAGGGGTCGTGGCTATGAGTGGGTGGGCGGGGCTTGGAAAAAGGTGCGGAGCCAGGACTTGTCTCTTTCCTTACCGGTCTCTGGAGATGGTTTGGAAGGGCGTGGTGGGGGGCGTGGCTTACAAAAAGGGGCGGCACCAGGGCTTGTCACTCACCTTGCAGATGCTGGAGAGCTTTGGCGGTCGCCCCGGCTTCTTCTTCTCCTTGCCCTGGCTCTGTGGCTTCTGGACGAGAGGAGGGGTGTCACTGGAGGGCCCGAGGGTGCCCAGGTGTGCTGAGGTGTGTCCCCAGTTGTGCCCAGGAGTCCCCAGGTGTGTTGAGGTCGGCCCAGATGTGCTCAGTTATGCTGTGCGCTGCTCTTCGGAGGGCTGTGGTATTGAGCTGGTATTGATCATAGCCAGATTCTGCTTCTACTAGGAGGGTGATGGCAGTGCACCAGTATTAGGAGCATTACGGTAGGCAGCAGCAGCAACAAGGGGTTACGCCCAAGGCAGCTATTGTGGGAGGCTCAGCTATTAGAGGCATTACAGTATGTGCCTTATCCTTCTATTACTCCTGGCGCAGTTCTTAGGGGAACAAGGGTAACCAACCCCCGCTGGGAGGGGTTTTGGGGTGCCTGAAGCCCAATATTTATAGGGCTTGAATGCGTTGAACTCCAATACCCAGCCCTGGAACGGCTGGAATAATCATTTCTCTACCTGCTCTCCGATTCAGGGCCCTTAAGTGAAGGGTATTAGGGCTTTGCCGGTCTCAAGAGCTGCTTTGGGAGGGGAGTGGCTATGGGTGGAGAGGCGTGGAGTACAGAAAAGGGGTGCAGCCAGGGCTTGTCTCTCACCTTGAAGATGCCGGGGAGCTTTGGGGGTCACCCCGGCTTCTTCTTCTCCTTGTCCTGGCCCTGTGGCTTCTGGACGAGAGAAGGGGTGTCACTGTAGGGGCTGTGGGTGCCCAGGTGTGCTGAGGTGTGTCCCCAGTTGTGCCCAAGTGTGCTCAGGTGTGCTGAGGTGTGTGCCCAGGTGTGCCCAGGAGTAGTTATGTATGCAATCTAGATGCTATTAGAAGGGTTACAGCAGTGCACCGCTATTAGGAGCATTACAGTAGGCAGCAGCAGATCCGGGTTATGCCCAAGGCAGGTATTGTGATAGACTCAGCTCTAAATACCTCTAATAGAGGCATTAGGTACTTGAACCCCTCTATTACTCCTGGAGCAGTTCTTAGGAGAACAATGGTAACCGACCCCTGCTGGCAGGGGTTTTGGGGTGCGCGAAGCCCAATACTGGCGGGGCTTGATTGCATTGAACCCTAATATCCATTCCTCGAACGGCTGGTAGGATCATTCCTGTAGCTGCACCACAGTCTGCTTGAGTGTGCTTAGCTGAGCCCATGTAGGCCCAGATGTGCTGAGATTTACCCAGGTGTGCCAAGGTGGTCCCAGGTATTCCCAGGGGTGCCCAGGTGTGCATGGGTATGTCCAGGCGTTGCCGGGAGTGACCACAGGAGCCCAGCTGTACTCAGCTGTGCCCTGGGGTACCACGGTGTTCCCAGGTGTTCCCAGGAGATCCCAGGTGTGCCCAACTCTGCCCAGATGTGCCCATGTGAGCTCGGATGTGCTGAGAGTTGGCCAGGGGTGCCAAGCTGGTCCCAGGTGTGCCCAGGAGCGCCCAGGTGTGCATGGGTATGGCCAGGGAAATCCGGGAGTGCCCATTAGAGCCCAGGAGTTTCCGGGTGTGCCCTGGTGTCCTTGGCTCTGCCCAGGTTAGCCCATTTATGCCCAGGTGTGCTTAGGTGTCCCCAGGTTGGCCCAGGTGTGCCCATGTTGGACCAGATGTGCCCAGAAGAGCCCAGGAGTGCCCAGGTGTGACCAGGTGTATCCAGATATTCTCCGGATGTGCCCAGGTGTGTGTTGGTGTACTCATGCGAGCACAGGTGTGACTATGTGCCCAGGTGTGCCCAGGTGTGCCCAGATGTGCCCATGTGAGCCCAGATGTGCCCAGATATGCCCAGGTGTGCCAAGGTGGTCTGAGGTGTGCCCAGGAATTCCCAAGAATTCCTGGTATGCCCAGGTGTGCCCAGGTGTACCCAGATATGCCCAGACGTGCCCATGTGAGCCCAGATCTGCCCAGATCTGCCCAGGTGTGCATAGGTGTGCCCAGATTGGCGCAGGTGTGCTTATCTTGGCCCAGATGTGCCCAGGAGAGGCCAGGAGTGCCCAGGTGTGGCCAGGTGCACCCAGATGATCCCCGGTTGTGCCCAGGTGTGCATACATATGCCCTGGTGTGCCCAGGTGTTCCCAAGTGTGCCCAGATATGCCCAGATGTGCCCATGTGAGCCCAGATCTGCCCAGATATGCCCAGGTGTGCCAAGGTGGTCTGAGGTGTGCCCAGGAGTTCCCAGGAATGCCTAGGCGTACCTTGGTATGGCCAGGTGAACCTAGGTGTGTTCAAATGTGCCCAGATGTGCCCAGATGCACCAATGTGAGCCCAGATGTGCCCAGATAGGCCCAGGTGTGCCAAGGTGGTCCGAGGTGTTTCTAGGAGTTCCCAGGTATGCCCAGGTGTGCTTGGCTGTGCCCAGGCAGTCCCATGTGGGCCCAGGTGTGCTTAGGTGTGCCCAGGTAGCCCAGATATACCCATGTGTCATGGAGTGACTTTACCTTTAAGGTGGTTTGGGGAGCTAAGGAAGTTGAAGCTGCTGGTGGCTGATGGGAGTCCTTCCTCCTGACCAATTATCGGTCATTTCTAAGAATTGACAGCAGTTTTGACCATTAAAAAGTTAAGTCAACTTGTGAACACCCCCTTAAGATGTATAGTCAAAGCTCTCTTGTCCTCTTTGGTTTCTGGCTTCTGAGAAGGTAACAAAGCTCTGTCTTGGCCTCCTCCTCCTCCCCCCACTCCAGGCCGGACAAGGCCACAGAGGATGAAGGTGGGGCAGGGGGGAGGAAAGGAAACGGAGCCAGCCAGCTTAGCTTAGTTTGTAGTTTCTGCTGCTGGACTGAAACCTGACACCATGTGTTGTAGTTTAGGGCATAAGCGGTGCAGAAGAATTCGGGATGAAACAGAAAGCTAGTAATCCACCCCTCTCTCTAGGATAGTAAAACCTCCTGCAATTAGCCAATTGCACCTAACGATGACGTATGCAGATGGGAGTAGCACAGTGACCCTAGGTTATAAAATGTTAAATTCCCCTGCAATAAACACCATTTTCGCCATCCATCACATTGATGCTCTGGGATATGGTCCGTGTGGCTGGAGATAGCCACCGTGCTGGCTCTGGCCAGGGTTTCTGCCTTGCTTGAAAACCAACACTCATGAACTCTTGTAGCTTTTCTAATCTTAATTCTTTTACTACCTGGATGAAACGTACAGATTACTCCTTTTTTCCCAGAGAGACAGAGAAAGAAAGAGACAATCAACATAAAGAAGACATCATAAAACCACCAAAAACAGTGAGAAAAGAGTTAAGTTTTAGATGGGGAGAGAATAAGGAGATGCTTTATAAGCTGAAAATATCTTTCTGTTAAAGCTATGGAGATGGACAAAAGTGGTTTGAAAAGACTCCTTTAATTCATGACAGAGTATATTGGGAGGAATAGAGTGTTCAAAGTGTGGATTTTGAGCAAAAGAGAGAGTAATTGTGATACTGTGAGTTGCTGGAACAGAGTTGAGTGAAGATTTGAAGCCTTGGGGGCAATGGGAAAACTGTTTCCAGAGAGGCTCACAGAGACAGATGAAGAAGACTTTTGCCTTTGAATAACTCATCCTTAAAATGCCATCCCTAGACTCATTGACCCATAACACACCTCAGAGTGATGTGAAATGGGAGGACTGAACTGATGGCAGATTTCGGCATCTGGCATCAGGGAAATAGAAAACAATAACAGAAATCATTTTTTTGTGAGAAACTCCATAGATTAGCAGAAGAAGACTTCTGCTTCCCTACAAAGACTGATAAAAAGACTGTAGCAGAAATTGAGACTGTTTTAACCACCAAAGTTCTAAAGTTTTTTGTCTCTATGTTGTCACGTGTACAAAAGAATGGTCAGGTAGTGGGGGATAAAAGAGTATTCTGGAAGTTTATTCAGGTTTTTTTATTCTTGTAGTTTTGTTAGTAAACTTTCTTTATTCCATTTAAGTTTTAAGCCTGTTTTGCTCTTGTTCTAATCCATATCTCACAGCAAGAAATAAGTAATTTTTCTAGTTACTGCTTTAAAACCACAACACCATGTGAGCCCAGATGTGCCCAGATATGCCCAGGTGTGGCAAGGTGGTCTGAGGTGTGCCCAGGTGTGCTTGGCTGTGCCCAGGTGAGCCCATGTGGGCCCAGATGTGCCCAGCTGTGCCCAGGGGTATCACGGTGATGTGAGGTGTGCCCAGGAGTTCCCAGGTGTGGCCAGGTGTACCCAGATGTTCCTTGGATGCACCCAGGTGTGTGTTGGAATGCCCAGGTGTGCCCAGATGTGCTCAGATGTGACCATGTGAGCCCAGATGTGCCCAAATAGGCCCAGGTGTGCCATGGTGGTCTGTGGTGTTCCCAGGAGTTCTCAGGTATGCCTAGGTGTGCTTGGCTGTGCCCAGGTGAGCCTATGCATGCCCAGATGTACTGAAATTTGGCCAGGGGTGCCAAGATGGTTCCAGGTGTGCCCAGGAGAGCCCAGGTGTTTTTGGGTTGGCCCAGGTGTACCCGGGAGTGCCCAGTGGAGCCCAGCTGTACCCAGCTATGCCCAGGGGTACCACGGTGGTCCCAGGTGTGCCCAGGTGAGCTTGGGTCTGCCCAGGTGAGCCCATGTATTTCCAGGTGTGCTTAGGTGTGCCCAGGTTGGCCCAGGTGTGGCTATGTTGGCCCAGATGTGCCCAGAAGAGCCCAGGAGTGCCCAGGTGTGGCCAGGTGCACCCAGATGTTCCTTGGATGTACCCAGGTTTGTGTTGGTATGCCCAGGTGTGCCCAGGTGTGCCTAAGTGTGCCCAGATGTGCCCATGTGAGCCCAGATGTGCCCACATATGCCCAGGTGTGCCCAGATATGTCCATATGTGCCCATGTGAGTCCAGATGTGCCCAGATATGCCCAGGTCTGTCAACGTGACCTGAGTTGTCCCCAGAAGTTGCCAGGTTTACCTAGGTGTGCTTGCCTGTGCCCATGTGAGCCCATGAGGGCCCAGATGTGCTGAGATTTGGCCAGGGGTGCCAAGATAGTGACAGGTGTGCCCAGGAGTGCCTAGGTGTGCATGGGTATGCCCAGGCTTTGCTGGCAGTGCCCAGTGGAGCCCAGCTGTGACCAGGGGTACCACGGTGGTCCCAGGTGTGCCCAAGAGTTCCCAGGTATTCCTAGGTGTGCTTGGGTCTGCCCAGGTGAGCCCATGTATTTCCAGGTGTGCCCAAGAGTTCCCAGGTATTCCTAGGTATGCTTGGGTCTGCCCAGGTGAGCCCATGTATTTCCAGGTGTGCTTAGGTGTGCCCAGGTTGGCCCAGGTGTGCCTATGTTGGCCCTGATGCGCCCAGAAGTGCCCAGGAGTGGCCAGGAGTGCCCAGGTGTGGCCAGATGTTCTCCGGATGTGCCCAGGTGTGAAAAAGTGTGCCCAGATATGCCTATATGTGCCCATGTGAGCCCAGATGTGCCCAGATATGCCCAGCTGTGGCAAGGTGGTCTGAGGTGTCCCCAGGAGTTTTCAGGTACACCCTGGTGTGCTTAGCTGTGCCCAGGTGAGCCCATGAGGGCCCAGATGTGCTGAGATTTGGCCAGGGGTGCCAAGATGATGCCAGGTGTGCCCAGGAGTGCCCAGGTGTTTATGGATATGCCCAGGTGTAGCCAAGAGTGCCCAGGGGAGCCCAGCTGTGCCCAGCTGTTCCCAAGTGTACCACGGTGGTTCCAGGTGTGCCCAGGTGAGCTTGGGTCTGCCCAGGTGAGCCCATGTACGCCCAGGTGTGCTTAGGTGTGCCCAGGTTGGCCCAGATGTGCCTATGTTGGCCCAAATGTGCCCAAAAGAGCCCAGGATTGCCCAGGTGTGGCCAGGAGCACCCAGATGTTCCCCGATTGTGCCCAGGTATGTGTTGGTATGCCCAGGTATGCCCAGGTGTGGCCAAATCTGACCAGATATGGCCAGATGTGCCCCTGTGAGCCCATTTGGGCCCAGATGAGCTGAGAGTTGGCCAGGGGTGCCAAGGTAGTCCCAGGTATGCCCAGGAGTTCCTAGGTGTGCCCAGGTGTGCTAGGGTCCTCCCAGGTGAGCCCATGTACGCCCAGGTGTGTGTTGGTATGCCCAGGTGTGCCCAGGTGTGCCCAAATATGCCCAGATATGCCCAGATGTGCCCATGTGAGCCCATGTGCACCCAGATACGCCAAAGTGTGCCAAGGTGATCTGAGGTGTGCTTAGGAGTTCCCAGATATGCCCAGGTGTGCTTGGCTGTGCCCAGGTTGGCCCAGGTGTGCCCATGATGGCCCAGATGACCCCAGGAGAGCCCAGGAGAGCGCAGGAGTTCCCAGGTGGGGCCAGGAGTGCCCAGGTGTGCCCAAGTGTGCCCAAATGTGCCCAGATATGCCCAGGGGTGCCATGATGGTCTGAGGTGTGCCCAGGAGTTCCCAGGTATGCCCAGGTGTGCTTGGCTGTGCCCAGGTGAGCCCATGTGGGCCCACATGAGCTGAGAATTGGCTAGTGGTGCCAAGATGGTGTCAGATGTGCCCAGGAGTGCCCAGATGAGCATGGGAATGTCCAGGCGTTGCCGGGAGTGCCCAGATGTTCCCCAGCTGTGCCCAGCTTTGCCCAGGGGTACCACGGTGGTCCCAGGTATGCCCAGGAGTTCCCAGGTGTGCCCAGGTGTGGTTGGGTCTGCCCAGGTGAGCCCATGTATGCCCAGGTGTGCTTAGGTGTGGCCAGGTTGGCCCTGGTGTGGCTATGTTGGCCCAGATGTGCCCAGAAGAGCCCAGGAGTGGCCAGGAGAGCTCAGGTCCACCCAGATGTTCCACAGTTTTGCCCAGGAGTGCTTTGGTATGCACAGGTGTGCCCAGATGTGCCCATGTGAGCCCAGATATGCCCAGGTGTGCCAAGGTGGTCTGAGGTGTCCTCAGGAGTTCCCAGGTATGCCCAGGTGTGCTTGGCTGTGCCCAGGTGAACCCATATGGGCACAGATATGCTTAGAGTTGGCCAGGGGTACCAAGATGGTGCCAGGTGTGCGCAGAAGTGCGCAGATGTACATGGGCATGCCCAGGCTTTGCCGGGAGTGCCCGGGAGAGCCCAGCTGTGCCCAGATATGCCCATTGGTACCACAGTGGTCCCAGGTGAGCCTGTGTAAGCCCAGGTTTGCTTAGGTGTGCCCAGGTTGGCCCAGGTGTGCCCAGAAGAGCCTAGAAGTGCCCAGGTGTGCCCAGGGGCACCCAGATGTTCCCCGGTTGTGCCCTGGTGTGTCCAGATGTGCCCAAGTGTTCCCAGATATGCCTAGCTTTGCCAAGGTGGTCTGATAAGTGCCCAGGAGTTCTCAGGTATGCCCAGATGAGCCCATGTACACCCAGGTGTGCTTTGGTGTGCCCATATGGGCCCAGATGTGCCCAGAAAAGGTGAGGATTGCCCAGGAGTGTCCAGATTGGCCCAGGTGTGCCTAAGTGTGCCCAGATGTGCCCAGATGTGCCCATGTGAGCCCAGATGTGCCCAGATATGCTCAGGTGTGCCAACGTGGCCTGAGGCATGCCCAGGAGTTCCCAGGTATGCCCAGGTGTGCTTGGGTCTGCCCAGGTGAGCCCACGTACACCCAGGTGTATGACAGTGTGCCTAGCTTGTCCCAGATGTGCCTATGTTGGCCCAAATGTGCCCAAAAGAGCCCAGGAGTGACCAGGTGTGGCCAAGTGCATGCAGATGTTCCCCAGTCGTGCCCAGGTGTGCGTTGGTATGCCTAGGTGTGCCCAGGTGTTGCCAAATATGCCCAGATATGCCCAGATGTGACCATGTGAGCCCATGTGCACCCAGATATGCCCAGGTGCGACAAGGTGGTCTGAGGTGTGCCCAGGTGTGCTTGGGTGTGCCCTGGTGAGCCCATGTGGGCTCAGATGTGCTTAGGTGTGCCCAGGTTGGCCCAGGTGTGCCCATGATGGCCCAGATGTGCCCAAATATGCCCAGGGGTGCCACGATGGTCTGAGGTGTGCCCAGGAGTTGCCAGGTATGCCCAGATGTGCTTGGTTGTGCCCAGGTGAGCCCATGTGGGCCCAGATGTGCTGAGATTTGGCCACGGGTGCCAAGGTGGTCCCAGGTGTGGCCAGGAACCCCCAGGTGTGCATGGGTCTATCCAGGCGTACCCAGGAGTGCCCAGATGTTCCCCAGCTGTGCCCAGGGGTACCACAGTGGTCCCAGGTGTGCCCAGGAGTTCCCAGGTGTGGCCAGGTGTGCTTGGTTGTGTCCAGATGAGCCCATGTACACCCAGGTGTGCTTAGGTGTGCCCGGGTTGGCCCAGGTGTGCCCATTTTGGCCCAGATGTGCCCATGTTGGCCTAGGAGTGGCCAGGAGTGCCCAGCTGTGGCCAGGTGAACCCAGATGTTGCCCAAATGTACCCAGGTGTGCATTGGTATGCCCAGATGTGCCCAGGTGTGCCCAAGTGTACCCAGATGTGCCCAGATGTGTCCATGTCAGCCCAGATGCACCCAGATATGTCCAGGTGTGCCAATGTGGTCTGAGCTGTGCCCAGGAGTCCCCATGTGGGCCCAGATGTGCTGAGATTTGGCCAGGGGTGCCAAGGTGGTCCCAGGTGTCCATGGGTAAGCCCAGGAGTACCCGGGAGTGCTTCCAGTGGAGCCCAGCTGTGCCCAGCTGTGCCCAGGGGTACCACGGTGGTCCCAGGTGTGCCCAGGAGTGCCCATGTATTTCCAGGTGTGCTTGAGTCTGCCCAGGTGAGCCCACGTATGCCCAGGTGTGCTTAGGTGTGCCCAGGTTGGCCCAGGTGTGCCCATGTTGGCCCAGATGTACCCAGAAGAGATCAGGAGTGCCCAGGAGTGCCCAGGTGTGGCCAGGTATGGCCAGATGTGCCCCTGATGTGCCCAGGTGTGCATTGGTATGCCCAGGCGTGCCAAGGTGTGGCCAGGCATGCCCAAGTGTGTCCAGATGTGCCCATGTGAGCCCAGATGAGCCCATGTAAGCCCAGGTGTGGTTAGGTGTGTCCAGGTTTGCCCAGATGTGCCCAGGAGAGCCCAAGAGTTCCCACGAGTGCCTGGATGTAGCCAGGTGTGCCCATGTGTGCCCATGTTGGCCCAGATGTGCCCAGAAGTGCCCAGGACTGCCCAGGGGTGGCTAGGTTTGCTCAGGTGTGCCCAAGTGTTTCCAGATGTGCCCAGATGTGCCCGTGTGCCCGGATGTTCCCTGATGTGTCCATGTGAGCCCAGATGTGCCCAGATATGTCCAGGTGTCCCAAGGTGGTCTGAGGTGTTGACAGGAGTTCCCAGGTCTGCCCAGGTATGCTTGGGTGGGCCCGGGTGGGCCCAGATGTGCTGAGATTTGGCCACAGGTGCCAAAGTAGTCTCGGGTGAGCCCACGAGAGCCCAGGTGTGCATGGGTATGCCCAGGCGTTGCCGGGAGTGCCCAGTGGAGCCCAGCTGTGCCCAGCTGTGCCCAGGGGTACCACGGTGGTCCCAGGTGTGCCCAGGAGTTCCCAGGTGTGCCCAAGCGTGCTTGGCTGTGCCCAGGTGAGCCCATGTGCACCCAGATGTGCTTAGGAGTTCCCAGGTTGGCCCAGTTGTGCCCATATTGGCCCAGATGTGCCCTGAAGAGCTCAGGAGTGGCCAGCTGTACCCAAATGTTCCCCGGTTGCACCAAGGTGTGTGTTGTATGCCCAGATGTGCCCAGATGTGTCCTTGTGAGCCGAGATATGCCCAGATGTGCCAAGGTGGTCTGAGGTGTGCCCAGGTTGACCCAGGTGTGCCCATGTGAGCCCAGATGTGCCCAGATAGGCCCAGGTGTGCCAAGGTGGTTTCATGTGTGCCTCGCAGTTCCCAGGTGTGCCCAGGTGTGCTTGGGTGTTCCCAGGTGAGCCCATGTGGGCCCAGATGTGCTCAGGTGTGCCCAAGTGGGCTCAGATGTGCCCAGGTTTTCCCACAGGTGCCCAGGGGTGCTCAGGTGTGCCCAGGAGTGCTCAAGTGAGCTTGGGTCTGCTCAGGTGATCCCATGTGGGCCCAGATGTGCCCAGATATGCCTAGGTGTACCCAGATGTGCTGAGGATTGCTCAGGTGTGCCTATGTGGGCCCAGATGTGCTTGGATATGTTCAGGTGTGCTCAGGTTGGTCCAGGCACACTCAGGCATGCCCAGGGGTGCCCAGGACAGCCCAAATGAGTCCAGTTGTGCCCAGGTGAGTTGGTGTGTACTCAGAGGCATCTAGATGTGCTCAGGAGTGCCCAGGTGTTCCCAGCGGTGCCCAGAAAATTATTCATGTGCCGAGAGGAGCCCAGGTGTGCGTGGGTGTGCCCAGCAGTTCCCAGTGGAGCTATGCTGTGACCAGATATGCCCAGGTGTACCAAAGTGGTCTCAGGTGTGCCCAGCAGTTCCCAGGTCTGTTCAAGTGTGCTTGGGTGTGCCTGGGTTTGCCCATGTGGACCCAGGTTTGCCCAGGTGTGCCAAGGATTTCCCCACAGGTGCCCAGGTGTCTTCAGGAGTGCTTACGTGCACCGTGGTTGGCTCAGGAGTGTCCAAGTGCACCTAGATGTGCCCAGATATGCTCAGGTGTGCTCAGGTGTGCCCACGTTTTTCCAGGGGTGCCCAGGTGCCCAGGTATGCATGGGTGTGCTCAGCTGTGCTTGGGAGTGCTCAGGAGTGCTCAGGGCTGGCCAGGTGTGCCCAGTGGTGCCCAGATGAGCCTACGTATGCTCAGGTCTGCTTAGGTGTGCCCAGGTTGGCCCAGGTGTGCCAGGGAGTGCCTATGTGAGCCCAGATAGACCCAGATATGCCCAGGTGTGCCAAGGTGGTCTCATGTGCGCCCAGTAATTCCCAGGTGTGCCCAGGTGTGCTTGGGTGTTCCCAGGTGAGCCCATGTGAGCCCAGATGTGCTCAGGTGTGCCCAAGTGGGCTCAGATGTGCCCAGGTTTTCCCACAGGTGCCCAGGGGTGCCCAGGTGCAGCCAGGAATTCACAAGAGTGCCTATGTGGGCCCAGGTGTGCCTAGGATTGCTCAGGTGTTCTTAAGTGAGCCCAGATGTGCTCAGGTGTACCCCATGATGCACAGAAGTGCCTAGGTGTGCCCAGAGGTGCCCTGGTGTGCCAAGATCTGCCCAGGTTGGCCCAGGTGTCCCTGGGGTGAAGCAAATGTCCAGCTCTGCCCAGGTGTGCCTACGTGTGCCCAGATGTGCCTAGGTGTAAGTGGGTGTGTCCCAGTGTGCCTGGGTGTGCCCAGTGAAGCCCAGCTGTGCTCAGATTTGCCCAGGGGTGCCAAGGTGGGCCCAGATGTGCTCAGGTGAGCCATGGAGTTTCCAGAGGAGTCCAGGAGTGCCCAGTGGAGCCCAGCTGTGCCCAGATGTGGCCAGTTGTTGCCAGGTGAGCCCACATGTACTCAGAGGTGTCCAGATGTGCTCAGGAGTGCTTAGGTGTGCCCAATGGTGCACAGATCCTATGTGTGTTCAGAGGTGCCCAGGTGGGCATGGGTGTGCATAGGTGTGGCCAGGCGTTCCTAGTGAAGCCCAGCAGTGTTCAGATCTGCCCAGGGGTGCCCAGGTGGGTTTAGATGTGCTCAGGTGTGCTCAAGTGTGCCCAAGTTTCCCCAGGTGTGCCCAGGTTTGCCCACAGGTCCCCAGGGGTGCCCAGGTGCAGCCTGGGTGGGCCCAGGTTTGGCTAGGATTGCTCAGGTGTGCCGAAGTGAGCTCAGATGTGACCAGGTTTGCCCAGGTGTGCCAATGTTGGCTCGCATGTGCCCAGACGTGCTCAGGTTTGCCCAGTTGTGCCCAACTTGGCCCACATGTGCCATGGGGAGCCCAGGAATGTCAGGTATCCCCAGGTGTGCCCAGGTTGGCCCAGATGTGCTCAAGTGTGCCTAGGTGTGCCCATGAGTGCAGAGATGGGCCCAGATGGGCCCACATTTTCCAAAATGTGCCCAAATGGGCTCAGGTGTGCTCAAGTGTACCCATATGTGTTCAGGTGTGTAATGGTGTGCTCAGGTGTGCCCAGATGTGCCCGGGTGTGCTTGGGAGTGCCCATGTGAGCCCATGTGGGCCCAGGTTGGCCCAGATGACTCTAGGGGGACCCAGGAGTGCCCAGGTATGCCCAGATGTGCCCGGGTGTGCCTCTTTGTGCCCTGGTGAGCCCCGGTGTGTTTGGGTGCATCCCGCTGTGCCATGGTATGCCTGGGTGTGCCCTAATGTGCACCTGAGTGCCCAGGTGTACCCAAGAGTTCCCAGATGTTCCCAGGTGTGTTATGGTGTGCCCAGGTGTGCCCAGGTTGGCCCACCTGTTCCCAGGGGTTCCAAGGTGGTCTCAGGTGTGCCCAAGTGTTCCCAGGTGTGCCCAGGTTGGCCCAGATGTGTCCAGGGGTGCCAAAGCATGTCCAGGTATGCTCAGGTGTGCCTAGAGGTGCCCAGGAGAGCCCAGATGAGTCCGGTTGTGCCCAGGTGAGTCGATGTGTACCCAGATGTGTCCAGAGGGGCTCAGGTGTGCCCAGGTGTTCCCAGTGGTGCCCAGAAAAGTCTATGTGTGCCGAGAGGAGCCCAGGTGTGCGTGGGTGGGCCCAGGTCTGCTTGGGTGGACAGGATTTCTGAGCTCATGAAAAAATTTATGCTTGTGAGAGGCTCATCTGTTCCCAGGGAACAGTTCCAGGGAACAGGTTTTTCTCTCTAGAATTGTTATTGTAAAGAGACACAAATAGATGTCCTTGTTGTGTTTTCTCTGATCCCACCAATGGGATCAATGAGGTTGTTGTTTCTTCCACCAATCAGGGTAACCTGGCTGGTAAAACTATGTAAGGTTGGAAAAACTCGAGAGGCTTTTTAGCCGGACTTTGGTGGTGTTCTTGCTCGACCTGTGCCTGATATTTCCATGTCCTTTAGTGACAGCCTGTTCCTTCCCACTTCTCAAACCTTCTTCCTGGCAATGCTGTTTCAGGAGCCCTTATACCTTGGCCAAGAGGGACATCTAGTGGGGTTGGAGCTCAGCGACCTAGGGTTTATGTCTTTCATTTTTATTTATTCATTTGTAATCCTTATGAAGGAGTGGGAACTAAGGTTTCCCATGTTCCTGGTGGCTCAGTGGACCTTTGGTGGCCAGTTTCATGGCCAGTTCTTTCTTTGTACTCAGACACAGGGAAGTGACTGCAGAACGGGGCTTTGTGGGAAGAAGGGTGCTGTGGTAGGTGACACTGTGCTCAGTAAAACAAAACCTGTGGATTTGGTTGCACAGAGTTTGCACTTCAATTTGGAAAATAACCTCCTGCCGTCTTCTTGCTTGCCCATGATCCTGTTTGTTGTGGCAGGACCCCCCGACTGCATGTGGGCACAAAGGAGAGAGAACAGACACTGGAGCTGGTGTTCAGGTGATGGAACCGCCCACTGCTGTTCCCCTGGGTGCAGGTGCTGGGGCCAAACTGCTGGGGTCTTCTCATGAACTGTTTCATGCTTTTGCAGCCCGTGTTATCCCAAGTATCTTCTGAGGACCATCATCCATAACAACTCATGTTTAGGGAAGCTTTTAATGGGCCATGTGTCTGGGGAGCTTAACTGCAAACTGTGTAACACTGGAATGGAAACATTAGTACTTTTACTATTTGTGGGCAACAGAATGACCACAGTAAATGCTTCTTTTTGTGTTGCTGTAGCATTGTGTAAGCACAGATCTCAGAATGTTTCTTAAGTCTGCAGAGATGGCTGAGGCACAAATCATCCTCCTATGAGCCCTTACAGCTGTTTCTTGTGAGGATTTCTCCCCAGACTCCGCATGTCTCTCCCTCACAGTGGAGCTGCTGTGCATAGCAGTAGTGAAGTGTTTTACTGGGAGAGGTTCAGCTTCCCCCCTTAGCACTGGGGGTCTGTGTGCAGGTTTCTGTTTCAGGAACACTTGCACAGAAACTCAGGAAGAACCACACAGTATTAGAAAATATCCCAGTTTATTGCAGCATCTCAGTTCTGAGTTTTACAAAACAATGTATTTACAGGTGAAGAGGAGACTAACTCAGCTGGAGTGTGCTTTGCTGAGGCAGGAACAGACTACAGAGGAAAAAGGAAGAAAATCATCACATTCACAAGTCACATTTTTCTTTACAAAAGTAAGATAGGTGTAAGGCTGGTGTGCACAGCTGACTGGTGTTGTCCTTGTGGGAAGCACTCCAGGAAGAATTCAGTGCAGCCCATGTGCTCTTCAGACTGACTCCAGGCCCCATGGAGCACACTGCATCAGCTGCATCAGCTCAGCTCAGTGTGATGTTAAGGCACAATGCGGTGATGCCAGTGGCTCTGGGTCTCCATGTGTACCAGCAGCTCTGCCTGTGGCTTCCCTCACAGTGAGTGATGCTGTTTGAGCCCTGCCCATGGCTTTCTTTAAGGTGAGTGATGGCATCTCCCTCGGGGTGAGTGATGGTGTTTCAGCCCAACATCTCTTTCAGGCCCCCAGCCCTGGACTTGGCCATGCCAGAAGCAGAGTTGGACAGAGGACAGAAGGAGGAGACCATGGTGTGGGACAATAGAGGGATCCTAAAGGGATCCCCCCAAAACTATGTTAAGACCTCCTTTCAACCCCCCCTATGGCTGAACACCAGAGAAAGGGGTATGGACAGCCATTTGAAAACAAATGCATGACTTAGAATATAAACTGAAACCTTGTTTTTGAAATTGTCCAATAAAGTTTGCCTCTAAATACAAAGCATCTTTTTTTTTTTTGATTTTTTTTTTAGTGTATTACTATATGCAATCTTGAATGATGGCTCATTCAAATTGTTCATGGGAGCTGCACTAGCTTACCCCGCAAGGAAAAGTTCTCCAAACATGGATTTCTAAGACTAAGGGCTAAACCAAACCATCAGCTCTGGTTGCACATGGAGTCCCAGGCGCTTACAGCGAGGTAGAGGGAAGGTTGAAGTTCACAGTAGAGGCTATGCATGGCTGGCACTGCTAAGTGTCTCTAGTCAGTGCTGTCCAAGTGGTGTTCAGGAAGGGATCCATCCCTAGAGGCCTGTGTGCTCCCGGATCCAGTCTCGCAGGCTCGTGAGCCGGCTGTACACCCCAGGTTTGTTCCTCTGGGCGCAGCCATCGCCCCAGCTCACCACACCAGCCAGGAACATCCGACTGCTGGGCTCCACACTGACCAGAGGTCCCCCAGAGTCTCCCTGCACAGAACCATACAGGAGCATAAGCACCAACCCCATAGATCACCCTCGTGCACAGTGTTAAAGTCAATCACAAAAACTGAGCAAGAAATAATCAGTAAATGTCCGTCTAAGTCAGCTGTCATTAGAACTTTTTGGCCATTCTCTAAAACAAATACTTAAGCATGGCAAGAAGAGCCACAGTGCCAGAACAAAGAGCTATAAAATACCAGTCAAGCATCCTGGCTTGCTAACTAAGACTGAATAATAGCCAGAAGTATGGTTGTATGTCCTACCTGGTGAGATGGAGTCTAAATCCTGTGATTTTGGGCTGTAGTTTTTGAGTCTAAGTCATGCATCGATGCAACTTGCTGCTGGTGCCCATTGTAATCTGTCCATTGTCTGAATCCAGAAGGATTCCCATCGATTTGTTTTATGTTAAAAATGTAAATATAAGTGGAAGTACCAGAATGAGCAGGGCTGAGCAAGGCCTCTCTCCTTGTCTAATAACCAATAACCAGCACCAAATCCAGGTGCTGCCTTACCTGGCAGGCATCCACACCACCAGTCAGAATCCCCACACACATCATGCGTGGTGTCAGCTGGTCTGTCAGGAGCTGGTTACACACAGTCTGGTTGATGAGCCGGATCTCTGCCTTCTGCAGGATGGAGGCTCCTGAGCCTGCCAAGATGGAGGAGCAGCTTAAGTAAAAATACACCTTTTTAAGCAGCTCCCTGTTTTTTCCCTCAAGAAACACAAGAAATCATAGACTTGTAGAATCCCAGAGTGGTTTGAATTCGAAGAGTACTAAAGCCCATCTGCCACAGGTAGGGCCACACTTTCCACTTGACCAGGTTGCTCCAAGTCCTGTACAACATGGCCTGGAATGCTTCCAGGGGATGTGGCAGCCCCAGTTCTCTTGGCAACCTGCTTAAAATATATCAATGCAACCCCAAATCACATGCTAGTGCTCACCTCCTTCTGTAGTCGCTCCCCATCCTGTCACCCACAGGTCCTTGCCCACAGGGAAGTTGTGGGTAGCATCAGGCAGGCAGATGGGCTGGACGACAGCTGTGAAGGTGACGGGGCTCTGCAGCTCTAGCACAGCAATGTCGTAGTCGTAGGTGTAGTCATTGAAGAAGGGGTGGGAGATGATGCGCTTGATTTTGCGGGTTTGCACATTGGGGCCACTGCGGTCACCTTGGTCAGTCAGCCCCAGGTAGGCTGTCCATAGGCTGGGGTCTGAGTACCTGCACGAGGGCCATGAAACACATGGTGAGACCTCATCTCGGAGACAGCACTGCCCACTACTTTAAACAGTGTCCTTGAGGAATGCCTCTCAAAGTCGGTGTTGGAATATTGTGTGTGGTTTTCGTTGCCACGATATAAGAATAATATTAAATTATTAGAGAACTTCCAAAGAAGAGCAATGAAGATGGTGAAGAGCCTTGAGGGGAAGCTGTATAAGGAGCAGTTGTGCCAGGAGAGGTTTAAGCTGGACATCAGGAAAAGGCTCTTTTCCCCAGGGAGTGGTCAGGTACTAGAAAAGATTCTCCAGGGCCGTGGTCACAGCACCAAGCCTGACTGAGCTCAAAAAGCATTTGGACAATATGGTGTGACTCCTGGGGATGGTGCTGTGCAGGGCCAGGAGCCAGACTTGATGATCCTTGAGGGTTTCTTCCAACTCAACATATTCTGTGATTCTGTGAAATAACTGGAAGCACAGGGATGTGAGGCTGGTACCTGATGCCTTGCAGTGGCAGGAAGCAGTGTGCCGCTGACACCAGCCAGCTCGCCGACACCAGCGAGGCCCCACAGATGTGGCCCTGGCCACTGACATGCAGGCTGACCTGCCACGGCCATTCTCCCACATCCGAGTTCTGCCCACCAACAATCCGTGACTTCCTGACGTAGGAGCGGAGCCCACAGTCTAGGGCAGAGAAGAAAAAGAGGTGCTTGGTTTCTCCTGTTCCCATCCCATGCCTCCTTCTGTTCCTCCAGGACATCTGACAGCACAAGTGCCCTGTTGCCCATGCCAGAAAGGGCTGATGCACTCCACACAGATGCTAAATTAGCTACAATATTTACTGGCCAACTCTGTAAAGGGGAGATAAGTCCCTGTATTACGTATGTAAGCCCTCTTGAACCACACAGACACTCCACAGACCACTGAAGAACATGGCTTGGATGTTCCCAGATCAAGCTCCTCCACAGAAACACCCAGGGGCTCTCTGCCACACTAGGGTATTTCTCTGAGAGGCCCAGCTCAGGATCCCATGTCTCTCCATTCCTCAGGCACTCACTGCAGTTGTTCTCGTCAGAGTGGTCCTCACAGTCCTGCTCCCCGTCACACTCAGGGTTCTGTTTGCTGATGCAGTGTCCACTGCGGCACTTGTACGTGTACTTCTTGCAGGGGACTACGGTCTGGCCCACTGCAGGCAGGATGGAAGCACAGGGGTTAGCCCTGGTTCTGGGAAGGTCACATCACTGTCACCTCTTCTGCCCACCCCCAGGGCATTTCTACCCCATGCAAACACACACACAAGGGTGCCCAGCCCCAAGGAATTCCATCAGAGGCTGCATTTGATGGCTGTCACCCAACAGCTCACCCTCACCTGTGCTGCAGCCACCCTCATCGCTCCCGTCCCCACAGTCATCCTTGCCATCACATTTCTGTGTGCTGGGGACACACTTCCCATTGTTGCACTTGAAGCTATCAGTTGCACAGCCTGGGGACAGAGAGCAGCTTCTGAGGGCTGGGCATGAATCCTGCAGCGCCTCAGCATACCAAGACAAGTAAAGCCTCTGCAGCTCCAACATACTGTTGTCTCCAAACTCTTCTCCAAACTGCACACCACCACTCAGTTACTCAGCCCTTTCTATTCCTACATCTCTGCTCATCCTTCCATCCTCTGAGCTCTCATTCACTTGTACCAGGTGAGCCCTCACCATGCCTGGGTTTTTTGCCTGCTCATTTCCAGCACAGCACTTGCTTCCCTCCATTCCACGAGCCTCCATCACCCCCATTGCCCTCTGTGTGCCTGCTTGAGCCCTTAGCCCTTTGTGCTTGCAGGTTGAGTCACTCACTGCACTGTAGCTCATCACTGTTGTCGCCGCAGTCATTCACGTTGTCACAGACCCAGAATTTGGGCTTGCACCAGCCGTTCTGGCACCTGAACTGTTGGTCAGTACAGGCTGGAAGAGCAGAGTAAGGAATGACAGGATCATTTAGGTTGGAAAAGACCTCCAAGACCATCAAGTTCAACCTGAGACCAATCACCACCTTGTCAACCAGACCAAAGCACTGAGTGCCATGTCCTATCATTCCATGGATGCTTCCAGGGATGGTGACTCCCTTGGGCAGGCTATTCCAATGCTAGAAATTAGGGAAGAGGCCTGCAAAGGCACCTGTGGAGTCACCAGCAACTCGCCCACCATGGCAGCTCTCCCACCAGGTGTGCAAGCACTGGTCCAACAGTCAGCTCGGACCATGCACGTGTACATCCACACTGTTTCCACTTTTGTGAGAACAAAGCCATTATGGAGCTATTGTGTCTGAGGCAGTGGAAGCTGAAGCTGATATCACAACAGCAGGACAGCCAGAGGCAATACTTAAGCAAAGCAATTACTGCGAGCAGTGGGAAAGCACCTGAGAAACCAGGTCACAGGCCAGAAGCACCCTCTTCCCAAGAAAACTGCCCCTCCCAAACCAGGGCATCCTGTCCTCTCTAATAAACTGCAGACCCTGGACAATAACATTAACTATTGGACAGCTCTGCTAATGCAGGAGGAAAACTTGTTGCACAAAGAAACAACAGTGTGTCCCACGGGTTTCCCAGAAGAGCTCTGCAAAGCCTGCCCAGCTGGGTAACAAAACAAGTCCCTCCACACCAGTCAGCTCAGACAAACCCACAACCAGAAGAATTACACAGAAAAACACATTCCCAGATGGGAGGAACTGGAGAGGGAAGGGGATGCCACTGGGAGAGGGCTAGATTAGCATGAACCCACAGATCCTAAGCTGAGAAGGGATCCCAAATTGTGCACTGAGTCTCACTCCAGCCTGAAGGAAGGTGGCAATGCTGGTTTCAGCCAGCACTGAGTAACATTACCCAGAACAAGCCCAACCACCTTGGGGCAACATGGCCTTTCCCATGCTGTGCCAAAGAGAAACCAAGGCTGGACTTACTGCAGGACCTCTCATCACTGCCATCCACGCAGTCCAGCCACCCGTCACAGCGCATGCTCCTGTCGATGCAGCGGCCAGTATTGCAAGTGAACTTGCCAGGGCACGCTGAGAGGGGGAAAGGGACAAAATCACGCATAAGCCCTCTTGGTGTCCCTTCTACATCCCCTCTTGCAGAGTTCCCTATGCCTGCTTATAGCAGAACACAGCAGGAAGACCAGGAGGTTTGCAGGAAAGCAAAACATGCTGCTATCCCCCTGGAAAGGGATGCTTCCCAGTTTACAGGGCAGTGTACAGAGTACAGCTCCAGATCTCAGGGAAATCACTTTTCCCACCCCAGCCCCAGGGTTTCAACTCACGGTCACTGGAGTCATAGGACAGGAACTCCGCAGAGAAGCCTGTGTCTGTGTACGACTGGTCTGAGTGGAACCGGAGCTCAATTTTGTTGGTGGTACTGGCCACTACAAACTGGGACCGCTCCCCACAGTACCTGCAGGGAGAGTGCAAAGGGGACTCAAAGGGCTGGAGGTCAGCACCAAGAAAACTTCCTTCTATCCCTGATCTCCCTCCACACCCCAGGAGCTGAGGAGGCAGGAAGAAGGTCTGATCCCAGCACAGACTGCTGTGCCTCAGGGTCCGAATTCTGCTGCTGCTGCTGCTGGCAGAAGATTTGGGCCAGTTGCAAACACCAACTTGTGACCTTAGGAATGACCAGGAACAAGTTCTTCCACATCCCTGCCTGGCCCATGATGTGTCTGATCCCAGATACACTGGATTGGTGCAGGATCCCATCTCACCACAGGCAGGTGGGATCATGTATGTAAACAGCACTGCAGAAGCAGGTGCTGACTTTGAAACTCTCTCTGAGGCAGAGTCAGCTCCCTTGTCCAAAACATTGTGAAACAAGATTAATCACCTGCCTGTGAGGTACCAAGTTTTCTGTGTGGCCCAGCTTATATCAGGTTGGGGAATGCATCAGGAAATGCATCACAGGAAACAAGTGCCCTGAGAATGGACAGCTACTCATCAAGCAAACGTACTCCAGATGTTCCTGCCTTCCTACATACAGGAAAGTGTACTGTGATGCTCCACAGCACCTGGGGAAGCTGCAGTACCCCACAGAACCAAGTGTGGGGCTCCCTACTCATCATAGGGCAGTCCTGGGCACCCTCCTGCATCCTCTCAGCCCTGACAGCACCAGCACACTTGTTCCCACAGCAGATTAAGGAAAGCACAAGCTTCTGTGTAACTAAACAAAGCCCCTCCATGGATTCAGCCACCCAACACCCACCTCGTGCCATTGATCTGCACATAGTCCTTGGTGCAGGAGGTGACTGGGATCCCAGGCTCCAGCACAAAAAACATGTTGAAACGCACCTTCACATTCTTTATAGAGGGAACCTGCAAAAGGAAGCACAGTCAGTGGGATGTTGCTTTCTGGAGCAAGGAAAAATTAATAGTTTCACAGGAAGAGGGTTGTGCTTGGGGGGAGAACAGAAGATAACTGAAAAGGGGAAGTCAGTTTTACACCAGGAAAAGAAACATCTTCATAAAAGTCACTGAGTCACCCTGGCCCCAGAATCCCCAGTGGAACAGGCATACAGAGGGGTGGAAGTCAGACCTCTGGTCAGTAGACAGTAACTGGCCTGCCCCAAAGCTCACACTCTCATCCTTCTTGTGTGAAGCTACAGGATTTTTCATGAGCTCCTGTGGGGTTAAGGCCTCTTGCAACTTCTTCTGCCTTTGCCTCCAGCTCCTAAAGTCTCACTCAGTCATGCCAGACTTGGAGCCTCTGGGCCCCAGCTGCTGCGAGCTCCCTTGCACCATGACCTGTATGACCACAGTCATTTGACAGACTTGTTAAGGGAAAGAGAGGGGGGCCCATCTCACCTCAATGTTCCAGACACAGTCCGTGTCTGGGGGGTAGTGTGCTGGGTAATAGGGAGTTGTGAAGGTGCCACTGTCTCCCTTCAGGGTCCCGCCGCAGGCTGAACACAAGCAGGAAGATAATAACAAGTTAGAGATTTGGTTGTGGTTTCTCCAAGCCTCAGCTGGCTGTCATTGGAGGCAGAGGCAACAGTTTTCAACAAGGTTAAGTCACTCTCTGGAGAAAGCAGCTCTGCTCCAAGACTTGAGAGAACCCATGAAATAAATTAGGTGCTTCCTGTACACATCAATCTGCATGTCTAATCCAACGTAATTCTAATTTTTGCCTCCTCGGGGGACATCATTACAGCAGACAAGAACACCATAGGCAAGGCAAGCGCCAAGAGGTGACCTGCTTTCAGGTGCTCCAGCCCTGGAAATATCTCTGACAAACTAACTGCAGCCACAACCACCTCCGTATTTAGCTGCCTGTGGCAGGAAGATATGGGGAAACAGGCCAAGGCCTCTGCTCACCTTTCATCTTTGGGAGCTGGAAGAACTCAGCCTTAAAGCCAGGGAATCGCCCCTCCTTGTTGGTAACCAATGTGACTAGCATGATGTTCTGGGAGGACAGGAAGGTCAGGTTGTAGGATGGGGCATAATTCCCACAAAGCCTAGGAAGCAAAGGACAGAATCCATAAGGCACTGCTGCACAGGGAGACTAAAGCAGCACAGCTCAGCTCTGAGCTGGGGCAGGAGCAGGACATCTCAGGATCACCCTGGACTTGATGCCATACAGGAACACTCACTTAACCAAGGCGTGGGGCTCCACAGGGCTCAGAGAGTCGTACACCTTGATGTAGTCACTGTCATCTCTGCATGGCTCCAGCTCCAGGGTCTTGAAGGTGAGACTGATGCTGGAGCTGGCATCTGCCCTCAATGCCCAGTAGCAGAGGGCATTGTTGGGGTATGGGCTGTTGGGAAAGCCCGGTGTGGTGAAACTGGTGACCTCCCCTTCCTTGGCGTGAAGGGAGAACATGCAGCTCTCTGCCCAGAGAGTAGGGAACAGTTAACAAGGCAAACAAGCCTTGCCCTGCCTTTCCCTGGGATGCAGAGAATAATTCCTGCAGGCTATCCCAGGGCAGATGGCTCTTCCTGGATAACAGCAAGGCCTGTGCCACAGTCTGTCCAACCCCAAACCAGCTCCAAGGAGCACAATGGGGTCTGCCTTCCATGCAGAGCACCTCTCTCCAGACCCTTCCTAATCCTGCAAGAGAAACACCACCCTAAAGACACCACTAAGATGGAAGAAGAACTGTACTTACTGTCCCGGGCAGCGTGAGCTATGCTGGGGTCCACAGCTGCAGGAGAAAACAAAGCTGGCATCACCCTTTGGGCTATGGGAATTCCCTGGGCACAAAGCCAAGGTTGTTCCTCAGACAGTCATTGATCTGGCCTCTCTTGTGGAGTCTCTCCATGCAAACTGGCAGGGCAAGCTGCTCCTGCCTGGCCTCTGGGAGCTGAGGGAGCAAACTTTTCTTCTGCAGAGGGAGAACTCATCCCTGTCCCTCTTCCCTGGGCTCAGAAGAGATCACAGAGCGTTCCAGCAAGGGGAAGCAGGTCTGTGCAGCCCCCTTCAGGCTGTACATCCCATTAAGCTGTGCTGTGGATATCCAGGTCCTTACAACACCCTCAGGGCTGGCTTTCCCATAGGAGGGATGTGACCAACACCTTCTCCTTCCCGAGAAATATCCCACCTAGTCCCATGCAGAGGCCCAGGGACAGCGGAACCAATACTCACGGAAAGCGATGACCGACTCCACCTTCAGCACGGGGTTTCTCAGGCGGGGATTCCACCTCTGCACCAGGCTCTGCTTGTCAGCCATCGCCCTGTCCAGGCTCTCTTCCCGGTACTTGGGCACAAGGAATTCTGACCAGTAGTAGGCAATGACACTGCCTTCACTATGGAAAGGGCAATTGTGGGGTGAGGGCAAGAACAGACATGGGAGGACTCAAATGCCACTAGAAGAAGAGGCCAAACTACTTGATGAGCCATTTTTGGAGCCTGGCCACAGGGAAGGGAGAGTTTCAGTGACAAGTTAAGCAAACAGCAAAAGCCCCTGCCAGTCCAGGGAGTCCATTTCAGTGCTGCCAGGTACAGTTCATTGCACCATACCCAGATTTTCCCAAGAAATCTGGCCGAAAAGAAAATGTATTTTCAGGTCACTTTTTGCTGCTCATCCTTTCCTTTGTCGCTCAGTGTGACTACTGGAGTGCTTCCATCCCAGCAAACCCAGGAGGAGGGTAAATGGCTGGTATAATATCCCAGCATCCCAGATGGGGCTCAGGCAGTGCCTAACACTCACCTGAAGGCAGTGATCACTGTCTCTTTGTGGTAAGGACCAATATCAGCATGATTCTTGTAGATCTCCTCCACCTGAAAGGGGTAAAAAGGGGTGTTCACCATGTCTAGAACTGATGAAAAGGGAAAGGCTAAAGACAGACAGAGCTTCAAGCCTACGATGGAAAACCAGGGCACATACCTGGCATCCCTGGGTGCAGGAATCTGCAGAGCCAAAGAAAGAAAGAAGGAGAATTGAGAGCCCCAGAAGAGCCCAGGACTGCCCATCACAGCCTGTTCTGACTCAGCTCACCCCACTCTTCCCTGGGGGAAGTGAATCCCCAAGTCTGAGAGAAGACCAGCCACAGCTTCAGCCTCCTTCAGACACCTTTAGGGCCCTTTCTGCTGCAGTTCCCGGCCCTAACTCATCCAGTGATTCTGAGATGTGCTCTGGCATAGGAGATGCCATGGCACTGGGCTGGAGCTGGGATGCCAAGATCCATCTCCAAAGAAGGTCCTTGCTCCCAAGTCAGTGTGTCACAATGAGAAAGAAAAGCTCCAAGGAATCTTCCATGGCATATCCCCATGGCCATGGGGCAAGAGGAAAATTCCCTGCTTGCAGAAGGAGGGAGGGAAGAAACCTCTTACCGTGCTCTTCACCTTCTTGGCCAACATACTGAACTCTGGAGAGCTGGAGTTCTCATAGGCATCCAGGAATTCCCAGTTCAGAACCCGCAAGTGGCCATTGAAAACCTTCTGGACAGGTGTGTTCCTATCTGGAAGAGAATAGCTCAGGGTCAGTCAGGAAGGGCAGTCAAGGCTGGGACTGGTGTCACAGCAGATCCACAGTGACAGCAACTGGGGCAGGGAGGTGGAAATGGTGCACATGTGAGGGCACATGTGAGCAACATCGGGTAACAAAGCTTTTACATGTGGATGGATATGTTCCCAGGGTGTCACCCTACATGCCACCACCCACCAGACGTCACACTCACATTTGAAGTGCCAAAACAGAAGGCCAGAGGTGAGGGAGACAAGCAGAAAAACAATGATCAGGACGGTGATGACCACCTGCCGCTTTGGGCCACGCTTCTCCATCTTCTTGGAGTTCATGGCAGGGAGGAACTCCACCCCTTCGTCCAGGTTGTTCATGTCCTGGGAGAGAAGGAAAAGCAGGACAGTGGGAAGGCTGTTCCCAAAGCCTGGCTTGGGGAGGTCCGGCCACAGAGCAGCCTGAAGCAGGTTTGGGGACAAGGAATGCGACAGTACCGAGGGCAAACCTCAGCATCGGCAGCTCCACAGCTGTGGACAAACCCTCTGCTTTTCTGCACACACCTAATTCCTTTTTGGGCCTAATATAAGGTCACGAGCTCAAGCAAACTCAGGGGAAAGCCCACACATCCTCCTGTGACCATGGCAGGGTCACAAGCCTACAAACTCCAAAATCTGCCTCTGCAGATGAAACTGCAGAGAAAAATTCATCCCAACTAAGTGCTCATTGCGTGCAGCTATGTCACCCAGAGCTACTGGGGAACAGCATGCTATAAAATCGCATTTCCCTAAAAGAAGAAATCAGGCTGCTTCTTTCCTTTACATTTTCACAGCTCTCTGTCATATCTCCTGGGTGACTAGCACTCCTGTGTTTTTGCTTGGAGTTTCCCATCCAGCACAAACATTCATTAAAAGAAATAAACCAAAATATTAAGATGAACACACAAGATAGCCCCACAGTCCACAAGCAACCATGCTCTTGGGACAAGATGTGGAAGAAAGGAACAAGGAATAGCAAGAATAACTCTTGCTGTTATCAGCACCCCGTAATGGGCTGGGTGAAGAAGTGGAAGATGTGTTGAAGCATTGAGCTCTGTATCAGCTATAAAATCATTGGTGCCCCTGGGTTTCACTTTCTCCCACTTTGTGTTCCGTTCCTCCATCCTTGCCTTGCCCATGTACCTGCACCTCTGACCTGGGGTGGGGGTTGGAACAGCTGCAGACCCAGATGTTTTCAGAGGATCCCACAATGCATCCTTGGCACTGTTGGACATCGTCAGGGCCCGGATCTGCACCTACCCTGGCACTTCCTCTCCTCCCAGCACTGGCAGTGATGTGGGCAGAGCTAACCACATCTGCCTACGATCTGTGCCTCCCCTGGGCAGGAGGGGATCTATGCCTGCTGCAAAGGCCCAAAACAGGAGGATCCCTCTGCTCACCACCTGCCCACTTTCTCCTTAGCAGACATTCAGCAGCTTCCTGGGCTCTGGAACTTGAGAACAGACACCACGGCACAAAGTGCCGACTCGCACAAATCCACAGCATTTCACGTTTTCTGCACTCCAGGGTGATGTTGTCTCCACAAACACAGGGTCAGACTCTGCCCGTCCTCTCTCAGCCCAGAGATCACACAAACCTACTCCAACAGCTTGGGTTAATTTGATGCAAATGTCAAGAGTCCCTAAATTCAGGAAAAATATGGACAAGGTGGATATGGCTTGATAGGATACAGGGGAATGGCTTTGAAATTAAATATAGCAAATAAATATAAGCTATATAAATATATAAATAAATATAATGTTAGAGAGGATACTGGAAAATTCTTCCCTGTAAGGGTGGTGAGGCCTTGGCACAGGGTGCCTCATTCCTGGCAGTGTTCAAGGCCAGGTTTGACAGAGCTTGGAGCAGCCTGGTCTAGTGGAAGGAGTCCCTCTGAGGAAGGAGGACCTCTGAGCCTGCTGTGTTTACATAGGGAATAAATCATCCTCACTGCATTTCCTCACTGAACTTCCAGTAGGTGCTTCATCTTATATTTCCTCAGCCTCGCCTGGCAGGAAAAAGCCCAGCTCCCACTTGAAGCATTCCCCCAATTCTTTCGTCCTTTTCTTCACCCAATGCCTGTGCTCTCCTCCCACTCTCCACACCCCACTGCAGCCTCTCCTCCTTTAGGTATTTGCCTGGGGCCCTTCACAAGGGAAAGAAAGGGAAGTGGCAGGCACCTTACTCTGAGTTTTTGTCAAGGACTCTAAGCTTAATCTTCTGCAAACACCAGAAAACCACCAAACCAGAGCAACCCAGCAGTTTTCACACCAGCTGCTCTCAGAATCCTCACAGTTTATCATTTAGCAGTTCAGGAAAGGAGCCTTCGTTCATTTTTGAGTTTTACTGTCTAAGGCTAGGCAGAAAGAACTGTTTCCATCCCCAAAAACCCACCTCAAAAATAAACAGACCTCGCAGGCCTGCAGAGGACAACCCTATGGGGAATGCTCCTGTTTGGCTTTAATCTTACACAAAAAGCTTGAAGATATAACCCAAGGAAACTTTGAAACATATGACACACAAAATAAAGCTTAAATACATAGAGACATCCTAAATCAAGAAACTCTTCAGTCAAAGCCAAAACTACCTGGAGTTTGACACACTGTCTTCCAAACATCCATCTGGCTCCTACCAGTTTTCCAATCACATAATACCCCCCCACCCCCCCAACCTGGAAAAGAGAAGAAACTGGCCACAAAACTTGCAAACACATTCTCTCTCCCTCCACAGTGCTGTTCACAATGCTGAGCCTTCTCAGGACTTCCAAGATATTGCTGCTGTTGGCAGAAAGTGAAGTATTTAATTCTTTATTAACATCTGCAGGAGCCTGGGGCAAGAAGAGAGTCTCAGGGGCTTATGTGATCTATCAGTTTCCTCAGACTTCCTGGAGCCAGAGAAAAAACTGCAAAGAAAACCATTTTTCCATAAGAAAATCCTTCAGCCCTCTGCAGAATTCCTACACTTCAGCTTCACCAAGCTGTCAGAAAAAAAATAAGGCTCAATGGCAAGCAGGAGTTCCTGCTGTACAACACTGCACAGCTGTGGCTGATGCATTGTAACATTCCCTGTGTCCTTGCAGAGAGAAAGCTCTCCCAGGGAGAAAATCATCGCTGTGATTAAATCAGAAGGCAAATAGATCTCCCCTCTGCCTCCAGCACATACAGGCACATGCACTGTTCCTGGGAGCAAGGAAATTAGGCAGGAAAAATCACCATCTGCTCTTTCTTTAGGCAATTTCTCTGTCTTCCTTGGAAAAAAAAAAAAAAGGATGAAAAATGTTAAATCTGTGAGTTACAGCATGCCTTTGTCAGTTAATTCTTGCTCCAAAGCTGAACCAGCAGTAACACAGGAGAAAGGACAGGAGTGCAGGGACTTCTGGGAAGGTTTCTTTTGTTTTTCCTCCAGTACAAGGTGCACAAGCAGCCACTGACTTGCCAGAATTTACCTTGTGACTATAGGCAGATAGACAGGAGACACCATCCAAAGAGGTTTCCCTCCTTTCTCATCCTCTGTGCTGTATTCCAGCTCTCATCCTCTCCCATTCCCATACCTTATGGATGCCATTATGCTCCTCAGCCAACACATACACTTGTGTGAAGAGCCCTCACCCATCACGGCCTGGATAAGCAACATCCATTCCTGCAAACTCTTCCCAATACCCAGAGAAGGATCTGAAGCATCCCTCAAGCACTGCTGGAATGATGAATCAGGCCATGCAGAAGGTCTCAGTTGAGGTCCCATGTCCCGAGCTCTAAGAGGCTGAAACCTCCCTGCCCACACTCCACACAAAATCCACTAATTTGACCTGAGGACCAGACTTACCTGTGCAGCTCAGCCTCTGCCCCTCTCATTTCCGGTCCTACACATCCCCTTCACTCCCAACACTTGGGAGTTAAAATACCCTGTCACCATCCTCTGAGCTAGATGGAAACCAGACAAAACCACATGCAAGATAGGCTCAAAGATCCCAGTTAAATCAAGAAAAAGACAATGGCAATGTTAATCTCCTTTAGTTGATGGCTGCTGCACATTTTCCTCACATGCTCTGAATAGTGACAGCAGTAAACTAGAGACTAGAGAGTTGAACAAGTCCTGCTCTCACCTTGTCCATGGCTCCTCCAGAAACCATCTGTAGCCAAGTGACTCAAGGTCTGACTGTCTCACCCTTCTTGAGGAAACTGCTCCAATAAACATTATTAACAGAAAACCTCCCTTGATATTCTCTCTGCCTTAGTCACAGGAGCATTTACTTCCTCCTACTCCTCACTCAGTCCTTGCTGACATGGCCAGGCTCCCCACACAGGGTTAGAGGCATAAGGTCACAGCATCAGCTGTGGCAGCAAATCCAGTTCAGGGAAAGGTTCAGACAGGCTCTGCCCCAGGTCTCTCATGCCTCAGTTTCCCCTGAGTACTGACTCCACAAAGAAACTCTGAAAAGAAGTGTACATAGGTGGATTTAAAGAGCACTTGGAGGGCTCCTGCTCCTCTGTGCAGAGTCCGAGCTCAGTCCTGGGAAGAGTAGACTTCCCAGTCCTCCTCTGTAAGCCACACAATGTATTTTTAGACAGTGACTGTCTAAACTGGACAAACCAGATGCAGAAGTGACTAATTCTGTCAGCAGGAAATGCAGCTGGCAGACAGCGGTGGTGGGAACCTTACAAGATCTTACGGGAAAGCAGAGATCCTCCTGCAGTGGAGGATCAAGGAAAGGCTGGGATATGCCACGGAGTACAGCTCTCCAGCATGATGTATGCAAAGTAGGGGTACCTCTGGGATCAGTATCCCTCATAGAGGCTGGTTTCTGCCTTGTTTGGCAGTCCCACCAAGATGGTGATGTGTCCCAGGCACCAAACCCCTCACTGTTCCCCTCTCCCCCAAAACAGCTGCTCCATCTCTCCCTCAGTGTCTGCATTTGTTCACAGGACACTGACTCACAGAAGGACTGGGCTCCTGGCCATTAATTTCACCAGTCCCTTATGACCACCAGGTAATTTGTTCATCCAGCACCAGACGTGACGTTCACCTACTTCCTTTGACTCTCCCAACTCCAGACTCTGCTAGTCTGCCACAGGACTGCTCATGGCCAAAGCTGCCCACATCATACAAGGTAAGAGCAGGTATGCAACCAAATCAAGTCTCACAAAAAGTCACTGTTTGATACCAATGTACACAACCAAGAAAAGGAACCCATAAAATGCCAAGCTGGAGGAGATGTAGGGAGGTTGGAGATGAAGCAGTCATTTGACTGCATGGTTAGACTCTTGAGGGCAATTACAACTTGCAGATCCCAGCCTGTGTATCCAAGAGGCAATTCCCGCCTCTCCTTTTCCAGCCACACCTGCCTCGGGTGGTGTTCAATAAAAACTAAAACAAGTACCACATGAGAAATGAGAGGGATGAAACCTGTCGACTCAGCCACAATCTCAGGACACAGCCAGCAAGCCAGGTCAGAGCTCAGGAGACCAACCGAGTGGGCTTGTGTGGCAAAAAGAGCCAGAAAAATAGTATTTTCAAAAGCTGAGAATTCCTGGATCACATTGAAACACCATCTGTGCAGTGCTGGCATGAGAGGAACCAGCCTGTTTCCCACCAGGAAAAGTAAAACAAATGTAAATAGCATGTGCAACTCACTTCACCCACATAACTCAAGTACAGCTACACCATTTCTTAAATCAACTGCTGCACCATCTCTTGTTGCAAACCCCAACAACTTCTCTGGAAAAATATCTGATAAGAATCATCTGCTCACATCTCTTCTTACTCTTAAAAAGAAATACATGGAAACAGCACACATGGGAGCGAAGCTTAGGTGAGGCATATTCGTGCTGTGTTGCCCCACCACGGGCAGCAAAGCACTGAAGAAACTCTGCCAGCACATTATTTTTTGTCTTCAGTCCTGTATTAAGGGCAATGAAGCTATAAAATGATGACATCAAAACTAAAAAGGGAATATGGGGCAAGAGCTCAAGGACAGTCCTCCACACTGTGTCTTCCAGGCACAGAGGGCAGGTGCAACAGTAAAAGATACAGGTCACACACCTATTTCACACACTAAGTTTGTGCTTAACCCTCTACAGCATTTGATTGTCTTGTGACCACCCTGAGTCATACAAGAAACCAAATTCCTTTAGGTTTATTACAGAAGAAACTCATGTTAATGTTTGCAGAGATAGCACAGGCTTGGCTTGCTGCCTCATCCAGGCTGATCAGTTCAGCTCCGTCCTGCATCACAGCACCTCAGAAAAAGCTACCATGCTTCTTCTGTGTGTGGCAGAAGAGAATTTCACACTTAAGTCTTAGCAACTCTTGGGGAGAAGCTGGGAATAAAGGTACCCTACAGCCCTGATCTGTGTAGCTATGAGCCATGAAATTCCTCCTTAAAGCATAGTGATGTCCCAAGAGCAGCAGAGAAACATGCCACAGATGCAAACAGCTTATTTAAATCACTCATCCGTCTTTGCTGGTACAGACAGAATTGTCTGGAAAACAGAACTGCCTCCAGCAGCTTAACCAAAGCAGCTGAGCCCCAGACCTTGAAGTGTCACCCTTGTGACAATTCACTCATTCCTACAGTTCTGAGGTGGATCAGGACCATGAGTCTCCAATGTTTGAAGCCAACAGCAAGGAAAACATGAGCACCTCCAACCAGGAAAGTCTCTGTCTGCCAAACCCATCCCTGTTGGCTGCTTCCTCCCTGGCCCATGGCCTAGATATTGCAGGGCACTATTTCCCAGTCTGTCCCTGGCGGCCTTTGGATGGAAGCCATACATTCTACCCCAGGCAAGGGGAGAACCTTTGCTCTGATACCTTCCCAGCCAGGCCCTCAAAACACTCTGGTTGCTCCCTTGAGGGTTTTACAGAGTGATCTTTCATTTGTTGAGCAAAGGTCTGGCCTCAGCCCTTTTCTTATTGTGTCTTCCTTATCCCTGTTTGCTTTTGGCACCAACAGCAGCCAAACTGGCCTGAGCAGCAGCTCACCTGCAGGCCATTATCCAAGGAAACACTATGCACCTTTCCAAGGAAGAGCAGCAGCTTCTCATCAGCCCAAGAACTACAGCAGCTCCTTTACCAGCACAGGAGACACAACACATTGCAAAACCACTCATTTACTCCACTCTCATGTTTATAAGGGGCCAAGTCCAACAACAGTCCACTGGGAACAAACTCCTTGGGGTTGTTTCCTGCCAGGAGGGCAGGTACTATCTTCAGGGACGCTGTCCTGGATGAGATCAGCCCTCTTGAATGGACACAGGGGAAAACTGATCAAGAACCAGGGAAGGGACTCGCTCAAGACCTCAGTCCTGCATAAAGACAATTGGAGTACAAAGCTTGCCAGGAGAACAAGCCTGTTGGGAAAGATCATGTCACACAAGTGTCACCTTGACCTGGCCAGGAACAAGGAGCTTAAGCTGAACTGCTTCAGTGAGAGCATCTCCTTCCTATTCCCAGCCATGGCACACACTGGACAGTGGGACTGGAGGCAAGGGAAAATTTCTTGCTGCAGGCCAGCTTTTCAATCAGTGCCAAAACCAGCAGCTCTTTTGGTGCCGTTAGATAATAACTACTAAAGCCAGGCCTCTGAGACAGACACCACACAGTCTGCAGGTGGGGTGGGAAATGCTGCTGTCCTGCTTTAACCCAAACCCCTGTGTTTGGAACAGCTCTGTGGCACAGAACAGGCCCTGGAGGCACAAACTCAGACATCCCTGCCCAACCGTCAGCCAGAAGAACTACACAAGAAGCTCACTCAGGTCTCAGAACACACAGATAATGCAGCGGTTAATTACTGAAACCCCACAGCCCTCGGTTAAAATTGGTCCTTATGACCCTTGAATAGGCTTAGTTGGACCTGTTGCTAAACCACCTAGAGCTAGGCTCTGCACACAGCTCACCAGCACGGAGTTTACCTTTACTCTAAACTCCAATGCCCTCAGCTTAAGCCGAAACCAAAACCCCCGGAACAACGGCAGCACCGACACCGAGGAGATCCAAAGCCAGCACAGACAGGTGGAGATCTCCACTTCCCCAAAGCTCTTTTGGATTTTTTTTCCTGCTCTGCTGAGCTCAGCAATGTTCCCCAAAGAGATTCCCCTGACCTTACCCAAGGGTAAGCTGAATCTCCCCCTTCCTGAGAGATCCAGAGCCGCCTCGAACCCACCAGACTCAAAGGAACCAGAGCGAGCAGAGGGCAAGGCAGCTCGGCAAAAGGCTGGCAGGTGTTCTGGGAGTTCCCCGCGCCCAGGTGCGCTCTCACCTGCAGCTGGGTGCTGTAGCGCACGCTGGCACAGCTGGCCGGGGGACCGCGCTCCATGGCCGGGCTCAGGCCGCCATGGCACGCTGGCTCCGGCCCGGGCACGGCGCCCAGCTCCTCCTCCCTGCGCTCCCGGCAGATGCGGGCAACCGGGAACGCCCCGCGGCTGCTGTGCCGCTCCCGTGCCCAGCTGCGGCTCCCGCCTCTCCGCAGAAATAAGGGGAAAACCCCGCTGCAAAGAGGGCACCCTGAGCACGAACAGATAGTTTATCCCAGGGACAAGCCTCATCCCAACATTATCCCAGGGACAATCACAAACATTTGGTACATTCAGAAGCGAAATATTCCTTTTTCCCCGCCTGAAACCTGCCCTCACAGCAAGGCTACAGCACTGTAGGAATGAGCTTTCTCTTGGCTAACAGAGACCGGATGCAAATTGAACAACACAGCAGTGCTGCAGAAACTTGACGTGGACCCAAATGTGGCAGTCAGGGGATGTCACACAGCAACAGCCCCTGGGGATTGTGTGGCTTCATAATAGAGAGGGGAAGGAGGGACTGGGGTTCTGAGAACGCTCTTATGCAGGTTTGAAATAATTTCTAACGCTGAGAGCTGCATTCAGTCTTACTTCACCATTTACCCCTTTTTGAAAAGATGATTCATACACACACACTCCAATATTTAGGTTTCTCACATTCAAGAGCAAGTCAGGATTAAATTATCTGGATCAAACTTTTCCATGGAAAGGTTCTTCCTTTCTTCGTCTTACATGTGACAGTCCATATGAATATGTGATACGCGCATCAAAAGTTGAACTGGCTACCCCACCACTGACCCAAACCTTTATACACCGATTGCATTCAGCCCTGAAACTGAATTTTTTAAACACTTGAACAGTTAAAATTTCCCAAAAATCTGGTTCTGGTACAACAAGTGCTGCTGATCACACGCAGGAAATCCCTTGCTGAGTCTCCTTTGTTTTCCCTTGCTCTAAATTGTCCCCTGAGCAAAAGTTTTGCGAGCTTTTTGCAGGTGCTTTTTGGGGGAAAAAAATAAGAGACGGAGTGAGGTCTCTGATCCTGCTGTGGTGAAAAGCACAACCCAACTTCTGTGCTCTCGTAGAAACACATAAACCACCGCCTTCCCTGCCCCCTCAGCAGCTGCCAGAATTCCACTCATCGCAGAACACGGCACAGGAGGAAGCATCCCTGGATTTAACGTACTCCCCTTGAAAAGGTGCCATGTTAGTCAGGCTGCTGATGTCAGGACCTCTCAGCGCTCCCGCTGATGCCCAACCCTAGCCAGCGCTGTTTTTACAGCCACTCCCTTACCTGCCTGGCTACAGTCTGTCTTAACACCCCCGTGAAACAACATATTTTGTGTACAAAGCGGATGCTCCCAGCTGAACCACTGCTCCTGCATTCTACACACTTTTCCTGTTTTGCGCATCCACCGGTCTCCTCCGGGCTGATGCCAGGCAAACACCCGTGCTCGGGGATGTGAGCGATGAGGGCAAAATGTGAAGATCCACAATCCCTGGTTCGACACAGAGCTCACTGTTTCCTGCCAATTCGAGCCACTGACATTTTACAAACTGATTCATGAGCCCTCTTTGAACAAGGGGATGCAGTCACCGTGGGGAAAACCAGCAAGCAGTACATGTGCTAAATATAAATATTATACAGCTGGGAGACAGCTGGTTCGAGGCCTCAATACCAGGATTCCCGTTTGTGTGCTGCTGGAGCCATTACACCGAGTCACCGTGGTGCGAACAGGTCCCCTCCTGGACACTTTACAGACCCAAAACATACAATAACAATTCCCAACCCGTCTGCCACGTGCCTTTTTTGGTGAGAGACTTCCATGTCTGACTGAAGGATGCTGAGCCCAGCCGAGGAACGGTGAAAATGCAATAAAGCATAAAATTCAAGGCACTCACCCGCATGCAATGGCAGCAGTCAGCCGCAAAGTCTCTGTTTGTTTCCGCTGGAACCACTTGGGTTTTTTAAAAGCTGTCACCTCCTCCTTGCGTTGTCTCAATGTAGCCACAACAGCATCCTGAGAGCAGAGCCGAAGTCTGGGAGGAAGGAGAGTCCTGAAATCTGAGAACCAAGTCCGGCTTGGTCAGAATCTGTGCAAGCTGAACGAGCTAAATCGCTCTGAGCTCGAACCCCAGACAAGGATCAGCTGCAGAAGCAGCAAACTCTGGGCAGGCAGGATCCTTCCGCATCAGCTCCCAGCCCTGGGAATGCCATGCACGTGAAAGAAGGGAAGAACTGCTTACATAAGGAATGAAGGCCGGCTGCCTGCGGGGGAAAAGTCTTCTGGTGGAGGCACTTGCAAGGAATTCTAGCGAAGAAGCACCGTCCATCCACACCAGCGGCGGGCCAGATTCGGTCAGGGACAAAGGCTTTTCCTTCCCGTAGTGCGGCTCAAGGATTGTGCTCTTAGAGCGACTCCCACATTCAAATTTCACCGACAGTGCCCTCCCACCCAGATTCCTGCCAAGCAACCCCGAAACCACCCCATCTCAAACGCTCAATCCGGTCCGGCAAGTTCCAAAGCATTACAAAAGATTGTGAGAGAGATAAAACTCACGGGGTGTCCTGTTACTTTGCATTCCAAACAGTAAATAAAAGGCTGATTCAGTGGGAGGAGAGGTAAACGTCATCCAGCAGCGCTGTGCTTTCCACCTGAACAGGCAGTCCCCGAGCAAAGGCTGGGTAGCGCTGGGGATGGGCGCAGTCATCTTGGGCTTATCCGGCCTCTCCATCTGCAGTGCAAGGGAATAATTACTGACTGTGGAGAATGGGAGCTGGAAAAGTGTAGTGAGTTGCCCTCAATTGGCCACAGGCTGCTTTGGGGCAGCACAGGGAGGTGGCACTCCCCTTCCCAAAGCTGTTCAAGGATTACTGTGTCATTTGGATGGGAACTTCTCCTTTGATCTCAAATGTTTCTCTCACCAGCTCGGGAATGAGAGCCCTGCTCCCAAGACGTGATTTTAGCGGAGGTCAGAACTTTGCCCTCCTGAGATCATGAAAGCTGGCCAGAACCAAGGGGTCTAGTGCCCTGTTCCGTCCCAGGGATGACATGGGCATGAGAGCAGCCTCCAACACAGCCCAGACAGCTCCTAGACTCTCTTCCAAAATCTAGGGGTGTCATTTGTCGTGCGTCTACTTCTGGTGCCAGCCACCTGTCAGTCATGGGGCTCCCAAAGGAATACAAACCACTAGGAAACACTAGAATGTAAACTCGCTGCCGGGACTATAAAGACAGCCAGGCGGCCTTCTTGAGCTCTTCCATGGCTCGTGAAAGCAGAGAACCTCTTTTGTGAGCTCTGAATCAGCAGCAGCAGGGTTTGTCAGCCAAACTGTAAATGCAAGAGTGGACAGGCCTGAACGCCTGGTTTCTGGCACAGTGTTTTGAAACCACTGGGCACGCCCAAAGCTCCAAGTCAGGTAAAGTCTGCCTTCTAACGAGCTGCGAATGTGTAAACTGAGGCCTTAGCTTAAAGCAGAGAGATGCAGACAATGCGCTGGAATGGCCCATTTCGTTTTGGTTTATTACAAACAGGTAGAACTGCCTCAGCTCACCTGCCTTGCCTCCTTATTTTCCACAAGTTCAGACTTTGTGTCCGTGTTTACAACTAAAGACAAAGCATGCAGCTTGGACTTTTCACTAACTCCTTTTGTTTCCTCACTTTGTTGGTGCACAGGACCAGGGATGCTGGGTTTTGCTGTTTCATGGTTCAGCTTCTGCTGTCTTTCAGACGGAACTGCCTGATGTTCTAGCTGTCCCAGGGTGCTGGACACTGCACATGCTGTTGATGTGTCCACCTAAGGCAGGAAAACAGGCTCTGAGCTCTCCCCCAGGTCTCAGTCTGGCAGAGGTGAGAATTAATCCGTGCTCTCCTGGATGGTGCTAGATGCTCCCTGCTGGCTGGATCATGCTTGCATGCCTGCTTTAGTCCATCTTCCACCCCGAAAGCAGCACATCTGGGTTTAATATTTGTCTGGCAACTCCCCTCCTCTCACAACAATCTATTCTAGCATTAAGGTGTCTTTTGAGTTTCTGTAATATCCAAACTATATCTCTCTCACTGCATGAAAAATTGGTGAACTGAGCAATTCTCTACAATTCAAGTGTTTGTTGCTGACTCCCAAGGGCTGAAGGACAGCCCTCGGATTCCTTCCACCAGATGGCAGAGAAATGTTGGGAAACCTGCCTCACCTTGCAACCCATCTCAGCTCCTGAGAGAAGAGATCACTTCCCTTGGAGAATATATGAACTGGGACCACTGTTCCCACCCACTGGTTGTTTTCTGTGATGCTTGACTTAAAGCATAAAAAAGCAGGAAAAAGGTAAACAGGGATTAATTCCAGTCCTAAAGAAAACTGTGCAATTCTTGACAAAATATTAAAATTCAGGTGCATACACACAGTCAATGGACGTTTCCTTCCCACTAGAAGGACTTCCTTTTCTGCTAAGTGAGCAGAAAACTGCGCTTTCACACACACACACACACACACACACACCATTTCTTTGACTCACCTCCACAACACAAGTTTAAAAGTAAGAATACAATAAATCTTGTCAACCAGCCTAATTCAGTTTTGTAAGTATAATTACAAAGGACTCACCGCTCTGACTGGGACTCTCCTGGTCACAACTGCCTGAAAACAAACTAAGCTTTTCTGTTGCCCTTCAAAGCAATAGGGTGCTAATTTTCTGCCAAGTAAGTACTTAGGGCTTTTTGGGAAATACTCAGCTTTGCACATTAACACCTTCCCTCCTCCCAGCTGTCCTAGCAGAGGTTGAACAACAGCTAACTTCAGGATTTTTGGTAAAGTACGGAGGCTGTATATGACATTGCAATGATGAAAGTGACAGGAGAGGTAAGGAACAGCCTTTGCACCAGCACCGGCACCTTCACATCCATTTCAGGGGCCATTGTAAATTGGAAGTCATTCTCAGTACAGGATCAGTGACAAAAGCAAAAGCTCAGCTTACCAAATTATTAAACTGGGTAAGTTGGGTTGTCATTAAGGTACTCAGGACATTCCCAGCTGTAATAAAGAATTGGGTAAATAAAAATTCGGAATAAAAGGTTTAAATAAAGTATGTGTAATTATAACTAATGAAAATATGGAATAAGGAATTCTCCTCCAGGTCGAGGCAGAATTCCTTTTCCAAAGTCACGGATTGCAAAAGAACCCCCCCCAGATAACAAGCTTCAGCAGGCTCATCAACTCGGAGGAAAGGACAGGACACAGGCCATCATAGAAACAAAAGAACTAGCCTGAAAGTCTACCTCCAGATAAAGGCAACGCCCGGCCGATTTCGGCCGGAGACCATCAAGCAAGACAAAAGGGACGAGCCCCAGGAAAATGGTCGTTGCCAGAATCGAACACCACACCCGCCAAACCCATACTACAGAAACTCAATCAAGAAAGACAAAGAAGAGACTACTCCTCCGAGATATCCATCGGGGCGCTAGCCCGGATCCCTCAATTTCTGCTGTGATGAAATATGTTAAAATACATACAGACTCACTTTGCATTTGAGGAGACTCTGCCCAGACACTTACTGACTCAATGTTCTAGGCCAGGAAATCCATTCACCCGACAATCAGGGACACTTGGTGAATGGAAACTGGTTGGAATTCTAGCCTGGGGACATAAAATCCCTATAAAAACCCAGGCCAGAGAACCCTCAGACGTGGATTTGGGAACACCTATACCTTGCGTATAGACCCTGTCCACCCAGCGCTGCGCTGTCCATTTATTGTGGTTTTTCCTCGCTGTTCGTTGCTTTATTAATTTATAATAAATTAATCTTTGTTAATCTTTAATCTGCCGTTGCATTTATAACAGATTGGTGCCGTGACTCGGATCGGAAGAAACTGTGGGAGAATCTCGCTGTCCAGGGGGGTACCCCTGCTGATTTCAGCGGCCTGGGGAGCAGAGACCCTCCGCAGTTCGCTCCGATTGCCGAACCAAATTTAGGCTGAGGAAAAAACCATAATAAAGAGGAAACGGATCCAGAGAGCTCAGGAAGGCGAGGAGCCTTCGGGAAAGCCGCGGCTTGGTAGCTCATAAAAAGTCATACGTGCACGAAGACGCCCTCGCAGGAAATTGCTGTAAGTACTGTGAGGTTGAGCAGGTGATCGGGCGAGTTTGTGAGAGACGTGACCTGGTCACGAAGCGAGTGTGGACTTCAAGGCCGCGTTTCCATCCTCCCGCGAGGGAATTGGCCGGCCGCGAAGGAAGCGATTCTGTGTGAAAGGGTCTCTCTTTCCTTACTCGTAAAGCCTGAGGCTAAAGGGAGTCTCAGGGGACCGATCAAAGGGGGGCTGAGAGAGGAAGGGACGTCCAGTCGAGCTCTGGAACTGGTAAACTCTCTCAGCCAAAAGATTTAGAAAGTCGAAACACCGAGAAAACCCCGGTACAGCTAACCGAGAGGTAAGTATTGGTGCGATCTAGGACTTTCGGAAGCGAAAAAAGAAAGACGAACACAACGCAGAGCAGGTAAGAATCGTAAGAAAATGGGACAGAGAAAAAGTAGAGTGCAAAAACTAGATAACGAGAAAAGCCCATCAGAGGAATCAAAACAAATGCTAGACATCCCACCGGAGAGTCCTTTAGGGTGGATGTTGAGAAATTGGGAAAGTTGTCCCGAAAAACGAGGGAAATCCAAGGCAAAAATGATTTATTACTGTGCCGAGATTTGGGGAGGACAGGAATTAAGAAACTGTCTCACTTGGCCAGTATTGGGGACATTTGATAAATGGACGTGCAGAGAATTACTCGCACACATAGAGAAAAAGGTCTCGTCAGACGCTGAGGAGAAAGAATATGCCAAACTCTGGTTAAATACCAAAGTACGGCTGTTTCCAGTGAAACAGAAAAACGAACATAAAACAGAGACCTGGGAACCCCTGGATCACTTACCCCCTCCGTACCGCGGGCCAGTAGAGCCTCCGGTGATGGACCAAGTAGTACCATCAGCACCCGAGGGTTCCATGGGGCAACTGGCAGAAGCACGCTCCCCTCAACCACCGGGAGTAGTGCCGGAAACCCTCACTACCCCCCCACCTGCAGAAAACCCAGTCACCGCACCCTCTTTGGAGTCGGTGTTGGCGCAAGGATGGGGCTTACCCCCTCCACAAATCCCGGTCCGGCCACCACAGCTGGGACCACCGAAAGTATCAGAAGGGAACCCTCTGAGTCACTTAGCTGCGGCAGACATCCCGCCAGCAATGAGGGGAAAACCTCCCGCAAACTCCAGTTCCCCTCCTGCAAGCAGGACTCGGTGGAAATCAAAAATAGGGAATGGAGAATGGGGAGAGACAGAAAATGGGCATCGAATGTTCCCTCTCAGGGAAGTGCCAACCGCCCCCGGAATAATTGGATTTGTAAACGTGCCCCTTAACTCAGGGGATGTACGAGCATTCAAAAAAGAAATGGGGCGACTGCTAGATGACCCATTTGGAGTGGCCGAAAAGTTAGACGATTTTCTAGGGAGTAGTATTTACACCTACAAAGATCTCATGGCCATCCTGAGATCCCTGTTTAGCCAGGAGGAGAGAGAAACGATTAAGCAGGCGGGCATCAGAGACTGGGAAAGGCGTCACCCGCAGGGAACACCCGGTGACCAAAAGTGGCCGAGTGTGAGCCCGAGTTGGAGCACCCAGACCGAGGAAGGAAGAAGAAGCATGATAGATTTAAGGAATATCATCGTGCAAGGAATAAGAGAGGCGGTCCCCAGAGGACAGAACATTAGCAAAGTATTTGGGGAATGTCAAGGAAAGGAGGAATCCCCTACCGAATGGTTAGAAAGGTTGCGGAGAAGTCTGCAGATTTACTCCGGGACTGATCCCAGTTCCCCGGTGGGGGAGGTCCTGCTTAAAACGCAGTTTGTGGCTAAATCATGGGAGGACATTAGGAAGAAACTTGAGAAAATTGATGGATGACAGGAGAAGAGTCTCCAAGAGCTTCTAAGGGAAGCTCAGAAGGTTTATATGAGGAGAGAAGACGAAAAACAGAAACTTCAAGCCAAAATATTAGTGGCTGCAGTAAAAGAAGTTCAAAAACACGAACAGAAACAGGGTAAACCGATACCTAAAAAACAAAAAGGATCTCAGAAGGAGGAAACTCCTCCTCGAAAGGATCCTCCAGAGTGTTTCTACTGTAAGAAAGTAGGACACATAAAAAGGGATTGCAGGAAACGAATAAAAGATGAACAAATATTTAAAGAAGATTAGGGAAGTCTTGGGCTCTTTCAAATGGGGACAGTAACAGCAAAAGAGCCCTTGATAAAATTGAAGGTAGGTCCCCACCGCCAGGAAGTGAGTTTCCTGGTTGATACCGGGGCTGAGAGAAGCACCCTGCAGAAGTTACCTATAGGGTGTGAAACGAGTAAAGAAAAAGTAATTGTAATTGGCGCAAAAGGAGATCCATTTAAAGTCTCGGTAATCAAGGAGGTGGAAATCGAGTCGGAAAATAAGATATGTTTAGGAAATTTGTTGCTTGTGGAAGAAGCAGACTACAATCTATTGGGAAGAGATATGATCATAGCTTTAGGAATAAATATCATTGTGAAAAATTCAGAGTTAGTAGTGAAGGTGTTGCATTTGACTTCAAAAGATGAAAAAGAAATTGACCCCCGAGTATGGCACTCAAAAGGGGAAGTGGGAAAATTAGATATTGCTCCCATCAAAATTGAAATTGAAAATCCAGAGAATCTGATAAGGATCCGACAATACCCCATCCCAGCCGAAGGGAGGAAGGGTTTGAAATTAATAATTGACGAGCTGCTTAAAGGAGGCACGCTCGAGCCCTGCATGTCCCCACATAACACCCCCATCCTGGCAGTAAAGAAAGCTGATGGGAACTTCCGATTGGTTCAGGACTTGAGAGCTGTAAATGCTAGAACCCGAACCAGGTTTCCGGTGGTAGCAAATCCTTACACTCTACTAAACAGACTCTCACCAGAGGATGTATGGTATAGTGTAATTGATTTAAAAGATGCATTCTGGACATGTCCTCTGGATGAAGGGAGTAGGAATTTTTTCACTTTCCAGTGGGAGGACCCAGATACCAATCGAAATCAGCAATTGCGGTGGACAGTCCTTCCACAAGGATTCGTCGAATCTCCGAACTTATTTGGACAAGCCTTAGAGCAACTACTCACTCAATTCACTCCAGAGGAGGGGACAAAACTATTACAATATGTAGACGATTTGCTAATCGCCGGGATCACGGAGGAGCAGGTGAAGAAATGTACCATTTCCCTGCTGAATTTTCTGGGACAAAAAGGATTGAAAGTATCTAAATCCAAGCTGCAATTCACAGAGCCCGAAGTAAAATATCTTGGACATTGGATATCACAAGGGAAAAAGAAATTAGATCCCGAGAGGGTGGTGGGAATTCTTGAACTTCCTGCCCCACAAACCAAGAGACAAATTAGGCAATTTTTAGGGCTCATGGGATATTGCAGACAATGGATTGAAGGATACAGCGAAAAGGTGAAATTTCTGTATGAAAAGCTAAATACAGATCGATTAAAATGGACAGGGCAAGACGAAATTAAATTTCAGGAATTAAAGAATGCCCTTGTCACTGCTCCAGTTCTAACATTACCAGACATAAGTAAAGAGTTTCAACTGTTTGTTGATATAAGTGGACAAACAGCACAGGGAGTTTTGACCCAGGAATGGGCAGAAAAGAAGAAACCCATAGGGTTTTTGTCCAAAATCCTAGATCCAGTCAGTCGGGGCTGGCCTACATGTCTGCAAGCAATTGTGGCAGTAGCACTGTTGGTTGGGGAAGCCAAAAAGGTAACGTTTGGAGCTCCCCTGATAGTTTATACTCCACATGATGTAAGAAACATCTTACAACAAAAAGCAGAGAAATGGTTGACCGATTCAAGGCTTCTGAAATATGAAGCCATGTTAATCAGCTCGCCAGGACTGGAATTAAGGACAACCTCTGCACAAAACCCTGCGCAATTTTTGTACGGGGAACCAACGGGAAAGCTACTACACAATTGTATTGAGGCAGTAGAATTACAGACTAAAGTAAGACCCGATCTGGAGGATCAGGAATTGGAAGGAGGAGAAAAATGGTTTATCGATGGTTCCTCGAGAATGATAGAGGGAAAACGTAAATCAGGATATGCCATCGTAAACGGCATAACAGGACAGACTGTAGAATCGGGCCCCCTAAAGGCAAATTGGTCAGCACAGGCATGTGAACTCTTTGCTCTCCTAAAAGCCCTCAAAGGCTTGGAGGGAAAAAGGGGAACCATCTATACCAATTCAAGGTATGCATTTGGGATAGTGCATACCTTCGGGAAAATTTGGGAAGAAAGGGGTCTGATCAACACTAAAGGAAAAGGATTGGTACATGAGGAAATAATTAGACAAATTTTAGAAGCGGTCAGAGAGCCACTGGAGATATCTGTGGTTCATGTAAAAGGACACCAGACCGGACGACAATTCCATACAAGGGGAAACAATTTAGCGGATAAAGAGGCGAAAAGAGCGGCATTGTTGACCGTAAGTATTTCTGAGCTAGTCCCAAGGGAACCTCCAGAGGTTTCAGTGCTTCCTTCGGAAAAGGAGCAGGAAGACTTCAAAAAGGTAGGGGGACATTTCAAAGAGGGTAAATGGTGGTTACCTGACGGGAGGGAGTTGGTCCCGAAGGGGATAGCAAAAGGAATACTCAAAAGACTACATGCACAAACCCATTGGGGAACCAGGGCATTGGCTGAACAATTTTTAAAATTCTTCGGGTGTAAAGGAATCTTCGAGCTCGCAAAACAAGAGGTACAGGGATGCGTGATATGCCAAAAGGTAAACAGAGCGAATTTTCGGCAAACCAATTGGGGAGGTGGGCCAATCTCATACCGACCATTTGAAAGAATCCAAGTGGATTTCACAGAATTACCAAAAATTGGCAGAAATAAATATTTGTTAGTTATAGTAGATAAATTGACACATTGGGTAGAGGCCTTTCCCAGAGCTAAGGCTACGGCCCAAACAGTGTCTAAAATTCTACTGGAAGAAATAATTCCTAGATATGGTATTGTAGACCATATTGATTCGGACCAGGGGCACACATTTCACCTCAAAAATTATCAAACAGTTGTCCGATGCATTAGGGATCAGATGGCAATATCATACTCCTTGGCACCCTCAGAGCTCGGGGCAAGTGGAAAGGATGAATCAGACGTTAAAATCACAAATATCCAAATTGACAATTGAAACAAAAATGTCCTGGGTCAAATGTCTCCCCTTGGCATTGCTGAATATAAGAACCATGCCGAACTCAGAAACAGGACTGTCCCCCTTTGAAATGTTGTATGGAATGCCGTACAAGCATGGTATGCCGGTTGAACATCCTCAAACAGAGGATGTGCAACTCCAACCTTATCTCATTTCTATAAATAAAAACTTACAGGAGTTAAGGAGAAGAGGATTGATTCCTCAGAGCAGCATGTTGGGATTTCCGATCCACCAAATTCAACCAGGGGACAAAGTACTGATCAAAGTGTGGAAAGAGCAACCCCTCAGTCCTCACTGGGAAGGACCATTCCTCGTCCTCCTGACTACAGACACTGCGGTTCGTACGGCTGAAAAGGGCTGGACACACTCTTCCCGAGTGAAGAAAGTTTCGGTTCACAATCCCCCCGAGTGGAAAATTGTAACCCCTCCGGGAGAATTGAAAATCAGGCTTCAGCGGAACAACAAATGAGCAGCGAAGACAGGATAAGTTGCACCAATTTTGAATGTTATTGTTTTCCTTTTGTACATTTTAAGTGTGCATATTGTAAACAAACGTGGGTGACTCATTGTTTAGGAGGGCAAAAACCAAGAGGGTTGTGTGCCGCGTGTTACAAAGAGGAATTAGAACAGACCAACCTTTTTCTAGCACTTGCTACCCGGGTGGGTATCTTGGAACTCGACTCTCCGGAGTGGTTCCGATTTTTTCAAAAGGGATTACGAGGCCATTTGGACTGTAAAGCGGAACCTCTAATAATCGAGTGCCGCCGAAACGTAAAAGTACCGTGCAGGAGCGGCACGATCAAGGCATCTCGGTGGGCAACCTTTAAAAGGAGGTTTGCCATCAGGACGTCAAGGGCCCCTGAAGACAGTCCTTGCTGCCGAGAAGATGGTTATCCCCGCCGTATGTTCTTGTACGGGCGGAGGGAATGGCAGAGGGATGCGATTGTGGGGAATCCTGACGATCCTGAACCTAGCCATGTGCTGGACCGAGAGAATGGGCCCCGAGGCGCCTCCAGGGACGACCTCCCTGGGGAAGTGTGAGCAGTGCCAAACTGCCACGTGAACCGAGCCATTGATCACTTGCCCTCCGGAATTGCACGCAGGAGAATGTTGGGCAAATGGTACCCAAATGGACCTGTGTAAGCTGGAAGGGAAAATTTGGTGCTCCACCCTGGGGATAGGTACTGGAAAAAGGCGACCCCATATCACAGGGAAAAAGAGGTCCAAGCGACCCATCTACGAAGTAAGAGAGACATAGAAGGGGTTTCCCCAATCTCGGTCTGCGGGCAGTGTAATAAAACTGTCTGGATTGGAGGAAAGAAGCAGTCGACGTTCATTGCGTATCACAGAGTCAACCCCTTGTGTTACAATAAAGCAAACTTAAAATATTGTACCATGGGGGGGAAATTGTACTGGGAAGGGAAGAACCTGAAACACGAAACGAAAGTGTCATTCAGTAATGAACCGATAGTTTTAGATTTACTGAAAAATGACGATGATAGAGTGTGTCTACAGTTTGATCAGGTGATCTGTTTTGCAAAAGACGAGGATGGTTCAGACCCTGAAAATAAAATAAAACAATTGACTCTTGAACTAAAGAGGCAGGAAATGGAAAATAAGAGAAAAATACTCGAACAAGAGAGGTTAAACTCTCTCAGTGAGCAATACGAGCAATTAGAAAAACAATACGATAATTGGAAGCTACCTAGCCCTAATCAGAATCTATTTATAGATCTGATGCAGGAAATAGCTACCGAATTAGGATTGACTAATTGTTGGATATGTGGCGGCCTGAAATCAGCCGAAAGATGGCCATGGAAGGGAGAAGGATTAACCCCGGAACAATTACTTAAGTGGACAGGATTGAAATTATCCAAAACAACCCGGCGACCAGAGGGGTGGGTGATTGACAAAAGAATCATTGGAACTTTTTGTGTCAGTCGGGAAGGAAGGGAATTCACTGAGCTAGTTGGTTACACCCCGTGTGTAAAAACTCTCTCGGTAAATTCAGATAAAAAGACAAAAATTTGGCAGCCGGAATCACCCGAGGGCTATTGGAGCCAATCTCGGGAAAATAATTGCGAATGGATAGATCTAATTGGTTTATGTTGGAACAAACAGGACGGGGCGAATCCCTTCCATGCCTTTCTCGGCCTGAGGGAATATTGGGAGGACCCGGCAAAACCTAACAGAGATTGGAAGGCACCGGATGGGATTTACTGGATATGCGGAAAGAAAGCATACAGTGAATTACCCAGAAATTGGAAGGGGTCATGCACACTCGGAATAATTCGGCCTTTCTTCTTTACATTACCTAAAGATGAAAGTAGGTCTTTAGGCGCTCCCCTCTTTGAAACTCTAGCCCGACAAAAGAGGGAACTGAAACGGGAGCTACCAATAGCCGGAGGTAACCACAAATGGAAGGGGGAGGAATGGCCCGCCGAAAGGATCATACAATATTATGGACCGGCAACATGGGCAAATGATGGCAGTTGGGGTTACAGGACCCCAATCTACCTCCTCAATCGGCTTATTAGGTTACAGGCTGTGGTAGAAGTTGTTTCAAACCACACTTCAGAAGCCCTGGAACTCCTAGCAAAACAACATTCCCAGATGAGAGCCTTTGTATACCAAAACAGACTCGCTCTCGACTATTTGCTAGCTGAGGAGGGAGGAGTGTGTAGCAGATATAACGAGTCAGAGTGTTGCATGGAAATAGATGACTTCGGAGAAACTATAAAGGGTCTAGCTGCTGAAATAAAGAAAGTAGCCCATGTACCCGTCCAGAAATGGAATTCGATTTTACAAGCCTCTTGGTGGGATCAAATTTTTGGGCAAGGGGCATGGTGGAAAAAACTAGTATTCTTTATAGGATGTTCAATTGCCGGAGTCATCTTCCTACCCTGCCTAATTCCTTGTCTGATCAGACTGATACATTCTGTCGTTCAAGGAATGCAGATTGCCTCTCTCCCAATAGACCCAGAAAAGGCACAAGGAAACGCTACCCTTCTTTCAAAAATCATGAAGTTAGAAGAAGAAAAAGAGAGTAGAAATGCGGTCAAAGCATTGAGAGAATTTGAAAACAAACATATGTTGTCCCCAGAAAATGTAGAAGAGTTAGACAAAGAGGAAAACGACATTATCTAACCCGATATTCCTCTGAAGAAGTATGTAAACACGAATTTTTAATATGATCAAATTATTAGGTGGGGGACTGTAATAAAGAATTGGGTAAATAAAAATTCGGAATAAAAGGTTTAAATAAAGTATGTGTAATTATAACTAATGAAAATATGGAATAAGGAATTCTCCTCCAGGTCGAGGCAGAATTCCTTTTCCAAAGTCACGGATTGCAAAAGAACCCCCCCCAGATAACAAGCTTCAGCAGGCTCATCAACTCGGAGGAAAGGACAGGACACAGGCCATCATAGAAACAAAAGAACTAGCCTGAAAGTCTACCTCCAGATAAAGGCAACGCCCGGCCGATTTCGGCCGGAGACCATCAAGCAAGACAAAAGGGACGAGCCCCAGGAAAATGGTCGTTGCCAGAATCGAACACCACACCCGCCAAACCCATACTACAGAAACTCAGTCAAGAAAGACAAAGAAGAGACTACTCCTCCGAGATATCCATCGGGGCGCTAGCCCGGATCCCTCAATTCTGCTGTGATGAAATATGTTAAAATACATACAGACTCACTTTGCATTTGAGGAGACTCTGCCCGGACACTTATTGACTCAATGTTCTAGGCCAGGAAATCCATTCACCCGACAATCAGGGACACTTGGTGAATGGAAACTGGTTGGAATTCTAGCCTGGGGACATAAAATCCCTATAAAAACCCAGGCCAGAGAACCCTCAGATGTGGATTTGGGAACACCTATACCTTGCGTATAGACCCTGTCCACCCAGCGCTGCGCTGTGCATTTATTGTGGTTTTTCCTCGCTGTTCGTTGCTTTATTAATTTATAATAAATTTATCTTTGTTAATCTTTAATCTGCCGTTGCATTTATAACACAGCCATGAAACAGAACCTCCTTACACCTACAAAGGGAGTGCAAAGGGATGTCAGACATTCATAAAGCTGCAATGACTCAAGGGCTTGTGACTGTTTCATACCCATAATTTCACTGTATAACTTAGTATACAAGAATGATTCTCACCACAGGCTAATTTACAAGCACTTTGCTTAAGGAGCATAAAAGCTCTAAATGCAAATTCCCTTTTTTTTTTTTTTTTTTTTTGAGTAATCAAGCATATTTTCTATATATAGAAGCATATTTTTGTATGCATGTCTTGTAAATACCAAGCAGCTTCCCAAGCACAAACTGAAAAATTTTCCATTATTGCCATAAATTGCTTCAGAATGACAAACAGAAACGTTAAAGCCACTTACCAAGTTCCAAACAATGCCAGCACTTTACAGGTCCCTGTTAACTCTTCAAGCAGTGTCAGCAAGCAGGAAGAACACTGTGACCTCCAGCAGGTTTGCTTTTCTATTTTCCAGGCCCTGCTGGCCTTGCTGTGGGTCAGCACAGCCACTTACTGATGCTCCTCTGGGATTTGGTTGGCAAAACCACCTGGTCCTGGAGCTCTGAAGGACCAGCACGTTTCTGCTGCAAGGATCTTGGATCTGGCAGGTGACTTATTTTGCTCCAGGTGCAAATTGGAGGACAGTGAAAAAAAGTAATGTTAGGAGATATGGGTGCAAAGCTCACCAAATAGGTTTGGTAACATTTCCAGACATAAAGAAATGGATTGGTTCTTAAAATACTGACTTCTGATTGAGTTTCAGTTTTCAGGAGTGCAGGATGCCATGTACGAGATTAATCCAGGCCCGAATGAACTAATCCACACTGAATGGGTCACTTGACATAACCTGCATCATCCCTAAATTAAATCATCAATAGCCCAAATATGCACTACTCATGCAGAATTCCTTTAATAGTCCACAAGACTAAATGGTTCTATGCAGAGGGTGATTCACCTTACAGGAACAGGAGGGAGGTCAAATAAATTGTCCTCTGGAGGGATCAGCAGCTGCAAATGCAGTCTAGGGGTGAGAAATACAGATTTATCTATCGAGAAATTCAAAGCACAAGAAAGATGATTCCAGCCTACCACCTCTGGGTCCACACACATCTGGTCTATCCACATAATTAGGCTCCAATAAATCTCAGATTGAGATGAGTCAGTTGTATTTATGCCCCTTTGGGCATAAATTGCCCCTTTCCAGCATGGACCCAATAGCACATATTGTCCCTTCCCCACAGCTCTGCAGCAAACTGCTGTGTTTAGTATTTAGGCTATGGAGAAAAGTCTAAACTCCAGACTGCTACCCTATAGGAAGAAAAGCACCCAGCCAGAAGGGTCCTGAGCTCAGGCACCACATACCCAACTTGTGGCAGGCACAAGAACTGGGTCTGTTGTGAGGTGGTTCAGGCTTGCCATGTGACAAACAAGTAACAAGGCTTTTGCATTTACTAAAAACAATGCCAGTGTTTTCAAAGGCATTAGGAAAATGAAGATCAACTGTTAAAACATGCCCAATTAATGATTCTTTTGAAAGGAACACCTGAGGTAACCTCAAGGTGTGTTCACGGGGTTATGAGGGCATCCTACTGAGGTATATAAATACAGATTTCATCCAGTGATTTAAATAAAACAAAGCAGTTGTTACAATAGAGCTTAGAAAGGTTTCAAATGGCCTGTGGCTGTTTGTGTAGCATGCTCAGTTTTTTAAGCAGGTTTTAGACAATATTCTTTTGGTGGAAATAAACTCCTAATCCACAGCTTTTAAGAGATAAACAAGGTTCTTTGATATCTAGTGAGCATCTCACTGTGACAAAAACGAACTGTACTTGATTTTTTAACTAGAAAAGGTAATGGTAGAGATTCATCAGGCTGAATGCCCCTTTAGTATCAAGCAGGACAGGTAGAAAATGGGTAATCTCAGTACAAGTACTTTCTCTAGGCTGCTTTCCCTTGCATGCTGCCCTTGCAGCTCTTACTGCAGGACTCATCCAGAACAGCTTTCGGGTTGCAGAGCAGGAAGATGTGGGAGCATACACCACCTGGAACATAGTCTAGTTTATAGATACCACCCCCCCCCAGTCTCAGCACACCCCAGAAAACCATTGGAGACCTTCTCTGCCCTTCTGCCTCCTGTGTAGAAGTCAAGTTACTTATAAAAACAAGGGCTCTTGACTCGAAATAGCTTAGGAGTTATTTTTCAACCAGAGTGGAGCAGTTCATCTCACAAGTGGCAGCTGGATCGTAACAGGCTGTACTTTGTTCTTGAAAGCTAGGAGTAAACACGTCCTACCCAAGTCACCACATGGCCATTCAAAATCAGAAGCCCATCCAGTGCATGATGCTCTTTTCCGCAAAAAACAGACTTCAAAATAAAAGAGTAGGAACCTAAGAGAAGCAGCCAGGACGCAGAAGTTGCTCAAAACCAGGATGGTGATCAACAGCAAGACACTTAAAATCAGCAGCAACCACCTGAGACACACTAAACTTCTGGGATTAGATGCAGGTTTCTTGTTTTCTTACGCTTAATACTGCCAAAGCCTCCTGTTGTCCAGCAAGAAATTCATAAGGATAGAAATGAAAGGGTCTTCACAATGTAACCAGCTTTCAGCACTTGACTGTAGGTTAATTATTAATTTGTTAATTATGAACAGAACACAGCAGGATTATCTTGATTATGTTTTGAATTTAGAGGCTCTTTCACATAAGCAATAGCAGGAAATTGCTTGTTGCCTCCTTAATTTCTTCTTTTAACTTCACAACTAAAAGGACTTCAGAATGTCCTCCCCTCCCTCACAAACCACCACCTTTCTGCTGGCTCCTGGTTAATAAATGTGCAAAACATGTACAAAACATGACAAAGCAGGACAGAAAACCTTTATCATTCCAAATGGTTCCTGAAGCATATAAACCATAATTCAAGCACTTGCTTTCAAATGCTGACGTGTCCCACCAACTCAGTATTTATATCCAGCCACTTCTTTCCTTACTGAAATATCTGTTTTCCTTCAAAGCTGCCCTGAAGTGCGTTAGATACAGTACAGGAAGATCCACAATCCCAGCCTGAAGCCTAGCAAAAGAGTAACACACACAGAGCTCCAATCACAGCAGTCCTGAACTGTACAATTTGGTTCTTTAAATGTATTATATTCTATAATATGTACCTTGGAGCAAACCACATCTTTAAAAAAAAAAAAGCCTACGAAAAAAGACCAGGTTAAAAAGAACCATCTTACCAAGACGATGGACAGGCTATTAGCCCTTGGCAAGCTGGACAATGACTGTACACAAAACATGCTGTAGAGAACTGAAAGAAGATGGCAGAGATCTGTAAGGCTTTCTATACTTTTATTCTTCTCCCGATCCAACACATCTTCTGATCTCATTCAGCTTCAAGGTCATGTCAGAAAAGTCACAAATTCATCTCCAGTACATGTAAAATTCAAAAATATTTACATAGACAAATAAAACTGCAAAAGTAAAACCAAAACTAATGGCCAGGGTCGTGGGTTACAGTATATCTTCAGAAACCAAGAGACAACAGTTTGGGTGTATTTGAAAACATATTCCAACCTTATAAACCAAAGTATAATTAGTTTCCACTGATAAAAAGGTTTATTTGTTGAGGAAAACTAAAAGAGGATCTTTCTTGTGAACATCCAGCTTTTTCCTTTCCACTACAGTCCCATTTGCTAACAGACTTGTTCCCACAGTGACTTTCTGTATCTCCTCTCCCTCTCCCCCATGGTCACTCACTCTGTTACAGCAAAAGAACACCTTGACTCCCACCTTGTCTTTTACACGGATATGAGTTACAGTAACTCCAGTGCCCTGAGTCACTAAGTAACAGTAGTGACAGCCAGTAAAAGGAGACATCCTCTCCATGATTTTGAAAAGCCACTGAATAACCCTTCCAAGCAACTTTCCCTGCTTAATGAAGATCCAGGATAACTGCTTTGTCTACAACTGAAAATGCACAGGAACTGTATTTGCCGAAAGTCCTTTGGGTGGAAAAAGAACAGGAAGACATTTCTTAAATCATCAATTCCACAGAACCTGGATTTACACATCTGGATTGAAACATCTTATTTTGCAAGTACAGCTTTTTTTTTTCTGTGGAATTTCTACCCGGATATTGCAGTGCTAACCATGGAGAAGCAAGGGCAGAACCCAGTCCAATCCCAAGCCATGGCTGGGGTTAGGCAGCCTCAGGTGGTTGGTTGGTTGGATGGAGGATGACAACAGGCTCAGGGAAGTCCCTGGGAAGTGATCCATGTTCAAAACAGTGCTCACAGCTGATCCTGTGTCTGCTTTGGAGATGGAGCTGTTGTCACAACCACAGTGGACACTGCTTTAGTAGAGCCAGAGACTGTTCCCTGCTGGAGATGGGAGGCTGGAACTGTTTGAATTCGCACCTGCATGAAACGGAAAGAAAAAACTTGTCTCAAGAACAACCTGGTGACACGGTGATTGCACCTGCATTGTGCTCTAGTAAAGTACCTGCTTTCTGCTGCCAACAAAAACTCAGTTTTCAGAACCACACCAAGCACCAAAAGCACTGCCAGAACAGAATCTGTCATAAGATGATCATTCCATCCACTGCCCACATAAGACGGTGACAGGAGATTTCCAGGTTAGAGAGGAAGGCCTGAAAACTAGTTTGAATAAAAACCTGTATGTCAGCTGCTTTTACACATTTTCAGAAGGATCTTCACTTCTACAGACTTGTTACTATCAGCTGTCAATGCAGATTAATTATTTGGAATTTAGGAGCACTATGTTTCCAGACAGAAAAATGGATATGCACAGCAGTTATGTGATTTCTTCAAGGTAAAGTGACCTACAGAAGCCAAAGTACAATGCACTAAGACTGCTGAGTGTATAGAAAATTCCTGACAGGACCTTTTTACATTCGTCATACTGGAAGTGCTTCAAAAACATTTAAAAACTTTATTTGGATGGAAAGAAGGTAAAGGTGATGATTGATTCCATGTGCATAATGCAGACACTAAAACCAAACTGTGTGCCTGTTCTTCCACAACCCCATGTATCCAGTGTAAATCCTCATGGAGATGTTAAGTCATAAAATAGCAAATGGAATGATCATTCTAGGTGCCCTTACCTGCGTGGCTTGGCCTTGCTGCTGCAGCTGCTGTAGTTGCTGTGCAGTCAGAAAACTCACGGGCTTGTTCCCAGCAATCAGTTTAGTCCCTGCTGGCATTGTAGTCAGGATAATATTTCTGCCTAATCCACTGATGCTAAGGAAAAATAATTGTTGAAATGTTAGTAAACAGCACAGCAGGCTTGATCTTTCTAACTCCAAACCATTCTTCAACTGCTAGGAGTTTATAGTTCTACCACATGTTCTAACCATTTTAAGTAGTGTGGTTTTTTTCCCTCCCCATAAAACTGCCAAATACATTAGCGACAAGTTTAATGTCAGTATTTGTAAGTGATAGAGAATTAATTTAGCACACAAATCACACCCATTAACTCTGGACCATGCTGGGTTAGCCTGATCAGACCTGAACACTTCTCAAAGCAGAAAACAGCTGAGCACTTGAAATATTAACTAAAGGAGACACTATCAGAATTTATGGAAGAATAAACAAAAAGCCTTCAATATTTGAATGCCAGAGGAATTCTCACTAAGGCAGTTAACTTCTCTTGAACAGAGAGATGGCTTCAGATTACAGATATTTTCTGGTGTGTTAATTCTTGCTCAAACTAACACTGAACAAAATGAACAGCTGGTTTCAAGGCACAGAATGTCTTTTCTTTGGTGTATTTGCTAGAATTTGTGTCTCAAAATAAATAATGAAAAATTACAATCTCATTGCAGACACCATATCCATTCAGTTTCTTGCAGCTGATGGACCTGTTATCAGACTGCAATCCTATTCCAGCCTCCGCTTGCTAGCTCCCCAGGAACTCACTGAACAGACCTTCCTCAGCCAATTTCTAAAGCAGAACTACAAGATGCAAAGCACTCACTTGGCACCGAGATTGCCCTTGATGATGGGGGCAGTGACCACGCTCTTGCCCTTCACTGGCTGGCTGATCACTGACAGAGGCACTGTGATCCGTGCTGGAAGTTTGCCCTGGGGAATGGGAAGAACAGGTGAGGAGCCATGGGGAGCTCAGCAGAGAAACTGCCTGACAACACTGGCTGTTTTGTGGGAGTCCTGTGAGCAGAAACCAGCAGCAGCTTTGCTGATGAAATCTGTGCTCCAATTCAGGGTCCTTAAAATTCACCTCCCTCTCATTCACTACACAGCCGCCTGAACCCTGAAAATCCACATCAACTTTGCACCATCATGATTTTTATTCTCAGGAAACTAAGTTTAGCTACATAATTTAGTTTTTGTAGCCATGACAGTTTACGGTGCCTTCAGATCTGGGCACTAAAATAGCATTAAAGGGGGAAATTAGTAAAGAAGTGAATACAAGTAACAAGCACTTCTAGTTCTGAATGCTCTGTGATGCCATTCCAAGGGAAATTATTGCCAAAGTGAGGGTCAAGACACAGAGCTGCATGAGGCAAGACTTCAGATATGCGAAGTTTATTTCATTCACTTGCAAGCAGAGATAAGGGAAGTATCTGACTTTTTGGGGGCATTTAGCTGCAATTTGAACACCATGAAATCAGTTGTAGACCCATACCCAGAATACAAGCTGTGGCTGCCCCATCCCTGGAAGTGTTCAAGGCCAGGTTTAGAGCAACCTGATCTAGTGGAAGGTGTCCCTGGTGGGACTGAATGAACTTTAATGGCCTTCACGACTTAAATCATTGTATGACTCTGCTGTATTAATTTGAGTCTCCGTGAATGCAAAGAGCAGTTTTCAGTGTATCATCAGTGTATTTTGGCACCCCCCTTCTTTCCCCACCCCCAGTGAGAGCTCAGCATTACTCACTGCCTGGGATGTAGATACCACTGTGGTGCTGACAGGCACCTGCCGCACAGCCGTGGCTCCTGTGCCGATGGTTATGGGGGTCCCTGCAGCTCCTGAGGCCACAGCAACTGCTTTGGACACTGTGGCACTCACGGTGGGTAAGGAGGTGTGGCCTGTGCCAGCAACGTTCACCGCCGAGGATGATGGCACCTGCTTAGCATGAGTAGCTACAGTGATGGTCTGCCCAGCTTTGGGGGGTATCACCCCCAGCCCCTGCACAATTCTGATTGTGGCGGCTGGCTTGGCCTCCGTGGATGCCACTGTAGTTATGGCTTTGCTCTTCTGATCTGCCACAGTCATGCCCAGGGCAGGCATCAGACGGAAAGCAGAGCTTGTTGGCTCTGCAGTCTTTAAGTCAGGAGTCACTTTAACCACGGTGCCTCCAGCTGGGCTGGAAGAGACAGAAGATACCGTGCTTGTCTTGGCTGGAGACTCAGCAGTCTGGACAGGGTTGGATGTCACATGCAAAGTTGCAGAGATGCCTTTCCCACCAGCACTGCTTCCCGCAGCTGCTGTGAAGAGGTCCTGAGTCAGTTTGACAGTAGTGACTTGTGACTTGGCCAGGGTGGCCATCATGTCTGGAGTGATGCGCAGCACTGTCTGTCCCTTTGCATCTGTGGTGATGGAGGACGGGGGCAGGCGCAACACGTCCTTCCCTTGGATCCGAAAATTGGTTGCTGTGAGTGGGATGCCACTTCCAGCCTGGGTCTTCATGCCAAGTTGTCCTGTAATAGCCACCTGGGAGAGATCAGAGAAATGGTTCTGTCAAACTAGGACAAGGTCCAAGGCACACTCAAAGCAGAACTTCCCAACAGGATGATGTTTGCTTCCACTAGAATGAAAGTGGACTAAGATTAGCACTCACTACATTACTAAAAATGGTTCTGGTTGTGTATCAGATGGCATTCCCAATCCCATCTGAAATAAGAAATTTTTGTGGGGCTGGTTTCTTTTCCAAAAAAAATGAAGGAGAGATCACTAAAGAACCTGCACAAACACATTTCACCTGTATGTGGAAACAGGGCTCAAACACACAAAACCAGCACTGCGTCAGGTCGTGGAGCCCAGTTCTTTGTCTCTCCCTCCCTCTCACCTGCTTGATGATGTTCTGGCCAGCCACGTTCTGAATGACAGTGGTGGAGGAGGTGCTGGCAGCAGAACTGCCTGGAGAGCTGGTAACCGGCTTCACAGCAGGGCTGGGCACTGCAGGCAGCCCTGTCACACTGATACCTGCCTGGCTGGCCATGGAGCTTCCTGCTCTCGGCACCTGCACGGGGCTACTTTGAGCTTTTACAGGCAGAGTCATCACAGCCTACAGAAGAGAGGAGGAAGACTATGAGCAGACTACCACAGTAGGACTGGTCTAGTATTATTAATTATTAAATCATTATTATTTAAAATATTATTAATAATAATTATTATTAATAATCACTATTAATAATCACTATTAATTATTAATTAACTATTATTATTAATAATTAATAATTATTATTAAATATCTAGTATCTACTAGAATTCTTCTTGTATTGTGCCTTAGCTTGCGAGTTCAGAGGAGTTCATGAGAATTCCCTTGCAAGGATTCCAACTGCTTGGAATTGTACTGAGGCGGGTGTCAGTATCTTTTTCCAGGTAGCAAATGGCAGGACAAGAGGAACTGGCCTCAAGTTGCACCAGGGAGGTTAACTTTGATATTAGGAATTTATTTTTTTCCCAGAAAGGGTTGTAAAGCATTGGAACAGACTGTCCAGGGTAGTGGTGGAGTGACCATCCCTGGAAGTGCTCAAAAAAATGCATGAATGATGCACTTGAGGATATGGTTTAGTAGTGAACATGGTGGTATTGCTGTGTTCATGGCTAGACTTAATGATCTTGACAGTCTTTTCCAAGCTTAACGATTCTGTGATTCTAAGTTCTATGGATTTTTTGTTATGCACAATTTAATGATGCCAGGTAACTAGGTGAAAAACAGCACTGAACAGTATTGCATAAGTAAAACTGTTTCTGTGCTCTTGCCTGCAGTTAGTACATGCTCCGAATGAGCACCAAATGCCTGTGCATCACATCAAAACACTGCAAGTCAGATCAGATGTCAGAGCTACTCTACCCCTTCCAACTCACCTGAGGGAGCACTTTGGTTTGTGCAGATGTAGCTGGAACACGGACTTGAGGCACTGATGTGGGCTGCTGCTGCTGCTGGGTGACCACTGGGGCTTGCTGGGACACGGCTGGGAGACTGGCTTGGGCAGTGACCACGCGGACCTGTGGCAGGCCTGAGGAGCTGCTGTGACTCACCACACGCGGGGTGGGCACTGGCCCTGGCTGCACCTGTGAGCTCTGAGCTGGGGACAGCAACGTCCCCAGCTGGGGCATGGTGGGGGAAGACACGAGGAGAACACTACAGAAAAGACAGAGCCAGTAGGTCAGAGAAGATGTAGGAAATTCACACAATCACAGAATCACTGAGGTCAGAAAAGACCTCTGAAATCATTGAGTCCAACCTGTGACTGATCCCCACCTTGTCACCCAGCCCAGAACACTGAGTGCCATGTCCGTTTGCTCCTTGGACAACTCCAGGGATGGGGACTCCACCAGCTCCCTGGGAAACCTCTTTCAATGTCTAATCACACTTTCTGTGAAGAAATTCCTCCTGATGCCAAACCTGAACCTCCCCCGGCACGGCTTGAGACTATGGCCTCTTGTCCTGTTGCTGTTTCCTGGGCAAACAGTCCAACTCTCATCAGCCTCCAACCTCCTTTCACGGAGTTGTAGAGAGTGATAAGGTCACCCCTGAGCATCCTCTGCTCCAGGCTAAATAACCCCAACTCCTTCATTACTGAATTATACAAATTACTGAAAAATAGCCAGCAGCATTCCTAAGTGACATAGGGGACAGAAGCAGTACCTCTGGCTGGGTTTTGCCGTCTCTGACCCAGCACCAGATACACTCTTGCTGACTGCAGACACTGGTGGAGGTGAGATGGGTGTTGCAGGCAATGCAGGTGCAGTTGGTGTCACAGGAGTCACAGGAGTTGGTGGCATGCTGGAGTCACTGAGGCTCAGATGACTAGGCTCTGCTGTGCTGGTGGGGAGGGCTTTCACAGCGCCCTCCTTACTACTTGACTTCTACAAAGAAACCACATCCAGCATCACAAAATCTGGGGTTGATTGCTGCACCCTACCGTAGGCTGAGCACTTCAACCTGAGCTCTGTACGGTGGTGACTGACACCTTGCTGCCAAATCCTGAAATCAAACATGACTGTCTGCCTTTCCCCAGCTGCAGCCATGGATGAATTGGTGTGCTTTGCTGCTCCTGCTCTCAGGGAAAAGTGCACCTCAGTTGTGACAAACATTCAGAACATGCAGGTTTCCACCTTGGTTAATGTGCCAATAGACAAGTACTTCACACATATTTAATATCAGACATGGAAACCCTGACAGCTTCAGCACTGCAAGGGAGAGAACAGATGTGTTCCATGCACTCTGTTACAAATTGACCTCAAAACTAGCTCTGAAAGACCATCCCTTTGATAGGGAGCACAAATAAGAGGATAGCAGCAGAAGCTGGGTGGAGGAAAAGTTCCCTCTCTCCCTCTTAATTTTGTGCACTGACATTCATATACATTATGAACTGCTAACTCAAACATGGTAATTTTCATCACCTGCTATGGATGAAGATTTATGGATTACATTAAGACTAATGTTCTTCTCAATCCCAAAAACAGCTGTGCAACCCTGAGCAAAGAAATCTACCATTTTAGCTGGAGGTTTTGGCTTCTGAAGAGCTTTCTTGGCCTTTGCTGCAGCAGCTTGAGCGTGATGGATCCGTTCTGCAAGGACAAATTAATGGTTATAGCTCCTGAACACCAGCAAACTGATTTACGGAAGACACTAAGTAAGAGCTGCAGTCTTCTTCAGACAAGGAATTAAACACACACGGTCATGTAACAGTGTGAAGAAAAACATCTAGTAAATTAGCCAAACAGGCTGAAAATAAGACACATAAGAACACACATCTGCAGTTTTTTGCACATGGGATGGTATTTTTTAAACAAATGCTTCAAAGTGACACACTGCTCTCCAAGACTGGGTTTAAGTGCTGAAGGGCTGACATGAGCAAACTGACTAGAAAAAAAACAACAAACTAGACTGACAAATTCGTGTTCATTATCCATCTTTATAAACATTTTTAATTCTTAAGATATGACCAAACTGGGCTTACCAAACTCTTCCTCACTCCTGTCCCGGTGCAGGTAGATCCACAACTTCCGTCCAATATCGTATTTCACACAGGGATCTTTCTCATAATGCAATCGGTCCAGAGCACCACTAACGACAGTGTTAACCTGAAGTTCAGAATTCACAGATTACAAGATATGCCTCATTGGACTAGCCAAAGCTGATGAATAGAAAAGTGATCCTATTTAGTATAAAACCTGAGTAAGCTGTGAGCAATCTCCATCTGAGTGAGAACTGACTGAGGGCTGATGTTGCAGCACAGGATAGCATTTGCCACCTTGAGTTAAATGGAGCTTCCACCAAGGCTCTGAAAACTGACTGTTCCTCAATCTAAAATGTGAGCAGCTCTATGACAGTGTTTACTCTGTGGCTTTCCTAGATACTTTTTCATCATCCAAAGTTGGTGCAGATTTGCAGCAGCTTGCCACAGTAGTACACAGCTCCCTTCTGCTCATCACAGCAGCATAAAAACTATTAGCCCTACTGCCTGGGTCCATGCAGTGTATTTTTATGAGAATCTGAGGGCAGACATGACATCCAACTTACCTGAGCACTTGTGACATCTGGAGCTAGGAACTGGGAATCTTTGAGCAGCTCACAGATTTCAGCTCGAGTTCCCTCTCCATTAGGAAGGCGAGCAGCAGCATCACGAACTGAAACACGAAACTAGAGCTTAAACTTCAGCTGTAACTGGGCATCAGTACTCAAGTACTCCATATCGTGCTCCAGATACGTTTTGGGACTGCTCTCACAGTGCCTACTTACTCACTAAAATCTAGCTCCTAAAATCCCTCAAAAATATGAGGAGAGACTATAAAGGATCATTTTAAAGTACATCAACTGTGCCGTCTGTGCTAATAGCAGTGAACTTGGGGAACAGCATTCAACCCCAATGTAGATTCCTAAAGTAGTTGTTTGAGGGGCCAGAGGAATGGCCTTCTTCTTTAAAAAGTTTTTTTTTGGCTATGACCTTACCAAGGGACAAAATGGTGACATATGCTGGTCTGTCTGAGCGCAGGAGAGAATGTTCCCGGGCTTTGTTTAAGGAGGTTTCCTTGTCAAATACCCCCTTCACAGGACCAACAACTGACTCGAAGCCATGCATCCGGAAGGTGAAAGCTTTGTGGGGCTGGCTGTAACGGTAACGCTCCTGGAGGTGGACACAAGAGTATTGACTTTACCAGGAAACATACAGCAAAGCCTTATGCTATATTACAAGGTAAGTTGTTATCATTCTCTAGAGAAAACCTTTTTAAACTAAAGGCTCAAATACTGCTATATAAACTTATTTTGGATCAAGAAAATCACAAACTACTTCATGCAAAATACGATGCTCCTAAGAAAAGTGTGCAGGTACAACACATTCACAATCAAGCAACTGTACAGACTAGAGAGGTGCCAGAAATACAAGCAATACACCTTCTGTTTCCTTCCCCTTCGTCCTTGTATCTGGCTAAAGAGACATTTCCAAAATTTAACTTATAAATTCTGTTGGGCAGACAGCACATGGAGAGAAGGGAGAAGAATGCCCATCATGTGTTTTCCCTCTAATTCCCACTTGCATCTACTACAGACAAGATAACTAAGTGGATGGGTGCACTTACTGACACTAATTTTCACTTGCACACATACATGCCCAAAAAATAAAGAGACAAGTCGTCCTCTGATGGCAGGGGATGGAAAAGGAGACAGTGGGGTTGGCACAACCAACTGACACTAACAATTTCGTTAGTTTTATCCAATTACTTTTTACCAAATTAATTTTACCCACTGGAAATACTGATGGTTTTGAAACAAGCAGCTAGGCTACGTCATTAGCAAGTTTTATGCAAGGCCAAGATACCAACTTCATGGCAGAAGCAACATACCAATTCTTCACATTAACTATATTTGTGTAAAGTATAAAGCTGCCATCCCACACAAATCCTGGTAGTTTAGTGGCCAACTGTTTTAGCAAGTGCTTTTAAAATGAAAATTGTCTTCTTACCTGCTCTTGAAACACTCGTTTCTCCTCTCCAGTGCTAGGCCGGACTACATAGTCAGTCCTTCTGAAACAAAGGAACCTTCAGTTCAGAGCACAACAAGCCTACAACTGTCCCAAAAGATGAATCCCCTCATCCTTCTGCAAATTGTTCTGAACAAATTCTGAATGTATTTATAGTAACAAAAGTAAGCCCTGCAGAGATCTTAAAATATGCTATGTGCACTACCCAAAGGCAAGCAAGGACTATAAATCTCATTAGCAGAACCTAAGCTAGATTGCAGCTTTGCTCTAATAATATATGTGAACTTGGATAAAATCAGTCGACTTCTTGAAGTCCAGTTACTGCATTTATAAAACCAAACTATCACATTTTCTCCGGCCCCATGATGTAAAATTGTTTTATTTTAAGATCCAGAGGCACAAGGCCTAAACCTCCCAGCTTCAGCAGCACTACAAAGGCTTTCAAGCAGTGTTACACACTTACACTCTGGGCAGTGGCATGGCATCCAAGCTGTCTTCATTTTCCTATTGAGAAAGAGAGAAATGTCAGTGTTGGGTAGAACACAGTCAGGTTTTGTGCCCCTAGAAGGTGATTTTTGTCTGACTCACTTTGAAAAAAGTCTGGTCTTTAGTCTCCAACCAGAGATGAAACAGTGCTGCCAGTTCCTTCTCATGATCTTGGTAACTACCTAGTAAGAAATCATGAAAATGTAAAAACAGAAGTCTTTTAATTCTTAGGAAGCCAGCTTCTTTTAATTCCCAGTCCTCTCCTGTTCCCTTCCCTCCTTGATGCATCACCAGTCACAGATGTTCAAACTGCAATATTTAAACAACTCCAGGCTTAGGAAATGCTAAATCCTAGTGATTCTCCTGTGCTGGTACAAACGATGGTGCTTCAACTCTGAGCACAGAAGGCAAGATGCTGTTCGGGACACAGTCACCTGTTCACATTGTCCAAAGTAATCCCAATTACTGAATCCATGAGCAGAAACACTTGCCTACATAACCTCTACCAAGAACTCTGAAAGGGATCAGAGGAAAAGCTTCCTGGCTCCAAATATCTGCAAATATGATCACTAGAATCACCATTATGATCACTAGAATCACCATAGTTAAGAATGAAAAATTCTGTGTAGTAATTAAAGGAATGAACATAAGCACAAAACATCTGTAATTCAATCAGTATGAGTTCATTGATCATCAATTTGGTCTTTGATTCCCACTTTTGAAAATGAGAATAGTATCAGTTTGCTCTGCAGAGAAGCTTAATTCCTTTGCAATTTTAATAATTACTAATTACTCTGAAACATCCAAAGTATGCTCAAGAGAAGGGAAAATATGAAGGTGTTCAGACAAATTTGAAGGCTGACAAACATGGTTAAGTCAGCAACAGAAAGAAATACAGCCCAGTGTCCTTGTTTATGCTCTGCTGCTGATACTGATGTCATGTGAACACCTCAAATTCAAAACACGCATTAACTCAGCTAGAAGAAAAGAAAGTGTCTAACCATGGAATTAACAGCTCTGTTTGTGTTTCTCTCCAGGCTGCAGCAAGACGAAAAGTGAAGTCCTGAAGAAAACAACAAACCTTTACTATAGTACACGTCATAGAAGAACACAAGGTACTCACCAAGCAATTTCCACTGCTGAGTTTTTTCTTTGAATTCAACAAAAGGTGAGAAGCTGGAAGGAGCATCTACAATGACAAATGTGCATGTCAGGGACATTATAAAATTGTCCAACCTCAAAATCCTACACTGGTAATGCAAACTGTCATGTTAAAGACTCAGATTGACAGATGGAGCATTTTAAATTATTATGTAAGTGCATCTCTAAATTTATCCTTGTCCAAAGGGAAACTGAGCATCTCAGAGTATAAGGGCAACCACAAGGAAAGAACAGAACAGGATAATGAGCCTTCCAACAACAGGCTGTCAGCTGAGAGCCTGTTCCTGCTGTTCACCATGTTCAGACCTGCTATTTAGTGCACTGGGATGAAAAAATTGCCTGTTGAGAACTTTATCTTCAATCTGAAGAAGAAAAAGAAATATAGGCCCCAGGGACTGTTATTGAACAGTGAAAAAACATGGGGCTCATGGGAACAGAACTTGGGATTTACAGTACTCATCAGCATTATGGACAGTATGCTGCAAGGCCACCACAATCTATTCTGTCTCTATCTTTAAAACTTCCCACTAAGCAAATCAGAACCACAGAATAATTCAGTTTGCAAGGAATGACTAAACTCAGCTGGTCCAAGCCCAAGGTGGGCCAACCTCATGTTTCATTGGATTTCTCAGGGCATTATCTAGTTCATTCTTTATTATCCCCAAAGACAACTACAACTTCACACTGTGGGGGAAGAGACTAATTCCTTCCTGCTTCAAATACCTCGCCTGAAGGTAAGATCTAAACTTGGGAATCATGCTGGGTCATATCTACTATCCACATGCAAAACAAGTCGACCACAATCAAGACATGTCAGCCAAACAGCCTGTAACAGAAATGCTGCCAGCAATACAGGGATTTATCGTGGTGATGAATGAAAAGATGAGCTATTATGCAAACCAGCACTGACTACAACAGAGGAACAAGCATCATTAGTATTTTTACATCTCTTCTTACCTCTGCTGTCGCCTGCCAAATACTGCAAGGCAGGTAAAACTAATTCAGACCAATTAGGGGCAAAGGAAAACCAGTTATTTAGTGCACTGGCATGAGAAGATTGCCAATCAAGAACTTTATCTTCAAGCTGAAGAGGAAAAATAAGTATTTTATTAATGATCTCATACTTCAAACTATGACTGTCTTCACAGAAACTAAACCAGCTGAATGCATGCAGGGAACAAAAAATGAATTATTATGTAAAAGTACTTTTACAAAAATGTATACATATACTACATAAAATTATATAAATATATACAACAAGAAAGTATATTACTATGTATGTGAAATAATCACCTGACTTTTTCAAGCAAACACTGCACCAAAGAAGGGGAAAACACTTAACCATCTCTGCCCTTAATATATAAAACATACCTAACCATGATCTATAGAACGGATATGGAAAGACTCACAGATTCAACTGACTAAACTCATGAAACATGTTAAAACCAGAATGTGGTAGCACTCCCACAAGGTTTAATTTCTTTAATATGTAATCTAAATCTTATTAAAATTTACAGCAAACTAAGTCTGGGGAAAAATCACTATTACAAAGGTATAAGCTCCTCTATTCTTTGATTTTGCTTCCTGCAAAGATTTCCAGATAAGTGGGTGGCTGCTTACCACAGAGAGAGTAGCAGGTCCTTCCACAAACAGTATCTCCAAAAGAAGGAAAAAGAAGCTGGATGATATTTCATTTATTTCAAGGCATGGTTTCATATCTTCAAGAGGTCTTCAAATGAAAGAGAACACAAGCAGAGTAAATTCTCTGAGAAATATTCACCTCCATATACAAAGTTGAACACCACGAATTTCACACATCCCAAACTGCACAAAAACACAACCTGCAAAAGTCCCACAAAAATGTGAGCTGAAACATGCTCTATTTTCCATCCATGCAAGGTATTCAGGGCCCTCTAAAGCACTTACTCCTCTTTGATAGACGACAGAGGGAGAGGGGAAAAATTCTGAGACACTGATGTAAGTCCATCTGCATTCCCAAGAGAGTCAGCCAAATCTTCCACCTCAGATTTAATAATTTTCGGCTTCTTTTTTTTCTTATCTTCCTTGTCCTTCACCTTTTTCTTGAGGGTCACAAGGTCAAATAAGGCTTTAGATATGATAGAAGTTAAAAAGAATAATTAGACAGCTTCTCATTATATCTAAATGAGAGTCATAAACTATTTAAGTATGTATCTAGAAATTGTGTGCATTCGTTTACACCTCAATCATTCCACCTTCCCAGCTGTTGTCATAAATCGTTATTTTTCCCCTCAACAGAAAACCTTTAGTTTATAAACCAACATATATGAAATGGAAGAGGCAAAGGATCCACGGACTTGCTAAGGAACCTTTCCTTCCGGCATTCACTCGAGTCATGATGTCCTCAAGGGTCAGGTCTGTCGTGACTAGGTCAGGGTGATCCTACACAGGACAATGGGAGAGAAATTAAACTGAGAAAGGACAAAGTGTTAAGACAGCAACAAGGTGAAAATGTACCCAAGTACTAAAATGCACCAAACTTAACCAGGATCAGCTTATTAAACCATTTACTGCAATAAAAGTCTTCTAACCCTGACATCCAAAATTTTGTCTCCCCAAAACATGTAACTAAAATTATAAAATCCTTCTATCCAGATAAACATGGCCAGGAGCTGCATCTATATGCTGACAATTGAACCCAGGTTAGAATAAAGGGCTGATGGGTGGGTGCACAGAAAAAATAGCAATCATTTTGTCACCCAGAAGTACCCTGATCTTCATGGCAAGAAATAAAACCTTCAAAGATAAAATCTGGTCCCATCCCCAAGACTTTTTGACATCTTACAGGCTGACGTTTTCGTTTCTCATGGTGCTTCTTCAACATCATCTTTAAATCACTTTCCCCAAGTTCTATCTTGTCTGCAATGAAAAAAATTATTTTCAGAGTTTTCCACTATTGTTACTTTCCATGCTTCTTAGAATGCCATTTTCTATCCATTTACACTTCCATCAATCTCCAAATTTCAGTAACTGATTTCTCCATATAAGAATTTCATTGGTTGATTGATTGATTGATTGATTCATTCATTCCAATGTTTCATTCAGTCAACAGATTTCACTGCTGATGCAAGAATGAAAGAGAAAAGAAGCCAGAAACCAGTTTGAAGAGTTTGCAGAATTGATTACAGTCACTTTAGGGGGGATTCTCAAGTATTTTGAACTGGACTATGCTAATGCTTCAACCACTAAAGACAAAATACAACAGAGGAATCAGTAGTATTACAGAAATTATGACACTTGTGTTCAAATACTGGCCTTGAAAGAAGAAAAAGATTAAACTGGGAAAAGAGCCAACTGTTGTGGATACTGCAAAAATGAAGCACTACAAGATTTCCCATCAAACAACAGATTTTAAAAGTGATTTCTTTCAGGGTCTCAAGGTAATTCTCCCCCCTTTACCCATACCGACCCCTTGTTTGGTTCTCACCTGCAGTTTTCATGTCCAAGGTTGACAATGTGGGGATCACTCTGAGGGGAACTGGTGGACTTGAACAACGTGCTGGAGAACTTGGAGGCCAAGAGATTAAATCTAAAAGAGAGATATAAATTTACTTCTGCAAGACCCATCACCAATCTGTATAACTATTACCATGCGTTTATTAGATCCCAGCCAGTGGAAGTAGAGCTCAGAATCCAATTTTTTAGCAAAGGCTCTGTCCCCACGTCAAAAATGTGTCTTTTTCCATTCATACCTGGAGTCTTTAGTTCAGCCCAGGGCATTACCTTCTTCATCAGAAGACAAGGCAGTGTCTCCACACTCCTCTTTCACTTCTCTCAGGATCTTCAAGTATCGCCTGTGTGTCCGTCTGTCTCGTTCTTCTGAGTCGTATGTCGGTGGGAAGTGCTTTCTCCTTAGGGTCATGTCAGGGCCTCCTTTCCTGGCTAATTCCAGCAAGTGCTGAAGGGAGGGATTCATGTGACATGTCAGCTACAGTGCTGTAAGCCAGGACAGATAAGCCCAGCTCAGATACTTCCAGCAAGGTTACCATGCAGTGCCATCAGCACCTCAGATTCTGTACAAGGATCATTATTTGCCACACACAGGATTTTAAACCAAGCATTTTAGACCATCACTTAAAGGGGAGGGAAAAAAAACCAGGTGAAATTCCTACACCCTCTTCTGCACACATTTTATGCGGACTGTTGAGAAGAACTTAAATCATTGGTGTAAGGGGTGGTTTCCACACAAATATATGACAACAACATAGTACACTGTCTCTATTCGAAAAGAAAAAAAAAATTACCTCTCACAGCTACAGAGGAAATAACTTCCTATGTATTCCATATTGCTGCCCAATGAAGTTGTGGATGTCCCCTCCCTGGAAGTGTTCAAGGCCAGGAGCAACCTGGTCTAGTGAAAGGTGTCCTTGCCCATGGCAGGGGATTGGAATGAGATGAGCTTTAAGGTTTCTTCCAACCCACACCATTCTGGGATTCTCTATTTCCCACAACATTGTAGGGCATTTTATAAAGACAGACTTTCTTCTACATCCCTACATGATTAAGTGTAATGAAAGATAAATGAGCAACAAACACATTTCAACTGGCAACAATTTGAGAAATATCCATATGATAAAATATCCATAGAGGAAGACTTTACCAGGGATTTGCAGGCATGAGAATCAGAGTTTTGGATCTACATTTTTTCCAACTGCATTTAGCAACTTACTTGTTTCAGAAATGGTAAACAAACAATGGCAGAATGACTTGTTAACAAAAGATTAAGTTGTAAAGGGGAAAATGCAGGAAGCGGGGAGGAGATGGACATGAAAAGAGGACAGTTACACACAAGTGAGAGCTATGAGAGTTACAATCTGAAATCTGTAAATATAGCAATGGGTCTGGAGTTCTCTCTGGGCCACTGGAAAATCCAGAAGCATTACTCATTCACTTAATCAAAGGAAAGGCCTCAGAGAACGGCACCAAGACACTTTTTATAAAAACAAGTTATTCATCCCAGAGCACACTCACATTGCGGGAAGCGAGGATCTGCTTGAGCAGCCTGTAGAAGTACTGCTGCTGGGCACTCAGGTAGCGCTTGTACTGCGACTTGTAACAGAGCTGCCGGTACTTCACCACCTCAGGATTGAAGTGCCCATCTGTAACAAAGACAAAACACACACCTGGGTTTTCAGCTGCTAGCTGTGAACTCACCCCAAACCTGCAGGGAAGCTCATGAGGCTGACTGACCCCGGAAGAGTTTCTGGGCAATGTGCAGTGGGTTCCCAAATCGAAAGTTCTCCCCACTGAACAGTGCTGAGATGAGCTTGTTCTGATGCTCTCGGTTGTTCTCAGGGAAGTGAGGCAGGAATTTTTTTAGGTGGTCTTGCTGCTCATCTGTCAGGACCTCCTGCCACGTTGACAAGCTGACAACCTCAAAGAAGATCTCAGGCTAAAGAAAGCAAGAAACAACAGTAAAGAAAATGCAGCCACGTCTTTGACCATTTTCTAGCCCTTGATGCTTTTTAAGTAACTCCAGCCATGAGACAGTATTTTATGAAACACAGGAAACAACAGAGCATAAAAAGGAAAGGTCAAGAAATCGATACTACTAACAAGAAAATAAATTCAAAGCTTGTAACAATCTTCTTAAAGGCAATTTAAAAACAATAAGAATGTAACAAAACTGATTTAAAAGACATTGTCCTGTAATCAAAGACATTTTTGACACTTTTTCCAAGGCAGTCAGAAACGCCTCCTCTTTTCAGTTTGCTCTGTAAGCCCCAAAAGGAAGTTAAACACATCATTTATATAGAGGTTATGATAAGGTGAGGTGTCTCAGCACTACTCACATCCTCCAGGAGGTCCTCGGGCAGACTGACCCGTGTGGTGCCCAGCATGCAGTCCTCCATGATCCGTGCACAACTGCCCTCCAGCTCCAGGGGGTCTGTGAGCATGTGATCCAGGGAATCCATCCTCCGCCTCTCCTGCTCCTGGACAACGACAGCAAAACCCTCAACAAACAGAAATCCCAATCCCAGATACATCCATCCTGATGTAAGGAGTGATGGATGAGCCACCTTTGATGGGTGGTTGTTTAAACAGAAGCTATAGAGTTGGCCTGCAATATCTCTATACATGCATAGCAAGGTTGTGCATATATACATGTATGTACGTATATATATATACACACATAAGTACACACACACACACGTATATATATATTTATATACATCTATGTAGAAAGTACATATATAGATCTATAGAAACATTTACTCTTCAATTACAACACAATGGAGAAGTGCTTTTCCAGGCAGGTAGACTGGGAAGTACAGCTGACCCATCTCACTTTCCTTCCCACCTGCAGGAACTGTTCTCAACACTGCTAAACACCAGGACAGACTACATATAAATCCTGAAAGCGGTTTAAATGCGCAGAACCGAAGGTCAGGTCTAAGGTGGGGTTTGTCTAAGGCTGAAGGTGTGACAGGGCCAGGAGCCCCGTCCCCTCCGGCACGACACAGCCAGGCCTTCTGAGCTGCAAAGAAACCCATGAAACACGCAAAATAAAGGAAAGGGCGATAAAAAAACCTCTAAAAAACGGGTGGAACAGCGAAGAAAACAGATTTATTTCATACCCCTCACGCGGCCCGGCCGAAGGCGGAAGGCGGCGGCGCTGCCGCGCCTGCGCGAACGCCCCACCGCACTGCGCCTGCGCACGGCCCCGAGTCGCGACAGGCCGCGATAGCGCAGTTGCAGGGCGTTTAAGTGCCCCTAAAAATGCGGTAATTATGAAATGCTGAAGCCGCCTATCAGTCGCAGATTTATAGGGCTTGACTGCAGCCCGGTTCAGTGGATTAGTCATTGAGATGATATGTTAATATAACAGTGAAGTGTTGAAAAGGCTGAAGATTTTAAATTTTAATGCAGCAAATTTTAATACAGCAAATAGAGGTTCTTCCTGGGTCTCCACGCCTTTACCCACTGCCAACCCCCTCCAAGGACTCACATTAACGGCTTCCAGAATAACAGTAATTCAATAAAATCTTGACAGGTTAAGGTTCAGGATTGCAGGTGACAGTACCTGACAGCAAAAACGTGTTTAAAGCAATGTACAATCTCTAATCCGTGACAAAACCTGGCCCACGGTAAATCACAGAGTGTAGATCTTACTCAATGAGCAAGAGACAGATTCAGCGCAGAAGTTACGGTGGACTCTTCTCTAACTTCTCCCTGTTTTTAACTTGTTCAAATACTTCTTTACATTGAGGTGGAGCTTGAGTGGCTTGAGTCACACATCTTAGTGAGCGATGGTCATACCTTGGGAGTGGATATGTCAGAATAGTACCTGAGGTAACCCTGGGATGGGGACATGAGTCAAAACCTAGAGGGATTCTGTCATGGTTTGTTGATCCAATGGCCATCATCCTTATCTCCCTCAGTTTTCAGATGATGTGCAGCTAATCAGCTAGAAAGTGCTACCTTTTAAATTGAAAAATAGTTTTGAAAATTTCTTACTTTGCAAGGCCTGTTTGTTTCAACAGAAACACAGGGGCTCCACTCCACTCTCCACTTACTCTCCCTTGGACAGTGTTGTGGGAGGTCAGAAATTCTTTGTTCCATCCAGAGAGTAGCAAATGTATTTTTCCCTGTAACTTCTCTACTGTTATCATCCCATTTATCCACAGCCCGCTTCACTCACCCTCCAATGCACTGACCACCTTACCTCAATGAACAGATTGATCATCATGAGTGATTAAAAAAAAAAAAAAAAGAAAAGAAAAAAAAAAGAGAAACATATTTATTCTTTTCAGGTTGGTTTGGTTTGTTTGGTTTTTTTTACACCTGCCAGGTTGCACGAGACTCTGAACACAACAACAGTCACCAAATGTACAATAAACATACAGTTAAGTAATAGGTGTGGCCCAAGCAGTCCAAGAGATGCAAGATCAGGTTGCGCAGGCTGGGGTTGGTTTTTTTTTTCCTCCAGGAAAATACAGAATCTGACCCAAAATGCCTCCAAGGGACAGCATCTCCAAACAAAACACAGACCGTGCAGGCAACTGAGAGGACTCTGGATTTACACTTCTGTGGGACATAACTTAGATCTTTGGATTGCTCTGGTTTAAATACAATAATACATCCTGTACCTTCTGCACTGCAGAAGTGGAGAAAAAAAATCCGTGCAACCTTTGCCATCTGTGCAATCACTGTAGCTCCTTATTTTGGAAGGAAAATCTGTGGTACTTCCATTTCCAGGCATGCTTCTTTCGCAGGCAATTCATTCAACTTGGGACACCAGGAATTACTTCACCTGGAATCAGGCCAATAGCCCGAGTGTGCTGCCGCTGGAGTGCAGAGAAACTTTGATGAGGAATATTTGAGTTCAAAAAGGGTGTTTTAAAATGGTTTTCTGTTTTAAATAGTTTTCAGTTTTAAATAACTGGTACAACTGTCCTCATTCATGAGGACAACAAAGGTGAATAGAGAAAAATAGTTTTTAAATCCCACGTCTGCAGCATCATTAATGGGAACATATTTGATGTTCAGCTACTGTCAAACTTTTAAGAGTCTTAATTACTCCTTCAGGGCAGGATCCCAAGTATTCCCTGTCTCCCATTTCCAAGTCTGCTATTTTCCTACTACTTGTAGCATTTCTGGCTTGTTATTAAATCAGCAGCAGCCTGAAGAAAGCCAAGACAAAATTCTCCCTACTCTCTTCCCACATGAACAACATTGCAAGGCGAAACACTGTAATTCTAAAGTCCTCAGCAACATGAATTCAGATTACTTACTGGGCACTGTGGTTGCTTGCCCACACTGCCACAGTGGCTGGGCTGCCAAATCCACAGAATTTAAGGTCACTCATTGCACTTGACCAAATGGAAGCTCTGGTCCATGTTAATTCTACCTGGTTCATTAGTGCTGCAAAATGGTGGTACAGCAAGAGAAGAGAAAGCCCAGGAACAAAGTAATCCATATTTTAGCAAGTCACTTCAAAGTGACCTCAGAACAGTTCTGAGCTGGCCAGTATTTGCCAACTGATTTATCTCAATACTATTTCCATGCCACATTATCCACAGCCCACTTAGATACATTAATTACCAAAGCAATACCTGCTACAAGGCTTTGCCCACAAGGAACAACATTTGCTCTTGTGCAGCCTGAGTGTGGAGTTCTCTCTCATGTCAAAGAGCTTTAACTCCATAAAACCTGATATTGCAATATGTAGTGCCTAATAACATGGGTAATCCACACCTGAATCCATGGGAATACCTATGGAAGAGTCCCACATTCACACTCAGTGCAGTACAAGAAGAGAACAAATCAAAAAAACGAGACTCTCAAGTTCTTATGTCTCAAGGGCCTTTAAGACACAGCACACTTCTTTGCATTTGTTTTATAAATAAATGTATCCTGTTATGCACAGATGTTCTGGGATGAGTTTTACAGCAATGAATGGAAATTCAGACATACATGGTATATCCCATCAGGAGTCAATGGAGTTCTAGTCATGTTCTTGAAACCACCAGAATGCCTTGAACAACCAACCAAGACAACCTGTGAAGGAGAACCATGTAAGGAAAAACATATTACATGGCCTTAAAAGATAAACCTTCTCTTTCCCTTTCTCCTGGTCCCTAAATGCAACATGAATTCTGTATGCAGACCAGGTCCATCACACCAGGCAACCCTCATAGATAGCTTTCCATGTCCCATAAATAGTGGTCCACTAGTATGTTTCTTGTGTGTATCCTGAGTCCAGGGCTATTTGTTTTCTGGAACTGTCCAAAGGAATTACAGTGCATTGTTAACAAGGTTATTTGGAAAAAAAAAAATCAAAGTAACCAACTCTCCATCCAGTTTTGAAGAGGAGAAATATGTTTACTTTGAGGTGGCCACAGAGATAACGACCTCTTTCCTTCAGCGGAGTGCCGTGTATCCTCGTTTTTTCCTGGCACAACTATTTTAGATCACAGCAGAAGCTGCTGTGCAGGTTTAGCTGAGCCTTTTTTTTTTCTTTGTTTACAGGCAAAAAAACAATTTTCCCGGCAAACACTGGAGGGAAAAGAAGTAACGGTGGCTCTGTACTACCCCTTAGGTGCTCCTGGCATTTCAATCAGTTTGTTCCAAACAACATGGATTTAAGACTGTGCTTTTCCTGCTTTCTGGAACTGCTGGGTAAAACACGGCAGGGCAGACAGCATGTAAACAGTTCTGGAGGGCTGGAAAAATAATAATTTAATAGACTGCTTCGGCACATCTTCACAGCTTCATTGTTCAATCCAATCCCCATATGGGGACACCAGGAGCCACTGGTTGGCTGCTGCTGCTCCTTTCTGCAGGCATTCTGCTCATATGGCACAGGGATACTCCCTTTCACCTTGGCTGCTAGAAGCCACAGGAAGCAGTTCTGCCATATTCTAGTAATTTATATTATGTTCTCCTGTTTAATGGTTCCTGTTAAAAATATACATATGACAATCTGCCAGGAAGCCTTCAGTTAGGCAAGCTTTTTCCCATACAGTTGAAATAAAATTGTCTTCTGGACGCGCTTACATAAAGGAAAAATAAGGGTCAGCAGACATGCCAAAAATAAAGTCCAGGGCCAGCAGAGGTTTCATTTCTCTTGTCCTTTTTCTTAAAAGCTGCATTAAAAGCATCCCAGAAGGATTTTGAGGGTATTTCATGGTCACAGTGAACCCTCTTAAAGCATTAACAAGAGCTCCAAGATTTTAGTGGAAGGTGAGCATATATATTAACATATAGAGCCCCAGGGTACCCTCACATCTGGGCTTTCAGGGAGGGGACAAGGACAAGGACAATGGTACCATGGTACTCTTGGTACCAATGGTACTCTTTCACTCATGCTCTGCTGAGAAAGTCCTGGGTTTCGAGATGTGCACTTCGCTCCCGCCACTCCCATTGGTGGTGGTCGTGATGATGTACTGGGTGGTTTGCTGCTGGTTGCTTGTCTGGGATTCCAAGGGATCCGTGTGGGCTGTGGGCTGGGAAATGCCCACCTGAACCTCGCTGGAGAGTGAAGAGTTTTGTTTACCATCCAAATCAGGCTGACCTTCAGATATCACATAGTGAGTCTGCATGGGGAATATAGAAAATAATTAATAATCATTCTATCTTCTGTAATTTCTCTGTTCTAACTCATTTTGGTTTGAGCAAGGAACTTAGTAAACTAAGCTCTGTTTCATTTAAATGTATTTGAGAGTAACATAATGCCTGTCTTTTGATTCAAAGGACACTGGACTTGGCTTTTGGTTAATTTACAAATGGTTAAACATTACACAATTAGACCATCACTACATATTAAAATAGCAATTTTCAATTCAACTATTCAGAAAGATTTTTCCTGTATTGCACATGTTCTAGCAGAAGCTGCACTCCCAGTGACCAAGATCAACACAGACCAATGACCTGTCTCCTCATGCTTGATTGCTTACAAGGAATAGCAGGAACTCTTCTTATTTTCTAATCTTACAGATAACAGCTACTGAAATGTTTCCAGGAGCTGTTCTGAAATTTGGTTTAATAGATACTGCTTAATCATAAATATTTTTAAGACTAAGCACTAAATAATTTTGTTCTACCAATGTGATTAAGTGAAGATTTTAAACTAAAAGGAATCATACATAAAAGAGCCAGACAGCATGAGCCTTGTAAATGGTTACACACAGACTATACTGTGCAGCCTGCACCTCTTTAGTTACCTCCACTCTGTGCCCCAGTCGTGATTTTGGCATTCTTTAAACCTTCAAGCTGAAGAGCTTTATGCCTGATAATATTCTGTATGAAAAAAAGGCCACGATGGTCTTCCTTACCTGAGTAACTGCTTTCACTTGTCCTGCATTAACACTGGTGACAGGGGTACCCACAGCAGTCTCTGTGATCACGTACTGCCCTTGTGGGATGGTCATCATCTGAATCTCTGATGCTAAAAAATTGCACATTGGATAATCAAGACCTCCAGTCAAACTCAAAGACAACCTCCAAAAATCACTTTAAATTCTGAAACAGTGGGTATTGAATAGAAATTCAGGTGATATAAGGCTTTGTAGAACCCTACAGCCTTAGCAGAATTATGCCTGATAACACCAGCTGGAGATTTGGCAATTCATGCAGAGAAAACACATCCTGTTCTCACTCTAAGCATCACAGAATTACGATCCAGAACTGCATGGACATGAGAAATCATCTTCATGTCACACTCCTCTTCCACACAATTCTTTCAAGCATGTATCCAAATTTGAACAAGTAGCTGTCTAACACATGGATTCTTTCTGTGTGCAAGTTCCTTGGAATAAAGGAGCCCAGTGTGCTTGTCCAAACCATGCACTGGATCAGTAAGGGTGGTAGTGGAAGAGCTGGTAGACCCATTTACATTTGTCTGAAGCTTTATCTTCTTGATATCTATGAATATTAACCACAAAGCTGAATGAATTCTGAAAACACTGACCCATTTGATAGCTGAAGACATAGGGTATGTGTTAGTCAGACACACTTGCCAGACAAGTAGTTAGAGCTACTGCTGACACTTACAGTAGCTCCGAAATGAATTCCAGTTGCTGGGGAGATATGTGTGCTGGACTGAGGAGCCTTGCTGCTGCTGGAGGGCTTGGTTTGGTGTAGATGTAGTTGTCTGCATCTGTGAGGGACTGAGTTCCTGCTGAGGTTGTTGCGAGGAAGGACTCAAAGGCTGACCCCCAACCTAGAGAAAAAAAAAGGTGCAAGTGTTCTTGGTGTAGTAAGAATTGTACAGCTCTGTTCCGTCACAACTACAACCTTCTCATTAAGCAAAAACACAGGATGGGTTCCAGAGCATATTAAGCACAAGAACTCTCCTCTCTTTCCTCCAGCTTGCTTCAGTCTATGGTCAATAAGCTCAGACCAGGAAACTGAAATAGTGATATTGCTGCTTGCCAAAGTGAGTCTGTGGCAGAGACTAGAGGTTAGAGGCTAAATTCTACCCAAGAGCATGAAGAGTTGCACTTCAAATATTTGAGGAATACCAGTTTCCATTTATATCTTCCAACTGACAAACTCCATTTAGCTGCAAATGTGTCTGTTTCCAATCATTTTTCTCTCCTTTGTACATACTGTTGGAGTTAAAAAAAACCCACACCAAAATCCCCACAAAACAAATACCCAAATAAACCCACAACAAAACACCCCCATATACCCTGAGACACCTGGGCACCGCTTGATGATCTCAATGTGAGAATCATTTCATGTATGGTCCTTTAAATGGTAAAGAAAACACTATTCCCTGCATTAGCACATGCAATATGCCAGCTGAGCAGCCTGGTAGGGAAAGCATTTTCTGAAGAGAAGAGGGAAATACCTGTGATGATGACTGAGTTGCTGGTGATGGCTCTGTGACCTGGATGTGCTGTACCTGGATGGCATGTTGGGTGTATGTCTGGGGGTCATGGAGCTGCCCAACATCCACTGTGGAGTGCTGGGACTGATGAGGTGAGGTAGCCTGGGGAAAAAATTAAGCAGAGGTCTATATGTCAAATTATTTACAAAAGCAGCCATGTCAACGTTGTCTGAGACACAAGGCCTGGAATAATGAAGTAGGAGCCTTAGTGGAGCACACTTGTTGAATCTTGCTGAGTTTCTTTGCACCCTGGGAGATAAAGTACACTTAATAGATAGAACCATCTCTGTGCCATTACATCTCAGTGATGCCAATGGAAAGGACTTGCCTAACATCATACAAAGCTGTGTGTCACACTGCACATTCTGGCAGTGGCTGGACTAAACCAAAGGGTTTGAAAGACAGGATTAATGTTAATCACTTCTCTGTAAGCATTTTTCTGTACAATGATACTCGAGATCTGCGTATCCAGTTCTGTAGTTTGATACAGCTCTGCATCAAGACAAGTGCTCAGAGGTTTTTAAAGATTTTTTTGAGCAACACTTGCTAATGATATCAATTGTAGTAATTGAATTACAAGTCTTGGATATTTATAAAATTAAGATCTTGCTAATATTACCTCCAGCAATCAGTGTTCATGTTCTTCTATCATTACAACACTACAGTCACTATCAACTGGGGCCATTGTTTAGGCCTTTATTAACCAAATTCATAACCTGATTTGTAATGAGGGGCCAGAGAGAACATGGAATTTCAGATTAAAATATAAACATGTGGTAGTTTCAGCTTCCTCCAGTGAGTAACAGATTTCCTACAGCCGCCTGAGATATTTTCCTCTGACCAGTTACTCTAGTTACACTCTGTTTTGATTTTTAGGAGGCTGTTGAGCATCAAGAAAATGAATATTCTAATAGATGCTAAGAAAGGAACAAGCAACCCCACTCTCTGTACTCCCAAATTTTAGCTCTGAGTCACTGAGGACAAGGCAGTATAAATCAGTCCTGAACTGCAGAAAATGGGTCACCCACTGACCCACCTTTCCAGTTACTGGAAAACATTCCTAGAACAGACTTGAGCAAGGCTGCCCAAATGGGTAAAACTAAGTCAGTACTGTACTGATGTGTCTCCAGCAAGCTGACCAAGGCTGGCAGGACTATTTATGCCTGGTACAAGTGCTTATGAAGGGAACCCTATGTCTTATCAGTTGATTTATCTGTAAAAAGTAGCGGCAGCACTTTTTGTAACTATTCCTTACCACTCTTCTGTGCACTAGAGCCACAAGAACACACAGGCTTGGTAGAGAAGGGGTCAAAACACAGCAAGGTTACTCACCTGGGCCACTTGAACAACCTGCAGCTGTATGTGCTGTGGCTGCTGCAAGCCAGTTGTGGATTGAGACACAGGGATGTACTGGATGCGCTGGTAATCTCCTTGGGGAGTCCGGTAATCTGTAGTGAGGGTCTGGGATATCTCCGTCATTGCTTGGGTCAGTAAATCTGTTGTCTGAGCAGGGAGAGAGAGATAGAGATCATCATCATATTCATGTACTTCTTCAGGGCTGTAGTTCTTTTATCTACACTTATGGTGGATCTGGTCATTTATTTACAAGAGCTTAATGTGTACAGATGTTGGGGTCATAAATAGTCACCAGGGATCATCAACTAGAATTGCTCTCTTCTGTCTAAATCCTAGTCAGGACTATTAGCAGCTAACAACATATCATAGTAAAAATAATTATTTTCATCTCATGGCATACCAGTATTCCGTTAAACAACAAGAGTCCTGTATTTGTGAAGAGCTGACTTGGTTTCCAAGTCAAGAAGTGGTTCATGAACATACTCCACCTTTCTTCATCCCCTGTCAGAGTGACAACTGTAATTTTAATGTGTAAAGACATTTAGTACATAACTTAATTGCGTTTAATGAAGCCAACAGCATCCTGATTGAACCTCTCCATTTTCAAGCACAACATTCTTTCATCCAGTTAGTCTTTAGACAGGAAGTTTTAAACTGTGAACAATAGTACTTTTAAAACTACATGGTATCCCTCAACACTGAAGGACACATTTTCTAGTCTTAGCTTTCACTACTGTGGCAGCTGATATATTAACTTAACAGTAGAGAGGTCAGCCACTGGAGATTCATCTTGCTCAGTGCTGTGCTGTTCAAAGGATTACAAAAAGATCTGACTCCCTGAACACAGTTTGATCCAGTCCCCAGTCACTGCTAAACTTGTCCTCTTGATGTCAGGAACTGCATCTCACTTCAGGAGAAAATTCCCAGTGAAAATCCATGAGATGTGTACCCCTTAGTCCATTATCTGGAGTCAGTAGGTCTGAATGAAAGAAAGAAATGGATTTGAGGATAAAAAACAAATCCTTAAAGCTCCAGAAAGAAATGAACAGCTCCTGACAGTGCAAAACTGTACTCAAAACCAGAAGTGATCTCAAATAATGTCTTAATACAAGTTTAAAAGTGATGTCTGCCAAAAAAAAACCAGGGTTACTAATACCAGAAGGCTCTTGTTCTGTGTGTTTCCTTGCACTGCCCTTGTGTGCCTTCAGCCCTTACCACAACAGTTTCTCCAGTTGTGCTGTCAGTGGTGAGAACAGCTGGTGCGGAACTGATGACGGCTGTTGCCAGTGGTGTATGGATTGTGTTCGGCAGCTGAGCAAACTCCGGGTGCTTCTTGCGGATGTGCTGCACCATCTTTGTCTGCAGAGAGAAGCAAAGGAGTGTTGAAAGAATAGTCAGTAACTCTGCTCAGGGCCATGTGAAATCCAAGAGCCTGACAAAACACGGCTTTTAGGTTTCCCTCAGTAAAGCATCAAGATCCACATTATGAGCTCCTCTGGTCAACAAAGTTGAAAACAAGGTTCACAAACCTGCCGCTGATTAGAGGTGACACTGAAGTATTGTCTTCAACAGTTTTTTACCCCAACACAGCCAAGTGTTTTAGGACTTCTTCCAAAAATTATCTTTGCTTCCCTGCTCATCTCCCCTGTAACTATCAGAGAGCAGTTTCCAAGTCCTTCCATTCATGATTGTGCTCTGTTAACTTTTCAGCAGAAATCTGTTCTATTCATGGAACAGAAACTATTCATGGAATCTTTTGGCCCTAAAACAACCAGACTGTGCTTGCACTGTCAGAACACAGCATGAAACCAGCACTCTGACTTAGAAGAAGAGAGCTCTTCTTGTGGACATACAGGTGACTGAGACCATGGTGAAAGACCATCCCCAGGGAGAGGGTGTCTGAGGCCAGAACCCCCCATACCTTACTGCTGTATTGCTTGGAGCAGTGAGGGCAGCACACTGGAGGGGTGGCAATGGTGCCTGTCAGCTGGGTGTGGGTGCTCAGCATGGGATCTGGCTCTCCTGGGCCTGCAGGACGCAGTTTCCGGATGCTTGGAGGTAGCTCAGCACCAGGATGGTTTTTCAGGATGTGTGCTTTGCGTTTGCTGGCACTCTTGTACACCTGCAGGGCAACGATTTGGAATTGAAATGGTGCAATCCTGGTGTCTGCGCAGAAAACAGCTACCAGTTATCTTGATCTAGAAGGTCTGCGTGTTGCTTTAGAGAATACATTTAGTTAAATCCCCAAACAATTATAACAAAAGGCATGAACATACACCTTCATCAACCTCATCAACCTGTAAAAGCAACTGACTCCTTTGTGTGTAGCACAGAGAAGCCTTTTGAGAACATACTGTATGCCACAGCCAAACACCAAAGCAGGACAAGGAGGTAAGAGGAGAACCCTTTTTGCCATATTTGAAGATCAAATGCCCTATGTTAATTTGTTATGAGGGTTGCTGTCTCTACCTGACACAAAGCATCAAACTGTTTTAGTTCAGTGATCAACATACCTTTCAGTTCTTTTTAGGCACATAACAAACATCTACTATCTAATAATTAAAACGATTTTTTCTCCTCTCAATCAAAAGGAATGAGGCATCACAGAAAGACATACTGAGGATAAGGACAGTTAAAATACACTCCCTGGTGTATATATCCCCTGTAAAAAGGCCCCCAGGCATAAAAGGCAAAGGAGAATAAGAGCAAGAACCAAAGGTACTCCAGAAACACCTTCAGGCTCCACTGACCACTGGCAATTACTGGCACATGACCTAGTAAGTAGTTTACAATAAAAGGTGTTAAACAGAAACTTTTGGAAGTGATACAGAAGCCAAAAGTACTTACTGCCCAGGAATTATACACAGACAGGATACTTAGTCCTAGGCTAACACAAGACTAAAGGTCAGTGACTGTCTGCTGGATAACAGTATTCAAGTTTTCCAATGCCAAACACAGCAGAAAGGGGAAAACTGCAGCTTTCAATTAGCATTTCACTGCAATGGCCCAAGTGCATTTTGTCTTCTTTTTTTTTTGGACAGTACTGGAGGAATGTTGCTGGCAAGCACCTTAGGAAAGCTACAAACCCTGCCAGAGATTTCTATGCAGAGACAAATTTGTTGCATCCAGGACTAGGACTGAGCTATCCTCTGAGGGGTGACTTCCCACACACCTTGTCGCAGTATTGACAGAAGTAATCTCTGTTGGGTTTTATGATGGGCAACGTGAGCTCTGGCACCTCTTCTATTTTCATGTCTGGATGTCTCTTTGATAAATGATTCACCTTAAGAGAAACAGAACAAGAACATATTACAGCTGGAAGCCAAATGATTGGTGCTTCTTCCAGACATAGGTAACAGCCAAACCAAAACTGAACAATACAAGCCAGCAGCACTGGAAGCATTTGATGCTGCAGGGGTTATTGTGCACTCATATTTAAGTGCTGAAGGTAAATGTGGTCTTGCTAGGTCCCATTTACAGTTTCTCTAACCAAAATTAGATAGGAAGGGGTGAAATAGTTTGCCAGAACTGTCTTGTAGCTGATATCTGAGTGAGGTAGTGTAAAGGGCCTCTGCCCAGATCAGAACCCCTATGAAACCTTTGCAAACAATCTCTTGCTGCAGAACAGCCTTTACCCAGAGGCAGTGACAAGACATGGCCAGAAGAGGCCCTCAAGAAGGGGGAGTAAGAAAAAAAATGAAAGACAGGAAAACTGAGACAGTAAGGCTGAATGAGACAGTATTTTCATCTCATGTCCTGTTAAATACAGTACACATCAGTCCGCATTATTAGTGTTGAAATATGGTACTGACAACCATATGTACAGCACAGGCAGTAAAAATGTGCAACTTTGCTGAAGAGGTAAAACACACAGGTTTAAAAAAAGATGTATCACGTCAACTCAGCTACAAAATTTGCCAAGATTTGTTTCACAGCATCCTGGCTGGATAAGACCAGATTGGACAGGGCTTGGAGCAACCTGGTCTAAAGGAAAGTGTCCCTGCCCATGGCAGGTAGGTGGAATGAGATGAACTTTAAGGTCCCTTCCAGCCCAAGCCCTTACCTGTTCCCTTGTGTTCCAACACGGGAATTCCATCTTTATTCCTTATCTATTCATCAGAATTGATTACAGAGGCTGTAACAGCACCCAGGCACTCACCAACATGCCCCTGCGGCGGAAACCCATCATGCAGAGGCGGCACTTGAACATGAAGCTCTCATAGTCAGTGGAAGCAATCCGGGGCTTGAAGGTTTTAGAGCGGCTGATCCGATCAGCCTTCTTGGCCTCTCTCTCTGGGTTGTGCATCCTCTGCATGTGCTCTCGCAGCTTGTCCTTCCTCTGGGAAGGAGAAATTGGGGTGAAAAATGTTAGCAACATCACAGAAACTGCCATATTGTCTGTTATGTACAAGAGACACAGTTTGAGTTGTTCAGGGATCTCTATCCAGAGAGAGAAATTTTCCTCTCAGAAAAAGGTGTTCATTCACCCAGAAATATCCACTCCCTCAGTGTCCCATGACAAACTTAGTGAGAGGGATCAGGCTGCTGCCACTGCAGTTTACCTGGCTCACAATCTGCTCCATCTATTCCAGCAGGATTTGGAAAGGCACCTGGAAGACATGTGCTGACAAGATAGATGCCATGGACACAGGAATCTTGTCCAGGAACATTATTAATCCACTGGCATCAGCAAGAAGTTTTTTAACTGAACTGATACAAGCAATGTAACCTGAGCACCTGGCAACGGAGATGTATGATGTCCCAGTTCTTAATAAGCACATAGAAGGTTACTTTGCTATTAAATTATTAGGAATAAGATCTATTTGAAATAAGGTGCTGAAGTGACCTTGCTCCTTGTCCTTCAGAAATGGATGTCATAGCTCACACAGGACACCAAGCAATGCATGCAACTCACAGGCAAGTCTAATGTGTTTACAATTGTTATTTTCTTTCACCTTTGAGAACATGAGCTTATCTCCTTGAAAGAGGGTAAGGAATAGTGGTTTTTGTACTAGTAATGATCCAGCCAAGAGCCACCTCACCTTGAACTGCTTGCCACAAGTGGAGCACAGGAAGTCTTTACGGTCTGAGTGCCGCAGCATGTGGAGTCGCAGCTTGTCGGGGCGGCAGAAAGCCTTATCACACTCTGTGCACTGGTAAATCTTCTCAGAATGGAAACTGCGCACATGTTTCTTGACCTAAAATGGCAGATCACAGAAAAATGCAGTTTATTCAAGAGGGAAGCGAGTGGTAACACAGTCTAGGAAACTCTATGCAGTATGAAATTAAAGGAAAAGGTTTTGAAAGTGTTGCACATGCTTTAGTTTAAAAAGTATTTTATCAGAACAGTTGATACCTCAGCAATAGTTTCTATAAAGCCGTAACATCTTTATTACTCATCTGGATGGGTGATTTGATTTCCTCAAGAATGATTCTTGAAGGCATCAGCTATTGCATAGTTTCACTTAATGGGCAGAGAAAGTCCACAATGTACCATTTGCACAGAATTGCCCTTGAGTTAACACATTCACCTGAGGTTCATTATCTTCCTTTCATTTTTAAGAAACCAAAACATGGGGACTAATTCCTTTCAATCACACACAATGAGCTTGCAATTACAACTGGCAAAGAAAAAAAAAGCTTAGAAAAGCATTTGCTTTTCACATTTTAGCATTTGCACACTATTCCTGAACGCCAATTACTTCTCCATAATATGGGACTATCCTTCACCTCTTCAAACATTTAGAGGGTTTTTTTTTCCTCCCCCCAATAAAGGGACTAATGAGGTTTGACATTTGAAATGCAAGCACTACTCAAGAAATGGGTCTCTAATTAAATCCTTACCATCTTCTAATACTGATCATACATGGAACAACTTGGCATCTCTACCTGTTCCACATAGAAGTATTTCAGTAGGTAGCAGTGACTAGTCTAAATTATTCACATAGTGAGAAGAGGAAAAAAATCATTTAAATGTTAAATGTTTAAATGTTAAATGTCACAAATACAACTGAATAGTTGGAAGACAGCCATGGGACTTTCAATTGTTTGCATGGGAAAGTTTACAGGGAATTAAGTTGCAGTCCAGCATTTCTGAATCATCAGCATTCTTCTTTGTTGAACATTTACAGAAGATAAAGGACTTGCCAGGATGGAATTATATTAGTAAATCACTTTCTCCCATCCTTTCCTCTTTAGCCTAGTGAATAGTCAATCTGTTTCTATTACTGATCTAAACTGTGTTTCTACGTTTCAATTTCAGTCAGGCAGCTCAGTAAGACACATCAATTGCTTTGTTCCTAGGAAGTATAATGAATATGTGCACGGTCCATCTCAGTTGTTTCTTACTGGGCATGGAAATAGAATCTTTAAATTCTACTAATGACCTTGTCCAAGTGCTCAGCATAGTGCAGAGTAGCTGCATTACTCACTGCTCCAGTGCAGGGAAGGAGAATAAAGTGCCCAGCTGAAGCCCAGAGGGGAAGTCAGGAAGCAGAGTGTCCTGATTTGTTCTGGCATTTCTTCAAACTGTTCAAATGAATTATCTTGACAGAAAACAGGCAAGGGATTAAAGATGTAAACACACTCGGTTTTTTGTTCAGTTTTAATGACAAAGGGCAAGGTGTGCTCAAGTACAATCTGAATAAGCAGAAGACAATTCCTTTTCGTCTTTTTTCCACAGAGACATAATAGACAGGACCTCTGCTTCAGGCATTTTTTGGCAATAAGGCACCCACCCTTCTGCAGCACAGTGCCTTCCAATGCCAGATTGAAGCATCATATCTCATGATTTAGTGGACAGAGCACTTCAGTGTCATAAGACAATGTCTAGCAGTGCTTGGTCACTTTTCAATTTCTGACTGAGGTGGACCCCTGCACATTGTGAGAATGAACTGCTGTGCAGTTACATGGGGAGTGCACTGAGAAACCCACAGCCTTGTGAGAGACCCCCAAAGCAGTGTTTCAAATCAGTACAGCATCTCACCTGGATAAAATCTGGGAAGCGTTTCTTGCAGGTGGGGCAGGTGAAATAGCCATCATTGACATGGATGGCCACGTGATCCTTAAGCAGATCCAAGCGGTCAAAGGACTCAGGGCAGAAAATGCAGGAGTATGTTTTCTGGTCCATATGGAACTTCATGTGGCTCTCAAGGGCACCACTGTTGATGAAGCCCTTGTTGCAGATGTCACAGGTCAACGGGCAGTTCCCTTCCCGCCCATGGAACCGCAGGTGCTGGTCCAGCTTGTCCTTCTCCCGGAAGGCCTTCCCACACTGCAGACATTTGAACGGGCGGAAGGATTTCCGGATGAACAGGTGCTGCAGAGCTGCATTCTGAAAGAAGAATCCAAGAGACCATTAGCTTTCATTACCATGTATAGATTCCACACCCATATATATTCAGGATTAAATATACTGGATGATCAGTGAACCGAAACCTCAAGAAATTATTTTCCATCATATGCTGCCTCCAATTTACAGCAGGGGAGGCTGTGACAGGCAGAAGCAGGGGACATACCTACAGCTACACCCGGAGTTAGCAGAACACAGTGCAGGAGTTTTCTCTCTATCCCTGATTTCTTGATTTAGCTGACTTGTCTTTAAGTATGTCATTTTTCTGTAAAATAAAACTAAGCCCTGTCTGAAGCACAGACCTGGGCCTAAGAAAAACTGCAATTCCAGCTGATTATTGGGCATCACATCATAAGTTCAGCCACCACACAAAGGAATGGTGAGCCAGCAGCCTGTATTTCCCTCAGGAGCAGGGTTTATGAAATTCCACAGCCCTTTACTAGATAACCTTCAAAAATCACCACAGAGATGTGCAGCAGTGGTTTAGTATTGCCTGGAGAACTTCTAGTGGAACATAAATTAAAGAAATGCTGGTCTGAACTTTTTTACTATTGCCAAAAAGAAGAACAGAGTTTCAAAACTTGATGCCAAAGGCAGAATGGCAGCTTTATGAGCAACAGGTAAGAACTTGTGTGCAGTTCCCCACTCCTACTGTGCACAAATGTCTCTTTGCAGCCCCTATTTTGTTTTGGTGTGTGTTTGTCTTCACTCTGCCGTTTCTGTAACATTTTGTGATTGTTCTCACTTAGTTTTCTCCCCTTACCCTTCACATAAATGTTACAGAGCCATTCCAGTCCTGACCCAGCACTCTCTGCTGGAGGAACAGATGCTGCTGGATGTACTGTCTTTAGAAAAAGGGAAGGGGATCCCGCACCTGCATTTCAATATTGGATGAGAACTTCCATGTTGGATACTTGCAAAGCTGGAATTGAGTCCCGTGAAATCCCACAGTACACTGTCACCCATACTGCACTCAAAATACACTTCAGTGCTCTACTCCCCTTCAAGAATACTTCTATAAACCATTATTTATTTATGTTTTAACTTTTCACATTGCACACAGAATCTACATCATGATAGTTAGAGAAGTAATGTGGAAGAGCATAAGTTTAGGTTGCATATTAGAAAGACTTTCTCAGCTGTGAGGGTGGTAAGGCCTTGTCACAGGTTGCCCAAAGAAGCTGTGGCTGCTCCTTTGCTGGAGGCATTCAAGGCCAGATTGGATGGGGCTTGGAGCAACCTGAGACAGCAGAAGGTGTCCCTGCCCATAGCAGTGGGGTGGAACTGGATGAGTTCTAAGGTCTTTCCCAACCCAAACCACATGTGTTCCATATAACCCACTTCTCCATGAGACACATTCTTATGGGATAATCTTGAAGGTGTTTTGTGACCTTTCCTGTTTTCTAGGGCTGATTAACAGGGATGCAATGTGCACTGCAGTACCATCATGAGAAGTGAAGGCTTTCAGCAGAAGGGAATAATTAGGGCAGGATAACAACAGGGCAGGGATAAGGAAGAGTAAAAAAGTTAAGGAGAAGGGACTTTTTCTAACCTCATTTTACTGGCTATGCTCCTTGTTATACAATCAGTTGCATTTCTTTCACCATGAAGGAAGTGATTGTGCTTTCCAAATCATATTCCTATCCCTCCTGTTTCTGGTATTAGCACACAGACACCCTACATACTGCCCAGAACTGAACTAAAAACAAATATTCATTGTGGCTGTGGACCACAATGTTCCTCTAATTTTCTACAAGAGTTCTTGAAGGGTGTATCTCTTTCCAATACTAGGGATACAACTGCCATAGTTAAGATCTAGCTCCAAGAAAACCCCACAGGCTCTAAAACAGAGGCTGAAAAATGAACTGATTCTATCAGGACTTGAACCCTGAGTCAGGACAGATCAGTGCTTCCAGCTTGCATGAAAACAGTCTCAGAGCACCACTGTCTTAAGCCTTAGAAAAGCTGAAGCAATTCACAAAGAATGATTGGTTTTGAAAACTAAGTCCTATCTAAGTAACAAGGAAGAATTAGAGCTACACAGGTTTCAGAATCATAACCAGGAGTCCGGACTTTCTACCTGTTATTTGGAAGCGAATAACGTACTACGTATCTGAAAACCAAATGTTTGCTTGCTTTTATTACGAAGTACATGTTACTGGAGGCAGGTGCTGTGGATAGCTGAGTTGAGTGAGTGTTCAGAAGGTGGCTTTTCAGTGCTTAAAAAATTATGTTTGCTGGTTTAGTCTTATCTCAAGTGCTCATTGCTCACAGTCTGATGCAATATGGAAAGGTCTGTGCAACTATCCATCTGCCATTCTGCCAGTGCCCCTGACTTGAAACATTTCCAGGACTCTGCTGAACATGAGTTGCCAGGTACAGGGAAAGTTCGAAAGACTTGAGACACAAACATGTCACTGAACCACCACTGCACTCCTCTGAGCTGTCATCAATTTGTGATGACTTTACAGAGAAAAGATGCTAAGTCACAAGACAAAGAAGTAACTTCAGAATTTCTGTATTTTTCTTCCTACATTCATTATTTCAAAGGATTCAAGTTCACATCTTGGATTCAAAAGTTCAGGGAAATGGCCAACATTTTCTTTTCTTACTGAGGACACTGTAGCACACTGTAAGCAATACATCCCTGTGCCCTGTCAAAATTTCAGCATCTCTGTACTCTACTAAACACCCTTCAATACCATTCAGTAAAAAATCCTCCAAGCTTTTAACATATGAAATCACTGGTAGAAACTTGCAATTCAGAGACTGCAAGCATTTTGTATAGTTAAAATGTGTGCAGTCTTATTGTACCCAAACCAAACTCTTCCTTCAAGACATGCCACAGTATTTCTGGGTAGCAGCACCATTGGTCTTGCATATATATTGCTGTAAACTGCAAGCAAAATTTGGCTCAACATGTTCCTATACAGAATAGTTACACAACTCCTTCCTAATCCCTCCTCATCCGCTAAAAATGAACCCTTACCCCCACCACAGCTGCTCCTTTCCTTAATCCAAAGTTAACACACGGAAGAAAAAGATTTTAAGCTAAATAAACTGCTCTCCCAGTTACAAAGCTTCAAGGATTATTTGCTTGAATCATTTCTCTCCCACACATAGTAGAGAAAAACAGCTCAGCCAGTTGACACAGAGCTCAGGCTCATACTGTTTGTTCGTAACACAGGTTTTGCTCTCAAAGGCAGGGTTTTCTACCCCAAAAAAGGACTTTGTCACTAAGTATCATCATAATCATCACCAAAGTGGATCCAAACTGAGGTTGTGGTTCCTCTTTGGCAATTATTTGAGTTCTGAGAGACACAGATGGTGCTGTGAGCAAGTCTCTAGTCTGTGCCACAGCACTGCAATTCTGCCAGCTGTTTGAAGCACCCCTGCTTACCAGCTTGAATGGACTGTTTTCCCAAGCCAGAATTACTGTGATGGAATTCAATGGTCCAGGTCCTGACCAGTTCCCACTAGCACCTATGAGATACTGGTCCTTTACTTGAGATTTGTCTTCCTCTCAGTGCAAAGAAAACTGCTAGGAATGAGATGCTTTATTTGGGATTTGGAAATGGATACAACACTGAAAGGAGAACCAGCTGGCCCTGGCAGTCAGGCCTGGTATTCCCTGGGTTACAGTGGATGCAATCCCCCATCCTCTGTGCTTACCCTGATGCGCTTTGCTCGCCTCATGTCATCTGCTGTCATGGTGCTCTGTGTGGGCACTGTGCTCCCCTCGTGCTGTGGCTGGATGTGGAGTATGTGGTTTTCCTGCTGCTCCAGTGCTGCTTGTGGCTCTGGTGGCACTGGAGTCTGTTCCTGCTGCTCCAGCCCATTCAGTGGGGCTTGTCCAGCCTCATCAAACTGCCCCTTGCTGGAAAAATGCAGCAAGTCCTGAAATCGCAAATCATACAACCAGTGATTATTCCCCCCACCCACTGAAAAACACTTTGATAATACTCAGTAGACAACAAGATTTGTACATATTTAATCACAAGCTATAAACAAAACAGTGTAGTGTCTACACTAACTCCTACAGTTCTCCTGCTGTGTCCACTGCACATCACCTTCACCTACAGCAGCATCACCCAGAGCACCAGGGAAGCAATGCTGCAGGTGGGCGACTCTCAATGGGCCATCCCTTTGACTGACCAGTCACAGACAATCACCATTATCTGGCTATTAATAGCCAAGGAGGCTCTTCTGCACTCAAGAGTATTTCTGCTTTAACCAAAGTGACTAGTGATGACCCAGGAAAGGAGAGAATTTCTGTCTCATGGAAACGGTTGTCCCTTTGAAACATTATGTGTCATTTTGCAGTGTCTTCTCCTTCCTAACAAACTATCTAGATTGCTGAACTGGAGTGACAAATGAGATGGTCACACTGGGAACTATGTGGTGTTTTAATCCAGTTTCCAGCTCTGCACACATCACTTTCATATATCACACAAAGCTGTTCTTCCTCCCCTTTCGCATTAGCATAAAAGGGAGGTGTTGTGAGCAGGAAGCACATGCCAAAAATCTACATTCTCTTCCTGTAAGTTCCAATAACTCTTCTGGAATGGAATCATCTTTTATTACATGAAAAAACACACATAGATCTTTATTTGACACCATGTAATGCAACTGAAGAAACTTAAAAGCACAAGCTAGGAAACAGCACCACAATTAATCTTGAACTATGTCAGCTGAAGGCTGGTGCTGTCAAAACACAAAAGCGGGTGTGGGAGAAGAAAACCAAGGAAAGAGGCCCTTACAGACTGTGAGTGCTTACCAGAAAGAAACCCTTAGTAAGCAACACACAACCTCAGTGTCCAGCCCAGGTCCGCGTGGCAAGTTTCCACCTTGCTGATACTCACAGCTGTGCTCTCAGCATCCTGACTACAGTTCCCAGGCAGAACTCGTGCCCAGCTTCAGCAAGGTGAGCAGCTCTCCAATGGCTTGGGGCATCACCCTGTCCTACTGCACAGACATACATGAGCCAGCCCTGGGTCACGCTCCAAGCTGGCAGGACACAAGCTACGTATAGTTCAGAGGCCACTCACACACTAGACTGCGCCCAGCAAGCACCACCTCCCCAGAGTGAAGGGTTTGGGACAAACATTAGGTTTATTTGTCTAAATGAGGCAGGCATGTGTCATGTCAGCCTGTGGAGAGGGTGAGCTCACAACTGCCTGCACTTAATGCAGCATTTAGGGCATTGCAGCAGGAATTCACAGGCAGAGTATACATCTGAGCATACCTCTGAATCAGCTTGGAGCCATGACCCAGTAAGGTGCCAGAGGAAAATTACCACTCTAGATATCAACTTTCAGCTAAGTCATAAACTAGAGCACTGATCCCTCCTGTCACCGCTCATAAAAGGACTTAGTGGTAACCGAAGTATGGTCAGCATTAGAGAATTTAGCTTTTTACTTAAATGCATCATATTACATCCCTGCAGAATATAACCAACAGCTACAAGCAAAAGAACATTTTGCAATAAGCCTGCCTATAGGAGGCCCTTCTGTTAATACTAAAACATTTTAGAGAATCACATCTCAAACTGATTTAATTCCACCAGCAACAGTTGTAAGAACAGGCTGATCTCACATTCCAGAAAGGACAAATAGGAACCTAAATTCCTATTACAGTTTTACTGTCCAAATTACTTCTGTGGGGCTGCCAAACTGCCGCAATAACCCGCCTCACTGCTAAGTTCTTTGGAGTCAAACTTGCTGCAGAAACCCAAGTGATTTTACAGGTTTTATAGAATGGAAATAGTGTGCTCTCCTGGCAGAGAGTTCCAGCTAGAAACCAACTCATGTGTAAGTCCAAAGCACACCCTTAGTTTGCACTGATGCCCAAAATTATTTTAGTTAAGAGTTTACGATCCATGTGCTATTTTTTTCCCCTCTATCTCCAAAAATATACCTGTGTCCCTTCTTCACACTTTTCACCATTTTCACTGGTTACTTCCATGCGCATGAATTTGGGAGGTCGCCCAGGGCGTCTGCCTGGTCCAAATCTCCTCTTTCCTCGCCCACGACCTCGGCCTCTGGCTCTGCAGAATACAAGAGTGCTTCATGTTAGGTACAAAAAAAGATGGATTTAGATTCTCCACTGATTTTGTGCTTTCTTTCTCAGCATCCCTACTCATTCATTCAACTCAGCAACAATGATGCAGTAAATAATAAAAAGCAGTAAATAATAAAAACTGAAGAAATTCTGGCAGTAAAAACAATAGGTTTCTGGCTGGTATCTATTTATTTTGTGTTTTATGAGAAACCAAAGTTCAGAACACATTAAAATGTCTATCAGTAATCATGGGACCAAGAGGACTACTTGCTTCCATCCAGCCCTCTGCCATGACAAGCCTCCCACTTCTAACACCCCGGTTTATGGCGTGCTGGAAGTATTTTCAGCATGATGGAACAAGTGCACAAGGAAACCCATTTAAAATCTGAGGCTACAACATCCCTCCCCAAAAAGTGCTCAGCTGTTGATGTCAGACACTAAACAGAAGGGAACAATTTTGTGTCAAAAAAGCAAAACAAAACAGAGTCACTTGCTACATTTCAGGGGAAAGAAGGCACCAATGTCTTCTGCTCTGTGAGAGGTGTTTGTAGATTCAGTTTTTAATAGGTCAGGATAAACTATTTTGCCAGGCCAATGAGGCACTAAAAGCCTTGTTTTCCAAGCTCTGTACTTTCCTATCTCTGAGAAACACAGTATTTTAATACTGTGATACTGAAACATTACAAGTATTTAAAGACTTTGCCAAAAAAAAAAGCAAAACAAAAAAACCTCACCAGTTTCAACAGAGTATTTCTTTCAAGCTACTTCTTTCAGAGTCTCTTATACCAGTCAGCCTCCTACTGCCATGATTTTTCCTTCTGGTGCTGAGTTGATCTCTCCTGAGTTGGTCACTAAGATTTGCAGGATAAAGCCCCTCCTTTCTGCATGTTTGGGGAAGCATCATAGTGATCCACAAGCGAAGCTAAGGCTATCAATACCTGCTGAAGAAGTCCAACTTCTCATCATGGGAATTGAGGTGCTGCTGGAGCTGCTCCGAGCTCATGAAACGCCGATTGCACTCATAACACGGCCAGTTCTTTTCCTGCTCCCTGAGCACTATTGGAAATGTCAATAACACCATTTCACTCATCACAAATTAAACACCTAATTTTTTGGTCCCCAGCCTCTCTATCCCCTGTAGGCCGTATTTCTCCCCTGAAGGTTAGACAGGCTGCAGAATACCCAGCCCTGCTCCACTGGTCTTTGCTTTTATGCCCTCTGCACTATACTATGACCATAGATCATCACAAAGACACAGAAAGATCACTGGGGACAATTCTCATGGACTATCAACACTGTTAGAAATTCAGGGGGATTCTGAAATTCACCCTTGTATGGAAGAGCACCTACAGGATTGTGCCTTTGGCATAAGTTAAGGGATATCAAGGGAAATTTCTAAATCTAAAGCAGTCACATGTCAGTTTATGGCACACAGTAGACACTGAGTACAGAAACAGACCTCTTTCTGGGAGGAAGCAACCTAATGCTTCACAGAAACTGAAACAAAGGCTTAAATTTAGGTAATATTCTCATGAGAAGAGTTATTGGAAATAAGCCCAAATAACACAATCAACATCTGGTTTAACTTTTCCCAACCTAGCAGGAATTTGGGAGCACTATACAGGCCATATATTTGAAAGTAAGGAGTGCAACTCGCAACCACCACCACACTGAAAGCAGAAGATCCCATGTTACCCTTCCTTTCCTCCTCAGTTATGTCATGGATCTTCTGGTTCACAAATTCAGCATAGGAGGCAGCATACCACACCTGCAGCAAGAGCACAAGGTAGCAGGACACTTAGGTGGAACCAAAACTATTGGAAATTTATTTGAAAATGGGTTTTAAGCAATACATTTACTTCACTTGCTTCAACCACTAACTCTCATTATTCCTTTCATCCTCAAGAATTAAGTATGGTAAGATAAATGTGCCCCCACTGAGGAATCAAAGAGCTTTGCCCAGGAAGTACATCCATTTAATTTTAAGGTCTAGCTTCCCAACATGAATGTTAATCTCACACATGGCTACCAGTAGCTCTAAAGGAAATAAGATTAATCTCTTCTAACCCAGCTACATGACTGTAAAGGAAGGATGTCAGCAGAGTTCTGATACTTGTACCAAGAGGAATAAAAATGTTACTAACTTGGGGGATTTTCCATTTCTTTCCTGCTCTCCTTACATAGACAATAGGCACCACCATCTAGACAGATGCTTTTAATATGCTTCTGAAGGATTTGGTCCTGCCTCCCAAAACAAAGATCTGCCAGACACTAGCATGATGGACCTACTTTTGTCATACAAGGAATTTGAGCCTTCAACAAAGTGAACCACAAGAGGCAGGAAGACAAAGTTTCTTAAAGCCTAAGAGCAAGCAGATGCTCACATTTAGCTGAGAATTCTTCCATCATTTCATCTATTTGATGAAAACCAGTGGATTTTGGAAGAGATTTCTCAAAAAAGGCATCAACAGATTTTCAGCATGAAAAACTCAGACAAGTTTGAACTTGTAGGGGGCCACAGGCAGAGGTGAGTAGGATTTCAAGGACTCTTCAGCAGGTGTGTCACTCTGCAGGAATCTCACCAGCTGGACAAAGATAAAAGCCTGGAGCTCCTGGACCACACACCTGGCAGGCAAATCAGACCTTCCCAGCTTCAACTATTTCAATCTCTGGACAAAATGTGCATGAATGCTCTGCATCCACTTGGGGAGGAAATCATGTTACCAAGCCTTACAATTAGCAAACCATTTTACCCCAGAAGATGCTAACACATAAACTAACAAAAAATATGCTCCCACAGGAAGGTCTGTACAAATTTAAAGTTCGATTTCAAATTGTTTTACAAACTGTTGAGAAAATTATGTTTGAATGCACTTAAAATGGATTTGTAAGATTTCTAGTAACGCAGCATAAAAAAATTAAGGACTGATTTCAGACAGTCCTGCTCTTAAAGGGTATAAGTATGCTTTTGCCCTGATTTAGTAAATGTGCTTACTAAACAGTTGTTTTTCCAGACAAATTGTTGAAATCCACATGCAAGAAGAGACTTGAAGAAAAACAAAATTTCCTGATGTCAATATTTTAGGTTCCCTCTTCCAGTAAAAAATGTTGAAAATTAAGGCCATCTCAGCCAGCCATCCTGCTTTGAGCTCAACATAATCAATAAATTTTTAGAGGGAACAAAAAGCAAACCACAGGGAAGTCACAATATCCTTTATCATTTTTCACATGTAGAGTTTCAGAATCTCAAGGAAAGCGAGGTAAATGGAGAGACCATATTAACTTAAGGCACCAGAAAACAAGTCAGGAACACACAGGGCTAACGGGAAAGGGCATCCAGAATTAAAAAAATACAACTGCTGCAAAAAAAAATTAGATTGTATCAACAAAATACATGCCGTGTAAAACATGACAGGGAGAGACAAATAATTTACATATTTTTATTTTAAACTTCGTCACAAGACAAAGCTCATTAAAATACCTATGTTGTCGACTAACTACTTACTGACTTCAGTGACATTCAATTCAGGCCATCAGAGGAAAAAAGCTCTGAAACTATTCACAGCAGTAGTTTCCGGCACTTACTAGGCAGAAATTTTTAAGATACAATTTAATCAGTAGAAAAAGAGAATCCTGACAAGCAAGCAATGATGGATTACCTTGAGTTCCTGCTTGGGCTCCACATTTTTAATGGTGGTGTAATAAATGTGGTGGCCGTACTGATAGGCCACCAGGTTCTGCTCCAGGTGGTTTTGAGCTGGACGCACAAACATCATCCAGTTACACAGAGCCTCACTGGAAAGTTCAAACCACAGGTCTTCTTGCAAGTCTCTGTCTTTTCTGTCACCCTTATCAAGAGAAACCTGTAGCAAAATCCAATTATATGTGACTGTAACTGCCTGGCAGCACATTCAGAAGAATTTGAGTTACTAAGAAAATTACTGTGCCCATGCAACTGTTACATTAGGGGAGCAATGAAAGCATAGTTAATTTTCTCTCTTTACTTACAGGGATCCAGAAATAGGTTGAAAAATTTTTAGCAACAGGTAAAGGTTAACTAGGGGGGCACAGTGGATCCTTCCAAGGCTTTCAAGGACAAGAATCATTCATTAAAGGGGTCAGGGACAGTATGAACATATGACTATAACAAATGACACATAAATAGCTGTAGCTTTAGTAGGCTACAGAAACATCAGTCAGAAGTTCCTAATTGGCAGACCCACTTTTCCTCTCATTTCTTGACTCATGACATTGCCTCAAGCAGGAAGCAGCACTTCTTTAGCTGAACTCGCTTGGCTGCTAAATCTGCCCATGGTCACAACTTGCTTGTCAGACACTGATCATCAAAGCCCTCCTAAGAATGTGGATCTAAACTCTAACAAATAAACAACTAATTTTTTATAATGAAACCACTAAATAAATGGGTAAAAGTCACTCAAATCCATTTTACCCCATGTCAATTACTTGGCAAGAGGAAGGGAATAAAAGTATCTCCTGTCCCCTACATCTTATGAACAGAAAGGTAAGAAAAATATTTTGAACTGAAGCTACAACATGACACAAAAGAATGGCTGCAGAACGTCCTCAGAAGGGGCTGCTATTTTTATGTCCAGATGCTGCTTCAGCTCATGTGAGAGTGATTCACAGCCTTCCATATTATGCACCCTATATATACATATATATATCCTATCACCATAATGCCAGAACATTCACCAGGATTAGTGTGTCACCCTGAATAACAGGGCAGATTTGGAATCAAAGCCATCTGGGTATTTCTTATTTACACCCAGAGATGGAAGTAACAAAACACCTCTAGTGAATTGATCACGGTAGAGTGACAAATTAATGAAAATCAAAGCTTAGACACAAATTGATTCCCCCTTTTCTCACCCTTACCTTCAAATGGATATAGCAGTCTTTGAGCTCAGTCTGTCTGACCAGGGGTCCTTCCACAGGCCCAAACTGTGTACGCTTCGGTATACGCCTTTTGGAAAACACACCTCCCAAAAACCTGTCTATATAGAGCACCAGGGGAAGGCTGGCCCTTGCCCTGGTCAGCACAGGCCGATTTGGGATGGGATGCAACGGTCCATGTTTTGGACACACTGAGGGATGTGCGTTATTACACTCTTCACACCCTGCAACACAAAGGCAGAGAGGACATGACTTTCAGGCAGATACCCACACACCAGTTCAGAGACAGCCTTATCTCTCTCTAAACATCTTTGGCTCAGCTGTGGGAACACTTACGTCAATAATCTGTCTACATTTTAAATTATTAGACAGGCCAGTGTCCAGCAAAATAAAAACAAAGCAGCTCAGAGACTTCACTAAAGACAGAATTTTGTCTTTTCAGTAATGCAGCCCAATTAGAGTTCACATTTCTGGGAATAAAGGCTCACATTTATTCATTACTGCTAAAATTTGAATGGTTTTTGCCTTTCTTTACTAAAAGGCTGATGGAGAGGGAAGAAAAAGGGGGCAGGACAGGTAGTACACTACATATTACTGCACATGCTTACACAAATCATTTGGATCAAAGGGTCGAGGTGGATCTGGATCCCATTCATCCATGTCAGTGTCTTCCCCATCTTCATCCTCATCTTCATCCTCATCATCTTCCTCTTTTGTTTCTATCCTTTCCATTTGATTCTGCAAAGGTGCTAAAGGATCAGAACCCTCCACAGCCTCCATAGGAGGTAACACCTGGTTATGCACCGGTAATGATGCCTGAGGAGAGAATTCACAAACAATTCAAGCTGATTCATGAAGAAAACCACAAGGACAAGCAATGAAGGTCCTTGCTAATCTACACTTCTGGCTGCCTCTGGTAATGGAGAGGAGGACTAGGGAAGGTGCTAAACGACTACCAAGGGATGTTTTGCATGGCTTGCTGCTGCTGATGGCCTCACTCAAAACACCTGTATTACTCCCTGGCTCAACCTTGCCAAGGACTCTGTTCTCAGAGAAACTGAACTCAGAGGAAGCTCTGGACCCTTGCACAAAGTTTGAAACAAAGTCCAGGCTCTGTGGATATTACCTAGAGCCTAAGGCTGTATTTTAACTTCTTTTATACAAGTGAGAGAATTCTGCACTTTGGCACATGATCTTCTCTTTACAATCCAACAAAACCAAACCCCAGAGAACAAAGGTAGAGGTCAGTAAGGGGTGAAGTAACATGTTGACAAGATATAAACTACAGGACACAAAAGACAATTGAGGGCATTGCATTCTTCCACTAATTTTCAAATTTAGCCCTTTCCTTCCTTAAAAGAACCACAACATTTGAAGTTTGGCACATATTCCATCACCCACACAGGTTTCTCAGGTAGAGAACAAGAAATATTACATCCAGCAGAGCTGCCTGAAAACACTGACGAGGAAACCCAGTGGATGTTGCTGTTAACACTTCTGTTAACTTGACTTTTCAGCACTGATAGAATTTTTAGGTGGCTGCTCATAGAACCATCTGTCAAATAGGTTTCTCTGTATATTAAATACACGATCTCCTAAACCCCCCATACAATCCATGGTGAGGCTATGGAAGACAGTACACTGCTTTCTCGCATCTCCCATATCACTCAGCCACATTTCATCCCCAGAGATGACGGAGCAATGGAATCAGTGTACTAGTACATGGAAAAGGAAAGGGTGCCTGGCAACTTACTCTATCTGTTTGTGGCCCCTGCTCCAGAGTCACTGGCTGGGGGGGGTCAGCAACACTGCCGAGCACAGACAGGTTGGTGGGATTCATGCTCTGAGCAGCAGCAGGCAAGAGCACCGTTACCTAAAATCACAGGCACTCATTTTAGCACTGCAGCATTTCCATCAGTCACTTAACACACGGGCAGGGCCCGGCATACATAGCTCCCTTGAGCTCTGCACTTGCTCAAAAACTGTAGCAGTCTCATGATTTTTGGGGTTCAAATAAGGATGATGGGCTTGGACAGAACCTGCAGCTCCTGGGACAAAGGGAAAGGCTTCAAATCTATAGATTGCAAATTATGAATTACCTATTACACATTTTTAAATTAAGATCCTACCCAGCCTGGGTTCAAATGGCACTAAAAACAGATGTTAGGAGCTCTTTAGCTCTCAGTAAAACGACTGATTTGGGGTCTCTTTTCCTCTATGACCAAATTTACTTTCATTTTCAAGGGAAAAGGTAAAAGAAGGACTAAGAAACATTTCCTCTTTTTTGACTTCTTTTTTCCTTGAGCAAACCCTGCCAATGGCTGGGTTTTAAGATAGCTTTAGATAAGCTTTAAGGTCCCTTCCAATCCAAATCATTCTGTGATTCTATGATCCAGAATCCATTAAAAAACCAGGATGATGTATTGACCTCATGAGAGGATCAAGCTCTCAAACAAGAGGATCCCAACAATTATGTTTCTTTACATTTGCTCACACTATACATTTTTGTTTACATACTCACTTTTTTGTGCTGTAACAACCAAACTAATGCATATTACCAAACTGTTCTCATCCATTCAGCAATAAAACAAAGCACAATTAAGACCCTAGGAATCACCTTTCCTGCCTTTCATTTCCTGCTTATCTATACAGGAATTTGAACCATTATTTTGCGTGACTTCTCATCACTCTCTACAGCTGACATCATGTGGCTTCTAGTTTGTGCCTCTAACTGTTAAGCAGCTCCCGTAGTGAGGGAGCAGACAACAAAATCCATAATGTGCGCACTCAGAACTCCAAACTAGTTGCTTTATTTAAAGGGGTATTAAGAGTAATTTATGAAACTCCTGAAAAACAATATCAAAAAGACTTTGGGGAATGGTGTGATGGTGAGGAGGAAACCATCCACGATAGTCTGATAATGACACTTCTGATGCCAAGTGGCAACAGAAGAGGCATCATTATTCCTCCAGTGTGCCAACAAGGAGAGAGGGTTAAACGCACTTGGATCTATTTGTAACCCCTGTTAGCATTGCCTACTGCTAATCACACCAAACATACCCTTACTTGCACTTCCCTGTCAGGCACTGCATGGATTATGGGCATTATTTTTATAAATCTCCCACTTTCTTTCTACAATAAAATTTCTTCTGAAAGACAAGAGGAGCTTTAATTATTATTTTATCATTACTTGTCAGTTCAGGGATGTCCCACATGAAACACTGATGTAAAAACAGCTGCAAAGGCAGGAGTTGATATAATGAGGGATTAACCATTCACCAAAAATTAATATATGTCAGGACTGCTGTCAGACAGTGTTGGAATGGAGGACAGGCTGCAGACACACAGACAAGTGCTTCTAGGATAATAACAGCAGATCACCTCTGCTGTTACTGCCATCTGCACTTTGCACAAGTAATCGCTATCTTTAATTAATCATATACATGTTAGTTAAATGAGCTTTATGACAATTAAATAGGAAATTTTGGCTTCTTAATGCAGGGAAATGAACAGACAAAAAAATTCCAGAGCAAAACTCCAGAGAATGAGAAGACAAGTAACACCTTTATTGTGTCAGTCATTGCTTCCCATCTGTGCCTCGACCATTTAGAAGGTCTTTTAGTAACAAAATTTGTTTTCAGCACACATTCAATTCCTCACTCTGCGCCAAGATTTTCAATAAATACATATTCTAATGATGGATTTGGTGATGATTCGGATCTAATACATCCATTCACACATGTCATTAAAGACCCACCAAGCAGTAACGATTTAAAGTCTATGACAAGCAGAGTATTCCAACCAGAGAGATGTGAAAGCACCTGTCTACAGTTGATTACCACGGTGCAGTCCCCAAAGATACCAGTTAGAGTTAATAACAAAACTTCCCATCCGTGATGGGTGTAAAAAGTATAAGGAAAAAATCATCATAACCTTATAAACACAGGCTGCAGTTTTATTCTCTTCCCAGGCCACCTCACACTGACAAGCCCAGCATACCTGGTAAGAGAGCCGGTCACCGAACTTCTTCAGGTTTTACACTTAACTTCCTGTGATGTTTCTAGTAAACCTAGAATTTAATCCAATTTTTCAATCCCTTGAGAACCTTTTGTGGCCTAAAGTCATTTGGCTCAGAATCTGTATGAAGACAACTGAACACCCAGCCTTTCCAAAATGGCACATTCAAATTACATCAGCCCCATCTGGTGCAGGGACACTGTTGAAAGACTTTTCATGCTATCTGGGGCAGTAAATTAGAATTCTTGTTCAATATGAATTAAAGAGAATAAACCCAAAATCATTCTTAACTTTTATTGTCATTCATGCTCAAGCTGGTCATTGGTCTTAGTACAAGTCTAAGATTGTCACTGGACAACTTCAGAGACAGCTCATTACCCTCTCACACCACACAAACATCTCTTTACCTTCCCTAACTGTTCCCTCAGAGTTTTGGGCCCAAAATGAATAATATCTCTTCCTTACCTGCTGGGTGGTAGCATCTTGTTGGACATAAGCCACTTGGGACGGATCTGTAAACAGAGTCTAGACAAAGTGAAAAAGGCTTATCAAACAAGCCCTGGGGGTTTTTACTCCCAACTCACATAAAAGTTACCCTGCCACCACAGAACAACCCACATTAGAGCCTTTGTCAGCTCCTAACCTGCCTGTTATCACAGCAAATTACTTCAACTTACCCAACTAGACCTACACACATAGAAATTAAAAATTAGGTAATACTCCATAAAGATTTAATATATTTATGTGGCACTTTGTATTTCTACAGCTGAAGTGTTTCACAGAGTTTATTTTTTTTATTTACCAAAATCACTTTGTCAATTGTCGATTTGATAAAATCTACAAGATGAAATTCAATAGTTCTATCTATACCCTTAATGTGTAACACTTCAGGGCAGGATAGAAGGCAACTATGAGCTTTTTCTTCCTGAAAATTCACAAGACTGCTGCATGCTTTCTTTTGAGGAACTATCATGCACATCCTATATGGGACTTTGATATGGCCAGAATGCTGTTTAATTTCATAGAAGCCATGTCAACTTCAATATTCTGCAAGAACAGCCCTGACAGAATCCCAGGAAAAGCAAGGCTATGGATTGACTGAGGCCAGCCTTACTTAGCAAAACTTGAAATATCTGAGCTTGTAGCAGCCTGGCTACAACAAAATAAATCACGGTATAATACAAATTCCTTTAGCGCTGTAATAATTTCACCATAGATGCACAAGAGTGTTTGAATACTACACATCTTCTGACACGATGACAGCATTCAGAGTTTTGGAGTTAGCTGGCCAGTAACTTCCCAGGAGATATTCTCTCAGGACATCCCTCCACATTGAAGCTGATTTTCTGGGGCAGCTGAGAGCTGCACAAGACACACTGTGCCACATGAGGCTCTGCCAGCATGATGGGGGTGTCAGGTATGTGCACTTTGCAGCACAGCTAATCTGCCCTGTCAGTAAAGATATTATAGAACACTCTTGACAAAGCGTGCTTATTCCTTTTTAACCTGTTCACACAGAGGCAGAGATACATAGCATATTTACCCCATATAAACATGTGCTGTAAGGGAATAAAGGCTATTTAATATGATTATGCAGAAGAAAAAGAATATAAAAGGTCTATAAAATCAGTAATTCTGCAGAGACTAAAAAATTATGTTGAATAAACATGCTCTGCAAAAAGACATGACTATTATAACTATCAATTGTGACAACTGTACTACACAAAACAAAGACTCTTCCAGAAAAAACATAGATGGCTCTTAGCTTTTTACTGGATACAAGAGGCAGAATTTCTGCTGAGATTATCCTCATTCTGGAAAACACTTTTGAGTAAATTATAATCTCATCCACCTTCAGTGAAGTAACCAACCTTTCATAATTCATAGCCTCATCATCCTCTGATAAGCAGATTTGCACATCAGACAAATGAACAGCATGAAGTCCATGCTCAGCAGTGGGCAGAGAAAACTGCTGGGAGCGACTGCATGCTATTTTCCAGTCATACCACTTGGCTGGTAACTGGCTTTTATCCCAAACAAGATTTTTTTCTAGGTGCCAAAACCAGGGTGGGTTCAGAACCACACGTGCCTGTGTAGCTTCCATGGGGTGGATGTAAACGAGGGTGTGCTCCGAGGTGTCCACAGAGGTGTAGGAGGTGCCGTCAGCTGTGTAAACCACCTGCTGTGCGGGGCCGCGCTCCTGTTCGTCACTGTACATGATCTGGGCCACTGCCCCACCCTCGGGGACAAAGTGCACCTGGGGAACAAACAGATCCTGGACTCGCACCAACACAGGCCAGTGGGACACAGAACCAGAGTCACGGGGTGCCTTGGAAAGCAGAGAGAACTTGTGTCCCAACTAATCGGAATGCAGAAAAACATACATTTCAAATCTCACTCAATTATTCTACCAATAGAAATCTGGACACAACTCCCATCAGTCTCTGGTTTTACTCTGCATTGCAACTCAAGACGTAACTGCTACAAAGAGCACCCATCCACACTTGGTTCTTGCATGATACTTTAAAAATTTTTAAGGGAAAAAGTTCAAATATGAACAGATGTATCTATTAAATTTATTGGGATATTGTTTTCCTTTATGCTCATATCCCTTTCAGAATTTATGATAATGACTTCATTCAGCCAGTTCTGTAGCTGGAGGTAATTTTTGCTGTCTGATGAGAGGCTAACAGAACTAACTTACTAACTCTGATATTCCTCAAGTTATGGTATTGCAGTTCTCAGAGGCGGCAGTAGGGCATATTAGACTGCTTCTCTGTAGTATGTAGGTGCAGCATCAGTAGAAAATTCAACTATTCAAATGGTCAAACCTATACCTGAAAATATTAAGCACAGATTCCACGGACTACTGGAACTAGTTATGTCTAGGGCACCACTTTAAATTTAAACAAGTCAATTTTACCAGTATATTATGATCATAACTGATGATCAGTGGCCTGTATTAAATGAGCCAGAATACTGGATTCCAGTGAAAACAGGAACATGTTTAGCTTTTGCCATCCTTAATATCCTGCAAAGCATTTTCAGTGAATGGGAAAAACAGGACAGTGAGCAGGAAACCTAGTTTGAGTACAAGTATTCATAGTCACATACAATTCTTTCACATAAAATGATGCTACAGTTACATATTTTATCTTGTTTCACTTTTTAGCTTATGCTTCAGAAGACACCTGGTACTCTCCTGTGGATGCTCAGTGCTGATTCTGTACAATAAATCCTCTCACAAACACTACATTTGGAGAGCACTCTGCAAATACTCCTTAAACCTTTAAACTGCCATATTTTTCACTAAGTCTTAAAACTGCAAACAGCAGCATGGTTATCCCATTGTAGAGAGAAGGGGACACAGACCATTGAAAACCACCTTTCTTTGAAAATTTCAAAGCTGGAAATTACTAAGAGAGGCAGAATTTCTCAGCTTGTGGGTCAAATACCATGCAGCACCCTTTTCTGACCATACTTAAAAGAGTAAATCAATTTGCAGAATTCTGAAAATTCCCAGCTGCGTTGTCTCAGAGGCAGAGAGACAAGCTGCATGCAGCAGAACCTGACTGTATTAGTCACAATTAACATTTCTCCCTTCCTTACTACCCAGATGTCTGGCTGGAAAAAAATATTCATATTGCCTTCCCCAAGGTCTACCCACAGTTCCAGCTGATTCGAATGATGCCATCAAAAGCGGCTGCCATAGAACACAGATTTTGTTCATGTTCATTACTCTCCCACATAAATATATTTGTACACTGAAACTCCTACAGCCACTGCCTGGTTTTGTTCAGCTCATTTCAGAGCTCTGTGTCTCCACTGCTGCAATTTGCATTGCTCGGTTTCTGAAGCTTTAACCCCCAATCACCACAGAAATGTTTGCATTTCTGCTCAAATGAAAGCTGAGCTTCTAGACTCTAAATCAGGGCCAAATGGAAACTAACTCTCCCACCAATCCCAATAGAGCCCAAGCAGAGGCAGAGCTCTGGTTAATCACCTGAGCACTGTTCTGTTCCTGTGCTGCAGACTCAGTCCACACCTGAGGACTTTCCTCTTTCAAGTCCATCTCCTCCCTGCCTGAGTGCTCCATGAGGAGAAAGAGATCTACTGGAGGAATGTCTGGCTGAAGGGATTCATCTGTTCAATGTGTTTCTGCTTCCAGAAGACAAGGTGATCTTCAGCAACATGGCTCTAAAAAAAACAGAACAGAGACATTAAAACCAGCATGACACATGGCACAGAGCTATGAGGGATTTATTATTATCAGCTACTACACTTCAGTAATATAGAGTAAAGTAGGTTTGGCTTTACAAACACTTCCTACAAGACCCAAACACCTTACATCATGGGAATAAGGGAACAGAAAACTTATCTCACTGAGTATGGACAAGTCCTCTGCTTGCCACTATCCACGTCCCATTAAGGAGGAAACAAATCAACCATTTCACCAATTGCAATGAAAGAGTGAATTCTTCCTGCATGTCTTTCCTTGGCCACAGGCTATCCATACCACATTCTCCTTATTGTCCTTCTGGTACCTACAGGCCTGGAAATCAATAAATAATGCAAAAAATGGACCTGAGGCTTCCGACAAGAAAACACTATGTTCAGACTTGCATCACCAGTTCCTCAGTTTGCCTGAATGAGGTTTTGTTTGAGCACCAACTGGTTTTCCATGTACAGACAGATTTGACCTTGGACAAAACCCCAGACCAGGTTAGTACAGTGTTGGGGGTTAGGTGTCCTTCCTTTTGTTCCTTCTCAGCTATGGAATTTTTACCCATCAGTATCAGGAAAATCTGATGCTGCTACTTGAGAAACTGTGCTTGAGAAACACAGTTCAGCTGGGGGGAGGTGAGGGGAAGGGAAGCAGGAAAAAGAGAGGGCAGGGGCAGCTGGAGGCTGGCTGCTTTCTTGGGCTGGAGAGCAAGACACTCTCTCAGAGCTGCTGTGGTCTTGAGAGAAGGGAATTCATCATCACCCAGACGGAGCTGCTGCTTCTTCCTCTTTCTTCGTGGGCCTCGCACCCCCTGTCCTGCCGGGACATGCGGCAGTGCCAGCCACCGCCGCAGAGCTGCTGATCCACCTCAGCCACCGGGCTGGGATCTCAGCTCATCCCTGCTGTTCCAGCTGAGTGTTCATCACAGAGCCCTGCAGGAGCACCGGCACTGCCCGCCCGAGGGGGTTTGTGAAGCAAAGCCTCTCCTCCATCCCTTCCCGACTGGGCCAAGAAGGCTGTCACGGGCTCCCTGGTTCTGTTTTTAATGCTGTAGTTATTGTTGTTCATTTGCCTTGTTATACATCCTAGTAAAGAACTGTTATTTCTATCCCTAGATCTCTGTCTGAGAGCCCCTTGATTTCAAAATTCAGAGGGAGGGGGTTTATATTTTTCATTCCAAGGGAGGCTCCTGCTCTCCCTAGCAGACACCTGTCTTCCAAACTGAGACAAATAGTCAACTACTAAAAATGAACAATGTAACTTGAACTCTCAAAAGATCCTAACAAACCGCTTCCAAGTTTGATTTTATTCACCTCTTGCAATTTTATTGGGGTCTTTCAATCTGTCTTTGTGATCCCAGAAGGGTAACTTACAGCTCTGGTGATTGGTTAAGTCCGTGGTTCAGCACCTCCCCAATCCTTCATCTCTAATTAGTCATATTAAATCACAGACCATGAATTAGCATGAGGCTGAGCCCATTTCATTTCTCAGCTGCTCCAATTAACTTTATTTTATATCCAGTGCCTTGCTGCACTGCTCCAATGCCAGCACCCATCTGTGCACCAGGAAGGAAGCAGAAGGCTCCTTGCTGACGCTTTCATTCATTTGCATTTTAAATGCAAATTATTTTAGTCATAATTTATCCCTATAAATGCTAGCATTTGGCCTTGTCATTGACAAACTGACAAATAGATTAGGAGAGGTAAAAAAAGCAGCAAGCACTTTCTGTCTCCTCCTAATTTTGCCTGCAAAGACTCAGCTGTGCTGACCTGAGCACTGACTGTTCCACTGGGCCTGGCCAATTGGATACATCACCAGGGCAGGAAAGTCTCAGGCTAACAACACTGAACTGTGTGGTGGAGCAAAAAATCATATTACTTTCATATATACAAAGAAAAAGAGTGGGAAAGATATTTCTGGGCATTGCTAGACACCAAGTCATGCTGTTACTGGTGACTGGAGTTAACACTTGCTGTCTCATGTTGAGCAATGCAGCAGCCGTGGGCCCCACAAAGGCAGACACTGGGGAAGTGTTCTGACTTTCTCTTATATCCAAACATCTCTAGTTATGGGAATGCAGGGACAGAAATCTCATCTCCATTAATATTGCTTGATACAAACCATCCCCAAAAAGCACTTAGGAGAAAAATTAAAAAGAAATCCATGTACCAGAATTCAATGCGTGAGTTTAGTACCACCAAATTAACTGCAGCACACTTGTTCTCCAAGTGTGGAAAGCCAGGGCAATTTACAGATAAATATCATTTATTTATATATCCAAGTGTACACATGCTCTGATCTATAAATAAATATCATCCATCCCTACACAGAACCTTTTTCCTAGCTACTTGTTATGTTGCTATGGATTAAATTAGGGATTTTCTTGTATCTAATCCTACCTCATTCACTGATCTCCTTCACTCATTTTATCAAGTATATATTCTCTATTCAGAATATATAAATATATACATATATCAGGTACATGATTACCTCTACTCATGCAAAACATGACAGCGTTTAGGTCAGTAACATACTGTGAACAACTTCTTTGCAAAATTTAACACCTATCCTGTTGAAATTCTTCAGCTGGTTTATCCACAACAGCTCTTTTCCTAGACTGCCAGTATTAATCAAGAGCAAATTCAGGTAATTGCACTAACAGTAGCTAGTAGTTTAATCAATTACCTAACTGATTAGAAAACTAAAAAAAAAAACAAACATTGGAGGTTTCCATTTGGGGTGGTTTGATTTTTTTTTAAAAAATATAATTACCCTGTTAAAAAGAATGCAATTACATTAACTACTAATTGAATTAAGGGAAAGGCACAGTTCTGGCTAACTCCACATGGTGCAACAAGTAGCAGAATTTTTGGCTGACCTTCCCCACCAGCAGACACTGGAGGTCTGAAGGAAGATGCTGACGCACTCCTGCAGAGTCATTTTGGCACAGATAACTTACAACTTGAGTACAAAGGAGACCGAAGGGTTCAGGCAGGGTCTTTAAAAGACAAAACTGGGTATTAAGATTCATCTCTGAAAAATGAAGTACCAAGAAGTTGGAAAGAAAAGCAGATGACAGTCATTTTATGGCTCTGAAAGTTAGCACTAACTTAAAATCTTGGGGGAAAAAAAAAGCAAGGCTGAGCCAGATTCAGTGGCCCACTGCTGCAGATTCTATAACCAGTCCAGTTATTGCTGCTCTTAACAGAAATGAAAATAACAAACAGCTCAGCCCAGCCAATTGTGCAGTAGCAAGGAACAATAGTAGAAACTGCAGGATTTGCTGATGCTTTCAACTTCTGTACTTCCAAATTCATCCTAGGATCTGCCTCTGGCATGCATTCCCTCAGTTCATCTGTAATCATGAAAACACACTAAAAAGCACATTTCCCTGGAAACATGGATGTGCTGAGAGCAAAGACAATGCAGAAGCAGACAGGCTGTGTCCCAGAGAGGTCCCAGGGACAGGCAATAAAGAGGGCGGGAGACAGGAGCAGGTGTTGAAATTCAGCTGTGAAACAAGCCCTGCAGTCAAGGCCAGGAGCTGGAAAAATCTTATCCAAAGTCACTGACAATAGAACTACCACAAAACACCAACACCTGAGGAAGTTTTCTGACACTGATGACGAGAAGAGCAAACCGACTTTGCTCACTGGTCCTCCATAGGATGCTCCTCCTCATTAATCCTGCTCTCAATACCCATTACAGCCCTGAGACTGACTGCCACAATGTCTCAAAATTTTAACTGTTTCCCTGTGGTCTTCTCTTAGCTCTGGTAGTTTTTTAGCAGAAATAAATGTGAAACTTTGGACGTAAGCATTGACAAATCACTGGCATGCAGGGAGCGCTCCCTGCTTGCTCTCTACACTGTTTGCCCATGGATTATCCTTTGCAACTGTTGATTTTTCTCACCGTATTGAACACATCAGACATTTTCAGACAAGCTAAACAAACACCAAGACATGCACCTCAACAGGAAGCTCTTCTATATCCAAGGAATTACCATAAAACTGTGTAACAGAAATTGAAACTCAATTGCAGAAATTCTAAAAGAAAAAATGATAATTAAAGATAAAAGGCATTGTGATAGGATAAACAGCTTTTTCTCGGTATGAAGTAAGCTACATTCTGTAATAAAAATCCATGTAAAAGTTTAGTAAAACAGAAATCCAAACAGCTTGCTTAAACTCATGCTAATGTACATGTTAGATATGTCTCTATTATATTCTGTCCATTATAAAATATAAGAGGCCTGGCTCAAATATTATTCAATATACCATCTTTTTTGGGTTTCTTTTTGGGTTTTTTTTGTTGTTGTTTTTTGTTGGTTTCTTTGTATGCTCATAGCAAATACTTCAGTAACTTGAAGATGATGAGATTTTACTTTTCTGTAAATTGAAAGATTAGTCAATTATGATACATCGCCCAATAGTCACCCAAAATTCTGCCAGCAGCCCAATGCTTTCATACAACCCAGTGAGCATCACAAACATGAGCAAGAAGCAATGCCAGTGGGAGATGTTAAGGCATTTACAGTAACTGCAGACACAGTATTTTCCTCTCCAAACAACAGGCATGCCTCACCCTGTCCATGCTGAGTGATGACACAAGCTGAAACAGTAACAGGCATAACTAAAGAGTACGAATATAATCCATTACCACTCCAGCATGACAGTGGTGAGGCAGTGACAGACCTGTGTGTTGCTATATATTGCACGAATCACGACACAACGCGATACAAGAACAAGCACAGCACCTGTGACTTTGGAATATCTTCTCTAGTGGAACGTTAGCTCATTCTGAGCTGCCCAAGTAAATTAACCATGCCTTCAGGACAACTATCACATTTACCTTCCTTTTCTCAACACCACCTGGGACCTGCTGCTGTCATAGGCCTACAGCCATCTCTCTTTCATTTTCACATTTGACATCCAATGCAGAAAATACCATTGATGACAAAACTTCTCTGCTGCTCCTGATGCCTGGAAAGCACCTCGGTGTCATTGTCTGACAGTTCTTCATTTACTTTGGAAATCTCGGTTAAAACCTCCTTTTGACCTCTGCAACATTCTCCAAGTCCTTCCTGCTCTTCCTGCGGGATGGCGTTTTCTCTGGAGCTGTGTTATTAAACCAGCAGCTTCCCTGTGCACTGCATTCAGCTCCAGAGTATGAGAAAGCACTACTCAGAGGGGCAAAGCACCTCATTGCCTATCCAACAGCAATATCCTTGTTAGCTTTGCTGCCTCAGCATTAGACACCCTGAGCCAGCACAACTCCACATGTGGCCCCTCACAGGTTCGTCCATGATCCCCCCACAAACACTCAGGAGTGAATGGTGCTGTAAGAGAAAACCACAAACAGCAAAGTCACTGTTGGTTTGTGTTTGATGTCTAAGTGTTCTAAACACAAGTTAAACCCAGTGAACTCTTCTAGGGTTCAAAGGTAGGCTCTGAAAGTCAGAAAAAAGCACCACAAAAAAATTGTAATCAACAATAACCGTATTTTCTTGGCAAACCTGCTATTAAAGAATGACAATTTCTTTCAATGCTGCTATACAAGAAGATACAGAGACAGAATCTCTGGGGACTTCATCTGCAGCAACCTCTGTGAGCCTCACTAAGGGCATTCTGCTAAAAAATCCAAGCCAGTGGCTGCCAAACTATCATTTTTGTCTCTTCTCTGGGATGAGAAAGGAGGAATATTTAAGCTGAGCAAAGGTGAAAAGACCACCTCCCTGCTCAGGGAACAATAAAGCCACTCAGTATCTCAAATGAGAACCCCCACTTCACAATAATAGTGCATAAACTGGCTAATGTGATTTAATCCCCAGTGTAAAAGAGCCTTGCCATAGTCTGAGGCTCTCTGCAGCAATAACAGCAGGGACTATTGGCTTAATCCTCCCACGGCTGAGCTCACTGACAACTGTGTGTCACCCCAGCCATGTGCAAGGGCAGCAAGATTGGTACAAAAGGGGTTTTACAACTCTGAGTCTTCCTCCAGTTCTTAATATGAAAATTATTTATTATGCTCAAAAGGAACATCACATGTGCCTGCAAAAAACTTTCTCTCACACTTAATTATTCCAGTTTGCCTAGAAGGCAGAGCCAGTGCATTTCCTGAGATCCTTTAGCAGGAACATGCTTTCATTACAGCAAAAAGGTTTCTAACCTCATTGAGGACCGGTCAATCTCCTCTGCATTTCCATCCATCACAGGCACATACTGTTTCAAGGAACTCTGGCCCTGGTGCATTTTGCATGAATGTTATCAATCAGGTCATGCACAACCACAATAATTTATGTTTTACTGGCGAGTTAAAAATGGAAATCATAATAGGGCTGGGACAGCAAGAATTATTTCCACAAAGGGAAAAATGGCTTCAATTTATTTTGTCCTAGTATAAATAGAAGATCTCAGCCAAACACCAACTCACTCTTTACTGCCATTGTGCATAATGAATCTATATCCACATCCTCATGGGACATCCATCATTAAAGCAACAGTGAACTGGAAGAGATCTCTTAGACAAAGGCCAGTCCTCTGCTGCTGTGCCTATCACGTTACAGTCCTTTTCCTAAAGGGACATTGCCCAGGCACCAAAAGTGACAACACAACAGTCTAATATAACTATTCTCTCACAAGTTATCAGATAAGTAACTGAAAATCCATTTCTACCACAGAATACAGGAGAAAATCCAGTCTGAGCACAGGTTAACATCCTCCTGGGGACTACCTAGGCTGGGTTTAGACACCTACTCAGAGATGCTCCAAGGACATCTCTCTTGTGTCCTAATTCTTGTATAATAAAGTGTTTCTTACACTGTCCTCTCCCTCTGTGGGCAAAGAGTCAACTTCATTACTTTCTACATATGCAAATCTCTTCTTTAGTCACTGCTCTTCCCATTTGCTCAATATCTAAATATCCACTCCAGCAAATGGAGTTCTTCCTCCCACCCTCAGCTTTGGGAATCTATGGCCATGTTCCTCACGTTGTCGTCTTCCCAATGTTTTATCCTCTGAAGCCCCTGTGATATCATGGGCTGTTGAATTACATACTGCTGTTTTTGGACTCCAGCTGCTCAAGGCAGTGATCCTGTCTTCCTAAAGGACTTGGTTTATAAATCACAGAGAGAAGTCTGATAAAGCAAGGAACCAAGAAAAACATGCATTTAAACTACAAGATGACACAAAAGGAAAATAAATGTCTGTATCAGTGTCTTCTACAGTTCTGTCCACACAACCTTTGAGATGGCTCTGTTAGGGGTTACTGAAAGAAAACAAACCATTTCCCTCCAGCTTCTTCCTGCTAATTTTTTGTCTCCCATCTCTTCTCCTCCTCCAGCAAACTCTTCCCAAAAGAACTGTCAGCTGGAGGGGATTCCTTCCCTTCCTACAAGTGGGCAGTGCTGCTTCTTCTCTCCTTCTCCCACCCACCCCGCATCTCTCCTCTGAATTTTTATCTGTTGTAAAATTCAAAAAATAAAATTACCTTTTTCTGCACATAAAAATACATACCTAAAGTGTCTCCTTCAGAATAGCTGCTGCTCTGCGCTACCCCAGAGAACAAACGGACTACCTGCACCTTCAAATAGGTGGGGACTGACATATAGATCCATTTCAGGGCTACGATAGAACAGCTGCATGTTTTACTAGCACGAGATAAAAATGACAAATAGAGCCAATCGCATGTTCAAGTCCAAACAAAATTCACCACACAAAACCAGCCTCCTTAATTAGATACACTTAGAAGTCCATTAGAATTCAGTGTACACAGCTGCCAGCAGCTGCAGGTGCTCAGGAACACACTCGAAGTGGCTGCTCACTGCAGAGAAACTTACCTCAAGAGAGCTCATCCAAGAATTTTCTGCAAAGGGTAGAACGAAGGGTGCCAGAGGAGAGCAGACAATACTACAGACCCATTTTACTCTAAAATCAAACTGTAAATTATTCTATCAGATGATATTAATAATTACACAGATATTTCATCCTATAAACAAAGTAATAAAGCTGTCTCTTTTCACACAAGAGAAGCATCCATGTAGCAAAATGCCAAAAATGGTCACAATTTCAGAAAGAAGTTTTCCATTTCAGAAAGAAGCTCCTGTATTACTTTTCCTAGAAATAAAGGTTTTAGCAGGCTCAATTATTGAAATTAATTATTAATTAAAACTGCCAATTATTTTATTGCATCCACAAAAGATGCAAAGAATTCTCTTCTAAAATCAGTTGGTGATTCATTAGCATCTCATCTTCTAACTGAACTACAAGAAAGAAAATAACTGAATTACTAAAAATCTGACAGAAGAAAGTGAAAGTTCCGTATAGTCTCTACTCCCATTGAAACACACAGGGCAACACTGGTAGGCATTTTACACACTCAGCTTTGAACTTGATCATTCTTTAAAGACCTGTAAGAACCGTAAGTATATAGAGTGATACACTAGACAAGGTTGATACCAAAGTACTAAAAAGTGCATGGCAAATACAACCCTTCATTTCTCTGTCAGGACTGTGACTACCGTGAGTAGCCTAAACCAAGTTTAAATTTTAATTTAGGGACCCTGTAACACCCCTCCTGAGGCTCTGCAATGTACAGCTGAGAGGTAAAAGGTGACCACACATAGCTCTTGTACAGGGAAATAAAAAAGTGAATTATCCCTTTAGGATGAGTAATTTTGAAAGGCATAGATTCAGGACCTCGTTCTTCCATTCTAACTCAACCATTTAACAAACTCACATCAACTCACTTTTAATGGAACCGGGGCACAGGAGAGGAAACGGGATAACTGAACACCAACACCCACAGAGCAAGAGAGCCACAAGATCCAGCATCCACTTGCTACAACCACACCCAAGACCACAGGAACAGGGTTTTTGGCACCAAGACCACTGTCAGGAGAACAGTGAACCCCACAGCTTCCACGTGCAGCAACTGCTGCTAACTCACACTAGGACCCTCATGAATGCAACCACCTCAGGAGAGTGGGGAAGGGCCTAACTTCCCACCATACCAAGCCAGGAGCCTTGCCTTGCTAAGGCCACACTGACACCCAAAAAGACCCCTGGGGCAAAAGAACCTCATGAGAACGGGAACCCAAAAACACACCCGGCCACTGCCCCTCACAGGGCAGACTAGAGGATTTCCAGCCACAATCCCTGATAAAGTCTCCACGGCCATCAACAGCCAATCCGAAGACGGGGTGAGACGCCCCCTCCTCTAATTAGGCCAATAGGAGGCAGGGGCGCGAGGCACACGGCCAATCAGCAGGCGTGAGTGCCCCCCCCCCCCACTCTCACCGCCCGCTCCCGCCGCCGCGCCCCAGTGCGAGGCGACGCTGCGCCCCCCCCATTCGCCCCCGCCTGAGGGCAGCGGCGCTATCAGCCCCTCGTGAGAGCGCCCAGAGGCCAGCTGGCCCCAACCATTGAGGGCCGAGGAGGGACATGGGCAGGCGGCCAGGGCAGAAGCTGAGCGAACGGGCCGGGCCGGTCGCTGAGGGGGAGCTGGGCTGAGCGGCCCAGAATTATGGTGGAGAGATAAGACCCTCACAGTGCTGGCGGGGGGGGGGGATGACAAAAAGATGGTTCCGGTCCCCCCCGCCGCTCAGATGCCGGAGTCCGGACCGTACCACGCATGGAGGGGGGAGCAAGGGTGGGGGCACCTCCTTCACCCCGTGTCCGGGGCAGATGGGGGATCCCAGCTGGGGTGGGGAGGGGGGGAAGTGGACTCTACCTCTCCCGCGGGGTGTGGGGGGGAAGGGGAATGAGTACGCCCTACTTCCCCTCCCCCCCCCCCCACTGACGGGAGCGAACGGTTTATCCCGGCCCCGCACCGCCAGCTCCGGGCGCCATCTTGGGTGCTACTAAAACAACAAGTCTAAAATCCCCGGCGGGTCCCTGCGGCGTCCCCGGGCCGCGCTGCCCTCCCGGACCGTCCCATCGCGTTACCTGAGGGGGTCCCGTGCGGGCGCCGCGCCCCGGCTGCTGCCGCCGGCCCCGCAGCGGCCCCGAACCCCCCCACCTGTCCTCACCTCACAATGGTAGCTGCAGAGCGGGAGGGGGGGGGGGGGTGGGTGGCCGCCCGGGCCTCATTACCATAATCTGCCTGGCAACAAGCCGCGGCGTCGCGCGCTGATTGGCTGAAACTCCTCCGCCAGCCACGATGGGGCACAGAACTCTTCAAGGAAAGGCTCGGAGCGCCCAGGTCAGGGGGTCGGGGGGAAGGGGGGGGAAGGGGGGGACCACCGCAATCCGCTAGGAGGGGAGTGGGGGGAGGGGGGCATCCTCTGCCCGGGTTTTTACTCCCACCTTCGGGTGGTGGCGACCAATCAGAGCCCCGCTCTCATCGCCGCCAGGGGTATCTCCGCCAACCAGGGCGCGCTTTTCATAGCGGGGCTCCGCCCCCCGTGGGGGAGGTGATGTGGGCACCGTGGGCAGTGCCCCCTACTGGGGGGGCGGGGGGGCGCCCTGCGCCCCCTGGTGGAGGGAAGGGGCGGTGCGGGGCGGCGACACCTCCCACAGCCCTCACTCCCAATTTTCCAGGACAGGTGGGGCCGGGGTCATCCCCCGCTCCATCCTGGCTGAGGAGGTGACTGACAAACTTGTGTGCTCCCATCCGCGATGCTCAGCGCTGAAGGGGCTGCAATCTGGCAGCCCCTTGGAGCATAATTACCTAAAAGTTTGTCAAAACCAGAGGATTCCACTGGAATTTTACTTAAATCTGATAAAGTAGAAGCTGAAATGTGAGCTATTGATATCTGTTGAAGGCCAACCCATGAGAAAATGTCCGCTAAAGGACTCCTTCTAACCCTAAAATGACCCTAAATGGTGCTGTAGATTAATTTTTTTCATGGTACATGTGTCTGAGTCCTAAATGTCTGCTCAAAGGATAATAAATACAGTTGTTCAAAAATGTAACTAATTGGTCATTCCAGTGCAGTTACTGCCATACTTGTGTTTGTTTTTCTATTTGTATTAGGGTAGCAAGAAAAAACATCCCTTTATTATTGCTCATTTATCATTAGCACACACTGAGATAGCTTTAATCAAGTAGGTTAGTGGATATTTAAGCCAGACAATCCCTGTGTTTAGGACTTTTTAGTTTTATTCTAAATGGCTTCATGGACTGTGTGTAAACCGCTGTTCACTGCAGTGTGGGCAGCTACAGGTCCCTCAATGGGCCATTGTGGCCAACTGACCGAAGCCCAGGAGGACAGGAAGGGGAAATTTGAGTTAAATATTAATCACTATTACAGAACTGGTTCTGCTCAGTCTCTGTGCTGGGAGAACAGCGAGAGGGTCAGATCTTGGTGCCATGAAGTATAACTCTACATTATGTCTATCCTTTTAAAGCCTGGAGTGGTCTTTTAAAGTAAGAGCTGGTGTTGTAAATTAAAATCATCTCCTGCTGTACTGATCCCCATCCATGAGCAATCAAAATTTCAAAAACAGCCCATAGAGATACAAATTTTCTAAATTGTGTTAACAAATTTGATCTTAAAATGTTACATATGGATTCACCTCAAGTCAGCAGAATTTGTTTAATATATATTAATATATTTAATATTTGTTTGTTGGGGTTTTTTTCCCCTTAACTATACTTCTTTACAGCTCTGGGCAGTTCTCTAAATTATGGGAGTCATGGAGCCAATATATTTCCCTGTCCCATAGAATCAGTTTCAATTTCATTATACCGTGCAGAAGCTTTAGGAGAACAAGTACTACAAGGGAATACACAAAAGCAAACAAAACTGCTTTATTTCTTATAAATTTTAAAAGCTGTGTGTGTTACTTTCTAAAAAAAGTCAAAATGCATTTTTTGGGGGGATTTCCAGGAGTCTCCCTAACATTTTTGAAGACTTGGTGGCTCCACCCCAAGAGATGTAGTCTCAGAGTGGAATGCAAAAGTGTGCCCTTTCCTGAAACAGAGTTCACATTGAAAATTGTTCCACAGGTTATTTCTTTCCCTTTGTAGTCAAATCAGTGCAAGTTCACTGTGGATGCACCAAGCTGCCAGATGCTGGTCTGATTCATCCCCTGCAATATCCAGCATCTGATATAATGCCTATTGTAATTCCCACATTTCATGTGTTGTTTCTGATGGCCCAGCACAGCCCCACAGCCTTGTGCTGGCAGAGAGGTCTTCACATGAGGTTCATTTATTTATTTCTAATCTACATAGTTCAAGTGAACTACATGAAATATCCCCCTTCACCTCCCGTCTGGAAGGTGCTGTAACTCTCCTGAAAATCCTCCTTTCCCTGCTCAGCTCCCAGGCGATCAGATCCATGTCTCCATACCTGCATCATCGCATTTGGATGCTGCTGCTGCAGCAGTTTCTCTCATCTTACCTGTTCTGTCTGTTCCCTCTGGTCACGCCAATGTTTATTTTTACACTAGTTCCCACACAGAAGCAAGTGTACTACTGACTGCCTTCTCTCCCCTTTTCAGATTCCAGGTGGAAAAGCACACTGGAACTCCACCCAATTTAATTTACTCATGAGTATCTTTTTGCCCTATTTGACTTGGACGTCCTCACCCCTTCCTTTTCCCTAGGAAAACCACTCGTAAGTCTCTGCCTTAAAAACAAGTCTTGCACACCTGGACCCCACTGCCTAAAGCTGTTCCCCAACCCTCTCTCAGACCCCTTAGAAAGATTTTCTGAGGTTTTTTCCCCATTTACATGAACAGTTCAGGTTTTGCTTGCATTATTGGATTTTTCTCCATGACATAATCCCATTATGAGGAATATATAGATTAAACATGACAAAGAAAAATGCTCAAGTTCTCTAAACTCATTTGAATTATAGAAGCAGCTACTGCCTCCCTGGCCCTGATGACCTCCCAGTCTCATTCTGTGCATGACAAGTAGGTACTTGGGTCTAGATTCCCAAATTAAACTGTGCATGGAATTGGGCTACGCTCTGTGGCACCCTACGCTTTGTGGCACCCCCATGCAAGTCATCAGCTGGCTGTGATTTAAAACTCCAATCTAAAAGATGGAAAAATTTCAGCCCTGTCCCTGTGTCTGTTACAACCTGCTAAATTATAATGCAACTGAAATGTAATTACTTTTCATCCTGCACAGAGAACACAAAACATGAATTCACTAGTTTACAGTAAACCACAATAAATTTAATTAAAGTGGCCTCATCTAAAACACATACAAGTACAATAAAGTTATTTTATTTTGGTTCTCAGAATAATTCCTCCACAATAAGTTAGTCTTTTTTTTTTTTTTCTTTTATTATCCTGAATTAAACCCTTTAACTGAAAGAAAAAAAAATTGACTAAAACAAGTTTGAGGGTGTTGTAATAGCATCTGGATCAACTCAAAATTTTAATTTTTTTTAAAAAATTAAAAACATACCATTAGCTGAAGCATTCACCTCATGCATTCACTATTGGCTCTCTTTTTGCCTGGTTTGTCCCCAGCCAAGTGGCATTTTTTTGTCCAATATTTAATAATAAAGAGGCAGAGAAATAACCCAGGAAACAACTTGCATCACACCCCTCCTCCCAAACCCCCCTAATTTTCACTGGTCCTTTGGTAAAAGATACAACAAGTTTTAGGAAAAGGGAGCTTTTCAGTTCACTGAAAATCTATTTAGCAAAGCCCTGTTGGGGTGTTGGGATAGGAAAAGTGAGTACTGATGCCAAAGTGCCTGCAGGGAAAATATTTTGTCACTCACACACCAATATCTCCCGGACTCCATTAGAACAATATTTATAAAGGCAGCTGCTGCTCCTAATGATACCTTGAAAGTCCATGGTTTTAAGGAGACAAATCAGCTGGGAGTTTGACATTTCACAGCTTTTGCTGCAAACTGTCTCTTTGCAAGATTCTGCAGGGTTAGAAAGTGATTTTTCCTTCTTGTGCTCAGCCGCTCCTGTGGAGGCTCAGCCTTTCCACAGGCAGCATATTGTGGCTCCTGTCAGCCCAGTTTAGGCAAGTACAGGAACTCCAGTGCAACTCAGGAACTCTAGTTCTCTGCATTGCCAGATTTGTTCATTCCTGGAGCATTTCCCAGAAATCTGTGCTGGACAGATGTAGTTCAAATTCAGGTCAGCTACTTTTTTAGCTGGGATTACTGTTGATTTAGTGCACACATTTCTTCTCTGGAAAGGATCTCAGATACCATGATCCAAACAGCACTAAATTGCCAGCACCCAATTCTACCAGCTGATTTCCCACTGGAGTTCAGGTTTCTCCATGGCCCAGCCCTGGCTCTGTAGAAGCATTGCCATTTATTAGGAAATAATTTGTGCATCAACTGCAAAATAAACACAGAGGCTGTTTGGGTTTCCTTTCCATTAAGCAGGCCAGAATGACTCCAAAAACTCTCCATGCTTTGGGATATTTCTGAGTTCATTAGAAAGTTAAATAAAATTTAATATTCTCTATTAAAATTATTCCTATAGTGCATTATACAAGCTTTCTAATTTTTCCAGAAGATTTGTCTCCAGTACTGGGAAAGGATTTGACACAGCAGCCTTTGAGAGCCTTTTTCAAGATGTGATGAGATGACAGTCAGCTTTCCCCCACCTTTGTCAGGAAAGAAAGGATCTTCAGAGATCTTTTTCCTGGTTCTGCATACATTTGATAGATTAATAAAAGAGGCAACATAAAAATATGTTCAGTGATAACTTATGGTAGATGTTTAGACAACAGCCACATTTTCTTTAAAAAAATTGTATTTTAAGATTTTATTTTGTACATGTACTAACGCTATACTCTGTTTATCTTGGCTTTTTAGAGAACAGCTAAAAGTAAGTCTCATAGCTGGGAAAACTCTGTATCCTTTTTCAGCATGTATAAGGCTAAAAATACTTATCTGTCAGATGGGCAGTCTTCCTCCTTCTGCATAAGTTAAAAATTAGAAGTCTGACTTTCTCATGGATATAGGAGCTGGCAGAGAGTTTCTAAGCTACCAAGTCATCTCCATCACAGATACCTCAGTGTATAACCTGAGCAGACTTTCCCTGATAAGAAACTGATACTTTCTTTCTTTCTTTCTTGCAGTTTTGAACAGGAGACTAAACACATCATTGAAGACAAGTTGGTTCTTTTTTCTGAAGTCTGTTTCTACTTATTTAATCCATTTTAAGTAGGGTCTGTATCCTTACCCCAGTGTTCATTCTTCTGATGTATTTATCAACAGCAGTCACATCCTTCCCTTTGTTTCGTCAGACTACACAAACCATGTTTCTTTTGTTTCCTCCTAACACATTCCTCATGCCCAGCTCTCTACCCAGCCTCTGGGGTAGAGGCTCTAGTGGGGCAACAAGGCTTTTACAAAGAAGATTTCATTATAAATTATACAGTTTTAGAAATTGGTTGATTTTTAAGGGCAAAAAACATCCCCTGGGATATCTCCAGCTCTTATCTAAAAGTCTGGATTGCCAAGCTTGTGGAAATACTCAGCAGTTCCCATTCCATCCTTCAGCACCTATGGAAGATGACTAAGGTTCATCTAGAGATGGCATCCAGAGAGTATTCAGAAATACAGATGAGCAGGCAAGTTCAAGAGGACAAGGCAGATCTAAGTCTAAAATTAGAATTAAATTTGTATGTTATGATATAGGCTGGTAATAAAAGTATGACAAAATACTTTAATATTTTATCCATTAATAACTTACCAAGTCTAGAACAATAAGCACAGACTCAAGAGCCATAGCTAGTTTCAATTTATACTAAGCTAAAACCCAATACTCCTCTAGAATTACTCAGACAAGAAGTAACAGCCCTGAGCTTGGCTTAAATAGGACTTCTGGGTTTATTGGGGGGGGGGGGGGGAGGGGGGAGAAGGGGAAGTGTGGAAGTAGTGGTCACAGGTGAAGCTGCTCAGGATCAGGAGGATTAGTGGCCTCTGAAGTCTAACTTAGTGCTGTACTGCTGTTCAGGTGCTGAAGGTAGATCTTAGTCCTGACTTAGCCATGGATTATTGGAGAAGTTGGTTTGGCTTTTTTTTCATAAAGGTGTAATTTGAGTATGTCTTAAATCTAATATTTGTATCATTATCCTATTTGTTAACAGCTCATAGGAGTGGTGCAGAAAAAAAAAGACAATTGTGGTTGGTTTTTTTTTTATTGATTTCAACCTTTATTTATGGTGGCCTTAAGTCCTTCTTTAATTTTTTATTATAACATGTTAAAAATTAGGTCCTTGGAAAGAAAAACAGTGGTGGAATTTTTTTTCCACATTCTGGAACTTTAAGTGGAAGAACCACACCCATTATGGTATGTGGATGGGGTTGTGTTGCTTGTCACCACCCTGGAGACTGGGATTTCTTGTGTGAGTCCTGACCCTGCAGCAGGTGCTGTCTGAGCAGACCCTGAAACTGGTGTCATTTTGGACTGCATTGAAAGTATTTTTGCAGCATGGTTCTCTGGAGTTGGATGTGTCCTTCAAGAGGGTAGTTGTCTAGGTAGAAATGTTTGTTTAGTGAGTGATTAGTTTAAAAGGAAGGAATGTTTTCTAACTTAACTGATTTGGAAGGTAAGTATATTCCACCCACACTGTAGGTGGAATTCACTATTCACATCTATTCAGACAGATGTCTGAATACCTTTGAAAACAACTGGTTTAGGAAAACAGGAGGAATCAAATGGAGCAAGTGCCAGGATTTTTCAGGGAGTTAATTGTTGATATATTTTATATATTAGTAAAGGCCTGTATGCACAAACCAGCCTTTGAAATAAGTCGTGATATTAAAGGCTAAAGTCCTTGAAACCTTCATGCAGAAGAGAGGGTAAAGCAAGACAATATCCTTGTGTGTAGGAGAAAAAATGTAAACTTGTGTGTGCTAGCCAATAGTAGCTTGGTCTGCCTGTGGACCCTGTAGAACCCTATAAAAGGTGTGCTAAAGATAGAAATAAACGGTGTTCACGATTACTTCTGTGAAGACTGGTGAATAGCTGGCGGTCTCTCAATAGTTAATGCTGCCTTACCTCTGAAGGTGATAAAAATGAAAGGATATCCTCTAAGACAGCCATTAGGATTGAAACTGCAGCCTCTGCCAGGGTGCAGATGGCTACAAATAAGAAATTTCAGTAGTCACACAGACAGGAAAAACATAAGAATGTGCTGTTCAGGGGAAAAGCACAGAGCTGCCCAGAGCAGGGAATGCTGGAAGGGCTTCTGCTGTTCTTCAGTGAAACAACACTGGACGAAGGATGCCAATACTGTAGCCTGGGAAGAAATAACAAATTTTCTTCCCCAATATCTTTTAGTGAACAGAAAATAACCTAATTATTTTGAGCCAGTCTTTTACCAGGAAATAATCCTCATTATCAAAGCTCAGGTGATGTTGTCCAGGTGCACCCAAATATTATGTATTCCAGGTGTGCCCAGGCACCTGGCAAGCCTGACCCAAAACAAAGGCGTTTTCTTCAAAGCAGCAGATTTACATGGTAAAGTTATGACAGGACTTTGCATTTCTCTGTTACTATGGAATTGTTAAACTGTTGCTTTGAACGCCTGTAACCCCAGCCTGCACATAGTGGAAAAATTCCAGATTTGCTTGCCTGAGCATGAGGCTGCAGTTCACAATAAAAGGTTTGCAGCAGTTCCAGCTGAGCGTGCTTGTGTGTCCTGCATTGTATCAGGTTTGCTTTGCCTTTATTTTGCAGGGAGACTTGTTTCCAGAGTTTTACTGTTAGAGTACAATTGGTATTTCCCAGGGCTCTAAAATCTGTTTTCTTGGGAAGACTGTCTCTAAAGCCAGTACACCCCACTGAGAACTCAGATAGGATCTGGACTCTTCAGGTTTATCAAAAGACCCCAGACTTTAATCCCAGACTTCCAAAATCTGCTGCTTAGTGAATTTGCCTTAATAATAGAGCATGGTAATAGCAATGGCATTTCTCAAAGCAAACTTTGAGTAGTTTTAATTGAGAGACTTGCCAGCTGCCAGCCTGGCCCCTCAGAAGCTGATTTTTACACTGAAATGTCTTTGCCACTGAGGTAAGATCATCTTGAAAGCTAGTCTTATAGTTGCTGAGGTATTCAGGAAGGCAAAGGACAGGAATAGGCCTAAGATGACAACGTCATTTTTCACTACTTGGATCAATTTGATACAGGCTGAATTCATCTCCCTGGTGAGTTCTGTTTCACCCGAGAATACCCGAAAGGTTGAATGAGCTGCTTCGCATCCTAGTGGTTCTCTTCAACCTTCAAACACTGTAAATGCACAGAGAGGAGCAGCTGTGGCTGCCTCATCCCTGGAAGTGTTCACGGCCATGTTGGATGGGGCTCGGAGCAACATGGGATGGTGGAAGTTGTCCCTGCCTATGGCAGGGGTGGAATGGGATGGGTTTGGGGTCACTTCCAATCCAAACCACTCTGAGATTCTGTGATTTCCTGTATTCATCTCTGTACTGAATTCCACATCCTGTCTCTTCTCTCCTCTTTCCTCATTAATACCTTGCAGAACTTTTAGGAACTGTGCTGGTGATGCCTGTTTCTCTTTTTTCCCCCTATCACTTCCCTAGTTTTATTTTAATCTGTTTACTTTTTCTTTTAGTGTAGAAGAAAGTATTTTATAACAGCACTATTTCATTTACTATAGAGCAACTGCAACACAGAAAAACCACATGGAAGGTGTAATTAAGACTAAAAGTCAATTCAGTATCTCTGTGACACCTGCTGGGAATTTATCTCCTTTCAAAGTTTTTCTCCAGGTTTTATTTCACAGCTGGCATGTTGGTTGATAATAGAAATAGAAAAAAAAAAAATGAAAAAGCCCTGTGCTGTACAGAATGCTATCTTCTCTCAGCATGGAATCCTCAATAGTGAATCATGCAATTGTTGAAAAGCTATTGGCAAACCCTGGATTTGAAGGTGGAAAAAAGACATAATATGCAATGGTTTTCCTTACCTGATTTTAAAGAAACATCTTCCCAATGAAGACAACAACTTACATAGTCATAAATTCATTTGAATCTTATTTTTCATTGCTTTACTTCTTGGATGCTCCTTTGGCAAATGATTTCTGGCCCTGTGCCAGATGCTGTTTCCATTCACAATGAAGTAACAGTCCTCTGTGAGTGATATCATAGTACCATACCACAGCCCTTATTGTCACTTCTCAAATTTAACACACTGAAATACGTTCTTTGTTTATTGTTTGGGGACTTTCAGATCTAGGGTTTCACTGAAGTCAGTCTAACAAAAAAAAAAGAGAGAACAGAGCCTGGAGAACTTGGACAGTTTGTGATGTGCGGAAAAACATGGAAACAAAAGAAGGGCAAAAATTAAAAAAAATTATATATTTGATATATTCTTGTAGAGAGGGAAAGCTTGAAATGACTTGAAATAAGTCATTGTTTTTTAGGTTTTGAGGTGGCACAGATTTGTTATTTTTATTATTAAAATAATAATAATAATAATAATAATAATAATATTAATAATAATAATAATTTGTATTATATAATATAAAAATAAAATAATAATAATTTATTATTATTATTTATTACTGACCCTTCCAAGAGATCTACCCACATGATTTTTCTAGATTTTTTCTAGCACATGGTGTAGGGCAGGCAAACCCCTGGCTACTCCCCTTTCACCCCTGACATGTGCTCTCTGGCCACAGCTCTGCACCTATGTACCAAAGGAAATGCATCCAAATACAAAATAATTATACAAAAAAATAACAAATACAAATAACAAATAGTTTATCAACCTGATCCCAGGTAAGCCCTTCTAAACATAGACCAGGAGCTCCACAGTTGCTTGCTGTGATCTGTAGTTTTCATCTGATGACACAGTTCCATCCTTTGCTGGGATAAGGTTTATGAAAACTGGTGGATGTGTTTGAGCCAGTGTCTGTGTGCATAGAAGTGATTCTTTTGAAGGGTTATGTAAAGATATATTTTCCAGAAGACAAGACAAATAGAAGGAATCTGGTTGAGGTACTTAAGGCCTGATCATGCAAGGAGTGGAACACACTGAATTTTAAATGCAGATTACAATACTTGCACCCCCAGCTCCCTGTAAGGTTGCAGGGGTGTATTTGTGTGTGTATGTGTTTAAGCATAAATTGATCTAAGGACATAATGATACATGCTTATTTTTCCCCCTGTAAGAAGTTAAAAAGGTAGTTATGAAAAAGAAAGGGAGAAAGGGAGATGGAAGACTTTTGCAATTGGTTAGCAAATATTGAGTTAACATCTTTGCTAAGCAGCTACATTTTTTTGGATTGCTTTTTAGCCTTCCCAGTTGACAAGGAGCTGGCAAATGGGTCTGTCGTCCAGCTGTATTTTCAGTAAGTATGGAAAAGATCTCGTTAGACTTCTTAACAGAAATGAGTGTCTTATTTATCATACACAGTAAAATATTGATGTGTTTAAATATACTGATCTATGAGATTTTAAAAAATAGAAAACTTGGTCAAATTTTGGCCTTGCTGTTGTCCACTGAGAGTGTACCAGGTGGTATGTTGAGGAAGAACTTAGCCAAAAGCAATTTTGAGGGGAAACTATTAAAATATAGATGAACGAAGGTGTAATAAATGGAATTGTTTTGTGCTAACTAAATTGTAACAGTTATTAAAGTTATTATTAGAAGCAATCAAAAGAATCAGTGTTACAAGACAGATGCACATCCTTACAGATGTTACATGTTAAAATTGAGGTACAGGGTGTAGTCTGGAAGATAAGTGATGTCCCAAGACAAAAACAGCCTTGAGATGGACAAAATTAGAACGACTTTGGGCATTGGGCCTAAAAATCAGTAAATACAAGAATAATTAGTAGACTTACATGACACAGCGCTTAGAACACACGTGCAAACCTGTAAGGTTATCCAAAGGACAACGAGGAAGAGGAGAAGCCTTTGCCAAAAGACCACCAGAAGAAGACTGAAGACCCCTTAGCAACAAGTGACGCATGTGCCATGAAGAAAAGTGATGTAAAGTCAGAAAAATTGGAAATAGGAGGAAACGTATGGGAAGCATTAATGAATATGTAGAAGCATACAGTACAGAAGTTTAGCCTGAAGTGCTTTGTTTTGTACGTGAGGCAGGGTGGGGAACCCCCTCCGTACCCCGGTCGGTTTTGTACGTCAGGTGGGGTAACAAGCCCTCCCCGTACCCCAGTCAGTTTTGCTTATGTTTTAATCATACGTAATTACTAGCAGATTATATATAAATTGTAATTTTTTATTAAATTATATTCTTTTACTAACCTGTATTCTTTTATACCAAATTACTATTCAATTTACTAAATTGTATTCATTTTTAATTAAGCTGCCATTAACCCAAGGGACCTAGTTGTCAAAATTCTAATTTCATTTATAACAAAGATGTCTTCTGACCCCAAGAATCTGCATTCGTGTGGCAAAGGATTCATTACTCACACCGCATTGCTTTCTGATATATATTTTTGTATCATCATTTCCCATTTGAAATTCAGCTCTTAAATCCCAAAAGGGAATTTGCTGGCAGTTAATTAGCCAAATAGCTACATCTTGGTGGAGACCTTGGAGAGTCAACCAAGTGACTGGGATGAGGCAGGAGAGCCTAGAGTTGGAGGAAGCCTTGTAATTTGCTTCCAAAAACGCTGAATACACTGATACGAGTGTGAAGCTCTCCTGCAAAATGGTGTTTTTCATTATTGTGGGGCAAAATGTCTTTAATGTTGGGAGAAAAGGGATCTTCAAGCCTTGGCAAGCTGCAATGGCAAAAGATGGTTGTGATGGCTCTTCTCTCTTCCCATGAGGGAAAATCATGGTAAAATAAAAGGAGCAACTTCAAATTCTTGCAACTTTTGCAAGATATGGGGAAAGACTGTTGGAAGGTTGTAGGACAGGGATTTTGTTAAAGATCTCTCAGGAGCTGACTCATCTTTTGAGAAAATGTGATTCAGAAAGAGGTTGTTCTCCCCCTCAGGCCACAGGTTTGGGGTGGAAATTGTAGGCGGTCCCCTCCTTCCTTTGGAGACACTGGGATTCAGCTTCTACTTGCATGTCCTAGTTCCTTTCAGCTGTGTCCTGCTCTTTGCCTTTATTCAACTGATGCTGACTTCAAATACATGTATTTCTTTATTTCTTATTGTCAAGAGAACCTATGTTCAAACTTCCTGCTGCCTTAGGAGTTTAAAAGCTGCCAAAGCACTGCTGCATCTCACTTTTTGTGGCCCTCCAAAGAACTCTGCTTCAAAGGTTATAAAAACCCTAGAGCACAATACAAAGCCTCTCTCTTGAATGAGTTTGTAAGTGAATAGTGCTGTAGAGCCCTGGGTGTATTTGGGGCATTGAAATAAAAACCTTGCAGTGCAAAGTCTGTAAATATGAATTCTTGTGCCTGAGAATTCCTGTATACCACTGATTTTCATCAGTTGAAGACTAGGCTGCTACTCAGAAAAGACCCTGCAGCTCCTTCCCAATGTTGGGTTTGGTGATAGTGCCTAAGGGAAAAGCTGCAGGTCCTATGTCTCCAGGTGTGCATTTCCAGCACCTAAAGTCAATATTCCTGAGTTGAAATAAGAAGGATGACTCACTGTTTGAGAACTGTGAGGCCCCAATGATGATTGCAACAGGAAACGTCTTAATATTTATTATTAAATAGAATGATGCAAAATGCAGCCTTCTGTGCTGATACCAAATTAAAGTAAGGAAGGGATTTTTGGAGTTATTCTGCTTTTAAGTGCAACAGGAAAAAAAAGTGCTTAAAGGTACCAGGCAGCTGATGGAAAACTACAGTTCCTAGTAATCTGTATATCAGTCATGATGTGTCTCCGAGACATTTTAAATTCTTTATTGCCTGCTCCTGTGTCATAAGTTCCTTCTCATACACCCTGTTCTTGCAAACTGAGTAACTGCTCAAACAAGTGATTGGGGGTGAAATAAGAGGTGTGCCATGAAACAACTTGTTAGCACAGGCAATTCCATGATGCCTGATGGAACAGGTGCTGAATCGGACCTGATTGCAGAGGAATGGATCAATTTTTTGCTGTTGAATTGCACTAAAAATATGCAAATGGTTGCACATTTACTTAGCAGGATGTGCTGGTTTTGCATTAATTGATATTTAGTACGAAGAAAGTAACCACCCACGGAAATGATTTTGCTGAGAGAAGCTGCTGAGAGCTTCCCCTGTGCCTGGAAAAAAACAATAGCTGGCTAGTTCTGAGAACTGACAACTGATGAAACCATTTAGAAGTTGGATCAGCCTCTGTGCGATCCACATTTTAAAAACCGACAAGGCCGGGAAAGCTCTCTCTTAGCTTCTGGCCCGGAATACGTAACTGGGGGCTGGCCCCTGCTCAGCAATCCCTCCGGGTCCCGTTCCGCCGGGGTGCCTGCGGCCCCTTCCAGCGGCGCTGCGTCAGCTCCCGGCTCAGCCGAGATTCTGCCGCTGCTGGCTTTCTCCACAAATTGCCAGGCAGGGGGAGGGGAAGCCATCGGCCCGAGGCGTGCTGCCTCTGAGTGCTAGCCTGGCTGCTGAGAGCCATCCTCCCGCAGTACAGCCACCGGCCGCTCCCCCGGCAGAGATCACATAGGCATCCGCAGGTCTGGGAAAGTTTTAACCCTTTCAGTGCACAGATGAGACCTGCAGACCTGGATACTCTCTCGAGGGAGAGAAACATATATAGTGATGTAATAAATGGAATTGTTTCGTGCTAACTAAATTGTAGCAGTTATTAAAGTTATTATTAGAAGCAATCAAAAGAATCAGTGTTACAAGGCTGATGCACCCCTTTACAGATGTTACATGTTAAAATTGAGGTACAGGATGTAGTCTGGAAGATAAGTGATGTCCCAAGACAAAAACAGCCTTGAGATGGACAAAATTAGAACGACTTTGGGCATTGGGCCTAAAAATCAGTAAATACAAGAATAATTAGTAGACTTACATGACACAGCGCTTAGAACACACGTGCAAACCTGTAAGGTTATCCAAAGGACAACGAGGAAGAGGAGAAGCCTTTGCCAAAAGACCACCAGAAGAAGACTGAAGACCCCTTAGCAACAAGTGACGCATGTGCCATGAAGAAAAGTGATGTAAAGTCAGAAAAATCGGAAATAGGAGGAAACGTATGGGAAGCATTAATGAATATGTAGAAGCATACAGTATAGAAGTTTAGCTTGAAGTGCTTTGTTTTGTACGTGAGGCAGGGTGGGAAGCCCTCCCTGTACCCCGGTTGGATTTGCTTATGCTTTAATCATACTTAATTACTGGCAGATTATATATATAAATTATAAATATATATTTTTATTAAATTATATTCATTTACTGAACTATACTCTTTTATACCAAATTACTATTCAATTTACTAAATTGTATTCATTTTTAATTAAGCTGCCATTAACCCAAGGGACCTAGTTGTCAAAATTCTAATTTCATTAATAACAGTAACAACACATAGACAGACAACATGAAGACACCAAGGTCAGCGAAGAAGGAGTCAAGTCTTGGAAGGAGAATGAGGAGATGCCTAGAATTGAGGCTGAATGCTCTTTTGGTAGGCCATTGAGATGGACTATGACACACTGGAATACCCCTTTTAATTCATGAGAAACTATGGGGGAATGGAGTGTTCAAACTGTAGATGTGAGCAGACGTATCGATGATGAAGCAAAATAGATACTGAAGGGACTGATCCCATGAGAAGCTTGAACAGAGGGGAGAGAGTGATGAAGACCCTTTGCCCCCAGGGAGAGAAGAAGACCTCTGTTCCCAGAGATAAAGATGATTGCAGAGATAGATGAATAGAACCTTTGCTTTTGAACAGCTCATCCTTGAAATAATACCCCAGAATTTGACATGGCCCATAAACACAGCTGTAGGTGGGTTGTGAAAATGGGAGGAGTTTCACGATTGCAGATCTTTTCCCAGACAGCTGCTATTCGTGGAAATGAAAAACCACAGGAGAACTGTTTCTTGTGGAGAGGTCTCCATGGCATGGCAAGAGAAAGCTCCTCTCCCTACAAGAACTGATGAAAGACTATTGTAAAATTGGTAAATGTTTTAAAATCCCAGGTTTTGTCTCTATGTTGTCAGTTGGGAAAGAAAAGAAGTCAGGCGGGGGGAGGAAAAAGGTTCTGAAGGTTTTATTCTGTTGCTTCTTATTATTTTAATCCTGTTAATAAAGTTTTCTTCATACCTTTTAAGTTTTAAGCCTGTTTTGCCCTTCTCCTAATCCCTATCTCACAGCAAGAAATGGGTAAGTGCACTGGTGATTTTAGTCAGTGCTAAACCCACCACATTATTTGGTGCACTGGCCAGGAAACTCAAATCAGCAAACCAAAACCACTACATGGGACAAGTCTTGAGGTTTTTATATTCCATGTTGTTAATTGCTGTGCTATTTGTTATGATGATTTGGCTTTTAATCTATCAATGAATACTGAATGAAGAATTAAACCATGAATCAGATTTCTTCTGTTGCTTGCCACTAACACAAGCAATTTTTATTTTCAGTTTCAGGTTTCTTTTACAGTAGAGGACAAAAATAAATTATGAGTGAAAAGAAGTTAAAATTATTATTCTTAAGCAAGTATCCTGCATCAATGCTTAATTCTTCCATTATGTCTGATATCATTAGTCATTCTACTGTAATATTTGACACATACGTTTGTGGGACAAATTAGGATCTAATATAAAAACTGCAATAATACTGACTTATGTGGAACTGCAGCTAATTATAACATATTTGAATTTTCATCTTTCAAAAAAGACCTCTATAAAATGAACAACCTTTCAGACTGCTGAAATGGCTGAGGCAAGCAGAGGAGAGTTGAGGGAAGAAACATCCAAGGACAACAAGAGAAATCTCAGTGCTAAAATGAGCCAATATCAGGTGTTAATGGATTCTTTTTAATCGTGGGCTTTTTCTCTTTCAGGTGGCTTTTCTACCAAAGGTGTGGGGCTCAGCTTATTTAAGTTGGAAAGGTTTGGTTGCCTTTATACATGAATGACTGATTCTGCCATCTTTAGAGGTTAAATGTCACTTTAGTCTTCACAGGTAGACTGGAAGAGATAAAGGAGTCAAGATGCCATTGCAGGAAGGTATGTCTCACCAAGCAAGAGGATGAGAGTTCACTAAATATTTTCTGCAAAGCAGCCTCTCCTTCCTCTCTCCCCACTGTGTCTTCACTGTGCCTTTACATGTAGACCTCTAGACCCTCAGTCTTTTGAATTCTCTGTCAGGTTCAATGTTTGTGTTCAATTCCTTGGAGAAGCATCAGGCATTGCTCTGCCTTGAGATCCTGCCAGTGCTCAAAGCCTTAGGTCCATCTGGAGAGAGAAAATGAGCAGCATAAATTCCCAGCTTGTGTATTAGCTAAAAAAGTTGTTAATCTCTACTATTTCTGCATTTGGGATCCTCAGACTGAGTGTGGGCTCATTAGTCTGTTGAATTATATATCAGAAGTAATTTCTTTTCCTGGGAAGTGAATCCTACATATGTGCAACTCTATTCCAAAATGGATTCCTCATGTCTCAGACATTGCTGTTGCCGTAGATAGTCTTCAGAAAAACAAATTGTATAATTAAATTCACCATTGGTTTTGCCCCCCATCTAGAAATGAGAGGAGATCATAGATTTAGCACATTTTCTGAATGCTGAGATTCATATGCAGAATGTTGAAGGTTCAGCAGCTTTCTTGAGCAGCCACTCTCTTGTGCTGTCCTTAAGCATCCTGGCTTGATGCATTTTTCATTTTCCAATGCAATTGCACCTTTCTGTGCTGGTGCTTCAGCAAATCCATTATATCTCCAAATCTAACACAAGGGTTATTTTTAAGTTTTCAGTTACAGGAATATTAATACTAGGCTTGTTTCCTTAACAGTCTGTCACATGCTGTAGACAAGGATTGTGATGTTTGAGATGAACACAGCACAAACTGCTGTGCAGATCTGCCCACCTCAGTAGAAGCCAGATGAATGGCACTGTTTCAGGCATGAACCAGAGCAGTGGGAAAATGGCCATCAAGAGTTAAGGGTTTATTGGTATAATGAAGGGTAGATTTTCTCCCTTCCCTTCCAATCCCTTTCAAAGAAGTCTCTGAGCAGAAACAGAAAAGCTTGCTGTCCACCACCATTTACTGTGTCATTTCTTTTCAGAGATTTCTGTGCTGCTTTTCCTCATGTCTGCAGTTATTCCATTTATCCCTGTTTTTATGGTATGACCCCATTTGTAATGCATCTGTTCTTAGTTATTCTCCATTTTTCACTCTTCTAAACTTCACTGTATTCTCCTAGAAATTGCCTTTTTGTTTTTAAGCTCCTGTCTGCCTCTCAAGGCTTCTGTATTTTTTGTTACCCTCTTTCTATGGAGCATCTTTGTTCTCACTGTGTATCTTAAGCCCAGTTTCTTCAGCAGTTTCCTTCATCTCACTGCTGCTGGACTTCCTACATCTTGTCTCCAGTGTGTTGTCATTTTAAGTCATAGATAGAAGGCTGAGCCACAAGGCTGCAGGAACTGTGGGCTTCCACACAGAAGTGCTGCAGCAAAATACATACGTCCAATTCCAGACCAGGCTGGCAACCTTCTGATATATTTAGGGGTCTGGAGAAATACTATGTCCCAGAGGCACTTAAATAGCTGGATGTTGTATGAAGTTTGAGTTGGCTAATAATGGTTTTGTATTGCTTTCTGCCCCTTACACAGCCTTGGTGACAGGTAGAGGTCTTGTCTGAAGGGCAGGATGGCTCCAGATGAGTTGGGGCAGTTAGTTGGGTATCATTTGTGCAAGTGTGCTCTATATTTTTCCTAGAAGCACTGCTTAGTATTTCTTATATTGCTGAATTGTGTTCAGCAGTAATAATATTGGAGTATGATTATGATACTCCAATAATAGTAAGCAATAGGGAGTTCTTTACTTAATCCCACCACATTCTTAAGTTATCTAACTTCAGTTTGCATTCTACTCCTAAAACTCAGACTGACTCAACTTTACCTCTGCAAGCTCTACCTTGCACATAACTGTCACACAGAACTAGTATGAATGACGTAATCCCCCATTTAAATCTTCAATCAAGTTTAGCTGTAAAGGATTACAATTCACTGGCTAAACTAATTTTACACTTTAATTTCAGGAGTTCAAGAGAATGGTGGGAATCTTCAAAGATTTTGTCACTTCTCTGAACTCATTCTTCAGGATCTCAATGTACCAGTTTGCTGAAGTTGCTGCTCCCAGAGACTCTAATGGTACCAGATGTATTCCTTGTTAACTTCTGTTTGCTCCTTTTATAATGAATTTAACATTACTCTTTAAGAGCACACTTTTGCAATCATAAATATGCACTTTACTGTTTGTACAATCATGGTCTTGGAAGTGATAAGGGACAGAGATGTTCGCTTGAAACATTTCTTATAGAATAAACATTGGCAGCCAAAGGTGAAGATGAGCTTCTCTGTGCTTCATTAGTAAGATGTCCTGGAAAAGGGCACTAAGAGCTCCAGAACTTGTGAAAAATAGTATTCTTGGAAGTAAATGTAAGATGTCATCTACCTGATGGGTTTAACAGCAGGAGAGGCATCCTAGGGAGTGCTGCAGCCTTGAAGCATTGATGCAAACTGGTGGTGTTGTCACAGGCAACAGATGAGTACCAGTGCTCACCAGGAATGGACCTGTGCACTGAATTAAACATGGCCATTGTGAGTGTCACCATGCCTGTAGTGACCTGCTGCTCCTCTATGAATAGCAGACATGAAAACAGCCATCCCCAAAGCCTTTCCATGCTGAAAGCCTTTGGGTTTTTTCCAACTGATTGAATTCCCTTTACATCTCGCTGGACGTTCTTTTCTCAATCTCTCTCCCTGCCACCCTGCAGTCATATGAATTTAGGTGCGTGTAGAGCTCATGATCATCACCAAGGAAGGACCAAGATCTGGGAGATTAAGCCTTTTTTTCTGGGGGTTTTTTGTCCTGGGAGGACTGGTCTCTATGAAGGGAAATGTGTTATTCCTCAAACTTTGATTTCTCACTTGCTTTTTAGGTAGTGAATTGAGCACTGATGGCATTGCTCTTTAAAAGGAATATCCTGTGTTGCAGCCTTGCTGCAGGACTTCAGCTCTTACACCCTGGTGTATATACAGTGCAGGACTAGGAGCAGGTGAGAATGCAGTGGAGGTTGTACCTCAGACTTAGTTGAGAGACTTACCCAAGGGTCACCAGATTTAAGGTTTTTCAGAAAGACAAGGATAACACTAATGGAGTCAGTGCTGTGAACATAAATTCTCACCAAGCACTACATACATATTAAAAGTAAATTCATTTATGTAGCGCTTTAACTACTGTATAAATTCAACCTCGAATGAAAGCCCCGTGTCGGGGGTTAGGTGTCCTTCCTTTTGCTCCTTCTCACCTATAGAATTTTTCCCCATTAGTTGCAGGGAACTCTGACTGCTGGGTGCTTGAGAACAGTTTGGCTGAGCTCAGGGAGAAGGGGGTCAGGTAAAAGGGAGGGCGGGGGTAGCTGCGGGCTGGCTCGTTTCTTGAGCTTCAGAGCAGGACACATTCGGGCCTGTTGCTTGGTGAAAGGAATTCACCATTACCCAGACAGAGCTGCTGCTGCAGCGTCTGCTGCTGCTTCTGCTTCTTCTGCTTCTCCTTCTGCTTCTGCGGGCCCCATTCGCCCTGTCCTGCCGGGACATGTGGCAGTGCCAGCCACCACCGCAGAGCTGCTGATCCACCTCAGCCACCGGGCTGGGATCTCAGCTCATCCCTGCTGTTCCAGCTGAGTGTTCATCACAGAGCCCTGCAGGAGCACCGGCACTGCCCGCCCGAGGGGGTTTGTGAAGCAAAGCCTCTCCTCCATCCCTTCCCGACTGGGCCGAGAAGGCTGTCACGGGCTCCCTGGTTCTGTTTTTAATGCTGTAGTTATTGTTGTTCATTTGCCTTATTATACATCCTAGTAAAGAACTGTTATTTCTATCCCTAGATCTCTGTCTGAGAGCCCCTTGATTTCAAAATTCTAATAATTCAGAGGGAGGGGGTTTATATTTTTCATTCCAAGGGAGGCTCCTGCCCTCCCTAGCAGACACCTGTCTTCTAAACCTAGACACCCCTACTCAAAGATTTATAAAGAACTTGTACATTTTGGACTGGGGAGGAAAAAAAAGTATCCCTCCTCTTAAAGGGAAAAGCCTAACTCAGAATGTCTTATTTACTCCTGTATTCATATTGCACGTTAAAATATTTACATTAAAATGTACCAGTTTTCAAAAGCAACTTGTTATCCCATTTTTCAACTGAACTTGGCCAGGCTAAAAAGAAAATTATATATGCCAGAGGAGTGCAGTAAAAGAGATTTAAGGGTTTTCAAATAGTTAAGAAAGAGACTATAATAAGTGACCAGTGGGCCAGTGAGCAATTTTAATTAAAACTGGGCTGCTTATTGATCTGTGATACAGATTCACCCCATCTGCAAAATTTCAGCAATGTTCTGATTTCAGAAAACAGCACTTTGTAAGAGCCAGTAAAGAATATAAAAGTTTAGAATGGAAATGTTTCATAACTGTGACATTTTGTGCTAAGATCTTTTTCCACCCCATTTAAACACCTCACGTATCTTCATATTAAAATTAAAGCAAATATATGGAATCTATAGGTTATTCTATCCTTGTCTAGTGAAAGGTATCCCTGCCCATGGCAGGGGCGTGGGACAAGGTGAGTTTTTCCAACCCCAAGCCGTTCTGTGATTCTATGATACTACTTTTCTGACTTAATGCCAGTGGGTTCACTGCATGTCAGTGTGAAAAATGTCCAAGTAGTCTAAAATATATTGGTATTTTTAAAGATCTTATGTTCTTGAAACCAGTGGGATCTTTAGTGATTGCATCTTCAAGGTGGGCCTGATCCCTTAACTTACTGATGTACATTTCCATTGGGAAAACCAAGAAAGTACTAAAAAGGGGCTAATGAATGCTCTGCAGAGATGTGTAAAGTCTGTTGTATCAGCAACTGCACTTAGTAGATCTACTTTCTTCTTGAAGGGTTTACTTGTTGTAAAATTCCAATTACTTAAAACTTCTATTTTGTGATAAACGGGCCAGGAGACCAGCTCCTTTTAAAAAGGCCTGTTATTAAGCAGCACAGCTCTCGGGTGGGGGCCCGAGGGGTCGCGCACACCGCCACTGCTCCCACTGGACACCGCAGAAGAGAAGGATCCGTGCAGCTCTGTCACTAGAGCAGAGCTGGGCCTTCCTTCCTCACGAGAGTCCCCGGGAAGACTCGTTCTTTCGGGCTCGTAGTCTAGGTTGTCATCCCAATCGAGTCCCCTCAAGGTTATGTCGGCCTCTGGAAAGAAGTCAGGGGACTCCTCTGGGTCTTCCTTGTTAGATGGTGCTGGTTTTATTCCTTCCCTTTTGCGTGGCTCGTTGTTTCGGGGTTTTTCCAGTCTGGGTGCATCCCATAAGTCTCTGGTCTCTCTCGTTTGCATAAAAGTCAGTATGTCATCTTCCTCCTCAGGACGGTACAGCAACTTGGGAAAAGGATACAATGTTGCCATGTGGGAGTCTAGGAGCAGTGGGGGCAGTGCCTGGCTGAACACAGAACAAGAAACACAGGGTACACCAACTTGGGAGAGGGGGCAGGGCCTCTCTGAACAAGGAACAAACACATGGGGTACAGCAATTTGCAACAGGGGTACAAGGTAAGTAAACCTGGGACAGGGGTACAAGGTAAGTAAGGAGTTTACAAACAGCAACTGTAACATATTATTCTTAACATATTTATAAGTAACGTGGTGAAATTAAAATATCCTCAATGCAAATTTGGCACAAAAGCCTGGTTTTAAAGCCAGAAATGTGTCCTGAAATAGTAGCACCAGCAGTGGCAGAACATCTGCACTGGAAGGAACTGCTGCCATGCTCTGGCTGAATAGAAACACAAACTGGAGGTGGCGATGGTGATGTGTCTGGTTTTTAGTAAAATACAGGCATATTGTTTAAAGAGAGCTGTGCTGTGTTTACAGAGCAGCATGTGTGGCAGTACATGTGATGTCTTCCAGGTAGTACCTGGTGAGCAGCCGGTGTTTGGAACAGGATGAAGCCATTGATGATTATCATTCTTACCATTCAATAGCTGTATTGTAAGGAGAAAAAAAAAATAAAGAAGGGCACGTGTTAAGTTTTATTATGAAACCCGAACAGCTGGGAACTTGCTGCTTGCACATGGGTCAAGGGCTTTGAGAAACTGGGGATAGATGTAGAGATGTTTTTTTGAGTGGAAAACAGGGTTTTTTTTTATTTTTAGATGAGGAAAACATCTCATTAGGCTTTTTTTACCCCAGAGCATTCTTGCTCACCGCAGTGGTGGGGTAAAGCTTTTAGCCTTTAGACGGCGATACAGGCCACGGCTTTTTCGGCTCCCCCCTATGCGGAGTTTTACCTGGGGACCGATTTCTGTAGCAGCCTGGGGTGACACAAGTGACGCGGTGCCGAGCCGCGCCGAGCCGCTACACCCGAGCCGAGCCGAGCCGAGCCGAGCCGAGCCGAGCCGCCATACCCCAGCCCAGCCCAGCCCAGCCCAGCCCAGCCCAGCCCAGCCCAGCCCAGCCCAGCCCAGCCCAGCCCAGCCCAGCCCAGCCCAGCCCAGCCCAGCCCAGCCCAGCCGCCACACCCCGGCCCGGCCCGGCCGCCACATCCCAGCCGTAGTCCAGGCCGGCCCCCTCACAGCTCCCGGCAGCCATTTCTCGCCGAGGGACGGCCCTACCTGCCATGCACCTCGACCCATTGGCTGATAGAGTCGCGGGGGTGGGGCCACGCGTCGCCTCTCGATTGGCGCGCGCGGCTGTCACTGTGATCGGGGGCGTGGCCTGGCGAGGCGGGTCCCCGCGGGGGCGCTGCGGCCGCAGTTACACTCGGGCGGCGGCGGGTGATGGCGGCGGTGATGGGTTGTGCGTTTCTGCTGCTTCTGGCGCTCCTCGGGCCTGCGGCCGCGCTCGCTGGATACATCGAGGTGTGTGGGTGGTGCGGGGGCGGGCGGGGCTTTCTCGGGGGTATCCGATGCACAGGCGGGAGGTAAGCGGGATTTGGGGTATCTCGGCTACTGTGGAGCCACCTGGAGATTGTCCAGACTTTCCGAGACCTTCCCGGGGTGATGAGTTCGTGTTTTTACCCTTGTTTTCGGGAGAGCCGTAACCCTCAGGCCGCTCATCCGGACAGACGCTTCTCTCACCGTCATGCTTGGGGCTGGTTTTTTTGGGGACGTGACCTCGCCATTCTTGGCACGGGAGCCGGAGTGGCCACCTTCAGGGTCTAGAATCATAGAAGACTGTTAGAGGGCCGTTCCTTAGAGAAAAACCTCGGTTAAACGAATCCATTTGGTTGCTGATGGATCCAAAATAGATCTTTGGGTTGGCTCGGCTTTCGAGGATGATGCTTCAAGCAATTGTAGAGGCCATGCGTATATATTTATTTATTTATTTATTTATTTTTAATTTTTGTATATATGCACACACATATACGAGTAGGTATTACTTCTGTATGTACGAAATATGTATTCTATTTGCATGTATGAAAATAACTGGATAGAGGAAATTCCAGCTTTATTCTAAATCCAAAAGCTCGATGTAATCTAACTCTCCAGACAACAAGACGGGTAGGAGAAAATCTTGTGGGTTCAAAAACTTTACACAATAACCTGTCTTATTTAGAGGGAAGGAGCAAAGTATGTGCTGAGCTTCAGAAATGGCATGTAAACAGAGTTTAATAATTATGCCTGAATGTTGTTTGGAAATGCAAAACAGCTGCATCCGTCTTGTGGAAGTGTTCTGGGTTATTTAGGGCTGGATAAAGAGCACGCTTGTGGCTGCTTGTGAATGTTGGCTTGATTTGAGAGTTTACAGTAAATTTTAGCAAGCTTGGTTAGGCAGAACATCTACCTCAGTATGATGCAAAAATCCAAAACTCTGACTGGCAGTAAATGTGGTTCTTGGCTATTTTTAATAATGTTTTGTATGGAGTTGGTCTAGTCCATGATTTCTACTTGTTTGGTTGCTATTGAGGAATAGTATTCCACATACTTCTGTTAAATTTCTGTTAATCAATGGAACATGGTTGATAGCTATTCGTGGAACAGCTCGTGTGGAGGTTACTTTGCAGGAGGGATGGTGGAGCTGCTCTGAGGACATGGAGCTAATACCCAGATCAGGTTCCTTGGCATTGCCTTGCTGGCAGGGGTCTCTCCTGGCTGCTGGTGTTCCAGTCTTTTGCACCTGTTTGGCAGCTCCTACAGCTGCAGGTCACTTCCTCTCTTACATCCGGGACAGATTTGGTTGCTATGCTCATCCCTTCTGGAATCTACTACTTAGGGACATGTGCCATGAAAAATCAGCTTGGAAAACAAATTTAGCTGTCATTTTATTGCAAAGCCTGGTGTCTGTGTGATGAAACAGATCCTGGGTTTTGCCTGTCCCGGGATTGGCATACAGGGAGAGCAGCCATGTCACACCTTGATGCTCCAGGAGGGGCGGGTCACTGACCTTTTTGAGAAGAATTAAAATGAAAATTTTATCCTGCAATTCAATTTGCATCCTCTGAAGGCATGATAGTCTGTTTGTCTGCTGGTATAAAATGTCAGCTGTGGCATTTTAATCCTTATTTTTGCTGCGTCCTCTCCCATTGTCTTGTCGGTGGGGGTACTGCAGCTCTCAGGTTTTTATTGCTGCCAGATTTGCTCAAGAACAGCTCTCGATGCGGAGTTCAGGAAGTAAATGATTCTATTCTGGGTCTTATACTGTGATCATTACTGGATTTTTTCAGATAATGTGATGAAAAATATGCAAACAGGTTTTTGGTTTGTTTTTTTTTCAAAAATCAGGATGTAATTTGAAAGTTAAGAAAAACATCTAACAATGTCTGCAATTATCAATTCAACTGGATTGGCAGGGTCCCATTAGGTAAATTTTCTGTCTCTTGATTGTCTTAGCTTCCATTCCCTGTCCCTGGAACACCTGATAATCTTCTTATCAACTACAATCTGTTTTTCTTTCTGTCCTGCAGACCAAGAAGAGTGGCAGTTTGTTTTTTTCTCTGAAATTTTTGTATCTGAACTCTTGACTAGGGCGTTCCCAGGGGTTAGTGCTGGTGGCAGTCGGTCTCCCTTTCAGATCATGGTGTGGGGATGGCTGATAACCTCTGACAGTCTCTCTTCTAAATGAATATGAATAGAAGAGTTTAGAGAAATCATGGATCCCAGCAATTAATGTGTTTCTTTCCATAACAGTATGTGTCTGAATTTTGCTTGTTTTGCTTGTGAAGTCCCCAAGAAGTCAAACAGGACACATGCCAGCTTGGAAAAGAAAATAAATCTATGCTAATTTGATCAGTATTCCAATGATAAAATACTTCTGCTATGCCCTCAAGGCCTTTGAAGGTGAAAAGTTTGTTTTTATTACTTGACCTTTTTGTGCAATCAAATCTAAGGCAGTGCAGACTTGATATTGCTTTTTTTTTTAAAATAAGGTTTAGTATTTTTCAAAAGCTCTTACATCTGTTACCTGCCTGCCTGAAATCACCAGAATTTGGAGGAGGGAAAAAGAAAAAGGTGTGTTTTGCAGCAGAATTTCATGTTATTATTTTTGTCTTGTATTGCTTAAATTCTCCTTGACAAAAATATCAGCCTTGTGCCATTTCTGCAGACCTTGGGGACTTCTAATTGCCTGCTGCATCGAACAAAGAACTCCACCTAGGGAAATTTCCACTTCAGTGTTCGAGTCCTGAGTAGAAACAGCTCAGGAAAATTCCAGTCTTGAGCCTGTGGCCTTTAGTTTGCCCTCAGTTCCTAAAACTTTGCTTCCTGGTGTTAGGAAATACAGCATCCTGTGAAAGTAATTATATGCAGTGCCTCCTCTAAGCTTCAATAAAAGCTTCTTGGAAGCAAAGATATGGAAATAAAGCAAATCTCATACTGCAGAGAGGCTCTGGGTTTTCTGCTGCATTGTAGGATGGCACATGAAGGTAAGAGCTCCTTTTTGGAGGATGCCTTCAGCTCTCCTTGTTTCACCTGCAAAATAATTATCACATCTATTAAATGTTATTTAGGCATTAATAGCTCTACCAGAGATTGACTTTTTTGTTAATGTGGTCATAGCATCATTTGCAAGTTATTTAAAAGCCGTTCTGTAGGTGGCTTTAGCTGTATTATAATTACACATTGCTGCTCCTCCAGCACCTGGGAGTGCAGGGAGGGATCAGTGCAGTTCCCCGTGCTCTGCACCAGTTGTGCTTCTCTCTGGATGTGCCTTGTAAAGCTTCTGCCATTGCTTTTCCCTGTGTGTGTGTCGTTTGGAGGCGTATGGGCTCAATCTTGAAAGTGTAAGTCACTTTGACTGCAGCATCTGCTTCTACACATGTATTTAAACCAAAGCCTTGTTCCTCAGCTGAAAATAGAAGAATACACCATCCCCAACTATTTCTTGTTAGAAGGCAGAGCCTTTCTCCTCTCTACACTTGGATGTTACACACTCTGCTCCTTAACTCCTCAAGGTTTTGGAAATCGATGCAATCCCTCAGACTCTTGCTCTTGTGCTTCTTCCATGCGGTAAAACTTGGTGTCATTGTTTTTAAGTTCAGGCAGTCAGCACCTCTGCAACATGGTGTTAATTTAAGACGATGCTTGCTCTTAATTGGACGGCTTTGAGTACTCACAATGGCCTAGAAACCCTTCTGGAGAGGCTCTTAATTCAGAACTATACTTGAACATGCAAGATTGCCCCTTTTTTTTTCTTACCAAAACTGTTATCTTCACCCATTATCCATGTGTTCTGCTTTCCCTACCTGCAGTGAGTTTGTCACAGTGAAATGGCATCTCTTACCACAGGTTTTACTTGCTGGGTATCTTAAATGGAATATCTAGGGCTCTGTGACTATGCATTAACTATATTACTTTATAATTTGCTTTTCGATATTTTCCTTTTCACCTTTTTCCTATAGGTGCCAATAAGTCTGAGGTTTGTGGGGAAAAATGGGTTGACAACATTGTACAAACACAGTTTTTCCATATGTAGATATATACTTACTGTATGCTTACTAGTGTGAGTTGTAAAGCGGTAAGAAAGGAAGATGTGAGTGGAGTAAATTGTCAGGCTCTCTATATTGTGAATTAACCAAAATGACGGTTTTTTTCTGGTTTGGAAGGGCTGATGGCTTCTCCTCAGATACAGTAAGATAAAAGTAACTTTAGCTTGTTAATACTATTACTTATATAGGGCAAGTGGTATTTCAGGGTTGGTGCTGTAGGAGCAGCACTCTCACTCCTGAGGGGCAGTGCATAGGGAAAAAGTGCGTCTTGGGGGACATAATTTGGCTGGGGTTTTCTTTGAGAGTAGTTTCTTAACATTAGATTTGACTTTTAATTTATGAATTCCTGCAACTGTAAGCAGGGAGATGGATGGATGGATAGATAGATAGATAGATAGATAGATAGATAGATAGATAGATAGATACACACACATTTCACATAGAAATCTAACTTGTGAATGACACTTTTTTATTTTTTTTTAAGTTGTTCGGCACTGGATTTACTACTTTCACCTCCATCCGCCTTCTCCATTGGAGTTAAATATCTATCTGTCATTGAGTTTTCTCTATGCTACACTACCTTATTTGAGAACATGGAAAACCCATGTACCAAAGAATACAGAAGTGAAATCCACCTTTTAGCCTGGCTTTTAAATGTCCATAAGTTCTAATGCTTGCTCTGAAGGATTGATGTTTAAAATGCAAAATTTTGTCTTTATGTGCACTTGTAGGAGTTTTAAGTTCCAAACTGAGATAAATGATTGAAACACCAGTGTTCTGCAAGTGATGTTAAACTAATCTCTCTAGCAGCCAAACCCAGCCTGCTTGGCTTTATGTAATCAGGTGTCCACCTGATCAAGAGCACATGTGGCTAAGCTGCTTACCAGCTCTTCATTTGGAGGTATTACAGGCATGTTTTGTATACAGCCATTGGGGAAAAGGATGTACTCCTTATTCTTGAAAGACCAACCTGCAGATGTACTAAATTGAGTTCTAATTCCTTGTTGTCATGTTTGCCTGCCATGATAATGCTCTTGTACAAATAAATTAATGTATTGCAGACCTTAATTTTGGTTTATATCTTCAGTAGCCTCCTAGTCACTCTTAACTAGTGTGCACAGTCAAATGCTGCTGTTCTGTGTGGCTTTTGGTGATTTATTTAACTTTCCATTTTTGCTGGTGACAACGGGAAGTCAAATCATATATTGGCACTCTGTTTCCTGAGGGAAACTCACTGCTGGGTGAGGCATGGTCAAGAAAGCCTTTTGTTCTCTACTACAGGCAGACCCGGATCATGTACATACATATGTATTCATCTGATTTAAAGATCTTTCCTGGCAGGACTGGCCCAGTAGTCTGTGAGGACTGGTGCAGTTGGGCTGTCCTGATTTTGGTGTGTTTACTGCAAGGATAGTGGCTTCACTTGAGCTGTTTTTTTCCTGATGATTTGTTTCTCAAGATGACTCTGTTGGGCTGTGCAGTAACATCTGTTAGCAGTGGTTTGAGGGAATTCTTATTTCTCAACCTGCAGATCAGTGGCTGCATACAGAGTTTAGCCTAATCTTCTTTGCCAGTGCTTTCTTGGGGGATTCCTTCTCTGGACCTTCAAAAAAGTCTCCCCAGTTTTTTCTAGTGCCAGGATTTCCTGCACAGGTGAGCTGTGGGGTAGAATGCTGTGGCTAGACAAGGACTTGAGTTGATGAAGCAGGGTCTGAAGCTGTTATTCCATGCAGTGTGAGCTTCAAGGAAGCTTATGGAGAAGGCAAGTCAATGATTTTTTGGCTTGGATGGCTTCACTGTGCTTTGAGACTAACGGAAAACCATTATCAAATGAGTATGAGCTCAAGTTTTTCAAGCTACCAGGTATGAAGGGCATTAAAATTCCCAGCTTAACTTAGATGCAGGCTGAAAAAACCCAATGAAACCCATAGAAGGTGGGAGCTGTGGCTTGGTTCCCCGTTGTGCTGGAGAAGCTTTGTGAGGCATTTAATCATTGGTGTGTTAGCAGTGTCACCGACCTGTGGTATTGTGCCGAGGTGCAGCTGATGATAAACATGCCTCAATACTCAGATCCCAGACTCTGGCTTTGTGACAGGGATGCATTTAGGTAATTTCATACAGTAAGCTTCTCTCTAACAAAATTATAGCAGTGCAAAGTGCATTTTGACCCAGGTCAAGGACAGGGACAGGCAGACACGGGCACACCAAGCTGGCTGGGGCCATGCTTCACTTGACTCTAACAGCATTTGATACTCAGTGAAGCTTCCATTTATGAGTAGCTAATTATCATCTCCTCACAGATGACTTCATGTTTAAATATAAGCAGTGTTCAACCTTGAAAGTTCCTGATCTCATTTAGGTCTCTTTTCCTCCAACAAATGTTTTCTGGTTATGTTATATTTTCAAATGTCTGAGATCTTCTGAGGTGTGGGTCAGGGGGTTGGTTTCTTTCAATTCTTGCATTAGTGAGAGTTTTATTATTCTGTTAACACTCTACTATAGCAGGGCTTGCATTTTCTCATGAAAATATTGTGCTTGGGTTCTTTAACCTGTCACCACAAAGCTCTAAATGGAGCCACTGAGGTAAACTCAAAAATCTTCATCTGGTGATGATGCAGAGATGAAACAGAGGTTTAGCAAACTACTTGGTATTTTCCAGGAGTTGTTTTATGCTAACTTCAGTACAGAGATGCTTAAATCAAAAGCCAAACATTTGCATTTTTAATCTTTGGTCTTTTCTTTAAAGGCTCTTATATTATTTTTAGATTCAACTCCCTGCCAAAAGCTTTTGTTCCGTTTCTTTTGGATTTTGTGTTGATGAATCCCACTAGTTATGATGTCATTGCATAGTGTGAAATGACAGTAACAAAAAGAAAAATCTTACCCATGCCATCTGTTACAATAAATATTATGCAGTCCCGTTAGATTCAAAGCGGATTTGGATAGCACATTCACAACAGAAGCTGGTCGTCACTTAGACGTATAGTACCCTCTAGCATAAAGCTTTTAATCACCAAATTCTCTATATGGTTTTGGATTTGACATGACCCATTGCCAAGTCTAAGTTTAGTTGTTTCTTTTTTTTTAATCAGTGTTTAATCTGCTGTCATTTATATCAGGCCTAGTAACTTGCCAAAAATGGTCCTAGAGGAATCTGCATGAATTAGGATAATTCACTAATACCAAGCATTGGTTGACTTCTTACACTGGTCATCTTACAGTAATTGTGGCCTGAAATAGAGAGGGGCAGATTTGCTTTAATCTCATAAATATTCTCAAAAGATTAAATGCAAAATGTTGGTTCAAATCTGTGGTTGGCTCTCCCAGAAGGTGTATTGGCATTTGAACATGAGTCTTTCCCTGCATAATTTATCAAAGCCCTAACTGAAGAAATTGAATTTGATAGGTGTTCCGTTTTACACTGCAAGATCAGAAACATGTTTAGAAACCCTAAAGAAGAATTAAATTGTGTCAGGATTCAAGCAGAGCACAGAAGCCTGCCTTAGCAGCCTTGGTCAAAGACGAATCCTGAACTGCAGAGTACAGCAGTTCCTTGTGCATAGACTGAAATGTGCTGCCTGCCAGGAAAAAAGGAGACTGAGAAATTGTTGAGGGTGCATGTTATCGTGGAAACTGGTTATTACTCTTGAATGGAGCAGGATACTTGCATTTCCCTTTTGGACTTGGGATAAGATTTAAGTGCCTCTCAGTAGTTAGAGTTGCAGGGTTTCAATAACCACTTAATTTCCAGAGGCTTCAGTGCTGGAAATGTCAGGCGTTGGAGAAGGTTTTCCCTTGGTAACCAGCCAGAAAAATTGAGATTTTGCATTTGCAGTGTATTCATGTATTACAGTCTTTGAGCATGGATGGACATAGTGCTGTGCAAGAGCCAGATCCCAGGAGAGGCTGATGGAATTTTTGAGGGCGTCACAGAATGAAGTTGTAGTGCTTCTGTGGGTGTGTGAAGGTTGGGCTTGGGAGAGAGCATTGAGACACTCACTGGTGAAACAAGAGGAAAAAGAATCATGTTCTTGCCCATGTCACTCCTGATCAATGCTATCTTGTTCAAATTGCATCAATACTTGCCTTGCAACAAAGGAACTCAGTATGTGGATGTCCTGTTTAGGGCGCAAGCGCTTTCTTGGAAATAATTTCCCAATAGCTGAGGCAGAAATGAATGACCTGTCAGAGCAAAGGCTGGATGTGCTGGAGGGGCTTGCACTGCTATATCCTTACCTTGTCTACCTTGTCTTGGCTTTGTGGACTGGATCACAGCTTGTCACCTGTTCCATCCCTTCTGCCTATGTGCTTATGCATTTTTTGTCTTCTTTTTCATGGTATGCACGTTTGAATTTGTGAAAAAGAAGTTACACTAATCACAAGGGCTGAAATCTATTACCTATGTTTGAATCCATAGTGCTGTGTTTTATGCATAGTGTTTTTAATTAATGCTTAATTTTAAATCCGTGTGTCTTGCTGCAGAGTATATCTTTGTTTCTCAGGTTAAGAGACAAAGAAATAAACCTTAACCAGCTGATCTCTCCCTACATAACAGCTTTTAAATGGCAGGAAATCTTCTTCTGAATTTGCTTAAATGTAAAATCCACAGTACAGACAAAAGGCATTTTGAAGTTGAGGCTGAAATTCCTTGTTCTGATGGATTTGTTTTGCTCAGTTCTACTGAGCAAGCTTTTGCAACTTGCTTCACGTGGGAATTAGCGTGATGAGGAGAATACTTTTCAAAGTATAACTATATGGGAGGCTTTCAGCAGAGCATCCACGGCATGTTAATTCCCTCTTTCAGTGCAGGGCCCTGAGTAGAATGCAGCATTGTAGTCCTTTTGTAATAGATGCTGATGGGTTTCAGGAGTGGTGCTGTTCTGAAATGGCCACTGTCAGACTTTTACTGGTCTGTGTGCAAACTGCAAAACTGGGTTCTCCAAGGAAGAACTGGACACATCCAGGAAAATTTTGGGCTGCAAGCTTCATGTGTGCTGTAGCAGAGACATGAGGAGCACTGCTTTCCAAGACCCTAAATGGCCTTTTGCTCCAGGCAAAAGCAAAGATGACTTTACTTCATTTGCTTTGCTGTCCTTGGCTTCAATTTGGCTTTTCAAGCTTTGTGTCACTGTCTTTAAAGATTTTTGCGAAAATTTGAATCATTATTTCTCATTCTCTAAGTGGCTGATAACTTTACTCATAATTTTCTATTATTTTATTTATTAGGCTGTGATTCTTACATTTATTTTGATCTTATAACTGGGGGCATGACAAACATTTAGGTACAGCTGGCAGCAGCTTTAGCTAAATGGGTTTAATGTGCCAAACTCTCAGCAGCTCTTCCCCTCGTGTTGATTTGGAGATGCATTGCCACTAAGAATCCTTTGTCATTTTTTAAGAGGATGTTGCTGACTTGCTCTAAGCTGTTTCTCAGGCCATAAAAGAGAGCTGATTTTTGCTGTTTATAACAGCAACCTTTAGATACACCAGATCAAGCAAAGCAGAGATTTCTTTTTGTTTTGTGGTATTTGCCTTGGAATGACTGCTGTGCTTTGGAGTGGCTTTTCAGCTAGATCTCTGAGCAGCATCCATCTCATAGTCTTTATCTACAGCATGTCCGGGATGATGCTCTTGTCTGATGAAGAGGATTAAAATAGTAATTAAGCTGCTGAAAACACCAAATGTCCTGTAAAGTACAAAATAAAGATATAGACAAACTGAACATGCTGGAGTGATCCAGTCTGTTGGAATGAATCAGGGTAGGAACATCTTTTAACTTGAGCCAGATTTGAAATGCTCATATCACAGATAAAACTAGGGCTTAGTTTGCATATCAAAACACTTGATCTAGTGTGTCTTTAGAGACACTTTCTTGCTTTCATTTTATTCTTCTGTGTTAGAGTGGATAGTTGGTCCCATCTGCCCCACCTTAACTTCTGAGTTCCACTTAAAATGGTATGCTTGGCACTATTTATGAGGATGCTTCCTGCAGTGAGTTAATTTTGGGAGCAGCCCATAGCAGAGGACTGTTCTTATTTATTCCCACCCCTCTGGGTTAACATTCACATCCTTTAATTGACAGGTATAACTGTGAAAATACGGGCAGCCTCTAATGCAATTGCGTGACTGTGACTGAATAGTTGCTCCATTTGTCTTGGTTGTCCAGGCTGTAGAGTTGCCACACGGCCTTGACACCTGCAAATCCTTTTTGTGCTGGTTACCAAACGTTTCCTCCTTCAACTGGTACTACAGTGAGATACAAAAGTTCTCAATGCAATATTCTCAGAATGTTCCCAGCCTCAGCACAAATCTATGTAGTACTGGGCCCACTGCTGTCCAGGCTGGCTGGGCATTGTGCAGGGAGAGGCAGCCCCTGGGATAATTAAAGCATGGTCTGGTAAGGAACGCATTTGGGCTCTCAGTGTTTGTTTTTTTTTTGTAAGATGTCCAAAGTAAGAATATTAGAATGAGGTATGCTTCTGGCTGTCTCGTGCTGTAGCATCAAGCTATAATTTTAGCATAGCTTTCTGGTGTGCTGCTCTCTTATGTTTGGAGGCATCTGAATAGATTCTGTGGGGCTAATCTACATCAAGGGTTTGCCAGATTCTGTCAGAGTTAATATTTGCAGCTGAGATGTGTGCATAGCTGAGTTTCTGAATTAAAAAATTTCAAAACCTTAGTGGGCCATGTCTGAAGTCAACCAGTTAAACATAAAACCACCACTCCCCCAGGGTTTTATTTTTGTTATTTGACTTTGAGAAAGCACTATTGAAGTGACTCGGCCCATGGCTAGGAAAATGGTGAGTGGCTAATTGCATCAATAGGCAGATCAATCTACCCTCCAACCACTGTCCCAAGTGGTTAGATTTGCATGTTCAGTCAGCATTTCCATCGCTGTCCTTGTCTGCTTGTGGGGTCAAGGAAAGCAAAACTTGTTTGGAAGGCTGACCATTTCTTTCTTTTTCATTCAAGTGTGTCTCCCAAGAGCATCTGAGCAGGCGAAGGAAAGGCTTCTCTAAGTAAAAGTTAATAGTCACTTCTTTCCCTGCTTGATAGCCTTTTCCAAGCAGAAAAATAAAGAATTGTTTGGAATGTTTATGTTCAAAATAACATGTCTTGACAGTTTTCTTTACAGTTCCTTCAGCTGGCCTTTATACAAAAAAAAAAAAAAAAAAAAAAAAAAAAAAGGAAAAAGCTGCTATGATGGACAGTCCAGGCAAAGGGTTTAAAAAAAAAAATTAAAAAATATTAGTACATTCAGAGACCTTGAAGAGGAATATCAGTTGAAGTGATTGAAGTTCTCCGTGGATAGTGCCTCTTTAAGGCATATCAAGATTGTTTACAAGTGTCCCGCCTGCTCGTTTTCAGAGAGCAGTGTCCCTTGCTGTTGCAGAACAGGCAGTTTTTGCTTCCACCTTTGGAATAAAGCTTTCAGCACCTGATAGCTTTGTGCTTCGAAGCCCTCAGTGAAGTGTCAAATTACATAAAACTCAAGGACCTGACCATCAGGTGGGTGCAGCTGCAGCATGGAAATTCTTCCACTAATCTTATGGTCAATTGTGTTTCAGCTAAGCAGACAGAAAAGTAGTGTGTTCTCTCTTTTACCCTGAAATTTTTCAGAAAATGCATAAAGAAGCATCAAGGAAATAATTACTGGTGTACACAGGGTTCATTCTTCCCACTGAAACCTGGAAGAGACTATTAACAAATTAAAATCTCATTTTATCAAAGATAAAAATCACTGCTTCCATATTGTTTTATTTCCATGCAATGCTACACAGTCTGATACAGCTCAATAGAATGAAGTGCTATAAAATTCAGCATAAGAAATTCAGGTGTTCAACATGCCAAAGCCAGGTAAATATTCTGCAGTGATAGCCCTGAAATACTGGAGGTTCTAGGCTTGCTTTTGTGGAGCTAGTTTTACTTCCTGGATCATCAAAATCAGTGATGGACATCTCAGCCCAGCCACCTTGAGTCTGTTCTATAAATTACTACTTAATTTTCTAATAGCATTAGGCAGCTATTCTAAATAGAGCTCTGCTGCTTCCTGTGAAGGAACTGGCTAATACATCCATTAGATCTTGTGTGCAAACCTAGCTGTGGGGTGGTGCTGTGACTGTTAAACCCCAGCTGATGAATTAATGCTTCAGAAATAAAATGCTGTTTGCTAAATTACTAAGGATTGCTTTTAAAGACTGGAAAAAACAGAAATACATGAAACTATTGTTGAGGTCCTTTACTTTCTGTGACCCTGCTGCTGACAAATTTTGGGGGTACTTCAAAACGCTTCTTATCATTTGACTTCTCGTGTCAGACTGCTCAGTCCAGGTGTTTGAGTTCCAGGGAATAGATGGAAGTCCACTTTTCATCTGCTTTGAAAGAAGGTAAACTAGGAAATTTGAGCCTGAATTCTGCTGATAATCACAGGATCTTTTGAGGGCTGCTTGGCTGTGTGTGATAAGCTTAAAAATAAATAAAGCTTTTGCCCTCAGGCTCTTGTAAGCAAGAAGTGTTGCTCCAAGCCTTCTTCCTGGACTCTGACCTCTTCCATGCTCAACCAGGGTAGTGCTTGCCATTTTTCACTCTGCCCTTGCTTGTGGGCTTTCTTCCTCACCTTCAGTTGGCTGGCAGTAGTGGAAGGTTGCTGGCACCCTTTCACCACTTTTATTGCTGGGATCAGAAATAGCTGCAGTCAGGAAAATGGAAGACTATTTTGGTGACAATTTGAGATGGTTTTGCTATGTTAATTCTCTTGCACTTTTTTTTTTTTTTTCTGTGAGTGATAGGAACTTTTCCTAATGAGCAGCTAACTGTAAACTGAACTTTCTTGGCACAGTGTTTACACTGAAATTTTCTTTACGGAAAAAGATGTTTACTGGAGCTGAACAAACTTGGTGTCAGTATAGGAATATATTTAAAGCACTGATTTATGCACACCTAGACATTAAAGGCTCTTAAAAGATTTTGTTTTGTACACAGTGAGCAGTCATGTAAGCTGCTGCCTGAAAGATGCTCCATAATTCTGAATAAATAACAGGAAGAGATGTATGGGAAGATGGTTTTGGTTTAAAATCCCAGTTTCCATTATTTTTAAACAGATTTACTAAGACCCAGAGCTGCTACCTGTTCTCAGTAACAGGTACTAACTGCTGATTGTTCCACAGACTTGAAATTTGTAGAAGTAACCTGTGCATTTGGGTGGACTTAAATAGTTTAAATTATGAAAGTATCCTGGTTTTGTGCTGGAAACAACAAGGCTATTCCATAATTTTTCTGGTAACTTGTTAATTTTGGTCTGGATTAGCAGAAGCTTGGCAGAGCTCAGGGAGCAGCAGCAAGAACAAAAGTAGCCCTGTATTTTAGCTGTGGTTTCCACTATTCAAAAGGTAGTCATTAGCATGGTTTGGAAACCCAAGACTTAAAAACCTCATGGTTTCCTCTGCAGATTTGAAGTTTCATCTGAATCGTTTGAAAGAAAGAATTACCAATTAATTGGGTTGAGTTTTGAAGTTTTTTTACAGAAGATTGAGAATTTAGGGTTGGAAAGCAATAGTCATGGCTCACAGAGCTCCACTGTGGTCAGAGCAGGACCTGTTAAATCATTCCTGTGTGCTGTCGGGAAATAGCTGTGTAGCCTAATAGCAGTGCTTGAAAATCCTGATTAAGTATTTTATCATGTTTGAAAACACATGCAATCTGTGCACATAAATAATCAATCTGTGATGCTGAAAAACATCTTAAGGGGATGGATACTTGAACCAAACTCAGGCTGCATTGCAAACCCACATTCCTGCTTATTATCCTTCTTTGATCTTTCTTTCCCCCCATGAATTTTTCCTTGCCACTTCAAATTCTCGGTTAAAATGTGCACTTCAGTTTCCTGCTTGCCTTTTGGATCATTGTGTTTTAGATAAAAACACAATCTAACCCTAACCCTGTGCAGCCTTTTTATCTGGAGTCAGCCAAGTGGTCAGACAAGTGGATAGAGCAAGGAGCCAGAGGTTCCTGCAGTGGCTTCTTTGCACAACTCCTAGTAAGCTTCACAAGAAAGCAGGCTGTTTTGAGGAGGGAATTTTGGTTTGTTCCCTCATGTAATGCTAAATCACTTCTAATCAGTAGTAATGGGTTTATTTTTCTGTCTGCCTGATGTTAAATTATTCTGTCTTCTTTCTTCCAGTTTTGGCCACGCGGGAGGTTAGTGGTGAACTCATGTGGGTGTGTGACTTGTGACGAGTTTTAATCCAGGAGTTACTTTTGCCTTGAGCAAATTGCTTTGAAGTGATGAAAGATTTTCTGAATGTACTTTGCTGTGTATTATGGAATCTGTATCCTGATAACTACAGTGTCCTGTATACTTATTCCCTAACACTTGTGTAGCTAAAGTGCCTAAAGATGGCACAACCTCTCCTATCAAACCATGGAGAAGTTACTTACAAAATAGCATCTGTTAGTAGTCCTCTGCATGTGCTGCTCTCAGTGATGCCTTTGTGGTATCAGCAGTGATGGTTCATATTAACAGTCAGCTCAGAAATGAAAGATCTGAGAGTTCAACTTTTCAAACACTATTATGCCATAGCTGCTGTCCTTAGGCTTTGGTTTGGATCTCCCTTATGGTAGTTCAGGAAGGCAAAATTGCCCCATGGCCATTTTTTCAGTAGAATATTAGTGAATGTGAAAATATTAACTTGCATTCAAATTTTCACTTGCTGACTGGCTATCAGGACATCTTGGGTTTCTGTGCGTCAGATGCCCAAATAATTAATGTGGAAAAGTGGTAATTAGTCAGGCTGTGCAAGACAGAGTGATGGCACAGATTGGAGCGACGAGACATTGAACCAAGCTGAGCCTGCTGCTGGGTGACCTTAGGCAAGTCCCCTGACTTTGTGCCTCAGTTTAGCCCAGTGATAAATAGGCCTGGCTCCCTCTGCTGGGATAGAGCTTAGGGTGGCGCCTTAGAACCGGAACTTTAAATAGCGTCGTGGTAGTGCTCTGCTGCAAGGGGAAGGAAGTGGCCGTGTGTCTGACACAGGTTCGAAATGGTCCCTTACGTCCTTGTGACACATAGAAGACGACCTGGCTGATTAAACCTATTTGGACCTACCTGTGTGCTGTGTGAGGATTATCGGTATTTGTGCTTTCCTCTTCTCTTGCCCTTATTTTTTGTGATGTGCCCCTGCCGAGGGAGGCAAAGATTTAGTTTTAGATAAGCATTGTTAAAGTGAGAGGCGTGGCTTTAAAGCCCAAGAAAAGTAAATTCCACCCTCTGCCTCAGGGGATGAAGAGTTACCCCACCCCGGAGCCTCGTGGGGTGGCAGCCCAGGGTGTTCTGATTGGGTTTGAGCCCTGGGGTTTCTCCCTTGCTGTGTTCCTATTAGACCCTGACCTTAAACTCCACCCTTCTTCTGTCCCATAAAACCCACCATCCTGCCTCTGTTCTGGGCTTGCTCTCTGTCTCTGGATTTCAGCTGAGTTTGTTCCTGTGTTGAATAAATGGTTTCCTGAGATTAACCAAGCAGAGGCCTGTCTCGTTGAAGTCCCTTGGCAGTCAGCAGAATCCATCACCTCCCTGGACTTGATCCTGCAGCAGCGGAACACTCCAATTTTTAAGGTGGCTTTTTGTTAAACTATTCCAGTCCCAGCCATTACAACCAAGCTGTACTTTTGAAAGCCTGAGGCCCTGAAATTAATCTCTTTTTTAAAGGATAGTTCTGGGTACAGTAACATTTGTTCAGGGAATGTTCCAGTGGAGTTGTTATGAACTTTGGCTCTCCAGGGATAGAAAAGATGATGCCAAAGGCAACCATGTTACACAAGCAACTTCAGGAAGCTGAGGCAGTGCTGAGTTGTGGCTTTCCTGGATTTGATCACTTCTCTCCCAGCCTAGCTGTGCACCAGCACTACCTGCAGTGTAGCAATCCGTATTGAAATGCAGCAGTTCCCAGTGCAAATATCTCACATACAGATTAAGTGCCCATTGACTCATGTATGCCATTATGGAGCATGATACACTATAGGGGGAGGTGGAAATAATCTGATACCTCCTAAGTAAAAATTCCAAGGGCAAAACGGCTGCTTATGACTCACAGGTACTTGGAAATCTCCCCTTTTCCTTGTGGAAAGGCAGTGGAATGTGCAAAGCAGTAAGGAATGCTTTAGGCTGCAGCAGGTCTTTGTAATCCTATGGCTGCTGTCAGCACATATGAAAGTAAATGGATTATTGTCACTGAACTTCGGACTGTTCAAGGCTTCATGTTGGCTATAAACACAAGCATCTAAATATAAACTGCACCCCAGCTACCACTACAGCTCCTGCCTTTGCTTGCAATTCTTTGCCGGTGCAGTCTCCCCCACCACAAAAGACAATAAAGGACAAGCAGATGAGAGCTCCACCCCTTCCAGCAAGTTAAAGCAAGCCATAGACTGCTTTAGTGAGATTTCTGCCGTTTAAATTATAAAGCAAACACAGCCTGGTATTATCGGCTCACACCAGATCTGCCTGCAGACAGTAATTCTTCCTGTCTTGGACCCCTGCCCATGTGCATTATTGTAATTATCAGCAATTAAAAAAAAAATAAAGCAATAAAGCTAGGACGAGCTTGAGATCTAGTCTGTAGATTTATTGCCTGCTGTGTCAGGCATTCATTAGCCTTCCTGGGTTCAAGCCACCTATCTGCTGAATAAAAACAGGAAGAGCAGCTAAGGAAAACAAAGCATGAAACACCACTTGAAGTATGAATTGAGATCTCTGCTTGCATTTACAAGTTATAAATCCAAAACCAGGGGAATTCTAATTATTCTGTCCAGATGTTCTTGTGTGTAAAGTCCTTCTGCCAACTTCCCTCGCTTTTTAGTTGAAGTGTTGGTTTCCTGAATACTCGCTTACCATTAATTCCTAGGTGAGATTCATGGTAATGAATGTTAGATTTAAGGGCCCTGTGGCATGTCATGATCCAGGAGGGCTGAGCTTTATGATGCCAGCCTAGCTGTTCTCCTCCCAGTAGCTTCACTTTGTGACTGCAGCTCTTCTTAATTTTCATTTTGCCAAGGGCTGGCCTCTCCTTGTGGAAGGAGAAAGGCCTGTGGAGATCAGCTGGAGGTAACAGTAGTATTTTTTTTGGGGGGGGGCGGTGGTGTGGTGTGCAGGAGTCCCTGCACAAACACTCACACCAGTTTTTCAGCCCAGAAAGAGCAAAACATTAGAATCCTCACACATTCAAAAGCAGCAGCTGTGAAGGGTTGTGTTCACAGGAAGGCTGGTAAGGTAACAGGCCTCTTTTTTTGTGTCAAAATGAACTGCTGGAATTCCTCAGTGGTCTTGAAAGTATTTAATTTATATCCTCCATATCTGTGGGTATTCCACAGACATAGGGAGATTTGCAGAGTGGCTCAGATAGAGTAGGAAATGTAATTTTTTTTTAAAAGGAGAAAAAGTTCTACCTTTAAGGTGGGCAGCATAATTTATCTGAATAAGGACAATGCTGAACATCCTGTTCTGAAGTCCCTCAGGTTGTATTTTATGTGGATCCTGATTTAATAACTAGGATTACTTTCAAAGGGCCTCTGATTAATTAAAAACAAACAGTGCAAGTAATCTTTTCCCAACTTGTTTTTTTTGTCAGTGTAGCAGCAACTGTTTGTGGAATACATGTAACTTTCAGGAGCAGGAAATCTGATCTGACCTGTAGAGAATCCTAAGAAGGGTCCCGGTTACTTAAGGCAGGTATGCCCTCAGCAGCCAGTAATCAGTTCGTTGGCCATCAAGTCAATGCAATTGCCCACTGAAGTTTTCTTCAGCAGCTTATAAATTCTAGGGGCTGGACTTCCAGTCTTAAAACAGCTTAATTTTCCAGGGTTTTATGCAGAGAGCTACTCATGTGTTTCTGCAGTGGAGGCCTGATGGAAAGCAGGGGCAGTGTGCACTCTCCTCACAGGCTCTCCATGCTTCTCAAACTCCCATCCACTCTGGTTTTGCTGGAATAAGGGTTCATTCTGGCTAATCTGATCAGGTGGATGAGGCTACGGTCATGTTTGACCTCACAGAAAATGCAGAATTCAGTTAAATATGACATTTTGCAAATGCCTTTGTGCTATTAATGAAAGCTCTCAGAAACTGATTTCTGTGAATTATAATTATCAGCTTCTCTTCACAAGAGAAAAGCTCCAATCACCCTTCAATCCCCAAGTCCCTAGCAGCATGTCAGAAGGTTTTCTAGAATGGCATTCCATAGGGAGCTGTATGGACAGCATGTGAAATAAGTTGTGTTGTGATGAGTTTTAACAGATCCTGGCAATAAAAGGCAAAGCACATGCATGTGGTTTTCATGTTCAGGTCTTTATAAACCAGAACTGCAATCTACTGCTTGTGTTTCAGGGGTAGATGTAAAATATTCTTTATTTTACTAAAGTCTCTAGCCTGTGTCACTCCTTTGGGATGGGGGATACTTGTGGGAAGAGCATGTAAGACCCTTTTTAGTACCTGGAGCCCAGGCATCCAGATGGGTAATGCTCACACATCAAGCCCTGTGTCAGAAGCTGAAGAGGCCAGTAGTAAATAAAAGCCAGGATACTTGGGCAGACACTTCCATGAGAGAAAAGAAAGATTAAGAGGATTGAATTTCATTCTTTCAGGACCCTAAATCAGGCACTGGATGGCAGGGTGAGGAATTTAATTGACATTAATTGGCCAGAGATTTATGTGTTTATGGAATCAAAAACTTCTTTGGTCTTGGAAGGCAAACTGAATTACAGGATTACACCTAAAGGCTGAGGCCAGTTTCTCCTGAAACATCTTGTAAATGCAAATTCTAGTAAGGAAAGTAATGTATTTATGTAACAGTCTTTTCCCTAATAACATTTGTCTTGCTCTCATGTTATGAGTATGTATAATAGCTACTAAAATAATGTTCAACAAAGGCATAGACAACTGGATGAACTCTATTCCATCATGTGTGTTGCCCCTCCTGATCTGTCCGGCTGCTTATTTAAGGGATTGAATGGCTGCTCTCCAGCACTGAAAGAAGCAGCTGCTTCCATTTATGGCTGGGAAATTCCCAGAGAAAAATGTGCTGTCAGTTTGTTCATCCCTTTGCAATGTGGAATGGGTGAATTCTCTGAACTACTAAAGAGCTTAACTAAACACATGGCTTTATCCCAAGTTTCATGTTGGTTTACATGTTCCACAGCCTTCCTTTTGCAAAGTGATACATGAGTGTAGCCTGAGAGATCCACTTCCAGTTTTCATACACCTAAGGCAATTGCGGGAAGCATTGGAAAGTTGCTTGGTCCCAAAAGGCTCTTGTATGTGACCTTTTTCCCTGTTTAAGTATCAGTGTTAGAGGTGTGGGCTTCATGAAGTTTGGAGGTGCTGTATTCTCTCTCTACAGCTAAAATGAGATTAAAGTACTAAATTAAGAAACTGATATGATTGAGGGCTGGAGTGGACTGCCAGTGGAGGAAAAATTGAAGTTCATCAACTCACCCAACAGCACAATTCAACAGAAGATTTCTGCCTGATGAAATCAAGAAAGTAATAAGTCTCCTTTGTTCAGTTGTGAATTGGGGTTTAGCATGTTCTGGTAGCTACAGCAACAGCACTCTGATATGAACTGATACGAAAACTATGCAAGCAATCCAAGAAGGAGGAATTATACCCTTACAGGGTGTAAACTGGAGAGACAGCAAAAACAAACACTGGCTGCATCAGTATGTAAATAGGGGGTGGTCATGATTTCAGGAGATTGGTATGTGTTTGAACCGGAGTTTTGCTCATGCAGGTGTAATGAATGGATTACTTATGGGTGTTTCTGCATCTCGATTGGAGCTTGCACCTCCTGCTCTGAAGTTCATTTATTGTGATGCAGACTTGTTAAGTTCGCTCTGAAAGAGCCAGATTTCAGGCATCAGCAGTACCACTATAGCACATACATTTATTCTCTTTTGATGCCTTGTATTCTTACAAGGGTTAATGCTTCCTGGGTTCTTGATCTTGCATGTCTTTTCGTTGTTTGGTTTTTTTTTTTTTCTTTCCAGGGGTGAAACTTGGATGTGGTTGCAATGTTGTTATCAAACAACAACAAAAAACTGTTTTGGGGATTGTTTCCTTTAGCATGTCAGGTGCTGTGCTCTCTGGAAAATGGTTCTTGGTACCAAAGTGGCGTTTGTTTGGAGAAAGATTAAAAGGGCCTCTTAAAATGTTTGTGTGTGTTTAGGGAGTTCTGAAGGATCATTCTACGTTTGCTTTTTTTTTTTTTTGAATAGACACAGCAGGGAGTAGGGTGGTGCAAGACCCGTCACAGATTCTGCTGTGCGCACTTATGTTTATTAAAGGCTTGATTTCTGAAAGAACCAAGTTACTGCAGTGTTTTTCCAGCCTCAGTTATTCCTCAGAGTTGCTCCTGTACCTGAACTGCTTGACTCGTTTTTTCCTTAGGACAGAGAGTACAACAAACATACCCACAGTAAACTTGAAAATGTATGTGAACTTGGCAGCATTTTGATACTGGGATATCAGTGCTGCTATCTCGTACATATAGTTTGGTATTTCTTTACTTTGTGGTCTTTGCTAAAACATGGTGTCATGAGCATCTGTTGATTGGAAGGGTCAAAGTAGAAACCACTTGTATAAGACTGTTTCTCTTAAATGATGCAGGGGTGAATAGTACTTAAAACTCAAGGGGTCATTTTTCTGCAGTTAATACTTCACTTAATACTTTGTGCCTCAAGTTGGTCTTTTCCCCCAAGCACTAATCTTGTGTTCAGCACTAAACAATCCTTGACTTTCTAAGTGTTGAAATGACTTCTCTCCAGGCAGAGAGATAAGGGGAGGGGGAGAAATGAACTAATTGTAATGGAGTTACTATTTTTTCTAATATCCAGTAACTAAGACCTGCACAAAGAAGTTGTCTAGTTGAATTCTACTCTTTATTCTTTTATTTCCTTTAAACATACAGATATTGATAGGAGTTGATGGGGATCTGCAGGCATTAGGGAATGATCACTGCCCACTGTAATTTATGCATTTTTCAGTGCACAAAAAGTTAAATATGAAGGCAGGACTGGTAGCCTGAGGTTGTGTTGCCTGACAGTGGAAAAGGAGCTTAGGGCCAGCAGACCATGCATTGCTGTTTCTATCTGGAGCAGTTAAAGTGGCTTCTATTCCCCTAAACACCTTAAAAAGCTTTTGGAGTTCATCTGTTTGTTTGCCATATGCCTCTTTCTTTTTTACAACAGCGAATAGTTATTTAAGGAGTGTGTTCAGCTCCCAGCATCCACTTGGTCTTCTCAGGAAAAAAGTCTGCAATTTAATTTGCTCCTCTTTTCCTCTTTCAGTCAGTCAGCAAGATTTCAGAAAGGGCCTGACCTTGTTTTCATTGATCAGTCTGCAGTTTGACCCAAACGTGGGCCTGAGCTGTCAGGTTCTTGTCTGCTGGTACAGTCTGGGAAGTGCACAGAATACACATCTGAAACAGCTCTATAAAAGTGCACTGAGTGGGACACAACAGGCTTGTTGTCACAGCTGTTTTTTCTGATTCAGCAGAAATTATCTTTGTTTGTATGTTTGAGCAAAAATCATAGGTATTTCTATCCCAAATATTCAATGATAGTAGGATAAACACGTACCTTTTAACTCTGAGCAGGATTCTTGCAGTGGGACACAGTTCTTCTATTTTATTAGTAGTAGTTACACCTGCTTGTGTGTAACCTCACAGAGGTCCTTCTGCCAAAAGTTATTAGTATTAGTTATTTAGTAAGTTTTTCAGACATCTGTTTCAGTCCATGTAGGTGCAGCCTTTTAGTGGGAATTACTCTTGGTTTTGGTAAGCTGTTGTTTCAAATATAAAAAAAGGATTTGGGAAAACAAACACCTCGCTGGTGAAAGCTCTATGTGGGCTCAGCATCTCAAGGAATGTTGTTACAAAGTAGTTTGCAAGACTCCACTGATTCTAGATAAGGCTATCTGAGAAGATGCTAAAGGATTTCTGGTTCTTTGAGTTGTTGAGCCTTTGATCAGAAAATGCAGTCAAGGTATTTTGTTTTGGTTTGTCTTCACAGGCCCTTGCAGCCAATGCTGGGACAGGGTTTGCGGTGGCAGAACCTCAAATTGCCATGTTCTGTGGGAAGCTAAATATGCATGTGAACATCCAGACTGGGAAATGGGAACCTGACACTTCTGGGACCAAGAGCTGCTTTGGAAGAAAGGAGGAGATTCTGCAATACTGCCAGGAGGTGAGATTTCTGTGTAATCCTGAATCTTCACTGCTGTGAAGGAATTGGATTCCAATTTAGCTGCTCAGTAGCAAATTAACCATGCAGGAGATGAGCTTGCTTTTGCCTAGTCCAGTTCCCTGCACTGTCCTGCTGCGTTATTGTCCAGGAAAAGCAAGGAAGACATCTAATCCCACTGCAGTGGGATTTAGAAGCTACCTCAGATCAGCTCACAGAAGGTTACTTGGTCTGTAAGTCAGAGGTAGCTTCATCTGTTTGCAGGGCTTTACTCTAATGTTCTGCCCCTGAGCTGGTTAACCAGTATCTGCTCCCTGTTGTGTAAAATGGAACCTGACACCTATTCTAGTTAGAATGCGGCTGTGCTGTTCTCGATGACATGTTCAGCTCAGCCATAATATTAAAAAAATATTTTAATCAAATTTGTCAGTATTTTTAAGCTCTTTAGACTTTACTGAAAAAGGTATAATTATCTAGTGTGTTTCAGATACACTGTTACATTGGTCTTGTCCAGTGTCTTTAATTGCTTCTCTGAGGTTACAGTCTTGTAAAATACCACAAGAAATGTATTTTGTTTTAATGGGAAAGCAACAGAATGTACTGTGTCTGGACTGGGAAACTTTTTAAACTGTTTTACAAGGCTGATATAACTGGGGCTACATTTTTTTCATTTGATAAAACCCTAAATATAAGTTGGTGTCTGGACTTGAGAACTTGAGCAGGGCATAAGGGTCAAATTAATACCTCATAAATGGACTAGGCATGAGGAAACCTGAGGAGGTGGGTGCATTACTTGACAAGTGATGAGAGAGTCTGAAGATATTACTAAACCCTATTTGTTGGTGATTGCTGTTCCAGGAGGTATTGTGCTGCTCCAGAAAAAATTAAACAGCTACATCTCCTCCAGACCCAAATACCTAAATGCTCCTCCTCCACTGCTGTGCAAATCCAGACCTCTCAGCTTAGTGCCAGTGAAGACTTGCCCTGACCTGGCTTTCTCCTGCCTCAAAGCAGTGGCATACCTGTTTCTGAAGCCCTGTGTGACAGACAGCTGGAGCTTTTTTATGTCTCCAGCTATACTAAGCTTGGTACAGAGGAGAGTGTGTGTCCATCTGCAAACTCCAACTTCCTGTGTAGAGTCAGCCTCACTACTCTGGTAGGAGCTGCTCTGCACATTGTCTGTTCTTTCTGGAGAGAAACTTCTCTGTTTGTGCTGTTCCCCAGATGTACCCAGATCTTCAGATCACCAACGTGGTAGAAGCCAACCAGCCCGTCAGCATCGACAGCTGGTGCAGGCGTGGGAAGAAGCAGTGCAAGGACCACACTCACATCGTCGTGCCCTACAAGTGCCTGGGTGAGTGTGTGTTGTGGGTGAGCTGTGCATTCCTATGGGAGAAGCACGGAGTTGTCTTCTGGATTCTTACAGAGAGAACAACTCAGTTTGTAAGACTTTTCTTGTATGAGGTTGTCATTTCCACGGCTTCCATTGAAATGTTTTTCTTTCCACAAGATGGAACTCTGCTTTTCTGGAGCAGCTTGGTAACAGCTGTGGTAGAATAATTGTGCCTGGCATGAAAAACAAATCCCCATTCTCTCTTCAACTGCTATAAAAACCTGAAGGCTATTGTATCTGAGTACCACAAAGACACTCGGATTTAATACTTTGATCCTATTTTTGTGATGCTTTAATATTTTTGTTGCCTTGGAGACTTAAATGCTCAGTGTGCTCAGGCTTCCTGCTTGGTCTTGGCAGGAGAACTCCATTCTATTTCAATGACTATATTTAAACTTTGCTGTTTCAAAGAGGCCCTTTTTCTTGCAGCTGTATCCCCTGTCCCCATTTTGAACTGTGAAAGAATATGAGATAAACTGTGATGGATTTCATGGTACTTTCCAGAATCTCCCCACCCACTGGAATCAGGCAGCATGTTTTAAATGGTTAACTTGTGACTTCTGACCTGTGGGTTGTGGGTGACTCTGTGCTGCCCCATGTGTGTTCTTAGGAGTGAGCTTAGTTTCAGCTGGCTGACTTTCTTTTCAGTTATCCACTGGAAAACACTTGTAAGAAGTCTTGATAAGAGTCTGATTGCTGGGATCATTCAGTAGGAACCAGTTTTCATAATTTGTATCTGTATCTCAGGTTACCATGTGATTTGACAGGGGAGAACACCAGCAAAGCAGCAGAACCATGCAAGTGCTTTGTCCTTTATGTAATGCCTTCCACTAGACAATCATAAAGCACTTCATTAAACATAAAATTTGTTGTGGACACGTCCTGGGAGAAAGGTGCTTTTCTTGGGAGATGTGGAAATTCAGGTTTGGGAAACAACCAAACCCGACTGATCATAAGGAGAACTTCTGATGGAAATAAGGATGAAAGCAAGATCCCTGGATTTATAAGGAGTCATCTCTATTAGAAAAAATCCTTCCCCAAGCCTATTCTCCGCTGAAAAATAAGCTGATTTTACTGACACTGCCCTCAAATTTGATAAGCATGAAACTATTTATTGAGTTTTTTCACTAGTGTATTTCATGTTCACAGTGTTCATGACTTGCAGGCCCCAGCCTGTGAGGCAGTTTGGTTTTCAGATCTGAATTGCAAGTCTGGAGTCCATATATCTATAAAACCTCTTTGTCTCTAACACACCACAAATTGCCTGTTATAAATAGGTGTTTTGTTTCTCTGGGATTATAGTCAAACGGTGGGATTTTGTTCCCTTTCTTGGTTGTGTTTTCCTTGATACATTAATGCACAGAGTACCTTGAGTATCCTGTCACCATACCTTGTTTAATCTTTTCTGCTCTTCCCCCACCAAGGCAAACCCCTTTGTAGGTGAAAAACTCATGAATCTTCTGCCTTCAGCCCTCAGAACCACAGTCTCTTGGTTTGCTCAGTTTTACTTTTATTACCAGAAGCATTTAAACCTTTCCTAGGTTTAGGGAACCTAGAGTAAGGTGGAAGAGTATTAATTCAAGATTCTAACTGGCCTGTTTTGAGATAAGAAAATGGAGAAAATACAATCTCTCTGTTACTTTAAAAGTAAGTAATTGGAAAGGGATGAGGAAGGTAATTTGATTTCATTGTCTTCAGTTGTCAGGTAATCTAACTCTAAACTATTTAACTTCTCTGTACTTGGAGATGTGTCTATGATCTTTTACTATCAACAGAAAGGAGCTGCAAAAAAATTGGTCATGCAAACAATATTTAAAATATATTTTGAAAAGATGGTGTGAAAGACGGGTTGGATGAAGAATTCTGCTTTGTGGAGACTTTGTGAGAAAAAGTCTTTGACTTAAAAGCTATTCTCCAGTTTTAACAAATGGCTCCTAAAGCTGCTGGCCATGTCTGCAGGGAATACTGCTTTGAAACACTTGGGCTGAAGATCTTTTCCTGGTCTCAGAGTATCTAGCTTTCTCCTTATTTTAAAATTACCGAATTCAGCATTTGAATCTGCAAGAAAGAAAGAAAAACCTCAGCTTGGAGAAAATCGTTTGGATTCCAGTGGCAGTGTTTGCTGGGATAAGAACAGGAAGTGATGCTCATTTAGTTCTGATCCTTAGTTCATATGTGTTGGTACCAAACTGAATGATGACAGAAATTCAGGCTAAATAGCTTTTAAGTCCAGCTAAAGTAGAGTCTGTACAATGGAGAGATTATCTTTCCCATCTTCCTCAAAAGCAAAAGTCTGGGTTTGGCACAAAGATTGTGCCAAAGCTTTCTCATGCTGGTAAGGTTGTAGTTATCTTGATATTGGAATGCAGTATATTTGCTGACTCTGGTTGTACTCTAATATTTAGGCGGAATAGTTTTTATTTTCCAGCCCTATGTGTTTTGGTTAGGACAGTGAATGTGCTGCAGTTGATCTTTTAATTAAACCATCTGGAAAAAAAACCAAAACCAAACCAAACCAGACTTGCTCAAATACTGAAAACATAGATAACACTCTCAGCATATAAAGATTTCCAGGCTGTTACAGCAGCAGGCAGCGTGAAGGAAATTTAGTATGATACAGCTCATTTGAAAATAGGTGATTAGTAGTTTGAAACTTCCTAGTGCAGACACAGTCTTCTCAAAGATTTGCTTGAAATCTTCAGTCAATCCTTTTATGGAAGAACATCTATTTATTAACTTGCACTCTAAACTCTGCCTTCAGTTCAGCTTTAGGGGTCAGCAGAATCATGGACCTGTGTCCATGGTTTTACCTTGGAATCTCTGAGGTTCTGTTTTTCTTTAGATTCTCAGAAATGATTTTCAGAGCTGGTGTGACTTGTCTCCTTCAAGAATATATCAAGCCCTCAAGGCACATGCATAGAGTGCACTTTGGGGAAGTTCTCATGGAGACTTCATTTGCTGTTGGAAGCTGAATGAGTGTGAACTGTGGCCGTTGTGTTTTTCAGTGGGTGAGTTTGTAAGTGACGTCCTCCTGGTTCCTGAGAAATGCCGGTTCTTCCACAAGGAGCGCATGGATGTGTGTGAAAGCCACCAGCACTGGCACACTGTGGCAAAGGAGGTAATGACGCCACTGGGACAGAAGTGTTTATTCCAGATCTGTCCATTTGGATGCTTGTAGCGTTGGACCATAGCAGTATTTCTCTCTGTATTACTGTTCCTGTGTTCCAGTCAATGAACTGAGGCAAACAGCAAGGAAATAAAAATTGAAAAGTACTCAAGTGACTTAAAAAACCTGTGTAGCAATTGAGTTATTCTTCATGGAAAGCTGTCCTAAATAGCTTATCCATACCCCAGAGCCAGGAATTGTAGTCAGCTCTCTGGGATACTGCTTTAACCAATGGTTCATACCTCTTTCTTTTCTCTTTCCAGGGAGATACAGTGGGCATAGGATAGTTCATATTTTTCTTGCACATCTTGCTTTAGTGTGCCTTCTGCTGCTGGGGATTTGGTTGGGACGGCTTGCCTGGGAGCAATCTGATTTTTGTTGGGACTGATTAGTCGAGGTTTTACATAAGAGGTGGATTATATTCTCAGAATAAATTTAGCCCATGGTTTTGGTGGGGTGAGTTTGTGGTTTTTTTAATCAGACTAGGTAAATTGTTGAAAAAGCTCTGCACTCCCATTTGAAGCTGGAGTAATCAAAATAAGATCATGACAGAATGTGCATGTTTTCTATTTTGTAGAAGCAACAACTGTAGAAACAGCAACACAAAGACCAGTTGTTAACCAGATGAGGTTAAGGATGCTCTACTTAAAATTCCTATTTCTTTAAAATCCTGTGAGCAAAAATCCATCTAAATAAAGCTGTACTAGGGTAATTATATTTTAATTGACGGTAAACTTGTTAATGTCTATAAAACTGAAAAATCATTTACTTTAAATGTAGTTGGAGAATTTTTCCAGCAATATTTGGCTCATTTAAAATCTCTAACAAAGCAAAGCACAAAAGGGTTCTGATGGGTATAATAAAGCTTTTCTACATTCTTTTCTGGGCACTTCAAAGCCAAGTATTTCCTTAGCTTAAGAGAATTGTAAAGATGTAATGTGTAAGCAGAGTTTACATTTGACTTTTTCTCTAATTATCTAATTGATTTTCATCTACAGCATGGTAAAATAATATTGATACAAAGTCCATTTGAGCAATTACTCACTTGCTCCGATGTAAAGTTTAATAGATAAAGTTTAATGAAATGGCCAGCACAGGAAAGCAAATACCCTTTCTGGTTCTTTCAAGTGTTCTCCTTTGAGTTGGCACAAATTGTTTAGTTGTTTTTTCCCTGGACTTTTCCATGTTGACAAACCAGTAGTTGTTGGGGCTGGGGTGTGAAATGCTAACACCAGGAAGTACTGGGTGTTTCTGAATCTGGGACTTTCATGGTTTGTTTTTTTTTTACACTACAGGTTTCAAATCCACTTTCCTTTGATGTTCAGATTTAGGTCATATGTTGCCGTTGTTTTTGCTGTAAAACTTAAACCATTCTTGGGATCTATGATAGGTAAACTTGAGCTTTATCCAAAGGAAGAGCATGATGCTGAGCTGACATGAATGGGCTCCTCTTTCAGGCCTGTCTGACAGAAGGGATGATCCTGCACAGCTACGGGATGCTCCTGCCCTGTGGAGTGGACCAGTTCCATGGAACAGAATATGTGTGCTGTCCTCAGACTAAGGTTGTGGATGAGGCTCTGTCCAAAGAGGAGGAGGATGAGGATGAAGACTATGACCTTTACAAGAGGTAGAGTTCTTACTGGTGTAGATATTGACAGCTTTGTACGTGAAGCTGCTGTTCGAGAATATTTCACACAGCAACTCCCTTGTGGTGAGGATTGAGCAAATTTCTGTGCTTCTGAGTTTCCTAAAGGAGTGTCCTGAGCCTGAAGAGGACAAATGGCTTTGTAGTGCCCCTTTTACCGGAAGAGCTAAACACCCCCTCTCCCTTCATCCCTGCAGAGAGTTGGGATCATTCAGCCTTGAGAAGAGAAGGCTCCAGGGAGACCTTAGAGCCCCTTCCAATGTCTAAACAGGCTCCAAGAGAGGAGCTTTGGACAAGGGCGTGGAGTGTCAGGAAAACGAGGAATGGCTTCACCCTGCCAGAGGGCAGGATTAGATGGGATATTGGGAAGAAATTATTCCCTGTGAGGGGGTACTGAAGCCCTGGCACAGGGTACCCAGAGAAGCTGTGGCTGCCCCATTCCTGGAAGTGTCCAAGACCGTGCTGGATGGAGGTTGGAGCAGCCTGTTATAATGGAAGGTGTCCCTGCCCAGAGAATGGGGTGGAACAAGATGGGTGTTAAGGTCCTTCCCCACACAAACCATTCTGAGATTCTGCAGTAGGAACCTGCCCCAAGGTTAGACTTTCACTTGCTGAAAAATTTACTTACTGAAAGAGGCCACATGAAGCCAGAGCCGTGGAGAAACTGCCTGCAGCAGTAGGAGTGTCTGTAATGAGGGATGTCCCTTGCTGTGAGTGATAGGTTAATCAATAGTTGGTACACTTACTTCTCCCATTTCTAGAATAGATGTAAAGAATCATTATTCTGGTACATCCAAGTGATTAGCCTTAACTTTACTCCCTAATTTATCTCTGTCCTTCCAGTGAGTTCCCTACAGAGGCAGGTATAGAAGACTTCACAGGAACAGCTGTGGAGGAAGATGAGGATGAGGATGATGAAAGGGAAGAGGAGGAGGATGTGGTGGAAGACCGTGATTACTACTATGACAGCTACAAGGTTGATGACTACAATGAAGAGACCCCCACAGAGCCCAGCAGTGACAAGGCTATGGCTGAAAAAGAAGTGAGCAGTGACATGAAATGTAAGACACATTCCAGTCCACAGGCCTCCTGCTCCCTTGAGATCATTCCTGTTGGATGTCAGTTAGTGATGGGGTTTTGATCAAGTCAATAAGTGCCACTTGGAAGTTTTATTTGCTAGATACATTAGCAAACAGAGGAAAGCTGATGATGCTTGTTTCAGGTATTGAAATTTTCTCTCTAGAGCATGGACCATATGTTTTCCAGATAAACAGCAGTTCTGCTGGCAGGAAGCCCAGTGTTTGGCATGTTAAACAAACACCTCATGAAGGTGCAGTGATGAGTCAGAAAAGCCGTATCTGCAAATTTTGGGAAATCTTAAAGGGAACACAGTACACTGTAAATTTAAAATCTGGTGGTTTATACCAGCTTAAAATGAGGAAGCAGAAAGTGGTGGGCCATGCTTTGTAGAAGTGCCATCTGGTCATTTAAGGGTGAGGAACATTCTTGGTGCTGCCTTTGCATAAACACTTTCCTTCCACAAAAGAAAGCCAGCACAACTGCCCCAACTTTATTATAAGGTATATTTTCCACTGTAGTAGAATCTACTGTGCTGGTGGCAGCTTTTGTTGGGTGGTAGATGCCCTTGCAGAGGGCTCATGGTGTGGTGCCTCAGCATTATGTGATGTCCTTACACTTTGCATGTGGAAGTGTCTGCAGAGGAGGGAGGAGCAGAGAGGGAATGAAATTCAATTACCTACAGATCACTGAATCATTGCCAGCAGTTCTCACATCTTTCTGGAAAAATGCCAGCATGCTGCAGATGATTCTCCTTGCTGAAACAAGGCTTAGCTCATGAGTATACAGGGTTGTTGCAGATCTGCAGGTGTTGTAAGAGTCTTGGAGGAATATGATTGGGGTGTCTGTTTTGGGGGTATACAGTCTTTTTTCCCAGAAGTACCATGAACAGTTGCTAATTTATACACTATATCTGTTCTCGCCTCAGAGCATCCCAGCTGCTATTGCTGGTTCACCATGAAGCATTCCCCGTGCCATGGCTACATGAAATTTTAATATTTGGTGCATAGATGTTTAAAACCTTAGAACCTCAGTGACTGAGGCTGGCATGGAGATCACTCCCTTTGTTTAGCCTGCTTTTTCACTTACTTCTACACCTGCCCTGTAAGATGTGGAGTATCTGTCCAGGCAGAGTGCAGTGAACTGGACATCCTTTGATGCTTTAAGCAGCCCTACTTGACTGGCTTTCCACGCTGTTGGTTTTATAGAGTGGAGGTTCTCCCACTGGGGCACCCAGGGCATAATGCTGTGGCATCAGCAGAACAGGTTCCTGCTGTCCCAGCCCCTGGCTCTGGAGAAGTCTCTCACAGATGAGAGCTCCGTGTAGAGACAGAGCGAGCTGCTTGGCTATCTCCAAAGCACAACGTGCAAGCATCTCCCTGACCAGCTTGCGATGGATGCTTTGGAATGTTAAACCCCCCAAAACTGACAGAGGCCCTTGGGTTGTTGCAGCAGTGATGCTGAGGCCTGTGCCTCAGAGGAAGGAGTGAAATAGAGCCACCTCTGCATCATGTAAATCGCTCAGCAAGGCCTGTGCTCCTCACCAGCTCATGTTCTTACCCGTCTCCACACAGCTGTCTGCTCCCAGGAGGCCATGACAGGGCCCTGCCGGGCTGTGATGCCTCGTTGGTACTTCGATCCTAACAAGAGAAAATGCATTCGCTTTATATATGGAGGCTGCGGAGGCAACAGGAACAATTTTGAGTCAGAGGAGTATTGTATGGCTGTGTGTAAAAAGATGAGTAAGTCCTGCCTCCCACTGGCCTTTTGCAGCTGGCCACTGTCTGTCTGGCGTGTGGTGTCTCCTCCTCCTTCCCTTGGGCAATAGAGGACCTGATTGTAGCTTGTCCCTTTGGTTCTGGTGTCTGTCCCTTTGCAGCAGTCTCCTCCTGTCTTCACTTCCCTAGGTCCATAGGGTGATTGTTCCTGGGGAAGGTGCCCCATACCATATGCTGTCTGTGCTCCCTGGTGACTTGCAGCTCTTGCTGAGGGCTCAGCTGTCCTCTTCCAGATCTACAGAAGCGACCAGGGGCTGTCTCTGACCTCTTGCCTAACTGGCTTTTTAATCAAAATATACATAAGGAAGCCCTTGCTTTTCCTGATCATGTTACCATGCGTTTGTTCAACAGTAGGTCCTGAAAAACAAGCAGGTCTTCTCCTGGTAGTAGGCATTTTCTTGCTACTTTAATTTTGGAAAATATCAGACCAGTAGTATACAATTCAGTTTTCCATTTTCAGCTTGGTATGAAATACAAATCACAACTCAATCCCTGTGTTTTTGAGTGCTTAAGGTTTTTGGCACCAATTTCAACTGGCTTTTATGTCAGATGATAAAACTACCAAAAGCATTTTAACCTCCTTATTAATCTTATTGTTGAACTCCAGCACTTCCACTTCAGCTACCATTAAAGCTTTTCAAAGGCTTTTTGTGTTATCTGGGGCTTGGCAGCCTGACTATACAGCCATAATCCTGTTTACAAAATGTGCTTCATGCAAGTGCTTTAGATTGGGCTGATCTAACTGAGGTGGTGAAAGAAAAGATGCAGATGTCAGGAGCTTTTTGTGCAAAAGATTGTCCTGTTACAGAAAGATTTGGCACTGGAAAGAGAGTTCTCTGTGTCCAAGCCTGGTTTAGAAATGCCAGCAGCAGGGCCAGAATATGGGACTGATATGATATTGTCCCTTGCACACAACAATAGTGCCTGTGTTGTATGTTGTCATTATTTCCCCCTAGTTAGAGGGAAGGTTGGTGGGTGCAGTGCATGCTAAACTCTTACCCAGTGTTCATGCTGAAGTGCCAAGTAATTTTTTTTCCTGAAGCATGCTGTCTTTAATGACATGTTGGAGGTTTTTCCATTGGAATAACTAACATGGATGACAGGTTGCCTTAACTGCCCCTTTGTACCTTCCCTCAGGCAAAGGGCAACAAGAGAGTGCATCATGTTTGCCACAGATCTTTCAGAAAGGCTCTGGGATGTGTAGTTCCTAATACTGTAGCACAGTATTTTCAGCGCTTCCTGGACTGCAGCATATTGAATACAGAGCCCCTAATGTGGATTCTGTAGATGTTTGAAGTTTATCAGTTCTGAAATTTTGTCTTTCCCCTTGTCAAATTTGGATATCTTGAAGTTACAAACCTTCCAGTGTATTGGACAAGTCACTTTGTCACACTGAGCCTCCTTCTGTTGTTGTGTTGTCTAATATCATTGCCTGCAAGTCCTTCTTGGTGCATCTGGTAGGGAAGGTAGGTTTGAAGTGTAACATACTGGTTTTGTGCAGATTTATTGTCAAACTCCCTAATCATATTACTGATGTCTGGAGCCAGCTTATCAGCAAACAGCAAATGCACAGAATGTTACTTAAACCATCCAAAAGCTATGTGGAGGGGAAGGGAAAAGGAGTTCTTTATCTTGCCATGCCAGGCACTGTGTTTCTGGAGCTGAATGCTGCTCACCTCAGCACTATGCAGGCCAAACAGTTCTGGGACCTGTGGTCATCGCTGCCATTTGGACTGATGGTGCTGATGTTGGACAGAAAATTGGCACCATAAAGATTCCAAAATGGACTCTGGAAGGTGGTGGTTCAGTAGGCTCAGCTTGCCAGACTACTGATTAGGCAGGCATGGAGATTCCTCTCCTTGTCCTCTGCAGTCCTGGATTGCAGGTTTCTGATGCTCTGCTTGCCCTTCCCTCTTCATGCAGTGCCAACTGATGATGTGGATGTCTACTTTGAAACCCCTGCTGATGACAATGAACATGCCCGCTTCCAGAAGGCCAAGGAGCAGCTGGAGGTCAGGCACCACAACCGCATGGACCGGGTGAGTGTCAGCCTTCAGGCTTTGTGCTGTGCAATTGTTTGTTTGTTGGGTTGCTGCCTCTGTTTTACTGGTGTCCTGGTTTAAGGAGCCACCCTAGGAAAACTGGAAAAATTGGTGGTGAAGTGACTTGCTTTCCAGTTTCCAGCCTTCTGTGTGTTTCTTTCAGTATGACCACACCATAGGAGTCAGATTTTTATTTCTCCATTGTTGGGAAAGAGGGGTTAGATTAGATGCTGGGAAGAAATTCTTTACTCAGAGGGTGCTGAAGCCCTGGCACAGGTTGCCCAGAGAGATTGTGGATTCCACATACCTGGAAGTGTTTAAGGCCAGGTTGAACAGAGTTAGGAGCCATCTGGTCTAGTAGAAGGTGTCCCTGCCCATAGCCAGGGGTGGAACAGGATGAGCCTTAAGGTCCCTTCAGCCCAAATCCTTCTGGGATTCTGTGAAGCATGGCTTGTTACTCAGAGGGATTAAGTGCTAGGCTTAACCCTCACAACAGCTCTTTTGTGTCTTCAAAACCCAGCCAGCTGTGCTAGGATCTACCTGTGAAGGCAAATCAGCTCATAAAGATAAAATTTAAATCTGTGTCTTGTTCATGTGTTCTGTCCTTTTCATGTCCAGGTGAAGAAGGAGTGGGAGGAAGCAGAGCACCAGGCTGTAAATCTCCCTAAGGCAGAAAGGCAGACTCTGATCCAGGTAAGAGTGGAATGACCTAAAGGAGAAAGTTAGTGGGAGAGATTGCAATAATCAGAGACAAAAGAGAAGTGAGATGCAAGAACAGCCTTCCTGCTCTGTCAACAGCTGCCTTTTAGAGGAGGTTTGTTTCAATTGCTTGCTTTGTTCTTAAAACTAGAGATGATCTGATACTATGCCAGGTTCTTTCCTACACACACTAGTAGAAAGTGATCTTGCTCCTCAAGCGCAGCAACAGTGGAGCCAAATTGTAATTTCAGACTTTCAGCCTGTTTTGCACTAACCACTAGCCTCAGAGCCTGGTTCAGAGTCAGCCCTGGCTATCTGGGCACAGATTTCCTACTTGGGCAGACTTGGTAAATACACCTTAGACAGCAGATAACGCTGGTTTGCTGCCAAAATGCTAATCTTTTGCCTTACAAGGAGAGTTCACTTGTACTGTGAAGTTAATGTGGGATTACAGTGTGGGATCATTAGGGGAAGACTCTTCTGGCAGTGACAACACTGTGAATTACTATCAAACCAATATACAGCTAAGTGACTGACTCCAGCATTTAAGACCACTTTGGATTTTATCCTGGAACACAGTTTTCTCTTTGCATTTTTTAATATAAGTCTCTGTTTAGAACTACGTGCAAATCCAGAAGTTTGTCATTATCTCTGTTGAAACATAACACTTAGTGGACTATTCTAGTTGGTTTGGAAATGAGGGCTATGATCTTTCTAAAAGAATACAGAGAGATTTGATCTGAAGGCGTGCTGATGGAAAATTCCCTATGCAATACTTTACGAACTTTCGCAAATTCAGATTAATGGCTCCAGGCTTCAGAGATGAATCCTGTTTTCATATTGCAGGGTTGAGGGAAAGAGTTAATATTGTGTCAGTTCTTTAGCACAGTCTGGATCTCCCAACCCCAACATGGTCTTTATGTGCCAGGTCCTTTTCACTCTTCAGACCTTTGAAATGGCTTTGAAGGAAGTTTGGAAGGCACATTATCACTACTGAACTTTCAGAGATGAAATCTGCATCAGCATTTCTCCATGCCTTTCTCTCCTAACTGTAAATGGGTTGGATATGGAGTTTGACAGTCTTTGTTAGTTTGAAGGGATTTCAGGAATTGTTGGTCACACAGTGCACTTCACACTGATTACTGTCTTTGTTCTAGCACTTCCAGGCTATGGTGAAATCTCTGGAGAAAGAAGCAGCAAGTGAGAAGCAGCAGCTGGTGGAGACTCACCTGGCTCGGGTGGAAGCCATGCTGAATGATCGCCGTCGCATCGCCCTGGAGAACTACCTGGCTGCCCTGCAGGCTGACCCACCACGTGTGAGTTTCTTCTCATATTTTTCCAATAGGATAGCTCTGGGTAGGATGGCAGGTGGGAATGTCTTGGTGAGAAGATTGCAGAAACTGGGAATTGGTTCCTAGGAAAGCTTCTGCATTGTGGGAATTGGTGCTGCAGACTTGGCTGTGGGTCTGTAATTGACTCCCTCTCCTTCCTGCCTGGGGAAAAAAACCCTGCTTTATTTGGTGTCCATAAGGCACTATTCATAAGGTGTGGTTTTTTGAGTCATACAGGCTTAAAATTAAGTCAAATGGGCTTAATTTAAAAAAAATATATATGTATGTAGTGGGTGAGTGCAGGTGACAGATCTGTCCAGCACCAAAGTAGGCTCACACCTGAAGTGCTGTTTTCAGCTGCGGGTTTGGGTGACTCCAGCAGTTTGACCTGCTCCCTGCTCCCATCCTGCAGCCCCACCGCATCCTGCAGGCCCTGAAGCGCTACGTCCGTGCTGAGAACAAGGACAGGCTGCACACCATCCGCCACTACCAGCACGTCTTGGCAGTGGATCCAGAGAAGGCTGCACAGATGAAATCCCAGGTATGGGGGGGTGTTTCTGTCAAGGGAGCCATTGTTGCCCGGCCTTGGCTGTTGGAGGCTCTGGAAACTGTATGTTGCTGGGTACTACAGGAACTTTATCCTTGTGGAGCTCTCCCTCTCTCCTGTGCTTACTTCCTGTCACCAGACACACTTGCTGTGTGGTTTTCCTTGGTGCCTGACTCTGTTAAAAATTGAAGCTCTGTTTTATACATTGTTGGTCACAGTGACAATTTGAGGGGTTTAGAACTAGGTCAGTATCAGTTCTATGTTTCCTTTTATCAAGCACTCCTGGAATTTATTTGCTGGGAACTTAGTTATCTTGAACAGACTTCCTCACTTCTTCCAAGTGTCTACCTGTTTCTTTCCTTAGGCTTGTTCTTCATAGTGCCTGTGTTTGGGGTTTGTGGGAATTCTCTTGTGCCTCTGCAGAGTTATTGCCTGGTCTCCAAAGCATAATTCATAACCCTTTCCAGGCACTTGATCAGTGTTGTTAGCTTTATCAGAAAATCTGGTTTTGATGAGTTTATGCTGTACCATTTCTCATGGTTTAACATTGCTTTTGAAAGAGAAAATGAATCAGTTACGGAAGTGATTCTCTGGGATTTTCTGTGAGGACTGCTAACAGCTTCCTCTGGACCCAATGGAACCAATCAGCTGGCTAGTTTTGAATATTGGCACCCTGTTAAACCACTGAAGAAAACAACACGCCTCTGAAATCACATTTAAAGACAAATAAGTCCTGGGAAAAAGCCCTCTTGCTTCTGGCCTTTGACCAGGTAACTGGACACTGGCAGGGTCGGGCCCTGCTGTGCTGCAGTGCTGGCCAGACTGGGCCCTGCTCCACCCCACAGCCCAGCCGACTCAATCCGTGGCACGGCTCGGCTGAGATTTTACTGCTGCTGAGTTCCAACCGCGTCCAGCAGACCAGGCAGGCTCTGCTGGGCTTCAGGTGGAGGCCAGCTGGGCCCTGCTCCAGCCACAAGCCACCGAGCCATTCTGCTGGCATTGCAGAAAATCAAGCCGCTGAGAACAGAGGTGACCCTGCAGCCCCATGTAGAAAGCAGCTCCACAGCTGGAATTGACTGCAGCAGGGCCAGGAAACGGCCATGCAGCCAGAGCGGCTGCCACCTGGCAGAGATCACATGCCCATCCACAGGCCTGGGCAATATATTAACTCAGTGTACTGATGAACCTTGCAGACATCAATCCTCTCTTGAGTGAGAGAAAAGGAAAGGCTGGAGACATGTAAAGAAAACAACACGGAGACACTAAGGTCAGTGAAGAAGGAGTCAAATCCCAGGTGGGAGGAGAACGAGAAGATGCCTTAGTCTTGGGCTGAAATTCTCTTGTAAGGCTAAGGGGAAGATATAATTGATGCATCAGACTGTTTTTTTCCCCTGTAACTCACAGAATGCACTGTGGGGGAAAGTAACGTTCTAATCACAGCTATGAGCTGAGGCACCTATATTGAACCAAGCAGATGTGGAAGTAGCTGTGATCCAATAAGAAGCTTGAACAGAGAGAAATGAGAGAGATGAAAAACCATGGCCCAGGAATGGAAGAAGAAAACTACTGTTCCCAGAGATAAAAGATGAGAACTTCTGTTTCTATACTAGAACCACTCATGCTTAAAATTGCACCCCAGTAATCTGAAATGACCCATGGTGGTAGTTGTGGGAAAACTACCAAACCATGGGAGGGATTTCACAATGGCAGATTTCCAGGCGGCTGCACTGGAACTTTTTATTAGTGAAAATTATAACCACAAGAGAAGAGTTTCTTGCGGAAACATCTTCATGGTATGGCAGGAGAGACTCTTCTCCCTAAGTGGACTGAAGAAAGATTATTTTAAGAGTGGTAAACTGACTGAAAATACCAAATTTGTCTCTGTACATATATATATTATCAGTTGGAAAAAGAAAGAAAAGTTGAGGGGAGAAGAAGTGTTCTGAAGGTTTATTCTGATTTCTTACTATTTTTCTTTTAATTCTGTTAATAAAGTTTTCTTTATACCCTTTAAAGTTTTGAGCCTGCTTTGCTCTCCTCGCAATCCTTATCTCACAGCAGAAAAAGAGTAAATAATTATAATGGGTGTACTGGCGTTTGGCCAGCATTAGACCTACTGCACCATTACACTGTATTTTACTTCTGAACATCCAGAAAATTCTTTTCCTTCTGCTGGGTAGTGTGTGTGAATATGTTGCTCCCAACCTTGCTATTGTGCTCATAAGAGTACTTGCAGATACTCCACAAGTCTTTGAAATTATGTTGATACTTGTTTTTGCTTGTTTTAAAATGGTGAAAGATGTGCTGAAAGGCCCAACTGAATAAAAATTCAAATCAAGAATGGCCTGTTAACACTGAAAAACCTGTTTGGAAGGCTGTGCCCTTTCTCAGGTTCAGAGAGAACTCACTGTCTAGTTGCAGCTTTAGGAATGTTTTCCTAGTCTCAGTTTGTGGCTGGTATGCTGCTTTGGAGTATTTTTGTCAGTGCACAAAAGATAAGCAAGAAGAAAGAATGGAGAGAGGTGTAGGGAGACAGTGCAGTGGAGCACATCCAGTGCTGCCAAGAGGAAGAAAGAGGCACTGAGGAAAAAAATGCATAAAAAAACTGTATAACCACAAGGTGGAAATATCCTGGGTTAAGGGTAGGACATGGTCTGGAGCTTGTTGCTGTCACCTTTGGTGAAGGACAGAGTGGTGTCACAGTGATTTTCCAGAAGCAAGCCTCACACTGGGAGGTGGCAGATTCCATGGGTTCCACGTTGTTTCTGGGTGTTGGCAGTGAATGTTCACCTTGTGTCTCCTCATCTCCCACTACCTGTGGAGTTCTTGTTAAGCTGCACATCCCCAGAGTGGTGGCAGCTGTGGTGGTTATGATGATGCTTGGCTCTCCATGCAGAATTCATGGTCACGTTTTCAGAGATGTGTCAAGCACAGCCCAGACCAGTGCTTTTTTCTGCTGCTGCCACAGTTCAGAAGGGAGTGTGTGGACTGTGTTCTTAAGCTAAATCCTCAACAATCCTTAATTCACTCTGAAGGCTTCAGTGTCAACAAATTGACATGCAAGGAATGTGGGTGGTACAGTTCAATTTCCATTCCCTTTACTTTTCACATGCTCTTTAAGCTCCTCAGTCGATTTCTTTGATTGACAAGTGTCACATGCAAAATTAAATGGTTTTCATCCTTGCTTTTACAGGTCAGGCACACATCATACTGTGAAACAGGTCTATCTGACTCTTTAGCTTTTTGCAATGTTTGCCATCTGTATAAATGTTTTCCTTGCTGTCATTGATCCCTGTTTATGCAGCACCCTCTTCAGGTCAGGCCTGACTTCACTGCTGAATTTAATGTGCTTGGAAGGAGTGATCTGAGCTTCCCCAGAGCTTGAATGTATTTCTCAAAGGAAGGGAGAACACTGGTGCCAATGAGTGGGTGTGTAGGACAAATGTAATGCCGCAGTTGGTTTGAAAGGCACCTTTGTTCTGAAACCAGAGCTGATAAAATATCCTGCCTGCTCCTTTTGCCTGTATCTTTCCTAGCAGTCAGGAATGAGAATCCATTTAATAAAGCTGTTACAGGATATGAATTATGACTATGTTTGGCATATGGGAAATACCAGCTTTGGTGGCAATTTAGTGTTTCCAGTGGAGAGCTCGTTACAGTGAGAGCCAGCTGAATCCTCCCTTACTCCCAACATTTCCTAAACTCTTGAGAGCACTGTCTCCAGACAGCCAGTTCAGTGAAGCATGAGAGCATCAGTCAGAGAATTGGGCTGGGTGGATGTGTGTCCTCTATTGCCTGCCATGGCAAATCCACTAGTAATAGCTATTTTAGTGAGCAGGGAAAAAATGGTACCATGAAGTGGCTGATAGTTTTTGCTTACTCCAACACACTCTTTTACATCTGCAGGTAATGACACATCTTCATGTGATTGAGGAACGGATGAATCAAAGCTTGTCTCTGCTCTACAAGGTGCCATATGTGGCTGAAGAAATCCAGGATGAGATTGGTTAGTGTGTCTGCCCCTATGCTGCTGTGAAAAAACTCCCAAGTTTTTGTATCCAATGAGCTCCCAAAAGATTGCTGTCTTCTTTGAGGGGGTCCCCTTGACAACAAGCACTTGGGCTTAGGCTCAGGCTCAGGGAAGATACTGGACTTTGGAAAAGAGCCAGTCAGAATAGCTTGTTCTCAAGAATTTTCACTGTCCATTAAAAAAAAAAAAAAAATCAACAGTATTCAGAATGGCAAAGCTGTCTTGCTAAGGGAGATGAAAGAGATCTGTAAGAAAGCCCCAGATGCTTTCTCCCTTTATAGGTTAACCTCATCTTGCCAAAACCACTTGCCACATCAAAACTCGTGGCCGTTTTTTAAATGTATTTCTAACCAACGCCTTTACTGAGAATTCCAGATGAGATATGCAAGATAAAATAGCCTGGCATCCCTGAGATCAGTGTTCCTCTGCAGTCCTGCCTCAGCCTGGTTCAAACCATCTGTCCCTCTCTGTCGCTGCCAGGTTTCATGCAGTTTTTGTAATAATTCCTCTTACTCCTTTCAGATGAGCTGCTTCAGGAACAGCGTGCCGACATGGATCAGTTCACGTCCTCTATTTCTGAGTCCCAGGTGGATGTCAGAGTGAGCTCTGAGGAGAGTGAAGAAATTCCCCTGGATGGCAAACCTTTCCATCCGTTCCAGGTGAAAACCTTCCCAGCCTTGCCTGAAACTGAAGGTATGTGGAATTGAACATTGGGTTTCATTGGTGGTTTTCCTTAGACAGTAGGCTCAGGTGGAACAGAGAAAGCTCCATCCCTTTGGGTGATGTACAGCAGTCACCCTGACAGGACCCCTCACTCACTGGAGAAGCAGTGCTGCGAGTAATGTCTGCTGAGCTGCTCTAATGATTTTCTGATTCTTCTCTTTGCAAAATTGTCCTCTCTTTTCATTTTGCAGCAAGTGTTTACAGAGTATTTACAGTTTTTACAGTGTGTCTTGACTCTGGAATTAATTTTCAGTCTTTAACAAAAGCATTCTTGTGTAATGTCAAATCGTTGTGCTGTGATCTGCTGAAGGGGTGAAGGAATTCCCTTTTTTTAAAAAAAAGTATATATTTTTTTTGTCATTGGGTGTTGACAGCTGGTGTGTGTGTGTATTTATTTTAAAAATGTTTGAACAGTCCTGAGCTTAAAGCTGTAGACTAAAAGCTTTTCCCAGGGTCTGAGTCACAAATCATGCACAAGCCTTTTTTCCTTTCTCTCTTAATCTCCTTTCTCTGCTATTTTTGTTTTTTGTTTTCCCTCCTGCTAGATCCTCAGCCGGATTTGTACCATCCAATGAAAAAAGGTTGGTTCTAAGCTGCTCCCTCACAGTGCTTACAGTCCTTCTCCTACCTCCTCAGTGTGTTTGATAGCTTCATTTTAGTTCCATACTCACCTTGATTTTCATTTCCCTTTTTTCACTTAGATCAGTCATGTTCAGTTTTGCTTGTTTAGGCCTAGTGTTAAAGAAGCCAGCTAATCTGAGCGTCTGATTGTGTGTTCCTCCCTGCTGAGCTCACAAGGGTCGCAGAGTGCCTGGAGTGGCTCTTAGCCCTTGGGAAAGATGGCCTTGGCCAGTGTCTCCAGTGGTGCTTTGCATCTCTCCATGTGTGACAATTCTCAAATTAGACCCTGCTGTGCTGATGGGGAATAGTCCAGAGGTTCTTCTGCCTCCTGTAGAACCTGTCCTTGATGCCCTGCAATACCACTGAACAAGGAATGAGTGTTCTTCAGGACACAGGCTGTTTCCTATCTAAATGTCTTTATGTCTTTAGTGCAGCTAGTATGGGACAGATAAATCAGGATATTCCTCCTCCATGTTTGTGCTTTCCTCAGCATCACCTTCCCACATGCAGCATCTCTCCATACCAGCAAAGTGTGTGGTTTTCTACTTCTCCCTTAACTCAGAATTAATTCTGCAGTAGCTCAGTGCCTGGCTAAAAAGCGGCTTTAAGAGCAGCATAGAAATATTAGCATTAAATAATGTCTCTATTAGTGATATGGAATAAGGGAAAGATAAGTAGAAAATGGAGGCTCTTGCAGAGTAGTGCTGCATGAGCTGTGTGTGGAGTAAACCCAGTGTTTTAATCTGCCTTTGGTTCCAAATATATTATGTGGGTCTCAAAGGAGAGCAGACGATTTTGCTAATCACCATTTCATGTGAGCACACGTAGTTTTGTAACACAGTGAAGGTCAAATAGCTTGAAACTATTTTTATTATCTGTGTTTCTTTGCAAATGTAAGTCACCTTCATCCCTTCTTGTGGAACAGTGTACAGTGTGCTGACTGCTTTGGCAAGAATTGGGACAGACGTTAGTTTGATTTTTTATTTATTAAATCTTTGGATGACTGCTTTGTTGACTTGAGGATGATAAATTTGTGCTAGTTCTCCCTGTCTGGGTAAATATAAGAGTCTCTTGAGCACAATGATTGTCTTCCACTTGTTCCTCCTCTCCCTTCCCGTTTCATTGGATTGCTCAAGGGCTTTGAGGGAGTTTGGGGGGGGGGAATTTTGTGCAGGTGTGTGGTTTTCCCTGTGAGGTATGTAATTTAAACTGTGCCTTTGAGCTACCTAGAACTGGGTCTGTTACTTGGTACAGCACACTGAGACAAATAGCAGAGCTCTGTGCAGCAGCTGAACTCTTAGCCCTGGAGACTGAACTGGATTGGCTCCTGAGACTGGAATAAAGCAACCATAGGCCAAAAGCTGATAGAGTAGTTCTGTACAAACTATTTGTGGTTGGTTTCTCCTGAAAATCCCAATGATTGACTTCCGTAATAACATGACGTGCTTCAAGAGTTGTGAGAAGTCAGACTGGCAGTCTTGGCTGCACTTGGAATCTGATTACTGCCTCTGAAGAAAAATGTGATGCACTAAAACTTGAGATGCTTCATAGTGAAACGTTATTTCTGTGGCATTTTCAGGCAATACAAACTTGTCACTGTAAAAACTTGCCTTGAAGCCAAGTAGCCTTTCCTTGCATCTCATCAAAGAACATGCTGCCAATTCCAGCAGCTGTTGACATAATGTCTTGGGCACCTTGCATGTTTAGCAGTTTTTGCAGAGCAGGGGGTTTGCAGTCACCAGCGAAGCCTGGAGTGCTGCAGTGGATTTTCCCCCACAACATTGGAAAGATCCCACTGAAGGTTTGAGGCTTCACTGTCCTGCTTTTGCACTAGTGCGTCACAGGTCATTACATTGTCCCTACCGCCTGTGGAACACAGGTGTTCTTTTAACATGCTGTGTTATGTCAGGTCAGGGCAGTTTGCATCAGACTCTCTTACGGATCTGATCTATTTATAAATGTTTTGGATTCAAGCAGTTTATGCCAGGACCTTCTGTTAATTGATATTCTTCTCTTGAGCCAGTGCTAGTTCCAGCCTGGAAATGGGGTAGTAGTATTCTGGTACAAAGGCTGGTATAGTTCTCTGCTCCTCCCTTGCCCCTGGATTTATTGTTTCTGGGCTTGGTCCAGGTATGGGGCAGCAGCTCATTACAGAGCCATACCTGGTGACCTTGGAATTGTCATTCCCGAGGTGCTTGCTGCTGTGCCTGACTCCAGCAGAGTAGGCGATGCCACAAGCATTCCCTGTGTGCTGGCTTTTGGCAGATGGATGTGTGTCCACTCCTGTCCAGGGTCATGTAAGGGTGTTGGTGACCCAGGGTGACACCTGCAGCTGTTACTGCACTCATTGTGTGTTGTGCCTTGTCTGGGGCCACCTAACAGAAGCACTTAACCGTGCAGTTTGTCTGGATTGACACCTCAGCCTGATTTTGGTGATGAGTCCTGTCTGCTTCTCTCATTGCCACCTCATTTCCCCTCATTAATAGACCTTCTAATCACTTGTCACTGTAGCTTGTGAGCTGTCATCTGGCACAACACAACAGCATGAGGACCAGTATTAACTCAGTGGTCTGTGCAGTTAAATGCACGATGCATGGCAGCTCTACACAGAGTAGGTGACTCTTCCAAAATATTCCTAAGGGCTGATGGGCTCTCCTTGCTCTTTTGGTGCAGGTTCTGGCATGACTGAGCTGGATGGGCTGATTGGTGCTGAAGAAAAAGTGATTAACAGCAAGAACAAGGTGGATGAAAATGTGGTGAGCTCTCCACCTTTATTTTGTGAAGCTAAACCTGCGGTGGACACTAATTAATAGCAGTGGCTTGTTTCTACGTCTCATTCCAGCTCACAGAATGTCAGTGTGTTCATTATCCATATGGTGTAGGGGAGTCAGTTTGGTGACTGTTAGAAGCTCTTAATACTGATTAGTAATAGAAGGGTGGGAGGGGAAGGGAAGGAGAGAGCTTCAAATCTTTAGCAGTCTGAATCTGAGAACTCTGATTTAGGAATGCTTTTCCCAAGCAGAGACATTTTGATGTCCCTTTATTTTCACTAGGTAACTCACTGTCTGAGCACACCGAATGCTGGTGTGTTCCTTCTGTGTTCCCACTTATTTTTCATGGCAGGGAAGGCCTCACCTTCCTCTGAAGGTGAGCAAGAGTTGTCTCTATCCACAGGATTAAGAATTCTCTAGGTTCTGTTGACAGCCACTTCACATCAGTTACTTGGGTTTAAAAAAAATTAAAAAGTCAGCTCTTGATTTTCCTTTCAATGCTGTTTTAAAGCCAAGGTTAGATCTTGCATAACAGAAATGCTTGGTCCAAAGTTAGCACCTATTTTTTTGTTGTTTTGTTGTTGTTGTTGTTTTGTTTTGTTTTTTCCTTTGGGGGTTTTGTTTGAGGTAGTCTGGAGGTAACTAGCTGTAATACTATCTCTGGTGGCTGTATAAGAGTTGGGGAGCATTCCATGTTGTTGAGAGCAGAGGGGAGATGGTAGGTTGTCCTGAGCTTTTGCTAGTGTTCATTAAAAGTCTCCTGTCTGTCTTCCTCTTCCTTCTCCTCCCTGTTTTGTGTGGATCCTTCCATAAAACTCTTCTGTGGCTGTTTTTAGGTGATTGATGAAACCCTTGATGTGAAGGAGATGATTTTCAACGCCGAGCGTGTTGGAGGGCTAGTGGATGAGCCGGTACGTTTTTGGCTGCTGAATCCAGGGACTGACAAATTTTGGATTCCCATTTTTACTGAATTCAGGGTTTTCTGCCTGGATGCTCCTCTGGGGGCTCATGCAGAGTGAAACACAGTGCAGCCCTTCTCCATTGAAGGTGTAAACAGTGAACACATGTTAGATATTAATCTGATTCCTACTGCAAAAGTAGGGGAATAGGGATATTTTTGTGGGATAGGGAAGTGATGTGGGCCAGTGTCTGTCCAGAACTACTAAGTGGGGAATTTTGCATTCATTATCCTTCTGATGGGATATTTCGAGGTGAAGTATTTAGGGGTGGAATACTTAGGGACGATATATATACACTGTCTAGTGTATAATCAGTCCTACCTCGATACCACAGATGGTCAAAGACCTTACTAGTGGACATGCTTTAGGTTTATGTTCAACAGTGCATTTCCCTCATTGCTCTTCCTCAGCCTGTTCTGTTTTCTTCGCTTCAGGATAATGACAGCTCTCTCCGTGATGACTTCGGCTTCAGCAGCAGTGCCCTTATTGGTCTGTTGGTGATTGCTGTTGCCATAGCTACTGTTATAGTCATCAGCTTGGTGATGCTGAGGAAGAGGCAGTATGGGACCATCAGCCATGGAATTGTGGAGGTGAGAAACAGCTCCATAACTGAGGATGAAAATAGTCAGTGCTGAATCACATGTGTGTGTGGGTAGGGGATGGCAGCAGCTTCCAGGCCATGGAGAGTTCTGCTTCTGGCTGGGTAGGAATTAACTCTGTCCCTGCTGACACCATCATCACTTGTTCCTTGGTGTGCAGGTACCAGTCCCCAGTGTGCTGTGCTGGCACCTGCCACTCCAGAGTTGCATTTGCTTATCACTAGGATTCAATTATCCTTCCCTGACTGTTTAAGGGTAGGATTTAGCAGTAAATGAGCTTTTCAGGCAATGTCTTTAGCAGGGCAGTCAGTCAGTCAATCCATAGCAATTTGTCCTCCTGGCTAATTGACGATTGAGATGTTGTGATTGGCCAAATGCCGAAGAGCAGCTCCTTCTTCCTTGCACATTTCTATGACAACTTAATGGAGCCCAGAGAAAACTGCTTTTCCCTTTGCCCCACCCATGCAAGAGATCATAGCAACCTCTTTAATGAGAGAAGTGTGTCCCTGATTTGCTGTGTTGGCTGAGCAATGACAAATTTGTGAGAACATCCCCACAGGGGATTGGGTGAGCAGGAGGCATCAGGTCCTGGACAAGGAACTCTATTGAACAAATTACCTTTTGCAGTTTACCTTTTTCCCCTGTCTGCTGCTCACCGTGGTATTCACTCAGTGTTTGTCAGTTGCCTTTTGTTCTGTGGAATCAATCCTTGACCAGAATCATGTGTTTTTTCCAAAGGTTGACCCGATGCTCACCCCCGAGGAGCGGCATCTGAGCAAGATGCAAAACCATGGCTACGAGAATCCCACTTACAAATACCTGGAGCAGATGCAGATATAAAAGAGGTGAAGATAGAATAGCCCCAGTGGGAAAAGATGCGGGGTGAAGGGCCAAAGTGGTCCAGTGTTTTGGATCAACTACTGACCAACAGTTGCTTCAAGAGGACTTCATCTTACATTCAGAACTCCTGGATCATTAAGACTATAATTACTACTGTAGAGTTACAATTTCCATTCTTTTAAATGGGTGAAGAAATGATAATATAACAATATGATATATAAATCTCCTTAAATGGGAAAAATGGATCTATTGCAGATATTTGACTGAGATGTAGTTTTCTTTTTTTTTTTTAAATAATCTGGAAAATACCAGTTCTGTTGTACTGTTGTCTGATACAAGTTCTATATATATAAAAATGGGAAATGCTGATTTTTATTTCTGATAGACCACCTGTATATTGAGGGTCATTTGTACCAGCCCACCTTGAAAAAGGAGACAGTTGTGGCTCTTCAGTCATTTTGTCTTTTATATATAAAGCATTATTCTTTTTTTCCTTTTTTTTTTTAGTGACTTTCACTGGGAGTTGCAAAGAGATTAATTTAAGTATAGGAGCTATTACAGCGTAAGCAAGGAAGGAATTGGGAATGGTAACTTAACAAAATTCCTTATAACAAGAAAAAAAAAAAAAAAAGGAAAAAAAACCCATCTTCATATGCTGGTGGTGTGTACCCTGCTGCTTAGCAGCTCGGGCTCTAGGAATCAAGACTCCCTGGAGGCAAGGAGTTAAAAGGCTTCTAGTATCTCTGTTTATAATAATTCTAGTGGACTGTTAGAACATGGTTTGTGCATACTGAGGTCTGCACATTGCCCTTCCAGATTCAGTTCTGCTCTAGAGTTGGAAGTTCTGGTATTGAATTGAAATTCTCTGTTCTCATCCAGTTTCCTTCAGTACTCACCTGGCATTAACAGCCCTCTCTTGCTACTACTTTCTAATTTCCCCAGCTCTCCTGCCTCACCAACATGGTAAGTAGTTAAGAGCTGCAGGTTTCTGAGCCTTTGCATCTCCCTGGGTGATGTTGGGCCAAAAATGACAAATAACTGCAATATCTGGGACCTTGGGAGCTGACAAACACTCTTAGCTCTTAGGAGAGGGAAGGGAGAGACATGTTGGGAAAGGAATGCTGCCTGCTTTAAGGGAAATGGGATGCATAGGCCCCAAGAAGACCTGAAAGGGGCATTGTTCCACTCACCATCATCATGTCTTTGTAATGCTTGTATAGTTGGTGTTAATGCTCACGGCTTTTTTAAATCTGGGGGTTCTGGTAACCTGTGGTGTATTTTTTCTATTTTCCTGTGACTTTATTTTTTCTTCCCCTTTCCGTGTTTCTTCCCACTATGCACAGATTTACCTGCAAACTCCTTAGTGTGGTCTGTGGGGAATGTACAAAGTTTAAACACATCAATAAACACTTTAACTTCCAGATTGTTTCTTCTCTTTATTCATGGGCTTACTCTAATTCCCCCTCCTCCCACCGTGTCCTGCGGAACTCACAAAACCTTTCCCTGATGGTGAGAAAGACTGTACAGGTATTGATGTATAACCATGCCTGGAGTCTTTTGTGGTATTTCCAGATCCTGATGACCTTAGTGGAGAGGAGGAGGTAGGATGCTAAACCAGTGGCCAGATCCTGAGTAACATTAAAGCAGCTGTTGGAGTGCAAGTTGGGGAGACTTGGGGCTGCTGCTGCCTCTGGCTGCTCATGGGAGGTTCTGTGGATGGTTCTCCCCATTCCCAGGATGCAGGTGACAGCTGGCACAGCCTGTGGGAGCAAGGAGAGCCAAGGTTCTCTGTGGCGACAAGCTGTTCCTGTCTCTGGCCTGGATTTGTGCAGTTCCCAATAGGTGTGGAGGAAGAGAGGGAAAGGAGGAAACAAGGTTTAGCAATTTCGAACAGGAAGCACTTGCATGTCCCGTTTTCTCCTTTAACATGAGTTCCTTGGTTTAACTGGAACCTCTGTATTCTGGTTAAGTTATTCAGACACCAAGGAAAGAGCAGATGCTGTCCTAGAAAATGTCATCTGTTGGCTTGTCACAACTACTTGGAAAAGAGTTTTGATTTCAAATTAAATTTAAATTATGCCAAAGCATATCTGCAGCCCAAGGCCATTCTTGGAGTGCACCCTCAGGTAGGGTGACCTGCAAGCAAAACAAATCACAGAGGCTGCAGATTGAATTCCAGAATTGAATCTGGGTATTAGATTTTTCCTTTGATAAATTTTATTAGTCTTGCAAAATAAATGCAGCAGGCTGGAATCAAAGTCTATTACTTCAATGCTTTGGCACAAGTGCCAAGCACTTGGAATCGATTCTTTAGGATGGATTTTGACCACAGCTTCTGAAAAGTCATGTTGAAACTTAGCTGCTTGAACGTGGATGCTAAGGCATGTCCCAAGTGTTTCTGGAATCAGGTGTGCAAGTGGAGGGGCTGATCCCAGCAAAGAGGCAATGGAGTGATTTGGGGAAATATTAGCAGTTTTGTGATAGTAAGATGCTTAAAATTACTCAGAGCACAGTAGAGCAGTTGGTTGGGGGAAGACTTGGAGCGTGTTGTAGAAAGCTGCATTTCAACCGAAAAACGGATTTTAAAAAAACTGATTTTAAAGAAGTGCTTCAAGAGGAGCAGTATAGCTGTCTGGTGAGGAAACAGGATGCTTGAGAAGGGTCTTTGGGAATGCTAAGCAGAGGAAGCACTGGGTCAGTTTGTCTCCCTTCTCCTGAAGCTGTTTTTAGCTCTCCTGCAAGGGCACAGTGATGAACGTCAGACCCCTTCTGTGCACAGGAACAAGTGGATGGAACGTGGGTGGATTGATTTTACCAGCCTTATGCAGAGCAACACTTGTAAGTGTGGTTTTGATCATTCAGCCCTGATTCTGATCACGGGATGGAAGTCTCAGGGAACTGTACAGCAGCAGGCTCAAAAGCTCTTTCTCCGGTGCAAGAGTCAGAGCATCCTTAATCTTCTGGCCGCCTCTCCATAAATTCACATTTTGATTCCAGGCACTGGAAGCTTTACTGCAGAGGCGGGGAGAAGATTCTGCTGAGTGCAGCACCTGACAGAAATGAGGGTGTTTTAATTCATGTATATGTGGTTCTGCAGGAGTGAGAGGGTTAAAAGCTTAAGCGTTTTTCTGTATTTACCAGTGACCTGTGTGGAGACCGTGCTTTGTAGCAGGAGCACTCAGCCCCTGACCCAGAGGCTCTCTGTGTGTGCTGCCAGGATGGGTTAATGAAAAATTTTATTTCCAACAGCACTGCATTCCTGAGAGCAATTTGATAACAGGCTGTGGGCTGAACGAGCTGGTTGTTCAATACCATCAGTCTCTGGATGGCATCAGGGAGGTTCCCTGGGCCTATCTCTGAACAGACTCTGGTGCTTGGAGTGTGGGGCTGGAGGTGGTGGGTGGGGCTGGACCTGAGCAAAGTGGTCCCATCTCACCAAAACCTTGCCATGATGTTTTGTCATGTGTCAGTGGGAAGGGGTAATGACCCTTAAGGGGACGAGGTGATGGGACAGAGTCTGTGGAATTTAATACCTGAATTGCTATGTTTGACTGGAACAGCTTGGGGATATCCCAGTTTTCTGAATGCTTACTCATCCTCCCATGTTACAGTTTCATGGAGCTCTGAGTCCCACAGCCTGGCTGTGCTGTGGGAAGGTAGGAGCATTAGCCAAAGTTCTGTTTCTATGCCTTAGATTTCCCCATATGATCCCTGATTGTGAGAGCTGAAGGAATAAAGGGTCAGTTTACCTGTGAGTGATCCATCCTTTTGGCATCCTCAACATCGTTGAAGTCTTGGGAGCAACATGAGCTACTCCAAATCCATCCTCTGGACTTGGGCTGGAGGCCACTCTGGAGGCAGGAACTTCTCAGGAGCATCTCACCTGTTTCATGTGTCAGCTGGGATCCTTCCTCCTCTTCACCTGCTCCCTGGGAACATTCCGTGGCAGGGACCACATCTATTCCCTACTCTGAGTCCTTGCCTGCGCACCAGGGGCTTTCCTCTGCCTGACTGTGGCAGGGAGCGAAATAGGCTTTGAATGTGTTTACTCTTGGCTTTGAACTTTCTGCCCATCCCATGTGTGTGTGTGGCTGTGAAGGATCTCTTCCTGTAAAACATATCACTCTGATGTTGAAGACACTGAAGGTACTTCCAGTTCTGGTGCTTCGGAGAGTGTCAGCAAGGAGTAAAGGTGATGCAGATGATTAATTTGGATTTAATATCCCTTCTGGATTACATCATAGCAGCTGTTGGGAGTATTCTCCTGCAAGGTCTCTGAGAGAAAGGGTTCTGTCTATGGCAAGCTCAAAAAAAAGGGAAACTCTGGTCTCTTGGATGGTGCCAGGCTGGATTTATTTTTTTAGCTGAAAGCATTGGTGTTGTGATTATCAAGACAGGGATGACTGAGAGACTTTGTAAAAAATAGTTTATTGTATAATCAGTTTCATGGGAGGGTGAGATCTTTAAGATATTACATCCAACGCCATCACATCAGAAGCCATCTTAATTCTAGTTACAATATCTTTTATAAATTTCTTAGCTAATCAGCTTGTCTTGGTTTAGAAGACAGGTGTCTGCTAGGGAGGGCAGGAGCCTCCCTTGGAATGAAAAATATAAACCCCCTCCCTCTGAATTATTAGAATTTTGAAATCAAGGGGCTCTCAGACAGAGATCTAGGGATAGAAATAACAGTTCTTTACTAGGATGTATAACAAGGCAAATGAACAACAATAACTACAGCATTAAAAACAGAACCAGGGAGCCCGTGACAGCCTTCTTGGCCCAGTCGGGAAGGGATGGAGGAGAGGCTTTGCTTCACAAACCCCCTCGGGCGGGCAGTGCCGGTGCTCCTGCAGGGCTCTGTGATGAACACTCAGCTGGAACAGCAGGGATGAGCTGAGATCCCAGCCCGGTGGCTGAGGTGGATCAGCAGCTCTGCGGCGGTGGCTGGCACTGCCGCATGTCCCGGCAGGACAGGGGGTGCGAGGCCCACGAAGAAAGAGGAAGAAGCAGCAGCTCCGTCTGGGTGATGATGAATTCCCTTCTCTCAAGACCACAGCAGCTCTGAGAGAGTGTCTTGCTCTCCAGCCCAAGAAAGCAGCCAGCCTCCAGCTGCCCCTGCCCTCTCTTTTTCCTGCTTCCCTTCCCTTCCCGTCACCTCCCCCCAGCTGAACTGTGTTTCTCAAGCACAGTTTCTCAAGTAGCAGCAGTCAGATTTTCCTGATACTGATGGGTAAAAATTCCATAGCTGAGAAGGAACAAAAGGAAGGACACTTAACCCCTAACACAACTACTTCCACAAAGCTCACTAATAACTTCTTACAACAATCAGTAACTGTTTTGTATTACGTGACTCGCCTGCAATACATCTTTTCTTATGGAATCATATAGTGCTACACAAACTTACACAGGTACATCTTAAGGTTCCTACTAACTCTAGAGCAAGCTCTATTGCTAAACTTGAAAATTTTTCACTATTTTGCTCAACTTTTTTTTCACTTACGTAAAGCACAGTTCTACTTAAAACATATTTCGGCTTAAAGTATAAACCCACATTCTTGCTTCATGTCTGTATAATTTCATTGTTCCAAATCTTCAAGCCTTTTCCAAGGTCTTCAGTCAAACTTTGTGTCCTTTTCTATCTCTGAGCCTGCGCACACAGGCCTTGGGAGCTTTCTGTCCATCCACTTCCCACACACAGGTACTTCAGAGAAGGCACCTGCAGGGAAAAAGTGGTGTAAAGGCTTGAAAGGGGAGAGGACAAGCTGTTCTCCTGTGCGCTGACTCTGCTTCCCGCTGTGGAGAACAGAGTGGGGCTGGTTCTCCTGGGGCTGGCACTACCTCACCAAATGCAAGGTGAGGAATAATTGTTTTCTCAGTGTGGTGGTCCAGCAGGGAATAATCCTGCAGCTGGTGTAGGCTCATGGAGAAATGAAGACTGGAAAGAACTTCTGGAGGGCATCACACTGAACTCCCAGCTTGGGTCAGAGCAGGTCTCTGCAGGGTCGAGTATTACGCTGCCTTTTTCAGCAGCAGCTCTCTTGCCCATATCCATGGATTTTGGGGCAGGAAAAACTATGTGATAATATGAGGCCAGGAAAGTCTAAAGGGGAAATCCCTACTCCACCTTGAGGGCAGGCCACAGGGAAATATTGTCCTTTTTTCCTCCTCTAGGCAAGCTTATTTTTGTGCAGCTCTTTTTCTCAAGCTCAGCCCTTGCTGTGCCACCTTTTGGTGTCACTTTTTTGGATATAACAGAATCACCTGTTCTAGATTTTGTGTTATCCTGTGAATATGTAATTATGGGCATGAGTTTTCAGCAGGCACAAGGAAGGAAACACTCCTTATGTTAAGTACCTGTGAGTACTTTGACACTGGAAAAGAAATAAACTGCAGGTAAAGTAATGATCCAGCTGTTCTCTGCTGGGATGGACTCCCAGTGGTCTGAGTTTTTTTGAGAACTGAATTTTGGGTTTACCCCTTGCTCATGACACAAGTAAATCACTGGAGCTCACTCCAGTACTCAGAATCAAGAACTAGACTGGGACAATCCCAAGGCTTGGTCACAGATCCAGCCTTCAGCTATTCCAGTTGCTTAATTAATAATCCTTTTTGTACAGATTATGTGCTTAGTGCTTTTCTCTGCTCATGGTTCTGGACATGTTGTTTGTTCTATCTTTTGCTAATTGCCTTCTCCTTGTTTTGAAGAGTGAGCACCAAAACCAGCTTTTCGGATTGACCTTGAAGCACCCTTTTTGTTTTTCAGGATGCTGTATCAAGAACTAAAAGCCACAGATGAGAAAAGTTATTGGAATATAATTTCAGGCCTATTTGCTCAGGGGTGTTTTTTAAAAAACAGAGAACACCTGAATTTCCAATGGCCCAGTTTGTGCTCTGATCACACTCTGAGTGTAGATGGTGCATTTATTTCTGTGCTGTCAGTTCACATTTTTCCAAGACACTGAGTATTTGAGGATATTCAAGTGTTCTTTACTTTTACAGACTATACATATATGAGTATATATATTTGTTTACACACACACATATATATATATATATATATATATATAAGCTATATAGAACCTGGGATGCATCCATCCACCACAACGCTTTACTGGTACATTTGGAATATCTTGCTTAAAAAGGGAGCTTCAGAATGGAAATCATAGTCAATTTTTTCTGATGAAGGACAGAATTTGGCTCACATGGAAGAATTTTTTGATATTCCATGATTTTGGATGCCTAATACACCAGAGGACTACACTTTAAGGTAGTTGGTGTTTCACTTCTTTTACTGGGGGGGCTTTTTTTCTCTTTTTTAATGTATAAACTCTAGGTGAGGGGGGGAACAGCTGCAGTTTTCATTTTTACAGTAGTAAACATCAGGGCAGAACCTATTGCAGCTGTTTGGATTTTGGCTGGGGTGGCACAAGTCTGGGGGGAGCGGGTGGTGTCTGGATTTTAATTTTTTTCTCTTTAAATATATATTTTTTAAAAAATAAAGTAAAAATAAAAGTAACTGAAAATAAAAGCAAAAAGAAAACAGTGAAAATTAAAGTAAATAACAATGAAAATAAAAGCAAGCAAAGCTTAAAGCAAAAATTAAAATTAAAGTAAAACTTACTTTATTTCTACTTTTATTTTAAAAATTATTTTATTATAAATTAAAAATATTTATTTTTATTTTAAGGATGTTGCGTTTTGCTTGAACAAAGATCCCATGTGCTTCATCTAAATCATCTTTAATTGTGAAGCTTCTCCTCTTCCAATTAAACACAAAACACAGAATAAATGTTCTCTACCCACAGAAGAACAGGAATTTCTTTGCCCACAAAACAGCTTTACAGTCATGTTTACACATCCAGTGCTGTTGGAGAGGCTCCAGCTCTGCTGTTAAAGCTGGTCTTAAATATAAAACTGGTTTCTACAGAAGCTCAATCAAGTGATCCATGTACTCAGGATAACTATTCAATTGGTTAATTAAACTCTACAGCTGTGCCTCCAAGAGTTAAGCTGGGAAGCATATCTCCAGTTCTTATTTTCCCTTTTAAATCCAAATTTTACCTGGAATTTGCTACAGAACATTAGGAAACTTAAACATAGACATGTACAGAGTAACTTAGTTTTCCTTCAGTCAGTAATTAAAACCAGTAGCTGAGCATATTCCATTCTTCACTGGATCTCTAGGAAAGGCCAACTCTTTTCTGCTCCCACCTTCCAAAGGCTTCTGTAACAAAAATATTTGATATGACATCAGGTTAAAGCAGAACTACAGCATAATACAAAAACTTCTTAAACCTAAAAAACTCTCTCTTTTAAACCCCTAAACCCCTTTTTTAAACCCAACTAAAGCTCTTTTTAAAACCAAATAAACTCCTGGCCCTGTGTAGAACAGTACACAATCTAAAACAAATCCTTTCAATTTGTCCTGGTTTAGGGCAAATTTGGGAGAAAACCTCCAAAGGGCCCCCCCTGAGAAGCAAACCCATGTGGCCCCTTTCTCCCACCCCCCAACCGATTCGGGAAGAGATTTCTCTGAGAAAAGAGGAAAAAACCTGTTTATTTCACAGGCACAGCACTACCCAGCACAAGAATGAACGATATCAAATTACAAAACCTCTCGCCCTTCAGCAGAGATGAGGAACTTCAGAGGGTCTCTTTCCTGGGGGTGTTGGCTCTGTTATCAGTCCCTCTGGCGCTGGAAAATGCCACTGCCCAGGCTCGGCTCCCGGTAGTTCACGGGTGCAAGCTCCCGGTGCTCCCTCGAGTCCCCAGTCCAGAGCAGGTTCGATTCGTTTCAGAAAAGGGAAAGAAAACAGTCCAGGAAGACCTCTCTGCTCCGGCTAGTTGGAAAGCCAAGGCGATTTGTGTCTTGTTGTCTGTCTGTGCTGTAGTCAAAACTCCTGATGCGGGGGGAGCAAGTACAGTCTGATAACAGACTTGGTGCTTCTTTTCCACTCACTTTTACTCTCAGATGGAATTTTAAGAATACAAAATCTGTGTCTGGGTTAGGTGGATGAATGGGGATACAATTTAACATCATAATCAACCCAGGACACAATTTTAAGATAAACTAAATCAGTTTCACATTTAAGAATAAAAATTTCTGTCTCTGTGACATTGCTGGGGCCCAAGGTGTAGTTAAGACCCAGTCATCACCTGAGCTGTGCCACAGCTTGGCCAGGTAGAATATTTTTTTCTGATAAATTGCAGAATTAAGTGGGTTTTGTCCATTGTGTTGCAAATAAAGTCTCCCAGTGAGGAAAAAACAGAGAAAGAAACAAAGGAAGAAAGAAGAGCTGTACTGTGTCAATCAGATGCCAGCAGCCCACAGGGGGAAAAAAGAACCACCTAAACCCAGCAAGAAAGGACATTTTTTTCCCCCCTTTCATGGCAGTGACAGCACTCAGCAGCTGATGGAGCACTGGTAGCACATTGTAGGGCAACACATCAGGTAAGCAGAAAGATGAATCACAAATATTCTGCAAATCAAATAAAAATGTTATTAGATTCAAATTACACCTGTTTACTACGCTCACGCATTAGTGCAAGAACTACATACTTTATTTTCCAGAGGTATGACCCTGAGAAATGAGGGGCAATTGAACTCACCAATATAGGAGGGTGAACAAGAGGCAATTTTCTGTTCTTTCAGCATCCCAGCACCGGTTCTGGAGAGCAGCTTTTCCTGGTTTTGCTACACTACTGATGGCTTAAAGCTAGGTAGACAAGTAGTGCTGGCAGCTCATGGTTCAAATCCAGGTAACTCATGCTCCCACCACAATATCACCATATGTGGGTATCTCTACCCAGCACACACAGTCAAACCAGAGGAAAGTACTGGATAATGATACTAAGCATTAGAAAAAACTTTCTTTATATCCAACTTTAAACTAAGGCAAGAAGGCAGAGAGAAACCTGGCTGCTGTTGCAGCTGGAGACTCCAAAGATGAGCTAGGTTTGCTGAGGTGTCCTAAGGACAAAAGGTTCAAAAGATTTAAACAGCTGCATGGAAGGTGTTTCCAATTTGCTTTCTGGAAATCAGTAGGATGTGTAATAACCATCTCACCAGACTCCACTGTGCTGAAAAGGATGCTCCTAGTGAATACAAAACACCTCACAGAAGCAGCAGAGACTGGGTACAGGAGGCATCCTAACACCAGCCTCAGTACTCACACAGTGCATAAAACTCCCCATGGCCTGCAGAGAAAATAAATATTATTAAGGTTAATAAACAGGGCAATTTTTTTTGTGAAACACATTGTCACACCTGGATTTTTAAATTTTCTTTCCCCCCACGAAACACAGTCACTGGTATCTATTTTCAAAGCAGTGCTGGGAAAAGAAACACCTACCAGGAATTCACAGACATGTCAGGAAAGAGGTGAGCACTATGAGACTCCACAGATGATACATCCAGGGGAAAACTGTATATTTTTCAATAATGCCACTCTAACTCTTAAGATTCATTATATTTGAGCATCTCATTATATACATGCATTCAGCAAATGATTTGCTGGTCTGAAGTTTCACCAAGTCCAGTGGAAATACATTAGCAATTGACAGTGAGTTTATCACCCCTGTTACACTGTGTAACTCTTGCTGGAACCCAGAGAATCCTTGAAGCAGGAGCAGCCTCCTCTCCACCAAACACTTCATGATCACCACCCAGGCAATCCCAGAACCTCCAGCCTCCCAAGAAAACTACTCCAGCCAGAGCTGGAAAACTTCCCCCTCCTTGGCAGTACTTGTCCAGTTCTGCTCCCTTCTGGTCCTGGACAATCTCCAGCACCACCATGTCTTCCTTGTAGTGAGGGACCCAAACCTGAACACACAATTCAAGGTGCAGCCTCACCACAACCTTGGGTGAAATCCAGGTTGTGCATCCTCAGGGAAAAATAACCATGTACTGCTGACTGTTGTTTCTTTCACTTGAGTTAATAGGCAAGAAATGCATTAAGATTTACAAAAAACCCAAAAAAAAAGTAATGAAAATTTATAAGTTCTGGAAGAGATGAGTGACCTAGAAAATCCAATTCTCCTCTGAACAGCAATTGCATTACATTTGGAAGCTAAGTTTAATAATTAAGCTGAAACAATGAATTTTAGTGGTGCTTAAAAAGTGCTAATTTCAGCTCCTCTTCAAATTGTGAATCTCCAGCAAATCTCTCATCAATAAGAATAAAAGGTTTTGCAGACAAATCTGAGTATTGAGGGTTTGTAAAGCAGGTCTCAAGAAGTCTCTCTTACTGAGGCAAGAGGATACCCAAAATTACACCCAGCCATCCTCCAAAGGTTTCTATGGCCAGTTCCTCCAAGGTAAAAGCCTATTTCTGACATTTACCAGCAGCAGAGGATTTGTGGAAATGGGAAAACTTACCATGACATTCTCCCAGCCCTTGCTGTGAAACAGCTTGTGAATTCAATCTGGTAGAGCAAAGGTCCCTGTTCCTTCTGAACACTTCAGCACGTGTGTTCTGGATATCTCAATCAATTCTCCGAATTCAATTGTGCAGCAGAAAATATTTTTCATCAAAACCACCAGTCTTAGTGTTTCTATGTGCCAATAGGCAAGAAAAAAGGGTAAAATGCAGGTAAGAATTACCTTAGATCCTGGCTTGTGTAGCATCATTCAAAGCTTAACAATGTGTGCAATGACAAAGAGATAGAGCATTGCTTTTTGGCCAAGGTATTTTCAGGGAATCACAGCCCACAGCCCATGGAAAAGGAAAATCATTCACATCTCTGCATCTCCCTGGGGACCAGCAGTGCAGACAGACCACAGGAGCTACACAAGGAATTGAATGTTCTGTCAGAAAATAACAGGAACAGCATCTGTCAGGTCTATGTATGATAAATAACGAGGTCCCCAGTGAGAAACTCACACATCCTAATCCACCTTGGAGAGGCAGGGACTGCAACAGAACACATGTCCAGCTCTAACCTATTTCAGGGTTGTCTGTGTCCACAGCACATGACCAGCAATGGGGACATTACTGATCACTTGCATCTTGTCTAGTCATGGAATCCCAGAATTGGGTTGGGTTGAAAAGAATGTTAAAGATCATCTCATTCCAACCCCCTGCCATGGGCTGACTCTCTACTCAATGAGTTTTATTCCACTCAGGCTTCACTGAGAGAGATGTTAGAGAAGATCTCAATCCCACAGCCAGGCTAGCTGGGAACTGTTCAACAAACAGCCACAGCCTCAACAACCTCATATCTTCTTTCTATTCTATTGACATGACAAACATTAATCATATCTCAAATATGGGGAGCTCTAGCACCTAAAATGGTAACAGGTAATTTTGGTGCCCTGTTCAAGGAAACCCTCTCAGTCTTGGAGCGTGATCCCACAGAACTTGTCAAAACATGTAGCAGGATGATTACTATTTACTCTTACATTTATTCAGAGAAAGAAGAAACATCGCAAACAAAATGGACATTTTATGTCACAAAATCCTCAGTAAGAGATTCAGCACTGCAAAGATAACATTTGGGCAGAAAAAAAAAACAGGAAAAAAGTAACATCAGTCGATCAAAGGGGAAAGAGATTGTTTTTCCCCTTCTTTTCAAGCCAAGCTCAGTACACAAGGTTGTAACCTCTGCACTGGGCTTCCTGTTAGTGGCAGTCAGTCTATAACAACTTGACACAATGACCCCACTTCTAGTCCCAGGAGGATTATTAACAATGGGAGCACATCACCTTTATGGAGCACAATACAAGCTATCACTCCAGTACTGGGGATCCACATCAACCTGACTTGAAGACAACCAGATCCTGGAGAAACCATTGCTCAGGAGGGCTGTCTGCTTCAGAATCCAAATTAGCCATCCTCTGTATGTAGGCGCCAAATATGGGAGCCCAAAATACTGCATTTACTTGGTTTTCTCTGCTCCTCAAAGCTTTTTTTCTGGACATGAAGCATTGGTCCTCTTCCAGCCCTGCTCCAAAAGGAGAAAATATAAGAATAAAATACAAAAATAAAAATAAAATGCAAAATGGAAAACTAAATAGACAATACTCACTCTTCCAGAGAGCTCCCATGGGACTGGGAATTGCAAGAGGTTTGAGCCAGGGGGAATTTTTCTTTCATCCCAGCCTGTGCAGCACAGCAGGGATGTGTTCAGAGTAAAATGCCTCTTGCATTTCTTAGGGGAATACAGTAAAGGTGTTGCAAGACAATAAAATCAATGCTGTTTATGCTCCCCTGTTCACCCAGCCCAGCCCTCAGCCAAGGGCATGGCAAAAATATTTTAGATGCTGATGATTAACTTTTGGACAATGATTAGTGATATTCTTTCAATAATCTTCCTACTCCTATCTTTTTAATTTGGTTTTGCTCCCACTCTCCCCACAGGAAGAATCTCTCTCCACACTGTTCTTCTGCAAACAAAAGGAGATCCCAAAAGCAAGGTGATGCCCCTAACTGGAAGGTTTCGTTTGGAACTGACCAGGGTGGAATAAAGGTCTTGGAGAAAAGCTGAGATCACTGCAGGGCTCTCAGAGACTTACCAAGACCATCCATACACCCACCCCCAGCCAGCTGAAACCATCATTTTGCTTCAAGGGTTTCTCTTTCAGCTGAGCGCCCTGCCCAGCAAACATCCTATCTCCCAGGAACATCAAACCCCTGGCCCATGTGCCTAACTCAGCTTCTGATGATAAGCAAGCAGGAGAGTAGCCACCTTTCCATCCACTGGGCACACACCCTTCCCTGTGCAGATTTGTCCACATTAACACATAGTCCTACCCCTCAGATATTTCATCCACTGTCCCAAGCATTTTGAAGCCAACATTGCCTTAGCCTGCAGCATGGTGTTCAAGAGATCCATGGAGGAGATGTGTTAAAGCACTTTATTGGTGATCACAGATACTCTGTACATTCAGCTTTGCACAAAGCCCTTTCCATTAACACCAGAGAGAGTGACAGCCACCAGGAGCTTTGAATGCTGGCTTGGCTCCCTTCTGAGGAAGCAGAAGGGAAATGTTAAAAAAAATAGTCAGATTTTCCACACCAGTCGGACTCCAACAGCAAAACAGTCCTGCAGCCTGCAGCTTGAGCTGCAGCTCAGAGAATTAAGAACCTGTGGCTACCAAAGGGATGCAGAAGGAAAGTCTTTGCATTCCTTGCCATGCTCCACCTCAGGGTCCTGCCGCCTACTTCTGATGCTCCACTGTCAAGTGCCGCTGTAGTTTATGAAGACTAATTAAAAACCTCATCTCAAGAGCTCTAAATCATGAGGGAAGAGACTTCCATGCCCACAACCTCATTTGTCATCTGAGCTGCTCTCTGGCAGCAAGGCGCCACTGGAGATCTTCTTCCCTCTATGAAGGCACAAGCCACAGTCCAACTCCACGTCGATGTCCCCAAATTTCAGCTGGCAGGACTCATTGCAGCTGCAGGAGAGACAGTGACAATGGTCAGGGACTTGTGGGTAGTGAGAGCCGCTGGCTCCCCCCACCCTGCTTGGGAAGACTGCTCTATGGTGGCATGGAGCCCACCCTTTCCAGACAAGCCACGCTCAGATATGTGTGGACACCCACACTTCTTATCCTATGGCACATTGGTGCATGGATTTCCCAGCCCACTATTGGGCTCTTGGCCACCCCAGCCCATGCACAGTGCCAGAACCCCCTCATACCAGCGGGATGCGGCAGCGTTGGTGGTCACAACGGCGAGAGCACCCATGGAATGCCAGCAGAAGCACATGGTGAGGAACAAGAGGTTGCTGGAATCACTCTGATCCCAGCCTGGTCCTCCCCATGGAGGGGACAGCACAAACCCAATCTGGTCCAGATGAAAGAGAAGTCAGGCTTTAGTAAATCCCTCCTGTTTTCCTCCTGCTTTTAGCTCATCTGCTGCAGTTGACTGTGGACAATAACCCCAAATAACACCTGGGGTGCTGCCCTTGGCTTCCCCAACTACTGACACAAGGGTGTCAGGAGGAGATGGATTCTCTGCAGATAATCCTTAGGGCTTGCAGTATGAGCCCATCATCCTAGAAAAAGGTGACACACCAAAAGGTGACATTACCAGTCTGTGCATTTCCCCCTAGACCAAAAGCTGGGCGATTACATGAGAGATTTCCACATATTTCCAGTTACTTGGAACAAACAGAGGAAGAAAATGGACCTAATAAAATTAATAGAAATTCACAATTATGGTTTCCTTCCCTGTGGGCTCCAATTTCTATTTTCCATTCCAGATCTGTCCATGCTGCTATGTTACAAATGCACTTCTTCACAATGGCAGCTGTCATTAAGCCTCATTTCCTCTTCTTATTTACAAAGATATTTGAACAGCCTACAAATTTAACTCCAACAGATGTGCCTAAAGGGGCAGAGAGCCCTACTCCACTCACCTTCCTGAGTGCAAAGATCTGAGGAGAACGCTGGATACACACTGACCTGCCAAAGCCAAGAGCCCTGGAGGAGGAAGGAGCTGGTCCTGAAGATCTCCAGGATGATATGGTCTCGGAGGAACACCTCTAGGAGCGCACAGAGGGCTCCGGCAAAGATAGCCATGGCCAGCAGGGAGTGGAGGTGCTGGTCCAGCCGAGCATTACTGTAGTCACGGAAACAGAAGAGCAAACCTGCCAAGATCCAGCCTGTCTTAGCAAAGACACTCGGGCATTTGTTCTTTTGAAAAAATCATCTGAAAACTCACTCTTATGCTCCAGGCCTTGCCATGATCTGCCTTGGGGGGAAGAACCAGAGAGCCACCAGCTGCAGTCACCACATTCCCTCTGCAATGACCAGGCAGCCCCAGCACTGGCTCTGCTCTGCTCCTGAGGAACCCCTGTATCTGTGGAAGTCCCTGTGCCCGTGTACCTGCGGGGAGCCCTGTGTCCCAGCCAGCGCTGCAGGAGGAGCATGGGGATGGGAACCTTGAGCTCAAAAGATGGTGGGGAGTTTTGTATCAGGGTCTGTCCCTCTGTATCCAACCAAGGTGGGGGGATGACACATTTTTGTTACTCCAAAGTGAGAGAGCTGCTGGCAACCAGGAGAAGCACAGATCCCACAAGCATCCCCTGTGGCATTCAGCTATGGCTAGATCCATATTTAAGAGGAGCAGGGAGGGCCATTTGTCACATAGCCAGTGCCATTGTGCATCCACACCCTCTTCAGGTCTGGCTTTGTGGCTCCCACACTGCCCAGGAGCTGTCACATCCATGAGCACTGCAGCAATTCCTTATCCTGTGTCCCCTCCTCCCTTAGCATCAGGTCCAATTCACCTTCCACAAGCAGAGCCAGGGACAGTGAGAGCCGGTCCAAGCCAGGGGGCAGCTTGAGCGGGGAGTGTGAGATCACATCTGTGATGCCAGAGAGGAGGAAGAAGAGGTAGATGGTGGAGTAGTGCCAGTGGGTGAGGTCAGTCCAGCTGTGCATCTGGGGGCTGTACAGTTGCAGGTGTGGACCGGTGGGGACAAACTGCTCCACCAGTATCCCTGGGCAAAGAGAGAAAAGGTCACTTTTCCTTATACATAGGGAAATGACAAGCCTGAGGGAATGTTCCTTTGCAGGTGTGAAGCAGTAGTGGTGTTTGCCCAGGAAAACGACAGCAAGCTTCTCATCCCAGGGCATGCTACAAACATGTCCTCAGGCCCTCCTGTGCCAGATGTTTCCCACTACAAATAGGCCCAGTGTTGTGGGAGAGAGTTGCTGCGCTAGTAGATATTTAGGCAGAGACTCATCATCACCCTTCCCTTACCTACTAACGCAAAGAAAGCTTTGACTGCGCCTTCAAAGACCTCTGTGCGCCCATGGCCCAGCTGGCCCTCGGCGTCACCTTTCCTCCTCAGGTACTTCAGGGGGTACCGCACCGACCACCACAGGCCAAAGGTGAAGAAGAAAGTGCCCCGGAGGGCACTGCCCAGGAAGTTTGTTGGCACTGGACTCATTCTCTGCACCTGCAAGAAAAAACAATGCCTGAGGACCGATCTAAGCATCGCCAAGGGACTCTTGGGCTGCTCAGCATCCCAGATCCCGACAGAGCAGGTGCACATGGCTCAGCTGCAAACAGGGAATAGCAGAAATGGGATATCAGCACAGGGAAGCTGTGTATATATACACTGTATATATATATGTGTGTATATATGTATTTATGTGTCTGCACATAAAACCATCAGGACTTCATGCCAGAAAACAATACAGTAGTGCCCAAGAAAGCCTAACAGCTCTTAGAAGAGGAAACACAACAAAGTTTTTACCAATAAAAAGCAACATGACAGTTATTTCCTTAGACCATAAACTTGCTTCAAATTAGGCAATTTCCAGGGTGCAAATTCAGTGCTAGATAAGGAGCTCCAGCCAGTGAAGGCTTTTCTGGGCTGTGCAGGACAAGGCAACCTAGGAACCATTAACATTTGGAAAAAGAGTTTCATGCATATTCCACACAACTTTTGTGTGGCACACAAGTGGTGATTTGACACAAGAGATTCCCTCGCCATAGGAAGAGCTCAAAGACTGAAGGCATAAAAAAAGCCTTGACTAAGTCAGATGAATGACAGAGTACCAACCAAGAAGGATGACGAGGAGCAAAGGTACAGAAAATTTATATCTTTATACATACAAAGTATTTCAGCCCATACCAAAATTCCTTAGAATTGCAGCAAGCACAGAAAGGAACAAACAATGATCTATGTGTTTCCAGCATTGTTTTACCTGGGGATTGTCTTGCTCCCTCCAGAAAGACCTCTCTCCTTGCTCTCTGTAAGCTTCTACCACCTGCGGAGGATTCACTTTTCTCCTCCTCATGGGTTTTCTGGTCCTTTTCTGCAGCTCAGATGTGCAGAGGAAGGCATTACTCACCCCAAAGCTTCCACACTGACCTGGCCTTGCATCACAAATCATATCCTCACTGTGTTTATAAATACCAAAGCAAATCAAAAAGGCTGGATGAACAACTCCAGCATGTTCTCCAAGTCCTCCCACGCTAGAAAGTAATTAGGCTCTGCAAAACAAGGATAGGATGTGGCGTGGCAAGTGCCTGAGGTGAGGGAGAGCTCTGCAAGACATTCCAGATCAGGTTATAGCTGTAGAACTGACATGGGTCAGACTGGCTCAGCTCTGTGTGGCAAACACAGGACTGGAATGTAGAAGCCATTGGCATCCTTTGCATCTCTGGGACACATGCAATCTGAGACTCAAATCTGTGCTAAGGTTTCCTTTCAGGATGGAAATTACTAAACAGTCTTTCAAGTAGGTGAGAAATGCCCTATCCAGGAGCTGGGGACCAGGGATAGCTCTCTGCTCTATTTTGGGTGCCTGCATTAGGGTGAGGTGGCTGATGCCTCAGGAGAGCCCACATCTTTCTTGATTATAGTCTGGGCACACCAGCCAGGACACTCATCTTCCCAGCAGAGACATCTACATCTGAGGTAACCAACAACAAGACACATTTAAGCATAGCACAACTGTGTGATATATAACCAAATTTTACCATTGTCCTACTTGTGACTGCAAGGGCAGCAGCCTGTAGTTGGAGTGCACCCTGATGAAGAGACATGCCAGGAATGTTAATTTGATGTGATGAAGTAGAAGAGAGGAGAGCAGAGACATTCCAGAGCCCAGAAATGACAAACGTGTTCCACCTACAGCTCCAGAGGCTGCTCCAATCCATGCCAGCATCCAGAATTAACCTGGGGATCTGTCACCCCACATCCACCCTCCATCTCTCCCTTCACCTGAGTTACCAGCAGACCCAACCTGCTGTTTGAGACCTGTCCCTGGAATCTCCTACCATGACCATCCCTCTCCCCAGCCTTGCTCTTCCAGTGCCAGGAATCCTCTTGTTTTGCAACCCCTCTGCAGCCCAATCCAGCTAGGCTTTGGGGAGCTGTCATGAGTCTCCTTTGCTTCCCAGCAACTGGAAACAGCCCTTGAACAGCCACCACAGATCCCAGAATGGTTTGGGCTGGAAGGGACCTTAGAGTTCATCTCATTCCAACTCCCTGCAGGGAGGGAAGGGACATGTTCCACTGGACCAGGTTGTTCCAAACCCCATCCAACCTGGCCTTTGTCAGGAAAATTAATCCACGAACACCAGAGGTTTATGTCCAAAAAGGAGACAGAGGAGTCCTTTTTCTTTATTCGAATAAAGGGAGAGGCCATGGGGCATTCCCTTGGGGTCTCTCAAATTTTTGGAGGGCGCAGCTTCCTTTTTATCCTAATTCCCGGCTGCTTGTCCCTTCTCCCTTTCCCCATAGGCTGAGGTACTTGAGAGGTACAGGCTTCCCGGAACGCCTGATACCTGGGGTACCTTCCCCCCCCACCCCCAATGCATAATCCCTTCTTAACTTTTATGGAATTCATAGTGTTCTTTCAGTGCCTGTTTGATCTTCTACTGGAATCCATCTCATTGTTTCTGTCGTCTCTCACTGATAGCTACATCTTATCAACTGACCCACAGCTTGTTTGTAAAGACAAGCTCATCATTCCTCTCACCTTGAACAATTCCAAGAATCCAGTCATGTCCTGTGACATCTCTCTTGTACCGGAGATGTCCCAAACCACCATCAGACAAGCAGAAATTCTCATGTAACTCACCAAAAAAAAAAAGAAAAAAAAAAAAATTCCCACCTCCTTTTATTAAACAGCCACTACTCTGCAGCAAAATCAGACATTTCCAAGCAACAGTCCAGCCCACTTGCACAGCTCACATATTTGAAGCACAGGAAAAGAACCCCCACATTCACAGAGCCCCTTGACCAGCCCAATGAGCCCAACCCTGACACCCCTGACCTGCTGGCTTTCCCCACTCCAGCTTTGGAGCCCACACTCACATAAAAGCTCATTTAGCTCCAAGTAAGTGGAGCCAGGAAAGAGCAGAGACACTAGGTTATTTATTCCTCCTGGGAGATGGTCTGTCTGTCAGAGCACATGAAATATGGCTGCAGACAGAAGTTATAACCTGAGCTGCCCTTCCTCCCTCCACAGCTTCCAGGATGTGATGCTCCTGACTAATCACCATACAGGAGCTGCCTGCTGTCCTTCCAGAGCTGTGCCTGACTGCTTGCAGCCTCCTCAGGCTTGGCTTGGACTGCATTCCTGCCCAAACTCCAGGCTCTCTCCTGAAGCCACTGCAGCTCCAGATCCATCACCATCCATGATTTTGACCCCACCTGCACTAGTGGAGAGGATTGCTACTGTCTCTCTGGATACACCAGTATTCCCAACAGTAGGCAGGACACAGTAGCCTGTTTCCACTCCTTTTTTCCTCTCCAGTACACAGAACTGCCCTGCACCATCTGCATTCCAGGACAGACAGCTTGTGTGCAGGGGGCAAGCTCAGTGCCTGGCTGCAGACATATGAGAGGGTCTTCTCTTTGTGAATCTTCCATCATCCTTGGATGCTTCCAGGTATGGGGCAGTCACAGCTTGTCTGGGCAACCTGTGCCAGGGCCTCCCCACCCTCATAGGGGAGGATTTCCTCCTAATATCCCATCTAACCCTGCCCTCTGGCAGTGGGAAGCCATTCTCCCTTGTCCTGACACTCCTGGTGTCCCTCTCCAGCTCTCTTGGAGCCCCTCTAGGCACTGGAAGGGGCTCTAAGGGCTCTCCAGAGCCTTCTCTTCTTCAGCCTGAACAACTCCCATCCTCTGCTATGATGCAGCTCCAAAACACAATAACCCCCCTAAAAAGGGTCTAAAGCCAGAGATTACTGGCATCATCAGCACCACTTCCACCAGCCTCACCCACAACTGTCATTACACTGAAACTTCATCTCTCATGGATATTCTCCCCAAGTCCCTTCTTTCCAAGTTCCAGCAGCCATGTCCATCCCATGGCACAGCTGCTCACCAATGTATGGATGGAAGAGTTTACCTGTAATCCTGCCTGTCCTTCTCCCTCACCAGGTGTGCCAACAAGGAGGTTATTACTCAGAAGAGGCAGATAAAGGGAGAAGCCACCACGGGGAGGTGCCCCTTAGACAGGATGTTTGGAGCCAAACATCCCATGGGCCAGTTCAAAGCACTCTGAGTCAACCACCTTTCACAACCTGGGCCACCTCCTGTCTGCTGTTAAAAACACAGCCAACAACTCCCCTGTAGATTGCCACAAAAATCCGCATAAGCAGCCAGTTCCTGTTCCCATGCCAACCATGTACATTCAGTTGTTAGGATAGGGTTGGGAATGACTGGGGAAAGAGCCAAGAAGAGATAAGGCAGCAGCAAGGTCTGACAGGGCTCTGCTGGAAGTCTGTGAACTGGGTTGCCAGGGACACAATAACTCTTTTAGGGGGTCCAGTGGCATAAAAGTTGCCTGAGGACAGGAGATTTTGGGCCAGGAACTCACAAACCAGAGCAGAGCCTTTGAGAGCTTCACCTCCCAGCCCACAGCAGCTGCCCAAAAGATGGGCAGGCAGGACACAGTAGCCTGTTTCCACTCCTTTTTTCCTCTCCAATACACAGAACTGCCCTTCACCAAGCAACCATAGACACAAGCCACCTTAAAGCTGCTGCCCATCCCACTGATGGCTGCAGAGATGAACAGTGCAAGTGCTTCATGCAAATAAATACCTCAGGCCACCTGAGTGACCCCATGTCCTTCCACAGCATCGAGGTGATGGTGAAGAAACATTCAGCATCACCCCAGAGCACTGCCCAAGCCCCTGACCCTGGGGCAGCCACATTCTCAAACCAGCAGTTCTCCTGGGAAGTGTATTTCTCTCACTCTGTTGCCAAATCTACCCCAAGCAAGCCTCAGGACCAGGCCTGCCCAGAGCCAGACATGTGAGCCAGTGCTCCACAGAAACCCAAGGCTGGAGCAGCACAGAAGCAAAGCAGCCTCCCCAGGATGATGGGCTGTGATCCAGCACAGCCAGAAAAGCCACCAAGCCACAGCCATAAGCCTTTTATTCCCATATCTTCACATCAAGTGGGAGAAAGGGAGGAAAACAAGAGGCTGTGCCCTACAACCATCACTATTCACTTCCAACAGTGCCTGAGAAGGAGGATGACTGGAACAGGGATGAGTACACCTGCAAAAGAGTCCTGAGAAGCCCACAGTGGCAAATTCCACAAATGCAGTTTCACCTAAGCTTAAGCTTAGGAAACTTGTTACAACATTAAATCCAAGCATAGGGAGAAATACAACCCTCATAGGAATTCTTCCTTACAGACCTACCCCTGAAAATAATGCAGGACAAAAACCATACCTTTTTTGCTGGGAAAAAAAGCAGCATTGCCATCTGCTGAAGGGGACTTCTTTCAGCTCAATTTTCCTTTCTACAACCACCTGCCTCTACAAACAACTACCCCAAAGGGCAAGAAGCTGCTTCCCAAGAAGTAGGAGTCAAGCCCTTGGAGAAAGTGGGGAAAAGTGAGGTGGGAATGCAACAGCTGGAGAGTGACAGGAGGAAACAAGGCCCAGCTGAAAAGTATCTACACAGAGGATCAATGTGCCTTTTTCCATAAAGGGCTAGTAAAGAGTAAAGGCCAGAGAGAAAGCCCCTATAAAAAGGGCAACTTAAATTACAGACAGTGAAAGAAGTGTTCAGTGCCTTAAATAGCTGAGAAAAAGAGGTTTCTTTTAAACCATCCTGAAAAGAAAAATGAGGATTTAACTCTGACAGGTGGTTGTGAGAAAAGATAGCAAATCCCTCCAAATCCCCTAGCAGGTCATTGCCACTCTGGGCATGCTAAAATCACTGTGGGCACAAATGGATGTGATTCCATTTCAGTTGCTTAGGGAATCTACCTCCTTCTTACTCCTAGGAAAAGACTGAAGGTGGCAGAGCTGTATCTGACCCCCTCCAGCTCCTAAAGCTAAACACTGAATTGAACTTGATTTCATTTTTTTATTATTATTTTTTTTAAATTTTTTTTTTTCTTTTTCTCTCAGCTGTAACTGCAACATCTTCTCCCTGAAGGCTGATCATCAGCCTCGGTGCTAATGAAAAAATGTGATGTTTGTCTCCTTCCTGGGGTGGTGGGAGGTACAGTCTAATTAAAGGTTTGCCAGTAGCTTGAGTGCTGCAGATGGAGGGTTGTTTGGAAGTGCAAAGTATTATTATTATTATTATTATTATTATTATTATTATTATTATTGTTATTATTATGACAAATGCTAACACCAGCTTTCATAAGCAGGTGGTAAAAGCAGAGGCAGGGCTTGTTCTGCTGCTACACCTCCATTTCAGCCTCATGTAAAAGTGGTTGTGTGGGGAGGCAGCGAGAGATCCTATCTCTGCCCCAGGAATGAGTGGCTCCTGGATGGGCTGTGCTGGCTCCTGGTGAAGGGTTTGTCTTTCCAGCTGCAGTAACAGCTGATTTTGGGAATCAGGACTTAATAACTTGAAATTGTAGAGAGGTATGTTTTATTCCATCAGGTGACAGATCAGGGCCACATGGGAGGATATCTCCTCCAAACCATGCATACCTGGTCAAGACAGGTTCCAGGTGTAAATACACATTCATTCCACAAGCCCACACCTCCCTCCCCGCCCATTCTCCGCCTTCTCTCGCTTCGAATTATAATTGGCTGCCACAGCTCCTGGTGGTCGTGGGCTGGGGTCTCTGGGATGAAGGCTGAATGTTTTCCTTGGTGGTTACTGTTTGACTTCTGCTTTAGGGCAGGCACAGTGGAAGTTTGGCTCTCCCTCGGGTCAGCTTGTCCTGCTCAAAATCACCTGTCTAGTCCTGGCTCGTTTCTGGAGCCACAGGTTATGCATTGTAGGATTTTCACAATACCTGGGTCTTGCTTTGCTGAGTCTTTGCAATATGTCTTATCTTAATGGCTTTTCCCTGGCAACCAAGTTCCTATGTGGTCTGTTATAAACTATTTCTGCTATGTGTTCTATTTCTCCTCCACCTGCTTAAGCGTATTATAGGCTTCTAATATTCTGAATTTTCGAAATCATGTATGTTCCCCATCTCAGAGCAGCTGCCAAGACCTTTGGCTGCTTTGGGGATGCTATCTGGGCTCCTTTATAAGACAAGGGTAGGATCAGCAGCTCCTTCTGGCCATGGACACATGAGTGACAAAATCAAACATCAGGCTATAGTTACACAAGAAAAATATATATCTGAGACACCACATAGGGCATCCTGCTCTTTTTAAAATCAGTGTTGATATAGATACAAACACACCCCCAGTCCACTTCAGCTGCGTGGCTGATGGGTCCAGTAAAGAGACACTTTAACTCACTTCATAGAATCATAGAATGGTTTAGATTGAAGAAAACCTCCAAGATTATATGCTGAAAAGCATGATCCAGAGAAACTGTTTGATATTAATGTTAAAAGCAAGTCTCCATCTAGGACTGTCCTAAAATATCCATCACTTAAGAAATAAATGTGAGAATGACTTATGGTTGCACTTCTATATAATAAACCATCTCTGTACCACTGATCCAGACAGCTTCATACCATGTTTGGTACCTAAACTATTTACAAACCATTTTTAGTTGAAATGAAAATCATTAATACTCATGCAGAAATGAACCCAAACTGTATTTCCTCCCTTAATCACAGTCTGGATCTCTCCTCTTTCGTTGACCTTCATACCTTGGAAAAGAATGTGCTTCAGAGCTGGAAAACAAATTAGTGAGTGCTTTGCTGACAGTCCTGGGATGTTTGTGGGAGCAGGGACTTAATGAGGCAAACAGAAACTATTCCAGACACTGGATGCTGTGGAGGGAGAAGGTATTTTGTCGCCATACAGTGACAGGAGCCAAAGAAAGGAGAGGGGAAAGGAGAGAGCAACTTGATTAAGAGCTGTGAAGAATTAAATAAACCCTATCCCACTTCCAAAAGCAGGGAGTGCTTTTAAAAACCAAAGTCAGCTTTCGTTTGTATGCCCTGGAATGGAAAAAACCTCTGGCTTTCGAGGGTGGGAAGGAGGAAGATGACTGCATCCAGCTTGGATCTGTTCCTAGTCCAACTGCAGCTGCTGCCCTCCCCTGGCTGTTTAATGGGAATAGTGATGCTTGGGCTGTTTCCTAAAAGAAAATAATTCACAAAAGACCAGAAATCATTCAGAGCATCACACAAGGCCTTTTTTGCTATTCAGTGAACCCATCATTGTCCTGCAGCACTCCCCTTAACTCGGTTTGTCCCCTTCTTCTTGGTGGGGCGGGGGGTATCTGCCATTAGCAGGTGGCATCTGCTAATCTGAATAGGTTGTGTCTTCCCACAGCAGCCAGAGGAATTTGTGATGTTTGGAAAAATTATTCTGCCTTGGCAGAAAAGATGATATCTACAAAATACTCCTCGTGTTCAGTGGTTACAACTCATGAGACCCAGTCATGAGTTTACGAGATGGATTTACAGAGATGCATCTCTGCTGATTCATTCTCATCATGCTCAGTCTGTTTGCACCTCCCAGTATCCAGCCCTGCAAAATAAACCAGCATAGCAGTAGATACACAGGAAAACTGGCATTCAAGGAAAGCTACTCTTTATAGCACTGTTAATAAGCAATAAAATCTAGGCTGCAGTCTCTATAGTCTGTGACAGGCTCTTTGCACAAGGGGAAAAGGGTTAAAGGATGAGCTTTGCCTTCCCTTGGACCTGCCAGGAGCTGCTTTTCTGTGCAGTCATGAACATGAGCATAAAAATCTTCTGCCGTCCATCCCCCACTAGGGAGAAGATCTCAGTGCAGAGCATCCTTCCAGCCCCGGGGTCTGCAACATGAACAACTGCAATTTACCTTGTGCTGGTGGTTATTTTATTTATTTATATATACAGATGTGTATATACTTTTTTTTTTTTAAATCCCCATACTACTGGCATATTTTACTCCTGTATAGGAGGTGATATTTCCAGTCACTTTTTGCAAGAAATTAGCTAGTAAAGGCAGCCTAAAAACAAACCATGTGCCTATTTCCTCTTGCTTTCCAAGCTGAGGGGGTTTATTTTCAATGGAAAACTGGGACATTTCATGAATCCCTGCTGCATAGTTGTATATCTTGCAGTTCTTCAGGCTTTGCAGGTCTGAGGGATGGATTTTTCTAAGCTATTATTATACACTCTATAATTTATCAGTCTTAAATTTAAGGCGATCAGTTCAGTGAGGATTTTAATTTCACATTTATTTACTCTCTTAGCCTTTAAGTGAACATGAAAATGATTAACAAAACCCCTTTTTAGTTCAAAGCTTCAGTAATAAGATTTGTATTGTTTGTAATCTAGCCCTGGTGTTGCAAAAATTGCCATAATCTCACATTCAAAACTCTCTTATTTGTCCTCCTTGCCTTGCACCAGAGGTGCATGACCTCAGCCTGGAAATTTCTCTGACTTCAATCATGGCAGGTCAAAGCCTCCAGGCTCTTGGAAAAGTCAGCCGGCCAAAGGATGCCCTCCCTCCCTATGAGAACACATGGAGGAGCCCATAGAATGAAGAAATCTTGTCATGTTGAATTTCTATGCTTTGTTTTGTTGCTAGAAATCACTTCAAGCTGTGCCCAAGTCTGAGCCAGAGATATTCAGGTATGGATGGAGGGCAGACACCCCTGTGTGCTCAGCGTTCTTCCCAGCAGCACCATGGGGGCACCTCTCACTCTTCCAAAACAAAAATATTTCATTATATTGGTTTCTTCCAGAAAAACAACTGTTCATGTATTTGTAGCAGGAGTTTTCACCCTCTTCAGTCTTCATCAGAGCCATTCAAGAAGGCAGCTTGGGAGCTGCTGTCACACTTCTGCTGCCGGACCCCCAGGCTGATGTAGGGCTCTCCAGTGCCCCTCCGGAACCTCTGGAGACAGCTGTAGCACAGGAACAATAAATCATTATTAGAAAAATCCTCAACCTAATGCCACTCACCAGAACCCTCATTCTAGACATCCTAAAATGCTATTGATGGGGGATTCAGTGGTTTTTGTTCTGTATAAAGTCTATTTGATGGTATGGACTGAACTATCTGTTCTGTAGCTCATACAGCATCCCTCAGAACATCCCTTAAAGTGGGATAATTTTCCCATCCCCTTGAAAAAGCCAAACTGGGGGCTGGTAATATTTTAGTTTTTGTACCTCCAAGAATACAGTGACCTTCAACCACTTTGAAGTCCTTCCAAGGCAGGGGATGAAGTGTCAGGGGGTCCTGGTAATGCTTTGATGTCTCTATCAAAATAAAGTTTGACTTCAGTACTCAGTGTACAGGAACATAAGCAGTGTGACTTCCAGGAGTACCACTAGGGACTCAGTTGTTTGACTTCTCCCTGTTTAATGCCTGTGTGTCTCACTGACACTGTTCTACATTCTGTGCACTCAACAAATACCATGCCCTAAAACCTGCAGTAGTATGGGACTGCTTATTTGGCTGTGATTCTGTACTGCAGGAAGGGCTGAGTTACATCTGTCTCACTACAGACATCCCAGCAGGCCTGCCCCAGGTCCTGTCCCAGCCATACCAGTAAGTGAGGGTGTAATTCACAGCCAGGATGGTCACAGCAGCTGCCCAGTGCCAGAAGAAGCACATCGTGAGGAACATGATGTTGCTGTGGTCATTCTCATCCCACACTGGACCTCCCCATGGCTGGAACAGCACAACACCGATCTGGGTGGAACAAGAAGTTGATAGAACAATTATGTTGGGAAAAAAATGCTAAAATCCCAGAACAGTTAGAGTTGGAAACAACCTGTGCCAGAGCCTCATCACTCTCACAGAGAGTTACCTTTATTCATGTGGTGACTGAAGAAATTGAGAAATTTCTTCAGAATTGAGCCCTGACCAGGATAGAGGTTTTTGCTGAAAGAGTGAACTCCGTCCTTGCAATGACAGGCCACACAAAGCCAATCTGTGCCCAGATTTTTTCTGCTCAATATTCAGACACAATTGTCCTTCAGCATTCCAAATTCCAAGCCATCCTTTTAATATTCCAGATTTAGTATTTTACTAGCTCAGCTCAGTTTTCTACCTCTGAAGAAAGGCTGGTTTGAGCTAGCGCAGCCTTGAAAAAGAGAACATGGTTTGGTTTTGGAGTGGTTATTTTGGTTAGGTTTTTGCTTGTTTTTGGTTGGTTGGTTTGGTTTTGTTTCTTTGCTTGTTTGGCAAGTTTTTTGACAGCTTAGTTTTGAGAGGAATTATCTCCAACTGATTTCTTTGCTTTTCCAACTCCTACCAAAGCAAGCAGCTGGCTGTATGTTAACTCAGCTGTTTTGTAGCTGGTGGGGTTTGTATCTTTCCACTAAACCAGAGGGAGGGCTGCAGGGAGCATTAGGCACAATAAGCAATTAGTACTTGTTCCTTAGGTACTGCAAAATGTTGCTCACTTGCTTTTGCTCTTCCCCTTGGAGAAGCAATAAGCCAAAACAAGCAGCTCTTGCAGCAGGAGCACCCATCAGAGATGACATGTGATAAGTAAATTTTCATTCTGGGTTATGAGCTATTTATGAAGTGAGCCTGGAAAAATAATCCTTGGGAGATGTGTGATTGATACATGATGTACAACTTGTTCCCCTCTTTTCCTTTTGCTTCATTGTTCTGAGAAGGCAGAACGGACCTGCCAGAACCAGGTTCCCTGGACAATGGTGATGCTGGCTCGGAACATCTCCAGGACAATGTTGTCACGCAGGAAAACCTCCAGCAGGATGCTGCCAGCCCCGATGAAGATGGTGATGAGCAGTAGGGAGTGGATGTGCTGATCCAACATGGGGCGGTTAAGAACATGGTAATAGAAGAGACAACCTGCCAAAACACGAGTCCTGCTTAGAGCAGCATTAACAACAGCAGCCATGGCCACCGAGTTGAGTAAATCACCTGCCTGGATGGCAAACTGAGACAGGCCATCATGGAAAAAAAGGAACTCCACATAGCACCATCCCCTAGGCCTCCTGGCATCCCAGCATCCTGGAAGGATGAGATGCCCAACCTTGGGGCAGGAGGATCTGAGCAATACAGTGACCAAGGACAGGGTAGTTGCCTTCCCACATGTGTGCCATCACCTCCTCAAATGACCCTTTCTTTCTAGCCAGGCTTCTGCTGTGTCCTTTTTTATTGCTAAACTTCACCATTTTTTGGGGGGAGCTGTAAATGTTTTTTTGGTCTTACATGCCAAACTATGCATCTGGAGCTGCTCCTGCTGCTGCTGCCTCAGAAACTGCTGTGATTGGGAAAGGAAAAGTAACAGAAGCTGTGCCTTCATTGAGGGTTCTATATAAACAAGACCTTATTTTCTCATGGGAGAGTGTTGGAACTAGATGATCTTTAAGCTTCTTTCCAAGCCAAGTCTTTATATGATTCTATGATCCAAGAGGGGTCTGGAATCCTGGCTGGTGACTTGCAAGGCAGCCTGAGGACAGAATGATATTCAGGATATGCTGAAGCTGAAATAAATCACTTCAAATTGCCACGTGCTCACACAAGTAGATCAGGCTAATGATGCCTGCAGTGCAATTAATGGCTCTCAGGGGGAACATGGGGTGGAAGAACAGCCTGTGGATGGCAGAGGAATGCAGAGTCCACCAGCCATTTATCATAACAAAGAATCTCATTCTGCTGCTTTGCACCACAGTAGCCCCAGAAATCCCAAACCCAAATCCCAGAAATTCCACTGCAAGAACCTATCCGTGAGTGCATTTCCCATCTCATTCTATTCCAGCCTGCAACAAAATATCCCCTACAATGTGTCCTTTCTCCAGAGGCGTATGGAGCCATATCTCAGCCAGGTAAATTTTAGTCCTTCTCTGACTCGGTCCCCAATATCCCTCCCTGAATTAAGCACCACCTTCTACCAACCTTCAACAAACACGGCCACGGCCAACATAAGGCGATCCAGACCCCGCGGCACCACCTCGGAGATGTAGGTGAGGACATCTACCACCCCGGAGAGGCCGTAGAAGAGGTACATGGTGGTGTGCTGCCAGTTCATCAGCTTCACCCAGTCGCGCTTCTCCCCGCTGTACAGGTATAAGTGGGGCCCATCGGGGACGAACTGCTCCGCCAGCATCCCTGTAGGCCACCCAAGAGCATGGAGTTTCTGGGGGTTTATTTGCACTGCTTGAGACTACTCCTAGCTGCTGGGGGTTCTGAAGCAGGAGCTGGTGAGTTTGCATCAGGGAGAAAAGACTAGATGGAAAAATCAGGCCTGTGTTTAATGGCAGCTCAGCTTTGGGAAGGGGTGTGAGACTTGCCTTTCCACATCAAACTATTTCAGTTTGACCAAATTTCAGACTGACCAAGTCAAGATGGATATCAAGGATGCATCCAGGCTGCCCAGGCGAGTGCTGGACTCACAGTACTTGGAAGTGTTCAAAAAATGTAGATGTGGTGTTCAAGTTTACGGTTTAATGGTGGACCTGGCAGTGGTCAGTGGTTGGACTTAATGATCTAAGAGGTCTTTTCCAGCAGAGAATCCAAAGATTCTCTGATTCTTCCACATCTAGACCAGTTTCTCCGGAGTCAGGGCTTCCATACAGTCATCACCACAGGCTAGATGAATACTGGCATAGCAAGTGAAATATAACCCTTACCTATTAGAGAAAAGAGGATTTTGATTCCCCCTTCAATGGCATCCACACGCTGGAAACAATAAGTCCTGTGGGATTTCTTATTTACTTTCTGGCTGAGATACTGTAGTGGGTATTTCACAGACCACCAGAGCCCAAAGAGCAGGAAGAAGCTGCCTGGAAGTGCGTGACCCTTAAAATTCGCCATCCTGTCAACCTCTGAATACAAGACAAAGAAAAATAATGTCATTATTCAGTTTACACAAGTTATTTGACATAACACTAGGAAAAAATAGGATTTGCCTTTCAGGGAGGACTGGAGTAGGCTTGCCCAAGCACATGGGAATAGGAAGGAGCACTGGGAACCCCTGGGACCTCTCTGAGGTCCTTGCCCCAAGACTTGGAAATGCCAAAGACACAGTTGTTTAAAAAAGACCCTAAATCTGCTTCAATGTCTGACACAGCCCAGCCTGAACCTTTAATTCCAAGGATCCCTCTCAGCAGGAGGTCCTGCTTTAATTGCTCTTCTGCAAGTATGAGCATAAGGATCTGCTGCTGACCAGGACACAGCAGGCTTTTCAGGACCAGATAGGAGAGAGAATACACAAGGAAAACAGGAATGTCTAGGAGTAAAAAGCAGAGTGTTTCTTTAGCTCCATGAACAGCCACAGAAGTGGTGTGCAAAGTCCAAAATTTTTTAAAATCTCTGGAATTATTTCAGGCCATGGAAGAGGTGAAAAATACCCTGCATGTATTCTATAAACCAAAGCATTTTGTTAAAGATCTACCTTCAAAAATACCCCAAAAGCTGCTGGAAACAAAACATTGTGGGTTTGGGCAAATCAAGTAATTTCCTGCATTCTGACCTGCTCACACTCCTTTTTCCCTCTCCTGAGCATCCCTAAACCAGGATTTGCATCAAGCTGCTGGAGCCTCTGTGCCAGAGTGCACACGCATGGATTGCAGGATGCTGGGGGACCCATTCCCTGGGAGAATAACAGCAATTAAACCCAGCCAGCTCCTGTTTGCTGTTTTCTTAATTAGGTTGAGAGCTTACCAGATCTTTCATGTGGCTTCAACTGTATGTTTGAGGGCTGCCTTGGTGTGAGGTGATGTCAGGCTGGGCAATTAGGAATGTTTTAATTGATAACAAAGGCTGTGCTGCTGGTGCCCAGGATTTCCTTCTCTGTTTAGTAACTTCTCTGTGCCAATCCACACTTAACACTGGGTGGAAACTGTCTCCCTTGTGGAGTGGATGCTGTCCCTCCACATTGCAGGAGTTGCATGGTTTGGAGCTGGATCTGACATCCCTATCCCAGACATCCCAATTATCCTGAAACTGCCTTCCCCAGCAGCATTTCAGGCTTCAGTCCCCACTTGCTGAAAATATAAACCAAAAAAAAGTTCTTATTCTGCTGTTGCACAAGTGATAATTTGTGTGTGGGGTTAAACATGACTTGCTGCTGTCAGCCTTGGACTAAGGGAGCTGTTTCTTTGGCTTTATTAATATCTGATTTCAGGTTGGTTTGTGTCAGGGACACCTTGTTTCATCCCTTGAAGTCCATGGCTGATGCAGATACCATCTCCCAGAGGAGTCTGCCCCCGAGCAGGAAAATCCACTGGGTTAAAACTAAATCCCTGCAACCAACCTGCCTCATCTGAGCTGGTTTAACCAAACGGCTAATCCAACAGCTCGAGCTAAGCAAACACTGGCTCCACATGAAAACATCACCCTGATACATGCAGCCACACATGGCAGCACATGGGGCCATGTGCTGTTGCCACCTGCAGTGCCACCAGGCTGGTTTCCACCTCTGAGATATCCCGGTGGGTTCATGAAGATGAATTTTGGGGGGATTTAATCCAAGAATAGAAAAGCTGTGCATGGGGTATGAGCTGGCAGCTTTGCAGGTCACTATTAGCACTGCAGGATTCTGCCTTGTCTCATGACTTAAAAGGAAAGATTTTTTGACAAAGAGTGCATTGGGTAATTAAACAGAAAATCAAAGCAAGATGCTGCTTACCAGCAGGGCTGGCACACTCCAGTGGGTTAATACAATCATCTCTGCAGTCCTTTGAAAGGGGCAATTGGGGAATGGGAGCATCCACTTGTTTCCCTGTGATTAAGGGAGCAACATTCCCAAGCCATGGAGAGGGCTAAAAAATCTATATTTTCTGGGTGAGTAGAGAATCTCATCATATACATGAAATGAAGCTAATGGCTTTAAACTGAAAGAGGGGAAATTTAGATTAGGTACAAGGAAAAAAGATAAAATATCAAGGTAATAACTGGAAGCAGACCCAAACCCATCCCAGAGTACCACAACAAGAAGGATTACAGCCATATTATGCTGTATTAATGCTATAATTATAACATGACCACAGCAACATACAGTCAAATATATGACTGATGTAGCTCTTGCAGTTACATATTAAAGGCTGATATAAAGTGGGGCCTGATGGTTTTCCACCTGAGATTGATGCAGTCAAACTGGGATGACCTGAAGGATACACTGATCAATCACAATTAAAAGATCAGCTAAATGGGGTATGCACAGCCACCTTACAGTGCTTATGTGATCTGGGCTGAGCTCAGGGGGCGATGGGGACTCTTGGGGTTGCTGGTCTCCATTCATGCCTGATAGCAGGGAGCACATGGCTCAGCTGGTACATGTGACCAGCAAAACTATTTCTCCTGCTTCTCTTCCTCCTCTAAAAACATGCAGTGGGTAAGCACAGAGGAAAAAACCAACTACAGTTATGTTTGTGCCCTGAGGCAAACAGTTCTTGTTTATCCCTGTAGCTCCAAAGGAACTGAGACACGCTTGCAATCAGCAGGAAGTAAAACAAGCTGAAGGTTCAGTGGGTGCTGGTGTTAGTGGCCACAGCCACCATCCCAGGGCATCCCTGCCGAACATGACTTTGTCCCTTCCCTCATCACCCAGCCACGTTTGGCAGGAATGTCCTTGCTGGCTTGTCATTCCTGCTCTTTGCCCCGTTTATTATAGTGCCCTACGCTGTGTCTGCTTAATGATTTACTGTTTCATCTGCTCTTATCACCTCCCAGAGGAGCTGGTTTTTTCTTGGTTTATAGCTATTGCACCAACAACCTGGGGAGGCATCTGGAGGATGGTAAGGAGCCTGAGAAGCCAATTAGGCTTTCACCTCCTTCTCACTCTACCCTAGCAGACGTAAACTCTCTTTTTAGCCAAAACCAGGGCCATTTTACTATTCCAAATGTCTCATTTGGTTTTACTGAGGGGTTTTTGTGGTTTAAGTCCATTGATAGTGTCTCAGTCAGGGCATCACTTCCATTTTCCCCAGTTAGAAAATTAGAGTATAAAGTTCACCAGTGGGAAGAGCTGACAGCCACCACCCCTACAATTAACTTTGCCCTTCAGCCCATGTGAATCAGGCAGTTTGGACACACTAGAGCTGGCTTGCTCACCATAGGACCTGTGCTTGGCTCTCAAAGCATCTGTGGGTGACAGGGATGGTTCCCAGGGAAAGGTTGACTCAAAGAGGAGAAATTGACTTGCAAAAAAACCACCCAGGCTGAGCTCAGGCTTAGGTGAGGAATGCCACTGAAATGTTTATCTGAAATAATGAAGCCATTTCTGGCCTTCCAGAAGGGCTCTTTGGTTGAATCTGCAGCTGCAGGAGCACATCAAACCCAGACCTACAGACTGACAGCAATTGAGGTGCTGCACTCAAAAAAACATCCTCAGTAAGCCCCTTCCCTATTCTGCATATCCTCGGTGTGTCTCCCTGAATACAACATAACCCCACAGTCCAAATCTGGCACCTGATGTGGATGGCAGTGGTCCAGACACAGGGGTGAGGTGTCTCTGAGGACAGAGAGATGGCAGGAGACACCTAAAAGGTATCAGGAGAGGCATCAGACAGTGATAAACTCCTGTATCCTGTGCTGCCTCACTCATTACCAGCGTTGTCTTATTTGTCTGCAGAGACACTAATAATCATAGCAGCACTTCCATTAGCTCCTGCAGGAGCTGGATCCCTAATGCATTAACGCCAGGCTAAAACCCTACTCTGAACCATTCCATCCCATTATCATCAGGTTCTCTTTTCCTTCTGTTTGTGTCTGCACCAGGGAGTGTTAACAGTGACACTGAGCAATCATCTTCCTCATACTGGTGAGCTCAGCTGCAGCTGCAAAAGCAAGAAAGCAACATTTCTGCCTCTAAAGGATCCTTAAGGGCTTTGGACTTAGGTTAAAAAATTATCTTCATCATTGGAAAATATTAGGCTCAATTGCCAGGAAGTATCTGAAGCACCATCAGGTATTGTAGGAGTGGCTGCAGGCAGAGAACACAAGCTGAATCCTTCTGAAACAGTAAAGTTCAGCATGGAAGTTCAAATAGGAATGAAACCTTTAAATTCAGGATGCTGGACTAGAAGTCTATTTAATAGACACAATGGAGCCACCCAGAAAGGGACACTGAGGAAGAGAAATATAAAAGCTAGTGATGGAGAACTTATATAGCTCTGCTTCCTCTTCCTTATTCTGCTTCCGTTTGAAGGCTAAGAATCCAAGCCTCTGGTTTGGATTCTCCATCCCTATCTTTGCTCTGAGCCCTGCCAACAGGGAAGCAGCAAGAAGCTACATCCCAGTGAAGAAAGCTGAGAAATAAAATAAATTAACCTAAGCCTAATTACAGGGTCTTAGAACAGGCATTTTGTCATTCCTTTTCTTGCAACCTGCATTTGTTTATTTGTTGACAAATAAGACAGTGAGGTCTGACTTTAAAAATTATCTGTTGGAGGAAATGCACTTCACCATCTTGAAAGCCATTTTTCTTTACCTCTACATGATGGTAAAGAGATTAAGGTGCTTCCTAAAGGGATGGGTGCCATCTGTGCCCTGAATTGCCTCCCTTGCTCCATGATGGGTGATGGGGCAGCCCTGACTCCAGTAACCCCTCACAGGTACCAAACCAAAATAAACTCAAACCCAGCACTATCACCATCAAAAATGCCACAAAAATCAGTATTTATAGAATCCTAGAATCACAGAACAGTTTGGGTTGGAGGGAATTTCAAGATAATACAGTTCCACCCCCTGCCATGGGCAGCGACACCTTCCAGTAGACCAGGTTGCTCCAAGTACCAGCCAACCTGGACCTGGAACTCTTCCAGGGGTGGGAAAGCCACAACTTTGCTGGATTCCACAACTTCTCTGGGCATTTTCCAAAGAGTAGATGAATGCTTGTCCTCAAACTGTCCCAACTGCTTCAGAATGTGACACAGGTTAAGCACTGAGTGTCTTCAACATCCCTCAAGGAAAACTATCCAAGACAAAGGATTAAAACCATTTCCATTGCAATATATACCCAAAACATCCATAAAACACATAACCCTAAGCCTGCTGAGTACCACAGCTTGTGCCTGGGTACCCCAGAGCTATGGTCCCCAACATCCCTTCCACTAGAGCCTGGAGCCTCAGCCATCACACCCTGCACTGCTAAGGTTAGGGGTTGGTAGCTTTTTGATGATAAGCTGGTAGGAAGAGCAGAAGAAAGAAGGAAAAAAAACTTCCTCTGCAGCAAAGGTGGCCCTGCTCACAGCAAGGGACGTGGCACAAAATGAACTTTAAGGAACTTTCCAATCCAAATCATTCTGGGACTCTACAAATCCAATCTCTGAGGTTTAGGCACTAGAAGTGACTTTTCTAGGCATTTCTGTGGGTAGAGGAAGGTGGGGAGGGAATTCTTGGTTCAGTGCACACAGCAGCAATTTTGGTTTGGCTGTGAAGCAGAAGTTTTGCATTTAATTTGACTGGGAATGGAGCAGGGAGCCAGCAAGGGCTCCTTGCACAGTGGTAAGGGTTTTTTTGGGGCCCTGCTGCCCCCAGGCTGCCCCGCTCTCCTCGCTGCCTATTTTGGGCCCCACATATCATGTTTATTTTCCAACTTCCTCCTTGAAAAAAGTAACTGCGAGTTTGCTGGGCTGCCACATTGCTTCCCAGCCCAGCAGGGACAGCAGCCAATCCCCTATGAGGCCCTTCACGGGGACCTCAGAGCAGGGGGACATCCCGGTGGGCTGAGGACACTTAAATCCTTAAATCTCTCCCAAATTTGCTTTCCTAAGGGAAGCAGTGGTTCACCCACCCTGACCCCTACCTTCTCTCTATGGAGTTTGAATGCCAAAATGAGGGGTCCATAAGGGGCAGGCAGGGGGTCCCTTCCGATCCCATGGTGTGGGGTGACCGCCCCCCTCCCTATGCCAGCTCCTTCCTAACACAGCCCCCATCCTGTGCCAGCCCTTGCCAGCAGAGCCTTACCTGTCCTGGTGATCCTGGTGCTGCACCTGCTCCCAGGTGATCTGTGCTCCTCCCCTGCCCATGGCACCCGCCTCACCTGCCTCCTCCCTGCCTCCCAAACCCCAGCTGGAAGGGAAAGGTGACACAGAAATCCCTCATTCCTGAGCCCACCAGGTGCTTTAATTTGCAGTTTTCTCCCACAAAAGTAATCCATGATTTGCTGAATTCTCAGCAAATCTCAAGGCTTTCCCCCTCCATATCCTAATTTTCTCATATTTTGTACAACAATTACATTTCCTTCCATCAGAGTTCTCCATTACCCACCTCATGCAGGATGGGATATAGGGGAGCTGTGTGGGGCATTACCCTCCCACTCCCAGCTGCCTGCACCCCTCATCCCCAAAACACTGCATTAATTATTAACTGGATTAACTCCTTCAAAGCACTTCATTTTCCATTTTCCATGCTTTCCAGGTCTGATGGATGGGCCTCCTAGGATCCCCACTCACAAACCATATTTCAACTCCAAATGCAATTTTCTGACCAGGCCTCCTATAAAACCAAATCTATCCTTAATAATACTTTCCACTTTCATCTCCAGTCCTGCAAGTGCTTTACGAATGTTAAATAATTAACCCTCATGACACTCTTGGGAGGGAGGGAAGTGTTATTATGGCTATTTGTAAAGGAAGCTCTGACAGGGCCTTATGTACTCCAGCCCTGGGTTTTACTCACTTTTAGGGACCACTGCAGCTACTTACAGCACTGAGACCAGCTATACCTGCCACCAGGAATTTGGAGTAAGAGAGGTAGATTTTAATGTTTTAAGTATATCCACCCTGATTTATAAATTACTTGAGGTTTACAAGAGCTGTCTGCCAACCCTGTCTTTTTCTTTTATTATTGTATTACTATTTATTGACATCAAACCTATTCCCTCTCCTGGTCCCACAATGTTGTTTAAACAGATGAGTTCTTAAATAATAAATAATTTTCAATTGATCCATCCTTTTTCACCTCCCAGGGAGGTAAGTGATGCTGGAAAGGAGAGAGCATCCCACAGTCATCCTCTTTTTTATCAGTGGTGGGGTTGGATGCCCAAACCCTCTATGTTTTTCAGGTGGGATAATTCAAATTTTCCAGAGACAAAAGCCAAGCTGCAAGTATTTCTTGTCTCTTTATTAAATTGTTTCACAAATATCCCAGGAGTATGATGACATTTTGTGTCCCACAAACCCTGGAATAAATCAGAATTAATCAAGGGGCTTACAGTCACCCAGCTCCAGTGACACAGAAGGATTTACCACCAGAAAACTAACCCCAAAACTGAGGCTGAGGAATAAATGGAAGGAAAACAACTGTTGAGATGTAGGGCCCGGGAAAAATGAAGAATTACTAGGCTTGGGAGTTGCTACAAGTTCATGAAAAAACCCCAAGGGATGTCCAAAAATGCAAATGAGACCCCAAAAAACGCCGCAGAGAAATGAGTGATGAAGTTGCTGTTACATAAGAAAGGCTGAGTTTAGCTAAAGACAAAACTTTAGTTAAACCTGACTCCGAACTGGAGTTTGTTTCCACCCAAAGCTCTGCCGAGTAATGTCGGTGTTTCTTGGCTACCAGGAAATTTGCACCTTCAAATATTTGCAGAACAAAATCACGGGGTGTGTAGGGGGGCGGATCTTACTTTAAGGAAACAACCTGTCTGGGTGTATTTTTTGTAGTAAAGGCCATCCCTGATCTGGAGGTATGGAGAACCCTAGCAGAATGTCTCATTTCCAAGTGGGCCTGAACAATCATTTCTTGATAAGACACATCAAAAACTGACATAATCTCCAACTTATATCTATAACTTCCTAGAGCACAGCCACTCTTAAAACCTGCACTGTTCCTTAGACAGCCTTGAAACAACATGTAAAGGCTGCAAATTCTTCAAACCTGTGTCCAGTTCAGTCTCTCACCATCCAAATGCACTGGGCTGCTGTGTCCTGCCGCTGCAGGATCAAGTCCAGGGAGGTTATGGATTCTGCTGACTGCCAAGGGACTTCAACGAGACAGGCCTCTGCTTGGTTAATCTCAGGAAACCATTTATTCAACACAGGAACAAACTCAGCTTAAATCCAGAGACAGAGAGCAAGCCCAGAACAGAGGCAGGATGGTGGGTTTTATGGGACAGAAGAAGGGTGGAGTTTAAGGTCAGGGTCTAATAGGAACACAGCAAGGGAGAAACCCCAGGGCTCAAACCCAATCAGAACACCCTGGGCTGCCACCCCACGAGGCTCCGGGGTGGGGTAACTCTTCATCCCCTGAGGCAGAGGGTGGAATTTACTTTTCTTGGGCTTTAAAGCCACGCCTCTCACTTTAACAATGCTTATCTAAAACTAAATCTTTGCCTCCCTCGGCAGGGGCACCTCACACTGGGCTACCACTGGAGGTGGGAATTCTGGTCAGCACAGCACATCCAGCTTAAAAAAACCAGTCCTGATCAGCAACTTTTCTAAATCTTACTGCCTTTCCATTAAATCAATCCTGAAAAAAAAAAATAAAAAAAATCAGAATTCCTATTCTAGGAATTTTTAAGGCCTCAAAAAAGCTCTTTTGTGTCCTGTCCATCTCTAATTTTCCACCTCCTGATGCCTATTTTCTCCCTGCTTATCTCACGCAGAGCTGCAGCTCCTAAACATATCCACAGGAGATCTGGCAGCAAATAACACCCTGGCAGTCTCTTCACATCGACATGCAAAGCTGGGAATGACAAAGAAAACAGATGATTGCAAATCATCTCAGTATGCTGTGTGGTTAGACAATACCTGCAGTCTCCATGGATGCAGCTTGGGATGCAGGCTGGAGCGTGCCGTGGGGGCGATGCTCAGAGAGAGCTCAGAACAAGCAGCTCAGAGAAATGGGGGAAATGATGCAGTGTCAGAGCCAGGAAATTAGTTCCCTTATTTTCCTGTGCTGGCAGAGGGGACAGATGAAAGAGTCATTTGCCACGTGGCTGCATATCTGGAGAGAGGAGCTGGATGGGCTGCCTGCAATTTTAAGAGGCAGGAAAATGAGAAAGCAAGCTGCCACTCTGGCCAGACACACATATTTTTCTGGTCCCTTGCTGCAATATCGATGCATTTTCCAACCAAAATGATGATGTCTCGTTTTCCTTCCCCACCTCCTGCACCCACAAAACTGTCTGTGTAATGCAGGCAAAAGGTTTTGTACTTAGATGTTCCCATTTCTAAGTGAGCCACCTTCTGGTGGCACCTCCCTAAGTCTTCCTGGTACCCAGAGAATGATCCCTCACAGCATCCTCCCATCTCAGTGCTGCTTGTTGCCTGAGTGCTCATCCACTGTGTGCAACCCAGATTTGCAGTGATGCTGAAGTAGCTTGGGACAGGGGAAGGGGCAGAGACCTGAAGCTGCTCCATGGTACCATCACCCAAATTTATTCCTCTCCATGGGCCACTTCAGTCCCCACATAGAGAAAGATGGGGAGTCCAAAGTGCCCTGGGGAGATGACAAGGGACCCACCAGACTCTGCCCAAAATGTGATCTATTTCTTGCAAATGCCCTGTTCCCACCAAAGAGGTTGAGGAAGGAGTTTGCCAAATGGCAAAAGGAGACGAATAAATCCAGTATGGCATATCTGCAGCTGTGGAGAGTAAACAGCATTGGTGCACAGCAGGAGGAAAAGGGAGCTGCTTTGGGGCAGAATTGGGCAAGGAAAGGTAACATAAGCAAAGACAACCCCCAGAAGTGTTTCTGTTAACCCCCTGTGAAAAGATCCAAGACTCCAACTGGGTAAAAACAAATAGAATTAAATAAAAATTAAATAAAAGCAGGGAGGGCTCAACCCTGATGTGATTCCAGCTGCATCAGTCCCAGCTGGATGTCAGAACTGTAGCATGCTTGGACATAGCAAGACAATCAATAAGGGACAGAAAAGGAAATTTGTATAGCCAGACAAAAGAAGAGGAAGAGAAAGAGGAGGCAGAACATGAGAAAACAGTGACAGGCAACAGAGAGGGAGGTTCAGGGAGAGGTGGTGAAGGTTAAAGATGAAAATAACAGCACCTAAAAGGAAGCACAAAGTGGCCAAACTCTGTGGGAAATTTTAACAGGATAAAAAATAACTCACAGCTGAGGAGCAGTTAAAAAAAAAAATAAGTGGGAAGGGAAGGAAATACTCCCCTAAAACACCTCACATGGAGAGCAACCCATATGGGAGAGGTGCAGGGAAGCTGGGCAGTCCTCAGGACCGTGACATCAACATTGTCCCTGGGAGCCAGGCAAACACATCCTGGGAGGTTTAATTTGGGAATTTCCCCCCTCCATCCAGCTGCCATTCAGCGAAGATGGAGCAAGGGCACATCTCGGTGGCAGAGGGAGGAATATCACCTCCCCAGCCAGGCTAGGCCTTGCTACCCATACCCAGATCACCTAATAAAGCAAGAGGAATCTGGGGGGAGGAATTCGTTCATCTTCAACACCTGAAGCTGGAAGAAATATCTGTAGTGGTTTAGATTTGCTAATTTCGTATTTCCCGGCCAATGCCCCAAATAAATGTCGTGGTTTTAAAGCAGTAACTAAAAAATTCCTAGAAGACTTAGTTATTTTTTGCTGTGAGAAAAGGATTAGAACAAGAGCAAAACAGGCTTAAAACTTAAAAGGAATAAAGAAAGTTTATTAACAAAATTACAAGAATAAGAACACCAGAATAAACTTCCAGAAAACCCTTTTATCCCCTACTACCCACCATTCCCTTGTTCACATGACAACATAGAGACAAAAAACTTTGGAACTTTGGTGTTTAAACAGTTCCAATTCCTGCTAGAGTCTTTTCATCAGTCTTTGTAGAGAAACAGAAGTCTTCTTCTGCTAATCTATGGAGTTTCTCACTAGAAAACTATTTCTCTTACAGCTTTCTATTTTCCTGATGCCAGCTGCCCAGTAATCTGTCATCAGATTTTCTCCTCCCATTTCACATCACTCTGAGGTGTGTTATGGGTCAATGAGTCTAGGGATGTCATTTTTAAGGATGAGTTATTCAAAGGCAAAAGTTTTTCATCTGTCTCTGTGAGCTTCCCTGGAAAACAGAAGTTTTCTCTTTGCCTCAAGCGGCCCCAAATCTTCAACTATTACTTCTCCTCTTCTGTTCCAACACCTCACTGTATCATAATTACTCTACCTTTTGCTCAAAATCTAAACTCTGAACACTCTATTCCTCCCCATATACTCTGTCATGAATTAAAGGAGTTTTTTCAGAACATTATTGTCTACCTCCATAGCTTTAACAGAAAAATATTTCAGCTTATAAAGCATCTCCTATTCTCTACCTTTTCTGAAGCTTAATTCTTTTCTTTACTGTCTCTGATAGTTTATAAAGTCTCTTTACATGTTGATCACTCTCTTTTTCTCTGGAAAAAAAGGATTGATCTGCAAGTCTCATCTGGATACTGAAAGAGTTAAAATCTTGCCCGGGCTTTGTAGATGGTTCTGTGATCTCTGCCGGAGCAGCGGCTGGAGCTGTCTGCAATGGAAGATTCCTCATGGCTGCTCTGGAGAGTGTGGTCACTGTCCCAGCCCGCTGCAGCTCAAGAGCTTTTTTTTTCCTTTCTTTCCTCGGCAGTCTGTGGTGAATTCAGTCGCAGCAAAAAGTGCAGCCGAGCCAGGGAGCGGCCTGGCCCGGCCAGAGCCCGGGGCAAGCCCCGCAGGCCCCATCTCCCGGCCGGGAGCCGCGGCAGGCCCAGCCCAGCCCCTGCCCGGGCCGCATGGGCTGGGCCGGGGACGGGAAGCCAGCTGGAGCTCAGTTACCTTTCACAGCCAGCAAACCAAGAGACAAAGAAATTCCCAGCCTTAGGGCTTAAGATGCTGTTCACAGGTTGATCTCACTTTTCAATGGTTAAAACTGCTGTCAATTCTTAGAAATGACCGATAATTGGTCAGGAGAAAAGACTCCCATCAGCCACCAGCAGCTTCAACTTCCTTAGCTCTCAAAACTACCTTAAAGGTGAAGTCACCCCATGACAGTATCTCTGAGTGATGGTGAGATTACTGGGGACATGAAGCTGTGAGGGACCAGAAGGTTCAGATGTGGTGGGTAGTTTCATCTGAAAAGAGAGAAAATCAGTTCATCACCTTGACACGTTAACACTGAGCCCTTTGCTTTTGAAATTAAAATTGGGAAGTGTCATCCATACTGATATTTGTTTTTCTTCTGTCATCATTATCTTTACAATCTCCACCCCCCACTTATCCTCCTCTCCAGCACTTCTGCTCCAACTATCTTTCCCAAGAAAACATTTATAATTTCTGCTACCTTTCATTTAATTTTCAGTCCTAAAAGTTGAATTACCATAAAAAAAATACCACAAAAACCATACCTAGGGTTAGAGAAGAAGAGCAAGTTCTAAACCTGGCATTTATTGACCTTTAAGCAAGGGAAGCACAGCTCTGATGGCAAACCAGCATATCCCACACTCTCTACAGAAAGAACTTTGGATGTCAAAGCAATCCAGCCTTCCCTGTAAATTCATCCCCACATAGGAAGATGCTTTGGGAAGCAGGTGCTGAAGTTTTTGGGAGCAGCCTCCACACCTGAGAGCTTGCAGTGGGAATTTGTGGTGTTGAACGGCTGAAGAGAGGTGGGAATTGGGGGCTGGAGGGGTTCCTTGTGGATGTAGGGATGTGGGACGCTGCCCCAGACTTGGGGAGCAGCTATCGCGTCCCGGATGTGCAGAACGGAAGCTCGGGAATATTTGGGAACACTAGGTGGTGCTGAGGGTTCACGGAAAGGGTTCCATTCTTTCACAAAGGGATGCTCCGGAGTGCGAGGGTGAAGGCCTGGAGAGAGGGAGGGGGGCAGGGGCTGCACCTCATTTTGGGGTTGGTTGGGAGACCAACTCCAGGTGTGAGAAGCTCTTTGTATCACTTTGTCACATTACTCCCCCTGCAAAGGAACTTGGCCAGCAGCTGGACTGCCGCACTGGTTTCAAGACCAGCTCTGTCCCAGTTCCTTCCCCCACTCTCCTGGGCTCATACCAGACATCACATCCCTGTTTTGCCAATGGGAAAACTGAGGCACAAGGAGAGGCATTACCCAAGGCAATTCCCAACCGACCTGGCAGCATCTCTTTTCCATACGGAGGTAGAATTGCCTTTGGGGAACCCTGAAACAAATGCAAAGGGTTCAAACCATCCTTTAAAAAATCAGTATAGTGACAAAATGCCTGTTTTCACCACGGATCTCTTTGCTGCTGCAGATTTCACATGCATGGATGAGTTTCCCAGCACCCGGTGAAAAACAAGGGGGCTGCTAATTAGGATGAAACCCCCTTCACCTCCAGTCCTCCTCCGCGGGTTCCGGTTACGCCGCGGGTCCATAAAGAGCGTCTGAAATAATTGTGCAGTTGTCACCGCCGGGCAGGGGAGGGGGGACTATTTTAAAACGCCCGGCTTAGCCCAAAGGGCCGAGGGGATTGTGGCACGCCCCAGCTGTCCCCGCCGAGCGCGGCCGGGGACTTCAAAGTGCCAGGAGGGATGTGTTAGCGCCAGCCTGTCCTGGCCCACTCGGCCGGGGAAAAGCAGCCAGGCTGGCCTGCCACGGGCTAATGGTGTTTTGACATGTTTCAAGAGCAATTGCTGGGACTCGGGAGATGTGGGAAGCAACTGGAAGAGACCTGGGGGTGATGGAGGGAGAAGGGGTGGGAGGTGGGGAGACAGGAGAGGAGGGTTGGGAGGGGATGCAGACACGGTGATGTTGCACATTTCTTTCGACTTCAGAAACTGGTGGAGGGCGGGGGGTGGGACCAAAGCAGGGAGTGCTGCAGTGCCCCCGCTCTGCTGCTGCAAGTCCCAGATGGGGGAAACAGAGACATAGGGCTTCAAACTTCTCTCTTCTCTCAAAGAGAGAAGGCTTTTAGGCTATTAGGAAGAAATTCTTCCCTGTGAGGGTGGTGAGACCCTGGCACAGGTTGTCCAGAGAAGCTGTAGCTACTCCATTCCTGCAAGTGTCCAAGGCCAGGTTGGACAGGGATTGGAGCAACCTGGGATAGTGCAAGGTGTCTCTGCCCAGGGGAGGCGGTTGGAAAAGGATGATCTCTAAGGTCCCTTCCAAACCAAACCATTCATTCTAGGATTCTGTGAACCCAAAGGAAGCACATCTCATCAAAACATTTCTCCTTGCCCTGTGATACTTCTGACAGTGACATAGGTGACACCTCTGCTCACCAGGGCAAAGCTCAGAGTCTGGAAGAAGAAACACTAGCAACTCACAATCCAATGGGACAACCAAGCTTTGGCCATGCCTTGGCCATCCAGGCAGGGCTTCCCCATAGCTCCAGGAGAAGAGAGAAAACTTTGATGCTGCCTCTAATGTAAGAGCTAATGATTAGCATATAATCAGGGCCCAACTTGCCATTCCCTCAGGTTAGCTAAGGGTTGGATGGCTGAGAAGACAAGGATTCTATTGTTATCTTGTCCTCTTCTTGTTCTGCTGCTCTGCTTCTTCTGTTCTGCCTTTATGTGTGCAGGACTGTCCTCCCAGTGTCAGCATGGTCACTGAGAGCTCACTCACAGAACCACAGAATGGCTTGGTTCGGAAGGGGCCTTAAAGATCATCTAATTCCCCTTCCCTGCGCTGGACAAAGACACCTTCCACTGGACCAGGTTGCTGAAGGCCACATCCAGGGATGCTTCCAGGGATGGGGCATCAGCCTGCTGAAAAGGGGATACTCAGCTGGGGCAACTCTTCCAGATCTATTACCCAGCTCCCTATTTTCCAACACTTTTCTGCAATCTGCTAAAGCCCATTGCATGCATGCTTCCCACATTTAGCTTTCCAGAGATGGTCAGCAGCATATCCATCACAGTAACCTTCCTATTTGCGTTGTGGCACCACAGCCTTGGCCATCACAGTGAATTTATTCTCCAAGTCAACCACCGCAGGAGTTGAACTGCCTAATGTAGAACAGCTCATCTTGTCCGTATATTTCTTCTGCCTCCAAATACTCCATGCACATGCACATGTGTGGGATGCCTTCAGCCTTGCACCCATCAGGAACAGCTTCCCAAAGGCATCTCATGTCCTTTCATAAATAATCAGCTATTTCAGGTCTTATCTAAAGACCATCATGTTTTTTCCTGCATGTCCTGTACACCCAGAATTTCTGGATAACTGTGATGTGCTGTCCTAACCATTTGGTTAGATAGATGGAAGTTTGGTGAACTGAAATGGGGCTTTTCCTGAAGCCAGGACAAACCACTTAGGAACTTCATGACATCTCAAACAGGCCAAAGACTCAGATCCCCTGCAATGTGAACTCTGAGGATTCCCAGAGCCAGGCAAGAGCCATCTTTCAGCAGCTGTGATCCATTTATTAGGCGGGTTTGAACACTTCTGGCAGGGGGATGGAGGCAGAGGGGGCAGACAAAGGTGGAAAAATTTTTTTGTTAATTACCAGTCCATTTGTATGACGTGAAGCTGCCCCGGTCCGTCATCTCATCCCCTTGAGCTGTGGGTTGCCAGGTTTTAGGTTTTCATTCCGTAATCCCAGCGGGACGCGCGTTTCTCCGCATCGCCACTGGGACGGCAGCTGCAGCCGATTGCTCCTGTTAGAAGGGACCGCTGGCGCTCCAGAAACCATTTCGGCAGCATTTGTCGCAACAGCCTGTACTAATCTTATCTCTTTCATTTGTAATTATTTTCTCAGTCCGGCGCTCCGACACCGGAGCCGCCCTCCCAGCCGCGGGAGCATCGCCGGCCGCTCTCGGGGATGTCGGGCCGAGATAAAAAGGGATGCGGGGGCGGACACGCTCCTGCGAGAGCACCGGGGCCTTCAAACGGCCTGCGGCTCCTCCGGACGTGATTGAAATGGGCCGAGGGCTGGAGCCGGCAGATTTGAGGCAGCCTGGGCCAGTGCGACCAAGAGTAATTGAAAGAATAGTTCGTGTGGTGACTCAACAGCTGTAGGTAACAGGCGATTTCCAGAGGATTAGGGGGGAGCTGTGAAAGGGAGGTCCCACGGGAAGCCTAAAACCCTCATCTTGAATTTAACCAGCCAAGAACACATGTTGGAGCTTTTGATTTACTTTTAAAGCAAATTTCTTCCCTCATTCCACACCCTTTTAATTCAAACTATTCCACAAACCAGGACATTTAAGTTGTTGAAGCACAACAGGAAGGAAAATGGGGTCCATGGCAATGAGATGAATTAACAAGTGGTAGTTTATTCCTAAATGGGGTTTTCCTATTTTATTTTGATCTAATCCTGGCAGTAGCATTGCAATTTTTGCCCAGAACTTCCATGTCTAGTATTCACAGCAGCCACCAGCAAAGCGAGGAGGGATTAAAGATGACTTGTCAAGCCAAGCTGAGCCCCAACATGAAGCTGGGTTGTGCTTTACCTTGAAGCCACTTCACTGTAAAGCCTCCTCTTTCTCTGCCATGGCACAAACACCCAAAACAAACACTCTACACCCAGCTGTTGCTTCCCCCAGGGTAAGTCAGAGCAGGTTTAATCCCTAACCCCCTCTGCTTTTGATTGCATGTGAATAGATACAGTGAGAGATGAAGATAAGGCACGTTGGGAGTGGGTTGCAGCTCAGCTATGGAAACTGCTTCTACGATCTGTCCCACGGAGTGCTCCAAGCTCAACCTGAAGGATCATGTCTGGGAGAGATCATTCCAATTGTACCTCACATTATCATCTCCAAAGGCAGAGGCTGCATTGGCTCTGAACCAGGCCTTCCTAAACCTGTCTGAAAGAGTTCTGGTTCTGACTTGGACCAAGATTATGGATTTTTCAGGCAGAGTTTACAAGGTCAGAAGCCTTCAGTAGCCAGGTCTTACACTGCTCAGAGGTCAAGTGACACAGAGATGTCACTGTAGAATTGGGGATTGCCCAGGGAAAACCTACAGCACACCTTGTGCCCACTCAATCCACCTTCAGACCACCTCAAAACATCTGAATCCACCACAAACCCAACTCAATCCACCAGCAGACACCCAGAAGAGTGAAACCCACTGAGCATCACCAGGGATGAGCACACCATGGCCAGAAAGATGCAGGATGTGCTGCTGGCTTAACCACTCTCTCTCTCTCTCTCTCTCTCCCCCTTTGCTGCAGCCAAGACTTGAAGTTTTGATTAAAGTCAAGAAGTTTTGATTAAAGAACTAATTTTCAAACAACATTAAGATGAAACCGCATTTCCCAGCCAGAGGCAGACTCTGGTCACCTGCATGACATAGCATACACTCCCAACCCAAATCATATACATGTATTCACCCCAAAACAACCCAAATCTGAGGTTCTCCCCATTTCTCTCCTTTGCCTAGACCACGCTGTATTTAATGATGAGGATATGATGGTGTCAACAGGTCACAGCAGGTTCCCTCCAAGCCCTCATCTGCAGGAGACAAGAGCACAGAACTGTGAGAAGTGCTGAGTGCCATCCCCTCATCCTTTCCCACCACTCCAGATTCATTTGGACAGGGGGATAGAGTTAATGACCTAATCACTATTTTTAGAAAAGTAGTCCTCTGTTTGGTATGTACTTGGCAATCCTCAGAGCTGCATCACCAGCAAGGAAACCTTTGGGGATTTACTTTGCCTAACTCCAGTCACTCAGCAAGAAAATAAATTTTCAAGTCCTTGCTTTGCTGGTACAAAATTATTTTTTACAGCCTTTTCACCAGAGCACTATTCAAGCTAGTTTTTAATTCATAAGCAGTGAGAGCTCCCTGTAAAACTTCAGCAATTTCTGATATTTTTTTTTTATTGTAGAGGGAAAACTGTGATAAAATCTGGAGGAGAGATTTGCTGGGGGTTATTAAACCCAGAGCTCTGCAGGCAGATTTCAGTTTAGGGAGGTTGTAAAACATTGACTGCTGCAGAGTTTACCAGAAAAAAAAAAAAGAAAAAAGAAAAAAAGAGATTGTTCTGTGCCATATTTCTCAAAGATGCACAGCCCAAAATTGTCCCTTTTCTTGATGTTCAGTGAATCTGCAGTTTATGCTGGGTCTCAGCTTGTAAGTAGAAGGGGTGAGTGTGAAGGGGCTAAAGGTCCTCAGAACTTTGGATGAATCACTCAGCACTAAACCCATTCTTGTCAACTTCTGTGTTTGGTGGATTGCGGGTAATTTCTAGAGAAAGCCAAGTTAAAGGCAGTTCTAGCAGACTTTAGTACATAAACCACAGTTCAAGTGGAAAAAGAGGGTAAAACCCTCCACTTTTAAATTATGGGCTGATACTAGCTTAACAAAAATTCTCATTTGTTGGCTTTTTTTTTTTTTTTTCAAGTACCATTCAATCATTCCATTCACTGGAGAGACCTTAAATTGAAACTCAGCCCTAGAAAATGCATTACTTACTGTTGATTTGATGTCATTGCCAAAGAATTTTCTCGTGGCTTAAGCTGTCTGCAGCAACACGCCAGTGTGGGTCTTGCCCTAGTTGTGGAGCAAAATTCTTTGTATTGGTTCCTCACTTTTCCCCCTTTTCCCAAGTTTTTATTGAATTCCTTTATGACGGTAGGATGTGCTGCTAGAGCTGAGGGGACTGAAGGAAGCAGCGGTTCCCTGCATGTTTCTATGGCTGATACAAATGGGAAAGGTTCATGGAATGGTTTGGGTTGGAAGGGACCATGTGCGGGGTTACCTTCCATTAGCCCAGGTTGTTCCAAGCCCCATCCAGCCTGGCCTAGAACATTTCCAGGGATGGGGCAGCCACAGCTTCTCTAGGCACCCTGACCCAGGACCTCAGCACCCTCATAGGGAAGGATTTCTTTCTCATATTCCACCTAAATTTATGTTCTTTGGTTTAAAATCATTGCCCTTTGTCCTGTCCTTCAAGGAAGGACCTTGTTAAAAGACCATGCAGACTGAAGCAATTTGAAGGTTTCATTTTAAAGCACCCTTAGCTTTGCTTGAGCCTCAGTAGAAATGAAACATCCTCATTACTTCATAAGCCCAAATCTTAATTTCTTTGTTTCTCACTGTGGATTTTTCCTCTTTCCCCATTCTGGTATGCAATCCCCAGCATGTCTTCTCTTACCTTCTCCCTTCATCTTCTGCCAAAAGACAGCCAGGACATTACTCACTACTAGTTTTTCTTTGGCCCTGGAAATTCATGCATTTTTCTTCCTGACAGTGCTTTCAAATCAGGACTTTTCCATATTTCCACCCCAGTTATTCCTTTCTGTGACTGTAATAGCTTTGCTTTTTCCTTCTTTTGCACCAAGTGAGCAAATAATGACTTTTCACCATTGGAAAGTAGAACTGTTTAAATCTTTTGAGCATCAGCTTCATTCAAACACCAGTTATGTTTAAAAAAAAACAACAAAAAAAAGTATGAAAAAAATTCAGCAGGTGTTTATCTAGAACTTTATGCTACCAAAATTTCCAGAGAGGAAAAATTGCCACAACCCCACAATTTTCCTCCAGGGAAGTACACAAACCCAGTGTGGGGACGAGAACCTTTCTGATTAATAAAGTTAATTAACTTCAGTAAAAGGAGAAAAGGAGATCAAGAAACTTTTACCTCAAGATATTCCACAAAGCCACTGAATTACCTTTATGGGTACTTTCAGCTTGCTGAGTTCTGGAAAACACAAATTCTGGCCAAGCACAAGCAGGGAAAGGAGCATACTCGGGTCCCACTTCCAGCCCCAAAGGTCTCCTCCATCACCTGTCTGGGGTGTTTTCACTCTGGAAAGGATGAAACCTAGCCTGCCTACCAGGTTTTTTTCAGCTTTTGCAGGAAAGGCAGGCTGTAGCTGACTCACATTTTAGTAGCTGCTGCCAGAGAGGGGTTTCACCTGGAGGGACTTGAAAACACCAAGGCCACTGAGCATGTTCATCTCCCATTCCCTTGAAGCTATGCTGCCCTGGCTCAGAGAAAACCCTGGAAATCAGCTAAAACATTCTGGGCTGATATTCTGGGGTTATTGCATATTTTCAGCCTAGCAGGGGTTCAGTCACAATACTATCTAGTGTTTTTATAGCACCCTTCTCACCCACCCCAGCTTGACTTTTAAAAGGACCCATCAAATCTGCCTTGACTTGGATAATTTTCCCAATCTCCCAAGCCCCAAAGACTTGCAGTTCATGGCCATTGAACAGGGAGATACCCCCACAGGTGCCAAGGGGGAAGCTCTGAAGGGCAATTATGCAAAACCCAGAAAGGTTTCACATCCTATGAAGTTAGATTTACCATCACAGCAGTATGCAAGCACCTTTGCATACTGCTGTCTGTACCTTAATAAATATTTGAAGTATCAAATTGAATATAGGAAATGTGCTGAACCATTTCTATAGTGCTCTGGGCTCTTTTTATGGGTTCATTTCCTGAAGCCAGGTCAATAAAACTGCACAGTTAAGGGGGTCTCAACATATTTTTGGTAATGCAGCTCGAAGCCAGGGCTTTGCAAACCCTGTCTTCCCATCTCCAAGGAGGACAAATGCAGCAAGCCAGCATTTCACTCTCATCTTATTTCACAACCCCTCTGTCACTCTCCTATCATCTTCTCTCCCTGCACGTACAATAGCTTCCCAAACAGATGCACACCTGCAGGAAAAGTTGGCATCTTCTCTTTCCAAGCTGTCATAAAGTCAAATACTTTATGAGTCTATTGATGACAGATAAATTAATTGCAGAAAGTATGAATGACTTAATATTTTGTATGCTAATATATTTTTTTTCCTTCTCTTAAATCTACATCATGTGTATCTCAGGCTATTTGGGTCATGTTCAGATTCCTGTGTCTCACCAGCTACTTAAGGTGGGAGGAGATACCCTGTGGCTTTTGAGCTCCTGAATTTGACGTTTTAAGCATGCAACACAATTTTTTGGGGTTTTTTTTGGAAAGGTTCTTAATGAACTTTGCTCTGCCCAGACTAAGGGTGAAAGGAGTAGGGACTTTTGGGGAAGATTTTTGCTAGGTGTGAAAGCACTCCCAAATCCCATGGTTCTCATCAAGTTCATGCTACCTTGGTTAATCTGAGGACTTGGGCTCTCTTTGTAGCCCAAAACTTGGGCTCTCTTTGTAGCAGATGGATAGGAAGTAATTCAAACTGTTCTGATTATCTTTGATATCAGCAGTCTTTTTTTTGATGGCTACCAGGTTTTGGTTTACTCCCATCCCTGGGCATGTCCTTGTGGACTCAGAGGGAACCCAAATCACAGATGTTGATGATCTGGATAAAATGGTGTAAGCCCAGGCTGGATCTGGCCACAGCTGCCCTGTCATTCCTGCGTGTATTGATAAGTAACCCACTACTACACAGACAGAGATCTCTAGTCAGTATATCAGATCATTACCTGATATTGATCCAACAAGCCTCAATTATCTACTTAGAGTTAAACAAATTTAAGTGTGTGGATTGAGGACAATCATCTGTGTGTTTTGTGCAACAGAGTATTGATGAGCAGTCAGAAAACATGACATCTGAAGAATGAGAAAGATGGTGTTGCTCAGCTGAGAAAAGGGGGGCTGGAGAGGGAGGGCTAATTAAAGCCATGCAAAAATATTTGAGGTAGTGAAATAACCTCTATTGACTCTCAATAAGTTGAGTAAGAAATAAAGCAAAAATGGAACAAAGGAATTCAGACTGAACTTTGAGAAACACCTAAGTATCATGAAGAAACAGAAGAGATTTGGAAATACAGAATTTGAGCAATTGATAGGTTTTTAGGATAGGATAGACAAAAACATGGGACAGGTTGGTTAGGTGGTGTTTCAAGGCTGCTCTTCATCTCTGCTTCATAAATTGGCAAGAAATCATTTGGCCACAACACTATCAATATTGGGACTGAAGTGGATATTTATGGCTAGACATGTTCTTAACTGGTCTTGCAGATTTTGACTGCTAAAGTGAATGGCAGATATTATAAGAGCATCCTTCCTCCTTCCTTTGATCTGTCATTAAAGTAGGAAAACACAACAGGAATGTTGCTCAGAAATAAGAACTAGTACGGTTATGTTGCCTCTGACCCCAAATCTTCACTGGACTTCAGAAATGGAACACCCAGTGATGTATTTGGTCTGTGAATGTGATTCCTTACTTGAGCTGAATGATGTCACCCTGCCATTAGGGACAGAAGAGTTATGAACAGCCACAAATGAGATTGTTGCTCCTACACACCAGCACAAGATTGTTGACTGTGCAGTGCTAGAAGTGAACTCAGATCATTGCCTACTCCTTTACTGGTGGATTTCCCCTGAATTCTGCCACTAATTCCCATCGGCCTTGTCAAACCACTTCACTTCTCCCACTTTCCAGACTGGAAGTGCATTATAAAGCTCGCCACAACTCCTAGTTCAAGCAGCATTTTACCAATGCTATTTAGAATGAAAGGACTCTCATTGCTCTGCATTTGCAACAGATTTTGTTCAGTGTGGTAACACACCATAGGTGAATTCCACAGTTTTGTTGCAATAAGTGTTAATTTGGTCTGTGCTTTTTCAAGGGAATAATTATTTAAATGGAACAAGTTCCTCCTCACTCTCTATTTAGCCTTTGGGATGTCAACAGAAGACAAGTCCCAAGTGCCAGAGGACAAAGCATGAGCCAAGCAAGCACAGCAAGGTATCTACCCTGCTTCCAGAAAAGACAATTTGTTCTGGTAGAAATGTACTGCTCTTTGGGAGTGTTCATTTGGGCATAGGCTGCTGGGGAGTCTGGAGGGAAATTAGTGACTTTACCTCTAGAACCATTCCACCTTAAAGAAAAATAAATAAAGAAAAACTTTGAAATCTGATGACAACAAAGCAAATGAAAGAGAATCTGGAGGACTGTGATGTAGAAGACATGCTTGCTATAAAAAGTGATTTTTGATAATTGCTGGAAAGGTGCTGGAGTGTATTTTGGGAGGGGGGTGGAAATTATCTATGACCTAATTTTTCTGGAAGCCATCCACCAACCTGGGTGCCCTGTGGCTGTTTAAATCTTTTATCTGCCTTTTGAACAGGTTTTCACAATGTGGATTGTTTTGTGTGTACAAGGCAGAGAGAGTGAGGCTGTGCCCTGTCAAGGGCCCTCTCTGGTCTCTGGCTTGGATGGCTCTGTTCAGGTGAAGAGTAGATAACACCTTTCCAGCCACTTCATCATCAACTGTCACAAACTGAAGACCTCATTAGGATGGAGACATGAAGAAGGGCAATAATTAAATCAAGATGTAATTAGAAAGGGCTGCTGTAGATTTACTGCTACTACTCTGCTACTATTGTAAAACAGCAATATAAGGTGAAAAAATCCAAAGGCAAAAATATGAGTTCATTACTCAACTGAGAATGTAGTTATTTATGTGAGCATATGCCACTTCTGCTATGTTTTAACATATAAATATATCTAGAATGATCCTATGAATTCTGTGTCTGGGTGATGTTTCCTAGATGTGTTTTCCCATGGGGAATGATGCTGTGATCTCAGCTCCTACTAGCAAATGCTGCTGTCTTTGTGCTTCATGACATCCAGGATGATGATCTGAGTTGCTTGAGGACAAAAACTGAAGCAGGAGTAGCAGTAAGATGTAAGTGGTAAAAGACAAAGTAATTCAGTAATCAAGAGTTCATCTAGCATAAGGTACTTCTGCCAGTTTCCAGAAAAATGTTCTCTTCAATTGTGCTACTATAGATTATATAGATGTGCTACTATATAGATTAATTCAAAGCTTTTGGCTTAATGTAGGGATTCATATTTTTCCTTGCTGGTCTGAGCTTAGCAAGAAGCTGGTCTTGATGCCAATTACATTTGCTTCTTGTTGCATATACCTTATAAAATAAGGGCCTTGTTACCCTTTTAAAATCATGGCTCAGGCCTGCTACTTTGGCTAAGCAGAAGAGGACTATGGGAAAGTGACTCAGCTGAATTGGACATAGAAAAAAATTACTATAACCATTATGTACTCACATGGTTTATGGTGGTTGGTTTAATTATATTTGTTGTACTTAAATGGAATGTAACTGATAAAGAGTTAACTGCTTAAGAAGGCCTGGTTTTTGCAATAAAGCAGCTCTCCTTTGCACCTGCCTGGAGACTCTGAGTTGCTCAGTTTCTGGCTGTAAAACCAGTGTGACCATATTAAGCACTTCCTGCTCACTGGATTGCAAAGTCAACTGTGATTTGGGGAGGATCAATGTACTAGGGAAAAAAAACATCTGTGCAATTTTGAGTTATAAACTTTCAGGTTGTCTGACTTGTACTGGCCAAGAAACACCTATAAACTGGTGGTCCAAGCAACTCCATTGTTGATAACCTGCTGGCTCAAACCTGCTTCTCTGTTGTCTGAGTGCCCTGTTTGTAGGAGGGGAGTGGCCCATCCCAGGTGCCTGGTACTGTTACTGCTCTTGCACTCTTTGCCCTGATAAAGGGCATCCATCTCCCTAACATTCCTGCTCCAGGAGGACAGCTGTGCTAGAATTCATCCTATGTGACAGAGGCTCCCTGCCTACTCTGCCCTTATGAGCGTCTACAGAGCTGCCTCCAGCTCTGGGGTCCCAGCATGGAAAGGACCTCAACCTGCTGGCAGGAGTCCAGAGGAGGCCATGGAGATGCTCCAAGGGTGGAAGCCCCTCTGCTCTGGAGCCAGGCTGGGAGAGCTGGAGGTGTCCACCTGGAGAAGAGAAGGCCCCTGAGAGATCTTAGAACCGTTTCCAGTGTCTAAAGGGGATCCAAGAGAGATGGAGATGGACTTTAGATAAGGCCCTGGAGTGCCAGGAAAAGGGGGAATGGCCTCACCCTGCCAGAGGGCAGGGTTACATGGGATATTGGGAAGGAATTCCTCCCTGTGAAGGTGGGCAGGCCCTGACACAGGATGCCCAGAGAAGCTGTGTCTGTCCCTGGATCCCTGGAAGTGTCTAAGGCCAGGTTGGATGTGTCTAGGAGCAACCTGGGATAGTGGAAGGTGTCCCTGCCCATGGCAGAGCTGGAATATGATGAGTTTTAAGGTCCCTTCCAACCCAAACCAGCTTCTGTTTCTGCCACTACATCTGTGCTCTGAACCAGTCTCAGCCCCTCCTGACTCAGCTTTACAGAGATGTCTCAGGCTGAAGCTGTGCTTTAGGGATGAGGCTGATGAGTTTGCTCTGTGGGCTGATACAATGCCCAGGGCCCATACTGGGGTACCATGTGATTCCTGTGGGCCTGGGGGATGCTGGGAACATCTGGATGAATTTGTTGGTCTCAGGGGTCCTGGGCTTTGGACCTGATCTCCAGACATCTGTGAGAGTTCAGTCTGGACACATGCAGAGGCCACTTGGAGCATGAATATTTACCTTGTAACCTCCTTGCCCTCCCTGTCTTGCCCTTTCAGCTCAGACTTGAACTGTGCCATGTGAGCCTACATTTTCCATTTGATTTAACAGCCCATGGGGCTGTTTGTACAAGAGCAGATTACAAATCAAAGGGAAGGAATTTGCTCCAGAAAATGCAATGGCAGCACTGGGTCCTACCGAAACCTTCGTCAGATGTAATTAAACAAAGCTTCATATTAGGAAAATGCTTGTACTTGCTGGCTCCCCTAGGCTGAACTGGCTCTTGTTTCCCCATCAATTAACTCTTTTGGGCTCAATCCATGCACAACCAACCAGTGAATCCCCCTGGCAAAGCACAGCAAGCTGCTTTCCTCAGGCACCTCAGCAAGCTCAGCCCTCCAGTCTCCCACAAGAAATGGGAGTGACAGCACCAGCTAATGCAAGACCACAGGAGCCTGAAATAGCACCTTTCATCCCATTTTTAAGTTCCATGACACCAGTAAAGCAACAGTAGTGATGGCAGTTTTCAGCCATCACTTAAAGACACAGGAGATGGAGACAGCTATGACATTGGAGACACTGGGCCCCAAGACTAACTCTCTGCAGCTGATGGAAAGCAGTCAGGGACATGAATTATTAGGTGCAAATGTTATATTTTCCAGCTTTCCAGCACTTAATTTGTCCCTGCAGTTCCACGGTTTTCCCTGTTTAATGGGGGCAGTAGCTCATTGCTACAGCAAGCTGTCCTACTCTTTCTCAGGACCTGCATCCAGGGGATGCTCCAGGGGAAGGCAAAGGCTTCAGGCAAAGCGCTGCTGTTGGGAGCGGGGCAGGAGTGCTTGGGGATGATTTATGAATGCCACCTAGAGAAGGGGATGCTCAACATCTGCCTACAGCTAAGAGGAAAAGGAAGTTGGGAGGAAACACATCTGAAAGTCACTCTGCAGCAAACACCTGAGGGCTGTCAGAGACACCACTGAGAGGCTTGAGGGCTTCCCATTTCCTTCACCAACCTGTAAAATTTGGGTCAAAGAGGGTTGAAAGTTGAAGGATGCAGAAGATCAAAAGGATGACAGTGTTTACAAAGGAAGAACAGGGACCAGAGATGCTCTGGGGAGCAGGCTGGGACCAAAGCAGCCCTGAAGCATTGAAAATAAGTTGGCAGGCAGTGAGAACAAGTCCTTTTTCCTCCCAAAATATAATTTTTTCTTAAAAATTAAACAAAACATGCTTTTTGATAAGTATGTAAAAAAGTAAATGCCACCTTCCTGCCACAGCTCCTCGCTGCTGCTGGGTCTGGCACGTGTTGCTGTGGTGCAGGACTGGGGCTAATAGTGGGAGAATTCAGCAGCAATGGGCTCCAAATGTGAAGTCCAAATAGGCCCCAGGTTCATGCAAGGACTTGAGAGATGGATTTGTTGTGTGACATGAGCACACTGACCCTGATAACCCCTGGGAGGGGGGTCAGGGCCTGCGCTCCCAAAGAGCCCATGTATCCTCCCTGGTTGTTTCCCACTGAAGGAGAGGAGGCAGTGGGTCAGGTCACGGGTTCATCACCAGCCAAGAGAGCAGAAGATAGTCCTCAATTCATTGCAGGCTTGTCTGGGATGTCTTCATCATTTCAACTCATCCACCTCCATATTTCAGTTACTTTTTGTAAACTGGTGGTGCAAAAGCATTTTCTACCTCAGAAACATTTTGCCTTTCTGTGTGGTCTGAGGAAAACCATGTAACCTCTCTGTGACTGTTTACCAGCCACCACAGCAGTGAGCACGGCATTTACCTCATGAGGGGTTGAGAGGCTTAATTATTCCCAGATGGATGGATGCTGCATAAGCGCAAAGTGTTACGATGACTAAATCTTCCTGGAGGTGCCTCGAATATCTCTGATTAGTTTGTTTATCCCTCAGATTCTGCACCATGGGCATGACAAAGATTACAAGGAGCATGTTTAAGCAGGGGCACTGCTGCTGTGCCAGATACCTCCAGGTCAGAAGAAAACAGATAATGGAAAACCAATTAATTTTTTACAGCAAGAAAAACAGCTACAGGATTGGGAAACATTAATTATTTATTGAACTGCTCCCTTTGTAGAAAAAAAAAAAAAGTTTATACATACCTATATCTCTCTACATATAAAATAATCACTTATTGCACATAACAGGTAATGTTCTCATTAATCTGATGCTCAGTAATCTGAGCTCCTGTTTTGATACTGTTTTGATACTGTTCTTTTTTCAAAGGTCAATTAAAATAATGACAGCAAAAATACTTATGAGCGTCAGGAAGAAAAAAACAAGTACAATAATGGCAGGGGGTTGAGTTATGGATTATTTACCTCACAGTGCTTGGTTCTAGTCTCCCTCATATGAAGTGCTGAACTTCTGTGTGTGTCTAAGTCAGTTCCTGGTATCTCTGGATCTTCCCCAAGGTGCAGGTGAGATCTAAGTATCAGAGATGGAGAAAAGCCATGGCAACTTAGCTGCAAGGTGGATACTGGCCATGAGCACATCACTGTTCCAGGGATGGGATGCAAACAATGGATTAAATGGATTTGCTGCAGCCACCTTCCTGCTGGTAATCCTGGAATCCCAGAATTGTTTGGGTTGGAAGGGACCTTAAAACTCATCATATTCCAGCTCTGCCATGGGCAGGGACACCTTCCACTATCCCAGGTTGCTCCTAGACACATCCAACCTGGCCTTAGACACTTCCAGGGATCCAGGGACAGACACAGCTTCTCTGGGCATCCTGTGTCAGGGCCTGCCCACCTTCACAGGGAGGAATTCCTTCCCAATATCCCATGTAACCCTGCCCTCTGGCAGGGTGAGGCCATTCCCCCTTTTCCTGGCACTCCAGGGCCTTATCTAAAGTCCATCTCCATCTCTCTTGGATCCCCTTTAGACGCTGGAAACGGTTCTAAGATCTCTCAGGGGCCTTCTCCAGGTGAACCTTGGTAATTCAGCACTGCTAAATCAGAGCACTGCTAAAAACAGAGCTTAATCACCTCTGATTTCCTGCCTGGATGTACCTTGAGATGCCACTGGTGCCTTCTACAGACCTATGCTGAGCACCTCGTGCCATGGTTCACAGCATGCCCAGAGAAGCTGTGGCAGTCCCATCCCTGGAAGTGTCCAAAGACAGGGTTAATGGGACTTAGTGCAGCCTGAGATAGTGGAAGGTGTTCCTGCCCAGGAGAGGGGGTGGAACTGGGTGGGGCTTTAAGGTCCTTTCCAACCCAAACCATTCTGTGATTCTGAGTCCTGCCCACATATCTGGGATAGGATTAGCTGTGCAAGGTAGATCCCCCGGGGATCTTGTTAGTGTCCTTGTGTACTATATCTAGGTGCTGTCCACAAAATGCAAACTTGGAGGGGCACGGGAAGCAGCATATACTTTAATCGAGATCCAAACTGGAGTTTGCCACATGCACACATGCCTAGGGAGAAGAGCATCTCCAAGCATTTGCCAGGAATGTCCCTGCTGAGAGGAGAGCAAGCAGCAGAACCATGCCAAGTGGCTGGGCACAAGACTGAGGGGAACAGCAATCCCCTACAGACCCCCAGTACCACCCAAGCACCATATATTTCAGAGGACCCCTCACACATTAGGACTTCTTAGGCTATGTGGCAATAACCCTTTTATCCAGGTGTGTGGTGGATTTAGAGGCTCTTTCCCACTGGAACTCTTCTCTGAGCTTCAAGGAGCTGCACTAAGGTCACCTCTCATTCTAACCAGTGAGTCAACAGGTGAGACTCTGATCCCTTCCCATGGAGCTATGTCAACTAGGTTCTGTAGTCAGGGCTGGACCTGTACATAGATAAATTATTTGCAGAAAACCCTTTTTTTCTCCAATGCAAGAATTGAAAAAAACCCAGATTTCCTTCTCTGAGCACCCACTGTAAACACTACAACAAGTTCAGTGCTTCAAAGAGTTCAGGTGTCTGCAGACACCTGTTTGCTATGTTTTTAATCCAAAATTCCACTCTGCATGTTCTCTCACACGCCAAACTCACCATCCTCAGGCCTGCCTATAAGCTCCATGTTATGAGCAGGAGGCTTCTGTCTTACTCTCCTTCACTGTCTGAAAGGGCTTAAACCAATCCTCCCACTGGCACTGATTATTTTTGGCCAAAAGTAACACAATAATTTGTGCAGTAACATGATTAATTATTGATACAGAACTACAGTAATTAACAACCAGCGACAATAATTAGGCACTCCCTCTGATGTGAAATGGGAAAGGACAGCTGGGGTTTTTTCAGTCAACTTGAAGCCCATGAGGATGAAGGTTTCATGAGCAAAGCTAAACACTTTGGCTAACTTAGAAACAAGCATGGCTTCTGAATTTTTGGAAACCAGGCCCACATTTTGGCATGGTGTCTCTGATCATGGGAATTTCAGGTTTCCTTCCTCTCCAATCAGGATGTGCAAAAGCCAAGGGAATGCCCTGAAACTCATCATCTGTTTTGCAGACACACTGAGATTGTTTGATTTGAGCCTGGTTTGACTTTGTGGCAAAGTTGCCAGGAGGTGGAGAAAATAAAACAGGAGGAATTTCTGATGGCTCTTCACCATGAGTCTTCCCAGTTCTGTCTTCACTTCCCTTGCAGTTATGCAGCAACAGGTTTTCCTCTGTGGCTTTCTTAATGCACTGCCAGGAGCAGGACTGTCCTAAGCATGGAGTCCCTGTGACCACCTGCCTGTCACCCTCTGTTACACGGAGATTTTGCAATTTATAGCACCATGTTCTCCTATGTGTGGCCAATCTGTTTTCCAATGTCCTCACTGCAAGGCAGGGAACCTGTCCACTCTCAAACCAGACAACCAGACCAAGCTCACAACAGCTCCTTCCAACAGTGTCTGGGCAAAGTCCACCCTGTGCTGTTGGCCAGGGTCAACAAAAAAGCCAACAAGGAGTTATTTTATCATCATGAGGCTCTGGATTACCCCAACAACTGGTAGGGCATTCAAAAGACTCCCACCAGACTTTTTTTAGGGAAAAAGGTAGAAACCAGGAGGAAGCTGTGTCCCATAAGAAAAAGGAATTAAATGTCAGACTAAGGTCAGATTAATCTCCTAGGATTCCCCTGCAGGGAGAAGCAAGTCAGTCAGAGCAGTCCTGGTCTTGATACAGTCCTGGGGCTTCCAAGGAAACAGCAAGACACCAAAGTTTGATTCTTAAAAGCTTCAGAGAGAAAAGGGGGGAGAGGAGATAATGACGATGATGATGATGATGATGATGATAATAATAATAATAATAATAATAATAATAATAATGAAAATGCCTCAGGGTGATTTCATAAGATTAATAGGTAATGTAGTCAATTATATAGGCTTATTTCATTTCAGCAAAGCGCAGGTGGTGAGCTACATCTCCTCACAGGTGCTTTTCTAATTAGCTGTACGTCTTCTAGGTGAATAAATGGCTGAGTGCCAAAGCTCCATGCCACTGGCAACAGACTAATCCAAACTAATCCCAAGGACTCATCTTGCTTCATGGTAAAGCAAGTAGACTCTATTTTATTTATTATCTCTTGAAAGATCTCTCCTCTTCTTGGAAAAACAAGGAGGACTATTTCACAGAGGAGGCCATAAACGCACTTCACTTGGCATTTGATAAGGGCTGGAAGACTATTTCTGCCTGGATCCAGTTGCTTATTACCATTATGTAATAGCAGATGAATATCCTGTTCTGCATTAGCTAAATGTTTTCTTTTAATAATCAACTCATATCCACATAATAGGGCAGTTTATGCAATCGGCTGCCTCATGAGCTCTTCGGGGAGACATCTGTATTTCAGCATTGTTAATTGCCACCATTGTATCATTAAAATGTATTTATTCACATTTGTTATTACAATTGGGTGAGTCCTATGCTTAGCAAAGGGGCCGGCTGGTAAAATCGCCTGGTGTAGGCATGGTGTGGGCAGGAATTACCCCAGATATCCCCACACACACACATACACCAGCATCCAGCAGGCACTTTGGGCTTGATGTGACGCCTTGCTCCTCCCAAAGCATGGATGATGATGTGGGTACAGAGCAGATGGGCGGGAGAGATGGGAGTCAGCCATCCCTGCTGACATGGCTGTTCATGTTACATTCAATCCCAGCAGAAACATCCATGTTTATCCTGTAGGATGGATTTTCTGGAGCATGACTACCAACCTTTTGATTTTTGGAGGTCAGACACTGGGAATTCTCACAATGGCAGTTCAGTGTTGAGGGTGCAGCAACTCCCTGATATTTCACCTGAGGAGAGGTCTGAAAATGCTCCGTTTTGACCTGATACAGGGAATTTTACAATGCACCCACATCTTTGGATATTCTTTACCAGACCTCTGCCGTTTCTCAGCAGACAAAAAGGATGGTTTTCTTCACAGATTTCCAAAGGAGTTAATTTATCCTATGACTAAGCAAGTTGCTACCAGAGTGTCTCAGAGGACCTTTAGTCCCTAATTCCCATTCATTTTCCTCAAATGTCAATCCCTTACACCACAGACCACTTGCTCAATGTTGAAACCCTCATGTTGGAACCACAGTGCTTGGGGTTGGAATTAGATTCTCTTTGAGGTTCCTTCCCACTCACTGCAATCTAGGATTCTGTGTTGGTCACTAAAACCCCTTAAATTCTCCTTCTCTTGGGGTTTACCCAAGCACCAGCTCTGGGTCACCTGAAAATCCCCAAGGACTCTACCCAACTTTGGACACTCCTGGAAGTCTCTTCAGTTCTTGGAGAACCCTTTAAAAAATCCAGCCACCTCCCCATGCTTTTAAAATGATGACCTCAGGCTGGTGGGGAAGAGGAGGCTGTCAGATAAGGCTGCCTGACATCATCCGGATCTGGTCCAGGACCATCAGACACCTGTTGAGCCTCTCAGTGTAATTCCACAGCAGCTGCTGCCCTAATCCACAAGTGCACAAGCGGGAACATGAGTTGTTTGCATCACTTGCCTCCAACATTGTTCTCTGGAGTGTTTGAAAAAGGCCTAATGAAAAGTGACTCAGAAATAACTGACAAGTGCCAGCCTCACCTTTTTATTATTTCATCAAAATGGGAGAGACAGTGAAGGAGAAGAGTCAACCTTCTCTGTAAGATCCACTGTCCCAACTTGCCCACAACTTGCAGGCTGAGTGAAATGTTGACACAGGTTTGATAGGGCTGCTTGATTTATGAACAGCTCAAAGGAGGGGGAAAGAAAGGGAGAAGAATGAAACATTATAAATCAATGAGTAACATCCATAACCCTGAAGTGCTTGTTGTAAACAATACAAAACACCAGCCTAATTTTTATAAGTGTAATTTACAACAAGCAATTCATTCCAAATGAGAGAATTTAAAAGGGAAAAAAATGTCACTTGTTAGAATATCATTAATTCAATCAAATGAGAACTAAGCCAGCCATTGTTCCTAATGGTGGAAAATTTCATGGGAGCTAATTGCTCCGCTGTGGTGCCTCTCAGGATGTCTGCACTGAGGCCTGTTGGTGCTGGAGGAGAACCAGGCTGGAAGCTGGAGTGGTGAGGGCACTGCCAGAGCCTCAGCTCTGCCCAGTCCTTGGGACAACTCTGGGTACCACCCTGCCTGGCTGAAAACCTGCTCCTGGGTGTGCTGCTGGCTTTATTCCAGCATGTCCCAGCTTGCTTTCTCTCCAGTGACTTCTCCAGAACCTGGAGAAACATGTCCATGTAATGATCAAACCTCTTGGGCAGTGAGGGCATCAGGATAATATCAGGACAGCTAACTTCCAGCACAACCTGAGTACTGTGGGAAAAGCCAAGGGCGCTCAGCCTGTTCCCAGATTCAGTTCTTCCCAGTCTTACAGCTGGGGGGTACTTTGCAGATGCATCTGTGCTTTGCAGCTCAACAAACCCTGCTGACGTGGGAATTAAAACTCATGTGGCAAGGAGATGACATAAAGTAAATCCAGATAATTCTCCTGTTACCACTACTCACTATCAACCAAAGCTTCTCCAAATGGTATTCCCCACCTTCAGTGCTCAAAGCTGGAAGATTAAAGCAGTAAATAGTGCCATGGAGAAACAAACCCAAAACTATTTTCCATGTTGTGTGACACAGAATAAGAAATGGCCTCTTCTCATCCCAAAGACCTTTTAGCGCAGAGAGCAAAGCAAGAGATGGAAAGAAAAAGGATCTTTTCATTCAGACTATCATGCCAGACATGAACCAGTGGTCAGGGAAGTTACTGTCTCAGCTGTGATTTAAATGAATCTCTTTTAATTTGTGCCACAGCACATTTTACAAAAGTACATCACAGGACTTTGGACAGTGGTGTGTGAGATGGGACCATCATCCCATCATCCTCTCCAAAAAACTGTGTCCATTTACACCATGGCAGGATTCAAGTGACATGGTTTGCACAAGCACAAATCAAACTCCAACTGAATTCCTAACCCACAGCCTTGCTCACAAGAACATCTTTGTGTTTATTCCCAACATTTCCACAACAAAGCTCATCTCTCCTGGCCTGCTGTTTGCCTTCAGGTGATTAACAGGTTCCAGAGTGCTTGGGGATGGAAAGTTCTCCATCTATAAATAAATGGATCTAACAGAGATATAATGAGACTGTAATTAATTAATGTTTGCAGAATGCTGTGAGAGGCACAATGAAATGCACTCACGAAATTCAGATATTAAGGGAGAAGGTATATTATTGTTGGCATTCCAGGGAGCATTAGCACAACTCTTTGAGCTCTATCTTCTCACCTTCCCTGCTGTTTCACAAATGTTATCCTCCCAAAGGGAAGTGGGGTGTGAAACCTGATGATTTGCTTGCCAGCAAACTGCTCATTCATTAAGGGAGGTAATGACGGAGCTGCATGAGGACACAGAGGGTGGTGCTGGGGTACAGAATGCTGGGTATGCAGAGCTCAGGTGCATGGCAGGACCTGGTCTTGACTATGGGATAAACACATGTCCCGACCAGAGCTCTCCCACTTTAAAATTAATCCTCAGGTGAGCAAGAAATGCCTTACCAGGGGCATTACTGATCTTTGCCAGAGACATCTTTGCTTCTAAATCTGCAATTCATCTTCAAGCAGCAAATTCAGCATCAAATTTTAGGGGTTTGGCTCTTTTGTCCCTGAATCCCTGTTTAATACCTGCAAGCTGCAGGCACTGCAAGTGATTTACATAGGTCCCTAAAGTTTGGACAGCCTCAGTACACAGAATTCCAGTGTGGTATGGGTTGGAAGAGATCTTTTAAAGCTCATCCAGTCCCACCCCCTGTCATGGCCATGTCCACTAGACCAGGTTGCTCTAAGCAAATCATAGAGGCACAAGTTAAAATTGAAGATTTCCTACAAACAGCTAAGACTAGATATTTGTTTCACCAGGAATAACTGGAGAGTGGATGAATGCACTCTTAGCAGGTACATGGACCATGTGCACCTTACACACATACACAAATACACACATATTAACACTGAAGGTGGGGGCAGCTGTGACCTCTGAAGGGCCTGGAAAGCAAACTAAATCTGCTTCCACTGTGTCTTGGAGGGAAGGAACTGACACAGCAAGTTGCATTATAGTGCATATCTGCACTTCACAGATTGAGCAATGACATTTGCTTTTTTGGTAAGCTCTTAAATGCTTTTAAAGAGGTGAAACATGATACATCTAAAACAAGAGCTTAGAGTCATCAACTCTAAAGCCATGCTCTCAATTACACTTACAAACAGCATTTTCCTTCACAGAATTGGAAGCAGTCCTTGTAATCCCTTGGCCATTGCAGCACAGCAATCCCATGCCTGCATGCAGGGTGGGAGATCAGTTGGATGAGCGAACTGCACAGACATAACTTGAGAATGCACCAGAAATGCTGTTGGCAAAAGAGGGAAGACTGCTCCAAGAGATGCGCTGGCCACAGAGCCTGCTCATGCCCATTGCTGGATATCAGGGAGCTCCTCTGCCAGTCTGATCATGCTCTGCTAGCCCTCATCCCTCCCCTGCTGTATTTGGAAGGGGAAAAAGTTAGGAAGGCAAGGAGAAACCCCTCCAGAAAAATGAAACATTTCATAGTGCCAAAGACTTTACCAAGCTGCAAAACTTTCAGTTCATCTTCCTAGTGAAAAGGATGGGAAAGGAGACCTTCTTCTCCTTTTTATAAAGCCTTTATTGATCAGCCTGCTTGGGGGCCCAAGAGGTCACACTCCCAACACTGTTCCCTATGGACAAGAAGAAGGAGAAAGTGCAAGCAGCTTTGCCAAAAAGCAGAGCTGGGGTGTCCAACCTCACAGGAGTCCTATAGAAGACCTTTCTTATTTTGGCTTGCTGCAAGTCCAGGGGGTGACTGTAAGAGGGTCCTGTCTCTGTCATGTGACACAATCAAATGGCTTTGCAAGGTAGCTTGGTGTCCTGTCAGTCCTCCGGTGTGGTCCTGTGAGTTGTCGTATGATGGCTCGCTGGCTCTAGGGGTCCACATGTGGTGGTCTCACTTGCTGTTGTGGCTCAGACTCCTGGGAGTTGGCATGGTTAGCATACCGGGTGGAGCCATTTGTTGCCATGTGGAAGTATAGGGGAGCAGTGGAGGCAGGGTCTGGCTGAACTAGGAACAAGGAGCACAGGGTACAGCAGCTTGGGACAGGGGCACAAGGTAAGGGGTTTCTATTAATTTACAAACAGTAACTGTCCAACAAGAAACATGGCTAACAAGATTTTAATTGTTCTTAACACTAGCACTGGTACAATGAGACTTGGAGCAACGTGCTCTAATGGAAGAAGTCCTTGCCCATGGCAGGGGGGTTGGAACTGGATGGTCTTTTAAGTTCCCTTCCAACCCAAATTGTTCTAGGGTTCTATATACTGGGAGGGAGCAGAGGAGCTCAACAGACATGGTGCGAGGACCAGGGAACATAAACTATGCAAAGAAATGGAAGAAACTAATTTCCACTGGTCCTCCATTGCAGAGCATGAAGCTGCAACAAACCCAACACCACAACCTGACTGCCAGAAGAAATCTCTCCCATCCTGCCTGCCATGGCAAAGTTTGCATGGGTGCGATAGATTGGCATTTAAGAAAAAAGGGAAACGGCTAAGGAAATTAAGGCTGCTGGAGGCCGATGGGAGTGTTTTTTCTTGGCAAATAGCTGGCTACTTTTGAGAATTGACAGTAGTTTTTACTGCTGAAAAGTGAGATTAAGTTGTGAACATTACGCTTTAGAACTTAAATCCGGGAATTTCTCTTTCTCTTTGGTTTCCGGTATTGAAAGGTAACAGAGCTGGCCAGGCTGTGCGGCCCGGCCGGGGGCTGGGCTGGGCCTGCCGCAGCTCCCGGCCGGGACATGGGGCCTGCGGGGCTCCCCCCGGGCCAAGGCCGGGCCGGGGGCTGGGCTGGGCCTGCCGCAGCTCCCGGCCGGGACATGGGGCCTGCGGGGCTCCCCCCGGGCCAAGGCCGGGCCGGGGGCTGGGCTGGGCCTGCCGCAGCTCCCGGCCGGGACATGGGGCCTGCGGGGCTCCCCCCGGGCCAAGGCCGGGCCGGGGGCTGGGCTGGGCCTGCCGCAGCTCCCGGCCGGGACATGGGGCCTGCGGGGCTCCCCCCGGGCCAAGGCCGGGCCGGGGGCTGCTGCAGCCTTTCGGGAAGCTTCTCGGGGTGCCTGAAGCTTTTTCCAGGGGAGTTCTCGGCTTTAAGCGCCGCTGAACTGAAACTCGGCACTTTGAATACTTGCTGCGGTTTGAGCCAGATTTTAACTCTTTCACTACTTAGATGAGACTTGCAGATTAATCTTGTTTTTAGAGAGAAAGGCAGAGAGAGTGATCAGCATGTAAAGAGACAACATAAACTACTAAAGACTGAAGAAAGGAATTAAGCTTCAGATGAGGAGAGAAATAAAGAAATGTTTTAATAGGCTGAAATATTCTTGTGTTAAAGCTATGAGGATGGACAATAATGTTCTGGAAAAACTTTTAATTCATGAAAGTATTTTGGGGAGAATGGAGTACTTCAAAGTGTGGATTTAAGCAAATGGTGAAGTAGTTGTGATCCTATGAGATGCTGAAACAGAAAAGGAGAAGTGAGAGTTGTTGAAGGTTCGTGGCCTTTAACAAAGAGAAACAAAGAGAAAACTTCTCTTTTCAGAAATGATCACAGACACAGATGAAGAGATTTTTGTCTTTGAATAACTCATCTTTAAAATGACACGTCTTGAATTATGGCTCACGAACACACTTTAGAGTAGTGTGAAATGGGAGAAAATGACCGATGGCAGAGTTTTCCAGGTGGCTGGCATCAGAGAAATAATGAAAAGAAGCCATGAAAAAGTGGTTTTCTTGTGAAAGACTCCATAGATTGAGAAAAGCAAACTTAATTTTCTCTACAAAGATTGATGAAAAGACAATAGCAAAGTGGAGACTATTTTAAACACTAGGTTTTGTCTCTATGTTGTCAATTAAACAAGGGAATAGTTGAGTAGTGGGGAAAAAGGCTTCCTGGAGGTTTTATTCTGGTTTCTTATTCTTGTAGTTTTGTTACTAAACTTTCTTTATTCCTTCTAAGTTTTAAGCCTGTTTTACCCTTCTTCTAATCCATATCTCACAGCAAGAAATGAGTAAGTTTTCTAGTAATTTTTTAGCTAATGCTTTAAAACCACAACAGTGGGAAACCAGAGAATGTAAGAGCTGCAAGAGCTTTGTGGCTGCCACAACTCAAACGATGGATTAGGATGTGTAACACTTGTGGAGGACACTTGGCTGCACCTGGCCAGCCTGGAATAGCAAAGTAATCCCCAAATCCATGTCTGAACAAGCTTCATGGAGCCCTGTGTGGACAACTATACCTTTTGCCCCTGAACAGTCTCTTACCTAAATTTCTCCTCCTCACATAGGTCTCACCTACCCAAACAAGCCTGACTTGGCAGTCCAGCTGCCGGAGGAAGAGTGGAAGACAGCTTGATTGCCAATATTTAATCATAATTTGGGATCCAGAAAGCTACTTATCTTAGAAATTGCTTAATAATGCACTTAGTGCATGAAGTATTATATGTATAATTAAATACAGAGTTACATGGAGGGAGATAAGGATCCTGTGCAAACGGACAAGGAGGAAGATAATTGAGATTAGGGCTTCTGTTCTGCCAGCTCCTCACCTAGATCACTGATCACTGTGAACACTGCCCCAACATGTGTGCCTGGAAAGAGAAAGACTTGGAAGGTGAGAAGGGAGAGGGGGAAAGTCACTCCCTCTTTCCCTATCTGTCCCCACTCTTCCATTTCTATGAACGGTGCCCACAAAATCCACAGGAAGCCCTGGAGTGCAACAGGGAAATTGGCACACAGGAACAATGAAGCCCCGGGGTGTGAATTATTTAGTGCTGTGGAAGAACAATGAAGCTCTGTGAGGTATTTAGTCCAGCCTCAAGTTGGAAAGCACAGGCGAGGTGTGACACGCACAGGGAATGAGTTGTGCCCAACCTCCAGCAGCCCCAAATTGCTGCTTTGACTCATGGGATGAAAAAAAATATCTGTTGTGATATTGAACCCACCCTGAAGATTTGCACAGGAGCTCAGTGTCAACCTGTAGTTGAGCATTTCACCCCTTTTAAGAAGAGGTGACATAGAAATATAGAACAGTTTGGGTTGGAGACGACATTAAAGCCCATCCTGTTTTATTCTCTCCCCTGGTCAGGAACACCTTGCACTATTCCAGGTTGCAAAAAGCCCTGTCCAGCCTGGCCTTGGACACTTCCAGGGATGGGGCAGCTGCAGCTTCTTTAGGCAACCTGTACTAGGGCCTTACCACCCTCACAGAGAAGAATGTCTTCCCTATATTCCACCTAACTCTGTCCTCTGGCACTTTAAATGCAGCACCCCAAGTCCTGCTGCCTTTGAGTCGAACTGGTGGGTTGCAGGAGTTTTAACATCCCTTCCTGAGGAGAGAGGAAATGCCACCAGGGATTATTTATTTTGTTGCTTTGCTGGCAGGGGATGTGGAGCAAACAAGAAAAAAAGACAGGAAAAGACCAGGAAAATGGAGGAGAATACAAATGAGAGTGCGGGTTCTAGCATGACATTTCTGCTGCAGAATCACCTGCATTTCTGCAGTGATGCTGCCATGATTTGTGATGACATTGCTCAGATCGTGGCAGGAAGGGGTTCTCATCACATCCCAGTTCTTGGAGTTACATGAGCATTAGTAGCACTATGAGTTATGGTATTTCTTGTGGAACCCATAAAGCCTTAGAGACCCTCTGTGCCAAGCACTGAGACAACACAAACCCAAACAAGTAAATCCCTCTTCAGAGGAGGAGCACTGAAGGAGCAGACAGCCTTCACATCTGCAAGGAGAGAGAATGAAAGGAAAAAAACAGTTGTTGCTCACAATTATTTTCCCATCTTTTGTGCCCATGGGAAAAAAAATAGAAAATGTGCCTGGAACAGCACAAGAAACAGTGAAAATGCAGGAAACAACCTGAAACTTATTTTGCCAAGCCCTGTATTGTCTGTTCCTCAATATTAGGATGTGTGTCAATCAACACCTCCTAATTACAACATCCAGCTGCAACATCATAAGGTGAGCAGTGAACCTGAGAGAAAAGCTCTTCAAACACAGAGGCTCTTGGCCAGCCTCCCCACGCATCCCCAAGAGTGGTTTGGGTTGAAAGGGGCCTTAAAGCCCATCCAGTTCCACCCCCTGCCATGGGCAGGGACGCTTTCTACTAGACCAGGTTGCTCCAAGACCTGTCCAACCTGGCCTGCAGAAACATTTCAAAAGCCAGAGGATTGTGCATCTTTTCCTCACCCAAGAACACTGAAAGCAAAAAAATCAAGGGAAGAGGAAAATGGTTCAAGACCCCTTGGGAAGACAAGCAGTAAGTGAGCACCAGACTTGTACAACAAACACATCAAGGAACAAAACAAAGGTGTAAGAGAGGAAGGAGAAAATATTTATTTTCCTTTTTTTCTAGAGTTCTTTTTTCCCTTTCAGGCAAATAATATTTATGCCGTGGGGCTTTGACAGTCCTCTGGAAAACAGACAAAGCCTTTTTGTTCCCACTTGCCTCCCAGGTGGGAGGACTGGTCGAACAGCTCAGAGGAATGAGGGTGAAAACCAACGACCCAGAGCTGCTATTTAAAAGGAGAGGAGGAATGAGGAGCAGGGCAGGAGGGCCAAAGCTCTGCAAGGGAAGGAAGAGGAGAGCTCCAGAGCCAGGATTCCTGGATGTGTCCCTTCCAAAACAGTCCACTCTAATTTGGAACAGCATTGCATCCCTCCTGACTCCAAAAGACCTGCATTGCCTGAAAACCCACTCCTGAGCCACCAACTAAAATTTTTCTACAAACATCATTGGGTCAGGATTTCACTTGCACAACAAATTCCTGGGAATTTCTAATGGTGGACTTTAAGCCCTGTTAAATCACAGTGATCTTCAGGAAATCTTGAGTGACGGCATTGGTTCCTTCCCACTAGGCATTTAGGACACGATAAATTTGGTCTGAACTTAAGCTTCCTCCCACGGGGAGCTCAGCAAGCCAAAAAGCACTTCTAAGACAAATTCAGAGTGATGTAATGGATATGTGACTAAAGTAGTGGGGTTTAGGTAAACCTTAATCCTTAATAAATTACGGATCATTTGTATGTAAGGGGTTATAAAGACTATCTGGATACTTTTAATAACTAAATGGACGAGTGAGAAGAAGAAAGAAGAGATGAGGAAATCAATTAGATGTAAATTTAAATAGGACACCATCTTAACAGTGCCTAGAATTGCTCATTATTTTGGGAAATGCTGGTCTGATGGAATTAAAATGCTCTGTGGGAAGAGAACAGGTTTTTCAAACATGGGAGAGTTTGGAGGTGGACAGAAGGAAACAAGTAACTGGCTTAGAGGTGAAGTTCTTCCTTTTGTGGGGAAAAGAAGAAGATCATAATATGAAAGTTAAGTATTTTGAAGGGCTCAGATTGATCCTTTTTCAACATTTGAGACTTTTTCTACGTCAGTGGCTTTTAAGAAAATTATAGCTAATGACTTTATCAGCAAAGCATTGACTTATCAACAAGGACTTCTGATTGAAAACTTCTGATAAAAAATCAGGGCTGTTAACACTGAGCATTCATTTTTATAGAAAGGACATTTCAATTTTTTTTTTCATCTTGATTGCTCATTAATTCTCAAATGCAACATAATTGAATTATCGCAGACTCCCAGCATTCTCACACCAAGTGGGATGTCTAGACCATAAATGGTCATGGGCTGTTTGCCCCAGCAAACACCCACTAACGAAAGGTTTTCCACTCATTAATCCACCCCAAAGTCGCTATGCACAGCGGGGGATTTACTGTAACCTAGACAGGACATCACAAAGAGGTTTGGAGGATTTGGGATGTGCCACTCAACATTTGACTTTCACCCTCGGCATCTCAGGCACCCGTCTGAACCAGGTTGGTCACCCCATCATTCTGCAGGAAAGTTGCTCTGAGCCACTGGCCCTTCTGAGACTAGCAGGAAAATAACCACAGGATTTTCAAAAGCATCAGAGTTTGCCTTCTGAACATGGTATCACACTCAAAATCCTGGAATAGTTTGTGCTAGAAGGGATCTTAAATCTCATCCAGTTCCACCTCCTGCCATGGGCAGGTGTCGCTATCCAGCTCCCCGATGGGACCCCTCTGTCCCACCCCCCGTGGAGCCTGCTCGTCTCTGGGCACAGGCGGCGGAGGGGGTCCTGGAGTGGATACAACACGGACTCAAAGTATCTAGACACAGGAGGCTCAAACTTGCTGGAATAATCCCGGGTTTATTGTCTGTCGTCCATCCGGGGCAAGAGAGAGAGCGAAATGCTCTGGATCTTATCTCTTATACCAGGGGGCAGGGGTGATTAGGGGATGCAGGGAGGTCACAGCCAATGGGAAGGGGGGGAGGGAAAGAAGGTTTTCAGGTAGGAACTAACATTACACAAACCAGAGGTGTGTTTTACCCTTGGGAGGTACCAAGATTTCTAGATGCACTACAACAGGCAGGGACACCTTCCACTGTCCCAGGCTGCTCCAAGCCCTGTCCAACCTGGCCTTGGACACTTCCAGGGATCCAGGGGCAGCCACAGCTGCTCTGGGCACCCTGTGCCAGGGCCTACCCACCCTCACAGGGAAGAAATTCTTCCCAATATCCCATCTATCCCTGCCCTCTGGCAGGGTGAAACCATTCCCCCTTGTCCTGTCCTTCCAGGTACTTGTCCAATGTCCATCTCCATCTCTCTTGGATCCCCTTCAGGCCCTGGAAGGGGCTCTAAATTTTCTGTGGAGTTTTCTCTTCTCCAGGCTGGACAATCCGTGCTCCAGCAGCTCCACATCCCCCTGCTGTTTGCGGTTGCAGTGTTGAATTCAGCTCTGCAGGAGGGGGTCTCCCCAGAGCAGATGGGCAGAAACCCCCCTTCATGTGCTGCCCATGCTGTGGGATGAGTTCAAGTCATGGTTGGATTTCTGGGGTCACATGAAGTCCGTCACCCACCAACACCCCGCTCCTTCATGTTGCTTTCAAAATCTGCCGCTTTCCTTACATGTTATAAATCTCCTTTTTCCTTCCTGGCTGCCCCTTCTGCCACTGCCAGGGTTGGGGAACCCACCATCAACACAGACATTGACACTCCCAGGAAGGACAGAGTCAGCATCCCTCCCTCCCTCCCTCCCTCCCTCCCTCCCTCCCTCCCTCCCTCCCTCCCTCCCTCCCTCCCTCCCTCCCTCCCTCCCTCCCTCCCTCCCTCCCTCCCTCCCTCCCTCCCTCCCTCCCTCCCTCCCTCCCTCCCTCCCTCCCTCCCTCCCTCTAATCTTTCATGACCCCATGGTACGTTTTAGCAGGTGATGGATCCGGGGGCGGATAATTCTGCTTTCTGGTTAATTAATCCAGTGCTACAAGAGAAATGAGAGTCTAATGCCCAGTCTTAATCCCCCTGCAATAATATTGCATTCCGCCTTCCAAGGCAGGGCCACTTGCTGGGGTGCAACTGGGGTATTTCGAATCACAGAGGCTGCTGGTTCCTAGTGCTGTTCCTACTGCTTGTGCTTTATTTGCCATAATTTGATATGTTATCTGCCCCATACACTTGATGTAAGCTCAAAATATTGTTTCACAACATTAGTTAAAAAGCATTGACACCGAATGCTTGGTTCACATGCTCCAATGTGATTTACGGGTTGTGTTTAATTACCTGACAACTGTGATTTACCACATATACCTGGTAGGTACCCTGTGGATTTAGATCAATTAATGTTTGGTAGCTTTAATGTACCTCACTGGGGAAGGAGGGAGGGTATCTCATGAACACTAAACTCCACACACATGAAAAAGAAAAAGATATTTCAGGCATCTAAACTGCAAACAAGATAATGTGACTGGGGTAGAGTCCTACAGCAGCTGTTTGTGGAGCATTGCTTCATTAAGGATCTTGGTGACTTTTCATGGAAGGTTTAACTAATTAGTTGAGTAGGCCCTCAATAAACAAGACACCAAGTTATGTTTAGCTTTAATTACACAGTAGCCCTGTTCAGTTGCTCAAAGTCAGACATGTGTTTAAGTGTTTTGCTGATTTAGGGTCAGTGTGAATACACAACTCCTGTAAGCAACTAGGAAGCTGTGCTGACATTGATTTAATGAATGCAGATTTGCAGCTGGGGAAAAAAATGTCCTGAAAAATAAAGAACAAAGAAAGCAGCTGGAGCCTTGGCTCAGAAGGGGCACTGTGAGAGGCACCTCCTGTTGTTGATCCCAGTCACTTTATCAGGATAATATTCACATTTGGGGAGAGAGGCAGCTCGCTCTGGCATATGCCCTGGTACAGTAAGATTTCCTGTTCCAGGAAGGGAAGGTTATTATCCTCGAAGGATGGAGAATTTTGCCAGGTGTCCTCTTACTAGCTTTGTCCCATCACAGTCCTCCTGTTTGTCCCTCTCCTTCCCTCTTCCCCTCTTGTCCTCACCACAGGCTCTATGTTCTCACACTCACATTCTCTCCTGCTCCTATTTCCACCTCCTTCTAGTCCCTTCTTTCCAGCACAGCAGTTTTAAGTGCAGAGCTCTCTCAACCCCAAAATCCAACTACTCCTTCAAGTGTATACTCCTCCATCTCACATTGCAAATAGCAATTTACTCCTGATTTTCACCCACCCCTTTCCTTCCCTGGGAGCCCTGGGAGCTAGTGAGGCACACCCCGTGTCATAACACTGTCTGTTCTACACCCAGCTGCATGAATACCCTGTATCCTTTTTCCCTTTACACAGGTGTTGGGTCCTAAATCCAGCCAGGACAGAGGGAATGGGTTCCTCTCACCACTGCAGATAAATCTTCCTTGTCACTCCTCCACCTACTGTCACTAAAGGACCTGTGTGCTGAAGTAATCCATTCCCCACTCCAGCACAAAGTCTGAACCTTTCATAGAAGAATCCATTCCCAATCCCTTTCATATTTTTTCTCATATTCTATTCTTTTGACCCATATCTGTCCTGGATTTTCCTTTTAGGTGATCTTTCCAGCTCCTCACCTTCCCTTTATCTTCAGTGGCTCTCACTTACTTCTCTGCTTCATTTTTCCCTATTATTTCCCCCTAGTCCAAGCACACCCTAATTTATATCCCTTCTTCTTTCCAGCTCCTACCATTCTCAGCTCCTTCTCATTCAAAACCTCCTTGAACACACCTTTGGCAATTGCTGCCCCAGCTCCTCTCTTCCCTCCTCTGCCATTTGCCCTCCTCTTCCTGGCATAAAGTATTTCAATCCCATTAAATCAACATTTCCCAAAGCAAAGAGGGTCAGTATTCAGGTGGAAATTTTATTTTAAAAATAAACATCTTTGCTGTCCAGATGAATACATATTACCTAATTGTTTCCCAGCTACTCTGTTTATGTAACCTTGAAACTATTTTGTACAATCCTTTAGTTCTGACAATTCAAGATTTGTTACGAACTAATATTTTAGAGTCAAAATAACTCAGAGGTACAAGAGATTGTTACAGATCACTCAGAAAATCTGTACAGGGAGAAGCAACATTTGTAATTTGTATTTTTTTAAGAGGAAGGGCTTTCCTGGGTAACCTTGTCTTCAACCCTTGAGTAAAGCAAACCCACTCCCTTTCCAATTTGATGGCCTTTAGGAAGTTGAAAATATACACATGGATACACACGTATTGTCTTTCTACCTGGCATTTCTATGTGAATAAAGGGCTTTGAGCCAAAACCAATCAGATGAAATCTTTCAGGAGCTTTTACAATGTCACGTACTTGTGCGAATCATGTTTATAGCAACAGACACCACAACAGAGCTCTGTGCTCAGTCAGAGCAGGCAACCTCCTACAGCTGTTTTGTGCCTGTATTTACATGTGGCACCAGGCGAGACATCACCTGGCACAGGTGAGGAACTCAGAGGGGTGGGGGAATCATTGCTCTTCACTCACCCCCCCACCCTGAGACCCCAAACAGGCCATGGACACGTCTGCAGGAGCAGATGGGGTGGCACGGCTGTCACACAAACCAAACATGATGGTTTAGGATAAGAGGAAACCGCCTGAAGTTGTGCCAGGAAAGATTCAGGTAACATCTTAGGAAATATTTCTTCCCCAGAAGTGCTGTCCAGCCCTGGCACAGCTGCCAGTGTGGATTGGCAGTGCTGGGGATTGGTCGAGCTTGATGATCCCCAGAGATTTTTCCAACGAAATAATTCCATGATTCTTTGCTTTTGGGTCCTCTTGTAGCAAACCGCTGGGCTGCTGCACCAATTTCTCCCTTCTCTATGAAGGAGAGTAACCAAGACTTAATCATGTCACTGAGGCTGCTGCGAACTATCAGGGATCTGGAAATCTTGGAGCATAAGATCCAGCCCCAGAAGGAAATATTACTGTGCATGACGGTGTGTAACCACCTTGGTGAGGAGTTGCCCAATGTTGGTATGGAGAAATTGTCTTTCAGGTTGTGTTAATATAAAGGAGAAAAAGACACTTCTTTTAGAATGCAAATGTTCCTACCAAAGTAATTATTCCAGAATAACTAATCTGATAAAATAACCAAAACCAGACAACTTCTGTGTCCTGGAAGGATGGAGTTACATAGTTTTTGGGGATTCCCAGCCATGTTGTTGGCTGTTTTGCCAGACAGCACCTAAAATGGTGGCCTTCCAGCAAGCTGGGCCAGACAGAAACATAAATAATAGCTTTGAGGATGAGATGGAATGATTAATTTGAATTCTCTTTCTCAGCAAATGGGCTGGAATGATAAAGCAAAAGCATTTTAACCATAAACACCTTCCTACAGACAGTGGGAATTTTACCCAATATATTGATTTCTTCAAGGAATAAATGACCTGCTTTAATGTTTCTATTTGTCAATAGAAATTACTTTCCAAGAAGCTGAGTAGAGTCTATTTTTTTCTCAAAGGACAAGTCCTTTCCCTTTTGCACCTTTCAGCGAGGCAGAAGGTGGAACCTTCACCTTCAGCCAGGGGTGAGTGCTGCCAATGCAGATGTCTGTCAACAGGTAAAATGAACCCCCAGGCAGTGCAGGCTGATGGGAGCTCAGCTCCAGGCTTTAAAATGGGATGGAAAAGTGTCCGGATTGCATGGGGGAGCTTGGGAAAGACAAGCGTGATTTATTACACTCAATCACACAAATAAAGGTAAGTGAGTGACTCAAGCATGTGCTTGCCTTCACAGGGGTCAGCGCAGCAGAGAGGCACATCCCTCTTCCCACCTGGTGGAAAACTGCCCCAGGGAATCCTCCCAGGATACAGTTACTGATCTGGGGAACATCACTTTAAGCCAATGTGTTTCATTTCCAGTCCTCTGGGATTCCAGATGAACAATCAAAAGGGTGAAAAGGGAAGCTCCACCCAAGTTTGTATTTCACAGGATGAGGCACATTATGAACTGATAGTGGAACTGCCTGAGGTGCAGTGAGGACAGATATAGAGCCCACATGAGCCCTGAATTTTGATTAACTACCCCAGCAGAATTTTCTTTCTCTCACCATTGAATTAACTGCATGGATGGAGGAGATGCTCCTGGCCAAGAGGGAAAGTGAGAATAACACCCCCCACCTTGCCCCCCCAGCCTGCAAACTCCTCTCCTACTAGAAAACCTTTTGCAAAAAATAATTTTTGAAGGGTTCTGCAAAATGGGTTTTAAGCAATAATTAGCTGGGGATGGGCAATGGAGATGCAGAAGTGCCATTAAAAGGAGAAATGATTCACTCAACCACCTCTGGGAGCAATGCTGTCCCAGTGTGGGAGGAGAGGAGAAAGCACCAAGAGCCCACTTTGCCAAGCCCCTCTCTCCTTACTCAGAGGAAATTTTTTAATTGCCACCCACACAAATTCAAGCCCTTGTGACTCATTGCCACAGAGAATGAGATCAGCTTTAAAGCGACCAGAACTTGAACACAATAAAGGTTGTCTCCTAAGTTCTTCATTCATAGACAGCAATTTTCCAGATTTTCCCACCTACTGCAAGAGGTAGAAATGTTCTGATTTATTGACTTCACTTCTCCCAGGAAACAAGGCTCTCAGGAGATCCCATGACTCTTAGAGCCAAGGACTTCTGGATAAATACCTATTCTCGACATACAGCAAATAGAATGGCAGAGGCCTCGTGTTGTGGGACCATTGCCCGAGTGGGAACAACAGCTCTGGGCTATGATCAGCTCCAACTCGGGATGCTTTACTCATTCCTGGCTCTCCTCCCACTGCTCCATTCCCAGCTCATACCCGATGGTGGCAGACAGAGAAAGGATTTAACACCTGAATCACCTCCTACCAGCTGCTTTTGTAGAGCAGGACCAGGCTATGAATCATGGACCCCTCTGGATTTTGGACAAGAAAATAATTCACAGACGGATTCTGAAGCTCAGCTTCAAGCTTAGGGTCTCTCAATCCCTGTGTTGTTGGTTGGGTTGTAGATTTGGGGTTTTTTTTACATTACCCCTTTGGCCTCAGGGTCCTAATTACTCTTCATTCCTTTTTTCTTTAACAGTAATATGTGATTGACAGATCTTTTATTAAAACATTTTATCAGAAAGCATCCAGGAGCAGGCAGGGCTAGAGATCTACTCAGGGTTTCCATGCCTCAGGGAAGATCTTCCTGGCTCTCACCTGGCCTCTGAAGAACAGAGGTTTGGTGTGCAGGTTTGGGGAAAGAGACATAAAGACATGGTTGTCCCAAAAGTTTGGTTGGAAAATGAATGTCCATCACACCAGAGAGGGAAGTGGTGAGGCAAAGGAGAGATCCTTCAAGAGCTTCTTCCCATCCCCTCTCCCTGGCAGGAAAGCTATGATCAAGAAGGACATGGCATGGGCAGCTGATGCTGTATTTACCTTATTCCTTCTCCTTGTGGGGACCACCCACACAACAAAGAACTGTGTCCTCTCCTTCTGGTCTCATGCTCCAGGCACCTGACCAAACCTGGGGGTACTCATGTCTTGGAGCCCTCTTTTGGAGCATGGCTTTACAGGAATAATTTTTCCAGGCTTCCTTCTCTCCTGCTGCTTTACCCACTGAGACCCTGAGTCTTCTAGAACAAGAAACCTGCAGTGGCCCATCACTCCTGATACCAAGTTAGTGCCATCATGGCATCTTCTGACACAGACACTGCACAGAAAACTAGGTTTTACCCATCAGTCCCTTTTTTTCTCCTCACTTAGAGCGTAATTCTTCCATTTTTTCTTTAAAGATCATTGTAACATGAGACTTGAAGCACTGGGGCCAGAACCTGAAATAATTCTGCTTAAAAAGGTCTTACCTGAAGTTGTTATTGGGTTATTGTTATTGGGTTGTTTCTCCAAACCTCTCCCATCTTCCACAGCACATTCTGACTGCAGTTTCCAAGAAACTGCTCAAGAAGAATCCATTCACTGTTCCCAGCTCACCTCACAGAGGGGTTTTGGGATGGTGCGATCAAGTACCCCACACCAACTCCTCTGTGCTAGAGCACACACTTGACATGGCTGCACTTTCCAGCCCACCCAGACTGATGTTGGTTCTGCCCAGATAAGCCACTATACATCCAGTGGCTGTGGGAAAAGGTTAAGAAATCCCTAATTTGCTCTCTCTTGCCTACTAATGAAGCAATTCCAATTATTTAATGGATTAAATGAGCCTGAAAGCCACAAGGAGCCCCTGTGAAAAGAGAGGACACAACACTTCACAGCTGGAGATATTTGGTATTTGGTGGGTTAAGTTTTGACAGAGGGGCATCACCAGCATCCAGTGTTGTCTGTGCCATCCCTCCTCTTCTGCTGGAGCAGAAGAAGATTGGAAAGGGGGGAGCTTCTGATTTTTTGATTCTGCTGCTGTGAGTCTCACTTTTCCTGGAAGTGGATGCAGGGTCTGGTTGAGGCATGGGGCTAAGCCCCTTTCCTAGAGGCCACTTATCTTTCAGGAGATCATTTTTTTGGGAAGCCAATGTGCATCCTCAGTGATGAAAGATGAGAAGAAAAATTCCACCTGACATGCAGGGACCTTGCTGAAATCCTGAGGCCATGTGTGCTCCCATCACCATGCCAGGAGCTGCCAAGCATCAGCTCCATCTTGCTTTCTTGCTCTTCAGTGCGTGTTTTCAAACAGTTTTTTCCAAAACAAAAATGATTGTCGGGGATTTTTCTTCCCTTATTTTGCCTGGCTGGGCCATCTCTGTTTTTTGCTCATTCCCATGTTTATCTCTGCTCCCATCTGGGGACAGGCTCTGTGAGTGGGGAATTCTGGGCAGGCAGGATGTGGCATGGCCTGTCAAGGCTCCACCTGAGACCCCAGATAGTGGGAAAAATTCAGCCAAAACACCCAATTTCCTGTGAAGTTCCTTTATTATTATCATTACTACTACAATTAATATTCCTTTTATTAATACTGTTGTTATCTGACACCGAAATACCCACTTTAGGATTTTTTCCTGACAGAAATACTGTGCCTGTTTTTGAAGGGAACCCGTGGACTAAGCAAGCAATGGGCAAAAACTACCTAAAAATTTCAGAGTGGTGTGAAGTAGTTGGATGGGAAGGAGCCTGGGAAGGAGCTGAGAGCAAAGTGGTACAAAGGTGCTTAGACTGGAGGCTTTGAAGTTGAGTGAGAGATGTCAGGGGAGAAATACAAATAGAGAGGGAGAGAAAACAAATAAGAAGTACTTTTCCTGCACCCTTGCTAACTCACAAAACCAGAGAAGCAAAGTCATGTACACCACATCTTCCAAGGGAAAGGGGAGGAAAGAAAAACTGACAGCATTACTGGCTTGACGAGATCTTCAGTAAAAAAACAAATGACCTTTTGTGCTGTCTGGGGAAGAAAGTCTTCCATCATTTTTATGAATTTCCACCTTTGGCAACAGCTAAATAGCCTTGCATATCTGCCATCAAGACACTAACAGCCATGCCATAAATCTTAACCCCGAACTATCATTATTTGCCGGACAAAATGTATTTTGCGCAGGTTTGCTCTGCATGTGAAAAAAAGAGCAAAGCTTCTGAAAGAGGAGACCCTTTCAGGCTGAGCATCCTCCCCAGGCTCTCTCCTACTTATTGATGGGATGAACACTTCTTGCATGCTCATCTCTTAGAAATATCCATGGAAATGTGCTATTTTCTATCTCTTAAAACTGTTATTATCTTGATATTATCTTTGTCTTGCAAGAGTGAGTCAGGTTGGGAAACACTGTGAGGTTAAGTCTCAGCCAGTCATCTGCAAAACTGAGTTAAGGAATAAACACTGGAGATTCTTGGGGTCCCATAAATTACAATAATTGCAGTTAAACACGTTGATACAGTCAGAAAAAATGCCCAGAGCTTTTGCCTTCCCCCTCTTCACCGTGGAGGACACAGCTCAGGTAGAGGCAGGAGCCAGTTCCCAGTGCTGGCTCTGGGGCAGCTGGAATGTGATTTAATTCCTTCCCTCTCATTACCACTTCCTGAGCCTGGGTGCCTATGAGCCCTGAGGGACAACAGGGGGTGAGGGGAAACATTTGTTTCTTAACAAATTCTTGTGTCATCTTCTTGACAGCACCTTTAAGTGCTGGATGACACTCAGGAATGATGAGGTTTAACCTCAAGGGTTCAAGTGAGGGAGCACATCCCTTTGCCAAGGAGCAGCAGTAATTGCTGGAGAAGAAATCCATTCCAGCTCTCCCTGCCAGCAGTCGCCAAGTGCTTCACCTGCGTGGCAGGGACACATCTGGGGCTCTTGTGCTACCTCCACTGGGCAGTACCACTGATTTTGGAAGAGTGTCAGGATGGTTGGTCTCAATGATCTTTTCCAACCTTAATGATTCGCAGATTCTCTATGTGTGGATGAAGGAGATACGCATTCCCTGAATTAGTACCTTTCCATGGAGGTGACATGATGGACTATGGACATTCAACCTGCTGCAAACAGGAAAGGAAAGAGTTTAAAGCACAGGGGAGGTAAGCTTAAGTGAAGGGACACCAGGGCACCAGCATTCCAGTGGGATGGAGGGTGTTATGCTGGAAGAGTTGAATGCAAAGGCTTTCTCCAGCACTCCCTTTACACATTTATTATCTGAAGATTAATAAAAAGCCACAACACTCTTAAATCCCAGGGATTAAAGGTTTAACATGACCAAGAAGAAGAAGCCTGGAGAGCATTAATTATTGTTTATATGTGGTTTCTATCTTCTCTTCCCTTTTTCTTTCACCCTTTGTCTGTCTCAAAAGATAATAGATGGGAACGGCTTCTTCTACCAAGGCCAGGCTTCACCAGGTAAGACTCTTCCTTTTCCACTCCAAAATGCTTGTAACAATTCAATTCATGGGTTCATGATTCATGGGGCTTTCCCAGTGTTTATCTGCAATTACAGGTCCCATTGTTCCCGAGCATTAGCCTTTCTAGTAGGTTATACTCTCCACACAATGATTTCTAGTCCTGTCCCTCAGCGTGGGAAACCCACGGCATTGCTGCCTCCGCTGCTGGAGCACTCTCTTCTCCCCCTCCTGCTCCAAAACAGAAAGATAAAGAACTTCCCATGGATGTGGCATCAAGAGCTGCAAATTCCCACCCTTGGTGGCTCTTCAGGAGCTGCTGTGTGTGACTTTGACCTTTCCTGGGAACAACTCCAGGTCAAGGCTATTCCTTGTTCATGGGATGAGCCTCTCACAGGGAGGACAGAAGATGACATGTAATCTCCAGCCAGATGCTCAGGAGGTATAAATGGTTCCCCACTGATTTATGTCAACTGAAAATACAACTCAACTACATCTCTTGGTTCCTGTACTGTGTTGCTCTTGAACCCAGGAATTCTAGCTAAGCAAAAATTTCAAGTTACTTCAACAGGTTAAAAGAATGAGGGGCTGTTCCCTTCTCCTGCCCCAATGGAATGCAGATTACCAATTTAATAAAAAAAAACCCCAAACAAACTAGAAAACAACAGCCCCGCCCCCAGATATGCATTCCCTATCAGACTTACACTTGGATAAACATTCCTGCTTCCTGAAGAAATTTGAACCACAGAATATTCCGAACTGGAAGGGGGCTCACAAGGATCATCAAATCCAATTCTTAAGCAAATAGCCCATACTGGGATTGAACCTGCAGCCTTGGCATTATTAGCACCGTGCTCTGACCAGCTGGGATAATGAGCATCATAAACCTGTCACTGTTCCAGTTGTAAACTCCAGGCCTTGGGATCTGGAATGCTGGAAACTGGGTGTTGTAAGATAATGAAATGATAAATTAATCTGGTTTTGTTTCTGCAAACATCAATATGGGGTGATATACAAACCCCAATAATAACAGATGCTGCCTGCTCTGCATTTTCCATCATTCCAATCTGCCTTACCTACAGATGTCTGTCCATTCCCTCTTTTCCTCCTGCTGATCCCAAAAACCTGATGGAGATGTGCTGTGCTTGGGGCTGACGAGAGGAGCTCTGTGCCATCCATTCCACATCCTTGGTAGATTCACATGTGGTGATACCATGTCACAGGCCCAAAATGCTCCTTGCCTGTGATTTTGGCAATCCTGCTGCCTCAATTTATGAAGTGAGATTGCCAAGGAGGCACGCCCCAAAAAAGCACAATGCTAAAACAGGATTAAGCCTCTCTCATCACAGCAATTCCAGGCTGTTCTGCAGGAAAGAGTAATTGTGGATCCCCTACTGCATGCACCTGGAGACTTGGGACTGGCCACAGATCCAGCTGAGAGCATCCATCAACTCTTGGGAGTTAGCCCATCCTTTCCTAAAGACTCATTGTTATCCCTTCAGTGCCAGACTAGGAGGCAATGTAACACCATGAGGGGGAACCATTGTGATACCCTCCTTTCATCTTCCTTAGAATATAAGAACAGAATTAATTTTAACTAAAGGAAGTCTCTTAAGAAGAGACATTTACCCTGGGTATCAATATTTCCGGTAATGGAAACTCCACCATACCCTGGGCACACTCTCCATGCTCAATTAGTCATGCTGTTAAAACATCTCCCCTGATGTCTCCATTATCCCTCCTCTCCATTAGGGAAAATCCAGTAGATTTAAAAATGAGACGCATGTCATTTCAAATTTTAATGCAAAAAAAAAAAAGAAAAAAGTATAATGTTCATTAGGGAAAAAACCTGTTCTCAAAGACACGATTCTCTGGAGGCTGCAGTTGCAGCTCTTTGTTTCTGACTGGAGCCCAAGAGCTGATGAACTCCCTGACTGTACAAGTGCCCTTCTTGGAGGGGATGTGGCACAGCCCTATGATAAAAGGTTTTGTACAGCCTCAGCCACATTCATGCTGCCTCCGTTCAAACCCCCTGAGCCTGAGCATGGGGGAGTATTTCCAAATGAAATGGCTCTAACAGGAGGTGATTATTGCCTCAGTAAGCAACTTTGTTTTCTCTGCTCTTTCCCCAAGTTAAAAACAGAAGCTCAGCATAACATCACCACTAACACCCTGCTCAGTGAGATCACCCATTTTTACTGTGACATCTGTAAATACAATAGAGCACTAAGGGCTCCTGGGAAAAAAAAAAAGTCTGGATAATTGATTTTTATTAATTATAAACCATAGCAATTACAGCAATGGTGGTTCAATTCTCTTTACACCCACTGACAGCACAAGGACACAGTGCCAGGTGAAGGAAGGAGAGCAGGACTGTGACCTGGAGGCACAGTGGAGTCCCTGGCCCAGGGCACGTGCTTGTCCCCATCCTCAATGAGCAAGAAGTGGATCAGCACAGAAGGAAGGATGGAGGATGCACTGAGAGCCTAATGAGGCCACAGTACTCCCTGCCACACAATGCTTCTGAAACCCAAGAACCAAAGTGTAATTTCTGTGGATAATGATACCTAGGGTCACTACAGCCAGGAGTAAGGAGCATTTGGAAGGCAGATACAGTGTCACGTACGAGGGTTAAACCCTAAGCTGCTGGAGTTCAGGAAAAGGAGGAAAGATTGCTCTGCATCTGTCTGAACTGCTCCTCACATTGCCCTCGGCAGCCAGTGCGACACAGGCTGGACACATTGGAGTCAGACGCTTTTCTAAACTACTCCATATTCTCCATTTCCACAGAATGGTTTGGGTTGGGAGTGACCTTAAAACCCTCTCATTGAGTGCCCTGCCATGGGCAGAGACACCTTCCCCTAGAACATTCTTTGTCAGTCTTCAGCTAAAAACAAACTCTAAGACATCTGCTTTTGCTAAAAATGCCCTGTGATCATCAATTTCCACACAAATCAAGGTCTGATGGCTTCAGCTGTTATCTAGAAACATAAAGGAGATTAGGGAAAGGATCTTAACTCTATATACAGTTAGTCTGTCTCCAGAGAATGATTCTGCAGGAGACAGGATAAATTGTGTCATTCTCCACACTGGCCACAGATGGAAGGAGATGATCAGCTCAGACTTAACAACAAACTTTAAGATGGTCCAAGTCAGATAGGATGAAGCCCATTCAAAGGAAGAAATGTTTCAAGCTGCTGTTGTGTAGCGTTGGCCAACAGACTGTCAAAATGAAAATTAATTTAATTAATCAAAATGAGAATTAAAATATCTGCTTTAATTTTAAAAAGTAAAAGTGGAAAAAAAGTTCATTTCCTCACCTTTGATTTGTCAGTCCTGGAAGGGCTCATTTTTTGCATACCATAAAAGCAACAAAAATTTGACAAAGTGAACCAACTGCCAACCAAAACTGGAGGAGAAGCAAAATTATGTAAATCATTATCAACTTCCATCAAGAAAATATGACATTAAATCCTAGTGAAATCCACTGGTATTGGCTCTTTGGGCTAAAGAACATGACTGACGAGTGCTCTGGAGGTGAGTTACAGCAACATAGCGGTGGGACCTGCGATGTCTGAAGTGGCTCAGACCCAAACTGCACAGCAAAGCTTCACTGGGGTAGAGATCCGACTTCAGACACTAAGAGCTGGTGGTTTCAAGCTGAACCTCTCTAGACAGTTCTCTGAAGAACAATCCTACAGGGGCACTTGGGTGATTTTATTGACACTCAGCTCTGGGTGCCTTCCCCAGCTCACCCCTAACAGCAAAATTCACTCAGCTGTGGGGTGTCATGATCCACTCCAGACCTGAATTCTCCATCTTGCTCCCATCCTGCACCTGCTGAATTGCAGGTGGTAAAAATAAAGGCTGTTAAAATATCTCCCAGTGCATCAAAAGCACATAAATTTGGGAGAATTTAAGAGAAACTCCAGTCAAAGCCTCTCAAAGGAATAAAAAGACATTTCTTAAGAGCAGCTGAACTCATGTCCATACTCTTACTGCTCTCAGAGAGGATCCCTGGGGTTTGCACTCCTGTCACTTTTGTCTTTGTTATTTTGAGAATTGTGTTTCATCTCTTTGTGCCTTTAGCTTCTGTGATCTGTAAAATGGGCACTTCGCCTAACTTAAAAGTTCTGCATTAACTAAAGTTGTCAAAGCATTAAAATCATAGCCATGGAGTTCTTGTTTTCTTGATTTCACCCTGTAAAGAGAGTAAAAGCAGATTGCTACAAAAAAGAATCCTTTGTGTCTCATCTTCTTCCACAGATAGTTAATCTAAGGTATGTTAAGAAACAAAACCCCATAGGGGTTAGTGGTGTCCATTTAAATCTCTCAAATACCTACATGCAAATATTCCAAGTGCAGGAGGATTAATTCCAAATCTGAGTGGATACGTCAAAAAGCTTCCACAGCAATGTGGAACTGCTGGACAGAAAAATATATAAAATTGTCACTTTTACCAATACAACTTGATTTTTACAATACAACTTGATCCCCACATGTATAATGAGCTGTAAGCCTGGTGATATCTTGGGATCAGGTGGAGAGGAAAATTTCACTTGAGAACAAAACAGTGGAATTCAGAGGGTCAGAGCATCAGAGACATGAGAACCAAGAAAGCTGAGGCCACCTTGGTCCCTCACTGAACACCCCACAGTCCCCACTGGCTGCACTCCTGGAGCTCATCCAGCCCTTCTGCAAACCTATAGCCACACACACACACACACACACACACACACACATATAAATATATATTTCCACCCTCCCTAGGAATTAAAGACAACTCTGAAAGATTAGGATGTGAAAGACATGATTAAACACATGAAATCACATAAGCAAACAGACAACCTTGCACCATTGTTTGAAGGTTATGTACATTACAAGGCTTAAAAAAAAAAAAAAAAAAAAAAAGGAGACAATTCCCTTGCAAGAGGAATGAGGAAAATACAGCTTCCTGCAGAACTTTTCTGGGCTAGGAAACTGAATGAGGGCAGAGATATCCACTTGTAACAACCATTCTGACCCATGGAATTAATGCCAGGCTGCATAGGTGAAATAGGCGACCAAGGCAGAAGTCCAGCTCTGATACAGAATCACAGAATCCCAGAATGGTTTGTCTTAGAAGGGAATTAAAGCTCATTTCACCCCACTGCCATGGTCAGGGACACTAGACCAGGCTGCTCCAAGCCCCATCCAGCCTGGCCTTGGACACTGCCAGGGATGGGGCAGCCACAGTTTCTCTGGGCACCCTGTGCCAGGGCCTCCCCTCCCTGACAATGAGGATTCTTGTGAATGTCTACTGGCCAAAGAAAGAACACACCTACACTTGTGGCAGCTGTGGGTCTGAAATATTAAAATATAGTAAGATTTTTTTTTTCCATATTATGAAAGGAGACCTACTCCCAGGCTCCCACATACAGGATTGCATTTGATCCGCAGAACTCTCCTCACTTTTTATCAAAAAATATTCCCTGTCTGGAATTTGTTGTCAGTGACTGCATGACTGGTCACAGCTTATCCATAGCCTTTATTAGCAGGTGTGTGACTGCCTGTTTAGCCGTATTTTTAGATCTCTGGGCTCTTGCAAGCTGTCAGGAAAAAAAAGGCATTGTTTTAGGAAAAGTCGCACTGCAAAACAGAGTGTCATTCTGTTTGACGTGTGAGGATAAATTAAGGATGAGAATACATTAAAGAAAACTCTGAACACCTTCGTCATATTCCTGTATTCAAGGAGAAACACAGCTGAGTTTCAGTTGATCTTGGCTTCTTCATTGACCTGGAGCAGTAAATTTTCCCCCCTTTTAGTGTTTAAATAGTTTGTCAGTGAATGATCCCATTCATAAAGTGCTGGCGATGACAGTTCTGCAAAGCTAAATGGCACTTAACTGTGAACCTAATAAATCTGCAACAAAAATAAACAGATAGGATAAGAGGAAAAAAAAAAAGATTAACAATGCCAGAGAGCTAAAAAGAAAAAAAAAATTAAAAGGCCCACTGGCAGGTATGGAAGGCCATTGTCATTAAAACTGTTTGGAATGGTATTGAGCAGCATTTCCCTCCCTGTTTGCCTGACCTTTGAATTCTCAGAAGAAACAGGGCTGGGTTGATGTCTGGATACTCTGTATTTGGTAAAATAAACTTGCTGTGAAGAGTGCAGATCCATCTCTCTGTGTAGGTGTCCCCATCCACTGGCACCTCCTGGATTAGACAAAGGACATCTCCGTGTTCATGGAAAGCAAGATTTGCCTTTATGAAATGGTAACTCTGACTCCATAGAGGAAAATGAATGCAAATCCTCAAATTGTTGAAAGCAGGACTCAGGGAGGGAAATTCAGGCAGAAAATTTGGAACTATGACAATCCTGTAAGAAATTAATCCCATGTCACAAACAAGATGATTTATCACAGAAACCCCAGAGCAAAGGTTTTAATAAACCAACTTAGCATGAAAAATTGTCACCTATATTTAAGAATTGTGAAGAAAATTTGATTAAACAGATTTTAACAGCTTAGGAAAATAAAGCAGAAGAGATACAGGGAAATGGGATAATGTGAAAAGATTTTGCTGTGGCTAATCTCTTTTCAATAAGATAATGGATTTTCTAGACAAGGGAAATGTCATTCACCAGAAATTTGTATGGATTCTCCACTTCTGCAAAGAGAAGTAGTATCTTCACTAACAAATGCAGGGCTTGTACAAGAGGGTCCCAGAGGTGGTTGGAGATAAAATAGGCAAGTGGGTTCGAGGAAGTTTATTAACATAGTTGCTCAGGATTCCAACTGAGATTAATTTTATATGTCTTTAATTAAAACGCTGGGCAGTAAAACCAGAGTTGAGCCATCAGAATTTGATGATAACAAAAAGCTGAGTCAGATTGCCATTACCAAAGGAATTGTACAACCTGTAGGAAAACAGGAGATTGAGAAATGAGATATGGCAGAAGTAAACCATATGGTAATCACTGAATGATTAAATGAGGTCTCAGGCTACCAAAATCAAGTAGCCCACCTTAAAAAACCCCACCATTTTAACTCCAAAATGAGCCAGATGAGATATCTGGGGAAGAGGAGATACTTCTGTAAGATCTTCACTACAGCAGTGTGTTTGGTTTCCATCACCTGTGTTCAAGAAAGATAAATCCAGCCTGGAACAGAAACAGCAAAAGGATATGGGAGTGATCCTGGGAAGACTATTATCTCATGGGACAAGCCTCCAAGAGCCTGACAGGATGAAGATTGCATGGACATCTGATCCCCAGCTTTAAATACCCGAGGAGAAAAGCAGCAGAGAGGGAGAACTGCCTGTGGCAGTGGATATTGCTGGGAAAAAGAAAAGACCATGAGATGGGACACACAGAGGCCTAGACAGAAAATTTAACGAAGGGCTGCCCCAGGAACTGGCCTCTGCAGCAGCTTTCCAAGAGGAGTAGAAACCTAAAACCCCTCCATTCATTTTTAAAGAGAGACAGAAATATTTATGAAAGTATGAACAAACATGGAAGTGCAACAACTCGGTCTTGTAACCCAAAGAACCCTGCTAACCCTGACTTTTATCTCCTGCCATGATACCAGTTTGAGAAGGCACCTTCAGCACTACCTGCAGAGAACCTGCACAGGTAAAAGGGGTATATTTGTGTTCCATTTTACAAGCATCCATTTCCTGTTCTGTTGTTATTGTAACAACACTGAGTTTAATCAATGTAAGCTGTTAGGAAGAACAGCCAGGAAACGAAACTGATCAAAAATAAGATCCTCTGAAGAGGACACCTGGCTGGGAGCCACTTAGGGAGCGTCAGTGGCTTGGCAATTCTCCCCTGTTCACCTGCTCCAGATTTATTGTGCTCAACTAGAACTCAGTTTCTTTGCTAAGAGCAGATCTTTAAAAAGAGTTAAAATGTAGAAAGCTTTGGGTTTCTGAAAGAAAGGAAAGCATTCTGCCTTTTCAGACCACGGGCACTAACTCCTGATTTTGGGGGACCAGGGCTGCAAGAAGGTGTGACACCCTCCAAGGAGCTCAATACCTTCAGAGGGAGCATTATCTGCTGCTTCAAAATCAGTGTTTCTGCCAAAATGTCTCAAATTCAGACTTTAAAGCCTTATCTTGGCCCTTGTTCCAGGCCCATGTCCCACACAAGGTGCCCAAGGTGATGAGAAATCACGAAAATCTCACTCTGCTGCCTCAGGCTCCCAGATTGCTGCCAGAGCAGATGGGCTCCGTGCTGCACCCAAAAGGTCAGCATGCTTGGCCTAATCCAGCCCAGGGCTGGGAGCCAGGGAGCTGAGCATTCCTCAGGAAGGGCTGTAGGGAGACTGTTCCACAGCTTCCAATCAGTTCCTATCAAGGGAAGAATCAAGCTCACTTTTGCTCATCCCAGGGTGGTAACATGGCAAAACGAGAGGGGCAGGACGTGAGGAAGTGGAACAATGAAGCTCAGATTTAGCAGGTAAAGGACTGGCTGATGCTTCAGAAATGAGCTGTTCCCTCTCTCCTGGCAAGAGCTTGGAACAAATGCCAAGCCATCCCCTGTCTGTTCTCTGACATCTTCATCTCACTGTGCAAGATGGTGACTTTTCACTGCAGGAACAGATCTAATTATTACCACAGGAGTAAATATTCAGTGAGACACAGGGAGAACAAGGCACATAACTCCCAGTCTGGGAGTTAATAATCCCATTATCAGGGATTATTATCAGCATCATTATCCTACATAACATAAAATGAAACATGGGGGGAAAACGCCATTGTCTTTCCAGTAATGGAAAAGCATGGACAGGAGAGGAAATAGTTTCTGAGTCACACTCCCCACCCAAATAGTAGAAATATCTCTGTGTGGAGGAGCAGGTGGCATTATGGATTAGCTGCTGTTAATTTTTCACAACAGAGAAGCAGCTTCTCTGGGCAAATCCCAGAACAGAAAGCTGTTCTCCCTCCTTAGGTGGCCCAGACTCTAGAGCTTTGTTCTCTTTGAGGTTTCCAGAGAGCTGATACTATGCATCCCTTGTTTGGCAAGGATCAATCCTCTGAGACTGCAGGCACATTCCTCCAATCCTCCCACACCAGTCCAGGGATGGACACAGCACAGGAAAAAGAGAGCAATTGCTCTGGATGTGGAAAACAGCCCTGGTGTAGCAGCCTGTGGTTTGAGGGCACACTTGGGTATCTGCTGCTCTAAACCCAGCAGCATTGGTGGATTACAGCTCTGGGAATCCCAGGAGGTGCAATTCCCCAGCTGCCAAAGCCCAGTGGACCTCCTGTGGGAGCAATACTGCTCACAAAGCGTTGAAGGTGGGAAGGTTGGGAAGAGACAGAATTATGGGCAATCCAGTGGTCCATAAGAAGATGGAAACTCCCATCCCTCCTGGCAGGACCCTGGACCCAAAGCACCAAAGCTTGCACACACACTGACCTGTCAAGTACAGGGATGGATGATGGAGAAGTGTCTCCTCACTGATCTGGTGCCATCTCTCAGCAGAATCACTGTGATCAAGAACTCCCAACCTGTGACCTACTTGTGCATTTATCACTTTTAATCCACCACTTTCAGCTTGTTTGCTCCTCATTGAGATACCAGACCTATATGAGAATGTGAATTTTCCAGAGGTACCAGGAAAATGCCACAGAGAGCTGTGTGACCTAGCTTTACAAAGAACCCCCCTTCCTCAATGTTGTCTTGGTAAAAATTTCTTAAAAGCCACAAAAATCTGCAGGGTTCATACCTGGCAGTCTCAAGGATGGAGCCCTGCTGTTTTCATGACAGTTTACTCCTTTTTTTTCCTTTTACTTTTATAAGACTAAGTGTAAGTAAGAGTACTACTATAGCACTGTAATTTCACGGTGACACTGCTGGAACAGCCACCCAAGCTGGACAGGACAGGATGCTGCTGAAAGCTTTCTCACAGTGAGCTCCTTCGTGCATAAACAGCAGGACCTGACTGATTTCAGACAGTTCTCAGACCTGCTTTAACTTAATCCTCTCTCTGTGACACCTTTCAGGGCTTCAGGGTCCCTTGTTCTCCTCACCAAACCTGCCTGAACTCATTGTGATCTGCAAGGATCAAGCATCAGAATTGGGTATTGAAGCTCTGATACAACTAATGAAGGTTTTACTTCAGCTTAAGTGAGAGCTGGCTTTGAGTGTGATGAGAAGGGTGAAGTCTACAGTGTCCAGGAAATCAGAACCTTCTCCACCTGAGAAGGCTGTCTCCTGCTTAGGGAGGGCATTAATGGTCCGTGTGGGAAGCACAGAAGGCCTGAAATATTTCGCTATTGTTTTCTCTACAAGGGTTTGGTTCCTTTGGTTTATGCAAACATACTAGAAGCATTTGCCCAAGGGGTACCATCACTTCCTCTGCTCGTTAGTGCTCAGCAGCCTCCACCACCTTCTTCCCCAGGAAATTTTGGCTCCTGAAATTTTACTTCGATAAATCTGTTCCTCAGTAATCTCTGGAGGAAAAAGTCCCCACTCCCACCTGCGTGCAGGAAGGCAGGCTGTCTGTGATTTCAGGAACTTCTCCCAGTAACACTTTCTATTACTCTCAATTATTTGACAAAATAGGAGCTCCAGTATTTCCAGCAGTGAAGAGACCTGTCAGAGCAGCCTGGATGGGCTCCCTGTCCATTGGCAGCTGCTCACACTTCTTCCTTTGGGAGAGGATCTCTTTAACCATAGATCCCAGCAGATCCAGAGGCTTTCTTTCAAGCAGTGACTGCTCAAAACTAATTCCACTGCACTGGGATACTACTTTCAAGGAGGTAAATTTATAATACAGGAAGGGACTGGAAGTGGGGAAAGCGTAGAAACCACAGGGTGTCTGGTTTAAACAAAAACAACAACCAGACAATCTATTTCTGCCAGGGAAAATATATATTTAGATTTTAGGATTGAAATCCCTGCATTAAAAAATCACCCTCATGGACTTTAACTCCACAACTCCAAGATCTAAAGCTTGTTTCCAGTTGTGGATTCCTAGACACAAGCTAAGGGACAAGCTGGGGGGTGGGGGGAGTTGTTTGCCAGTTTTTAGATAGTAATTTAAACCAAGTATCACTCATTTAAGAGATTTAAATTGCAGCCACAAGATAATCATGGAAAGCTACTGTGCTCCAAAGATTGATGCTCCCAAACCACCTATTCTTCAGTTTACAATAAAACCTGAGAAATCTTACCAGGCCTCGGGAAGAAAGAGGAGGGAGGTTCTTACAGGATATTCATGGCCAACATCTAAGATTCTACAGGATCTAGATTTCACCAAACCTCTGCCTTTGTTGAGACTTGGGTCCAAATCCTGTATTGTAGTTTAAATCTAATCCAAGAACTGCTCTTTATCCAGCTATATTTTAATTTATATTGCAAAAAAGGAAACACGAAAAACCTAACCTTCATCATCCTTGCATATATAGGTAAACCACAGAAAAATATCTCTTTACAGAACTTCTGCTTCATCTGTCTAAAAAAAAAGAGGTTGGCTTTTTACCATGATTATATTTCTTCCTGTTTTTTTTTTTTCATGGATGTTGATGCAGTTAAGCTCTTCTCTGTTGCTTTTTCTTTCAATTCCCTCTTCTCCCCTCTTTTTTTCCCAGTCCATTCTTGTGTATTGTCCTTTTCCATTTTGCTGCTGAGGAAAGATGTTTGAGAGGGGGAAAACTGAAAACTCTCTCAAACACCAAATTTCTTTGCACTGGTCTGAAGTTAAATGAATACAGACTTTTTTCTTTCCTTAGTCATCCTTGCTGGGACCTGGGGGAAGCATTGTGCTGCATGAGCTCAGTGCTTTGCAAAATTATCTGAGGAGTGGGTACAATAAAAGATGGGTCCCAGCCAGAACTCTGGATATGAGCACTTCCCATCCCTGAAGGGGAGTTGGGATTTTGACACTGGGGCTTGTTCCTTTCTGTCAAGACTGGAAGCCAAATACCCCTGAACATCACGAGAGCTCAATCCCAAGTGCTCTTGTCTCTGGGCAGATTTCTGGGATGAGCAACCTGCAGTCCTGGGACAGCAGATCCTGAGAGGCACAACAGTCTTTTAAAGGAATAAAACCATATCCAGGGCTGGCCCAATGGGCCCTGGGACCCCTTTGCTGTCACTGGGGGTGAGGATGAGACTGCAGATTCCCTCAGGGAGCAGCTCCCTGTGTTTATCCTTGGCTGCCTAAAACCAGGCTTGTGCTGTTTTTCCTGAGTTTTAGGAGCACAAGGCAAACGACTTTCAGCCCACAGCCCCTGTTAAGGGCTAAATCCCAGCCCAGCCTTCAAACCCAACTCAGCTCAGCCCAAAGCCAGTGGAAAAGTCACTCAATTCTTGGCATTTCAGTGACCATACCAAAAATAAGCCCAAAGCAGAAAAAACCTTAAAGCAAGAGGAAAAGAGCACTTGTCTCCCAACAGCAGCTGGGATCCCTACGTTTAGTTCTACTAGAATTTGTATTTTACTCCAGTTGCAGACTGGGTTTCCCCATTTCTTCATGTGTTTTCCCTCCATCCAAACATATTCTGAATGTGCTTTCCATGATCACTCCAAGGGATTATCAGTGAAAGTCATTCAGTGTGAGCAGCAGCAGAAAGTGCTTCAAGAGCTAATTCTGCACTTAAATAATCATGTTGAAAAATAAGATGTTAAGATTTCTCCTCCGCCAAAAGAAGAATAAAAACATCTTCAGTGTCTTGTGGACTCATGAAAAACTAGCCCAGACAGCAAGAGAATTGCATTTTTACCCAGACTGACTCATAAATAATTAGAATGGGATTAACAAGGGGAAAAAAATAATCCAAAAAATCAGTGGAACTGTTCCCACTTTGAAGTAGGGCTGAGTCAGAAAAATTATTTTGATCTAGGAAGTGGGAAATGCCATTTTGTAAAACTTACTTTACCTTTTGTTGGAAAATGGCCAATTTTGCTTTCCTTGGGACTTAGAAACCTATCATTAAGATCTTTGTAAATTTTGTATTCTCATATTTATCAGTTTCATTGAACAGCAGAGAAACACCACACTCCACTTCCTATCTCAGGGCAAGAAAGTGATGTTTTTTTCCTGTTTCCACATTTATTTTCCCACCCTGTTATGTAAATCTATCAGAATTCTTCAAATTGGACAAATCCACTGGGTACCAAATGAAAAAAAAACCCAGCAAATGCATCTGCATTATCCATTTTATGAAAAACTTTTTGGTTGAGGAAAATACTGAAGTTTCCAAATGTGGTGTTTACAGTACATCTCTGATTGTTTTTTTTTTTTAGTTAAAAAAGCCCCAGGATGGTTTGGGGTGGAAGGGGCCCTAGACCTCATTCAGTCCCACCCCCTGCCATGAGCAGGGACACCTTCCACTATCCCAGGTTGCTCCAAGCTCTGTCCAATGTGGTCTGGAAGAAAACTGCTTCATTACAAAATATTTCACTTTGACTCACACAAGTTGAAATATCTTTGATGCCTTCCCTGACAGTCAGCTTTTTGTTTCTAGAATCATCTGCACACAAAATTTGATTTAATCAGCTCTTCAGGCTTACAAATCAACTGAGTGGAAACTCTTGCAGTTTTTATGCAACCTGATGGTGAAACTCATTATTAGACAAATGATTTCCACTCAATTGCTCTCTTCACTCTCCCTGAGTACTATGGCATTTGAGACTTGTGGAAACATTTTCTGTGGAGATAAGAGTGTTGATGCCACTATCCAAGAACAATAGAGGTTGATTACAGATTTCATAGACCATCTAATCTAATTCCTGTCTAAACAGGCCATAGGTCTTTTTAAATTAAACATTATTTCTAGTCCAATAGATACAGTTGAACTACAGCACAATTCTGGAAAGAAGAGGAAAAAAAAAAGACATCCACAGATAAAGAATGTGCAACTCAGACATTGTATCAGCTCCAGACAAGCAGCAAAATCCTGCCTCGCTACCTTTGCCTCTCACTGGGGCTGTCATGAGCATGTCAGGGCTCTGTGGAAAAAAAATGCTCAAAGACAACTAAATTTTGATGCATTTAACAGCAGAGGAAACATTTTGCAGTTGACAGCCTGTGTTTCCAACAGAAAAGGCAAGAGGGAAATGTTTCATCCCATTTCTAGCTCACTGTGACACAGAAAAAAAAGGAACTAAAAGGTAACAAATACCAGGTGTTTTCTAAGTTCCTTGCAAATGAGTGTTGCCCAGCCCTGGTAAATTTGGTTTAGGTTTAGGTGAAAACCTGTAGATGCACTTAAACTAGTGGCTGCCTTTTCCAAGTTGATTATTGCGTACTGGACACACAGGGAGTGGAGCACATCCCACCCTGGCTTGGCTAAAGCTGGAGTTTCACCACATGAAACTGTAGGCTCTGTCTCACACACTGTAAACACACACAGTGAGAAGCACGGAGAGGATTACTTGGGAAGTATTTCTCTATTAAGCCATTTCAAAGATCAGTCCCCAGGCAGGATTATACAGATTCATTTCTTCAAGGAGTTATCCACATTTTATAACATTAGCACTGTTCTAGGCCAGGATGTCCCACAAACATCACTGTTGCTTGTATGATTTATTTATTTTTACCTTTCTGAAAGCCATTTTCAAGTTTTAAAGACATCTTCAATCACTGACTGGATGGGGAACAAAACCAGGTTTGATACATGGCAAATCTTGCCAGGCTGGGACACTCAACCATGAAAATAAACTGCACTAATCCTTTACCAAATACCTATTTTATGTTACCTGATGCAACACAGAGCTATTGCAGAGCTGGAATCAGACACTTCAAACACCACTGAGCAAGAAACTGGGGAAAAAGAATCCCTTTCTCCCCATTCAACACTGCTTGGATAAACCATTTGAGATCTGTGTGTGAATCCTTGCCATCCCCAAAAAAAGGATATTCAGAAAGCATCTTTACAGGGCCACAAAGAGCCACTAAATGTGTGTCCAAAACTGGAGGAGGTGACAGAAGATAGTGCCCTTGTTCTGACACATTCATCCAGTGACAAGATGGCATTTACAACACCCTCAACTCCCTTAGCAAGTGCCACAAATAATTTACATGGAGATTGTTCTGCAGTGATGTCAAGGAAAATCTGGTGATTTCCATTTCCTCCAGATTTTGTTGGAATAGAAAAACCTATTCCAGAAAAGCCCCTGCCTGATATTCTGAAATGAGAATCTCTGGAAGAGAAACAATAGCAACAACTGTTTGATTTATGTATTTTATTTTTAATTAAAAAATAAAGGTTATCTTAATACATCTCTTGCAGCCTTTGGGCAAAATGCACCCTTAACAAGACTCTATGAAACATGATGCACATCTTTTCTTGGCACATATCTTAAACAAATGCCAACTTCCTGCAGCAACTTTGGAAATCCATCATTTCCCCCAAACCCTGAAAACATTTAACAATTCATTTAAAAAATCCCTACAAAAATCAGAAGTGGGCCCAAAGCAAAAGTCCCAGATCCAAGCACCCAAAAGCTTTTGGAGCAGACTTATATCCAAATGCTCATCTCATTCCAGGTTTTATCCCACATCACTGCAAATTCACAGACACAAACTACCCAAGTAGAGGCACCTGGAGCTGACCCAGGTATGGATCTCCCTTTGGAAGCTTTGATCTTAACTGGGCCAAAGCAAAACCGGGCCATTTCCTAAAATCGTTTAAGTCAGGCACATCCCTAACAGAATGAAGTGCTGGTTACACGAGGAAATGGTGCTTGCTGTCAGAGCTCCCATTCCTCGGCTATCCCTGATCTGAGCCCAGGCCAAGCTCTTTGTCCACTGCAACCACACGAGGCAGGGATTAAGCCAAGTGAACACACTGACCCTCCAACACAGCCACACACTTGCCTCCCACTGCTTGGGAGAGCCCCAGGCTTCTCAAAGAGCTGTCTTGGGGTTCTAGGCGTGGTTTTCCCTGGAAACCCGCCCCAAGTTTTTTTCCCTGGTAGTCCCGGCCCCAACCCTCTCTTCAGGAAGGCTCAGGCACCTGCCAGATGAACAGGCTGACACCATTCCCACAGGATGTCTTTGTTCACCTGGCCCATGATGGCTGATTCCCAAAGGCACAAAGTGACCAATCCTTAGATTTATACACAAGGTCTACATACATATATGTATGTATGTATGTATGTATGTGTATATATATATATATATATGTGTGTGTGTGTGTTTGTATATATATATATATATATGTACACACACACCATTACATACATATTTAAATATATATATACATATATATATTTGGCTTTGATTTTTCTCTTTTCTCTTTTTTTTTTTTTTTTCTCTTTTCCCCTTCTTTCTTTCCCTTTTAACTTAATGGTAATGGTGTAGTCACCTCTGAGGAAGGCTCTGGTATATGTTCTGGAGACTTCTCTGTCTCCAACAGAACTCCTGGGTTCTCCTCTGTTAGTTTTGGCTCCTCATTGGCTTGAGATCCCTCCCATGCCTGACTCTGAGCCTGGCTGTTCATTTTCTCCTCTGCTTCAATCTCCTCTGAGGTGGGAATGGAGTTTTTCTTTGGACGGCCTTTGGGCTTCGTTGGAGCTTCCTGTCCACCCTTCAACACCTGGAGCAAAGAGATGAACTGTTAGGATTCTGAACTCTGCTGGTCTCAGACACCCTGTTCCTATGCCTATTTCCCTCTCTTCACACCATTCCTGCAGCAACAAGACACCCCAGCCAAGGACCTACATCCAAGCTAATGCCAAATTTGTTAGAAGTGACAGTAACTTCCGCAGGTGCCACATACATCCAAAGGAACAGCCTAGAACTGCACCTCCTCTCCAGGTGGTGGAAATCAGGAAACATGGACACCTCCACTAGAGGATGTCACAGCATCATGTTCCCACCAGCATTTATTTTAACTGGAAAAGGACCATGAAGATGAGAATAAGTGAAAGGTGAAAGGAAGAAATGAGAAGCAAAAATTAATGATAACAGCTCTCAAAACTCCTCCGTTTCCACAGAGCAACAGTCTTTTTTGTCTATGCACAAAACCAATCCCAGAAGCACTGAGATCACACGAATGCCAATAATGCAGAAGGAGGTATTTTGGTTCTTCCCTCAGTTCTATCCTCATTTCTTTCAACCCTCTGCTTTGTTCTCCTCCTACTGCCTTTGGTCCCCTCTAGCTCACCACGTATGGTGAAGTATGAACATTTAAAAAAAAAAAATAAAATACCATCTCTGTGAAAAATGATCAAGAATAAAACAAAGTTTGGTATAAATAGACACAAGTCACTCCACTATGTTCAGCTTCCAAATCTGTTCTTTGCAATCAGTTTTTAAAAGTGATGGAGAAATGACAAGGACCCACTCACCATTTTCTTCCACTTCATCCTACGGTTCTGGTACCACGTCTTCACCTGGAGCTGAGTCAGCCCCAAGGATTGGGCTAAGTCGAGCCTGGGAGACAAACCACACAACAAAGTGAGTTTACAGAAGCCAAGAGGAGCTCAGGTGCCAGGTCTAGGCAGTCCAACACTGTTTGAGCATTCAGCAGTGTCTCTGATCACTTGTCTCAACAGACACACCAAAGTGATAAAGCCCGTGAATTTAGGATGCAAAGACAGATGCTCCTATGGGAGATGCAGGTGTTTGCAAGCTCTCTTTTCTAGAAGTGGCAGGGTTTGTCTGCCCTCTTCGAGACATGAACCTGCTGCACTCCAGCTGCTGATGCTCCATGTTGGTCCATGAATTAGGAGCTACTGGTACATCATATCCATGAAAAACAGGTTACTGGTCTGAAATAAACATGTAGGAACAGACACCCAGCATCAGCTATTCTATTAATCATATTTCTCCTTCACTACCTTCAGAATGGGGATTGTGGCACTTTCCCATTTCTCATGGAGTAGTAGTACATCTAAATCTATTAATTTCGTATACATTCTGCTATTTAGGCAATTTATGCTTCTAAGTGGATTTATTTTTTGTATGTTTAGCTGCAGGGTATATGTGGCAGACAGCCCATAATCCTGATTCATCCTCCACAAATCTCCAACTCATGCAAGTTCATGTGAACCCATTCATTATTTCTATATTAAAGCCCAGGATATGAAGCAAATGCGGCTTAGAGTAGCTCCTGATCCTTTCCCACAGGTGATAGCACCACGCATCTGGCAGTTTTGTAATGGAGTTGCACAAGGGATGGAGTTGGAAATCCTCAGCCATGCCAGGAAAGTGCCCCTCGGAGTCATGCAAGTCCTGCAGGTGGGATAGCTCCAACTCAGAGCCACATTCCACAGTATTTTGCATTCTGTGACTTTTTGGCAAATATCTCCTTGCCTTTGGATGGCAGAACCCTTCTGTCAAGGCCAAGTTTTTCATAATAAAACCTTTGTTACAGCTGGGCTCCTTGGGCAACCAGACTTATATTTGTAAACACCCACATACCCCACACCATTTCTCTGTGCTCCACCTCACACTCAATGATTCATGCTTCTCCCCCACTCTGGATTCACTCTGCACCTGGAGGCTTGTTCTGCCACTACATCACATCTGAAGTCATTGATCTAAGACACCATTACTGTTAAGAGTAGAACACATCAGAGTCATTACCCTGATATAATGTCCTCCCACACTATGGATAAACCAGGGGTTTCAGCTGCCCTCCCAGCACTACAATCTCCTATCCAGGCCAAAAGCTGCAGAAGTGAACATGGACCACAATCCACTGCTTTGCCATGTTTCCAGCCAGGAGTTGACAGAGAGAAGCTTGGCTTAGCCAACCATTCATGCCTTGGTACACATGTCTGGTAACACTTGGATTACCTGCAACCAGCTGCCATCTATTGCCACATACCACAGTGCAACCAGCACTGCCTAGAAACCCAAGGAAACAAACAGAGGGGAAATGGTACATGGGCAGGAATTGCTCATCAGCCTCAATGGAGTCAAGGAACAGTCATGTAAGATTATTAATTACCAGCCTTGAGTGCTTCAGCAAAGGGCAACCACCTGGTGATATGAAGGCAATGAGGAGTCAGTGCAGGCACAGCAGGAATTCCAAAACTCCATGAGGCAGGTTGGCTACAGGCAGGTGTTTTAGTCTTGTGGCAATTTGGTGACAGGCAGTAGGAGCAGAAAAGGCCATCTTCAGAATCAATGTAAATATTGGGACACTGCCCTCTGTGGAGTGACAGGGTTGATACTTTTCAAACCTTCTCCACGTTTACAAACTTCCTAGGAATTGGATGGATCATTTTTCCATAATTTAAATTTGCAGAGTAAGATTCAAAGCCCTTAAAAAAGCTGAAATCTCTTAGTTTGGTTTGCCCATGTGGTACCAAGTAGTGCCTAAGAACTTGCCTGTGCCTTTGCAAGGCAGCTTTCAACTCCAGGCTCTGCTTTCCAAGCTTATGGACGGGCCACCACCTTCCCACTGAATTGCTGCCGAAGGTGCTAGGTGAAAGCCAGCTCAGGAGCAGCTGAAGGTACCATGAACACACAGCCATGAACCAGCAGATCCCAGGGGGAGACAGGCTCCATCCTTCTTCAAGTGTGCAGCAGGAGTGGGAAAGGCAAAGAACCTTCTTCTTTGAGGAGATCTTTGAGCCTGGAGACCTGCTCCCAAGCATGTGTATCATCATCTGACATTTACATATGATCTATTTGTATCACCTTTGATACCAGGAAAAGTAGCTTTGAATTTGCATCAGGTTACTTAACCATGGCTGCAGCCAATGGTAGAGTCAACTCAGTGGAGCCAGAGGCAGCACCTCCTAGCCAGGGTATGTTCAATGTAGAACAGCTGAGCAGGGCTGGAGCATCCCTTTTGCTCATCTCTATTCCTGGTGTGAGCAACCAACCTACCTGTCAGGGGTGGAGAGGTACTTCTGCTTCTGGAATTTCTTCTCCAGGCCCATGAGCTGGATCTCGGTGAAGATGGTCCTGCTCCGGCGTGGCTTCTTCGAGCGCGGTGGGGGCTGCTCCGCCTCAGACTCGCTGCTGCCCTGGGCCTCAGTGGGGGTAACTTCTGTGCCCACGGCCCCCAGGCAGGGCTGGGGGGGCAGCAGCCGGGAACTGCCAGCAGCTGGGACCAGCTGGGGTAGCACGGGCGGCTGCCGGGTGATGACGGAGATGAGAGGATACGCCCGTAGAGAAGGGGAGCCTGGCAGGGAGGAAGCAGAGGTGGATGAAGGTCAGTTCAGTGCTGACGTGTTTGAGTAATGGGAGTGCTGGGGAGAGGAGGGAGACAGGAACATCTTTCCTGGCTCTGCCATTTGCTTATTAAAGGACCACAGGCAAGAATATTCCCCTCTTTGGACCTCTTCTTTCTCCCACATTGCACAACTTTTCTTGGGCTGGGGAACCCTAACCCTAAGACAGGGAAAGACTGCCTTTCCACTCCTTTTTTAGGAGCTATTATAACAATTGAAATCATCTGTCTAATTACCACAGGATTAAACTCCAAGCAAAAGATGAAATATATCCCAATTTTGTTCCCAACTTTGTTTCTCTGGGAAACTAGGACAGGGTTCACTTGAGATAGTCACTTCCCCTCCCCTTGCAGGTAACAGACAAGAGAGTCCAGTTCACAACTCATTCCATCCCCTAGTAGGAACTGCATCAGAACCACTTTCATCCTCCACTGCCCACACTGATCCTGCTGACCATGCAGGAAGATGATGATGATGATCCCAAGAGTTCTTCACTGACTGAACTCTGCATCTTACACCAACCAGTTGATACCAGCCCTAAAAACAAACCAGTTCTGCTCCAATCTTTTCAGGTCAGGGCTGTTCTGGGATGAATGACAAATCCAAACATTCCCAAACATTGGAAGAAGTTCTGATCCATGTCAGGCCTTCTGATTTACAGCTACAGAAATTCCTGCTCAGCCTTAGCCCCAGGAAATTGAATGCTCCTTTAAAGTTTGGGCAGGGAAATTGAGCTACATACGGGAAACGTAAACTCACTGTAAGATATACAACTTGCAGAGTCTTGGGCAAGTCACTTTCTTGCTCTGTACCTCATTTTACCTCATTTGCAAGATGGAAACAATCTTCCTTACCTACATCGCTGGTGGTAAAACATGGATTAAAATTTAATGTACACAAAGTATTCGGAGATCTTTAGATAAATGGGACTGTGGAAAGGAACATATTACACCAGCGGGCCTGATTGTGAAACCCTTTGCATGAATCACCACTAATGAAAATAATGATCTCTAGACCTCAATTAGTATGTTGGGGTGAGTAACTCCACACAGCGGAAGAAAGGAGTTGCCAGCCTGGCCTGCTAATGACCCGTATTTCTCAGCCCTCTCCCCAGCTGTAGGGTTGTGATCACAGGAACCAGGTCCTAGGTGAGCTGGTGTCCTAGTTTAGGGCAAATTAGGGAGGAAAACTCCAAATGGGGATTTCCTCAGGGAAATGCCCCCTCCCCACCAACTGATCCGGGAAAGGGAAAAAAAAAAAAAAAAAAAATTCTTGGAGACAAGTGGAAAAAGCTGTTTATTTAACAGAAATTCAATAATATTAAATAATAAAACCTCTCGCTGCTCGATGGGATGGTAAGTCTAGGAAGAAAAGTCCTTTTCATGTGGTGTAGCTCGGCTCGCTCAGGTTCTTATCAGTCTTTTCGGTGCTGGAAAGTGCCGAGGCCCAGGCCCCGGTGGGCCACAGGCATGAGCTCCCAGGGTTTGGCTGGGTGTTCAGTCCAGAGCAGGTTTGCACAGATCCAAGAGGAAAAAAAAGGAGGGAAAAAAAAAACAAAGGTCCAGGGAACTCCTCAACTCCTCTACCTCAGCTAGCTAAAACGAACTAAAATCCAGAGAGAAGCTCTGTCCCACTGTCTGTCCGTGCTGCAGACACCACAGTCCAGGAGCAGGATGTGTGGGAGTGATGTTTTTCCTTAACACACTGCACGCTTCTTCTTCCCCCTCTCTTGGTCTCAAAGCCAGTCTTAAAGGTGCAGAACTTAATATATAACATAAACCAGACGATTGGGGATTCCAGTATCATAAAGTCGCCCCAGGACAGCTGGGTACATCAAAGAACATCACAGGTTGTTGATCGTTGCTTCTTTCCTCAACCACAGCAAGTTGTGCCAAATCCAGCCACTTACAAAGCAAGCTCGGGAAACTAGTCAAAATCCTAAATCCCAACAGACTGGGACATAAGGATAGCTTAACTATAGACCGGGGCTTAGGCAGACTTGGGCTTCAGTCTTGCTTTCTCCTTCACACCTCTGCAACACTAAAAATCAAAATATTTTCATTGTATGTAAAGCTCTCCACTTAAACCACCACAGAAGCACTTGAGAGATGAGATCAGAATTGCCAAGCCAACCTTTAACTTGTGTCAAGCTTTATCTACCTTTTCTTTCTGTGGATTTTTCCAGCTGAGGACTGTGCTGATCTAACGAGTAACCTGGTGGAAAGTCTGCCTTAATTTACAACTTCAGTGGCTCTTCAAAGATCATAAATTAGGACAGAATGTGCTGTCCTTTGCCTTGCACCACTGTCCTTTGCTTTACACATTAGATCTGTGCTGGTATTTATGCACCCTCTGACATCACCCAGCTACACAGAAGGTAAAGCAGATACTGCTCCCATAACCTATGTCCTGCTTGACAACCCACTACTGTTCATTTCTGACTCTTGCTGACAAGAACTTGCTGACCTACCCGTAGAACATATGATTTTTTTCTCTTTCAGCCAAATTTGCCCAAAAAGCATCCCTTCTTGCCTCCTCAAAGGGTGTCTCCATTTCTAGAGTCCTATGCAGGAGCACTGCAGAGGCCACCTCCGCCACAAGAGGTGTTCCTGGGTGTGCCATGAGATTCATGAGGACATCATGTGTTGATGTTTTCATTTGCAGCAGTCCTGGGACTAAGCCCAAGTACACAACTGCTCTTGGTCATTCAGAGTCCAAGAGGCTCCTTGGATCCCAGTTCTACCCTGTTCTGAATAAGGAGACTTAAGCTTAAGCTTACTCCAGAAAGGCGTGGATCCAGTCTTACTACATCCCCTTATCTCACTGCTATAGGGTCCTGATTCAACCCTACCCATCACAGAGCTCCTGCTCCTCTACAGGTTCATCCACCCATAGCCCATTTGTGTCCTCACTCATGGGTGGCTTTTGGCACCAGATCATTGATAAATCAATAATTTTGTACCTTCATGTATTTCCAGCAAGGCTCTTCATAAAGCACAAAATTACTCATGAATAATCAATCACCAGAGCTCAGAAACCCCTGCAAGGCTCCAGGTGACTGATACCTCTGGATGAAAGGATTGTTACAATGAACTCTCTTCAATGGTGGTCAGAAAAGTTATTTGATATCAGAGCAACCAGGGATATTTGCTTTCCTATATGGCATGGCAGCAGCACATGGGAGTGCTTGAAGGAGGGGAGGATAATTACAATCGTCCCAGAGCTTAAGATTTACCTTCATCAAACAGAGAAAACTCTCTTCAGGTTATTTTTCAAATAGTGAGATAAGATTAGGATTAAAGGAACTCCTTTTCAAGATCAGCAGCAAGGCCTTGGCTATTTTTGCAGGGAACAACAGTGGTTATTAGAGAAGCAGATGACACTGAAGTTGTTTGGGTCTGGAGTTGCTGAGCACCTGAATGAGGGGATACATTTTCCAAAATTCTCAACAGCCAGCAGCTGTGCCCTGGTCAAACAGAAAAGCTCAGCACATGCTTATTTTTGGTGCCCACGTCAGGACACAAATTTATTTATGGCCCTTCTGAAACCATGGTCCTGCTTCTGTGCAAATCATGGTTCACAACAGCCAAGCTGATTCTAGTTCCAGGTGCTGAACAGATTTGTGAGGCTGTTGACACTAAGTGTTGAGTATGTTTATTATTTGTGCTCGTAAAAGTAACCTTTGTTTATAGTTTGACACTAACAGTTGTGACACTGCTTTTAGAAACCATTGTAAATAATGAAAGCATCATGATCAGCTGAGCTTATACAAGACTGGTCTGCTTTGTGCCCTCAGCCTCAGAATGTGAGGACACAGGATGTTTGTGGCATGGCATAAAGAATAAGGATGGAATCTAGGAACAGCATAGGGGTCAAGGATGCAGATATTTTTTGTTGGGAAATCTACAGGTCAGAAAGGGGGCAATGCTTTAGCAGCCCCTTGCATATAGAGCAAACCAGAAATAACTGACCCCTACATTGCATGAGCCAGCTTTCAGTTCCCAGAGAAAAAAGCCCAAGTTCAGTGTCCTGCTCTGGATCCAGCTATCTCAAAGTTCAAAGCAGTTGAAGCTGAGCCAGTCCATAGTCTCTAGGTACACTGTTAACATGACTCCCCTTAAACTATCCGTACAGTGCTCACCCTAATAAAGCCTTGCTTTCCAAGCACCACGAAATCTGAGGCGAGATCTAAACTTCACATCCCCCAGAGTTCAAAGGTACTTCTAGACTGACATGGTATTGTAAGAATAGAATAATTTCCTAATCTTCAACAAATTAAATGCTGGCAAGCAGCTCTTGTCTGCTCAGCACTGTTGTGACATGCTCTGTCTCCTGAACTGGGATGAATGGGAGTGAAGAGCTCTTTCTTTCCATACCTGCCTTTCACAATGGTTCCACTGAACACGTTCTCACCTGCATTGTTGTGTGAGCACTTTTTCTGACCCACTGCTCTTTTATACATGAAAACCCAAAAGCTGCCCACATAAACCAGAAAATAAGGAATTTGATACTCTAGAAACACACCTAAAGCATTTTACTATTTCCATCTAAAACCATCAAGAGGCCCCACACCCTATTGGTGAAACCACCAGTGGTTTAGGGCTCAGGAGGTCTCACTGCTCTTCACAGGGACAGTGGTCTCTTACTATGTGTTTTTCTACAGAAAAGTCACAGTTTTATCTACTAGAATAATCTTAATCACCTCAAAGCCTAGGGTATTTTCAGGCTCATTCTGCTTCTGAATACTTCCTAAATATTTGGGAATAAGTATAATCCCATACTTCATACCATGCACAACTGAAGGAGAGCTGCCTAAACAACAGATTTTTTCCTGTAGTTCTTTTTTAAGGATTTGAATAATCTCAGTTTCAAGCAGCAAGAAAGCTCTTATTTCTGTCCACCCCAAAAACATCTGGCCACTCTTGCTAAAACTAACCAAGGGCTAAAAATAAAAGACATTGGATCTCCAGAGCATTTTCAATGATCTGAAAACATTTTGCTTTGCTATTTAAATCTGCATTGGCAGCCACTGTACAGTGAATAACAGATCTGCAGTATGCACTGCCCACATCACCTAGGCATGAATTGGCTTACGCAAGCCACACAGATCTAGGAGAGCTCTTGACTCCTGTTTCTTAATTATATGTCAGATAATTCTGCAAAAAATGTATCATGGTTTGATGTATCCAAAGATTTTTTTTGTCATTTGTTTTTCTTTTCAGCAGCAAGAAGATGTTACATCAAGAAGACCAACCTGAAGCCCTCTCTACTCATCTTCTGGGATGTTTCTAATAAATTTCTTCTAAACTTCTGACCACTACCTAAGACACAGTGCATACACCACCACTGCATCACATCACTTTGCAGAAGTTGTAATTAAAAATAAATACTTGAAACAAATATTTTCCCTTTATATACCCCCTCCTCCTTGTCTTAATTTCAACCCCAGCAGACACAGAGCAGAAGAAAGAGAAAAGGGAAAGCACTAATTAGTTGCACAGTTTGGCTGCCGGCAATGGAAGAACAGTTTTCCTCCCAGGCAAACTCAGTTTCCAAATGTTATTTTGGAAAGCAAGAAAGAAAAAGGAAGGAAAGATTTATGGATTAGCTCCTCTTGGCAGGTCAGCCCTGCTCAGAGGCAGAATGATTCTCACTCATAATGGGCTGCAGCAAAAGGTAAATGATAAAAGAAAATTAATTTACGACTCAGGAAGGTCTATAAATCTCTCATCTCCTGAGTGTCAAAACAAAGGGAACCAAAAAGGACTTGAGTTCATTTAGGAAAGAACTGGATTTTGCTGAAGGAGCAGGCAGTCTCCTGACAGGAATAAGCAAACCCTGAGTAAAGCAAGGAAAACAAAAGAAGCACGGAAACGTTGAAAATTAGTTGAACCATACACAGTTTCTTTAGTGGGGAGAACATTACATTGAATTTTTTCACCACAGATCCCAAAAAGCAGAGATTTTCCAACCATACCAATTCCATGGATCACAGCTAGATTTTACCACCGCATCCAGAGCTGAGAAGGGATCTGGTACAATCCAGGATGTCGGTGTGGCCCAGGAGCCAAGTGCTTAAAGACAACAGCCAGGTAACCAGTGTGCACTGCATGACACACAACATCCCCTCAGTCAGAGTGGGACTTTGCCTTATGGTTACCAAACCTTCCAAACTCTGACTGGAGACAAAATCTGACCCTTGTACAAGGGCTCTGCTCCTCTGCTGAGCTTCCTCAGGCAGCACATGGACCTGCAGCACCTCTCTTGTCCATTAGAAGTCCCACTGAGGGCAGGAAAGTAATTCTTGCACTCAGGTTAGACCTCATCTCATCTATTTTTGATGACATCAGATTTAAACCTTCTCTGCTCCATCTATTTCAGGCTCAGGCATTGAGAAGTTCCCCAGATATGGAAGACTCTGTCTTATTAACTGTTAGAAGGCATTAGGTTCTTCCCAAGACCAATGCTGTGCTCCACCAAGGACCTTGATACAGGCATAAAGGCAAGAGGAAAGGGAAGAACAGCAACAGGTTTTGCATATGCCTGAAAAATTCACTTCCTCTCAGGAATATGTGCTTAGGAGAGGGTTGAGGGGAATTGCCAGGTCTATCAGACTTCCTTGATCTAGCCTTCTCCAATGTGCCTGGCCGACTGAGCACTGTCATGAACACTTGAATCCCAAGTTTAAAAAATGACCTGGGTGATGCTTCTGCTATGCAGCATGGTGGGAACAGATCCTTCTGCTATCTCCAGAATGGGAAGCAGCAGAGCCATGCCAGGGGATGGCTGCTCCTGAGCCAATGATGACCTGGGCAGAAGTGGGCTAATGAGGTTGCGATCACTGTGCTGACAGTGTGGCGCTTCCCAACAGTGAGTCCATGTATATGCTTGGAGCAGCCCTTGGAACATACTGTCCTTCAGAGCTGGAAATCCAGGCATGGCAACAAAGACTACCTAAACTGTGCCTGAGCAAGGCAATTGAACCTAGAGGTGGTACCTAAGTATGGAATTAGTTGTTTTAGCACCCTCTCAAACAAGGCTTGGCCAGAAAGCTGGAGACAGGTAATTTGTCAGAAACCCTCTGTATCAACCAGTTCAGGCATTGATTCTCTTCTCATCCTTTCTAGTCTTTCTGTATGACAACCCTCAGATACTCTTTTACATTTCCCATTCCTCTTTTGGTATTGGAAGAGTTGGAAAACCTGCAGATAATCCTCTGAGCCTTTACAAGTGCCATAGCTCAGCTCTAGATGCAGATTTTTCTGTGACTCTTACATATTAAAGGGGGATCCTGGAACTAGGAGTGTTTGAAAACACTCTCCGTTGTCATTCTTCTTCTCCAGCACCTCAAAGCTCAGTGACAGAATTAGCCCTGTTTTGGGAGAGGAGAATTGTCTTGGCTTGGTTTCTTTTTCTACCTGCTCTCTTTCTTTGGATACTTGTGGAAATCAGTTGTAGCTAAGCTAGAGCTAAAGTCTCTGCACAAGAGCAGAGGTGAAGGACACTTCTGGGACATTTTGAAAGCTTCCAAAAATAGTCCCAAGACCCGGATCAAATGCACAGAGACAAGATTTCCATAGGAATAGTGTCATGGAAGCAACAGGAAGGCAGAGCAATCAACCCTGAAATCTTAAGTGCAGAGCTGGAACACTAACAGACACCGCTGGTACTCTAAAATAGCACCAGTGAGGTTCCTTGCAGTAAAGTTTAACTGCTTCTCAACTAAAGACAGCAGGTACATTGAAACCAGATTCTTCTGTTGCTTCAATGAACCCTATTAATCTGACAAGGACAACAAGTCTTGCAAACATTAAATGCAACTCAGCAACACAGCAAAAAATATAGCAAATGGCTACTCTTCATTGTGGAAAAATCCAGACCTAACTGATGTCCATGGCAAAATGCCCATCAGCTTCAGTGGAGCCAGGATTTCACCCACATGTGCCCACAGAAAGAAAACAGAAGACAAAACAAGAGAAAGGAAATCAGTGCAGCTAATTTTAGCACAGTTAAAATCCTTTTTTTAGGCATTCTGACTGAAAGCCAGTTCTTCAGGAGTTTATACCTCTGTATGAGTCAAGTGGGAATGGAAATAAAAATTGGCATCTGATCAAATAGAAATTTTTGACCTCAGATTTTCACGTGGGAGAAAACCTGGAGTCATGTTTAACCTTCCCTAAGAAGAATCCCCAAAACAGAATCACTAGATTGGAAGAGACCTTCAAGATCATTGAGAACCATCCCTTTTCTCTTCCATCGCTTTTTTTGTGGGGGAGCAGGTTTTCAGCTAAATCTGTTGCAAACAAAAGCACTGATGTTGGTGATGGTTGACTTAAAAGATAATCCTCCCCAGAGCATCTCTCACTCTGCAAATCCCAGTACAACTCCCCAGGAATGACTGGAGCTGGACACAGCTCCAGCTTCTGTTCTCTGTGGTCTGGGACACTTGGAGCTGTGGCTGAGATCAGGCCAATTTCAAAGCCACAAGAGAAATTTTCTCAGCTCTTGGAGCTGTAGTATCCAGATTTTCTGTTATAAGTCTGTCCCCATCAGTGATTTATCAAAACATTGCTGTATAACTTCTCAATAATAACACCAATTAGTAAGTTTGAATGATGCAAATTGTGCATGCTATAAGCCTCTACAAAAACCAACAGAAAAATAATTAATCCTTACCTATTAATGACATTTGATATTCATATTGTGGTTTTTTGTGTGTTTACAGCCCTGCACACAGTAAGTAATTGGCCTTGAACAGCTGAGGAACCTCCCTGACTGAGACCTGTCTCACTCCTGCAACAGGCAGATGTAGAACACCTTGCCTTGGACAGGGCTGTATGTGGGGCAACTATCCATTGTGTTTTTAACATAATCCAAAACTTACCTAGAGCAGCAGTGTCTCCAGGGATGCCAAATCCCCGAAGGATGGCACCAAAGATCTTCTGGCAGGGCTGGAAATCACCATTCTGACAAACTGGCTTTGTTCAGGGCTATACAGGGCGGGAGGAGATGGTAATACACCTTGAAGCTGGAGTGGAAAGGCCTGGCTGTGCTATTCTGGGGTGATCACTGGGATATCCTGGGATAACAATGTTTGGCCACTGAGTGAATTCCCAACTACTGAAAAGACACAAACCAGCACCACCTGGTGCTAAAGGCTGCTGTCCCTGCACAGAGCTGCCTTTCTTCCAGGCTGTCAGTCAAGCAGAGGAGTGTGCCAGGACCCTGTCAGATCCCCAGTGAAGAGGAAAATTTATATATAAAGAAGATTTATTTTGTTTTAAAGAAGCATTTAAAGAATCTATTTGGCCAGCAATCAAGAAATCCTTTGTGGCAAATGTAATGGCACTGTGGCTTCATCAGTAGAGAATGAATCACAACAGACACTTCTGTACTTTGAATTATTCTGCTTCATGTACTCAAATGACAACCTGCCTTTTTGATGGGGGTCCCCCTTGACTCAAACCTGCCCCCTCCAGCCAAACTGAGCATGACTCAGAGAGGTCCTGTTCATTGCCTAAGGCTATACAAAAGGGACTCTGGGATTCTTCATCTTTAGCTGATGATTCCTGTAAATCCTACTCAGTGGGAAGGGAGGTTCTCTGAACACAAGAAGATCTGCCTTAATATTTATTGGATACATAGGCCCAAGGCCATTGTGACTTCAAACAGCTCCCAAGGGAAGGCAGGTTTGAAAGTGAACCTCCATTCCAGACCCTTATTACTTGGACTCAGAGAGAGTTCTAAGCCCAGGCCACATCAATCCCAGAGAAATAAACACCAGCACATCTCCATAAACAATACTCAGGCAGTGCAAGGAAATTCTGGGATACAATCTGCCAGCTTCCTGCCCAGATCTGTAGCAAAGGACACTTTAGGTCCACTAAACCAACTTCAGCTTGAAACTCTTTCTTTTGAATTGAGTCATGTTAAATACTTCAGCCAGGAGTTCCCTCCATCACTGAGGAAAAGGCTCAGCACTAGAGCTCATCACCCACTGGACCCAAACTTCACATGTGGAGCAGTCAAAGGTTAAGAGAATGGAACAGCTCTGAGGAGTGGATTTACAGGAAGTTTCTGGTCTTGGCTGCTGGGGATGGAAGGGGAACACTGCACTGAGACCCCAGAACTCTCACGGTATCTCAGTTTCAGTCGCAACAATTTACCAATGACAGACATGAGCAGACATCATGGGACACTGGGAGAGGTCAAATAGATTCCTCTGTCCAGATGGTGTCACTGGTCAAGGAGCAAGATTTGGACCCTGATGGATAAACAGCTCGTCCTAGCTGAGAGGGTGGAGTTTGATAGAAGGATAAGTCCTGTGTTGTTCTGCTCCCTGAGCATCTCTCCCTGGCCACTGCCCAAGCTTTGAGTCTTGTCTATATGGACCTTGGGCCAACACATTATGGGTATTCTTATATCCTCACACATCTGACAAATGATTCTGCCTTCTCTCAGGATTTCACAGTTTCTGGCCAAGTTCAAACATACAATGCCATGATTGCATAAATCAATCATCCCTCACTTCCTTCTCTGTTAGTTATTATCATAGCATCCATAAGCAAAAACCAGCCTTGGCCAGCTGACTGGCCATGCACACTAAAGCACTCTTTAGGTTTCTCAAACCCACCCTTGTGTGAGCTTCAGCAGAAAGTCTGCCATAAGTATCACTACCTCTTCCTGCCCCAAGGCTCTAAAACACAGTGCTGAGTGACACATGGGAAGAAAGAGAGTACAATTGTTTCTCAACACCAGACTCTGTAAATTTTGCCTGATGGATCTTGTGGAAAACACTTTTTCCTTCTCAGGAGAATACTGGATCAGTGTTTAAAATACACAGACGTCTCGCTCTTTTCCTCCCCACTGAAATGAAAAGGGGACTTCAGCAAGTGCCAGTGTTAACCTGAAACAGACCTGTCACATCTTGGCAAAGCCTCTGCCTCTTATAGCTGTGGCTAATAATTTCAACGGTTGCTTTATTAACAATTTTGCCCCCATCTGGACACATTTAGCAGAGAGCTTAATCTCTCTGAGTTGCATATATGATTATTTGATTTTGCATCTGCCCTAACACAGAGAAAACCCGTCTCTATTTCCTCTATGGACAAAAATAAACTCTGCGGACAATTTGTCTGAACAGCTGCACAAACAATGCAATTTAGAAGGATGCAAATGATACATGAGCAGGTTTTGTTCACAGCCTGCCTATCCTTTGTGGTTGCCAATTAGTTCAGTGGTCTTAACCCAGCTCTGGTGGCTGGGGTAAGGAGGAGAGATGCACAGGGAACAAAGATGAGCATAATGGAGATCCCAGTGTTATTCTAGGAAGCTGAAACCCTGTTAACAGAATCTAGAGCACCCTGGAAGAGGATTTCTTCCAAACCTGATCCTTTTTTTTAAATAAGCTGACTATGTTATAGCTTCCATAAGCACAGAGCATGGTTATTTTTATCTTCTTCACATCAAATAACAGCACACACATGTCACCTCACAGATCCAATCTTAACCGAAAAAGAATGAATTGAGGACAACTAAGCTTTCACTTTTTGGATGGGGAAAAATTCACAGCTGTATTTCCAGGTTACAGAAACTTTTCATTGCCAACCATTCTGCAACATAAAAATCAGTCCTGGCAACTTCATTCCTGAAGCAGCTTCCTTGACTTCAGGACTTCTCTGTGTTACATAATGTCAGTCATGAGCTGAAGATGTTGAAAGAACTATCAGTCATGGCTCCTTCTCATCCTCTACCTGCAGCCATGAGTGTCCCATATGGACACGGGGAGGTGGATTCTCCCACCAGTTATACCCCAGTCTCCCAGCAAACTGATTGATGGGAGCCCAGAGTGCTCATTCCAGGGTCAGTGGCAAATTGGGGTTTTCAGCTGAAACACAAAGTGAGTTTTACTCTTACAGAAATTCATCTCATCTCAAAATATAAGCTGAAATGTGTCTCAAAGATAGGCAGTCCCCAAAAGGGCACACCCAATGTGTAACCAATGAGCAGTTCCATGAGAAAAATATCAGAGTTGCAAAACACTTTGGAGGCATGAAACCAGGTACGTGCCAGAAAAGTGATGGCAAGGTTTTCCCAGATACCAGGCAGTCCATATCACAGCACTGACAGAAGGATGAGCCAGAGATTCCAGCTGGTGAGCTCCAGCTGTCCTGACCTCCTCCTGCTCAGAGGAGCTGAGGCTGCCCCCTCCCTGGAAGGGTTCAAAGCCAGGTTCGATGGGGTTTGGAGCAACCTGAGATAGCAGAAGGTGTCCCTGCCCATGGCTGGAACTGGATTAGATTCCAACCCAAAACCATTCTGGATTTCCATGATTCAATGATCAACAAATGCAAGCCCTCACTCACGTCCAACATTAGTCTGTGTGATTTTTTTCAGTTCTGATATGAAGTCAGTCAAGGAAATACTGTTTTCACATCCCCAGACAAATTTAGATTAGACTTTGGGTAGAGGTAAGGCCCTAATTAATCATAATGATGGAATTAGGTTTCTACAGTGCTCAAATTCAGCCTTAATTGTGAATTAATGCCCTTATGGACAGAAATGTTAGAAGGGTAAGTGTTGTTGCAAACAGCTCCAATCTAGAACTACAAACATGCCCCTGGAAATGCTCTGATTTAGGGATTTAGGTGGGAAATTTAGAGATTCAGATGGAAAAGCCTCCCTCCATCTAAGATTTGAAGTCAAAGCTTTGGTTATCACCCACCTCTGGTTTCATCAACTCATGGATTCACCTCAGAGTTTCCTATAGCCCCTGTCACTGGGAAATGCGGCATTGCTGTGTTCCACAGGGATGCTGGGGCTTCCAAAGCCAGTTACAAAAGAGGCAAAAAACAACACAGCCCTTTTTTTCCTTCACATGTAGGTGGTTGTATAATTCCCACTACCATAAGAAACAGCTCCAGCCTGGTGGGAATATTGTCACATTCCCACTGACTTTACTTTGCCCCATAAAAGCACCAAAATAACAAAGTTCTGTTCACTTAGGTGTAGATTTTGGGGAAATTGGACCTCAGGCACAGTATTTCCATCTCTGGCACTGCCTTAATTTTCAATCTTAGCCAACTCTCTGAATCCCACTGGACTTCTGTTTTCCCCACATGCAAAACAAGGGTGATAACCCCAGCCACACTAGTGATATGAAAGGACTAGAGGTGTTGCTATCTCCCAGCTCTCTGCAGACATTGCCCATTAATACATTGCATTAGTGCATTAGTGCTGTGTTGAAAACTCTCTTTTGTGTCACACAATTATGAAATTCCTTAATGTGCTATTAAAATATATGTTAATTTTGAAGGAATACATGTGTCCTGCTCTTGTGCAAGCAGCAATGTTTCCACAGGAACTCCTCCAGTAACAGGCACAGATGCAGTGTGTGGCTTTTCCAACAAAAATAGCTTTTTAAGATCAATTTTTAAAATGTTCTCCTCAGCTGCCAATTTTAACATGATGCTGATCTAAATAATTCTGCTGGGAATATTTTATGTATCCCCCAAATCTCACCACTACCAGACTGATTTGGCACTGCCAAGGGAAGAAGTGCATCTTAGATTTGGCATTTCCACATGCAAACAGACAAGGTCTTTACATTGACAGCGTTTTCATTAAGCTTGGAACTAGGGGGCTGTATCCCACTTGGAATATTATTAAGCTGTCCAGAGAACTTAGACAATTATTGGCAATTACTGCTGTCTGATGAAAACACCCAACACTGCTGACCCATCACATGAATTGGTTTGGTCTGCTCAGCAATGGCGTGATAGTTCTGAGGGAGCTTTTAAATTCTGAGACCCAACAGAGCTTATAACTCACATTTGGGGAACCACATATGAAAACTGTTTCAATTGTAATTTTTTTTTAAAACATCCTACTCATCTTCTCCTCTCTGTTGAAGTATTGATGCCATGCCCTCAGCTGTTTCTGTTTCCATCCCAGGAGATCTGCTGGGAAGGAAATCCAAGGACTTTCAGTTTATGTAGAGCTTTCAAAAGATTTACTTGAACACTGCATCTCATTTCATTGCCTTGAAATAGATTTTCTCCAATTAATAAAAAGTGCTTTTAAAAGTCTTTTTCTTCCTTACTTTAAGCCATTCTACAGAAGTTAAAGCTTTGACGTTAGATGGATGCAATACTGAATCCATACGAATATAAACATATAGCTGGTTAATAAAAAGGTGAGTTCTGTGTTTACTCTGTGTATTCCAACCACTGTAAACACTCTACCACCAAATTCTTTACACCTACAAACTGACAAAGAGGATGGAAAAATGCAATTGAAACTGCAGCAAAATCAGAAACTTATAATCTGATACAAAAATTGGCTCAAATACCTAAAGATTTCAAATTCTTTTAGTCCTTTATTTAAAAAAAAAATTAAGAAAACAAAGTTTAAGGCATTTGAATAGCTTGCCCCTTACAAATGCATAAAGTTTCAGAATGACAACACATTCCTACTTGTTTCCAATTCAGAAGGGAACAAAGTAAGAATCTTGAAGGGAAAAGAAAAATCCGGTATGAAAAAATAATTTTGTAAGCTGTCTTCTCACAGATTAAAAGGAGGCAAGGAAAAGGCAAATTTAAATTATTTTCTACTCTCTGTGGGTCACCTTTCATTAAATTGCTGCCAATGAAACACACTCCCACCAGGACGTTAACATCTAATTTTCAGTGCTGCTGGGGTGAGAAGCCTGAATAAAAATAAATGGCTTCTCCAATGAGACACATCATCCATTGTCAGCATGTAAAACAGCCATTAATCACAGCACAACCTGCTTATTATGGGCATTCAAGCACTGGCAATACAAATGCTTATAAAACAGGGGCTCCTTTCATAATTCCCTGCCCTTGTCTCTCAATAGTTTAGAGGATTAACCCTTTTGCAGTGAGGGATGGGCAAACTGGTTTTGCCTAATTCCAAACCAACCTGACATCATGGGTTCAAAAGTTCGACTTGAACTCAAACATTCTCAGGTGCAGTTTGTGCTGAGGGAACAAAGAGCTCAAGGGGAGGTAAGGGAAGGAAGATAGCAAAAGAGCAAATTGAAGAACCCTATGGGGCATGGACTAAGTGTAAAAATCCAGTAAGAGACAAAGGATGGATAAAAAATTGTGATAAAGAGTTGAAATTCTTGCAAAGTAATAAACACGGTTTTGTCTTAACACCTATCTTAAAGTGATTTGTGGAGAAGTCCCTTCCTACAGAATTCCCTCTGCTGGGAAAAAAACAACAGGATTTTACTTGTACTTAATTAGTACTCATGAAGAGCACAGTTAAACATACACAGACCCCACTGACCACATGACTTTGGGCTTCATTTCTTAGCAAGGGATTTTAAAATACTTGACACTAATGTGTAATGAATCACTATTTTTCTCTAAAAAATGGGAAGGATGAGGAATTCAGCTGGGTCCATGTCACATATGAATTCAAGGACAAAGCCCAGTAGGGATGGCCCAAGCACAAAGCACTGCCTGCAAAACTCTCATCCCTTCCCTGGACTCTGCAAAACCCAACTGCACTCAGTTATCCCTGCTACCAACACCGTGTGTCCCAAGCTGCCAGATAAATGAATGCTCAGCAGAAAATGGTCATTTATTTGCAGACTGATGCAATTCCTTTACTTTTTCCACACACCCAAAACTTCTATTGACTTCAAGGAGAAAATAAGTGGGGACAGGAGGGAAATCAACGTACTGAGAAAAGCAGTGTTTGGACATCTATGCAGCATGCAAAAATATCTAAGCCCCACTATTTACTGACAGTTGTAACAAGTGAAACACCCGAATGAAGAAAATTCTTGTGGAGAAAAACTAGATGAGGTGTGTATTTGAATTTTCTCCTGCGGTATAAACTGGCCCCAGGTTAACCAGAGTTGGTAATTTGTCAAACACTTAAGTTTGTCATCAACTGGACAGGTACTTCCAATGTTGGTATCAATTACTGGAGGCAAATGACCCATGATTGACTTGGGGGAAAACAAACATTTTGAAAAGACAAATTAATAGTCCATCACATTTTAAATTATACTAAAGCTACACACCAGGTACTGGAAATGAACACTTAACTTTCTTCTGGCTGGATTTTTCAGTTAATTAACATTGCAGCAATGGGTGGTGGCAGCAATTCCATTATAATTTACTCCATATGTAAGTCAACCCTTCAGAGGCATGACGGTACAGAGTAGAGAAGAATACATCCCAGCAAATCATCAGCAAGGAATTAAAATCAAAAATAGCTTGAGTTAAAAGAGACTCACAAGGATCAAGTCCAACTCCCAGCCCTGCACAGGGCTAAATCACACCTGAGGTACTCAGAAATACAGCACTGGCTCTACTTGCTACAAGTAGAACTATCAGGAGTTTTTCCAAGGTATTTCTTCTAAAGGAAAGGTTTTCTTTAAGCAAAGTCACTGTCAAGACACTGTGATGAATGAAAGGCTTCCCAGTATCCTTCACTCCTAAAAGAATTTTATATCCTGTAATTTACTACAGGAAAGCACCAGTTTTATTTTGTGGGTGGAAATTCAGAGATAAAAACCACCAGCAGGTGAGAGCTTCATTGATGTGTTTGCTTTTTCAAAGGCACCCCCAAAGCTGAGCTCGGTGGTGAGCCAAGGCTGTGCTGAGCAGTGTCTGTGAAGAGAGAACAGCGATGCTCAGGTTTTAAAAAGCTGCCAACCGATTTTAATGCGTTTTTACAAGTTGCATAATGATTAATTGTGCTAATATTGAAAAGAAAGAAAGAAGGCCTGAATCACAGAAATCAGCTTTTTCAAACATATTAAAGCCACAGAGTCACCAGTTGCCATCCAAGTGTCTCACTGCTCTCATGGCAGTCGTTTTGCTCAGTGACAGGGAAAAAAAGGGACAGTATTTTTCCATGGTAGGTGCCACAGAAGTCCTGTACTAACGTTTATCACAGCTCTGTCCCTTTTTCCTGATTAAAGCTGCTGGATGGGTATAATTTTTCCCCTTCTCCAAAGGCCAAATTTCTATTTCATAGTTGCCAACTCTGTAGAATGTGACAGTGGAAGCTATTAATTGATCCTTCTAATAATAGAAAACAAGGAAAACAGAAAGGCCAAAACAGTTACAAAAACTGTGACAGCACAAAAGAAAAGGAAATGATTTGCCAAACTGAGTTTTCCAGACCAAGGCCCAGTCCATGGAGCCAGGTACACAGCAGTAAGACACTCTAGCACTCCCATGGCAGCTGAGCATGCAGCCAAGTCATTTCCACACATGTCCAGCACCTCCATCCTCCACAAAGAACCTCTCACAGAGCCACAGTGATGTCATGTCATTAAAACCAGGCTCAGGCCCTATCTTTCATTTTAGCACAACTGCTACAAAGAGAGAAACCAAACCAGACCAATCCCACACCTGCAGAAGTACTTTCAGCACTTGGCATGGACTGGGAGATCATCTGTGCAGAGACATATTTAGTTCACCCAGAAATGGGAATGATCCCAGTGAACAGACATTCCCTGCTGTCTGCACAGCTTGCCATAACTCAAGGTTTTGATGGGATGGCACTTGGGATGTGGAGCTCTGACCCCCCACGACAGTCAGACAAATGCAAGGCAGGAAACCCTACATCTGCACTTGGAGCTGCTCCCTGGCTCTGCTGGAAAATGGACAGGGAGGAAAAATTCTGAGGACAGAATGAAAATAATCAATCCAAAATGTATTAAAAATACATAAGTTATCTTAAAGGAAGCCTGTGAATTACAATTTAAAAGATAACCTGCCAAACTGTGTGAAAACACCACCATACTTGAACTTATTTAAAAATCCACCCTTTTATCATGTAGATTATTTCTTTTTAAATAATATTTTGGATGCTATACTTTTGTTCAGCTGAAAAACAGATGAATATCCATAACCATTCCAGTTTTGGGATTAGCTCATGTAAAATTTCATTAATTTATGAGCTGATACTTACACAAGTAAGCTCTCTAAATCTTGACAATTAGATGAAACAGCAGCAGGATTTCTACAATCTCCTTTCAGTCATCTTTGCTGCCTCTTCTGATGCAATCACTTCAGCAGCAAGACAGTGATGGACAAATTCATCCACAGTATCAATGGCTGTGACATCTCTTCATAACACACAGGTGTTCTGGGGATTAGGCACCAGCCAAAGAGGTCTCTGTCACAGCCACAAGAAAAAGGCTTTTAATAGGGCTGTACAAATAAAATCAAATCAGTTGGGATTTCATAAATGCTTTTGTTTTAATGTAATTTAAGTGCTGAACTGCCTTACAGTAATGCACTTTAAAATGTTTACAGTTAAGGCATAATTGAATTTGACTCATTTTGGCCCTGATCCAGCTATGATTTAATTGGCTTCAGTGGGAGTTGGACTGGGCTCTAAGTAATTTTAACTAAAGTAATCCATCAATTGTTCCTCACCCACTTCATCAAACTCCTTCCTATCATTTATGATTGCTCTGTAATTTATTGCAACAAGGTGAAACTAACCCTTTTAATTTCTGGCACTGCTTCCTAACCCTCAGTGGAGAATTTCACCATATGCAGCCACCTAAACCAGACCTGCTCGAGGAAAGCCAAGAGCACAACACAGCTGAGGCCCAAACCTCCTGGTACTATCCACAGGAACCTCCAAATACCAGCTCCTCCATGGCTTAGTCACGACAGGAACAAAATGAACTGTTACCAAAACTGTCAAGAGGAGCCTTGGAACATAACAGGCAGAAGGGTGAAGTGAAATGCATTCACAAACACTCACAAATATTTCTGGTGAAAAAAATCCCATTTGCTTCAGACATCTCACCATTTTATTCTACCAATAATTACACTACTGGTTTCTATTTCAGGGGGGCTTGTCATATTTTTCCTCTTTGAGCCAAAGGATTAAACATCATCCAGAGAAACAGGCCTTCCATAAGGCATATCATGTTATGTGCAACATGCAATGAGACATTTTCCATAATAAAGTACCACCACTGATAATTTTATTTCAAATATGACAGGTTAATCTGTCATAGAATACCCTGTTTAAATAACCACAAACATATCAGGCACATTTCTCTGTCTTCTAAGAGGAAAGGACATGTTTTTATTAAAGCTTCAACCCTCCTGTGCTTGCACAACAGAGCTGTTTTTTAATGGCTCAACGTAGGCAGCTCTACACTGAATGTGGCAATTGGCACCTGCACACTCCAAGGTACAGGAACTTGTTGCTTCAACATTAGTTCTCAAGATGTCTATTAAAATTTAATGCAGATGAAATTCAACCCCTGTAAGGTAAAATAAATCCCAGTTTAAAAAAAAAAAAAAAAATCACTGGGAAAAGTAGCCATTAACTGCTCTGTGACTTGCAAAATATTCACTAAAAGAAATATCCAAAGGCAAATGGTGACCAAGTGTTTAAAGATGACTTAGTGACTATATGGAAAGCTGTCTTATTCTGATGAAAATCCTAAAAATGAGTAGTAAGATTATCCAAAATACAGGGCAAATATAAATACTTCCAATTCAACCCCTTCTCTGCATGAGTCATCCTGTTGGAGTCAGACAACGAACTACAGGAATAGAAACCAGTGGCATGTCAAAAAATTTACAAGATATGACCTGAACATACATATTTAAACACTGAAAGGTTAAGATCACTGAAAGGTTGTTGCTTGGAGAAAAGACCATATATTTGCAAATTTTCTGTTATCACATATCCAAAAGGAATTGCAATTTTGTTGTATGGGAAGTTCTGGAAAACTTTTTTCTTTCATTTATTCATTAAAAAAAAAAAAAAGAAAAAAAGTGTGTGATTTTTTTTAAGAGCAAAATGGAAAACAAAGCAGATTTGTCTGTTAAGGTTCTTTCAGGTTCTGAGTTTTAGACAGAGCTTAAGTATTCTGGATGTGTTAGCTTCAGTCTGAAGATTTTGAATATGAGTGCAGGGGTCCGTGTTCAGGAAGACAGAGGTTTTTTTTGAAAGACTGTTCTTCACCCTTCTCTTCAGTTACTTAAATGAATCTCACCTATTCCCAAACATCTGAAATACCTGCAGCTGGTATCTGGGTGTTCTGAGCTGTGTTCTAGCCAAGAAGAAAGGTGCATGAGAGGAAAAAGGAAAATACTGTAAAATGGAAAAGATTAAGTATTACTGTCTTAGCCATGTCCTAATACCAAATCTCTGTATTTTTAAAGATGTAATTAATTAAATTAAATTAATTAAAGTGTAACTTTGGGAATTCTGGACTAGAAATCTCTCAGATAAATTATCCTACAATCCTGGGAACCCAAGAAATAATGGATAACATCAGACATCAACTGTTCAGCTTCCATTAAATTGTCCTTGTGATCCTATTCTATGACAAACTTTACACAAATACAACTGAGATCACAAGATAGGTCCCAAATTTTCCAAGAAACTGTTATTTCCTATCAAGTGAAGCTCTTGAACATGTTCTGGGTTCTGCAATCCAGTTGGAGCAATTCTTACATAGAAATGACTTTAAATATTTGGGTGTAACTTTCTCTTATTGAAAAAAAAAATAAATAAAATTTTGCAATACTGAAAGTGACTTCATTGCTTTGCCAAATGTCTCATAAAAAGAAAGTGCCATAAAGTTTTGCTTCAGCCTTTAGAAGATAAGTTTTCAGTATTTTATTCCTTATTGAATATTTTCTCTGGGCTGATTTTGCACATACACACACTTTTTAAACCTCTCTCTTGTCAAGTTAAATTATAACATTTTGCTTTGCTCTGAACTGAAAAGGACACATAACCATTATTTCGTCAATCTACCAACAATCCAAAGCATTAATTTTTCTGACTTCTTCTATTTTCACTTGGATATGACACGATTTTGTACATGGCCTGCAAATGCAAACCCAGATTTCCAGTGGCTTCCAAGCAGGGCCGCAGTCACTTCTGACACTGGACAAGTTATCAAGGGCTGAGCAGAAGAAACACATCAGCAGAATCAAGCAATTAAATTATTTGAGCAACCAGAGCAGAGCTTTTCTCCAACCCAGCATTGGACTTAGAAAAAAACTTGAGCCACTGCACTGATCAAGTGCCTCCAGAGCTCAGTTCCTGATATGATGATCAATTCTGCCTCTACCATCCACTGTGTGCATTCCATGCAAATCTGCCTTCCCTACAGGCCTGCACCGAGGGCAGGAAAGTGACTTGGAGCTAGCTGGAAAAGCACAGATTTTGTTCCATCATCCAAACCTGCTCACAGCCCTCCTATCAGCAGAAAATCCACCCTGAAGGTGGATCAATGCCCCGATCCATACATTGCCAGAGTTGTGATCCAGAGAGCTGTCTGTCACCACACTCAGATGGGAAAGAAATATACTGTTCAACACAACAGAAGAAAAAATACAAAGTATCCTTAGTTACTGCCCTGCCCTGCTCCCCGAGCCTGGTGGGGTGATAGGAGCTCAACACAACGCATCATCTCTGAACATTCTCAATTCCTTTTTCTCACCTTCCCCAGCAAGGATTTTTGCCCTTGCTCATGCCTAGCTTGTTCTGAAGGCAGCAATGTTGGGGGTCATCGATTCTACAGGATGAGATGGTCTTTTCCTGCATTCTATAGGAGCAAGTTAAATAAAAGTCCTCAAAATAATAATGGCACTCGGTCTGCACTGCGCAGTCTCCATGAGCAGTGGCCAAATTGAGGACACTTTTAACAAAAGTGCTTCATTTAAACCTAACTCACTGTGCAGATGGATTTAAACAGTGCTTCAGTGCCAGCTGTGAGGCTTTAGAAAATGAAGCGTAGGTGTCAATTTTCCCAGTGGAATCTCAGATTCATTAATGCCTCCTATTATAGCATTCCTCCACAATGCTTATTCATGCCCAACCACAACCACAATGCTGATTACTTGCCACAGTAGGTTTTATTGCAATCACTGGGGTGTGATCTGGTATGTTCACTGTAGTTTTGCCATTAATTCCTTTTATTCACTATTAACAGTACTACTGAGATAAGACATCAAAAGACAGTCTTTGTTACAGATATTTTGATATCTACCACTGAAATTTCTTTAGAGACAGATCTCTCTGCTCAGTCCTGAGATCTGCTTTCAAATCCATATTCGAATCCGGGTTTCTGTCTGAAATGCCACATCTACTACTGCATATAATCCAACAGAGAAAGTTTACAGGCACTTCTCCAAGTATCCATTTATCATCATCCAGCCCATTATTATCCCCTGTATGCCACTTTTGGCATTTCTGAACTAGATTTTCTGCTAAAAACATCAAAACATTTAAACCCCAAAATGGCTACCCGTAAAAACACTAGTCTCTTTAAAATTAATTGTTTTGCCAAATCTACAGCAATTATGGAGGAATCCACTTTCAGTCCATAGGTTTGTTTCATTTACCTCAGTTGATAAACTGCTCCTCATCCACAGACAGGCATTCCCTTGTAGGTCTAAAATAGACCAGGAGTTAGGGAGAATTTGAGAAAACTCAGATTTTCCCAAAGTTGCGGCTGAATAAATCTCACTTCAGGAGCAGAGACACAGTTCTGACAGGAAATCCTGACTTTCCTGGGTTTTCAGAGACAGCAGTGTAACTGTGACTGCACCTTCTGCCATTTCTAGTCAGAAATGTCATCTCTGAACTATCTTATGTCTATTAAAAATACTCAATAGCTTCACTAATACCGGATCAAAGACATCTACAGAGGAAGCACTTTGTACTTCTCAGGATTAATAGAATTCTTTTCTAATATTGCCTTTACATTTTGCTACTCAACTAAAGAATTCTACTGATCTTTGTAAACTCAACCAAATAAATAAAGGCAGTTTTCAAAGTAGCTTTTTTTTTTCCTTCTTTTTCATATGTTTGCACAAATAATCAGCAAAAATCCCAAACAACCTTGCAGAAATGCAAATTTCCCCACGGAGACATTTTCATCTTTGCAATTTAGGTTGGCACCTATTATATAAACACACAGATTCATTTTGGCCTGCTTCCCTCAACATTTTGGGACACAGGTATTTCATGGACTCAGAAGCCATTTAAGACATGTAGATCTCCTGAGCACTCACTTCACACAGCACAGGAGCAGAACTCTTTCCAAGACCTTCTACTATTGCCTGGGATGCCACTGCATTCCCAGCAGTGTCCTGGGGGATGACAATCCAGCCCCAGCTGCAGATGCTAGGCTTGGGGAATGTGGGACGCACTCAAGGCCAAGTGAGACTGGCAGAAGGTGCCCCCACCACTCCACATCAGCTTTATTCAATGGGATTTATCCAGCTGTCATGTTCCAGACTGGAAACATGATGAATGGATGGCATCTCATTTTTCCCTGTGCTGGAACACACGCACTACATGGATTCCATTTTCCTTTCCCAAGCGTTCTGCCTTCCCCCAGGAATTCCATAAGCAAAACAAATGGCTCCCACTCCAATTTTAAGTAATGTCCCACAGCAAAAACAAGCCTTGCTCATATCGAGGCCTTTTGGAAGATAATCAGAAGGAATAAGATAACCAGAAGGAATCTTGTTGTGAGGTTGCGCTTAAAACCTGAGCTATTTTAAGTCACAATAAATCTATTTTCTCACCGTGGTTTCCAAAAAAGGCTGAAGAGAGTGGGTGAGGACCAGAAGGACCAAATCTCACACTTTATCTCCCAAGAAATGATCCCCCTAAGGCCCCAGCATGTGTAGGTACTACTGAGTTTCATCCAGAAAATATTTATATGAGGCAAATGACAGTTCATAAGACCTCTTCAGAATAACCAGCTCCCAACTGCATCTTAAGATAAAACAACAGAAGACAGAAATGGAACTGGAAGAGAAGAATTCAAGATTTGAACAATTCTATACTAGATACCTGCCTTCGCTAAAATCCCAACCACACACAAATCCTGAATGTCTTGAACTCAACCCACCCCCCACAAATTCAAACAAACTAAAGAATCCAATCACCAAATTAAAAATCCAAATAATAATTTCAAGAGAGCAAATAATAATTATTATTAATGTTCTTCAAAGGAAACTTTTTGCACAGACCAGCAAGCAGAGTAGTAAATTTTCAAAAAAGCAAAAAAACAAGTGGAGAAATTTAAGACTGCATTCACTTCCTTAAGTTGTGGCGCTTTTAAATGTACACAAAGCAATAGAATCCTCTTCAGCACAACTCCCCTAAAACCTAGGTAAATATTTTATATCTTAGCAGAAGATTCTCTCAGAAAATAAGCAAGGCCACACGGATCCAAGGTGCATTTCTGCCTTGCGAGGTGTTGTTCTGATGTAGCAATTAAAGAGGAATCAGCACAGCCCTACCTAAGACATGGACTAGTAAAAAACGTTGGCATAAACATAAAACTACTCTGCTGCTCATTAGGATTTAAATTATAAACCACTAAGATACATTTAAGTTTGAGGGATTTTTTATGAGCTCTGGAATAGGGCCTGGTACAAATGAATACACGGCACAGACAATTAACAATTTGCATTACCAACTTTGCTGAAATAACTGAACTCTGCAATTGAAAGCAACGTTATTCTTTTTAATCCAGCCATCTCAATTCATTTGGGGAGTTTAAAAAGTCCATCCTTTTTAAATAACAGTATTACTGATTACTAACACACAATGTCAAAAATTCCACTAAGACCAGAGGTCGCACCCAACTCCTCTCCACACCCCAGCCTAGTTTTCATTTTCAAACTATTTGAGTTCCTTTGATAAATAAGGAACTTTTCTAATTTGACCTTGTAATACTGCACACTGAGAGTGTTCTTTGATTCTTTATCATGCCCAAAACTAACAATAAGGCAACTGGATTTTAAATCTATCCCTAAGCCAAGGTAATAAAAAAATAGAGGAAACAAACTAGAATCAGAGTAGGCATGCTACAAATATTTTTAACTGAAAAATTATATAAAGGCAATTTCAAAAGTGACTCTGCTCAGTCAAAAAGCAACCATCGGCAATCACTGTAACAAACCAAGTACATGGACAGTGTATCGTTACGTTTACAAATTAATTAATTTATTGTGACATAACAGGAAAAGCCAATAAAAATATAAGTATCATGAAACAAGATAAATAGTATTTTCACTCAGCCATCACAGCCCAAAATGTCATACATCAAAATGGCATTAATCACCATCTGAAACTATTTCTGGTCTTTAAAATTTTAATTATAATGGCTCTGAGCCCACACTAGCATTTTGTTACAGATTTGATATTGGTTCAGCCTTGGTTTTTTGGCTCAATAAACACCATGTTCATATACCAAACTTAAACTAATAATGGAACATTTTCACAGGGAATTCCAGTTTTCCTTTAAAAAAAAAAATAAAAAAAATTGGTTGGGGCTTACTCCAAGCTCTCTTCAGCGGGAATCTCCCCAGCGACATTGGTGAGCTTTGCATTAGACCTCACAAATGCTCCTCACAACTAAAATGCCAATCTTTAATCTCAAGATGCACCAGAAAAGTCCCAAATGCTTCTTCCACCTCTTCTGCCTCTATTTGACAAATCTGTTTTGTTCCAATTCAGATACACTCGATCACAGCCAAAAGAAAAACTCTTTTCTATTGAGTTAGCAAAGTTTTCCAATCGCTCTTCACTTAACCAGGGATATTGCTGTACGTACGCTGCACACGTACAACATCTTATGTCCTTCAGCTCCAAATAAATTATAAAGACATATCGGCCTTCTCTGACTTCACCCATGATGAAAGAAATATTAACTCTTTAGCGCATGAAAATGTCTACAAACCCTGACTCCTGCCTTGAGAAAAGGCTGCTGAGGAGATGTTCAGCTGGAGTAACTCGTTACTCGTCACTGTTACAAATGCTCCCAAGTCCCAAGTGTATGATGGTACAGTAACAAATCTCTGTGGTTTAAGACTAATTTTCTTAGATCGTGAGATCATGCTCACTCCCTTCCTGATTAACTCTGGAGGCAAAGGAAACTCAGGCAGTAAGTTAAATGCCATATAGTTTTAGTATATAAATATATAGCACATATATAATGCTATATTTCTACAGCGTTTAGCCCCCAGGTAGTTTGGGAGGGTTTTTTTAGTTTATTTTCACTCTGTGCGCGTGTCTTTGTGGGTTTGGTTTTTTATTTTATTTTAGTTTATTTACAGATTTATATTGGATATTTTTCAAATTCTTTCACATTTAGGTATCTTTTGTGGTATTGTACATTTCTTAGCCAATAGTTTCCTTTTATAAAAAATAAAATTCCAATTTCCTAATACACGTAAGTCTTGAATTGCACCTGGACACCTTAGAATCTAGCAGTTTGGAAGTGTGGACTTTGGTAGCAGTTTCCCCTATGATTTTAATTCCACAAGCAAATCTCTCTCTGTACTTCACAAGTGCTTCAATTTCATACAGCTTAGTCCATTAGAAGCAGATATTCACAACATGGCCTGACATAGGGACAAGCCAGGGCTTGGGCTAGAAACACAACCTCGAGGGCAAATTCATTAAAGATCCTGGGCACAAAGAGAAATAAGGCTTTAATTGAAGAGTGACCAGAAGAGACTCACTAGCATCACCCTCAATCCACTACCGAATCATATGAGGATTATTAATGATTATTTACTGAATATATGTCACTCTTGCAATGACACTGCTAGCTATACTTGACCCAGTATTTTAAAAATCTTTCTCTTTTTTTCCAGAGTCAAACCAGCTGCTAGGAAGCACCTCACTCATCCAAAATCCAAAGGAGCTATTAAGTGACATTCAGACGTATTTTTTTATGCCGAGGTCGTTGTACATGCTTCTGAGCACTGATAATATCCATGTTACTACTCCTTTTGGGTGCTTTTCTAATTCTTCCTCTTTCTGTACAGTAAGAGAGAAAAGCCTCTTTCCTTGTCCTGGTGGATTGAGGTCTGCAGGCAGAATCGGGTGCTCCATGCGTCACTGTCACACACCAAACCCCTTCAGGATGTTTTGGCCAAGCACTGAATTTCACTACGCAGTAGCGAGGGATCAGCTCTCAAAAATTCCCTTGTCAGCAATATCTTGATTAACAACTAGTTCTTATATAAAATATGTCAGCAATTAGTTAGGGAAGGCAAGGGACGTCAAGCACAAATTGGCTGGAAGAAATAAATGTTGACAGAAGATCACATTGTTCATGCAACTTCTTCCCAAATGCTGGTCATCATGGGTCTTAATTCTGATCCAGCCTCCTAATCCCTCCTGGATCTTTATTAACTAGTATTTACAAAATAAATAGTGAGGTTGAAGGAAGATTTATGCTTGGAGCAAGGATTTACTCTACTTGTCAAACTCTTAGAGTACGCTAACAGCAACTTTTCTATCAGCACAGGTCTGCTAAGAGCTGAAAAGATCCTTCTTATGTATATTCAGCAATAAAAACCCACAAACGAAACCAGCAAACCTAAGCCAAACTACAGGCCTTGAGGTTTTAAACACAACCTAATACAAGGGCAAAATGAACTTTTTCCAGCAAAGAGGAGGAAAATAGAATTCTATGACCTTGAAATAAGTATTATTTTTATTGGTAATCAGTCCTTTACAAATATTTTTCAATAGCTAAGAGTTTTTGAAGAATGTATTTTTAAGTTGCAGTTTCATCATCTAATTTCTCTTGATACAATATGTATCACCATTGGAAGTATATGGCAGAAATCTGGAAAACTGCCTGCTTCACCAGAAAAGGGGAGTTTTAAAAATATTTTTTAAAATCTGGAATGTATTCTAAGAATACTATTTTTACTTTTATTGTGGATTTTTAAACACCCACATTAGACCAGTCTGATTGTGAAATTTTATAATGCCCATGGTCAAGCCCTGTTTGCTCACCGTGTTGCCTGTGCAGGGCAGAGCCGCTTGTGTGTATTTATTTGTGGTGTCTGCAAAATCTTTACAAGTATTTTCCCATCTTTCCTGTTAGAAATAACCTCCGTTCTTTCAAAAAAAAGAGAGAATTTAAGATAGAAAAAAGTGCCTCTATAGATTTTCTTCTCCTTTTCACAACATTTTTAGTAATTTCTTGTACTCACACAGACATAATGGAAAAAACACTGAAGATTTCAATGAGATGAAGGACGATTTCTACAGGAGCCGGACTCCGCAGAGCTCCTTAACTCGTTCTCATTAGCACTGGTTATATATGGGCTCCATGTACACCGCGACGGCGACTCGGCCGAACCCCACCACTACTCACTGCCAGTAACTACGGACTGATAGTAACCGAGTTACTGATCGCAGCTAACAGCGATGGCAGGGAGCGGGGATGGAGTGTGAAAGCCGGGCTGCGCTCAGGCAGGCCGTGGGGGGATGCAGCGAGAAGCGCGGCGGCCGCAGAGCCCCGGCCCCGCCGCGTCCTCGCTGCGGCCCCGCGGGGCTCGGGCTTACCGGCGCAGGAGTGCAGCGGCTTGGGCCGGACCAGGAGCGACGGGCACACGGAGTACAGGGAAAGTTTCTCGAAGTAGTCGCAGGTCTCCTTGGAGAGGATCTCGTCGATCATGAAGGTCTTGTAGCGCCTCCTGCCTGCCTTGGGCCGGCCGGGCACGGGCAGCCGCGCCGGGGGCTGCGGGCCGGGCTGGGGCTGGGGCTGGCCGTGCATGGCGGGACCCCTGCGGGGCGGCCAGAGCCGCGCCCGGCTCGCATGGGCTCCCCGGGCCTGTCCCCGCTGTGCTGAGCGCCGCGGGCTCCCCGCTATATAAAGCCGCCGATAAGCATCTCTCCCATTGCTCCGCAGCCTTTTTAGGAGGCTCGGGCTGTCAATCAGAGCGCCCGCTGCTCCCCGCCAGCACCATTGTTACCCTGCGCCGGGCTGGGAGGATCCGCCGCTCCTTTCCCCTCCCTGCTCGCTATTTTAAGATACTGGGGTGTGTGGCTTCTTCTTTTTTTTTTTTTTTTTTTCTTCCTCCCCCTCCTCCTCTTCTCTAGATTGTAATTATCTAACAAAGTTAAAATGCGGGCTGCCGGAGCAGAGCGACAGCTTTCCCCGAGCAGCGTGAAACCTATTCCCAAACCGCGGAGTGCCGGAGAGTGGCAGAGGGGAAAAAAAATCCTGTTTATAGGTGCCTTGCAGGAGCACCGAGTAGAAGTTCTTTTTCTCCGGAGCAGCATTACTTCGTACCCAAGTCTGAGATTATTTTCTGCCAGATCCCTGCTTAGTTCAGCTGGATTTTTTCAAACCCGAGCTTTCAGCCCCTTCTGCTGACGGGTGCTGGAGGCTTCCTCATTGGAAGTTTTCCTATCAGGCTGTGGGCTGAGCTGTATTTCTCATCTCATTCCGACGGGAATCACCAGAACACCCTACTCAGGGAAAGGTGTATCAGGAGGAATACTCCGGATTAACTGGTTGCTGTGGCTTTTCCAGAACCCACAGCCAGCTCACTAGCTTTAAAGGGGTAAAGAAAGGCTCATTACAGAGATTTGCCACCCCCTAAAAAATATTATTTGAAGGTTTTACACAAGGATTTAAATATAATCTGCAAAAAGTTATCAGCCATCCTTCGGTTCTCATGCTTTGGCAATCCAAATGGCAGCAAACTTATTTTAGTAACAGAAAGCTCAATCTGTTTATGCAAAAGGCAACAACCATTTCAAAACTCTCATCAACAATTTGAACAACTTTTATTTTTTTCCACTGTATTTTTTAAAAGCATTCAAAACACTGTGAACTGTCTTTAAGCTCTTTTGTAAAAGCACAACTTCTTTTTTCAATTCAAAGTTTCATTTAACTTCAGCAATACAATTGCTCATTTATAGAGACTCAAAATCAAAATAAGACACTTGCATTGTCCACACATTGTCAAAACTGGAAGGCAGACGCAAGAATATATCAGACTTTTGATATATCCATTGAACTTTTTTCTTAAAACTTCATTACGTTTTTTTAAAAAACATAGCACAGCAAATAATATTAAAACAAAGGTAAAGCAAAGTGTTTTGTTCATTTTAAACCATTGGGATGACATTCTTATTCAAAATAAATTAGTTGGAAATGGTTTTATTTATTTTTATTTTGAGAAACTAGAGTGATCTTACAATGAGGAATTTAACTAGAATGATAACTAAGGAGTTCAAGAACTCCTCTCCTCCACGACGTTATAAGTCTTTTAAAATTACTTAAACTGCTGCTTTAATTCCTAAACAAACTACGGATATTTGAGGTGAACTGACTTCGTTATGAAGGTAGTTTTATGAGTACTCACTTCTTCATTCATACATAAAACATTTCAGGAGCACATTTTCTTAATCTTTTTCAGACACTTTTTCTTCCTTTTTTAGGAAACTAAGTAATTACCAGTAACATTAACTTCAGCAATTAGTACTTGCCGATAATTATTGAAATGAATACTTTGGAAGCAACAGTGCACAAACCACTGATTTAAGCCCTAAAGCAGCAGTAAATGGCATTTTACTGCTCTGTGTTTCCTCGGGGTCCAGCCAGGAGCTGCAGCCCCCTACCCCCACTTCAAATTTTTCCTGCTTTTCCTGCCTTTGTAAAACCTGACACAAGACAACAGGGGAATGTTTCCTGAAGAGATTCCAGGAGCTTGACTAGATCCAGCCCAGAAATCAAGAGAAGCAAACTGTGGGCTCGCCGAGCTTGCACACAAGTGACAGCAGGACAAGAGACTCTGCTTGTCTTTAAATGTTTCTCACACCTGAAGGGCTGAATATCCATCCAGGGGTGTGCGGCTGGCACCTCTGTCCATACTCTAGAAATGTGATGTCCTCACCTGAGCCCAAGCAGATGAACTGGCAGGTGGGATTAGCCTACACTGACACATCTCTAGAAACTTTATTTCTTTTTACTAATGTTTTTTTAAAAGCAAGTGGCCAGAGCAATACTGTGAGTTATGCCGATGAAACACACACTGGCTGTCAATCAAAAAGGGGGTGCTTTGGTCAGGAATAATCAGGGGTTTTGTTTTCAAAATTAATGAAGTGGCTGGAATAGCTAACATCTGCCAAGGGGACTCAAACCCTGAGCAGCTGTTGGAGCCCCAGGACTCTTCGATGTAGAATGGCCTTACTGGTAAGGGCTTCTCCCTGAGGTTTCTCTCATGGTTGAGAGCTGGCACTGGACAGGAGGCTGGGAAGTGAAAGGCACATTCAGGAAGGTTTGGAGGCCAGGAGATTGGACGCAGTCTGTGTGTGCCAGGCCTGCACCTGCATGCCACAGACGGCAGCCAGGCAGCCACGGACCAGGATTTCTGCCCTTTTCAAAGTGGGAATTAATCCAAGGGACACGATCCTCCATTTCACTGACTAAATCATTTTTCAATCAGAATTGAGGAGCAAAATAACACTGCTGTGAGCCTGTCAATCAGCAACAAGTCATTTCTAAGGAAAAGCAGGGATGTCAGCCCAGCAGCAGAGAGCTGGAAATAGATTGTCCAGGAGGGCAGTTGTGTTCAATCTGGAGAGATAATGGCAGCAAACTCTCTAAACTGAGGTTTCTGGAGACAACTGGTTTTAATTTGGAGTCAATTTGTGCTACCAGGTTTTTTGTGTATAATGCCAGAGCTCCACAGGTGTGGTGCACCTTGGGAAAATGATTAAACACCTTCGCGTTGATTTGTTTAGTCCCAGCACAAACATTATTATGAGAGACAGTGATTAAGGCAAGAGGAATTAAGTTGCTGCTGTATTACTAAATTTGTGATTTAAGCAGTACCCAAGTGGCTCTGCTTAAGGCAGAGTCTGCTGGTTGTGATCACTTGCTGCTGTATTTGTACATTGCCAAGCACACTGGGATTGTTTACCGTAAGAGAAGAATTCTGTCTGTTGGGTTTTCAGCTCACCAGTTTCCACAAGAATTTAAAACGCAAGCTTATTTTGACAGAATGAGCAGGACAAACTAAAGTGCCAAAGTCTGAAAGTGCATTGGCTCTCAGTCTGAGTTCCTGTTTCCATGTTGAAAAGGCAAAGATACCTTTCACAAGGCCCTGACATTACCATTTTTAATCACTAGGAAAGTCCCTTTTCCAGTGAAATGCAACCACCTTTGTAAACAGATCTGTACAGACATAATCAGTCGTGCTAAACACTGACACTCTGATCTCAAGTGTATGCCTTTTTCAGCATGATATTGGGCTTGGTACTTGATCCAGTGTAGAAAAATCAAATGTGTGGCTAGAAAGAGGAAGGCACAATTTGGGCCAGTGCTTCGCTCCAGGGAATCCAGAGGCTTTGTCCTCTCAATGTGAAAGGTCCCAGTGCATAAAAATCTCTTTGATTAAAAGATCTCAGCATCTGCTTCACATAAATAGAGTTTCTAGGATCTAACCGATGCCAGAGAAAAGGGCATTACCCCAGAAATATTTTTTTGTAAGCCAGGGAGAGTGTAAAACATCCCACATATGCATATAGAAGGGAAAACCATCTGATGGGTGGCTGTGATCCCCTCAGTCCTGTGCATTCCCCTGACAGAAATGCTCATTGAGAGAAAGACACCTCTGACCAAGGTCTCCTCCCCATCTCCTGGAAAGCCTTGTAAAGGCAGAGGATGGAAAAGAAACTAAAGTGTTTGTTGACCCTGAACTTTGCCTTGGCCCCTTTGCAGATGAAAAGATGATACCTCTGAGCAGCCGAGGAAACAGAAATTGCAGAGCACCAACTGTACAAGCTCACAAACCCCATCACCTTCAGGAGGTCTCTTTGCTCCCAGCTTATCTTACAACCAAATTTCACTCCTGGCCTAAGTGACTGCTCCAAGTCCAGCAGTTTCATTTGAAATTTTTTTTTTTCCAGCCCCTGAGGCTACGGAGCCTGTCTTCAAATCCTCGATTACATTATTTCCCCTGTCGCCTTAATTTGTCTGCAACCTCTCTGAGTGTCACCAGACCTCACTCTGAGTCCAACTCATTCCCATCCTGTCCTCCCACTGTGATGCTGCAGCATTTGTGTGGTTTCAAACCATTCCTAGCTCTGGTTTTGTCCCTTAATGGACAGCCCCGGACTTAGGGCAGCAACACTACAAAGATGTCCTTGACATGCTCAGGGTAAAAGTTTGAGTTACTTTCTTCAGAAAAATTATACTGAAGGCTGAACTATCAACTGGGACACCTTTGTTTTATTTCCTGCTCTGCTTCAAGCCCTAAACCTAATCTCCCTTGCCTAGAGGCAGCTTTTAATCGTCTAGAAATAGAGCATAAGAGTATTCATCATGTGATTGGAGCCACTGGCCAGTCCCCAAATGAGTTAAGATGCTCTCATTTAAAGTAATAGTACAGCTAATAACCATTTTTATCACTGCATGCTCAGAACACACAAGCCATAAAGTTCATGACACAGTTGCAAAATGCCTTAAAAAGGAGACCTAGATATGGCCTCAGATCTACATGCAGAGAAACTGAGGCAAAGTTTCCCTCTGTTAATGCCTGGGACAGAAGCCAGATCTCGCTCACCATCATGTCCTCTCCAGGCAGAGCAGAATCTAAATCTCAGAATTTTCCTCTGTGACCTCATTTTTTCCCCCACAGCACATGGGGGGCTGTGAGACAATGTGTTAATTTTTTCACAGTTGTCTCTCTGCAGGATACACACCACCTGAGCAGCTTCTCCTTCCCTAGACTCTGTTGCTACCAAAAGCCAACCAGACTCTGGCATTGGAGTGGGAGTATTTCCATGAGCTCCAGTGGTTCCATTGCTGTGCCACTTCACAGGGCACCAAGGAACCAAACCAGAATCTCAGGATTCATAAATCACTTTGAATCCTGAGACAGAACCACTGGCAGAATTGAAGGCAGTTAGAGAGATATTTATGGGGTGGCTCTGATTTTCTGGGAGTTGCACAGACACCACATACACCAGAGGTTATGCCAAGGAACAGCCCATCTTTCAGCAAGTGGGATTTGTTTTTCCAGGCTATAGCTAAGAGCTACATTCTGGACTGATAAACTAGGGCTAAGGAGTTTGGGAGTGGCAACCAGGAATGCAAAGGAGCATTCTGTGCCACCTAAGGGTCCAGTCTGGGCAAAACAGAAGCACCTGGTCCCCTACAATTAATCCCAAATATTAATAGGACAATAAACAGTGTTTTCCCGCTTTCTCCAGTGAATTTCACATTTAAAGGGAAGGAAGCACCCAACCATCATCCTCCTACTACCCACATTGCTGTTCTCTCCAGGATGCCAGTGAAAACAGAGACAACTATTTTAATACGGCCAAGGTAACAACTATCTTGTTTAACTCACTTTCCTAGAGCCAGTTGTAAAGGGGAAGTATGTAATCTCATGAGAATGAGAGTGTTTGGAATCGGGACATCTTACAAAAAACACCCTCAATTTTTGGCAGGGAAGGCTTCCCAAATCTAACACTGCTTCCACTCTTTAATCCATGCTCCAGACTCATCTGGATGAGGATCCATATGTGAATGCTTCATCCAGCTTTGCCTAAGGTAAATTATTTTTTGCACAAGTCTTGCTAAATCTGCCAAGCTGGTAGTGTGTTAAAAAGGAAAAATCAAAATATCTGCAACTCCTTCTACAAAGCAGCCAGGATGTTTTGGTGTTCTGTGACTGATGCTTTATTCATTATTCAGAGGATTATCACTGCTTTCTTTTTTTATACAAAACAATTTACCTGAAAGCAGCAGCAATCCCCAACCAGTAGATCAGAAGAATGTCTCCAGTCTCCATAGAGACACCAGGAAAACACCAGGATCATGTGAGTTGTACACAAGAAACCTATTCATACTGGAATGGGTGGTGTTCCAGGACATTAAGTAATTTTGACAATCTGCCACTATCTCAACCTGCAAGAAGCTCAAAGGGAGTTATCAATCCCATCAAGTTCTGATCTTTATTAATGGTTTCAAGACAGCCTTCATCATTCTGGGTTCTGCAGGACCCCCAGTCCAAACCTGCAGATGGATCTTCATACAGTCATCTAAGAGAAACCAGAACCTCCATTTCTAGAGAGCCCAGAGGCTGAGTGTCCTGCAGGAACTGCTGAAGCTTCTCCTCCTGACAGGCTGCAGACTCAGGAGCTGCCAGCCAGATGCCCAGTTATCCCAGTATGCTGGAACATCCCAGGACTTGCTTTTCACTCTCAAGTGCTGCTGCAATTCACTGCTGTAGATGAACTTGCACTTAATTAACACAAGGACTAAAAAGGAGATAAAGGAGCTCTGGGACTCAATAAATAACAGAGCATATCAGAATTAACTCTAGCATTCCTGCATGCACAGGTAAGGCCAGGACTTTCATTGCCTAATGCTGAGGGAAGGACAGAGATGAAGGCCTGATCATGCCTATAAATAGATTAATTTCTTCTAAACAAGGAAAGAGCAAAACCTCAGCTACAGTGAGAAATCCTTTCTGGAGGTCCCAGCCAAATTTACCCGGCTGAGGAGCAAGCAGAAGACGGGCTGTGTGTGTGGAAGCCAGCCAAGGCAGGTTTTGGGGCTGGAAACACAGAGAGCCTCTCGCTTATTAAAAGTGCCTAATTTGGTTCCTTATGCTCTGTGTCATTCCTCGACCTTTCACAAAGTCATAGAATCCTCACCTGTGTAACAGCTCAGGAATCAATTTCATCACCAGAGCTGGAGAACTGTGCCATTCCCAGAAGTGTTTGTTGCCTGGGTTGCAGCAGTTGGGTATTTCAACATCAGCTGGGCGCCAGCAGCCAGCTCCAGGGGATTGGGAATGCTGCAGAGGACACTCTGCATTGACCGTGGCTTCAGCCCCAGCTCAGTCAGAACTGCTCAGAACACTGAAACCCTCAGAGCAACCCTGAACTAAAAGGATTGACCCTGAAGGATGACCTGGCTGCACCAGTGCCACTCTGTAACCAAATCTGTTACACTCTAGGTCGCTTAACAGCACTGAGGCAGCCGCAGGAATCTGCAATCCATCAGGATGTGCCAGTGTTCAGCTCCAGGCTCTGCCTCACTTCCCTTCCCTGCAACACAGAGATTTTTGGGTAATCCCAGCTCTATGCAGAGACAGGCCTCAACCCCAGCCTCAGCATCAGACAAACCAGCCAGTGAGGAACAGGGAGGAATCAGCCCTAATTCCATTACCATTCTCTGTAATTAGGATGTTAAAATACACATAGCTGTTAAGACCCTGGTGCCAATAGTTAAGCTCCAGAGCTCTGACTGTGTTATCAGTTCAAGGGGGGAGTAGGACATGGAGCAACTGGTATGTGTCCAGTGTGTCTGATTTCCTTATTTAAGGAGCACTCCCAAGTCCTTTAACTCAGTTGTCCCATTTTTCTGCCCATAGTCTCAGCTTTATGCTTGATCCTGAGCGGTTTTTCTTCTCACCATTACCATGCTGCCATGGATCTTAACAGCTGCTGGGAGCCTCAGGGCTGTCTCAGCTGGTAACTGAGCAGTGTCTTTCACTCAGTGCTTAACCCAGACTGCACAAATCCTCATCATGTCTGTTTGCAAGGCAGAATTGTTCTCATTAGCCTTCCACTCATTTCAACAACTTCTCGGGGTAGATAAAAGTTCCACTTTCCTTCTGGAGGAAACAACAGCAGCAATTGCAGAGTATCCTTAACACAGAAAAGAAAGGTTTCTAGACTCAGCCTGAAACCCTGCTCCCTGTCTGCCACCAATCTGCCATCAATATTTCTTCATATTCCAGAGATGCCCCTACTTAACTGCACTAATATTTTACCCTCAATTCTTCATGTCTTAGCTCCATTTTATGCTCTCACTTTGGGGCAACACCTTCCTTCCCCAGTTAGGACTTCATGTTTAGCTCTGAAAGTCTTCCTGATATAAGAAGGAGAAGAAAAAAAGAGAAATAAACAGAAGAAAAGCTCATCTTCCCCTTTCATAAGATGTCCAAGTCCTTGTACTTCCACCTGCAAGCAATAACTAGGGGTCTGTGCTGAGTGCCTTCTGCACTGTAAGAAGGGGACAGGACAGTCTAAGAGAGCTGTAATAGTTATGGTTGCTGGTTATATTGTGTTAATAGCTCAATGTTAATCTCAGCAATTGAAAACAAACTGTTTTAACTGTTAAAATAGGCAAGGCTAATGTAAAACAAGCTTTTATAGGTTATAATTGCACAATGTTGGCCTAGAAGGATGCCATCAAGAAAAGAAAAGTCTGAGCTCTTATAGTAAGGGCTTATTATTATAGATCATTCTTTATTTTCCAGAGCTCTTTTTTCTCAATTCTGAATTTCCCATGAATGTACTTTTTAGCACTGAAAAAAGAATGTTCTAAGACTTAGTTTCTGAAGTCTTTCTAGCTCACACGAAATTTCATTTTCATCAGCTACATAAGCAGGAAATTTCCTTATAAGCTACAAGAGCTGGGGAGCACTTGGAGACTTCTTAGTCTTAATTATTCTCTGTGTTCTATTCTGTGCTTTGTGTATTGAAGAAAATCGTGGTTTACCACAGCTGTAGTTCTAAGTTTGGAAGAATATTAATATAGAAGCATTAAAGTAGGTATGTACATTAACACATGGAAGAAGTGTCAAGGCTTATGGAAAGTCTTCTATTAAGAAGAGTAGAAAGAAATTACTCAGCTGCACCTAGAGAATAAATCAAAATACACAATTTTTCATATTAAGCCATATTTCTTTTCAACTTATTACTACTCCTTCATAGCCTGATAGTGATTAATAGTAATAAAGTAATTACAGTGAGATGTGTCTGCAGACCTGAGTGTGAAAACACCCATTCTTCCAGAATATTGGGAATGTGAACAGGATCCAGTTTAACAGATTATTCTTGTTCCATTGCCTGCAATGGGATTTTACTGATAGAGGATAAAGATCTGTCTTGTGATCCAGATAAGGCAAAGCTTGAGAATAATTACCAGCTAACTAGGTCTCCATGGTCCAACTGTTTTCTTGGCTGAATAAGTAACTGGTTAACAATAAAGACCTGCAACCTTGAGAAAAGTTGCTCCTTTCAACTTAGTGTGATTTTTAATTTATATTTTTAATATCTATACTAAAGGCAGGAAAATGACATCTTCATTCAGGCAAAGAATGGTGACTGGGGTTGTACTGGTAAGCCACAACTGACTAATGGGAAGGCAAAGAGCACGTTAAAGAGGTTTCTGTCCCTATTTGTTCTGAGCAGAACTGATATGAGATTTTCTCTGAGATGCTCCTGTGTGCAGGAGAACAAACAACTCTGCCATGTCCCGAAGAGCTCTCTGGGTCTGAGCACTTCAGGCAGAGAGCCTTTGTTCCCCTCTTGCCATTTGTCACTGCACACACAAGTAACAGGATGTGTGCTGCCTGGCCCATGGGCTGGGATAAATAGGGCTGGTTCTGTTTGGTTCCACAGGGCTTGGCCAGCTGACACTGAGAAGTACAGCTCTCCTGAACAAAGGTCCATGTGGGCAGCTGCTGCTTTCTGATCCCTCTGCAGAGATTTCTGAGGGTGATGTGCACCTGAGCAGGAGCAGAGTGGGTAAAGGTGAGTGTTCCTGGGCTGGTGGTGGTTGTGAATGTTACCCCTTTGTGTGTCACAAACACACATTTTCAGCTGTAAAATGAGCATGCAAACAGAAGAGGATAACAATCACAGACTCACAGAATGCTGGGTTGGAAGGAACCTGAAAGTTCACCTTGTTCCACCCCCTTTCATTGGCATAGAACCTTCCAGTGTTACCAAAAACCAGACTGATCAGAAGTCCTGGACTCCCTGTGACCTTTCCACATCACACTGCAAACATGGAGAACATCTTGCAGGTCTGAGTGACAATAATCCATCTTCCCTAACAGTCTGCAGTGGAATCTCCAGAGCCTTGTTCCCCACTGGGGATGGATTCACTGTATTAGTAGAGGAAGGCCAGCAGAGCTTCATTATTTTATCAATACAGTTATCCAGTCCCTGTTTTGGGAACATGCTCCCAGGGGGAGTAGGTGCTGACAGCCCGTCTGAAGCACAATGACCCGGTCATTGACTGCTGAGCTTCAGAAGTCTGTTTGTCCAACTCAGGGCCGTGTGTACAGTAGAATAGACAGCGGCATAGGAACCCAGATGCTGGCTGGAGAGGCAAGAAAACAAATGTGCCTTTGGTGAGCTTCAGATGCCATCCAATCCATGTTCAAACACCCAGACGGGTTGCTGTGTTCTCAGAACCAACTGACCCTCCCTTTGCAAGTGTTAGGTCACAGACACACGGGTTACTCATGTTAAAAGACAGGCAACACAACTCTTCCATAAAAGTCCACAAGACAGACACTTTAACCCCTGTAATCCCTTCCTGTGGTGTATGTGACGCCACATAGATTTATTAATTAAATCCTCTTATCTGGTGGCCACTGTCAATTAACTGTTTCCTTGTAATGTGCATAACGAGACCTCATTCATTAGCAAATGTTTCCATTACATTTAAGGCTGTCAGTGTCTCTGAGCAGTTCTCTTCCCCAAAAAGAGGTACAGAATCGGTTGTGGGTGAAGGAAGGGGAGAGAGAAGTAAAAACCAGGAGGGACAGATAATGAATCTGTTGCTAAACTGAACAATTAATAAATGTATTTATTAATTTATATATTTATATTTTATATATAATTTATATATTTACTAATAAATGCTGTGCTCTGGGAAGGCACAGTGCTGTCTGCAAAGAACTCTGTTTCAGGAGATGGATGCAATTCTTACTGTGCCACTTACCAGCACTGTGGCCCCAGGAAAGTGGCAGTACACCTTCTTTGTTGCTGTTCTCTGCTTTGACAGCTCTCTGGAGAACTCTGTATACAGCTGGAAAGGAACAACCTCACATGCAGAGCCTACATCTTGATCAATGCCTCTGGAATGGGCTCTCACTGAAAAATATGACCCAATAATTCATTGCAAAATGTGCTGACACTCTGCTAAAAGTACCAGCTCCCTGAGTTCTGTTACCAGAAATAGTCAGATCTCTGCCTGATAAACTCTACTGAGAAACTGAAGTACCAAAAGACTGAACAAAAAAAGCTTCTTTCAGGAAGTATCTGTAATAATAAAATCTTAATTATTTTAATGAAAATTTAATAATTTTAAATTAAAATTTAAATCGAATTTAATTTTAATTTAATTTAATTTTAATGATGATTTTCATAGTGATTTTAAATGAGTACTAAAAGTCCCTTCATACCTGACATGATGTTTAGATCACTGGATTTTGGTAAAATGGATCTACTCTAATGGAGCTGTCAGCTATGCTGAAGATGGAGCTTCAGTTCCACCTTCTGGCAAAATTTGCAGTTGCAAGTCTCTTTTAAAAACAGGATTTAAATTATAAATATATATTTTCAATTAATCCAAAGCTGGGTTAGGGCTCATTCTGAATAAAGCTCAAAGGTAAGTATGTCAGACAAATCACAAAGTCTGCCTGTCAAGGAAAAAAGTAATCAAAGCATATAGGGAGATAATGACAAATAGTCAAAGAAATGATACTCAGCCTTGGCTGATTTAGCCTTGAGAACAACATTATTAGTGCTGCAGTGTTTTTAGGTCTTTGTACAGTGATCTCAAGGCATTAAATTTATTACACTGGCAAAAAGAAGGAAAACCTCTTGTAAAGATTCATTCGCTGCCAGAGAGCCTGGAAAAAGATGGGAGTGGAAATTTGGCTGTCAGGCTGAGAAGGTCCAGGCTCGTGTCCCTGTGCTGCTGGAGTGCTGCAGCATGGTGTTGGATGCCAGCACTGGGGAGTGGCATTGGCAGCAAATGCTGAGAGAACCCCACAGCAAAGATCCAAGTCAGATGTTCCCCTTCTCCCAGGTCCTTTGCAGCCAGACTGAGGGAGCTGTTACTGTGCAGCATATGGAAGAGGCAATCTTATCGAATCAAAATCACTGTGAAAAAGAGACAATGCCATCTGGCTTCTTGGGAGAGAGCTGGAGACCATGCTGGCATACCTCAGGCAGGCTGTGCACTCATCCTTCCCCACACACTCCTGGGACATTTCTAATCATAACTGTGAATGCATCCCACAGGGCCTTTCTGGGATCAGGTTCCCCTCTACAAGTGTCCAATCCTATGTTTGGAGGCAGCAGAGCTCCCACTAACCTCCATTGAAACATAGCCTGCCTTGCTGCCATCAGAGCTGCTATTTCATGGAGGGCCCATTTATAAAGATTTTAATAGAACATAATTTAGACTTTCAGAGTATCATCATATTTATTCAAAGCTGCAATTTTTTAGGAAGTCAGCAAAAGACAGGCAAGGATGAAATGATGTATTCAGTGTCCTGTCTTCTGGATTTTTCTAGAGAAACGTGTATATAATCAATTATGGAGAGAAAAAAATAGCATTACTTTTAAGAAGCCCACTTTTCTGCCTTTTTAGTGTTGGTGTGTTCACACAATTCAGCCTGGATTGAAGTGATAACAAGTAACTCAGCACATGGCACTGTCTGCTCAGTTTATTATCGTGCATTCCTATCTGACTATCTAATCTAAGATGCTTTTAAAGAACCCATCACCAAAATATTTAAGTGCTGCCACAGGATCTAATTACTAATCTTCAGGAAGAAACACTGGCTTTGCTGCAGATTTAGAATAAACCCCCCTTAAATCTTTCTGAAGGTTGAAAAGCAAACGTGTATAAAACTGCCTTTCCTTGTTCATGTCTGGGAACACTGGATGCAGGATGCAACATAGAACTATTGTTTTATCAGAAACTGAGGTGTTGTTTCATACTGCATGAGACCATGGGTCATTAAACCTGAGCTGTACCACAGCCAAGGAATGCTTTACATTGGCCTGTGTTCTTCATCACTCTCTTTATTGGCTGGCTTTTCTTTGAGCTTGTTTCCACAGCATTTGAGTGCTCTGCAAGTAGATGTGGATTCATTCTCCCAGCACCTACAGTCAGTAAACATTATTTTTTTTTTTTTTTTCACATGTGGGGAATTGGAGGCAAAGATCAATGATGAGATTTGTCTAGGGAAATAAGAGTGATTTTCACGGCAGCATTCCAAGTGTAACCAGATGTCTTGTGTCATAGTCCTTCCCTGCAGGAGCTCTGCGCATCTAAATAGAGCATTTCCCCTTGTCTCCTGACAAGCCAAGGACAGGTTCACCAGCTGAACCAAATAAAAATCACAGCCAAAGTCTGCATCCTTCTGGTCAAAGAAGTTATGAAAACACTTAAGGTGCAATAGGCTCACAGTAACAGTGTTGGATAGAGACGTGTCCTGGGGTGATTGTGATGTTAAATTGTATCCCCATTCATCTACCTAGCCCAGAAATAGGTTCTGTATCCTTAAAACTTCATCTGAGAGTAAAAGTGAGTGGAGAAGAAGCACCAAGTCTGTTATCAGACTGCACTTGCTCCCCCCGCATCAGGAGTTTTGACTACAGCACAGACAGACAACAAGACACAAATCGCCTTGGCTTTCCAACTAGCCGGAGCAGAGAGGTCTTCCTGGACTGTTTTCTTTCCCTTTTTCTGAAACGAATCGAACCTGCTCTGGACTGGGGACTCGAGGGAGCACCGGGAGCTTGCACCCGTGAACTACCGGGAGCCCAGCCTGGGCAGTGGCATTTTCCAGCGCCAGAGGGACTGATAACAGAGCCAACACCCCCAGGAAAGAGACCCTCTGAAGTTCCTCATCTCTGCTGAAGGGCGAGAGGTTTTGTAATTTGATATCGTTCATTCTTGTGCTGGGTAGTGCTGTGCCTGTGAAATAAACAGGTTTTTTCCAGTTCTCTCAGAGAAATCTCTTCCCGAATCGGTTGGGGGGTGGGAGAAAGGGGCCACATGGGTTTGCTTCTCAGGGGGGGCCCTTTGGAGGTTTTCTCCCAAATTTGCCCTAAACCAGGACAAGACCTACCATAGAAAATTGGGGAATAGATAGGGAATGAGCCTGGGATGAGTATTTTATACTTGTTATAGAAACCATCTTGTTTAAATCTAGGTCATTTCTTCCTTCTGTTCCTAAGTCATTACCAGCCTTATCTTCAGTTCCTGCCCATCATAAATATCAGGACTATCCTGCATATATCCATGTTTCTGGATAGTTCTTCATCACAGACAGAAACAGCCTCATGAATCACACTCTTGTGTCCCAGAAAAAGACACTAATGGTCTTCCCTCCAATTAATTCCACAGAGGACTCAGTTCTGTTTGATTTCCATCAGTCAAAGTATGACTTTCATAAAAGCACTGGAAAACACTGAGTGGGCACAGGCTGATTTAGGGCTTGGGAGGACAGGTCAGTTTGTAGCAGTACATTTGAGCTGTACTTAGAGCCAATTCCATTGTAACTGACCCCAGCACTGTGGTGTTACTGGTATCACTGTGTTTCTTAAAAAACGTCCACAGGGCTACCCAGGCTCATGGAACAACCACCAGCGACTTCCTTACATGGACAAAAGTGTAGACAGCGTGTTCTGAACTTTCTCAGCCCGGCCTTTTCTTCTCCTTTTTTCCAGTCACCTTCCTACCAAGCAATGGCAGCACATACATGGAGTCAAGGCATGTACCATAGAGTTATCCACTGGCTCAGTGCAGATGTCCTTGGACTGCTCTGGTTGGTGATTCTGAGGTGAAACAGCATCTTTAGAAAACCATCCACAAAGCCTTCATGTGATGGCACCTGTAACAGGTAATTCACACATCTGCTGAGATGAGTGTGCCACTGCAACTTTGAAATTTTATATCTAATTTGAATGCATTCAGCTCTAGCATCTAAGTACTGATTTAATAAGATTGTTTGGCATTTTATTTGCAATGTGCCAACTTTTACTTATTCTTTTGCTTTGTAGTGCATTTAGTTGTTTTTTTTAAAGTGCTTTTACTAGGCTGGCACCCAGTTGGGATGAACATCATTAGTGCGGGATGTGCAATAAAAATATGCAATAAAAATGGTCCCTTTCACCAAGATTTTACACTCCAACGTTATTCCTTTTCTCTGGGGCACTCTCACAGATGATGAAGCCCCTTTCCTCCACTGCCGCCTCCTGGGCAGAAGTCAGACGGAACACTGTTACCCTGCACACACCTTGGGAAAGCTGCCTGCCTGCTTCATACTGGGTGCTTTGCATGGTAAAGTGAAGGGGCTGGAATGAGCACCAGTAACACTCCTCTTCCTTCCTATATTCTCCCATAATTATAGCACTTGTTACATTTGTTACTTTAAAGCCACTATGTTGAAGTGTCCTTCCTTTTGTTCTTTCTCACCTATAGAATTTTTCCCCATTAGTTGCAAGGAAACCTGATTGCTGGTACTTCTTGGGTGCTTGAGAACACAGAGTTTGTCTGAGAGGGCCGGGGGCGGTTTTTTTTCTTTTTCTTTTTCTTTTTCTTTTTCTTTTTCTTTTTCTTTTTCTTTTTCTTTTTCTTTTTCTTTTTCTTTTTCTTTTTCTTTTTCTTTTTTTCTTTTTTTCTTTTTCTTTTTTTCTTTTTCTTTTTTTTTTTCTGCTTCTGCTGCTGCTTTTTCTTCTGCTGCTGCTTCTGGTCTTCTGCTTCTGCGGGCCCCATTCGCCCTGTCCTGCCGGGACATGTGGCAGTGCCAGCCACCGCCGCAGAGCTGCTGATCCACCTCAGCCACCGGGCTGGGATCTCAGCTCATCCCTGCTGTTCCAGCTGAGTGTTCATCACAGAGCCCTGCAGGAGCACCGGCACTGCCCGCCCGAGGGGGTTTGTGAAGCAAAGCCTCTCCTCCATCCCTTCCCGACTGGGCCAAGAAGGCTGTCACGGGCTCCCTGGTTCTGTTTTTAATGCTGTAGTTATTGTTGTTCGTTTGCCTTGTTATACATCCTAGTAAAGAACTGTTATTTCTATCCCTAGATCTCTGTCTGAGAGCCCCTTGATTTCAAAATTCTAATAATTCAGAGGGAGGGGGTTTATATTTTTCATTCCAAGGGAGACTCCTGCCCTCCCTAGCAGACACCTGTCTTCCAAACCGAGACACACTAAAATGTAAACTAGTCTCAGCCTAGAATTATTCATGCTTGGAAGGACAAAAGAATTTTAATGACACTGGGAATGAGTGCATAAAGTATCATTAAAAAAAAAAAAAAAAAGAAAAATCAAACATGCAAAGCTTAAGAAATCACTTAAACCCAGCACTAAGAGGGAGATGAGGAGATGGTTTTGTCCTAAAGGTGGGGAAACAGAGAAGTGCGTGTAGCCAGTACCAGAGTGGCCTTCAGCTCCTGAGTTTGAGGTTCCCAGAGGTGAGCCCCTCTGACTTCTGAATCCTTCCCCACTCAGAGGTCGTTCAGAATGCCAAGCCCACGATCTTTCTTTAAAGGCACTCTCCTGCTCCATGAGCCTCACCCACTGTCCCACCTTTGCTCTCCTGCCACGCCAGCGTCTGACCCCAGCTCTAACTCCAGCTAACCGGAGTTATCAGAGGTATCAGCAGGAGTGAAGGAGAGCTGGGATGGGGCTAGATGCCGAGTGCCAAAAAGATAGGGAACAGCAGGGGGAGGTATTAGGCCATGAAAACCAAGAATATGCGGCTAACCTGGAGAAATTTCTTCCTTGTGCTGCTAGACAAGAGAATCACTAAGGTCACTTTGGTCTGCATGTCTCCACTATGGGACACAGTGGGCCCTAAAGAAAAGTGTGCATAAGGAAAAGGGTTTACAGGTGACAGGCAGAGACAACCCTTTGTGCCCTGCTCAACTGCACAGCTGTGCACACCTGTGAGCTCATGGAACAGAGGCACTGGAGGGACAGTGAAATGTTTTGCCCTGTGGGTGTATTTCTAAGTGCTGCTGACCTCTCATGTCTTAGGGAGAAAGGCAGGGATGTCATGTGCATCTCAGGAAGAGGATGTGCTCTCACCCTCCCAAGACATGGGTGCTCTCAACAACCAGAGGTTCCAAAGAACACATCTGGAATCACTTTTAGCAGCATCTGGAAGCTGTCATGAGCTGCAGTGAGACACAGTTGTTAATTGTTCCACATCCTTTGCCACTGTGAAGTTGTCAGTGGCCATTCAACCTCCTCGGCACAGATCCCAGCACACCAGCCCTGGGTGCTGCTTGCCACATGGCACACTTGTGATGGCACAGGAGCATCAGCTTCGCCTTCACTGCCCTGATGTGTCCAGCACAAGGAAACAACCACGGCAAGTTTACTGTTACAACAAAAGGAATGAAATGAAAAGGAAAAACTCCTACATACTGAAAGAGCCTAGAACAGCACTCTAACAGAATCAGAATATGAGCTGGAAAGGACCCACAAGGATAATCAGATCCAACTCTTAGCCCTGCACAGGACATCCCTAAGAATCAGAGAATTAATCTATGAGAGGCGAGAAAGGTTCAGTTGCAATTTATCTCAACACCAGACACAAATGAAAATTTCATTCCCAGCATCAATCCATTCTTTCATGAGAAATCCATGAAGAAATCAATTTCCAGCAGCTGTATGGCTAACATTCTCTTGTGAGAAATGCTGGAAGAGGTAAGGAGTATGAAGGTCAGACTGCTATTTCATCATTATATTCTCAGTATATTCTCTTGTGCTCTCTTACCAATACAGAACAAAATGGATTTTTCATGGAAGATGCTCCTTTTTTTTTTAACCTATTTAGCAACACCTTTGCTCCTGGCAGCAAAGGAGTTAAGCAGTCTGTGCTGTGCATTTTACTCACAGCACAAAGGGAGAGGGCTAAGGAATCTTGTTGATTACCCCAGTGCTGAACTTTAAAAGCTTTTAAAGCTGAACTTCCTCTGTAATCGTTTGCACCTTCCCTTTCTGCCTCCAGCAATGCCTCTGAGGTCAGTGTCTTGACCCTTGGTGGATGGGATTAGGGCAGGAGGGAGGCTGATGCCTACCCTCAGTTGACTGTTTCAGAGTGGGATGGTGCTCCCTGTGCTAACAGGAAGCAGAGAAACGTGAGAAAAAATGGAATAAAAATAATAGAAACCAAACAAGGATGTTGAAAAGTTCTGAGGCAAAGAGGAAACATGAAAGTACGTGGGATACAAAAGGACGGAGTGCACTGACACAGCAGTGGCTCCCAGGGCATGAATGAGATGTATGGAAAATGCAAAGGAATGACAGAGAAATCACTTAACCAGGACCAAATTCCAAAGGATACATCTAAGAGTTCAGCTCATGCTGCAATAAACAGCCAGATGGCTGCATATCTCAGAAAGACACTGCTGGGAAAGGAAATGGAGAGGGAAAGATGGGGCGAGAAAGGTCAACTACACATGACTCTTCCATTCCCAGTGAAAGAGAAAAAGGAAATGTAGATTAAGAGGTGTCTTCGCAGCCCCAGCACTGGCTGAGCCAGTACAGGAGGCAGAAGAAGCCAAAGAATGTCTTTGAACCTCTTGTGCTCACATATTTTTTCCTGCCCTCTTCCTTCTCATTCTCCCCCACCATTCAAGCTCTCTATTCCCTGCACAGCAGCCATTTCTCCATTCCTGACAGTCCCTCTGCAATTTTTCAGAGGCCCAGAGCAAGGGCTGGTTTCTGGTACCCTGAGCTGTGTGACAGGCTCGTGTCCTGACTTCTTTTGGAGCTCTTGAGCAGAATCTGTCTCAGATCACCCAGGGGAAGCAGTAAGACAAGACTTTATTCTCACAAAAGGTGCTCTCTGCCATCCCCAAAGATCCACAGGATCTCCCAGACTCATCTTCACCATAAAAACAGGAAAGAATGGTTCCTCTGTTAATACAGCAATGCAGGCTGGAGTTCCCACACCAGAACAGTTATGGAAAATAACGTGAATTTCAGATTGCATCAATTAGCTCAAAAGCAGGACATCTTCTTGTAGTTATCTGTGTGATCACTGTGTGATCTTGCATAAGTCATCCACTCAGTTTCCTCAGCTCTGAAACAGAAGAATGCTGACCTTGCTTTGTACAGGAGCCCAAGATTTTGTATTGAAAAGAGGAAAACAGTTTAAAGAAGAAGCATTATTGAATGGATCAGGTGCTATTAATGCTTCTCTAAACAACGTTTTAAAAGCTTTGGTCCTTCAAGCAGTCATGAAGGTAAGAAACATCAGTGAATTTGTTTTTGTTGTTTGGTTTGACTGGGCTTCTTTTCTGGCTTGGGCTGTAGTGTTCCACAGTGAATATAGATTATTTTATCCTATTCAGCTAGGATGCATCAAAGACAAGCTCCCACTGAAGGCAGAGAGATAAGAATGTTCTTGATGCATCATTTAGTGGTTCAAAGACAGCCCTGGCCCACAGGGTGAAGAGCAGCAGCAGGAAAGGCAAAACCTGGTACCTCAGACAACTGGCAAAACAAAAGCAAATAAAACAGAAAAACCCCACAATATTGTTCTGTTCTGCTTTGATAAAGCTCCTTTTCATTGAATATTACTATATTACCTGTACTCAGTTGTACAGGTACAACTGTACAATTGAGTCTTCAATTAAAATTAAATTACTCTGGAAAATGAGGGAGCTGAGTTACACAGAAAAAGCCTTTCTAAAAGGCAGAAAGTTTGGACATTAAATCAATGTTAAGCAGGTTCTTTTACTTCTCTCTGCAGCTGGAAGGAGTCTCACGTGGAATAAATCCAGACAGCTGAGTGTCCCACATACATGTAGAGAGTCCAAGCATTCCTGGGGAACCCGTTCAGGATGTGCAGCCTTAGATCTCCTCTCCACCACTGAGCTGCCAGACTGCCCTGAACCCAGACCAAGGGGGACTGGAGCAGCTCATGGAATGGAAAGTAGTAGGAGCAGTATGGTATTATTGGGGGATTCCTGGAGGAAACAGTACCAGAAGCCATTCCTCATGACCTATTCCCATTCCAGCTGTAAAGGGCTGACAGTTTGTTCTGCCCAGGAGTACAAAACTGTCGAGATGTGATCTTGTCATGGTTTTAAAGCAGTGACTAAAAAATCACTAGAAAACTTACTTATTTCTTGCTGTGAGATATGGATTAGAACAAGAGCAAAACAGGCTTAAAACTTAAAAGAAATGAAGAAAGTTTATTCACAAAAACTACAAGAATAAGAAACCAGAATAAAACTTCCAGAAACCCTTTTTTCCCCCAATTACCCAACCATTCCCTTGTTCACATGACAACATAGAGACTAAAAAACTTTGGTGGTTAAAACAGTCCAAATTTTTGAAATAGTCCTTTCATCAGTCTTTGTAGAGAAAAAGTCCTCTTCTGCTAATCTATGGAGTTTTTCACAGGAAAACATTTTCTTCATGGCTTTCTATTTCTCTGATGCCAGCTGCCCGGAAATTCTGCCAGCAGTTCACTCCTCCCATTTCACATCACTCTGAGGTGTGTTATGGGTCAATGAGTCTAGGGATGTAATTTTTAAGGATGAGTTATTCAGAGGCAAAAGCTCTCTTCATCTGTTTTTGTGAGCCTCTCTGGAAACAGAAGTTTTCTCTTTGCCTCTTAAAGGCCACAAATCTTCAACTATTACCTCTCTTTTTCTGTTCCAGCATCTCACAGGATCAAAACTACTTCACCATTTGCTTAAAATCCACACTTTGAAACACTCCATTCCTCCCTATATACTCTGTCATGAATTAAAGGAGTTTTTTCAGAACACTATTGTCCATCTCCATAACTTTAACAGAAAAATATTTCAGCTTATAAAGCATCTCCTTATTCTCTACCTCTTCTGAAGCTTAATTCCTTTCTTCACTGTCTTTGATAGTTTACGGTGTCTCTTTACATGTTGATCACTCTCTCTCTTCCCCTCTCTCTGGGAAAAATAAAAAAATAAAAAAATCTGCAAGTCTCACCTGGGTAGTAAAAGAATTAAAGTCTTGCTCAAGCTGCAGGTGTTCATGGTGTCAGGTTTCAGTTCAGCGGCAGAAACCGCAGCCGAGCCGGGAACCGGCCTGGCCTGGCCTGGCCCCGCTCCCCACCCTCCGCGGCCTTGTCCAGCCTGGTTGTGGGGGAGAAGGCTGAACCGGAGCCCTGTTACCTCTTCAGAAGCTGGAAACCAAAGAGAACAAGAAATTCCTGGACTTACATCTTAAGGTGCTGTTCACAGGTTGATCTCACTTTTCAACCATCAAAACCACCGTCAGTTCTCAGAAATAGTTAGTTATTGGCCCCGAGAAAAAACTCCCATCAGCCTCCAGCAGTTTCAACTTCCCTAGCTCTCAAAGCTAATCTTAAAGGTGCAGAACTTAATATATAACATAAACCAGGTGTTTGGGGATACCAGTATCATAAAGTCACCCCAGGACAGACCTGTGAGCAAAGACTCTTGAGTGGAGTGAGACACAAAAAGCAGATTGCACTCCATCCACCACTCTGGAAGGTTAATACACCAGGCTGATTTATCCAAGCTTTAAAAAATGTAATATTCATTAAAGGGAAAACTAGACTGGTTTTGCTTTCTTTCTGTTTCTTCTGTATGCCAACTACTTCAGGTTGAATAAGGAATTATTTCTTCTAAGCTTTTAATTTTAGCATCACTGTTTGTAAATTATTTTTCCTGTTATGTGTTTGCTTTAGAAGGATATTAAAGTCTGCTGTGAGGAAGATCTTGGTAGTGCTTCTGTTCCTAGGTGCCTGACTGACAGGGTGCAGCACTTTGAGAAGTCAGCATTTTTAGGGCTGTGTGCTTTTATCGCTTTAGAACCTGCTGACTAAACAGGGGAGTAAAGAGATTAGGCTGGAGGGGCTGGCTCAGGCAGGAGGGAGACAACAGACTTCTACAACACCTTGCTAAAGGATCCCTTTTACACTAAGACTGCTAATAATGCTGCAGATGCTTTCCCCCACCATGAGCATGAGCTGAATATTAATAGAATGATTTAATGAATAAAATAGTAAACCAGATCCTGCAAATTTTATAGATCATCTTTACTAAGTCACCATGTGGTAACTCATCCATAGAAAACTAATTTGCTTTGTCTTTAGAGGCCGTGTTTCTCTGGTGACTCACGTGACCTACCCAGCATCTCCTCATGGGGATTTCTGTGTCTCTGAACACCCTCACAGTGGGAAAATCAATGGCTGAATCCTGGGACACAAGCCTTGGCCACCACTCTCATTTCCTCTCAGATCACTCCTGACACCTTGAGGAGCAGGAGGCCTTTTTCTCTGAGTGGCTCAGATTCCAGAGCCCTGAAGCAATAGAAATTGAAACACACTGTCCAGAAAGATTTAATAAAATATTCTTTCAGCCACAAAGATGGGCACTAAGCTATTCCCCTTTGCCTAGCAGCATTCCTTGTCTGACAGGCAATCAGAGTCCAGAAGAGCCAGAACACAGGAAAGAGAACAATTCTCCAGAGTCAAAATAATTGCAGCATAAGAAAGCATTTGCATTTCTGGGCTATTGCAGTAACTGAGATAAATGTACATCTCTACTTGACACAGCACTTGCAATATCTCAGCCCAGGGTAAGCAGGAATTCAATTGAATTTGCCCTAACTTCCTCCCCACTCCTGCTTTTGAAGCCAGAAATCCCTACCTGCACCATCAAAATAGATGAAGATTTAACTGTATTTTTGGTGGAATTTTCCTTGACTCACTTAATGATGTGTGGGGTATTTTTATTATCATCATCAGCATTGTACAACTATCTCAGATCCCAGTCATAGCCCAGCAGAACCAGCTGTTATACAGAAAAACAGCAACAGGTTTCACCCCAGGAAATCTCTCTGATCGGACTTGCTGAATCCTCCTTGTGTCCCATACAAAAACACACAGCTAGTAACCACAAGTGAAAACGGATTTATGCTTAGACATCTCCACTCTCTGTAATTAAAGCCATTTCATAAAAATAAATAATAAAATAATAAATAAAAACAAAATAATAAAGCCAGTTCATACAAAATTAAGCTCCCCAAAACTATCAAGCTGGAAAACAGACACAGATATTTGCTCATTGAGAACAGAAAGAGGTCTAGGTCCATTAAAACTGGTGAAAACTTCCTAGAGGATAATGCCAGTTAATTGGGAGGAACCTTTTAGACAGTCTTGCACACTTAAAAAATGTCTCACTTAGATGACACAATTCAGGCCTAAACTGGACACTGCAGAGCACAGTGATGAAAAAACAAAAAAAAACCCAACAAAATACCTTCAAATAAATCCCCCAAAGTTGTGCTTTTATCTAGGGCTCTCAGATACATGTGATTTTTTTGTTGTTGTTGCTGTTGTTTTTCCTTCCAGAAGATTTTATCCAAGCAGAAATGAAGACCACAAACACTTTTCTGGGTTTCTGGGTATTCTGCAGCAGCACTGATCAGGCAGTTCTGCCTCCAGGACTCCTGAACAAATCCATTAGGTATGTAAAGCTCATTCCTACAGCACCTGCAGAGCAAGACTAAGGCTGACAGGAATTTAGGAAGCATTAAGCATGCAGCTCACAGCCCATCCATGCAGAGTGACTCATGGTGCTCAGAATGTGCGGCACAGAATACTTGAGCAGAAAAGTGGCAGTTCTGCATCTCCCTGGCAAGAAAAACACTGTCCTTGTGACAGGGACTTGGGAAAAGATTGTAAATCACAAACCAAGCACCTAAGGTGTGCAGGAGTTGGAGACACTCTATTGTAGGGCTCCAGCTCTATCTAGAGGGTAGTTTAGACTGTTCAAGAATTTAGAAATATGCTGCAGGGGTCCATTCCACCCTCTGGCAACTCCTTTGGTTCTCTCCCACCTAGATCCATGTTTGAGCAGCCCCTCCAATGCAATTCAGGAGTTGTGGGCACTAACCTCCATCACACCCTTGCCAGCCCCACTGCCCAGATTCCCCAGCTCAGGGGATGTGTTAAGGCACCTGTATTCACACCTTGACCAATCCTCCCCTCTATGATGGGTCAGCACCCTGAAGAGCTGCTGCTCATCCATATCCATGATAATTTCCTAGACACAGACTTTAATTTTAATGATTTCAGTCAGCTTTTCTTGGCACAGGATTCACAGAGCTCATTTTGTGTTTTCCTCCTTCCTCTCTGAGGCACTGCAGAACGTTCACACAAATGCCCCCAGTCAGTGGGCTCATTTCTGGGATAGACACAAGTACTGAACATCCAGGTGTAGAAACAAGCCTTAAAAGGCACTTTGTGCTCCTTCAAGGGAAGCAACATGAGGACAAAAGTCTGTCTCTTCCTCCTCTCTCACCAGTAAATAAGTTCATTCCTCAATATAAGAAAGAATAAGTGTGGCAAGAAGGAGCAAAGGGAAGAGAGATCTTTCTGAAATGAGTAAAGGAATTCCAGTAATTGAACAGCTCAGATTTTGACACACTGAGTTATTAAATTTTGAGAAATGATGAATCTCTCTAGACATAGCACTGCAGCCTAAGTGCCAGGATAAATACCAGAGCTTAGACAGACTGATTTTCCACACAGATACACTGTCCATGGGTTCAGGCAAGCCTACAGTTGCTGCGGTAGAGAAAATTTTTAGGAAAAAGCTTCAAAAGGAGAAGGGGGCTCTGAAAGCAATGAATGTTGTTCAGTAACCATGGCTTAATCATTAAATTAGAGCCTGTACCTCAATATTCCTGCAAACTCTTCCATTACCTACTGATTTTGCTGAAAGCTTGGGAACCTCCTCCCACACCATCCCCTCCTCCAGTTTCTGCAACCTGCTGCATTTCCAGCTCTTTTCTGTTCCAATGGGAACTGATGGGAACCACTCCCACAAGCCAAATTTGGCACAGTGCATCACTACCTAAGTATGTACTTGGCTTTTCACTTGCAACCTGAAATGTGCCATGGATCTGACTAGAGTGCAAATTTAATATTTCATAATGAAACTAAATTATTTTTACCCTCCAAATAGCTGGGAGCATTGTTGTTAATAACTAATAATCATCCTTTGTACATATGTAGCATCTCTCATTCAAAGGTCTCAAAGGACTTAATAAGCAACAATTAATTAACCCTGTAACATCTCACTGCTGTAATTAAATCGTCTGTATAAGGAATAACTGCACTACTGGTGATTCTGGTACCAGTAATTTCATCAAAATACAGCAGATCTGTCACAGCTGTTGTAGTGCAATGCCACAAATGGTGGCAGAAGTGAAAGAGCCTAAAAAGTTCTGTATGAGGCCCTGAAGTGGGATTAAGGAAAGGATAATGTATATAGGTAACACATAATATTACAGAGCAACATGTATATGTTATATGCATATGTATATGTATGCGTACCAGTATAATTCTGTTCATGTTCACATTAGGTTAAAAGTACCCTGTAGAATCCCCACAGGAGCCCTGACCTCCTACAGAAACATTTCCTACAGAAACAGTCAAGTCAAGGCTTCCAGCCTCTGAAACAAAGTTTATGGAGCAGTTGGACAAGATTACCTGAAAAAGGCAAATGAGTTTGTGTGTCCAGCTGATGCTTAGAACACTTTTGAGACTTACAGGCTAAAAAAGGAAGAGCAGTAAGTGCTAATATCTCAGACTTCAGAGTATTACACTTGCATTCAGGGAACAACAGCCATTGTCTCACAGCCCCTTAATGTCTAAATGTTTATAGCATACTCTCAAAAGGCCAGTTTGGGAATAATTTATGTTTCACTATTGGTTTGGATGAAGTTGTCTCCCATATCTTCTTTTTCTAGTGCTGTATTAGCTTCTTTCCTACCCTTTTGTACCTCCTTTTCAGAAATAGCTTTCCTATCTTCACGTACAATTATGATATTTTAGTCCAAGACAAAGAAATATGGAATTTGTTCCTTTAGAGAGCTTTCCACTGCACCCAATGCTTTAAGGCATCTGCCTAGATTTATGTAATCTGACATCTTCAAGACAGAACAATACTAATAATAATAATGGCAAGACTTGTCCTTTTTTGCCAGCAGCTCACAAAGCAATGCAGTGCTCTTCATCATTAATTAACTCTTACACTATTGCCAGTGTTTTTGTAAATGGGAAATCTCAAGCACATGGTGTTTAAAAGCACTTACAGGTGGCACAGGAGTTAGTAACGCGTTTAGGAACAGCGTCCAAATATCCAGACAGTTGTGGCAAGGCCTAATTTCCCTTTATTCCTCTCGACTATTTCATTAAAATGTATTTCTAGTGTGCTGATTTATAAGAAACTGCTGCTCTCCTTTTCCTTCCGAGCCCACAGACCATAAGACTGCATCAATCCCCAGCACTCCAGAGCAGCACTTAATATACTAAACCTTGCAATATCATATCTGAGATTTCACAGGGTGCTGGACCACAGAGTGCTGAGATTGAGTTACCTGCTGGTGTCAGGCAAAAATCACACAGCAATAAGTGACTAAAATCTTTCCAGGTGTAATTTACCAGCATTTTATTGAAGGCAGAAACTCCAAACCAACTTAAACTGGTCAAAGCTGTGGTGGCAAGACTTGAAGGAAGCCTTCAGCATGCATGAAACCATCAAGATCTGGAGTTTCATCACGATGAAAAGAGAAATATCTTGCTTCAACATTTATGCCAAACTTTGGAAGAGACCCAAAACAAGACTAGGGTGAGATTTTCCCAACACACTCACTTTATTGCCTAAACAAAGGATAATCAGGTTATTTCCATCAAAGCTCAGCCTTCTGCTGTACAAAGAGCAGAGTTCTGGCAGTGCTTGGACCTGATAGGCAACACTGTCAGAATGATAATGTGTCAGCCAGTCAGCAATAAAAGTATTAACCGAAGTCTGGGCTTGTACTGCTCCAAACTGCTGCAAAAGCACCAGGAAAGAACTGACTTCTCAGATCAGAAGGCTGAGGATGCCTCAGCTGTAGCTTCAGCTGTAGAGGCAACCACCCCTTGAAACTTTTAGCTTGTTTCATACCCCAATTCCTCCTGAATAGGAAACTAATGAGTGGCATAAAAGGTGCTGAGTTTCTAAGATGCCAAACCTTCTCCATGCTCAGATTCAAGTCAGCAGCTCTGCAGGGCTTGATTCAGGCTGCACACCAGCCCACAGCCCCTGGCAGCAGCCGTCAGATATTTGGGAAGACATTCAGTCAGTATTTAACCTGCTGTTAAGAGAAGTACACATCTTGTTTAAATTTCTCAGACTGCTTGCTCCAGCTAAGAAACATTTGACATGACAGAGCTCTGTCAAACAGCTCAGAGGTTGTGTTTTTTGTCTAGAGGACCCAAGCAAGCATTTAATACATGCAAGGAGCACTCCAGCTCGGTGAAATAAAAGAAAATGTAGTTATTCTACCTCAACAAAAATTGTGCTGTGCAGAAACAGGCCCCAGATTCTCAGCTTCCAACAGAATTTACACCACAAAGGACCTGTCTTAGAAAAAGCTGTGGGTCTCTTGCAAATTAAGAGGCACTGCCTGTCTTTTAAGGCCTGTTTGGTACATAAAAAATTCCATTGTGCTGGAGGAGCAGAATGTTCTGTTTTACAGAGCTAAAGCTTTCAGTATTCATTTCTGCCTCGATACAAAAGAGGCAAGTAAATCCCATCCAAAATCCATTTCCTTGCTGTTATGGTACATGGGACAGGGTTTTTTAAAAAAAAAAAATATTATTTTTTTATTTTACTAGGTTGGAAGAGACCTTCAAGATCATCGAGTCCAACCCATGCCCTAACACCTCAACTAGATCATGACACCAAGTGCCATATCCAGTCTTCTCTTAAACACATCCAGGGATGGTGACTCCACCACCACCCTGGGCGGACCATTCTTTATCACTCTTTCTGTTAAAAACTTTTTCCTAATATCCAACCTATATTTCCCTTGACACAGCTTGAGACTGCATTCTCTAGTTCTCTTAGTTGCTGCCTGGTGAAAGAGACCAACCCCCACCTGACTACAACCACCTTTCAGGAAGTTGTAGAGAGTGATAAGCTCATCAAAACCAGGAAAAAAAGGGAGAAAAAGGACACCAAGTCCTTTCATTGTATGTTGGTCACACTTCCCAGGCTCCTAGTTGCCGAAAAAGTAAGCAACGAATCTACTTGTTATTGCCAAGTTCCTAATATCCTCAGATGAAATAACTTCACCCTTACAAATTGCTTTTGATATGCAACCTTATTTCATGTAAAGCACCTGATGCTGAAGCAGTGACTGAGAGCTGCCAGCAAGCACTGCCATTACCCTGGCCACATACTTCACCTACACACCTAACTAGGAATTGCAGCTTAAGAAATGAAAAATCTAAAAGAACTCAAGCAAGGAAGGTGGGTAAGTGTTCTGCAGTGTTTATTCTCATGACAATAAAAAAGGTTTCTTCAGTCCTCCATGGCTGGCTGTAGAGAAGACCAGATATTAAATTAAACACACAGTGTGGGACATCCTCCTCTCATTTTCCTCCAACTCTGAGCACAGTATGGAGAACTTGCCTTGCAAGGAATGGTCTTGTTTAAATGGCTTGATAAATTGGATTCCTTTGATGCTGTTTGCTCTTGCCTTCCCTAATCTCTCCTAATCATAATGATCTTTTTTTTGTCTGCAATGCATCTGACCTACTTCCACATTTTCCCCCCATCCTGCTGTTCTTTTCTATCTATATTCTCTGTGAAGTATCTGCATTTTTCTGCCTTTTCCAAAAAAATTTACTGCAAAAACATTAGGATCCTTGGGCAAATGAGGAGAGGTTTTGATTCTCACCAGCCAATGAATGCTGGAAACCACATGCTCAGATTTTTCCCCTTTAAGCAGTCCAGGTATCAACCTTTATCAGTCCCAAGATACAGCGAGTCTACATGGAATTTGTTGAACTATTTGAACTGGACTCAGACAGAGACCTACAAAATGCAAGCAGAGGCATTTATTAATCACTCCAGCAAAAAATTAATTTGGTAATTAAAGAAGCAACTTTAACACAGGGACAGAAGGAAATTAACTGGCTTTAAGCAGTGGCAGGTGCATCACTTCAGATAAATTATACACCATCCATCTCAAATGCTGCCTGAAGCAGAAGGATAGCCCAGGGATTAGGGTTTTAATAGAGAATTTAGAATTAGGGATTAGAGTCCCTGCTCCACTCCAGCCAATCTCTGCTGCTTTGGCCATTTACAAAATAGGGTTAATAATTTTGCTCCTCTCTCAGCAATATTAAGAGACCAGAAATGACAAATATTTTCAGGCTGTTAAGGCTAAATAGAACTTAAAGTAAATAATTTTTGGATAGGATCTGCTGTAGTTTTGAACAGACCTAAATAGGCCCTGACCTGAGCAGGCAAACACTTCAACTCATGTGTAAATTCTGGCATAATCCAGAAGAGAAGAGCAAAGCCTGTTCACAGCCCCATCTCAGCAGTCAGATTACTTTTGCTGGATCCCAGAATGATTTGGGTTGGAAAGGACCTTAAAACTCACTCAGTTCCACCCCCTGCCATGGGCAGGGACACCTACCAATGGACTAGGTTGTTCCAAACCCCATACAAAGTGGCCTTGAGAGTTACTTTTCTTTGTGTGCCTATTTGTGTGTGTCTTACTGCATTTGTTTGTGGTTTGGATTTTTGTTGTTGTTTTTTGGTTTTTTGGGTTTTTTTGCCTGAGACTGAGATAGTGGTGCAACATCTGCCATAAAGCCAAGGAAAGAGCAGCTGGGTGAATGCAAACCACTTCCAGGACAGGTAGGTGCTGATGAGGACCAAAGTGACACAGTGTAACTGAAAAAAGCATTTTAGCCCAAATAAATTTGTGAGGTTGTCCCTTTTTTACACAGAACATAACAATAAAATAGGAGAGGAGCTCAGTCTGAAAAAAGCTGTGACAAAATAACACCAAAGACTTTGGGATAGTTTTTATTTTTGTTCAGACCTTAATTATTTTTAATTTTTTTCCACTTCCACTGTTCCCTGAAAAACAGGAGAGGTAATAGAAAAGCAGCTTTTACATCAAGAAAGTAACTTCTTTCCTTCTTTCTGGCAAACTCTGCTAGGAAACCATTCAAAGAGGTCCTACCTGTAGGAGTCCAGAAATGTAGAGACATTTCTCTGTCTATTCAATTCTTTAAAAAATACATCAATACTATATAATATTGACAGAAAGGCTTCCAAATAGCCCTGAATAAACCAAAATTCATAAGAAATTACGTAGAAATATCACTGAAGTTAAAATATAGATTTTTAGAATCTATATTTCACACATGGAGTAAAGATGGAGGAAACAGGGTGTAGTTTTTTATCCTTCTTCTTCCTTCTTCTCCATGCTTCTGCAGTTTTTAGAAGCACAAAGAATGATTGGTTTAGAGTTAGTCACACTTTTAATTACGTGAGTAGATATAGAAAACTTATTTGTTAAGATAGAATAACAATACACGTGTCTGTAGTTAATAGGGTAAAAATTAGTATAAAGGTGAAAAGACCGCATGTTTGAGGCCATTTTGTATCATCAGGATGAAATGAGCCAGGCTGTGGTGATTTAAGCTTGTGCAGTCAGTCTGGATAGACCTGCCAAGTTTTGTAAGGATCCTTCAATAAACACAAGAAAACAGATTTTAATGAACCTGGGAGTTTTCTTTGAATGATAAGAACTGAGATAAGTGAGACTCCCCAGGAGAGAGGATCCCAAAAGAATTCCCAAAGGAGCCCAAAGGAGGCTGGGAGAGACTAGAGAAAAGTTACACTACCTCCAGATTCGAGAGCCAGCCCTGCTGCAGACTCTGCACCATTCTGTACCAGTGACACCCCAGTCTTCATGTTTTGAGTGTCTTATGACCAAGTAAGTAAGGTTTCTATCTGCCCTGGGAACATGGACATACCTGGCTTTTGGGATATCCATCCAGCTGAGTTCAGCAGGAGCCAGGCAGCTTCACTGGTGGTGTGGCTGGTGCTGTGACTACAAGGCAGTGAAGGATGATCAGGTAACCGGAAATACAATGTGTGCTATCACCACTCAAAGTGTAGTCACTCAGTCCTGGAACTAATACGGGAAGATTTGGGAAAAGTGGTACAGAATCCTTGACAAAACTTGGGAAAAAATTGTCAAGAGTCCTAATTCCCCCTGTGTGTGCCAATGCTCCCTAACTAATTGCTTCAGAAGCAGTGTTTGGTTTGCTGCAGCATGGGAGAGTGGAGGACCTGGGCCCATGTTCAGGGAACAGAATGTTTAGAGCCAAATGAGCAAAGACAAAAGGACAACAGGAATCAAAAAGGATTGTATCTGATCCAAGAACACGAGGCAGTTGGAAAACTGCCTGCAAAGTAAATTGCAAGAAATGGCAGGTACCATTGTAGCCAGAGAGCTGAGAAACAAGTAGTATTACATAAAGGAAGAACTTAATGGAGAGGGACAACCATCCCCACTCCAGGCTTCCACCACCCTTAACATTTTGTGACAAACCAACAAGACACCCTAATACTGTAGCACCCAAGGGGCTTTTATTTTACCACAGAATCTGTGAAGTTATTTTCATGGATGCCAAGCCAAAGCACAAGGAGGATATGTGACCACATTCATAAAATTTGTCACTGGTACCCTGCCCCCCCCAGCTGAATCTGGACCTCCCACAGTTCAGGCTCTCACTGCTCCCTTTTAACACATCACCCCCTCAACACATGCACACCTACAAAAGGGGCAGGACACTGGGCTCAATTAATTTTTGTTCCTAGAAAGCCAGCAAATCAGTTCTCACTGAGAAAGTGCAGAATCAAGGACATGTGACTGTTCAAAATTCAGGGGAATAGGGAAAGACATAATTTTCCCTCCTGTCCTCAATACCTTGCATTAAATGTATCACATATCACAGATTCCACCATTCCAGCTAACACTGTTTGTCCTCTTGTCAGACGCCTGACAGACCCAGAAGAGCTTCTTCATCCAAGAGCCTTTTGCTTGCACTGAGCATTCAACGCATTAATTACAGGTCTCATTCCCACTGGCTATCTTGCACTTGTCAGAAGGACTGTGCGAAACTCCCCTGTAAATGAGAAAAGAAAGTCTCCTAGATTAAGCAGGCTTAAAAAAATTTAAAAGCAGCTTTTGAATGGAGTATATATGTAATAATAATAACAACAACAACAACAACAACAACAACAACAACAATAATAATAATAATAATAATAATAATAATAGCTAATGATGCTGCTAAGTCATGGAATCTGATGATGAAAAAAAATAGCTATCCCCAGAAGACACACGATCTAGTAAGTGTTGCAAATCTAGCTCTGAAATCTGCTGCCCACTGAGCTAATGAGGAAGGATTCAGTCAGCCCCAGACATATTTTTAATTTCACTCAGTGTTGTGTGAGGCTGCTACAGAGACCACAACTGGGGAGGACAGTCAGCACAAACCAGCCAGCCAGGAGAAGCTCCCTGGCCGATTGCTTCAGGGCTGGAAGATGAGGAAGAAAATAGGGCCATAATGAAGGCTTGGGTGCAACAACTGTCAGTAGGATTTCAGGCTTATTTTTTGGTTTGATATGACTGTGGAGAAGTACTACGGTTTATGTTTGGCCAGTTTATAGAACAGAGAGAGATTCTGAAGACTGCTGCTTGTTAGCAAATCTTCTCTCAGGGCACTCCTCATCCTTATCCCCTGGTAGGTATTTTTATTTATTAATGCCACTAAGTCATAGAATCTCAAAATTGTTTGCGTGGGAAAGGACCTTAAAGCCCATCTCATTCCACCCCCTGCCACAGACAGGGACACCTTCCACTTGCCTAGGGTGCTCCAAGCCCTGTCCAACCTAGCCTTGGATTCTTTCAGGGATGGGGCAGCCACAGTTTCTTTGGGCATCCTGTGCCAGGGCCTGACCACCCTCAGAGGGAAGAATTTCTTCCTAATTCCTTATCTAACCCTGCCTTCCTCCATCTTAAGGCCATTCCCCTGAGTTCTACCCCTATATGACCTGCACCTGCCCTTTGGGAAGCAATACCTGGTGGTGTTCCTTCATCTCTGAGCTAAGACAAAGCTATTACCATATTACTTTCAACTGATCAGCAGCTCCAGTGATAGAGCACTAGGCAACAAAACTCCCATCTACTAAATAACTGGGACGTGCTTTCTGACCTACATATTTAATCAACACGTATTTTCAAGGGCCTGGTAGCACATGGCTCTGCTCCAAGGACAGCCGGAGGGTTTCCATATAATAAATGAGCTCAAAAAAAGTGCCACAACTGATGATGCAGCATTTTCAAACAAATTTGCAGATACAGGGAGGTGGGTACACTTCCTATTCACCTCCTAAGAGAGGAGCCCAAAGGGAAAAAAGACTCAACTCCTGAACAGGCATGTAAAGGATATATTGGGGAACTACTCTTGGAAGGGACATTTCTTATGCCTTTCTTGTTTGCTGCCTACAGGCCAAAGTGCTTGTCCCAGCTGTCATTCTGGGATGCTCAGAGGGAGAGCAATCACATAAAAGCACTGCAGACTTGACCTAAGGCCAGTTTCTCTCCAGCGTAAATTCAACCAATCAGCCAAGGAACCTTTTACCAAAATTCCCTGCTTATTTCTCATACTTCCTCTGTCCTACCCATTGTCCAAAGCCACCCTCAAATTCTCCCTTCCTTCCAAAGTTTTTTCTCCCCCAGTTGTCCCTTCTGGCCCCAGAATCTCTTGTCTCTCTCTGTGATGTTTCCTCCCCTCATATGGATTCTTGACCAGTGCCCAAGGGACAGAGGAGCCTCTGTTAGCTGCACACAAGTCTGGAACACTCAGTATGTTGGTTCCAGATCAATTTCTGCATAAGTCTCCTGGGGAACTCAGCCTGAAATTTCAGTGCTGTGTAGGGTCAGAAAGATGGAACACGTCACCGCTTCTGTTGCATTTGCCACATCTCTTGTGCTCGGTTCTTATAACCTTTTCTACTAACTCACAATTTAGTCCAGGTTAGTGCTCAGGACTTCCCCCTCTAATACTAATATCCAGAAGTCTGACACACACCAGCAATAATCACCTTTTTTTCCCCAGCATTGTAGTCCTGGTATCTGCCAAGATCTCCAGCACAGTATCAACCTGAAACTAAAGAGCTGTTAAATTCAGTGCTCAGATCCTGAGCTTTCTATCTACTCTCTTCTAGTCCATTCATTCCGGTTAAAATTTGCAGCCTTAACCCTTTTTTAATCTACAGATTAAGGTTTTTAAGCATTACTATAAGTGAAATAATGTCTATACAAGTCTAAAAGAATTATGTGTTGAGGTCCAGCCTGCCCTTAAAAATAAGTGTGATTTCTGGTTTTTACTGCAGCAATATTACAAATTGACTCTCAGCAAAAGGTAGGATGAAGTTTTAGATCATTACTAAGTAATTCAGTTGGTTTTTGCTATAAATTTTGTGAAAGCAAGCACTGAGCTTTGAGCTGTTCTGAAGGCTTCAGCTTTATAGCTCTGTGTTAACTTTTGCAAGGCCCAAAGCCAGGTACAGGGAGCCTGTGAGTGCTGAGAGTAGGTCATACTCACTTTAAAAGACTTCAACATTTACTTTTAAGATTATTAAATTCCTGCAGTATCATTTATTTGATTAAATAAACCACCTAGTATTTTGGGTTAACAAATGTAGTTTTCCTTAAAAAAAAAAAATAAAAAATGTACATAACCATTGGCTGAGTCCTAGATTAATTAGTTTTGTTAAAGAATGTGCCTTAAAACATCGGCAGCTTTCCAGAGCTTTTCTGTTATTGTGTAAAGGTCACACAACATAGGCAAGTTGCCACAAATATTTACACTTGTGAAATAAGTTTTGTGAAAGATGAGATGAATAGTTGAGCTGAAATGAGCACCCTGCCCATGAAAACTGCCCTGAAGAAGCAAAACTTGTGGTGAAAAATTACCCAGCGACTCATTTACAAGAGGAGGTTTCCCTTCCATCAGTTGATATCTGGGACACCCAAGCACTAGAAGATTTATATACTTCTAATAATAACTGAGTATATTTATAGATATTTGTAGATATTTTCATCCTCTGGATACATATGCAACACTAATTCCTGTTTAGCCCCAGTATCTTATGGCAGCAACTGCTGCTGATTGTAATTATACAGCTGTCAGAAGTCAGGATCAACTTGGGCTTTCCCCAGCTCCAAGCTAAGTGCAGGAAAATAAAAAAATCCTGCTCTTAGTTGTAAGTCTATAAAGACAGGAATTCTCACTTTGTGCATTTGATGTAAGTAACCACCCTGAGCTTTTGGAAAGTTCACAGCCAAATAAAAGAACTTAGTTCAGTTGTGGCTTTTCTTACTGTGACTGCTGGGAAGTTTTACCCATTCCTGAACTTCACAGTAGATTTATTAACAAGAAAAAAAAAATTTTAAAAAGCTTGAAAAATAATCATCCCTCTTTCCTTAGATGTGGGATCAATTCCCTGGAACAACAACAGAACAGCAAAAGAGTTGCCTCAGCACATGAGTTCTAAGGTAGATTAAGATTTCACTGAAGATTTCACCAAAAGTTTCACTGATTTCTCCATGCTGATTAACTAACTGAAACACCATAGTGCAGTCGTGAGCTTGTCACATTAGACTTACACGATGATCAGATGAAGTGCTCAGGAAAGGAATAAATGGAAGATAAATATGGAACACAGCAAAATAATGAGGCCTGGCTCTGTCCTGCTTGATTGTGAGCTCTCTTGACAGTACAGCTTTTTCCTTTGTTATGCATTTCACTAGTTCCTTTTCTCCAGAAAAACTCTCTTGGATCTGGCTATGTCTAAAGTGCATGTGAGGGGGAAAAACCATCCACAAGTTTCCATAAGCCAGAGCCTGCCAAGCATCTGCACTGTGTGTGACATGTTCCCACTTGACAGCTCTGTCAGGCTCTCCTGGAGGCTCCTCAAACACCACACGTCTGTCCCAGCTGCAGAGACCAGCTCTGCTCCTGCCAGCAGGAACCAGAGGCCATTTCTGGCACCTGCTCTGTGCAGCCCTTCACTTCCCCTCCTTTCACTTGCCCTTCTTGCAGGAATGTAACTCAGTGGGTGTGACTAGGAAGGCAGAGTTCAGATCTCATCCCAGTTCCAGCCCTGACAGCCATCACTTCATTTTAAGCTCTCCCCATCTCAGCAGTTCAGATTCCTTCCCATGATGTTTTCAGACCCCAATCTAAGTCATCCTGAAGCTTCTTAGAATTTTTCCAAACTAAAGAGCCTCTAGACTTCATCCCACTTGCTCAGGGTTACAGCAGTCCAACACAAAGCAAGCCATGTCCAACATTCAGTTATAAGGAAATGCCACAATTACAATAATTTCCACAACTGAGTATTACAGCTCCTGCATCAGAAGTTTAGCCACTCTCCATTAGAGATGAAAAAAATCTAAGGTTAAAAATGCAAGATTTAGTGCACTTTTCACGGGATACTTGTCCAGCTTGTGTAGCTAAACCTCAGGCCTGCTCCAATCTGCCACATTTACTGACTCCAGGCAATTCCAGGAGAGACAGGAATAGGAACAGGCAGCTTTGGCCACATAGGGTCATAAATATGTTAATTATTACACAATAGAATTTGTATGAAATATGGTGGGGAGCTGCAGCACTGAATCAGTCTCTGTGAGAACAAGGCAGGGGGGCTGGTCTAGCTTGCACATCTGATCTCCATCTCACAGTGCCTTGGATATTCTTTTCCAGGCTTCTAGGGCCTCACTGGGTTTCCCTCTGCCCAGTATCTTTACTCATCCCATGATGCTTTACTTTTGTGTTCTTTCTCAGTGCTTTCCTCAGAGGGTGTAGCGCCAGTGTGTCCTAATTCACACCTACTTCCCAAACCCTGGATCTGCTCTCCACAGAAAAAATACCCAAGCGTCAAGTTACTAAACAAAGGTTTTGAGCACTTGTTTAGCAAGTCACAGAGGTGCACAAGTGCTAAGGTTTGCAGGGCCCCGTTTCCCTAACTCCTCTCAATTTCTGCTCTCATTACCAGAGCAAGCTGTGCCAGTTCTCCTCCCACGCCAGGGCCTGCAACTGCCTGGAAAACTGGTGATGCAAACCCATCCCACAGTGGGGAGGGGGATCTGTCCCAGGTTATACCAACGGGAACTGCAAGTCTGCAACCTCCAAGCAAACCCGGCACAAGTGGCTCAAAGAGAGAGATTGTGTGAACAAGTTGTAACACATTCCCACTTCCCTGTTTGCCAAGGTCACCAGCTGGAACGCGCTCGCCTGAAGTTTGCTCTGGGAGAAACAGCCTGTGGTTGACCCAGCGAGTCACTTGATTTCACAGATGCTGCATGGCAGAGTAGCTCCAGGAGCATTTGTGAGACATGAAGGAAGGATTAAAAAGCAAGCAGTCAAAAGAGCAGTTTTACTCTGTCCCAAGCACAGCATCATATTTGCACGCAAGGAGAAGCCAAATAATGAAGAATTCAATTCGGCAGCCTGGGCACTCATCTGGGTGGATTTGACCATCAAAGAGACAGGCTGAAACAGAAAGTAATATTCTGCTCAGCTTGTATTTACACGTAGCAGAACTTCACAGAATACACAATCCCAGAGACTGAGCATACACTAAGAGTAGTTTGTAAACACTGAGGTTCAAGGCTTTAAAAATCAATTTATTCAGTTACATTTCTAATCTTTCTCATTGTCTCATATGACCAAACACAATGTTCTCCACAAGGATGAGAGAATAGTAATAATTTTAAAAGGGTGGAAAAATGTCCAATTTTTGGGGTAAAGGCTACATAATATTGCAAATCGAGACTGTTGTTTGCGAGCATTTTGAGTATTCAGTGACTTTCAGCCAAACCAATTCAGAGGAGGGTAATGGTTTTTTGTTGATTTTTTTTTTTTTTTTTGCTAAATAGTCTAAATGAATGGTTCATTAAAAATCTGATCTCAGTTATTCTGAATGCTTATCTTTGTGAGTCCAGAAGTCACTTGAATTCACAGAGCTCTGTGTGTATACAGAAATGTGCCCAGCTAAAGGGTCTGTACCAATGATGCTTTCGAATATGGCAGCTGTTTTACCTTGGGGAGTCTTCCCCACCAGGAGTTTTTAATCCTGAGCACCATCTCCGAGTTACTGAACTCTTTCTAACCATGCGCAAGGCACACCAGCATCACACCTGACATGCCCATTGTTTAACTATCTTCCTGTTTATCACTGCTTTTAGAAAACGTCATGCAACAGCAACAAGCTGTGGTATTACCAGTGACAAGTACTCATGGGTCAGTCCCTGGGTGTAGGAGGTACAAAAACCAGTCACAGACTGATGCCTCTTATTTTGTGAGCACCACACCCTTTCCTTTTCCAAGATGAGCAGCTTTAATAATACAGATATGCTGTTGGGTTGGTCCTGCATGAGTCAGGGGGATGCTAATACTTAAAAACAAACATTCTAGCCATAAAATACTGCAGGGAAAAAGAGTCTACTGTATCTGATAACTATGAGTTGAGATGTCTGAAAACAAACCACTGGGGAATTGAGCACAACCTGGCATAACAGAGTAACCAGCTGAGCAATGAGCCAGAGAGAGTCAATACACTCATTGCCAGGTAAAGATATATTTTTTCTCTGAAAATATGAGTTGGAATATTGGTAATAACTAGAGCCTTTAGCTCTTCTCCCGCAGCATCCTCTCAAACATGCCAAATTTGTTAAGTTACTTGGATGAAATCTCTTGCTCTTATCATTAATACCTACTTTTGGGAAAGAATCTGGCTTCAATTGTCAACAGCAATGCGCTTGGTGGCTTCAACAAAATCAAGATTTCACACTTGATATCCCAATCCTAACTGAATTACTTGCCTTTCCAGCAGGAATGAAGATTAGCTCAAAACTGAAGTTAATCAAAGGAGTCATATTTTTATGTTCATGCTTTTTTCTTGATGGAAAAACCACTGTAAGGATTCTGATAAGCCACCTCATGTCTCTGCAGTGATTATCTTGGCGCCCCAGCCCAAATTCACCATCCCCAGCACAAGCTGCCACAACCCCATTCCAGAAAGGACCTGCCTTTCTCCCTGGCTTATTCATATCCCTGAGACTCATCCTCTGAAGGGGACAGGAATTGCCTCACTCATCTCCCGAATCTGGTACAAGCCATGACTAATGATTGTGCTGTGCCCTGAAACACCGCAAGGAAAGGTGCTACAGAAGTGCGATGTAGCTTTCAGGAACAGAAATACATCGTCTCTCACTCTTCCCTTCCCCACCCTTTATCCTTTCACGTCTTTGTTGTGGTCCCAGTTTATTTTGTAAACAGAGTCTAGTACTGTTTGGCATCAGCATTTCTCAAAAGAAACATACAAAGCTTTCTTAAGTATTTATCATTTCACTCCAAGAAAAATATTTAAAAGAAGAAGAATGTGAAGTTAAGGAAGGATACAGTTATCTCACATCAACATCTCAAAGCACAGCCAGGCCAGGTGATGTAAACAGAACCAAATCTGTACCAGGTAGTACACAGCTGTTCCTTAGGGCTTCTCTCAGCAGAGGCATCTTGCCATTGACATTTACAGGCAAAAAAGCCACCCCCAGAACCCAAACAATTCCAAGCTAGGCAAAATCCCTTTCCGTTTCCCTCATTTCTTCCTCAATGGAACAAAAAATATAGTGGAAAAAGAAAACCACATGGATCAAAAATCCTCACTCATGATTTTTAAAAAAATGGTACTCTTGACAACAAATAGATATGCACCAGTCTTTAAAAGCTGAAACCAAGAAATCAGACCTGGAGGAACTGCCACCTGGTCATATTCCTTCATCTCATTGTCTGAGGAAGCTTTTTTCCTGGATGCCCTGGCTAACTTGCTGATGAGGTGATGAGGGCCAAGTGACCTTCAGATCCATGGAAAGGGCAGACAGGCCCTGTGGACACACTGCAGTAACCTATAACAGGCAAGGGCTGAAGCAGTTCAGTCCTTTTCTGTTTGGCAGAGCTGGATATCAGGGCTCTGTGCTGGTGAAGTGTTTCCTGGCATTCCCAAGAGCCGTTAAATTTTTCCAGAAAATTAGCAAGACCAAGAACTGACAAGAAACAAAGTTTGAGAAGGGGGAAGGGTAAACATTCTCCCCTTATTTATTTAACTTTTTAAGCAAAATGTTCAGACACAAAAGTGAAGGCAGTGAGATTGAAATCACAAGGCATAGCTTGATGGGAGGCAGTTAAAGGAAAATGCATGCAAGATCCTCAGCACTGAGCCCAGACCTTTCTTTGATCTCCAGTTTTCCCAAGCTGCATTCCCACATGCAGCCCACCATTTGTTTTTAGTTAGAGAGGCATAATGAAAAATGCTCTGCTACGGAAGAGGAACAAACAGGCCTTGCAAAAATCACGCAGCAACAACCAGTCAAAATCAGGAAGAGGCAAAACCACAAAAGTGAGATGATGGCATCTATTACAGCAGTGAGAAAGGCTCAGCTGCTTGGGGATGCTCCAGGTATCTTTCCTCCAGGAATTTCAAAGTCACCCAGATCAGGGATGGATAATAGGGATCACCTCCTAGCACTTTACTGAACCTTCTCTTGCCTAAATACAGAGCCAACAAATCACTTCTGGCACCCTGAGGCTTATTAGCAGTGAGCCATGCAGGGACTGTCCTGCCTCATCCTAATTCACTTGTCAGGTTTGACAGGACTGGAGTTATAGACAGTATAATACATCACATCATTTTGCCTTGTCATCACTGTAATTTGTATATTTTTCTGCCACCTTTTTTGTTTATTACCCCACATAATTATGCTCTTTGCCATTTTAGGGACTACTGTGCAACATCTTCATGATTTGCTCCTTACCCGTGGAGCCCCAGCCCCACCAATGTTCTTAACTCCTGTACTGTTTGTTAGCATCTGGCACAGCATATGCTGATGTCTCAGAGCTATTGTTCCAGACTCTGCGCATTTACGGTTACCATCAGTTATTCACAATAGGCTCTGAAAATTTTCATCACAACAACTAGAAATTCCTCAAATCTTTTAAATTAAAACTCACAACTTGGAATTTCTGCATGCCTAGACTTGCCTTTCTTAGTCACCCAATACATTAGCAAAGAGTGGTATCATTTATCCAAACCCTCTGGGTAGCTGGCATCTCCACAGCCCTAATGTAGATGATATACTTCCTTTATAGTGTTTCACAGATGGAATGAAAACCAGAATGCATCAAATCCAGCTTGTGTAACAGCTTCAACTATGCCTTTCATTTAGAACATTTCTGAAAATGTATCAAGTGGGCCATTTCATATTTGTTTTTGCAATGCAAATGTGGCTAAGCCCAGGCATAGGCCACATATGGCTCTCCATGAATGCCAGGTGCATGATCCACATCCCCACTCCATGGCCCTGGGCAAAGGCAAGGAGTGCTCCCAGGATAACTGCCTTGCAGTGACACTGCTGGAGGAGTAAACAACACCAGCAATCAGACTTGTAAGCTCTGTGGTCACCGAATGCCATAATTATCAGGGAGGGATTTCCACATGTCCTACTGAGAGCAAGATCAAGTCGTGTGTTCCTGGCCGTGCTAATGAAACAGTAAAGCACATGAAGCACATTATGAAGTGCTTTAGGGTCAGCCATTGAAAAACAACATATGGGTAAATGACTATGTCCAAAAAATCCTCTACTACAGCACAGGAAGGTGTTTGCATTCACCAAGGTACTTACCTGCAGGAACAAGTTTGTGGTTAACACTTGAATCTTAAACTGAAAAACACTTAAAATGTGAATTAACTTTTACTGATAAAGCACTACTGTCCCATACAGGTTTAATAAATTCGAAGCTCAACTAGAGAGGTAAGTTTTGCATTGTGAACAGGGTGTGGAAGTAGTCTGTCCACAGATAAACATGTCTGTGACTGCAATAAAACACCTTTCTTGGTCTTGCACTGCCACAGAGAGGTGGGAGGTACATCCCTTCTGGCTGGGACACCCCCCTCAGAAGGGGTGTGTACCTTAGACACAGTAAAAAAGGCACAAACAAACTTCAGGACATCTTTGGTGAGTTTTTGCATACTCAGACATTCAAAACCCATCCTGGACATGTTCCTATGTCACTTGCTCAGGGTGACCCTGTCTTGGTGGGGGGGTTGGCCCAGGTGATCTCCAGAGGTCACTTTCATCCCCACCATCCTGTGACAGGAACATCCCTGGCTTCACTACAGCACACACAGAGCTACTGCAGGCCCTGCCACCTCCATCCCTTCTGTTGCCTCTGGACCAGCCCCAGCACCTTGCACATCCTTGAACCCCAAATGTACCTCATCAATGTGTATAAATATATAAAGAGGGGGTACTAAGAAGATGGACCAGGCTCTGCTCCATGGTACCCAGCAACAGGACAAGAGGAACAGGCAGGAACTGATGCACGGGAAGTTCCAGCTGAACATGAGGAAGAACTTCTTCCCCGTGCAGAGATCAAGCACTGAACAGATTGCCCAGAGAGGGTGTGGAGCATCCCTCACTGGAGATAGTCCAGAACCCACCGGACACAATCCTATGCCTTGTGCTCTGGGACTGCCCTGCCCCAGAGGGGAGCTGGGACCTGGTGACCCTCTGTGGTCCTCTCCAGTGTCAGCCATTGAAGGATTCTGTGAAATAACCCCAGTACCTTCACAGTCTAGCTCAGCCCTCACACCCTCCTCCTGGCCCCAAACCAGGCACAACTGGCAGTGCTTTCCCTCACTGAGAGGAAGCATTTCCCTGTGCCCGGACCCACATCTTCCCCATCACCTGCAGCCCAGCTGTGGTGGTTTTGGCCCCGGAATCCCAGAGTCAATTTCGGTTGGAAAAGACCTCTGAGACAATCGAGTCCACCCTGTGACCGATCCCCACCGTGTTACCCAGCCCAGATGAGTGCAACTTCCAGTCATTCCTTGGGCAGCTCCAGGAACAGGGACTCCACCACGTCACTGGGCAGCCCCTTCCAACATCTAACCACGCTTTCTGTGAAGAAATTCTTCCTGATGCCGAACCTAAACCTTCTCTGGTGCAGGTTAAGTCTATGTCCTCTCATCCTGTCGTTGTTCCCCGGGGGGAGAGCCCAACCCCCAGCAGGCTACAGCCTCCTGACAGTGAGTTGTAGAAAGGGACACACTGCCCTGCCAGCCCCAGCCAGTACCCTGAGATCCCTCCCCCGTGTCCCCCTCATGGCCAGCCCGACACCGCGCCAGCCCCGTCATCCCTCCCCTCACCCACCTACCCCTTTCTCGATCTCTTTCTCCTCCTCCCCTCCCTCCTTTTATCCATCTCTCCATCCTTCCCTCCCACGGCTGCCGCCTCACGCCCGCCCTTCCCGGCGTCGGGGCGGAGCTGGCGGCAGCAGCAGCGCGCATGGGCCCCGCCGCCTGTTCCTGAGCTCGAGTGGGGGGTGTGTGCCGGACGTGGATCCCCCTCGCCGGGCCCTTGTCGGCCCCTTCCCGGCGGCTCCTCCTTACCTGTGGCGGCCGCGGCCATGGCGCTGCGGGCGGGGGGACGGGGCTGCTGAGCGGAGGTCGGGGCGCGGCCCCGCGGTGGCGGAGCGAGGTGAGCGTGGCCAGCAGAGGGGAGGGCTGAGGGGACAGGTCGGCGTTGCACCGACGGTCGCGATAGCGTTGCGACAGCGCCCGGCAGGTCGTGAGGCCGGCGCTGGGGTGGGTGATGGGGTGCGCGCCGCGGCCGCTGCCGCCATGCGCGGGAGAGAAAAAGGAGAAAAAAAAAAAAAAACAACCGAATAAAAGCACAGGGTTTGTCGTGGCGGGGTTTTGTTCGTTCCGGGGCTCCCCCCGCTCCCTCCCCTTTCCCGCCGCTGGAGCTCCGCCCGTATCGCCGGGGGTATCCCAGGTGGATGAATTCGCCTGTGGCCGGCAAACAGTCACGGGCAAGGAGGGATAATGGGCGTTTCAGCCCATCCGTGCCATCGCCCCGTGGGGCGGCTCGGCGAGGGGACGCGGCTTTGTGCCGGCTCCATTGTCCTGCTGCCCTTTGTGGGGCTGCTGCGGGCACGCAGGTCTCGTGTCTGGAGACAGCCCTGGCCAGGGACCGTGTGACGCGGGGCAGCGCCCAACAGGTGCTGCGGGTGCTCACGGAGGTGGTTTATCCAAATTATCTCCGGGAGCTTCCCGGCCACTTGCAGAAGGAGGCGAGCGGTGGATACCGGAGTGAGGTTTGAAGGGAAGGATCCATAACATTTCTGGACTCTGAGTGAGCACTGGCAGCTTGGGAAAAAGGTAAATGAACCTTTGAAATTCACGTGTGTGAACCCACCTACGGTGCTGTTTTCTTTCTGCAAACTGTGTGTCCCCTCTTGTTCTCACTTGGGAATCTGTCTCCTGTGGCGAACGGCTGCTCCAGGCCTGACCAAGGGCTGCTGGATTGTTCGAAGGTGATGGGAATGAGTCAATTTTTGTTCCTTCTTTGTCCTTTCCACATGAGGTTGTGCAGAAAGCAGCACTTTGGACAGAGGCTTGGACAGCCTCCGTGGGTGCCCAGCTTTTTGTGTTGGTTGGTGATGGCACTGGGAAGAATGTAATGGAGAGGAATAGGTAGAAAGGCAACAAGGTAGGAGCTTAAAGTATGCCATTTAATTTCAAGAACCAGCTGTAAGTCTGTAATCCAAAGGTGACCAGACATTCTTAAATGAACTGAATGAGTTGGTTTCCAAAACTCTTAAAATCTATTTCAAGTGTTTGAGGTTGGAGCTCCTGCAGAATAGAGACAAATGGCCTACATGTGCTTATTGAGAACCGTGCGGTTTCTTTCCCACTGCACAGATGTCTTCTCATTCTAAAATCAGGTTGGCCTTGAGTGAGTAACTTATTTTGACTGGTAAGTAAAATATTACATATTCTTCATGATACAAGAGCAGTAAATAGTTCTTGTGCTTAGACTGGCTTGTTTTCATGAAACAACTGGAGCTTTACCACAGTGTGTGCATGTGAAGCTGATGGGTCTGTAGAGTTTGAACACATTGGAGCCAGCTGCAAGAATCAAAAATTTAGTCATTTGAAAGCATATGGTGATGCAGATAATAAAGTGGGGGAAAATGGGGTCAGTCTGGCAAAATGCAAAATCGGTTACTTAGGGAAACAGAACTAAGTTCCTGTGGTATTAATGCCATGTAAATATACAGAAGAAGTGTTAGTCCGTTGCCAGAAGCAAATTATTGGCCAATCTTTCAGTTTGTGGTCTTAATCTGGGGTTTGTTTTTTTAAAGTGCTCTTTGTTTCTTCAAAAACTCAACAAATACATATGAGGCAAGTCAGCTGAAATATCAGGAAACTGCTTTAGTTTTTGGATTTTGTGTCCACTTTTTGGCTGGATATTGCAGTGGTTTTGTGTCACTTGCTGCTGGTGGGTTGTGAAAGATCAGGACTACAGCCCTTAACAATCTGTTTTCTATAATGCAAAGTGATGGGATGATGCTCATAATGTTGAATTTAAGGAGGATGGTTGCAATGGTGACTTATTGGCTGGGGAGAAGATCCCAGAGGGAGTGGAAGAAATCCAATAGAAAAGGGGACTAGTGCTACTTTGGCCATTTACCCCCTGGGCTTTTGGTTCTTTTGTGAACTTCTGAAAAGGAAATGTAATTTTGCTGTCTGAGTGCATTGTTTTGCATGAAGTGTCAGACCACATTATGGGGATGATTCCAGTCAACTTCCCCCATTTCAAAACAAACACATCAAATACTGTAATATGTTTATACAAAAACTCAGTGTGTTTTGCAGAAGCCCAATGCCCATTTTTCTGTAAATAAATTATGTTTCTTATACTTTATTATGGCTAGAATAGTTTGTGTAGGAGAGAAGAATTGAGATGTGTTCCTTTGGCCTTTGTGAGCTGCTCTTCACCAATAAGAGGAAGATGTTGGCTTTTTCATGAACTGGGGGACTATTTTCATTCGCATTTCCTCAAAATATTCTTATCTTTGCAGTACTGATTCCAGTGGCTGTGACCAAGGCAAGAGCTATTGTCTTTCATGGTGCCAGGGTAAGGGCAGAAATGGAAGAAGATAGAAGAATTTATAGGTAAATTTGTAAATTTTGGCTGCAGAACCAGATTGGTCTGTAGGACTGTGAGCACGGGTGGCCTCTGCCAGGTGTGGTGTCCACAGGACCAGGTCCTCTCCCAGGTGTGCTCCACACCTGCAGCTCCTGGATCTGTTTTCAGCCTTCCCTGTGCAGCAGCAGCATTGTGTACCAGCAAGACTGATGAGCTTACTGCTTGTATGGATTTGGTGATGAGCCAGGTGGGTCCGAGCTGAGAAGGATCGTCCCCACCAGACTTGTGCAGGAATTCGAACATGAGCATGTTGTGAATCTGTGTTTCCAACAGTGGGGGTTGTTCTGCGTCTCGCTCTGGTAGCTGCTCTTGGGATATCTGATACTGCTATAAAAGAGAAACAGATTGCAGTGTTTATCAACTTTTAAAGTCCATAACTGCTTTCATTGGAAAAATAAGTCATTTTGGTATCTGGGGTGAAGCAGGTCAACAAGTCTGGGCAGTCAGAGCATGTGGATTTTCCCAGTGATTTCTATTCTTATGCTAATCCTTTGAGCAGGCTGGCTGAGTGCTGTTGGAGAGGAGGAGTGTGCACATTGCACACTAAAAGAAAAAGAGAATGGCTTCACTAAAGAGAAGCCATTTTTTGTACTTAATGTTATGCAGATTAGGTTTTCCAGCCAACCAGAATTTGGAGAATCAAGTAACCCGAGGATGTGATGCTGTGGGTCAGGAGTCATTTTGCAATTCTCACGCGTTTTTGCCGAAGTCATTCCTCTGCAATATTAATTTTGAGGGGTTTTGTTTATTTTGCTTAGATTTTATTTTTGTAAATCCATGTTGTAGCTGAAAAGTTATTATTACCTTTGCTGCTGAACAATTAAAGTTGGAAAACTTTAATTCTCAATTTTTAAATTGTGTTGGATAAAAAGTGTAGGAAGGCAGCAAAACTTGAGTTGCTCGTTTGAATCCTTGTTCTGTTTCTGTGTGTGCCTTGCTGTGTTTCTCCCACACTGTCTGTGAGCCCTCAATTCCTGCAGTGCAAAGATTTTAGATGCATCGATTATTGAGTAGTCTGTGCACATTCCTAGGGAGGTGTGTGTGCCACTAGAATCCAGGTAAAAGATGTAAATCTCACAAGATTTACTTGTTGCATATTGGTTTTCTAAGTTCGTTTTAGAAATATGAGGTACTGGAGTAGTCTGAAGGAGATGCTCTGAGTTAGGATTTTGTTGCAGAGAACAGGAAATTGCAGCTGTTTGTGGCCTCTCTTCTGTATAATATAATTATACGCAGGGTATATATATTCTGTATAATAATACACAGGGTTTCTGCAGTGCAAAGTGTGGGGCTGTTAGGCACGTTAAGAAGTCCCTGGGTGTTTATTTCAGTGGTGTTTTGTGGTTCTGGGGTCTCCGCTCACTGCAGTAGATCCACTTAGTCATATTTGTGTGTAGTGCTGGATTCTTTGGAAGTGTGCAAAATAATTAAAAACTGCCCTTTAAACTATTTAGTAAATTGGATTTGCTTTGCCAGCAGTGGAACAGGAAGTTAATCATGTTTAAGCTGATGTTGACTTTTCCAATCTGATTTTCCCTGGGAAGAAACTTTTCTACCTAGTAGTTAAATGCACAGTTAATTACCTGCTGATTGGTTAAGCTGATAAACCAATGCTACCAGGTTTACTGTAATCAGGTTGGTAAATGTGCCACGTATGTGCTTCGTCATGCTGTTGTCTTGCTTTATGATTAAACCCAGTGTTAACTCTCGTCATGCTCATGATTTGAATGTATCTAGTATTGTCAGGTGATGCTTGAAACTGAAGTTACCATTCACTGGATGTTCTTGCTCTGTGCCTAAGTTACACATCCGTAGTTCCGGAGTTCAAAGTGTCATCTTTTAATATTCTATGAGAATATGTGTCAGCAGCTTTTAACCCATAGTTTAGAAAACAAAATACATCTCCACGTTTTAAAATAGTTGTTGTAGGCACCTTTATTGTCTTTCAGTCTTGTTTCTGTAGCTATGTTGCAACATTTTGAGTGCGTCCTGGTGTTTGAGTGCTGTGGGGTCAGTGGTTGAAGCAGTAGCTGTGCGTCAGTTACTGACCAATGAATCATTCACCCTCTTGGTGAACTCAGTTACTTTTGCTGATGAAGAAGATGCAATTGCTGTCCCTCCATCCTGTCTCTGGAGTGCCCTGGGCTTTTGCCTGCCCTCATCTCAGTACTGATGTTTGTGGGTAGAAAGCATTGTTTTTTAGTGTATCCATTATAACTCATTACTAATCAGAGAGGAACTAGAGTTTCTCCAGTTACCACCATTAATTCATTAAGCCAGGACTGCAAGCACTTTGGAGCCTGGCTTCCTATGGATTTCAGGGTAAAATTAACTGCTTAAATATCCTTGAGGTTTTTTTGTTGGATGGAGGGATACTTGGTCAGCTGCAGTTGTGGCCTTAGGTCTTCTGGTGACAGCTCTTCCAGTGGGTGAATTTCTTTTAAGATATGTGGATGAAAGGTGGTTTGCTGAAAGCTTTGTCATCACTTACTGGCAGATTGAGAAAATCAGTTTTCCCAGAGATAACAGGTGTTGGGTTGTTATGTGTGGTTTAAAATTCTTACTTCTTACAGAAAGACACATTTAATTCTTCGTGTATTTGTTTTCCGAGAGATGTTCATTACTGACTGAAACTGTTTCTAGTAAAATATTAAAGTTAAAATATAAAGTTAAGTTGCTTTTTTTCCCCCTCCCCCCTTTAATTTCAGTAACAATGTTTCCTGGCACTTGGGAGATGAACTTTTTGGGCTCCATACAGAATGCTCAAGGTGCCTGTGAGTTCTCTAGGGAAAAAAAAGAAGATACAGTGCTTGGTGTTTTGAAAACAGTTTGTTTCTTTGGTGCCAGCATAACCCAAGACGTTTTCAAAATCTAAATATTATAATTTGGCCATGTTCTTGCAGACTTCACTAAGGCATAAGCATGGGTATTATGAAGAATCTAGATGGACAGCCCTGTTTAGTCCCAATTTTAATTGTTGCAAGAGTCTTTGAGCGTTTGCTGATATTCACCCTTTTTCTCCTTGTTATGATTCATGAATGTCTTCATTAGATTTCATAATATCAGTCTTGTGCCAGGCCTTTTGTGTTTGTGTTTTACAAGAAGCATCTCTAGAGAGTCAGCTCCTGCCTGCTGGAAACAATCAGTCTTTTAACAGGGTGATTTAAGTAGTTTTTAAAATTTATTTTGACTTCAAAAAGACTATTATCTTGTTCGATAATCTTGCTTGTTCTTACCCCCAAATTTACATAGCAGCTGATACAATGGAATATTTACAAATTTTATCAACAATTTCCATATCAACTTTTCATGGACTATGAATACATTTTAGTAGCTGCTCTCCATAACTTGCCCTTATGATTATTATCTTATCCCTTACACTCTGTCTGTGACAGAAATGAAAATTGCTGTTTGGGTGTCATGATCTGTAATTAATGCTTATATATGTGTACTTTTATGTATTGATTATGATACCACTTTTGTACTAAAATATGAAATTTAGGTTTTTTATAAAACTCCCAAATGAATGAGCAATAGCTATAAGATAAACCAAAAATAATTATTTTTGAATTATTTTGAATTTTTTGAAACTGAAATAATCTGTAAACCAGAATGTGTTGCTCCTTCCTTGCTTCTAGAATATGCAGAGGTTTAATATGTTCACTGGGGGTTGAATCAGTAAGGAGTAGTTGATTTTTATTTCAGCAAAAGTTCTGATAACTTATTTTTGGAAGTGTAAATGAGATTCTGTAGTCCTCCTGTTGTATGATGGACAAAGCAAGCTTCAGATGTAAAGTTCAGTCATTGGTAACTGCTGCAGCTTATTTCATTGAAGAAACAGGAACAAAAGTTTGTTTGTAACTACTCTGGAACTGAGAACAAAGGCCGCAGGGACCTTTGAACCCTTGTGGCTGTGCATCTGAAGAAGGAATTGTTCAGGAAGACCAGGGATTTGCTTTTCCCGACATCTTTGTCCAGCAGTGTTCAATGACTGCATTTAAAGAAAAAAAAAAAAATGGTTAATTGGAAGACTCCCTTACTTGTTCTTCCCACCGAGCTCTGATTTGATAATCAAGCATGCAGGGGTGGTTATTCTTACCTTTCATTTCACCAAGGCAAGCTTTTAACAAATGAGTGTGTGTGCTCTCTTTTTTGGGAGAAATCTTAATGATTGATTGCATCCTTAAACATTTTGTTCCCTCTCAAATGTTCTGTGCTCGGGATTCTGGTGTGTGAAGAAATTTGTTTCCCCTGCTTCCTGGTGGTGTTCCGACTACACAATTATTTTTCATTCACTGGTAGCTGTCTCCTCAAGGAAGATGGTAGGGAATTATCAGTGTTCTGAAGAAATTCTTACCTCTTTGCAAAATGTGTTGACTGGCACATTGGGTTTCCAGTGGAGTTGTCCAGCATGAAGGTTCTGCTGCACACAGTGATTTGTACCTTATCATTCACCTTCATGAATTTTACAAGGCTTAAGCAGAGGATGGGCTGCACTGGATGAACAGATTCTCCAAACTGCTTTGTGCACAGGGAGAGAAAGCACAGTATTGAGGGTTTATTATTTTTCCTTGAGTAGTGAACATAACACACCAGCTGGAGGAAACAAGTTGTTCATCCTGGATGTGCAGCTCATAAATGTGCTCAGGCATGCATGTAATGTGCATGTCTGTCCCTTTTCCCTGCTGGAGAAACACCCTGTGCTGCTCTGCAGTTCTCTGGACAGAAAAGAAAAAGCTGTGTTTGCCCCTTAAGTATTGAAATAAGTGCACAACAAGTGGAGGCATAGAATGAGGCCTGGAATCTGACTTAGTGCAGTCCCCCTTGGAAAGGATGCTTCACACCAGTTTGCAGCCAGGTGAGGTTCATGGCTGCAGCCACCTGAGTGAGAGCTTTTCTCTGGGTGTTCCCTGCATACCTGGTTCCCAGAAAAGCACAGAAGGAACTGGGAAAGCTCCAGATACCAGAAAGAATAGTTAGCCATCGGGTATGATTTAGCTGTCAGATAGTAATTCGTCTTGCTGCTAGAGAGGAAAAAAAATAGTTTCTTTCAAATTACCAGGGGCCTCCAGTCCTTCCCTCTTTTTCCTTTTCCCTGAGGGATGCACACATGGGGTGGCACTCAGGGTGAGGCTGTTGTAGATCCTTGTCATGTGTTCAGCCTGCCTTTTCAGCTGTCCTGAATGATGACAGCAGCTCTCAAATGTCTTGTCTTGGTTCTTAAAACTGTTGATTTCTTTCTAGCCTCTGGCTGCAGTTTCTGTGAAACTTGTCTGGGCTATAGGGAAATTCAGCTTTGTAAACATGGTTCCCAACAGCATGGGAAAACTGCGTGGTAGTTGCCCTTGTCTTTGAAGTTCTTTATGGGACATGGATTGGTTGTCATTGCGCTCTTGACTTTCTCCCCTGTTAAGATATGCAGCAGCTTGAGCTGCTCAAGTAACCTACAGTTCAGTCATCCATACACAGAACAATTGCCAATTGCATAAGGAAGCCAATACACCATGGCTATTTAGTTATGGAGCCATATTGTGTTAATTGAAGAAGAATATAGCTGTCTGGAGTACAGCTTAAGAGCTTTCTTAACAGTTTCATCTAGATTGCAAGAAAACTTAGTTCTGTGATTGCATCCTTTGCTAGAGGTACCCTTTGCATTTCCTGTTTGGCTAATGCCAGGGTTAACAATTAAACCACAGTTAACATCTACGATTAAAACTGGAAATGAAAACATATAGGATCGGTGTTGTAGAAAACTTAATTTGTCAGTTCTTATCTCTAGCAAACATGTGGAGGAGGGATGCCATATGGCTGCTAAATATAACTCAACTTGCTCCTGAAAGCAATTGAAAAAGTACAGAAGTTCACAATCTGGTATCCGTGTTGTTAATAAGAATGTGCAGCAGACTTGGAGGGCAGACTGAGGTAATGGGAAAACGGCCAAAAAGTAATCTAATAAAATATAAGTATTTCCTGTGATAGGTGATGGGGACTGACACACTGGGGAGGTGCTCAGCATCCTGCAGATGCTGGACCCTTTCTCAGCAATGCCTGTGCAGTGGAAGGGTGGTAGGAGCTGCCCAGTTACACCAGTTTTCTGCTCACCACCCTCGAGGTCCAACAGCTCCTATCCCTGTTTGCTTTGAATATTTGCATGGCTGCAGCCCAGTGCTGGGATGGTGGAGAACTTGATCTGCTGGAGCTGTGTGAATAAGATCAGGAAGACAGGGCTGTGGTGGCAAGGCTTGAGAGTAGTTATTCACAACTTTTAATTCTGTTTTTTAAATTTTTCTTAATACTAACCTTTTGTGGTTTTTTGTGTGGACATGCCAAAATACATGTGATCTTATGTTTTAAGATGACAACTATACTTGAAATATGGGAGCATTTATAATAAATGTTTTCAAATTGTATCTGTGCATGCATTTGAAGGAAGTGCAAGTTAGTCGTACACCATGCAATGGTGTATTTCTATGTATTTTTCAGCTGTGGATATTTTTGTAAAATACTTTGATCGGGAAATGCTAATATATAAAGGAGATTACTCATTTTCTGATGGGGAAAACCTGTGAAGAAAGCAGAGCTCCTTGTGATTGAAAATACTTGTGATTTCCTCCCCTTACCAAAAAAAAAATATATATACGTATACGTATACATATACATATACATATATATATATATTACCCACCATGCCATACTGTCTTTCTAGCTCCTCTTTTTGAGTGCAAATGTCCAGAATAGGTGTTGAACTGATTTAGAAAAGCACTTTAGTATATAATAAAAAGAATAAAGTCTAATAAAAAGCATTGCTGAACTGAGGCAGAAATATCTGATAGGAAAAGCTTATCCTGGAAAAGAATCAGAAGAGAAACTGTATTGGTTATATTCCTTCAGGCCTTTTAAATATTTCAAAGGGATGAGTATAGACTTTCTGATGGGGTTTTGGTGGCTAAAAATGTAGTTATGCAAATCACAGCTTGTTGGGGCAGGGAGAATTAATTTATGCATTTGAACATGTGCTCGTCCACTGTTTTCTCTGAAGTTGAATTATAGACAACAAGAATGTGCTTTGTTGTTCTTTAATAATAAATAACAGCATAGCAGTTTTGATCTTCAAAGCACTGCTCAGTCCTTAATTAATCTTCATAACAGTCCTGTGAGAGACTTAAAAATACTCCCTACCATTTTGCACAAGGAGCTCCTTAGCATGGAGATGTTGAAGGGTTTACTCTGGGCCACATTGTCAGGGCCAGCTGGGACAGTTGCTCAGAGACTCCTGGTACTGGGAGCTTTGGCTGCTTCTGGAGGCTGTGTTGCTTTTCTCATTTATGTGTTAGAATTTCTGAAAAATTTAAATACACAAAGAACTGCAGTTCTAAATTATTTTGGATTTCCAACTGGGTGTTAACTTATGCATACACATGTTGGAATTTCCCTGTTGAATATTCCTGTAGGCAGAAGGTGCAGAAGGTTTGTGTGTGTGCTGCTGTGTGGGAGCAGGTATGGAAAACTGATTTTCAGAAAGCCTGGATCACAACTTTGGTGTGACAAGGTGAAAAATAAAAGTATGTAAGGCTTTAGAGTCTGTAGGAAACATCATAAATACATAGAAAGTGTCTCTCAGTCTACCTCCCCTAATCTTCCTAATTATTTGCGTTTAAAATAAGGAGAAGAGGAATTAATGTAGATGTTGATTTTCAAAGTTTTTCCAAGGTAATTGCTGACTGGAGTTTCAGGACAGATTTAGACAGTACATTGCCAACATTTGGAGAATAAAAGAAGAATGGCAAAATAAACTGAGACTGTTCAACTCACCAGGAGGAACAGTTCAGAAATAATTGTAATGTAAACTCTTGAAATAATCCCATATGACCAGTGGGATCCAGGCTTGTTATACATTTTTCTCACCAACAGCAGGAGGAGTTAATTGAGAACTGCTTACTGCTGCAGATAAGGAATCCAAAACATGAGCTGTGAGGAGAAATGCAGAGATGTATCACAGTATTCACATCTGTGTTTGCTTCTGACATAACAGACCCAAGGACAGAATGTTTAATGTTTTGCTCAAAACTGTGTAAACTCAAACTAGCTTTTCAAAAATGGGATGTTTCAAAATGAGGAACCCCTGACTGGTGGCTTTGTACTGAGCTCTGTGAATGCTTTGACGTTGTAATTTCTGTTGGAGGTTGCACCAATTTGCATGAGGAATGCACGTGGGGCTGGCTGGAGAAGCAGAAAGCTGACAACCTATTAAACAAGTCTGAAGGATTCCTCAGCATGAAGAGCAAAGTCAGCAGAATCCTGGAGCCAAATGCCAGAAAAGCCTGCTGCACTTAATCTGGTAACCTTGTCATCTTGGAGAAACCTGGCAAGATGATGCTCCCAGCGCTCCTGCGGTAAAGGTCTTTTCAGCATCCTCTGCTGAGCCAGTTATTTGGCCCATAGGTTCCCAGGAGAAATCTGTGAAGTGTTTAAATATCTTTTCTAAATTCATTAGAAATGCAGTGACTTAGGCTGACTCAAGGGTCCATCCATATCGAGTATGGAATATCCATATACTGCTCTTTGTTTTGAATGCAAGGTGAAAATAAAATGTCCAAATGGAAAAGCTGTGAGAAGTTTCAAGAGTTCTGAACTATCAAGTCTAATCTTATATTCTAAATACTGTTGAGATTTTTGTTAACAAAATTTTGCAAATAACAGGTTTTACTCTGTTGGGTTTATGCATTCTGATCTCCCATAGTTTTGATACATTAGAGTGTTGCTGCTGGATACAAAATAGATTACACGGTCAAGGTGTGGTGAAAGAAGAAAGAGTTTATTTTTCCTCCCAGGATTTATAGGTTTCTGACCATGGCCAGGGATTGGATGGTCAGGATAACACTTCCCCACTGCACTGGCCATGAGAGATGCCCATCACAAGATGTGTAACAGAAGGAATGTATACCTATCTCTATGTTTACAGTTACATTGTCCTGGGAAAGTCTTAGAAAACTATGTCAGCAAGCTCAGAAGCTGAGTTTTCAAGGCGACATTAGAGCAGCAAATTTTGATTTAAGAGAGGGCACAATATATCTTTGTTAGGGAACTGGAACCCCATAACCCATACAATGCATGAGGTGTAAAATCTTCTCTAGGTCTTCCTTCTCTGACTTTATTACTTCATTTCTGGAGGCTTCTCAGAGGTGTTCAGAGGGATAAATTAAATGTCAACAAACAAGTGGGAAAATAATTTGTATATTTTAGTTTGCCAGGTACTGTGACAATAAGGAAAGGTTTTGATTGCTAAACAAACATGTGGTTCTGGACCAGCTGTGTCTGATAACTGATAAGTGAAATCCCATGGCATATACTTTGGGACAGGCAGAGATCTGCTGCCTTTCTGAAGCACACACTGCAGAAATGCTTCTGGTTAAAAATGACTGCAATTCTTGAACTTGCCTACCTTTCATAAGTTTTTAAAGCTATTTATGCAAATAGCAGTTTCAGTGAGATGACAGTAAGTCCCAGGAGTTGTTTGTTGTGGGGTTTTCATGCCTGCTTGAACTAATTTCTGGTCCTAATTGTGTGCATACACATGTAGTGCTCCTGCATCTCCTGAGAAAGGTCTTTTCTTCCTTCCCTGCAAGGCATTCATCATGCCGCACCAGAGCCAGCTTCTGGGAGTGTGGTGACACTTGTATCTTCTTAAAATGAAGAAAAATCTCATTCCTCATTAGCATTACTGATAGTTTACCTACCCAATAAGGACTTTTAGAAATGAAGATGGAGGTATTTGTCTTGTTAATTCATGGGCATGTATAGATGAGTTAAAGTATTCACTTCTAAGCCTTCTAATTCTTGCCTGCAATTTTATTAGCACATTGTTAGACAAAGTACTGTATGAAGGGCTAGACAGTGTATGGATGAGATCTGAAAGGTCTCCCTGTTATATTCAATTTTCCTAAATAAATTCATTGGCAACTGGTTCTGTCCCCAGATGCTGCATATTCTAAATCAGACTAATCTGTGTGGTGTTCAAATCCATACAATAGGCCTTGTAAAATTCAGAGAAGCAGTGCATGGATTTTCTCCAGTTGATTCAGTAGCTCTTGAGCTCAGCAAGTCGAAGAAATCAGTAATTCCAAAGCACTTGGGTTGTTCTTGTCACTTAAGACAGTGGCAAAAAAAAGTCTTTATTTCAAATGGGAGTAGTGTGTGGGTTCAGTGAGTGTGGTCTTAACTCTGCTTGTATCAGTGGCACTGTTTTTTTGTATAGTAGATTGACACCTTCTGAGCACTGAACTCCTGCCCTGTATTTGCCTGGTGTTTGAAAGGATTCATGCATGGGAAGTGTGTGGATTTTCTCGTGTCACTGCTTGTTCTGCTTGTGTGAGGAAATCTAGACAATTCAGAGAATGGTTTTTGATAGATGATTTGTGAAGGTTGTTTGCTGACTGACATATGGTGTGGCATACGGTGCTATTGACCACCTCAGAATCTGAACTTACAGGGCAATGATTTTCTTTTTTAAACATTTAATTCTATTAAGTGTTTGTAGACATCTTCCAACATTGCTGTGGCCAAGTCAATTTACACTTTCCTTTTATTCTGCTTGTCCCATCTGTTTGTGACTGTTTGTTTTCTTCAGTTTTTTTATTCTATAAATAGATTTTAGAGTTGCAGGGGCTGAGGGTCTTAGTAGCACCAAGCACTTGCAAATCTCTTTTAGCTTTTTACCTGTGGCCTCCCAAGGTATGTTGTCTCAAACCTTCCTATGATGTGGAAATGGAAACCAGGTCAGCTGTGGACTGGAAAAATTGCTGATACAGCCTGGTGGAACATCTTCTTTCCAAGTCATCCTAGTTCTCCCCTGGAATAGCAATCTTTTGAGACGATGTTAGTAAAGATGAAGAAATGATGCCAAGAGGTGCTGTTTTTTTGTTAAAAGTCTGGTTTGTAAGGAAAGAAGAAAAAAATAACAGGGGACAGATTGTTATCTTAAAACTTGGGCAAATGGAGCTTTGAGATGATGGAGTTTCACGAAGAGTGCATCAGTCCTTTTTGCCCTGGTGGGAGATGTTGAAATAAAAAGGCTTTAAAGAGAGAAAAATGCTCTGGGCTTTTCCAGGCACAGCTCTTAGTACCATGGAAGTTGCTGGTGGGTTTGATATCTTCCAGCTGGGCCTGTGCAGATATTGCAATGAAGATACCATTTATTTGCTTTTATATTATTGCTTTTTCAACAAATACTTAGAGTTTTTCCCTTTTATATGCAGAACTGCAAATCTTAAGAACATGAACAGAAGTGAAACAAATGCTCAGGTGTAGATTTACATAAAAGAGACAGGAAAAAAAGACATGAAATATACACAGAGATATAGGTGTTGTGGCTTGTGTTTTCTAAGCTTGTTTCCATCTCTCTGGCTTGTATTAATGTCATTTAGCAGAGGCTGCAACTTCACAGAAAGAGAAATTAGGAATGGATACAAACACTGAGGATGTTTCCTCTGCTCCAATTCTACTTTTGCCTCCTCCAGTGTCACTGGGAACATTCTTATTGAAGTGTGGGTCTACATCCTCATAAAAGTGTCAGGATCTGCCCCACTCTCTGAGTAATCAGTCACCTTGTGAACATCCCTGTAGTGAGAAAGAAATAAATGTTTATCCTCCTCCATTCCTTGCCTGTGCTACTATTCCTTTTTCTTTTCTTTTTTACCCTGAGTCGTAAGGAAAATGGTGGTCAAAGCTCTAAGCAGTAAACCTGTATAGACTACTAAAGCTGCTGCTTAAATGTTAAGGTGGCAGAAAATTTTGAAGTGAAGGTCCAGCTTCCACCAGCATCCTGTATTGCCACTCTATCCCAGCTATATGGATAGAGAATCTCATTCCAGGATGCTAAATGTTGGTATTTGTAATATTTTCAATGGAAATGGTAAGCAGCATGTAAAGGAAGGGAGGTTTTACTTAGGTTTTAAGTTCTTTGTGGTGTGAGGCTCTTTTACACAATAGAGAAAAGTATTCTCTACTTACTGGAAGCTTTGTGAAGATTAAGAGATTGTAAACAGAAAAATCTTTGTGGATTTGTCATTTATAAATTTGTTTCTTCAAGCCAGTGTTTATAACATGCAGAAGAGATTAAGGATGTTAGAACTGCACAATAAGGAGGAGGCAACATAGGTGTCTAGTCTGATGCTTAAAATACAGAAGACAAGTTTTGGAGGCTTTCTTAACTAGATAAAAATATCCTTGTCAAAGTGTTTAAATGAGGGCTGGTTTTGCTTACAGAGGCCATACATTTAAATAAGCTTAAAATGTAAACACAACTCCATGCCTTCATGGAGGCATAAACCAATATGCTTTACATGTTCCCCTTCTCTCCCAGTGGGCCTTTGTGCTATCCTGTGTGCCAAATGACACGTTTTTGTTGTTAATCAGGAAAACTGTCAGTGTTTTGAGGTAAACTTGACAGTGTTACCCTGCATACTGAAAGTTACACAATTGAAAACCTGGTGCCATCATAAAATCAGCTGATTGTGGTATCAAAAGGTTCCCTGCCTGAAGGAATATTGCAATGTCATCAGTCTGGTAGGCTCCTCCTTTTCCTGTCTGTAAGTGTTCTTTGCAGGATCTTGAAGTTCAGTGGAGGTAGAAAATGACACACCAAGTGGGACAGACCTTGTGCTCACAGCACAGCCATTCCAAAAAGAGGGATAGCACAGGGACAGCCACTTGCTAGTGGCCATAAGGGCCACTATCTCAGTGCTGATGGTGTTGAAGGGACTTCTTTGTGATGTAAATGTCACTGGGACCCTGCTGACCCTCAGCTGGGAGTCTGCCCCACAGCAAGATCATTAAAATGCATGGTCCAGGCGTGACAGTGCCTAAACTCCCAGGCTTTCTGTGGGGAATGTATGTCCATGAGGAAGGGATTCCCTCAAGGCTTCAGCTGCCTCCAAACCAATGCACAAGACAATTTAAGGTATCAGCAGGAAGAAAATGTGTTTGAGGCTCACCAGACCCAGTTCCAGTTGGTACTTTCTTGCAAAGCCAAATTTCCTTGAGTTTCAGTTCTGATTCCATAGTGTTTGTCCTGGAGCACCAACTTCCTGCCAGGGTCACAGCTGTAACCCAGCTGGATACTGCAGCCCTGAACCTCTGTCCCTGTCTTTCCTTCATTGCTGTTACATTTTTCAGGATGTATCAGATTCTGTGTTTTGCTAAAGCATGGCCACATTCACTTCCCTCAAACTTCTTTGTCAAACTGCAGAATGTGCTGCTTTGCTTCAGCAGAACCTGAAGGCTGAATTTGAACGTTTTCCTAAGGTTCTGAAAAGAAACCTTTTTGAAGGTTAAGAAAAGAACGGTTGTCAAATGAATTTAATGTTATTTTTTATTTCAAATTATTTATTTATTTAGCCACGTTATTAGATGTTTTTAGATTTTTTTTCTCTCTTTCTAGTGTAGAAAGGGGAGATTAAATGGCCGTGTTTTGGAAGTGGGGCTGAATGTCTCTGAAGTGGCATTAACAAACCTTTCCTCAGCCTTGATGCTCATCCTTTGGAGGAAATGTTGACAGAGCAGTAACATGTGTGCATGCTTTGATGTGTGAGGGTTTGACATCTCCTCAAACTCACCGTTGCTTTAAATAGCCCCAAATATTACTTTGAAGCAAGAGGAGCAGGAAAGTCGAATGAGTGACGAGACAAATTTCCTTAATAGCTTCCCAATTTAGCCAAAAGAGAAACTGGTTTTCATCTAGCATTCTTCATTTATAGCAAGACTGATCAATAGAGACCCATGTTAAGTGTTTCTACAACATGCTCCAAAATCAGCTTCTGAACAAATAAATCACTTGCCTGTGGCTGGCTTGTTTTTTAATCAAGTTACAAATGCAGATTCCCGAAGTGCTTTTATTGAAGCAATTTTATTTTTTGCTAATTAAAAATATAGGGCTGCTACTTTATATTGCCAGCTTTTGAGGAACTGGTCAGCAGTGTAGAATTGAGGCAACTTGTTCGGGTTTTATGGTTTTTTTTCAATTTCTTCTGCAAATCTCTGAATCTCTTCTGGTGAACTTTGAGTGGATTTGTGCTGCTGTTCTTTGAAGAACAGAGAAGTGTGTTTTCATAGGTGATGAAATGGGAGTGTATATTTTGGGTGCAGCAATCCTGCACATGCCCTGCACAGTTAAAGCCTGGTCTGTACCATGACACCTCTGCAATATAAAATCACTATTTTAAATGTAAAAGATGTTAAAGAATTGGTGTTGCTGAGCAGACACCTATCAAGGTGAGTGGCCTTTAAATATGATTTACCTGTTGAGGGTATCTGTCATCTGAATGTTATCAACAATATTTCTGAATTACAGAATTGTAGGGACAGTGGAGGGGGTTGAATCTTGAAGTAATTTTTAACTGTGCTGACAGTTTAAATGTTATTGACCAAAAACATATTTATGTTTGTTCAGCACGAGTATTCTCCTCTGTAAGAGTCACCATCTGTCTCATTTCTTCTGCATCTGTGGGTATTTTTTGTTTTTTCTTTAACTCAGGGTAGGCTTATTTTTAGAGTCTGTATTAGGAGACTGATAGTTGTGATTTGTTGCTCTTTTTTTTCCTTTTTACAAAGAAAAGAAAATTTCAATTTATTACTTAATATAATTTTTAACTCTTTCCACCAATGGTTTGATACTCCCCCAGTGTTAGTTTATGGTATTAAGCCATGAGCCATCAAGTTATTTCAGCTGCAGTGGGAGATTATCATCTCAGTGCCTCTTCCTGTCTCCCAAGGCTGGCACATATTGTCACTCCTTAACCCGATTCTGCCAGAGCTCTCTGGGTTAGCAGTACCCCAGACCATGTTGCGAAGTCCAGGAAATAAGTCCCAGCTACTCCTGTCATGTTGGGCCAGCAGCAACAGCATTGAGTTCACTATTAAATTTCTGTGTGTCTTTCCTGCAGTTGTGCTCCTGCTGACTTCAAATGGGTTTGAAATTGTCCAGCATTTAGGAAGAAGTAGCAGCATCTGGTAAAATCAATACTCAAAGTGTAGTGTTTCCAAGGTCTCCCAAGTACTGAAATAGAGGTCAGTGTGGGAAAATTTAAAGGGAATTCCAGTCCCTGAAGTCCTAGAAAAAACCACTCCCAAGTGTAAATGGAGATTTGTTAATACCAAAAAATCTATGATATGGCAAGATGCTGCAAATAGTGTTGTTTTTCAATTTATTTATCTATTTAATCTCCCCCCAGGGGATTTCATAGTTACCTGCTTTTTGGAGATAATTCTTTAAAGGATATTTTTACTTTCCATGGGTGTTGGTGATAATTGGTTCTTTCTTTTTAGAATTGTTAAAGCACCACTTTTCAAACAATTACAGAATATTCTTAATTGGAAGGGACCCACTGACTGGGACCATGAAGTCCAGCTCTTAAGTGAATGGCCTATACAGGGATTGAAGCCACAACCTTGGCATTACTAATTTTGCACACTGCTGTTAAATGTTTTTTTCTCCTTTGAAAAGAAATCATTCATTATATGGCTTGTGATGTGAGGTTTGCAAAACTTAGTGGAATGAATATGACACAGCATGAAATGATACAGTGGAAAAAAAATTCCTGGCTGAAGGTAGTTTTAAAAAGAAGTTAATTAATTTTCTGTGCCTCTCACTGATTTTACTGTGGTTCTTTGGTGGTTTTTCCGTCTTGTTACTCCCTTAAAAGCTTCAAGAAGCTACCAGGTAACTTGTGGCCTAGAAAGCACAGTGCCTTCATCACGTATAGCTGAAATTTCTTAAGTAAGATCTTGTCAGCTTTAAACAGAGAGAGAAGGATCAGGCAGGTGTCAATAGTGACAGTTTTATTCATCGTTTCCATGATGATACTCCTGTGTGAGTACCAGGAGGATGTGTTGTAGAATATTACTTAGGATGATGAACCCAAGTCAAAGAAGGATATTTTTCATTCAGTGTCTGAAGGAGTAATTTTGTGGCTGTGAGGATGTTTGAGATGACACGAACCACCCCTGAAACCAGCTTGTTTTCCTATTGTAGAGCTGTTGGTCACTCTACTTGCATTTTGTGAGAGGTTAGTTGAAGCCTTTATTAATGAGCGTTTTGAATCCTTTAATTGAGCTCTTTTGCGTAATTCATACATTCAGAAACTTTTAAAATGCATGGAGGAGATGTGGAACAATGTTTTTCCCAGCATTTCAGGAAAAATAAAATCACTGTCATTGAAATTTTGCATTCAAGACCAACAGAACTTTAGGGCTGTATCTTCCTCACATGATTTTATTTAAAGACTTTTTTTTATGGTTTGTTTCAGTTTAATTTCTTTGCTAATAAACCAGTTGGTGTCCAAGTTAAATAATTTGACCATCTTGTTTTTAAAAATCCATTTTTAAAAATCCTTTTCCTGGTTTATCAGCAGTAATCAAGAATCTGGCCAGCCCAGCCTATGCTCCAGGCTCAACCCTTTCCAGCTCTGGGGATAAGCTACACTGACTTCATGGGAAAGGAAAATTTTCAAGTGAGTGGGTTTTGTTCAGCTCCTTTTACAAACCTTCACATTTCTGGAGATGCAGAAAGCCAAACATTTCAGCAACGATTTGCTTTTTAGCCACTACTCGTTGAAGTTGCAGATGCACTGATTTAGGACGGTACTCCAACACTGCTGAGCCATCAGCACAGCACCATGCCTTCAGGGGAGTGCATGGATTTAACTTGAAGCGTATGCTGAGCTGAAATGAGAAATAAACCAGGATATTGTTGGTTTTTATCAATTCTACCATTACTCTGTACTTTTAGGAGTAAAAGAGCGTTTTTCCCATGTTTGGCTATTCCCTTTTGTTACCTTTTCAGATTTGATTTTTTTTTATCTTTCTCCTGAATAGGAAACTTGATAGTTCTTCCCCACTTCTGTAGTTGAACTATATAGAAATGACTTCACCATGATAACATATGGGGAAAAAAGGAATCTTGGGTTCAGTCTGAGCCAGAAGACATCTCAGAACATTCATAGCTCAAGTGATAAGGGAGAGTTTAGGTCAGAAACCTGCCAGGTTTGAGTGACTTACCATGCTGACCTTCCTCTGCTCATCAAGAGATGTTGAAAATCTGTTTGAGTTCAGGCCACAACACTAGTTCCATTTTTCCATTGTCTTTTTCCTTTTATTAGAACGAAATTTTTAAGCTTATATTGTCTGGTCTTGCCTCTTTAAATATAGATTATTTTATCTGACAAATGCTGGATTTTGGCTTCACCTTCTCTTCAGCGATTTGTGTATTTAAGGAGGTCACCACTTGAGCGTGAGAAAACGTGGGTTTCTGAATTGCAAACGAGCATACTTGTCTCTTTGAATTCCTTTGAGAACAGTCTACTTTATGTGTATTGGTGTTTGGAATTGGCCCTGTGCATTTGGCAAGCACAAATGGAAGTGGGTAAGAGAGCCAGAATATTGTACTCACTCTTCCTTAGTGATGCATCCTGGAGCGTGTCTTTAGCTTTTACTGAGGTTATTAGATTATTAAATTAGTGAAATGGGTGTTAGTGTGTATTGGAAGGAGCTTTTAATAGTCCACTTTGTTTCAGTGTTTTTGGTGACTCAGAATTTTTTACCCTATAGTCACATTGAATAAATCATGGCATTAAAAGTCTTCTTTTAAAGTAGAATATGCCTTGCAGCAAATACTTTAGAAAGAGGAACTTTTTAAATTAACAACTTTGGAGACCTGTCTTTGTTTAGCATGTTGTAGTTATGATTTGTTTTCCATGGATGTTAGAGCAAAACAGTGGTGGCAGTTTATGATGCAAAGGGATGGCCTCGATTACAGAAAAATTAGAACAAGGATGTATATTTAGGGGAGAATTCTCATTATTATAATGAAAATTAGCAATGCTTTCTGCTTCCACTGAAAGTTGCAGGAGCACTTACATTCAAAGACCACAGTGAAGCACTGAGCACACAGAACTTGTGGAAAAGGATTTTGAATAATTACTTGGAAAACAAGAAGATCTGTACATTTTCATTATCTCCTGGCTTTCCTCCAGCTGCTGTTGGTGACATCAAATTAAACTCTTGACTTTTGGGCAAAGGTGGGATTGTGGGTTGGATCAGATGCTTATTCCAGCTGCGAATACTTGTTTACTCTGGGGCTTGTAATAATTTTTGTTTGTTGCATGAAGTTCGTCCTTCCTCCCTTATCTCCAGTCACAAAGGATGGTTCCCACAGGCTCTTTCTTCCCTCTGTGTGTGTGTGGAATCTGTTCCTTCGACCGATGGAGTCAGAAATGCTCAGCATAGGCTCCAAGCTGCTCATAAAACCAAGTGTGTCTTGGAAAAAAGGGCCTGGAGGCCTCAGAATCAAATGTTTCTCTGCATTACTTCAAACATAAACCTCCAGCAGCTCAAATTTTATGATTCTGCACAGCACACTTTGGGTTTTAAAAGCTCTAACAGATATGAAAACATTGATTATTGGCAAACTAATCATCCCAAATTCATCTAGCATTCTAAAGGCTTTCTCTAATTGAGCTGTTTAGGAAATTAGTTAGTCAGAAGATATGCAATGATGAAACCCATTTCCTTTGGGGAGTATTTTTAATTCATATGTTGTATATTTGATACTTAGAATCAAATAATGGGGAGAATGCAGAATGTTCCAAAGGGAACTATAAGCAAAGTATAGGAATTTTCTTGCCTAAAAATTTAATTTCTTGGCTGTCAAATGAGTGTTCTCTTTGTTCCCAGACTGATATTTAACATGTATTCAACTTTGCAGCATCATCTTTGTTTTGAGGCATTGTCTGCCAAGGGCTGTCCAGGTGTTATTTCATTTTGGGATTATTTTTTATCTAAAACACAGGTATTTAGCTGAAGTCAAGCACTCATTTACCTCGACCTGGCTCAGTAAGATTTTGCCAAATCAAGGTTTCTAAAGAACTGCTCCCCAGCATAAGACAGTCAGTGTTCTAGTTCTCAGCTCCTTCCATATATATATATGTACTCTTCCATATATATATATATATATATAGAGTACCTATGTTCTCTCTATAAAGAAGCTCAAGGAAGAACTACTTAGTTGTAAAAGTGCCTTAAATTGTTTGTATGCTGCTTAACAGGCTGCTGCAGCTTCCAGTTTTAAGATAATTTAACAACAAAAACAACCATCTGTGGTGGTTAAGCTGCAGAAGTCACATATAACTAATCTTTTTTCCAAAGTATTTTTGTCATGTTTATTTTTTAATTATTTCCTAGTATTTTAAATTCTGACTGTTTGGCCACATCTTATTTTGGTCTTTTGCAGAGTATGTACACAAAGTACATAAAAATTTGGAGCTATGACTTTAATGTGGAACAGGAAGTGGAATATTCCCATCTCTCATGCAGCGGTTTTCTGTAGTGAGGTTCCAATCTGTTGCCCTCCCTGGAATCAGATTCCTATAAGTGACTACCGTGTATACCATCACTGGAAAAATAAATAGAATAAATAGGATAACGAGAAATTTGGGGTGGAGGTTGGAGTACAGAAGTTGGTAGCCTATATTGTTGACTTGTCCCCTTACGTTTAAATTGTAAAGTCTTTGACAGAGAGTAGGGATGGGGAATGAGATGGAATTTAGCTGAGCTTGGTGCTGTCTCATTTTCCTTGAATTTACATTGGTATCTGCAGAGCAGAGGACACCCGAAGGAAACAGATGCTTTGCAGTGATACCATTGTGAGCTGGTGCCTCCCAGCACTGCCCTGGAGGCACTGTGCACCAGGCACACCTGAGTTGTTATTTAATGCAAACTAAATGTGTCTGAGGGACTGCTCCTACTCCTATTCTAAAAAGAAGACCAAACCAGTGAGTTTCAAGGGTCAGTTGGCTTAAACTGATGCATCTTTATGGATTTTTAGTGGAGTTGAAACTACGCGTGCCTCTAGTCCGTGCTGTCTTTGGAAAAACTGCTTCACAGTAGTGTAGGACTGTGTATGTATGTTTCTAGTAATCCATTAAGAACCACAAACCACACACTGTGAATACATTTACCTAAAGTATTGTTTAGTGTTCTGCTCTCATTTCTCTTAATGTTGCACTCTTACTTTTATAGTGTTGGTTAATTCACAATTTGTTTAATATATCAAGTTCTAAACCCACTTAAAGGCAGCATAAGATCTTTCAGCTGAGGTGGCCATTATGCCTTGAAAATACTAGGATTTCTCATTTTGGCATTAAATTCCAAGCTTTGGCAGAGGCTGCAGATATTTTAGAGATGTGTGTGAGATACCAAATCTTCTAGATCTGGAAGGCAACGAATTGGAGGTTACCTGGAATGTTTTGACCAGAACTTTGTTCCAGGTTCTGTATTTACCTCAGGATTTGGCTATGCTTGTGGCCAGACAAAGAGGTTTGCTCCGGAATAGTGGATCCTGCCATCCAGTCTGGCTGTTTGCTGAGACACCAGAAGCACCTGAACCAGGTCACAATTCACTTTAACTCTTTGTCTCTCATGATCTGTAAACAGCTCCTTTCAGCCAAGCACTTCTTAACCGGAATTAATAACTGAACAGCTGAATTCAGCTTGTGCAGGTAACAAGTGCATCAGGAACAGGTACCTTTCAAAAGGCTTTATGCCTTTCTCTAGTTAGCTTGCTTTCCTTTTCCCATAGGTTTTTAGTTAGATATAAATACTTGGAATTAGGCTTTTTCCTAATGGTTTAGTCTCTCACTGGTTCTCATGGTGCTGTTGAAAATAGTGAAAAGCTTTCTGGAGAGGGATATTCAAGCAGTGTATGTGTTAAGCCTCTTGCTTCCAAGCTCTAATTCCAAATCAGCATCGTATACTGATCTGCTGCTGCATTTCCTTAATCCTAAACAGTTCAGGATTTTTTTTCCCCCTTCAGAGGAATTTAAGTTATTTTTGGTAGCATCTGTGGGGGGGGGGGAGGGAGAAGTAAAAAACCCCTTTTGCTGTAGTGTGAATGACAAGTCATTGCTATTGTCAGCTCTCAGTGGGTTACTTGCATATAAATAAATTACGGGGGGAGGGGGCAAATAATCTTTTGTTAACGTTGCATTCTGTTTCTCGTGGCTGCCATGGCAACAGATGAGCCAGTGCTAGCGTGGAAAAGCTTACTGGCACAGCAGAATGGAGCGATGAATTTAGCATGAGGAAGAAGGGAAGAGCACAAATCCTTCAGCAATGCTGTGAAATGAGTCACCAATTAACCCACAGATGGGGAAGGGCTTCCACATGTATTTACAAATTATTGAAATCAGATTTTGGTGATTATATTTGGAGCAGGAAGAGTGACAGACTGAACTCTGGGGAGCAGTAAATTAGACTGTGTTGTTTGCAGATGATTCGGGCTTTTTTTTCCTCACCTTGAATCGGCTCCTTTGTGTAGCTCCTAAAGGTGGAATTTGCTATTCTGGGTGTTTCTTAAGTGGACTCCTCAATGACTACACCATCACACGTCGCTGCCTCTGGACATTGCCAAGAAAAGACAGTGACTGATTTCTGTCCCCTGCCCTTCTAAGATTTTGGGCTGTAAGAGGTGCATTTTCGTTTTCTCCTGCTAGGCTGCAAATAAAGGGGGTTAACCCTCCTTTAGAGGATAAATATTTTTAACTCTGCTTTTTTCTTTTAATCTTCAATAGTAGAGAGCACTTCTCAAACACTTCAAAGCTTGGCTGGAGTAGCAGTCTCGGTCATAAATCAGGATTTCGTTGGGAAGGGTAGGTTTTATTGGAATGACTGGAGAATGTCATCTTGTGCCATGCCTTGTCATACTTTGGACTTAATAGATGTGATGAGCACAATTGTACTCCTGGCTGATTCATGACCCCTACTTTTTAAACTCACAAACTTTGGTTGGGTAATTCTGGCATGACTTGTCCTGAGACAGGGATTACTTTGAGCTCTTGGGGAGAATACTTGTCTCAAGTTCCTGGTGAAACATGGAGTGGGCATTATAATTGCTGCTCAAGTAGGAGTGTTTGTGCTAAGGAGAAAGTTCCAGAGCATGGAACCTTCTCTGCAGAAGCTTCACCTGGAGTTTTAGCACTGTGGATGACATGTAATGGAAATGGTTCCAGAAGTTAGTAATCAGATTATTTACTGTTGGTAAATAGTGCCAGACAGTGCAAATTGCACAGCTGTGAAGTTTTTAGCAATACAGGGTTTTCAAAAGCCTGGAGGGAAGGAATATTGGGTATGAGAGAGAGGAGAGGTAGAGGGAGGGCTTTGCCCAAAGTGAGGGAAAGCTTGTAGGGAAAGTCAGTGGAGGATGTTTAGAAGGCTAAGATATGAGAAAGGGGTAGAGGAGTGACAAGAGGCGTTTGTTTTTTTTTTTTATTTTAATGAAGGGACAAGAACACTTCTGAAAGATTTTTAGCAAGAAAAGTTAGAGATGGATGAAGGATCTTATGTGAAGGGTGTTTTGTCCAGACTAAAGGATAAAAAAAATAAAAATACTGTAGGGAATATCACTGATGCTATGGCTGATAAAAAAATCTGAAGTGCTGGGGGAGAAGGTAAGAAGCTACAGGAGGCACAAATGTGCCTTGTTCACTGCAGACACAGATTGTAGGGAATAAGTATCTTTGCGTACTCTAGAAGGTCCTTCTGGAGATGCTGTTGGCACTTTAAAAGCTTCAATCTGTATTGTCTCTTTTCAGATTTTTACTTCATTATTTAAGGGGGTTGAACAATGTGTCTTGACTCCTGTCAGAGCTGGCTAAGGGCTTTTCTGGGTTGCTTTGTGTTTTGGTATTTCTGATGCTCCTAGTTCAGACAGAAAAATACCTGAGGTTGCTTTGTGAGAGTTGAAATGTTGATTGGAACAGGATGGCAGAAGAATGAAATGCAGTGAAAAAACAATTTCTGTGTATTCTCCAAAACCGAGTAGAGTTGTAAATACTGGGAAATTAAATTGTGCCTCTGCTATGTGCTGTGAGCTTGTTAAAATGAGTCCTCTGTCCCTCCTGGGCAGGGAATGTGTCCTTGCCATCCTACAGGAAAGAAGTCTGTGAGGCCTTACCTGCCCTGCTTGATTATCAATCCCTCTGGGGAGAGATGGAGCAAGTCTATAAAGGACTGTTGATTTCCATTTCAGGAAAGGCCTTTGCCTATAGGATGTGGGAAGGAAATACTCCTGGGTCCTTTGCAGCCTAATTCTGCTCATGGGATAGCCATATTTTGCAAGATTCCTTGGTTTGAGATGTGCTCTGAAGGCTAAGGCTGAAAAGCTTCACTGTAAATCCTTCCTCAGCTGAGGAAGGAGACCCATCATTTTGCCTGCATCAGCTTTGTTAGTCTTGGAAATAATTTTTGTCATTGTTTGAAGCAAAGTGCCATTAAGTAATGTATTTTAAACAGTGCTGCCGTGCCATGATTAATAGTAACACCTCAGATTATTCCTAGCTCACCATTTCCTTTCTCAACTCCACTTGTAAGAAGTGTATTTCATCCTTAGACACTTTAAAAAAAAAAATATTTTCTGCTCCATAAACCAGCACAGTGCTGAATCTCTGATTTAAGCAAGAAAGAACTTGTTAGAGGTGATGGCAAACTGAAGGTAAATTTTCTTGCCTCTGATAAAGTTGTCTCTTCTCTTGACATCATCATACCATCCCTGCCAAGGCTGGCTTTCTTCCCAGATAACTGAAAAGCAAAATTATTTCTGAAGAGTTGGGATTATGGCTTTGGAAATAATTTAAACTAAATGAAATTGCAGATAGGGATTTAAAATCTTTTTGCAGCACCCACTTCTATTGCAGCCTTTGACTCCTCAGTCCCTGTGTATGTGGACGTGGGATGTGCTGAATTTGTGCTGCTCTCTTGGTGGAGGACAGCTTTGACTGCCAGAAGAGGGTTAAAACCGTGTATTGAGAGAGTTTAAGTGCTGCAGGAAGTTCACATAGTTACTTACCGTGTGTTTTATTTGGTGAAGTCAGGATTTTGTAATTATTGAGCTGGTAACAATCCTGTGAGATAATAAGGGAGCTGTCTCCAGTCTGGACATGGCAAAGCAAAAGCATAGAGGAGAGAAACTATAATCATTTTAAGTCATTGGGAAGTAAAGCTGCTCAGGGAAGCCTTTCCTGTGCCAAACAAAATATGAGTCTAGAGCTTGAAATACTGAACAGGGATGCCTGACTTGCAGAATGCTCTTTGTGATGTTACTGTCATTTTCTAGCAAGAATCCTGCTGGTGTTGTTACAGTGTTGGTAATAAATTAAACTAGAAAATGTTTTTTCCTCTTTTACAGCCATTTGCACAGAACTTTCTCAGTTCTGATTAACTACTATAAAGTAATCCCCCAGAGCAAAAGTCTGGTGGTTTGTTTGTTTGTTGGTTTGATTGTTTTTTCCCTGGTTGTGTTTTTTTTATGTTTTTTTTTTTCTTTTTAATCTGGCTATTTGGAAGTTCAGATTCTGACTCTTCGTACGGCACTTCAGGATTTGGGTATTTCCCTGAGTTTGTTGGTTTGGGTTTTGTTTTTTCCTGATTAGAGTGAAGGGACTGCACTGAAGAAGTTGTTCTGAATTTTGTTCATTTTCATAGCCAACTAAGAACTGTTCTGACTGAGAGAAATCTTCAGCCTTAGCTCTTCTTGTGCCTGGATCTGCTGTAGTACTCGTGTTCGGCTGTTGCAGGATTACCCTCTTTAGTTCTGTATTTCCATACTCTAAATCTTTCCCAGCTGCCTAGAATGTGGGTGGACAGCTCAGTACATTTGTTTTTTGTGGAAAGGAAATATCTATTTTTGGCTCCTTGCTGTCTTTGACCTTTAATACTATGAGGGGCAAACTACAGAAATCCCTTTTTGAGCAGTGTACTGTCAGCATTGACAGTTTTTACCTGGCAGTTCCTTAATATGCAGGTATAGCAGCACACCTGGAAGGCCTTAAAAAGCTAGGCAGGGTGAGACATGGCAAAATCCATTTGTCTGAACATGTTTTAAATTGTCTACTAAAGAGAAAGGGTTTGTATGTTGCTCTCCAGAAACTCTTATTTTCCCTGCTCTTTCCAGTGCTCCATTGGGCTTTGTAAATTCTTAGGAATATTTTGTTACTAGTCAGAATGCTTTTAATCTTTATTCTGTATATTTTTCAATGTCTGCAGGTCGTGACACTCAAGTGGATGTGGTTTCTGTATTTTTCTTAAACCTTGTGTTCACTAATCAAACATATTTGTGTAGTTAAAGTGGGGTTAGACGTGTGATGTCCTCAAGGTTTGACATCCCTTTTGGCAATTAAATAGAGGATTCCAAATATCTCCAACTGCCATCAAATATGAAGATATCGGAGTCAAAACTTCTCTTACTTCCTGAATGCTTAGAGCGTATCATTAAAAGAAAAGAAAAATGATACAAAGATCAATAAGCAAAATTCCACCTCAGCCCTGCAAATCCCAAAAGGCTTGACCAATGTGTTCCTAGTTCTTGCTAATCGTAAGACATGAAATTATCAGATTATGATGATAACTGCTTCGCCCTTTCCCCCCATGTAACTTTGGCTATGAGAAGCCATTGCTGAAATTCTAAAAGAGCATATATTGAATTATATAAAGCATTAATCTTTAAATCTAGCAGATCTATTGAAATTGTTGGGATTATTAGGCTTTTCTGGTAGCACATGTACTCATGTGGATCTGGTGCTCTCGGTTTCCAGGCCTTAAGGGGGGTTGTCCCTGATGTTATCAACTCTATTTTTGATAGGAGAGTTTCCAGCCAAAGCAGTTTTCAGGCTCTGAAGCTTTAAAAAAAACAAAACAAAAAACCCCAAGAAAACAAAAGCTTAAAAGAAGAAAAGAATGAGACCAGTGCTAATTTTTGGTTTCTTACAAGCAGGGCTTTCCTGCAGGGCAGTGGCCTGGGGGTGTTCAGGTGAAATTCTGCATTCCAGAATGCTACAGGAAGCTTTTTTATGGTTTTTGGCAGGTTTTTTGGGTGACTGAATGACTTAGCCTCCTTTTGAAAGGGCAGTTTCATTGTTTAGTGTGAAGTTCATGCATTTTTGAGTAAGAACACATTCAGCAGTACCTTATTATGCTTCTGAGGTCCAGAGGTGTTTGTGCTGCAAAACGGAGGCCATAATGCAAAAAGGGACTTGCAAGAGAAGTGCCTTTCCCAGGGAGAAGAGCTGATTGTTTGAGGTGAAGATATTAATTTCTATTAATTAGAGGAGGAGAAATCTCTGGGGATTGGTGTGAAACCATGGGTGACACTGATTTGTACAGAGACAACTGCAGGGCCCTTTATAATGAGGAAGAATGACACTGCAACTTTCTGAAGACAATTACATTTCAAATAAACAACTTATGTCAGCTAAGTGGTGTTTATTGCCATAATGGAAATTAATTTCAAGGGCTTGAGGCACAGAGTGAATGTAGCCCAGCTGAACAATGCATTCCAAGTGAGGTTTTCCTGCTCCAGCCATTCCCAGGCTCCTGGTTCCCATGAAGGGGAGTGAGTGCAGTGCTTGTCTGTCAGGTGACACGCTACCAGGTAATTGGGATCCATTTGCTCAGTGGTGTGTTAAAAACATGCTGGAGGACACTCAAATATTTTGATGCTCTGTGCTGCCATAGAGACTCTGAGTGGGAGAGTCCAACACTCTAGTTGAGAGACCTTAATTCAAGCCTGCTTTATTCACTTACCCAAGTTCTCTTTGTTATCCAGACAAACTGCACTTCTCTGACTGTTTCTGTACAGCAGTGATGATAACATGGAGTTGCCTTACTGGGATAAGTGCATATAAAAGGCTGTGCTGCTCCCATGTAGTGTGGAGATAGGGACTGTAACAGCAATTGTCAGCTTTATTTTATTTTTATTGTTCCCACTGACTGTTTCCACAGGCTTGTGGCGGGCTGTGTGCCTGTTACCACTCTGTACTCCCAGAAGTTACGGTTTTCCTTGTGCCATTGTTTTTTTTTGAGATGCTGTTTCTGCTGTTGTTCTGGAAAATTTTCCCAGGTTGCCTAGATGAGACTGATGAGTTGTGGTTAGAGGGAACATCTCTGCATTAGTGCATGATCAGCATAACTGTAATACAGAATGTAAATCCTCCAAAATGTTCATCCTTTTGAGAATACTGCCAATTTCCTCGTGTCCTCACCAGTTGGAAGAAGTGAAAGCTGTATTTTGAAGGAGATTCATCGGGACTAACCCTGTGTTTGATTTAAAATTGTTGCACTTTACAGAAACCTCTCATTCAACTGATGAGCTCTTTGATACCAGGTGAAATTCTCTTGGAAAAGACAGAATTTTGTGTTTCCTCCTGGGAATGATTTCATATATCATGCCTGAGGCTTGAAACATCACCCTGATTTTTCTGCAGAAGGCCATACCACCAGTATATGATATTATTATTATTATTATTATTATTATTATTATTATTATTATTATTATTATTATTATTATTATTATTATATTTCACCTATGCGTAAAACTTGTTTTGTTCTTGTAAAATCCAGGAAGAAACAGTCAGAAGACCAGAATGGGCATGTTGTTTTATTAAACCTTTCATATGAGTGAGTAGGAGTTGGTTCCACTTCTTCCCATAATGCCAAGGAATTCAAACTGAGAGCAGTTTAAGCTGAATTGAAGATTAGTAATTGGGTCAGGATGCATGTGGATAACAATGTATCCTTTCAGAGAGAAGCAAACAGTTGTCCAAGCAAAAATAATAATAATAAAAGTGACCTTTCCTCTGCATTAGCTGCCATGAGAATAAGAGAAGCCTACACAGGGAAAGTTTTGATCCAGAGAGAGGTACTCAGGAAGTTCAGTCATGTCCTGTTGTAGAAATAGCTCCTGTGATGGATTGGCTGTTTCCTCACTGCGTTTTCATCAGGTTTTGAATCTTATATGAGCATTTTAAAGCATTTTCTTGAGTCATCACTAGGCTCACAGTCCCCCTTTGTTTATTTTTGAATGAATACCTTGATATGAAGACTCTGGAGCAGGGAGGCATTGGGATTGTCATGGAAACAGGAGCTGCAGCACTGGCTTCCAGCCAGGAGATGTGGTGATTCATGGCTTCAGTGTGGGTGTCTGGAAATGAAATAAGTTCAAATTCTCAGGTGAATCAATGCAATAGTGTTTGTGTTTGTGTTTTATTTTCCCCTAGGAGGTGTTCTAAACATCTTCCCCACGTACCCTGTTTTATTTCTACCATTTTAAAAGGTAGGAAGGATGTTCCCTAAATACATACTCACCATCTGAGCAGTAAATACAACAGTGTGCGGGGAATACTCGCCTGACTCTGGAATTTGCTAATGTAGCAATTTGATTTAATTCTGGATGAGTTTGGGAACAGGTTTGTGCACTATACAAGTGAATGTGGTCTCAGTGTAGGACATGAGAATGAGGTAATTGCAGATCAGGGTTTCTAAACATAACCTCAGTATCTTTAAATGGTGTTTGTGCCCACACTGAGTCCTGTGTTTTGTTTATATTCATATAAATATAAAATAAGTAATTGCAGGGCACATAACACAAGTGTAGATGTGAACAGCAGGATTCTGCTACACATAGTTTGGGGCACTGCTGGTGCTGAGAATGATTGAGTGGCTCATCTCTGAGAAGTGCAGGAGGTTGGGATCCTTTCAGTGCTATAAATGATATATTTCCAGAGCCTCATCAAATCGCTCAGTTGTACTTAATAGTACAGAAATTGAGGAATTTTAGCCTCACATTACATACCCAAGATGCATTTTCAGGGTTCTCTTCTAAATGAAAGCAGTTTATGAATGAAGATATTTTATACTGTGTTCATTAGGAAGAGAATGTCTTGCTTATCAGCTTTTATTGGTTTGTTTTTAAGTTGCTGCTGCTGTGGCCAAAGAACTGTGTTGTTCTGTTTTTTGACCTTGGTGGATTTGTGGGAGTGGATGGCTACAATATAAATTTACTTGAGCTTTGGAAAAGATCTTGTGTATCAAAATTTTTCACTGCTGTCTTTGAGTTGAGGGTGCCCTATCAATTCATGAGGAACAAATACTCCTGTCAGTAATTAAAACTATGGAGAGATGATTTAATAGGTTTTATGAATTTGAGTGCCATATATTGTTATTGATTGTTTTTCTGTTTAAATCTTCAAGTGCCAGATAGGGTGACCTTTTCTACCATTTCTTCCTACTTATGCTTTTGCCATCAACTCTGTGGTTTAGATGATCAGTTTTTCCTTTAATAATTTTTGTTTCAGTGGGCTGTGATGTTCCCTGGATATGTTTTTCCTGTGATCAGAGCTCATTTTGTTGCTGGATGTGTGGTTTTACCTTCTCTCAGGACTGTTACAAATCCACATCACTGAGCGCTTGGAGTAGTTCTTTCATTAACTATTTGTCAGTGCTCAGCCTTTGATGTCTGGCATTTTGGGTTAACTGCTGCTGAGATCATTTGTCCTGGGGAGGTTTAGCAGGTTTGTGGGTGCTGCTGTGAGTTCCACACCTGTGGTGTATCACTGCTCTTGAAGTTTTAAGTGCCTTCTCCATGTGTGCATTAATGGGAATATTCATGTTGCCATCCCAGGTGCAGTGGGGCAGAAGGTCTAGCCTGGGTGTCTCTGCTGTGGAGGAACAAGGAGCAGATTTGCATTGCAGCAAAAATGTGATCCAGGAGGGTTTGCTAGGACCAAATTCTCGTTTGCTTTCTCATCTTGGAATCTGCTTCCAGCCCTCCCCCTCTGCCTTTTAGTTTTAATAAAGCAAAATAATAAAGTTGTTCTTTCACACAATTGTTTTGTTGTATTCTGAACCTCATATTTTTGCAGCATGTGTAACAGAGAGATTAGGTGTGGGGGAGAGGGGGAAAGAAGCCTCTGGGGCCCTTGTGGGCTTTAAGAACCATCTCTCTGTATTTCTGAGGTGCCCTAAAATGCTTCTTCTCTAATGTGAGCTGCTCTGTGGGGGTTTTCTTAATCTTCTATTAAATTAGTGGGATTGTTTTTATTTGGCTTATTTTGATGTGGGGTTTTTTTTCCATATTTTGCTCTACTGTAGATGTTCTTCATCAGGAGGCAAAGCTGTGGAAAAACAGGGAGATGTCCCTCCGCCTCCCTCTTTTTCCTGTGCTGTGTATTGGCGCTTCATTTGGCTTTTGTCTTTTATGAATACTGTGGCTTTTACATCATCATTCCAATTTGGAACGACTGTGGAGGAGGAGCATGAAGTAGTCCTTCCTCAAAGGCATCTTTTGCTGCTGAATTAGTCAGTGCTGTGCTTCTGCCTCACCTGGTGAAACTGCTGGCTCATACCTGCCAGGGTGAATGTCATCTGGCACCCATGGGAAGGGATTAATTTTAGATAATTTAAAGTCAACACTGAATACTCCGTGCCTTTCTTGTTTTACTCAGACTCACCAGGTTGCCCAAAGAAGCTCCTGTAGAAACAGGTCCCATAGAATATCTGACAGCAGCTGAAGGAGTTGTGTCTGGAGGACAGCAGTGTTCTATTCTGACTGCTGAGGAAACAGAATAGCAGCAAAAGCAGCACTTCTATTCCCATCCCTGTAGTCAAATGTGATCAAAACTAATCTGTATTTTTAGTATGAAAATAAATTTGGGATACAAAGTAAAAAAGACACACAAATTATGGCATTTTTTTGTTCTTTCTAGGTATTTGATTAATATGGCTTGTTAAATGCAGACAGACAACAGAGCACATAATTCTTTTGGAGAAGAGAGCACTTAACTTTCACAGCCAGGATAAAGGGCAGGATTTGGAGGTAACGGAATTGTGTGTCCCTTGATAACCACATTTGACAGCATAGCAGCTGTGCTGGAAGAAACTTCATTTGGACAGGTTCTTCTGCAGAGCTTTGTTTTTCTTTATGCCTTAAGGCCACTGAACCCACCCGATTCAGCTGCTCATACCCTACGTGTAAAGCTTTTTGTACTTAACTTATATAAAACCAAATCAACAATAAAAAAAACCCTGAAATGTAGGCTAGGAATGGATGTGACCTAAATTAGGACTGTTCAGTTGGTTTTGTGTGGGGTTTTTTATTGCTTCAGCCAAGTCTGTACCAGGACCTTGGGTGACCTTTTATGTTGTATAGAGTCCTGAAATTTTTCCCAAAACAGTTCCAGTCACTGGACCAAATTAATGGGGTTACAAAAGTGCCTCCTCTGGTAGGATACATCTGCCCCGATATCCAGTTTAAATACTGGATGGCTGTCATCTCTGGGCTTCCTTAGTAGCTGATGTGATAAACAAGCACCTCCCCAGGGTGATGAGGCTGACCTGTCTAATTTTTGCCTGAGGATAAGATTAATTCCCCCTGAGCAGTGTGTCAGGGTTTTTCTGCTGACTCTTAGTGTAATCTAGAATTGAGTAGTTTACATCTGGATTTCTTACACAAACAGTAATAAGTGTTTAGCATCCCTATATCTCTGTATAGGGTCTGCAGGTAAAATATAACTTTTTAAACACTACACACAAAAAAAAGAAAAAGTTCTGGAAAGGCTACAGGATTTCAATGCTAATCAGAGCTTAATTTTCTCCTGTGTCTCAGAGGAGAACTTTTACCTCATCTTGAGTTCTGAAAGTCCTTTTTGCCCCTCTTGAGAAGAACTGGGGGGCTACAGAGACTATGATATGATTGAAATCGGTGGTGGAATTCTTCTCCTATGCACTGAGATTGTGTTTATTATCCAGCTTTCCAACAGGTAAAGCACAGCAACACATTGCAAACTAGCGAACAGACCCTCTTCCCCCTTTTCTTTCCATTTCTCCCCCTCTTCCCTTTTTCATCACCTTCCTCCTCCACTCTCTGTCCTCTCTTTTTTCCCATTTCCACCCATTTTCCTTCTTTTTTCTTCCCCCTTTCCCCTTCCCCCCTGTTTTTCCTCCCTTTCCACCCCAAAATCCTCTAATTCTCATTCCTGAGCATCCTCTGCTCACCGTGTCGCAGTGAGCAGAGCAAGAGATGTCTGGATGCTTTGCACAGGAGCAGCTTTGCAGGAAGGCTGTTCCCTGCTGGAGACTGGTGGGATCGGCCACCTCGCTCCTTGAAATGCACTAAATGCTTTGAAAGTAAGCGTGTTTGGTGCTTTTTGCTTCTCTGAATCCTGAATACTCCCAGGGAAGCTGGCACAGGGAAATACAGAGGAGGAGTCTCCTCAGGAGCCCGGCCTGTTGAGGCAAGAACTTGTTTTGCCTTTAAGCTTAATGCAAAGCTTAGGCAGAGCTGAAGATTAATGGCAGCAATTGAATGATGAGTGTTCAGTCATTTCTAACGTGTATTACTGCATCTGAGGGGCCAGAGTTCAGCAAAGATGGCTTTATGACTCCCTTGCTTCTACTGGGCAAGTGAAACAAAGATTAATCACAGGGTTAAACTTTACTTAGTATTTATTTCCTATGCTGGGCTGGGATGCATTTGTAGTATCAGTGTTTGGTTGTTTGGGGTTTTTCCCTTCAAAATTCAAGATAAAGTTGGACTTTTGGGAGAAAGAGTGAATCTTGTTAGATTTTAAGCTGCAATAGCAGAATTCTTCAGGAGGACCGAAGTGATACTTTACTGCTATCGTGGTTGACTCCATTGATTTTACAATGTCTATTCTAGGATTGGGAAGCTGCACATTTTCCTTTGTGCTTCCCTCTAAACAGCTTCTTTTCTTCAAAGGAGTGAGTACATCAGAGAGCTTCAGGCACTTGAGTTACCAGGCAGCTCCTGGTACTAAAAATGGGCAGGGAGCCATGTGTAGTTACTGAGAAATCAACTGAAATACTTCATGTAGAAAGAAACTCTAAATTGGAGAGTTCAATTCAGCTCTGAACAGGGTAATGCCATTGTTTGTGTTTCTGTATTTAATGGGTGATTATTTATTTCCTGGGAGTATATTTGTGAGGGGGAATGTTTTCAATTTTCCAGTTGCATTTCAGTGATGTGGTCAGTGTGGCTTGTGTTTTGGTTAGGCAAAATACGATGCTTGTTCAGACATGATAAGCTTGGAAAAGCATGCTGTTTTTCTGGGATGTTCAAAAATGAAGCCACTCTGCCTTCCTTAAATATACCTATAGTATGTTAAAGAGTTAATGGCACTGCTTTTCTGTATGTCTGTTGTCCAAGTTCTGCAATGCCATCACTGTTACATGGTATGTAAATCTCTGTAGCCCAGAAAACCATGAAAAAAATGAGCTGAAAACTCATTTGGCTTGGATGAAAAGCATTTATGTTGGTTTCAGTCCAAAGGCTGGCGAGATAAAAATCTTATCTCGGTTGAGTTAAAGGAGTAGCTGGAATTCAGAACAAGCAGCACTAGTTTGGTCAACTGTCACAAAGGCAGAACTCTGATGATTCAAGTTCTGAAGGCCAAGGATGCTTTTTTAATAGCTGCTATCTTTAAAACAAGCTTTTTTTCCCCGGTGGCTGCTCCTAGAAGGCCAAAATCCCCACATTGTCTTCAGTGGGGTCCTTTAGAAGTATCACTGTTCTTTACTAAACACCCCTATGACAAGCCCTGTGTTGGAGAGTGGTGGTTGAGTGCACAAATAAGAAACAGTCAGAAATAGGAGTATTCGTTGTTGTTGAGGGTGTGGAATAGCTGCCACCACAGCAGGAAAAAATGGAAACCAAAGAGGAGTAATAGAAAATGGTGATGACAGTGATTGCTGCTGCTGTAAGCAATTAATGCTATTCATTTTGGATAAAGCCCAAGCACAGCATTTTCAAGAAAAGGATGACTCTGCCCCACCTTAACTTATACCCCTTACAAGCAACCACACCAAGTATGTTGTGATGAGCAGTCCTTGGTTCCTATCTCTGGATCCTTTTTTGCTTGCCTTGGGGTTTCTTTTCTTGTTCCAGTGCTGTATTTATTTCCTGATGTTTTTGTGTTACTGCTCTCAGCTCACTCTGATTTCTTTGGGGTGACACTTTTGCTGTGAGTGGATGTTTGGGGGACACTTCAGACAGCCCATGGTTACTCCCTGTCTAAGAGGGCTGATGTGGAAGCAGAACCAGAAGGTGAACTGCTGGGATGGCTCTGGAGCTTTGGGGAAGATTCTCTCTCATGGTTTGAAGTTGCTGCAAGGGACAAGGAAGGACTGGGAGAATTAGGACATATCTGGGGTCATCCAGCTATTCCTGCCCTGGCTCTTATTGAACCGTTCTTTCAGCTTCTCTGCATTTGCAGTGTGCCAGAAGTTCACTTATTTTGTGGAGTGCCAGAGCTTGGTGCCTTTTTGTGCACATCCTCTGCCACTTTCAGGCCCATCCCAGTGGTGTTTTCCCACCTAAGTGTTTCTGTGCTGCTGGTAGGGAGCTCAGTTCAGAGCCACAGAGGTGTGGATGCTTTGGAGCCCAACCCCATACACTTCTGCAATGCTCTTCTGCTCATACTTTATACTCTACTGGTGAGTTTGGGCTGTGCTTGTGTTTCTCCTCGGATTCATTATGATTTTGGCTGGATGTTGCCTTCTCTTGTTTGAATGAATTCGAAACTTTCTGAACAGCCTTGCAAGGTGGAAGTTTCATCTGCCTTTGCTCCATTTATTAATTTAGTGTGGTGCTGGGAACTCACTCTGGTCTGCAAGGGGCTGTTCTGAATTAAAACAGTTTTCTTGGAAGCCAAAAGCAAAACGGTGCCATTTAACTTGCAGAGAGGCAAAAAAAGTTCTGTCTGGGCTTTAGGAATGACAGTTGCCCAGGGAAAGTTAATACTTCCAAGTACTCCTAACTTTGTTTTTACATCAACAGTGCGTATTTATGCTCTGTCAACTTGAAGTTACATTATTTGAAGTGTGTAAAGTCAGAATGGTGTGATTGCTTTTACAGTCTCTCTCTTCTTCAATGTCACCTCGCTACTTCTTAATTCCATTTCCATCACTCTTTCCACCCCTCATCTCTTTCCTGGCTTGCCAGACAGCGCTGCTAAAGTATCAGACTTGCTTTCCAACTGAAGTCACTGCAGCTTAGCTCACAGCCAGGCTTTGCAGCATTAGTCAGGAGAACTTTGGCAATAGCCTAGTGCTGAATTCCAAGGCAGATGTGACTGCCTCCATCGGAGTGATGTGCAGGAGAGAAATCCAATGGTGTTTTTATGCAGGTGTTGATACAGATAAAGGCACTGGGAGTTTTTCTTGTATTCCTCCCTTACAAAAAGTTTCACAGGTTTGTTCTTCTTTGCTCTACAAACTGCTGTCTTGTCTCAGAAGTTACCAAATAAAAATTTGAAATAAAATTTTCCAACAAAGGAGGGATGCAAAGCACAGAAATGCAATTAAAGTAGCAAAACAGAGGTGTTGGGCAAACAGATTTACCCATTTGGTACAGTATGGTTCAAAACCTTGTGGAGTTCTTCTGGTTTTCTTCTGGTTTTCTTTGCCATGTTGTTAGTAAAAGGGATTTTGTGATAACTCACATACAGCAGAGAAAATTCTGTAGCATAGACAAGAGTGCCTGGGGGCAAGAAAAAAGAGATGCCTGGATGTAAATGAGTAAGAGTTTATTCTTATGGGGTTTTTTTCTCTCTGGGAATGTCCACATGAGGTTATAAAATAGAGCTTTCTTCTCTTTATTTTCACTACTGGGATTTTGTGTCAGATGGGGGGTGGCAGTGGAAGGGGAGGCTGGAAATGGTGGTGTTTTCTTGAGTAATGAAATAGGAGAGAAGAGAATTGAAGACTGGAAATAAGGACAGGTCTCACCAGAGTTAGAGATCTCATTTGAACCTGAACACAATTGTGCTTTATGTCACAGCAAAAAAACCCAAACCCAGCCAAATTCTGAGATATAAGCCTCTACTGCTGCTAAGAAAGCAATTATTAACTGCATTTTTATTAAAGGGAAGTTGAATTTTTCAGTGTATGAAATCACATTCTGTCCTTGTGCTAAGTTTGAGATACCATAAAAGCCTTTAGCTTGGAATTGTATTGGAGACATTATTATATAGAGCCAATATACAGTGTGTTTTTGGGTTTTTTTTGTTGTCTTTGTTCTGAAATTTGAACTGAAAAATGGGTTTCTGACTTACTTTAACTTTGGAAATTGCCCTGCTTTATTTTTTTTTTTTTTTTTTTTTTAGCAAGCCAGTTCATGTATTAAATTGAAATCTGTACAAATTACAGTTAATTATAGTCAGCTCAGAGTGAGGTTTAAAATAGGTTACATGCTGTTTGGAATAAAATGGGCTGAAAATGATTAAATCTGTTTGGCCAACCAAACATTCCATTCCAAGGTGTTAGACCCTGCCCTGGCTATTGCTCTCCCATCTTCCTCCTGTCTGCCATGGTGGGTCTGGTGGCTGGGCAATAAAATAAAACAACAAGATTCCTTGGAAGGAAAGAAGTAGGGTGTGAGACCATTGAACTTCTTCTGTCTCTAACAGGAGAGGCTGAAATGGTTTCTCACTCCTATTCGAGACTAACCAGAGTTATTCCTCAATGTTGTCACGTTATCCAAATACCAAGGGGAAAAACATGCTGTTCACTGAAATAGAAAACAGCTATCACTAAACTTACTAAATGCCTTTTTCCCCCCCTTGGAGAACTGCATTTTGGGTCCTGACTTTCAGGGGACATTTGCTGTCCCCCCTGTTTGGAAGGGATTGTGGCAGAGCTGCCCAGTGAGTCAGCAGGGGTTGGTTAACCCTGCCTCAGCACAGCACTGCCAGCTCTGTCATGGTTTTGTTTATGGATGATACACAGTCCATGGCTGCTTGTTGTCCTTCAGTTGAATTAGTGCTTTATGCCAGTTTTTATTATTCTGACTGCTACTGAATTAATTACATTAAAACAACTTCACTGGTGACCTTGAGCAAAAGTTATTTCCAGCAGTGCATCTTCCTGCATTTATGTAGTGACTTAATGAATGCCTGCACACTTCCACTGTTCAGCTATTGTTCCACATTCCTGTGTGCATGTCCTTGATGGGAGCTAATTATTAGTTTAATTGTATGCAGGAATATTTATGCATTACATTTTTTTGAGTATTACTGTACTAGGTACTTGTAAAATCTGCCAATAAAAACACAAGATTTAAAAGGGCATGTGCAGTAGGGACAGACCTGCAGGTACAACTGGAAAGCTTTCTGGAAAGCAAATTACTTTGAAAATAACTGTGAACCTGAGTTTAGTTACTCTGCTTCCTGACCAAGTGCAGCTGCAGTATAAGTAGAAGAGGTTTTATTCTTTACCTTGCACAGACCTGGGTGCTTTATAAACCCAGCTGTTTTTTTCCTCATGTTCTCTACATCACTGATTCAAATTTCTGTGTAATTGGTTAACAGACTGTTCAGCCAACTTCTGTGCTCAGGTAAGGCTGAGACTAGAAGGCTGCCCTCGGTGACTGGCACAGCCCTGGCAGATCCTGGGGGATCTGCTGTGGGTGAGGAGGTGAAGCCTCAGTTTTGCAGACTTGGTTTTGTCAGTAAAGGAAGGAGCACATTTGACCTTGGGCAGCTTTCAGGAGCTGTGTTGTTGGGCAAGAGGCTGTTTGTGTAGAGTTATTTTGAAGGATAAAACTGGTTGAAACTCTGTTCTTTCCTAAGAGGTACTTTCTAATAGAGGTTGAGATGCACATGGAGGAAGCTGAAGAACACCCCCCACACCCCAGCCTTTCACTCCTGGCTGATAGGAGGCTGATCTGGTGCGGGAGGCCTTGAGCTTCTGACTGGAGAGGGTAGAATTTCTCCCAGGCACCAGCACCAGAAATGCATTATGAACGTTTATCAGACTTGTCCATCCAGGGCAGGGGGGCTGGTTTTGATGTATGTCAAATCACAGAGGAAGTTTGGCTTCTAGTTAAAGTTATGTCTACCCTTTAATGATTTGGGGAACTCTGCATCACAAAAAGTAAAACATTGGAGCATTGAGGTAATTCATTATACTTTAAGTTTTGTTGAAAACTCGCCAACAAAGTGCATTTCTTTTCCTCTGCTGAGATCACGTTCTGCTCTGAATTACCAGAGCTCCAGGAATGTTTGGACAGTGCTCTCAGGGACAGAGTGGGATTATTGAGATGTCTGGACAGGGCCAGGAGCTGAACTCTGTGATCCTTGTGGGTCCCTTCCAAGTAGGATATTCCATGATTCTGTGAAAATGGGGAATGCATTCCATACTCACCACAGCTGTAGAGCACTTTTAGATCCTAACCAGAGGCTCCCTACCCTCCAGCTGACTGAGCTGCTAGTGTTTCCCTGTCTTTCCAGTAGCACTGTTGTGTTTCCTATGGATCATCACTTACCGAGCTAAGCCTGGAGAAAAAAGAAGGCTTGCCGTAGGAACCAGCTAAGGTAATGAGGTAGCTGATGATATCATCCTGTTAGAGCTTCAAAAAAATTGATTATTAAAGATTTCCTCTCCTTGAATATTTCAGCCTGTGACCTTTCTTTTTACCTTGTCTCTTTTTTAGCTGTATTTTAGCAGGATCTTTGAGGAAACAAAAGCAATCAGAACATTTCAGGTTTGAATTTATGCCAGTGCTAAATCTATTGAGGTTCTTTCAACACAACAGGACTCTCAAGTGTGGGACTGAGCTTTGTCCCACTCTAAACCCATGAGGTGCTTTCTGTGAATTTGCTCAGGGGCTGCATTATGGGTCCATTAGCCGCAGATCTGCAGTTTTGCAAGCGGAGAACAAAAATGTATAGCCCCTGTTTACTTTATGGAAAGGTCAAGAGGCCAGTCCTGCAAATCACTTCTCATTGGAGTTGCTTCAATATGGAAAATATTTCAGGGGTATGCGTCCAGCTTTTTTCTCTTCATTTTTCTGTTTCTGTCTGCTGTTCTTCAAACTTGCAACACTGGAGGCCACAGGGACATTTTGTGGAGAATATAATCTCAGAAAGGAACACTCGATGGAAGCAACTTGTACAAGTGAAATGCTCTTTGTAAAAGGAAATAATTCATGGCTTTTAGCTCCCTTCAAACCCATCCTAACAGTCCTGCTGGGTTCCTTTCACTGTGAAGTAATGCAGAGGATTAGTCAGCATCATCTAATTAGACAGCAGCAAAGCAAAATTGGTGTTCAATAGCCTCTGCCCTGGTTCCATTTCCATTTGTAGGACTTGCCCATCGAAGCCAAGGACACCTGAGTGATGGCATGGGAAGTGTTGGAGTGGCTGTGAAGTGAGGCATGCTCAAATAGGATTTCACCTCAGGAGGAAATCCAAGGTCATCCTCTGCAGTTTCTATACCAGAACAGAACTCCTGTGGTCTGAGTGAGTCTCTAGATAACTGCAGTACTTCCTGGTTCCTTAATAGCTCTGATGATGTCAGAGCTTTAATTCTGCTCCATCCTGCTGGAAAAGGCAGGAATGAGAGTTACTGGACAGCATTTCCTTCCTATTCCTATATGTCTGTGCTGCTTTGGTGTCCATATTCAATTGTCTTCTGATGTATCTGGCTGAATTCCTTTAAAATGTGCTTAGCAACAGTAAGCAACAGCCTGGCAAGGGCTGAAATGGGAGAGGTCACCTCGAATTCTTCCAGGGTATGGTGGGGTCTCAGCGTCTTAGAAAAGGGTATTTTACACTATGACACACAGGGAGCAGGAGAAATGGTTTGTTTAGAGAGGGTTATCTTGGCCTTTCACTTCACAGCAGCACTTCAGCACATGGTTAGCTGCACTTAAGGCCTACCAGTGGCTCCCAGTGACCCTGGCCCTCACTGAGAAATGCTGACACTTCAGCTCACTTGGAGCATGTGCTGGATTTCACTTCTTTGCCAGTGGTTGACACAAGATTACTTACAGCTAGGGAATTGGGGAAGAACAACTCAACCTCTTCCCAGTGAAGGTTATTACTATTAAGCTTTTCCCACTGGAGCATTAGATCAGCATAAAGGAAGAAACCAATCTTTCTGTATTGGGCTTTTAAAACAAACAAGCAAAACACTTTTCTTTTTAGAGCGTGGGAGTTTTACCAGCAATGCAGTTGACACTAAATAATAATAAAAGCAAAAGACATTGCTGTAGATGAGGATCATCTGCAATTAATTGACAGAGCTGGCACATGAGAAGAGGACAGGATGGGAAAGTGTTCTGCTTATTTCTGTCCAAACTGCTTTTTTTGGTGTGAAGCTGTTGATCAAATCAGCCTTATTGCTGATAGTTGATATTGATAACGAACCTGTAAATTGTTCCATTATGACATTTTGTGACTCCCGGTTTCAGTTAAGCTGAACCCACAAGCTCAGTTCCTAGTCCTGTGTGGGAGGAAGAACATGTATCCAAGACTCCCTGGATAACTGGAATGTCCATTTTGGTGCCTGTGAGTCAGTCTGACTCTTCTGACCATGTTACACAGATGAGAAGAGGCAAATTTCTCTCCTGGTACAGGTACTAAGGAGCTGGGAGCTTGGGAGGAAAGAGCTGTTGGGAAGTGGGGACTGTGAGATTTTGGTGACGAGGTGCTGCAGCCCTGGGATGGTGTTGCCTTGATGAGGGGATGACGTGGAGTGGAGAGAGAGCATGTGGATGGGAATCCAGGGAACTGAGAGAAAGAAGCAACCAGGGCTGAATAAAAAAAAACCCAAAATGCAGAATTTGAAGAAGTGAGAGAAATCCAATTCCCTTACCTTTATGCACTTCAGGAAGGCTGAGTCTGGAGAAAGTATTTTTCCCTGCCTCCCAACTCCCTCAGGAACACCATCTGCACGTGTTTCTCTTTTCCAGTCTAAGGAGTACCAGAGGAGATTTGAGCTGTTTTTTCCCAGACTTTAGCTGGGAGATCTCTAGGGACACATCTACCCAACTTTCCAGCAAAGCTTCATGGCTTTCTTCCTTATTTATTTTTTTTATTTTAAATGAATGTCCTCAATATAATAGTAAAAGCAACATAACAATTCACTTCAAGGACTGCAGTAAAAAAAAATTACTATGTGACATGTCTGCCCATTGAAGATGCCTTTGCATTGACGTTCTGAATGCAGATGAGGTTTGGATCTTCCCATTCCTGCTGTTTCTGTGGGTCTGGACATATGGCAGTGTCAGGTGAGATCAGGGTGACAGTTTCTGGTTCAGCAGTTTCCCTTTGTGCTCACCCCAGATCCCCATGGCAGTTCTGAGTATTCCAAACCTTGTGTATCACCTTGTCTTTACAGCCCTGTCACTGACTAGGGATGAACTTTAGGAAGAGTGCTTTCACAGTGTTTTCCTGTTGTTGTTTTTTGAAGGGAAGGTGGAAGAGAAACCTTGTGTGAGGCAGTTGTAAGGTGAGTCACATCTGTATAAACAGAAGTGCTGAGCACATCAGATAAGCTGCAGCAGAAATGCTTCAGACATAGGAGAGCTGCTTTGGTGAAATGATCACAGAAGTGTGAAGTCTGTTGTTTCAGGCTGCTGCCATGGGGACCGGTACATCATTTTTCCAATCCCGCTTCAAGTGCAGGTTCATTTAATGTTGTAATTAATGCATTGTAGACCCCTGAAGTTTGAGCAGAGAGACAAGGGGTGGGGATGGCTGCAGCAGAGCTGGGGGTGCTGCACAGGGACTGTGCTGTGCCAGGAGGGAAAGGGTATCCTGGCCTCTTGGAACTGATGCGGGGCTTGTCACCTCATTTATACCTGTACCTGCAGTCAGGATGGGTTTGGAAGTCCATGGCGTTATTTCTCCAGTCTCCAGCGATTTGCAGAGTTGAGTAGGCTAGTCCTTGACTTCATTGGCAGTACTGTCTGAAGAAGAGACACCTGGCAGTGTTTGGGCCCCTTCAGTTGTGGTTATTTGAGCACACACAGCATCTGTTCTCCTCTGCAGTTCAAGATACTGGGAACAGCTCAGCAAATCTGTCTTCAGAAGCCTCAGTTTGGTCTCTTCCAAAACACTGAAAATCTCAAGTTGTCATTTTGAAACCCAGGGGTTTGCCTGAGAAATCAGATGTGGACTGTTTTACATGCAGAGTGTCTGATCTCTACCTGATCCCACTGTGGTGTTGAGCAGGTGGGATCCTGTGGTGATGCAATCCATTCTTGAAGTAATTCCCAAGTTTTTGCATTCTCGTTTAATTTGCCACTCAGTCTTTATTTTAGTCATCTTGGATGTACACTGGCATAAAGCAAACTGGTTCTTATGGAAAAGGAAGAATCAGAATAATACAAATCCAGGCAGGAGTTGGGTCTTCATGTATTTCTGTGGGGAGGACCCGGTGACGCCTGTACAGTTCCTTTTCTCCAAAGCTTCACTTGCTCTAGGCCAGCTGCCTCCATGTGACCTGTCAAGGTTTGTTATCAGCCATTCATCCTTAATCATTGGGAAAATTGATCAGGGTGTTATGAGTAACTGAAGATTCCGAAAATCCTCCTGCACAGAACTGCAGTTCATGGACTTAAAACCAAGCTGGGACAGTCTGGCAGGTACCTACTTGTTCAAGAAGTCACACACAGAGAATTTAACTGAATCCACTCAAAGTGAATTGGACAAGAGTCCTGAAGTTCAGTCACAGCCAAGGTGTCCCAGCTACACTTCCCAGAAAGGCCATGGCCCCATGTCTGCTTTGGTGCTGCGTTGAACACATTTCAGCTCCAGGATGGCTTTCTTCCCTATCTCCTTTCCCTCCAGACTTCACACCAGGCTGGGTGCATTGCTAACAGCTCTTGAAGAGCCTGTTTGCCTCAATAATTTGATCAAGGATGAACAGAGAGATTCTTTCCCTTTACTCTCTCAATAAAAAAAGAGGAGCCTGTCTAACTATTGCTGGGCTCCCTTTGTTTTTTTTTAACTAGGTCAGCACTAAAAATGGAAGTGAGGATCCCAGAAACTTCTTTTGATTAGCAAGTTTGAAGAACAATGTGCAAGGGAGAAAGTGGAAGAACACAGGCTACTGAGGATGCTGGAAAGAGCTGGAAATCCATTTGGGTCCTCAGATGCCACATAAAGCAGGAGCTCACAACTCCAAATATGAAAACAAAATTAGTCTCTCAGTAATATGGGTTTTTTATTACTTTATTGTATTTTTCTTTTTTTAATTTTTTTTTTTTAGCTTATGTTGAAGTGGCATTTCAAGCCTCTGTTGGAATGCACGGGCTGTATATATTGCTTAATTTCATAAGAAATTTCAAGAAGCACTGGGAAAAAAGCAATGTTTTCTGCTTTTTGCAAGCTCTAATATATGTTTCTTCCTCTCCCTCTTCTTTTTTCCTGTGTTTTCTTTTTTCCTGTAGGAGTGTCATGATATTCGACAATGATAAAAACACGTCAAATCTTACAGAAATGTAATTTGAAAATTTGGATAATTTTTTTAAATATTCTTAATTACATGCACCGTGAGACACCCAGGAGAAATTTTTAATGAGATGGTTACTGGCTGAAATATTCAATAGGATTATTTATGTGATGGTTATTAATAATTATTGTTACTTTTATTGTTATTATTACTATTGCTTCTAAACCCCTTTCATCTAGATCAAGTCATAAGAAAGAGCAGAACTTCTGTCCAGCACTAAATGTGGGTTTTGCTTTTATTGTTGACAACAGTAAGTTTGGCATGAAAACAGAGAGGCTGAATTTATATGGTAGCAGTAATTCTCGAGGAGCAGAGCAGGAATTCCATCTATTTGATTGTGACCAGGAATGTGATTCAAAATAATTCTCCAGAATATGATTACTTGTAGTACTCTCATATATAGCTCGCTTAAAAGAGCTAAGTTAAATACTGCATCACTTGACAGGAAATCCGTAAAGGTTTTAATTTGAGATCTGCGGCTATATCAGTGCTTATTGTGTCCCACGTCCAGGATATCCACAGCAAGGATAACGTTTGCATTAGTCTGCTTTAAAAGCTTTAGCTAAAAGGGAAATCCTGTGCCAGTAGATGGGCTGTGTGACAGGACTAAAGGCAGACAAGGCTGATGCACCACGTTGGCTCGTGCACACAGCACTTTGTGCACTTCTTTGTGCATCTTCCTGAGGGAAAACGCTGCCTGGCACAACTCGGGTGATCCAGGACTCCGTGCCAGCCCTGAGACTGCGGCTCCTTCCCTGGAGCTGGGCTGGGCTTCTGTGCATTGTCCTGGTAGGCAGAGAGTCCTCAGCTGCACCAGATTCTGAGCTCAGCTTTGTTACTGCCTTTGAACTGAGAAAACCTCTTTTCAATCTTCAAAGTGGCTCAAACATTACTTTTGCTGTTCTTGGAGTAGACTTTGTTAGAGACAGGTTATATTGCTGAATATATCAGTTTGTCTGCTGTGTAGGAACTTAAATCAGGAATATTTGTACTTCTTCACCTGTCTTTCTCCTGCCTGTGACAGTAAAATTATGCCAAGTGATTTTTATTTTGTCTTCTCTGTAATAAACATTTCTGTGCTTTTTCTGCTTTGGAAACAATGTTGGGAAATCATTTGGGCATCAGGCATTGGGATTGAGATTGCTGAGGAACATGATTTACTGGTTTCAAACTTCTGCCTAAAGATGTATTTGGAACATTATTTTAGTTAGTGGTTCACCCAGTGGGTCACTCTTACTTATCTGACCCTTTCAAAATGCTATTCTAGGTATGAAATATAAGTTCTGTTCCTGTGTGGAACTTCAGATTGTGGCACATTGTTTGTTTAGAATTAACATTGTAACAGGGAGCTGTGGATCTCCATCCCAAGAACTGATCAGGAATGGTTTGGGTTGGAAGGGCCCTTACAGTCCATCTCACTGCACCCTGCCAGGTGTCTTCTGCAACCTTCCACTGTCCCAGGTTGCTTCAATCCCTATCTAACCTGACCTTGGACACTTCCAGGGATGGGGCAGCCACAGCTGCTGTGGGTGGAATAGAAACATAAAAGGCAGCAATTCTATAGCTGCAACCCAAGGTTGATGTGTTGATCGCTGGGTACCCTGGGAGAGGGAACTTGCCCCAGGAGTGTCAAGGATGGAAAAGGCATCTGGATATGCTGGTTCACAAGGGTGTGGGGTTGCACTTAGGAAACCTGCTTAGTTGCATTTTTCCATAAATTATGGTGCTTCAGCATGCCCAAACTTTTCTTTCTGCAGTGTCTGCTCTCCATTTAGAGGCAAACTTTTTCTAATGCTTTTAACTTCCACTCTTGTTTGGTTGCTTCTTTTAATCTCTTTCTTTTTTTAAAATGTTTTCGCCTTTTTTCTTTTCTCCCCCTCAATGTATCTTCCCCCTCTTCTCATTCATGCACAATGCCTTTCTTACTTATCTTTGTTTTTCGTCTTTTTTGCATATTGTAGATTACTTTGTCATGGGATTGGAGTGAGGGACAGCAAGAAAAAAATGTGGCAATCTTTATTAAAATCACACTTGGTTAGGACAACATTTTTAGAAATGCTTTTCCTGAGCAACTATCACTTGCAATGCTCACCTCTAGTCAGAAAGGTACTTTGAGTCCTTTTCATTTTCATAATCTTCATTTAAATGCATCCCCTTGAACTCTACAAATGATAATTGGACACAGAATTTACTAGTTCTGGAATGCTGGGTGTTTGGAATTGGAATGAAATCAGCTGTGAGTCCTCTTATTTGATCTGGAAAAGATGTATCTGAGCTTTTCTGTAATGTTTTAAAATGATCGCGGTGGTCTTGTTCTTAATTTGCAATTATTGGGCCTTCTTGCAGGTAAGCCCTGTGTATAACCTGTGAATAAGGTTATATATTGAAAGCAAATCCATAAGCAAAAGCTGATCATTTGGAGAGCCTGCAGTGAACATTAGACGCCTGAGAAATAAATGTGTTCTATATGTAACTGTGGTGCAATGAGTAGAGTTCAAATTATTTTTCTCTTATAAGATCTTGATTTTCTTAAGCTTATTGTATGTGTTAAGGGGTTTTTTTTTTTCTAATTTAATTTCTAAAATTATTCTGTGTTTCCCAGATAATAGGACACAAGAAAAAGACTATTACTGCTGCTGCATATCAGAGACCCTTAGCAGAGGTACCAGCTCTGCCACCAGTTCTGGTTCACAATTGAAGCCCTTTGGCATGAAGTTGTCAGAAAACATCCAAGTAATCACCTCATGTGCTTGAAATCTATCTGGTGCCTCCCAAGATTAATCCCTGAGGAGCTGTTGGCTGTGTTTGTTTTCACGCTGGAAATATGAACATATTTAATAGTTGCATAATAGCGCTGATCCTTTTAAATAAGTTTTATAAGTCCCCCATGGATTGGTCAGAGAATCACAAGATCTTGGCTGGAAAAGGCCTCCCAGGCCATCAGCTCCAACCTGTGCCCAATCCCCACCTTGTCACCAGCCCAGAGTACTGACTGCCTGTCCTGGTTTGACAGTGCCATGTCCAGGCCTTCCTTGGACTCCTCCAGGGATGGGAACTTCACCACCTCCCTGGGCAACACCTTCCAGTGTTTAACAACCTTTCCTGTGAAGAAACTCTCTCATTCTGTGCTTTTGGTTGTTGGTGCCAGTGAGGATGTTCTAGTAATGCTTTTGACCCAGGCTAAATGTCCATCTGCATGGTCAGCTTTGAAGATGCATTTATGTTTGAAGATATATTTATTTTTGAGAGGGGTGCAGAATTTTTCACCTGATGCTTTTATTTGTATTCAAAGAGCAGTCTCTAAATCTGCTGTGGCAAATGTGCACTTTTTATAAAAATACCCACCTTTAAATATTGATTATGATGACTTCTTTGCACCAAATTACAGTGTGCTTGTGCCAGGGCATGAAACACCTGCCACCTCACAGTTTTCACCCAGGAGTATGACACTCGTGTTTCTTTTTATAGGTTTGACTTAAATATTGTGACTTACTCATTTCCTTCTGTTCCTCTTACAGAAATTGAGTCTCAAGACATCTTAAAAGCCATGTGTGGATTGTTGAGACTTTATAATGGGATGATATCCTGTTCTTCCTGGAGAGAAATCAGAGGTGTTGGGTTTGAGGGGTCTCTGGTGGGACTGGACAAATAGGCACAAGTGATTCCACGTGATCTGTGTGTGTTCTCCTGGAAACAATGGCCTTACCTTGCCATGTCACCCTGTGCAGGTACTGTGGAGAGTCAAGTCTTGCTCACAGTAAATGCTGGTGGTTGGTGTAGGAGCTCTGCCCTGGTGCCAGTCTGATCTTCAGCTGCCCATGATTTACTGAAGGCTTTTCTGCTGATGCATAACATGCTGCTCTGCTACACTATTTACAGCTATCTTCTACTGGGCTGAATGAAACACTTCCTTTCAGTTTGTGAAAAATTTGTTACTTCTTTGGTTTTGGTGAGTGCTCAGGGGTGAGCTCAAAGGGCTTATTTTGACTCAACAAAACGTGCCAGGAGATGGTCTGCCTTCCTTGCTGGCCCCATGTGATTATTTTTCTTCCTCCTGCTTTACTGAGGAAGAGGAATCTGTATTGGTGAGCCAGCATGGTCTGTGAGGGATGGGGAGACAGAGCTGGGACTTTGTGACTGATACCCCACAGTCATTAACTGTGTGTTCAGACAGGTCATCTGATGTCCCATTCCTTCATTTCTTCTCCAGCTTTTCTGTGCAGATTCCTCCATCTGGTGATTTTTTCTGCTGGAACTGCGGAGTTCAGTCAATGCTGGGACTCCCAGTCACAACTGGAACTATTTATAAATAGATATATTATGTATTATATAAATATATATTTATAAATATAAATTGAATGGAAGAGTGTATTTATTTGCTTTCTTTAATGATAGTAATCACTCAGGTGCTGTATTCTCTTCTGATTTACTGACATCATTTGTTCTGAAGTTTTGCTGTTGAGCCCTCACATCCATGGAATAGATGCTGGAGATCTATTTAAAATAACTGGCAATGGATGTCTAAGAAATCCTGTCCTTGTAACCCTGAAAGACTGGGGAGTAAGCCTTGAGCCAAGGTTCAGGTAGTGTTTTTCAGGAAAAGCTTGTATTTAGCAGCTTATGTTGGATTCCTTCTCTTTAATCTGTGAAGAATTTGATTTATGCCAGCAGCAGTTCCTTATGAAATAATGAAACTGAGTTTGTGAACCAGAAGCCCAACCAGTGAGGTGGCTTTAGGGGAATGATGCTTTCCCATATTTAGGATGTTACAAAGGATGCAATCAAGTGTTCTCTTTTGTTCCTTGGGCTGAGTTTGTCTGCAGTCTTTTTCCCCCAAAAACACCATCCTCTCAAGCACTGTTCACAAGCCTGTAACTCCAAGCAGTCACTGAGATGTGTGTTTAAAAGTCTACACATGACCAGCTGCAGCATGACAGGCAACAGTGGAGCATCCTTGTGGATCTTTCATGTTGTGCCTGTAGGATGGTCTTGAATCATGACTTGGGAACTTCAGGTTGCTGATCTGAGCTCTGATGATTTAAGCTGTTACCATTAAATCTGTGAGAACCCCTTGGGTGAGTTGATTTGGCATGGCCTTTTTTTTTGGTAGTGGTGGGGGAAGAAACCACAGGGATGGGCACAGGGGTAGCTTCTGTGAGAAGCAGCTAGAAGCTCCCACCGTGTCCAATAGAGCCAACCTCTGATGGCTCTGAAGATGGACATGCTGCTGGCCCAGTTAGAGAGGTTGGTAATGCCTCAGTGATGACATACTTAAGAAGAAAATCAAAACAGTATAGGTGCAAGTTTTTTCCCCGAGGGTTGTGGAGGTACCATGGCTGCCAGTGCAGCCCGTGGCGAGCCTTGCCTAGCCAGCCATGCTGCGGGCAGAAGGGCAGGGATGGCGGCGATGCTTCCTCCCTTCTGGCGCCCTGCATGAGGAGAGGCGTTCCGTTCAGTCCACTGCCCGCGTGGGGGTGGTGGGGCCACGTGGCTGACAGAGAAAACCTGGTGGGAGACTCCCCTGTGTGGAACCTGGATGAAATCAATCTCTTGGCACTGTGGGATCTGCAAGAATCTTTGAATCAGTGGAATGTGTTGGCAGTGGTACCTATGGACACCGGTATTTCTTCTAGTCAGAGAAGAGGAGGAAGTGAGGACACGTGAGGGAAAACAACATGGGGGCACCAAGGTCAGTGGAAAATGAGGGGAAGGAAGTGCCAGAGCCGAGATTTCTCTGCAGGCCATGGTGAGGGCTGTGGTGAAGCAGGCTGTCTCCCTTGCAACCCACGAGGTCCAGGGGGATGCAGAGATCCACTCGCAGCCCAAGGGAAAAGTGCTCTCTCTGGAGCGGGTGGATGCCAGAGAAAGCAGTGATCCAGTGGGAGACCCAAATAAAGAGAGAGGGCCCCTGCTTCCAGAGGTAGACAGAAAAGGCCTTTACTTCCAAACTAGAGCAGCCTAGCCTTAAAAGACTGCACCCTGTGAACCAGTGACCAATGCCACAACAGTTTTGGGAAGACTGTTTGCCTGTGGGAGGGACCCCATGGCATAGCAAAGACTCCCTGCCCTGAGCGAACCGAAGATCTTGAGTAATGAACTGACCAAAACCCCCATGCCTGTCTCCCTGCACTGTCAGTGGGAAAGAGGGTGGGGCTGGGGGGGGGGGCAGGGCGGGAATGATGTTTTAAAGGCTTATTTTATTTCTTCTCATCATCCTTCTCTGACTCTGTTAATAATAAATTTACTTTATACCTTTAAATTTGAACCTGTTTTGCCCTTAGAGTGTTTTCTCCCAGTCCTGATCTCAACTCATGACGCCCTTCATTGATTTTTTCCCCTCCTCATCTGCTCAGCTGTAGCAGAAGAAAGTCCTGGGTTCCTGGCATTTGGCCAAAGTCAAATGGTGATGGGAGGAAAGGAGTGGTAATTGTGAACATACCATCTTTTTTTGCTGAGTGAAATATGTCCAGTATGTGTTAAAAAGTATATTGCATGTGTGTAAAATACTGGGTTTTACCTATAACTAAATGATCAACTGCTACACTGTGTGAATACAGAGTGTAGAGGGCTGTGCTTGAAAGAAAACCCAGCCTTGCTGCAGAACTGGGAGCATGAAGACAAACAGCACATGAAATCCTCAGTTCATTCCAGTTACTGAGAAAATGCTTTAAATCTGTTTTCCAGTTTGTGTTTAATTTTAGCTACCTGTGGATGTGGGGATGTCTTGAAGTGTCTCATGTAGACAGGAGAGACGGGGTTTTAAACTGCTGTTTTTACACCTTGTGTGCTCATTACATTCTAGAAACTTAGTGTGGAAGCAGCTTTTTAGCCTGGTGTGGACAATTCCCAGCTTTCCTGCTGCACGTTCAGCAGGGCTGGTTTGGGGGCTGGGTGGCCAGGGGTGCCCCAGCCTTGCAGTGCAAACCAGCCTGGCTGAGCTCTCCTGGCTCTGGGGGACACGCTGGACACACCTTGGTTTTTATTTCTCAAAGATATTTTTGGAACATCTTGCAGCGCATTTTTCTAGTACAGTTGTTCAACAGCTTCTGTTACTCTCTCCCCCACCAAACCAATAATGAAATTCCAGAATGGTTTGCATTGGGAGGGATCTTGGAGCCCATCCCATCCCATCTCCTGCCATGGGCAGGGACAGCTTCCAAGCCCTGTCCAACCTGGCCTTGGAGACTTCCAGGAAGGAGAGTGTTAGGAATTCTGGATGTTTGGCCTAGGGAGCACCGCTGGAATATCCTTTTCTGTTCTGCTCAATATTTTTATTGATGACATGGATGAGGGTATTGAGTCTTTCATTAAATTTGCAGACGACACTAAGATGGGAGCGCGTGTCGATTGGTTGGAAGGTAGGAGGGCTCTGCAGAGAGACCTGGAATGATTGGATGGATGGGCAGAGTCCAATAAGATGATGTTTAGTAAGTCCAAGTGCTGAGTCCTGTGTTTTGGCTACAATAACCCTGTGCAACACTACAGGGTGGGGATGATGTGGCTGGACAGTGCCCAGGCAGAAAGGGACCTGGGGGTGCTGGTGACAGCCAGCTGAACATGAGCCAGCAGTGCCCTGGTGGCCAAGAAGGCCAATGGCCCCTGGCCTGTATCAGGAATGGTGTGGCCAGCAGGAACAGGGAGATCATTCTCCCCCTGTACTGGGCACTGCTGAGGCCACACCTCAAGTGCTGTGTCCAGTTCTGGGCCCTCAGTTTGGGAAGGACATTGAGACGCTTGAGCGTGTCCAGAGGAGACAACGAGGCTGGTGAGGAGCTTGGAACACAAGCCCTGTGAGGAATGGCTGGAGCTGGGGTTGTTTAGCCTGGAGAAAAGGAGACTCAGAGGTGACCCTATCCCTCTCTACCTACAGCTCCCTGAAAGGTGGCTGTAGTCAGGTGGGGGTTGATCTCTTTCTCCAGGCAGCACTGACAGAAGGAGAGGTCACAGCCTCAAGCTGTGTCAAGGGAAATATGAGTTGGATATTAGGAAAAAGTTTTTCATGGAAAGAGTGATAAAGTACTGGAATGGTCTGCCCGAGGAGGTGGTGGAGTCACCATCCATGGATGTGTTTAAAAAAAGACTGGATATGGCACTCAGTGCCATGGTTTAGTTGAGCTGGCTAGGTTGGACTCGATGATCTTGGAGGTCTCTTCCAAACTTGTGATTCTGTGTGTCTTTTTTCCCTGGCCACTACACTTTGATGTTTTCTGGCTACACACCCAGGCTTCTCACATGGTGTTCTCCATGCAAAACTAATGAAAAATTTGCTGAAAGATTCCCCAGGCTCTTTCTCTACTGTTTTCCTGTGGTGCTTCGTAGGTTTATTATAGCTTAAAATGTTTAGATTATACCCATAAGGAAAGTAATTAACAAAAATCTGTGCATCAATGGATTATAATGAGAGAAAATTACATTTGTCTTTCATCTCCTTTTCTTTCTGTTTCAGAAAAAGTATAATCTCCTTCATGTTCAAAACAGCCATTTTATTGTCATTTAACTGTGTGCTATGTTAAAAAGCTTTCAGTGGTGTTGAAAAAAAAATCCCAGAAGCTGTGTTTTGAGAAAATACAGAACTTTTAACAAAAAGCATTTATGCCGAGTTTTTTAACAAAATCAGTGATTTTTCATGAAAAGATTAGGTTAAAAATGTGTTCTGTGCTTTGTTTGTGTATTTTTCTGAGTGGTAGCCAGAATTGATCCTTACCTTGAAACATCAGAAGGTGAGCTAAAGCTTGGAGGTACACTGGTTTTCCTTAGAGGTAGGAGCAGGAGCAGCATTTCTCGCTTTGTAACATTTGTGTTATGTAACATAAGATCTGTATTTCCATGCATTATCCCCTCCTCCAATGTTTAAACACAAAAATAACCCCCCCCCAAGTAACAACAAAACAATACTCTCCTGGGGATCTCGGTGATCTCTTCCTTCTCAACGCAGAGTGAATGTCAGAATGAAAGACACCAAGTGACAGTTTCCATGAATATTACTCAAGCCTCATAAAACAGAATATTCATTTGTTTATAGGACTGGAATGGAGGAGAATTTGCAGATACAGAGCTGTGACGGACCAAATAAATGCCCTGCAGGTGAAGATAAGACTATGCCTGAACAAGGAGAACCTTCAGCTCTATTTTGGAACTTCCTGCATGTTGTATTTCTGTCCTGTTGGCTGTTTCTCTGTGTTGAGGCAGCACCTTCTGTGAAGGATAAACTCCACACCTCATTTACTTGGGGTGTTCCAGCTATTTGTGTTTGGAAGTAATTGGTGTTCCAGTGCTGGGTGCAGATTACAGGCTCTTCCAGAGGGTTCTGAACATTCCTCTCCATGCTGCTGGGTTTTCCCTGGGCTTTTCAGGAGCTTTTTTTCCCTTTTTTTTTCCAGGAGCTTTTCTAAGCTCCCTGATTTTCTGTGTAGCTCCAGCCCTTCCCAAGCTTGTGAGAGTAACATCCAGAGTGTTCCAAGTCACTCCTGAGCTTCCAGTGTAACTCCCTCATGGCTTTCATATGTTTACCTCCCCAAAGCCCTGATACCTTTACAGAGCTTGAAAAAGCCTTGTAACAAAAGTGAGTTCCCAATTTGAGGTGACCTGTGGGATGCTGCTTGACACACAAGCCTTAAATCCAGGTTTATACCAAGAATTTCCTAATTTCTTCTGTCAGTCCTACCCTGTGGTGCAGAACTGTTTCTGTGTGAGACACTGATCTGATCCTTCTTGCTGCTTCTCCTGTGTCTCCCATTTTGACAGTACTATGTGTTGTCTCCCTTCAGCAGTCCCAGCTGAGTTAACTGGATTTCTTTCCATTCTTCACCTTTCAGACTTGCTGCAGAGTAGGGGAGAGACTGTCACCTGTGTTGTGCTTGGAGAGGAAATGCTTTGCATAGCCATTTTTCCAGAGCCAAGAAAATAAATCTTTATTAGCATAACAATGTGTCCCATGTCTGGATAATGACCTGGGAGAGCAAGTCCTGTACTTTGTCAAGTGTTCTTGGTGTCAAGTTGTCAATGCTTGTGTCAAGACCTCTGGATAACTGATTTAACTTTGGCTGGATTTTGTTAGCATTTCATTTGCCCATTGAAGCTGTAGGCATAAAATGTTGATTTAGGGGCAGCAGAAGGACAGTGTTAAAACTACAACCAAGCAATGTTCTTCAGCTTTTTCCAACCTCTCTCCATCAGTTTAAAAATCGCAAGGTTTGCTTGAAAAGACCTGATCTTTTAATTTTCTCAGAAAGCAATGGTTGGGAAAGGAGATACAGGACATTTTGTGATAATGGAGTGAAAGAATGGAAAGGAGAATATAGATTAAGAGGTTGTGGAAGGGTTGAAGTAACAGCAGGACAATAAAGGATGAGTGGGAAAGTGGGGTGATAAGATGGAGAGTAGGAAACAAAGGGTGAGAACTTGAAAAAGAGAAAGCAGTTGAGCAGGAACCTGATGAGCTAAAGCAATGAAGAAAGATGTGAAGAGCAGGGCAAAGTGAAAGTTGGGTGTCAGATTTTGGGGGCATTTGATATGGCTTAAAACACACTTAAGTGGAGGAGGAACGATTCTAAAAATGTCTTCTAATATGAGAGCAAGGCAGAGGTCATGAGGGGTCATTTAAAGATACCTTCCTGTGCTGTAGTGTCTGCGCAGAATCCAGCTTCAGTCAAATGAAGCTTCCTGCAGGATTCACAGGCTCTCACCTCCTGGGATGTGTGCTCTGACTTCCTCATCGGTCCCAAATCACTGACATCTGAGGAAGTAGTGCACATTCTTTTATGGGCTAATGTGGAGAACTTGGCATGACACTGAGTGCAAGCTCTGAGATGTTACACAGGCAGCTTTTTTTGAGTAATTGCTCTTCTGACATTCAACTCCCTGCTTTTCACAGGGAGGACATCAGCAATATCCTTTACTAGATTCAGTACTTGGATGCCGAGTGTGGAGAAGGAAGGTTTAACTGCCTGCACATGATTAGGGAGAATAGAATTAGAGAGATTGTGCAGATGAAGGTACTTAAATCAGAGTATCCGCAAACTTTAATGTCTGAACAGGCAAAACTGTAGCCCTGTTTCAGTCAGAGAGGGTCAGTCAGAGTTAAAGGAGAATGATGGCTGTGTAAGAGCAGGCAGTGACACAGAAGACAGAAATTCTCTTCTCATTCTCTCCTTGCAACTGTCTTGGGGGATATTTTAAATAACAGCTTTCATCCAGGAGGGGACTGAGGTGAGATAGAGGTAGAATTATTGCCAGAGCTATTACAGTATATTCCTGTGAGTCGAATAATGAGTTGCCTAATAAAAAAACAGAGCAGCTCATTGCCAGCTTTACACCTGGGGAAAAAGCAAACTGAAGTCCTTTGTAGGACTGTGTATTTGAACACCGAGTGCCTGACAGCTACACCAGAGATTCTTAATGCAATTCCCAGCTCTTCACCATGGGTAGCTCCCTGCTATGCAGGTGTGGAGATGGATCACTCCTGTTGCAGCAGATGGACTGTGCAATCCCATGGGATACCTTCCTACAGCCTAAAGGTACACTTCTCTGGTGGTCTGGACTCTCCACAGTGCTCACAACTGACACACATTTTTCAGTTCATTTGGCAAAACAGGATCGGCTTGTACTTAGAGTGGCTCGGCTGAAAAGGCTCTTGGGGAAATGTGGAACAATGCTCAGAAAGGAGAGGGAAGGACAGATGGGGGAAGCATTTGAAATGTTTTTCTGGAGACTCCTGTGCAGTCTCCTCCGGTTATAGATACATGGGTGCTCATATCACTTGAAAGATGTTCTTTCTGTGTCCTTGCTAGTGCAGAGCTCTTGCTCTGGAGAAGAAGCTGCTCTGTGAGTTGCTGTCTTTTGGGGGCCAGATGCTGTTACCTGGGGGAGCTGTGACCTGGGGGCAGTGAAATGCGTCTGTTTTGCTGCCACTTTATCTGTCTCCCCAATGCTTGGACTTGGTTGCTTTCCACCACATTCATTCTCAAACTGTGGCTCTCCCTCATGGGCCTTCATCCAGTTTTAATGAAGAGAGTTTCCATCTTGGTCATGAATTTTAAGGGTGGCAGAGCTCTTCACAGCAGTCAGGAGCCCAAACACCTCTTTCCCCTGAGCTGCCTCTGCTTATCCCTGCTCCAAGGCTGGAGAAACCCAGACCTTGCATGTGATAATTTCTGTGCTTGCTTCCTTCTCTCATGTCTCTGCTCTCGATCCCTCAGGAGTTTTTCTTGTCCTTGTAGCTTATCTTGCACTTTCTCAAGGCTTGGTGAGACAGGTTTTCAAGTATTAAGACGGGTGGAAACAAGTCTAGGAAATGAGCTGCTCCAGAGCAGCCATGACACTGATGATTTATTTCTCCATAGCGAACTTGTGAAAAACGTGATTTTTTAACAAAGGTTGCTGTTTCCTTTGCACTGCAGAGTTCTCTTTTGCCATGTCTAGGACACTTTTGAAAGGAGTACCTCTGACTGCCTGCTCCTTCCCAGAGGGCAGGTGCTGAGGGATTATGGACAGTGCTGAACAGAGCCGGTGATCACACACAGAGACACACCTTGAGCACAGCACCACAGGACAAGCACGAACTTGTCCTGAGCAGCAGCTTGCTTTTTTGGGGGAGGAAGAAAAGCAGTGTGGGAATGCTGGAATTACTCATCTAGTTGAGTGTCTGCTCCACAAGGCTGGTTTCCCTTTACCCTGGAATAAGGTTTTGCTAACATTAAGTTGCAGGAAGTACCTGCTTCTTCTTCTGGCAGGGATTCCATCAGTGAAGATTGTGGTTTGTGACTTAAAAGCACATGCTGTGTGTGCCGTGAAGGACTTGGAGACAGGTGGGGGCTCCTTAGCTTCCTCTTTCTGTCCTGTGTCTGATCTGAAGTCTGAGTGTTCTATTGGAGTTTAACACTTGTGCATATTATAATACAAACTCCTAAGAAAGGATCTGAGTTTTCAGCATGGGTTTGACTGTGGACTGTTGGGCTTTGCAGCATTAGGGTTGTGCAGGAGTGCCACAGAATGTGCTAATGTCTTTGCACAGGTACAGCACCTGATGGCTCAGGTTTAGGAGGAGGAGGAGGTGGGACACTCAGTTCCATGTGTTTGCTTGGCATCTCTAGCAATGACTGCACTGCCCAGTGTTCCTTTTACAGCCTGTGCTGTAGCAAAAACTGCATTTGATACCTTTAAACACAAGGCTTGGTTGGGAGCTGAAGATGTCCCACAGTATGTACCCAGTATGAGTGGAGCTTGGTCTCCATGTCCAAATCACTCTGTAGCTATGTTTGCAGGGCTGGGTTTTCACTAAGATCTTGAATTCTTTCTCCTCTCCTTCCTCTAATAAACACATATACTCTGCAGTTTCTGAAATCAGTAACACACCTGCAGCAGATTGGTTGGGCATCACAAACCGAAGGTCTGTATCAAGGAATTCAGCGGGACCGAGTGCTGGTGGTGCGTCACGCAACAACGTAGCCTGAGAGCAGCTAGTGTTTCCTCAGCCTAGAGTGCACAATAAAATCTCAGGCAGATGACAGAGACAAGGGACAGGCTGAAGAGGGTCCAGGGTTATATGTCCAAAGATAAAAGTGGGTGGAGGGTCCAGGGTTATATATGGATAAGAGGGGGTGGATCAGAGGGTCAGGGTCCAATGGGAACAGGGAAAAATGATGTGGAGGCAGGGTTAGGGGCAGGAACAACTGATAGGAAAATAGGGGCAGAGGATTGCACCAAACTGGGGCCAATGGGGATTGAGGGAAGGGAGAACATTCTACAGGACTTACATGTAAGGTGATCAGGGGCTGAAGAGGGATGGTCTTAACTGTATGAACCAATGGAACTCAAAACATTAAGATGTACCTGCAGAGGCCTATAGGAGGGAGGCTCTTCTCACTCTGACCTTAGAGAGTTCTCTCTTCATTTGTTTCTATCCCTCCAGGAGTGAGGTGTTACCACAGTGGCAGCACCTTGAGCTTCCACAGTCTGAAGATGTAGTAACTGTCCTGGAGGTGCAATAATGGTCTTTTAAAATGGTTTAAGTGAGAGGTGTGCAGCAGTGGCAATACACTTGTATTTAAAGTGGAGCCTTAGGCACAGCTCTTGCAGTGGAGAATGTGTAAGAATGTCCCTCTGGAGAGGGATTTGGAGGTGCCTGCTCAGCACTTTTGCCTTCATATGGGAGCCTGGCTGCAAACAGCCCTTCAGAAGCTCATCCAGCCCTGGGGTTGGTCTCAGCTCCCCTGAGGAACCTCTGATGTGGGCACAGCTTTAAAGACTTCTACCTACGTTTCGTCAGTCACAAATTGCAGCCTGGTTTTCTCTTTCTTGTGCTGTGATTCACCAGGTCCTTCCAGTATAAAACCACCATTTTTCATATAAAATTACATTAAACAGGCCCTGAACAACTGCGCTCTGTGGCTGGGGGAGGCAAATGTCCTGTCATAATCCTCAGGAGAGTCCAGTTTGTGACCTATATCATTAATTAGCAATGAAATAATTCTCAACTTGGACTGGTAGCAAGCTTTTCTTTTAAATATTCTAGTTTCTTTGTTCTAGCTGTCCAGTTGGTCTGTTTCCTGAACTTGCTTCAGTGCACATTGAGCAGCACCTCAGCTAAAATTGTGGTTGTAAAATACCCTACAAGAATGGTGGTGCTTCAAATAATTTACTCAAAAATTTGTGTATCTTAATATCGAACGATTTTTGTATTAAATTAATTTACTTTTGGAAATAAAAGCAATCTTACACCGTCTTACCATGCATATGTTATTAATGGCAATCTATTTTTAATTTAATGAAAAATTATGCAAAGAGCAAGGAGAAAAGCTTGCAGCATCCTTGGTCTCTCTCTTCCTAGATAACCTCAAGAAATCAAAGAAGTTACATTTGAAACCTTCTCTTGCTTGGTGCTTTTATACTCTTAAATGGAATAGTGTTTAAACTGAGAGAAACTATCAAACGTGGAAAAAAAGTACTGGCAGAGGTGAGAAGTCGTAAAGAATTGCATAATCCTGTTCCTTAAGTGATTGACAGAAATTTATGTTAGGAGAGAATTGTCTTGAAACAGGAGTTTCTGTTGCAGCTTTCCAAAATTTATTTAGGTGGTAGAAAGCTGAATCATTATGTAATCAAATTATCTGTGTTAGCTCTGTCAACCTGAAGTTAATTGGTCATGGGTGCAACCATGTCATAGAGCAGCTTTCCAGGTTGGAGGTTTGTTTTGAATTTGATTCTGAGCCACCCCTTGTTACTCCAAGGATTAAGAGATGAAATGTTTCCAAGCCAGTTGCTAATTTAACAGCAAATTAGAGTTTGCAGTTATCGATACCTCTCTACTCTGCTCTAATTGAAAAAACAGCAACAACCCCCCAGTTTGAGTCACATTTTTAATTTTGTTTTGTTATTGTGATAATTCAAGTCCTAAATAGAGGGAAAGCAAAGCTGACTGGAGAAAGATCTTGTCTGCATTAGAAAAATGATCCATTACTGTTAAAACTTACCTCCAGCAGAAAGAACCCAGCTCATGTGCAGGAAACCTGTTATATCAAACCACAGCAGTTTTGAGCTTGGTTGTCTAAGAGACATCAAAGACCTTTTTAAATGTGACTCTTGGACATGCACAGTGGTATTCCTAATAACTGGTGAATTCTAGTTAGCTGTGAAACAAAATCCTTATTTACTGTTTAGCTCTACAGTCCTGAGCCCTGACCTTGGAAAAAGACTGTGCTGCATTGAAAAATGTACAAATAAAGAGCAAGGGAGGCTCTGGCCTTGGAGGGTTTGCAGCTAAAGTGCAGGAGAACAGGTAGCCCTGGGTGGGAGCTGGCAGGAGGAGCTGGAGTTGGGATCTCAGCATGGAACATGGAAGCAGCAGCAGGGCACAATCCTCTGCTGTGCCCCCAACACCTGCCTATGTAGGGATTGCACGTGCTCAGTCTCTCCGCACTGAAATGCACCTTCTCTTGCTTGTCATAGGTTCCAGGTAGTTGGGAGTCTCCTGGAGCTGTAATGAAGCTAATTTCCCTAATTTTTCCCCAGAGCTAGTTCTACTCCTCTGAGCAGGGCAGTAGACCTTAAGCTGTAGCAGATACGGTGCGGACAGTGTCTGTAGTGCTTTTATGCTTTATCAGTTTCTGAAATGACAGCTTTGGTTTTGCATTGGTTCTGTTTTATTCAGCTTGGATTGAACACTGTTCACTAGGAGTTATGGAACTGGGTTTTAGCCTCACTCCTTTAAGCAGATCTTCTATCTGTTGTCACCTTAGGGTGCAGTATTTTATTGCAATACACCTGGGTGGAGAATTTCCACAGGGTTTCTCACCTTGTGTTCTCATTCTGTTGGTGCTTTGGGGTCTTGGACCACTGGGGACCTCTGTCCTGGCTCTGTCCCCATCACTTCATGCAAATCCTTCACTTCTCAGTGTGCTTCTGTTTTCTCCTGTATTGGAATTTGAACTAACTTCCCACTCAAGTCAGAGAGGTCAAGCTGACCAGTTGAGGTTTAGAATCCCTGGGATGAATCCACCCAGTATCCCTTGGTCTCTGTCACTGGTAGCTGCAGGTGAGATGTCCAGGGGCTGGAAGGGTGTTTAAACACCCTTAAACACTCCTGCAGCCCAGCAGCCACTGATGCAAAATGAGAACAGCTTTTTTTTCCTAAATGGACATGTTGTTTCCTATTAAGTTTTTCTATCTTTAGGTTATACCATTCCTGCATGTCTGTTTTGGTGAAACAAAATTTGCATTGGGAAAGAGGGATTTGGAAAGGATCATTAAGCTTTCTAGGCACAGAACGGGTACAACCTGTTTGACTTTGCTCAACTTTGCCAAGCTTGAATCTTCTCTGTCTCCTGTAAGTGCTGAGCTCATGCTTGGCCTGGCTGTGTCCTTAGGCATCAGGGCTGATGAACGGGGTTATTGTCACTTGGTTATACAGTGTTTAGCAAGCAGTGCTGATCCAACCATCACAGACTAAAAAAGAACAGTTATACAGACTGTTCTGTATAATTTGGGGTTGTGCAGCCTCTTATGTTGAATTTTAAACAAAAAGGTGTTGTTTTGGAAATATTTTTGTCTTTCTGCACTCAGTGTCTTGCTGTGTCCAAAAAGCATACAGAATTTCACCCTCTCAAAATCTTCACTTACACTGATAAGCCTCAGCATCCTACTGAGTTGAAAGGAGCTATGTGCAAAACCTTTAGATTCCACATGGAGTTTCCATGGGCAGACACAATCCAGCATTGCTACAAATTCTAGCTTGTACTTTTGAACCTCAAGCAGGAGTAGCAGTGATAACAATACAGAAAATCTTGGGCTGTTTCAGAGAAGTGAGAACAGCTCTGCATTCTGTACCGATACAGAAAGATTAAAATGACTTGGTGAAGGTCACACAATAAGCTGATGGCCAAGCCAGGACTGAGGGTCATCCATCATCCAGGCTTTCCTCTTATTTGCTGTATCTCAGTGCCTTGGTTGGAGAGCTCATCATCCTCACCGCTGCACTGGTGGTCAGTGAAGAATTTCAGTCTTTTAATGGGATCTGAAAGTTGGGTTGTAATAATTATTTCTCATTTCTGGTTTGGTGTATGAACTACAAATTGTAATAGCAGTTTTTACACAGCTCATTTTCAAACTGGCTGCATAAACAAAGAAATAAATTAAGGCTTACAAGTCTCCTCTGGGAATGCAGTAAATATTACCCTGTTTTCCAAAAGGAGGAAGCAGAACAGCAAACACATTAATGTGATATATCCAAGGTTAACCAGTTGGCAGAATTGGGAATAACTCCTGCTCATACGATCCTTACTGGTCACTTGTTTAAATGTTATTTAGCAGTGAGACCATGCAAAGCACGACAAAACATCCCTGCTTGGATCCGAAGGATGGGGATGGAGATGCTCAGGACAAGAGATGCCTTTTCCTCCTGCAGCTGGGAAAGGGTTACAGCTGAAATGCCTGCAGCAGCCTCAGGAAAACATGAATCGGTGCTGCTGAGGGAAGGGCGGGTGGGAGCCCAGACCCGCGAGCTGCATTGTGCTTTTCCTTTATAAACACAGGATTTTGGGGTTTAAACCCGGGGCTCCGGAGCATCGCGGCGGGGCTGGCGGGGGAGCAGCCCCAGCCCCTGCTCTGCCCCTGCCTTCCCCCAGCAGCTCCATCCCGCTGCTGCCGAAGCTCCGTGCGTGCTGTGTGTGTGCTCTGGCTCTCGGTGTGCCGAGTACGCAACATGGAGGGAGGGACCGGCGCCGCCGCCGCCTTCTCCGGCAGCCGCTCGGCCTCGCTCGCCGCGGGCACCGCCGGAGCCGGGAGCGGCCTCGATGGATCGCACAGGTCAGTGCCGGCCCGAGCCTCGGGACTGCGCTCCGGGACGAGCCTCCCTTCCCCTCCTTCATTCTGACCCTCATCAATGGCGTGCTGAGGCCGTATCTCCGAGGGATGGAATTGTTTCACACCTGGTCTGAGCCAGCTATGCCTAATATAAATGTAGAGCGCGATTAAGGAAGGCAAGTGTGGCGTTTCCACCCAGCAAATGCAAGTTCATTTTAATATTTGCTGTATTTTTAAACTCATGTAAATGACAGCGTGTCTTAAGTAGTTGAGCGTTTGAATGGAGAAAGGTTAATTGCCTGGTTCAGCCACATTACTGGTGTGTAGCTCTCACCAGCATTGAGAAAGCAGACAAAGTCTAATTTTGCATCCAGTCCTTTTTGTGACAGCAGTTCTTGAGGCATTTTTGGGTAAAGTGTGTAGAATGTGGTTATCAGCATGGCAGTAAATGCATTTTTCTATTAAAAATGTACTGTATCCTGTGCATAGCAGAGAGGAGCACACAGTGTGTACTTTGAAAGCAGCAATGGTCACAAGGGCTCTGCGCTGAGTGTATTTTTTTTCCTTTCTAATGGATAACTAAGATTTGTTGATGGGATACGGGTTTAGGAGCAATAGTACTGGAGGGCCAGGTTATCATGTGTGTGTTGTTAAAATTCTTGTGGAATGAGGCAGTGCTGATTATCTTCAGGGCAAAACATCTCCTTCACCCTGGGCTCCAGTTTGTGCTGTCCCTGATAGAAAGTATGCTTGGTGCTGCTGCAGTTCAATTGGGATTTTCTACTTGAGGTCTGAGAACGAATAAATATTTGCTGGTGAGGAAAAAAGGAGGGAGCTATGGATCCAGTATCATTTAAAATTTGCTGTTACCACCTATTTGGGTTACAGATCAAGGCAGTTTTACCACACCAGAAGTTATGTATGAACCAAGGTACCAGAAGCTGGAGGTGTAGGTTCTTTTTTCACTGTTTAACACATTATCAACAATGTCTTGGTAATTTATGCTGACTCCTCTTACTTCACTTACACTGACAGAAACTGAAGGAGAGTAGCTCACATCAGTACTGCAAAATTTCTTTGAATTTGTCTGTGTTTCATTTTGTCCTTGAAGTATTTATCCTTAGGAAAGTTGCTGCTGGATATCTGCTTGTTGTTTGACTTGGGCACTCTGAGGAAGGTAGTTGGAAATTATTGGAAACAACAGAAAAAAATTAACTGTGTCTAGTGTGCTAATGCTGAAGGCTTTGCACTCCCCAGCTTCCTTTGTCATGGAAAAAGCACAAAATGCAATATATTGGAAATAAGTTGTTACCTAAAGATAGAGCCACATGCTTGCCAGAGGGGATTTTGTAAATAGGAGCTATAGGATTTGTGTTTGGTGTGAATTCCCTTAGGAATGAGAGCTCTGATATTTGTGAGAAGCTGGCAATGTCAATATATACAGTATGAGGTTTCCGGCTGAAGACGGATAAAGTTTAGCAGTGGTTTGATGAAATCTGTGCAGTTTTCCTCAGAATGATCTTGCCATCCATGAAGTCTGCAGATTAAATAGATTTTAGTTATGGCAGTGACATCCCCTTTTTTTTTTTTTTTTGTCACTTGTGCTGAGAGTCCAGAGTATGACAGAACTCAGGATGAGCTTATTATGGTTGGCTCTCTGAAGGCAGATCTCTTGCTCATGTCCTGCCTTTCAGCACAGAGATAAAATCGGTATTGTTCTTTAGAAGCAAAGCTTGCATTTAACAGGATTATAGGAGTATTTTTAACTTCCTGCTCTCACTCCAGTGCTCCTGATGGATGCTTGGAATGCGGGGAGTTTGCTGGTTATTGCTGTCAAAGTGAATGTGCTGTGCTGATGCAGATTTTCTTGAGGAAAAACATCCTTTTCTGAGTGGCACACTGGAGGGCTGCATAGTCCTTGCCCTACCCATAACAGTGGCTTTGGGGCTGGAGGGAAGAGGGACGGAAAACAGCGGTGCTGAGCTCATGCCACAGCAGTGCTTGGGAGGATGGGGCAGAGCTGTGTATGTTCCTGGGATGGGGAGCATCTTCTGAGCCAGGCTGGGGGATTGATATTCGGAACTGGTGCTCAGCACAGGCAGCTTGGGGTGACTTGGGTGTCACGGCTCACGGCTGAGCTGCCTCTCCTCCTGACCTCTGCATGCCCTCCAGCTCTCAGGCACACAGCTTTCCCAGGCTCTTCCCCCCCCTGGATGCTTTCCATGGAAAATAAACCTGCATTTTGTCTTATGCAAGGAGGGGACAATTTTATCAGACCGTTAGTGAGCATGTCCTTGGCTCCCCCACGTCTTTTTGCAACAGCCAGTGTAACAGTGTTGTGTGTATCCTTAGTATTTATATCAAAAATACAGAAATAATAATTTAATCCAGCTTTGTTGAGCTTTTTGGTTTAATCTTTCTTTGTGTTGAACCGTGTTTCTCCTTATTATTTGATACTTATGAAAACTTCATGCTCTGGTGTCAGGGACCACAGTTTAATCTTTTGATATTCTGCTCCTGATAGTTGTCATTAAAGGGAATTAAATCCCTTAGTTTTCACCTATGATGAAAAAAGGAATGTTATTCCCAGCTTTTAGTTATCAGCCTGAAGAAAAGAGCGAAAGTGCCCCACAGAATCCCTGGTGAAATGGAGAAACAAGGTGAGTTTGAAACGGTGAATGTGATGGACAGAAGGCAGGAGAACTGGGATAGGATCTGAGCTTCCCAGTCTTGAGGATAAAGAGCAAAGCAGGCAGCTCGTTGGCTGTCGAGTCAGAGCAGGGTAGGCTTCAGTGTCTTTTCATTTAAAAAGGAAAAACAGGCAGATGTACACCTTTTGTGTGTTTCTTTGAATATTGGGAATAGTGACAGGATGTAGTGGCAGGGGCTGAGAAGGAGTGGGCATTTTTATAATTCCACCCAGCTCCTTAGGATGGAATTGTGCAGCTACTCAGCTGCTTGCTCTTGTGTATTTGTTGAAGGAGGTTGTGTGTACTGTTTCTGGAGCTTGCAAATATGCCTGAATTGGTGATCCAGAAAGAAACTGAAGTATAACCCTCAGCACCTGGGTTCATTTCACACTCCCAGCCGCTCCTTTGGCTGATGGGAAGATCCATTGTGATTTAGAGTGGGGATGACAGGAGACGGACGGTAGGAATTTGAGCTTGGTACCTTGCTTTAAAGCACCATTTGCATTCCAGCTTCTCTTGCACCCTGTGCTCACTCGTTCTGAGAATGTGATCGTGGAATTAGTTATCCCAGCACCTCTGGAGACACCTTGGAGGTGATGTAACACCTGCTTTTCCATCAGTTGTCTTTCTTTATGCAATCCATGCCTAATCTAGTTTGCTTTCTCCTCTGTGTAAAACAGCAGTAAAAGTGCAATACTTGTTAAAAGATCTGTTCCAGTTTTTCTTCGGTGTGATCTGAGGAACTTTGTAGTGGCAGAGGCCACCCTTGGTTCCAGGGGCTGTACTGGGCAGAGCCAGGCATGCCCAGGAACAGGCTGGATGTGTTGGATCACATGTGTCAGAATATTGCATTTATAAAGGGTTGGGCCTTGCCCTTCCTGGCAGAAGGTTCCATGCCTGACTAACTCTGGAAGCATCCAGAGGTGACACAGCATTGCTGCTCCTTGGGTTACAGACTTACTCCAGGTTCACTCCAAGGCTCCTTGAAGGTCTAAATTCTCCAGTTAATCCATCTTGGGGAAGGACTTCTAACCTGATACTTCCCACAAAGTTAAAGACCAGAAAGCCTTTGTTCATAAGCACTGATGATGAGAGTTTAAGTCAGCTTCATGTTTCTTGCTTCAGACCGTTCAAGCTCAGGGCAGTTTTAGCTGGGGGATCCTGTGGCTTTTCTGGAATAAGAGATGATGTTTTCCTGGACACAGAGCTGATAACGCGGGCAGTGCTGGTGGTGGTTGCTTTCTCCTGGCAGATGGATTTAGTGCAGTGTGCAGCCCTGGTGGGATTTAACCACTCTTGGAAGGGGCAGTTTTGTGGCTGCAACTCTCTGCCAGCTCCGGATCACTGTGTGCATGTCCCTGTTCCAAGTGTGACACTAATAAACACCAGTGGGCTGTGGTTTCTCTCTTTCATTGTGTGTTAAACAGATTTTCCTACTCACAGCACTATTGAATAGTCAAGGATTTCTCAAAATTTCCCCCCCAGGGTTTATAAATTAGTGCTCCAAACCTTGTTCAGGACTGGAATGCAGCAGATGAGATTTCAGCCCTTAAGGAGTATTTTAACTGTGCAAACAGGCTTGGTTCTCTGGCCGCTTGTTTTCATTTGTGTATTACTGAAGACTTTGTCCTTTTAAAAATGAAACATAACAAGATATCACACAAACCTTTTTCAGAAATAATAAATACAATATTTCCAAGCCTTTTCAGTCTGCTGTTCTCTGTGCATATTCTCTTACTGATAGTTTAGTGGAATAGCTTTGCTTGCTGTATGAGATAAAGGTTATTTGTAAATGTGCATTGCATCTCTTTGCAGTGTCAATGTACTGGTTTCTGTTTTGGGAGTGTAAATGTGCTGGGCCAGTGTATACCATGCTTTTTAAAATATTATTTACATAAAATATCCAACTATTCTAAGTGCATATGCCTACAGTGGCTCTGTGAAATCTGTTCATGTTCTAATAAAGATGTGTTAGGAGAAAGCTTCTCACAACCCGAAGTCCATGCAATTGAGAGTCAAAAGGTAAAAAAAAAGAGCACTTAACGACTTGGTAATTTATTTTTTTTTTCATGGTTTCTGATCAAATCTCATAATTTGGAGTGATGAGAAGAGCAACCAGGACAAGATTTTCATGTTTTCTATGATTTTCTACTTTAGTAGAAATTTGAATAGCACCAAGTACCCAGCAAACCCCTTGCTACAGGTGTAATAAGTGGGTTTTGACTTAATAGATTTGATACCAGGTGTTGGATATTTGGGCACTCTCCTGTGAGAATAAAGGCAGCGACTCCTCTTAACATACTTTTGCATAAGCAAAATCTAATGCGAAATCAGCTCTTGGTGGTGTCAGCCCAGGGAACAGACAGAGTGTAGGAGCAGTTCTGAGCCTTTTCTGCAGTTAAATTGGTCTCATTTGGAACACTGAGAGTGGAGCAGGCTGGCTGGAGGACTTGCCTAGCCAGAAACAAGGCATGGCTTGTGAAAAACAACAAGAAGAGGAAACTACGCTGATGTCTTCATCTTGCAGCGTCTCATCTGATGCTCAGTGATGACAGTGTCCTTTAAGGGGACTTTTCCAGCTCCATGTGGTACCAAGGAAACTGCTTTTGGGCACACATGAAAACACAGATTTTCATGAACTTGGATTCCCTGTTCCCTATTAATGGGGAAAACAAGGCCAACACACACCAGATACCAGTTTCAGAGGATGGTCATTCTTAAATCATGTTATTTGTGGTTGCAAAGAACCATTAAGTTAGTGCCCAGAAGGTTAACCAAAACCGTGTTGACTTTTTTCCTGTACATACTAATTTGTTTAGTAATGCCATGGTTGCTCATAGCTTTTTGCAGGAGCGATATATTAAGATTAACAAGCCTCTGATCACTTCCATATCTGATCCTCAGATCCCTCTGGGAAGCTGTGAAAGTGTCAGAGCTCTGCTGCTCGTGTGTGGGGCCTGCTCTGGCAAAGCCCAGAGTTGTTCTTTATGGGATATGTTAGGATGTGGTTGCTGGGATGATGGAGGAGCTGAGCTTCCATCTGCAGCCCTGGAGCCAGCATGAGTTTGGGAAACAGAGCAAAGCTGCTGAGGCTGCCAGCCGGGGGTTCATTATTGGAAAGAAAAGACAAACACCCCCTCCTTCCCCCTGCTGGACTCTGGAGATGGAAGCAAGTTTCATACAGAGATAATTATGCTACTGGAAAAACTGCTGTGACAGCTCCCAGCACCACAAGTGGAGTTCTTGTGGGGAAAAAGCCATGTTAGATGTACCAGTTCCTTCTGTATCCTCCCAGTTAATGTGGTGTACAGGCATAGTGTTGTCCTGGAGCACTTGGAACTTCCTCACCTCCTCGCCTTAGCTTTTCTTACCAGCTTCACCCTAAAGAAGTTTGCTGTGTCTAATGAAGTTTGTTGTTTTAAAATTACACACTTCATGGTCATATTTAAGAATGCAGATGGACACCTGAATTATATTTTCCCCTGCTTATAAAAATATCCATGATTGATTGCTTCTGAGTGCAAAATGGAAAGTTTTTTCCTTAAAACAGAACCAAAATGAAGAAGGAGAACTCTCACAGTATCTCTGTGCTTATATGTGTATATATATATATGTATATATATAAGCAGCACAAAATGAACCAAGCTAAGTATTGATTCTGAAGCTGTGTTCTGTTCCTGGGCTTTGATAATGCAGTGTTTTTAGCCTTGCTGACGTGATAACAGTTTTGTCCCATACTTCATGGAAACCTGTCTGAATTTCTGTGTTAGATCTCCCTGGACATGGTCCCAGATTACTGCCCTTTCTGTGCAAAGTCCATGCCTCATTTTTAAATTAATTTCTCCCAATTTCCCAGCGGTGTCTCTGCAGTTGACAAAAAAAGCTTTTCCCTAGTTCTGGAGTGGTAGAACTTTGGTGGGGATGTTGCTTTTTCCATTGTGTGCAGAACTGATGACTTGCAGAAATAATACATCTTTTCTCCACTCTCCAGTGTTAACAAACACTGGAGACATACGAATCACATAAAAACCTTTTCTCCAGCAAGCTGCCCTGGGTTTGAGCACATTCTCCCTTTTCAGTGCTTGACCACACATGGAACTTCTCAGGAGCGGCTGCTCACAAATAATTCCAGATGCCGATGCAGCCTGAATACAGTGTTCTGTTTTGTATGAAGCCTGTTTGTGCTGACCTTTTCCAATCCATTTTCTTGCTTTTTAGGCTGAGGATCACCTTTTTGCTCCTTTAAGAGACATATCCAAGACACTTTTAAATCTCAAAACTCAGACAAAAGGCAAAACTCCTTTTTTCTGTTCTGTTCTCTTCATTCCGTATGGGCTGGTAGAGAGAAGGTCCTTGGCTGCTGCTGTCATTGTCCCTTTAGCAAGAATTGTGGCATTTGCAAGGCCTGCACAGCTGTTGGGTGTGCAGACAACATAAATCTTGGTCTTGGCTTTGCCTGCTTATGAATTTCAGGAGACAACTTTATTCCTCTGAGAATTTGTTACTCAGTTGGAATCATTGGCAAGAGAAGATTTGAGCCACTTGGCCACAGGACTGTGAATATAAAGAGCTCCCTTCCAGGGCTATTGAATTCAGCTCCCTGATTCTGATTTTCCTCATTTCTCATGTCTCGTTTGGCAGGGGAATGTCAGAGCAAGAATAGTTACAAACGCTGTGAATTAGTTTCAGATAAGGCAGCGTGCATTCAGCGAGCAGTGGAATTTGTGCTTGACTGTCCTGCCATGGGAACAGCCAGGAAAGCCCCACAAAGGCAGGCCTGGGAATGCTCAGGCCCTGCTGGACCCTGTGTGAGGAGCAGCAGGAGCAGGGATGCCAGCTGCAATCAGCTGCTGCTGGCTCCTGCTCCTGGTGCTGAGCCCTGCCAGCAGAGCCCCGAGCACTCAGCACTGGCTGCAGGCACAAAGGGCTCGAGGAAAGGGCTTTAAACCTGCTGCTGTGAAGGTGACTTTTCTGTGGGTTCAGAAAGCCAGGTTAATTTGCAGCCAGAGGACCCAGAAGGGAGTGTATTTGTGCAGAATGAATGGTTCCATGGGTTATCAATGGCTCTGCTCCCTGTGCTCTAGCACCAGTGTGCTTCAGAACAACTCCTACTTCCTGGAGAGCAACCCTTTGAGAGAGTGTGGTACCACTTAGGGATTTAACCACGCTCTTTCCCTCTGGATTCTGTGGAGACAGGTTTAATGACACATGAGGAATGCTCTATAATTGCAGATTTCAGTGGCTTTAGAACAATGTTGAAAGTACAGCCTGCTGGTTCATGGGGTGGGAACCTCCTCCTGGGCCTTTGCAGCACTTTCTGCTCCTTTCAGCAGTAGGAAGGGTGTAAAATGATGTACTTGGATGCTACCACCACCTAGCTGTGATGGCAAATTGCTGGAAATCATTACTGAAAGGGGAAAAGTTTAAGCTGACTTGGTAAACTGTTTTTCAGGGTTTTATTTGACTCTCTTCATCCCTTATAAACTTACCTCATCACACCCTGTGAACTCTGCTTTTCACACTTTTTAAACCATTGTGGCAGAAATTAACAGCAGAAAATTCCAGTGTATTTTCAGTTGTGAGTTTTCTTTGTGTTCAGTCCTTAGATCTTGTACAGTAGGGTTAATTCTCCTAGCAAATAACACAACCAAGCATCAGAAGGGAAAAAGTATCTGGAGTGATATGAGGTAATAGTGTATTTTCTATTCTTCCTTCACAAGTGCTGCATTGGCAGATCTGACTGGTTTTTGGAGAAGCTGTTAGATCAAGGAATGAGATATAGCTGGGTGAAACAAGGGCCTATCTCAAAGCTGCCATGCAGTGCTGTTAGGAGCATGCAGTACCTTTGGGACGGACTAAAAATTACTAAAATTATGTGTATAGGCAAGAGTAGAGTGAAAAAGATAAAATGCAGTTGCATATATTGCATTTCCTTCCTTTCCTGTTCACTTTACCCTTTCCTGCTTCCCTTCTCAAATGGAACACAAGTCCCTGAGTAGAAGCAGTATAGATTTCTCCTTCCTGTACTTACTTGGTTTTTCTAGTGCAGTGAACTGACCTTTTTAAGTTTGCACTTGTGCCTGCAATTTGTTTGATTAAAACACATCCCTGACATCTGCCAGGGAGGGTTTTGGCTTTTCCTTTGTCCATTGATGTTGAATTTCCTCTGCCCAGGGTCCGTTGCCACCTCAGGGGGAGAGGAGAGGAGGGTCCCTGTGGCCCAGCACTGACTCCCGGCTCTGAGCCTGAGCAGAGGGAGCAAAACACTTCATTTCTGCACCCAAGGACTCATTTTAAAGAAATGCTCAGTGAATTTTCATCTGTAGAAGGATGAACCCTCAACATTTAAAAAACAGCAATCAAGTTACTGAAGATCACAAGTCTGACTTTAAAAATGCCTTTCAAGGTGTGCTTTGATTATAATTTTATTTGCCCTCCAATTTGAACTTTTCAGTGCAAGATGGGTCATGCTGTTCACCTTTCCTCCACAAGATAATTCAATAATTATACTGAAAACTGAGAATATTTCATCACTGTTTGACTCCATGACTGGAGCTTTGAAAATATGAAATGCTGAGAGACTTCAAATGAAATGGTGAGAAATTCTAATACTGTTTTAATGTACTTATAATTCAAGGTCATGGCCAGTCCAAAGAACATATGTACAGGTCTTGTAAGTCCTGGGGGTTGGTAAAAATATTTCCTCATTTCTTCTCAGCTCCTTGAAAACCAGCAGAAGGACATTATTTCTGCATGCTTATTGTTAAATGTGCACACACTTCTTGTTCTCTTCGGAGGGGATTTTAAGTACAGCTTCACCCAGAATTGTGAGGTTCTGTGGCAGCATCTCCTGTACTGTATAGGGCTTTATAAATATTTGCAGAGGACGAGCAGGTAACCTCATCTTCCCTTCTGCCTGGGTCAAGAAGGAGTTCCAGGTGCTGGAAGAAGCACTGGGATGATGTTCCCTGCCTTGTGGAGTTATTCTGTGCTTCCCGCAGGGAGCTTACAGTAACCTGGATCTGTGGTTTTTTATTATTTTTGTGCATCCTCTTGAAATAATTGGAATACCACCTTGGCTTTGGAGTGTGTAACATGTTTCATGAACTCCACAGTGACACTGGGAGGATAGGTGCTGCTCTGCCTGATGCAGACTTTTAAAATGAGATTTTGGATCTGATTACAGCTAATAAGGAGTAGACATTGGATATGGCATTGGAAACAGACACCACTGAGATGTAAAACCCTTGCTGCTGCACACACGGATGTTTAATTAGTACCTGGTCCCTTTATGAATCATGATGTGCCTCTGCTTAGGAAACATTTTTGACAAATCCCCAGTGGCTCATAAAAGAGCAGAAGGTAAGGTTTTTGGCCCATTCTCTCTTGTGCAGACACAGAATTTCCTTGGTGCCTGCTAAGGACAAAGCAAAGTCTGGGTGCAAAGAAACAGGAAGGCTCATAGGAAATAACCTCAGACTGCTGCTTCCTGGTAAAAAAGAGTTGTGCATTTATGGATGAAATGGATACTGTGGTGTTGGATGGAGTTTGAAGATGTCACCTGCTGAGCTCTCTGTGCTCCAGCCCCTTTGGCTGTCAAGTCATGTGTGGGGAGCTCTGCCCAGAGTGTTGAGATTCCTGCAGTAGCTGGGGCTTTGGGGTTGTTTTATCATCATCCATTAGGTTCTGGAAGTGCTGATCAGCAGGGAGCTCAGTCACCTGTGCAGCACAGGGAACAAACAGGAAATACTGGTTTGGGAAGAAGCTTTCCTGTGTTTAGCGCTGTTAGAGAGGGGAAAATTAAAGCAGAAACTGCAGGTCCTTCTGGATACTTATCGTTTGTCCACTCTTGATTTTACCTTTGCACGTGTATTTCTTAAAAATTGGGATACAGCTCTCTTCGGAGAAATAAGGAATTCAAAGGAAGTTCAGAGTATTATATAATTCAGAATATGTGTGTACTCTGATGGGATGAAATATTCTTGCTTTTTCTGGTGCCATGAAGTATTTATAAGGCTACTGATGCCTTGTCTCTCCTTTACCAAACATTCCCCCTTTCCCAGCTATCCTAAAACACTCCCTAAGTCAGTAAATCAGAGAACAGCACCCACTGATGTTTGACACTTTCTGTGCCAACAGAACAGGAAGGGAAAAGAAGCACACCAAGGGATACCTTTTGCCACTGTCATGAACCTTAGAACTTCATAAAAATGATGCTTTTGCTACTTGAGTGTGCTAACAGAAATGAATTGACCCTGACTGGCTCTATGTGGAGTAATGAGAGTGTGGCAGCATGTCAGGGGAAGACAGACATCAGGTCTTAGAAAGGGGCTGGTTCCCTGTTTTCTGTCACCATTCCCAGCTGTGTTGCTTTGTGTGCGAATGGTTGGTGCTGGCTGTTTGTGGGAGCTGGGAAAGTGGGAAGTGTTGGCATGGTGTGAGTGTGGTCTTAGCAGGAAGCTTCATGTGCAAACACATTTTGTGTGTAAGGAAATCTTCTCTTCTAGCTGTGCACTGGATCTGTTTGCAGGGGAATATAAAATAATATTGTTTGTAGAGAACATATTTAATTACTGCTGCTTTATTTACAATAAAACAAGTGTGTTGAAAGCTTTAATTACATAATGGGAATACATAAACATATCAATCTCCATTCAAGAGCCAAAAGGTTTGTCTTTTTCACTAACCATGCTCTCTGCTGTGGGACTTCCACGACATAATGGGAGGCATCAGTTCTGAGTTGTGTTGCCTGTTCAGTTAGTGCATGAAAAATAAAGCAGAGCAAGCTTGAAGAGGTCACTTACATAGCTTAGAGATCACCTAGGTTTTGCTTGAAGGGCTTTCATAGTTAAATTGAAGATTCTGGAGTGCCAGAAGAAGGGGTAATAGCTTCCCACTGCTGAGGGCAGGGTTGAACAGGACTTTGTAGAGAAATTGTTCCCTGTGAGGGTTCTGAGGCCCTGGGACAGGGTACTCAGAGAAGCTGTGGCTGCCCCATTCCTGGAAGTGTCCAAGGCCAGGGCTTGGAGCAGTCTGGGATAGTGGAAGGTGTCCCTATCTGTGCCAGGGGTTGGCACTGGGTGGTCTTTAAGCTCCCTCCCAACGCAACCTGTTTTGTGTCTCCATGGTTTATGAAATGTTTTTCCAAATAAAGAAAAAATATTTTTAAAAACTCACCCCAATTTCTGCTTAAAGTTTGCAGAGAACAATTCAGTTTGAATCTGGGAATGAAAAACCTCAGAGGAGGGAAGGAGCTGTGGCTTGGGCTGTCAAATGGAATAGTCTCACTCTGTGAACTGCCTGGGAGCAGAGAGGGAGACGCCGATCACCGAGTCACATCCCTGTGGGAAGCCACCAGCCCCATTCTGGGGAGAGCAGGGTGAGGAGCCTGGCATGGGAATGAACTTCCCATGAACTGAGAGGGACTCAGCTCCTGGCTCAGTCAGATTTCTAACAGCCTTAGGAAAATCCCAGTCCTCTTTGGCTAGCAGATTGAGGGGTGCTTACAGGCTCATTTTTGTTGCGCTGGGCTTTTCTCTGCTCTGATGATAAGAGACACTCTCTTTTCTGACCATTCCAACAGTGTGTGCATGATGTTGGAGCAAGGAGCAGGTGCTTTTCTGGGATGGTTCATTACTTGTTCTGTGGCTCTGTAAGCCACATCCTCACCAGGAGACTTTGGAAGTGCTGCTGTCAGGCTGCTCTATTGACTGAGGCTGCATTGTATCTTTCAATTTTACTCCTTTGTCCACTGTATTTTTATTTTTACCTATTTTCTCACAGCTTTCTTTTTTTGCAGAGAAAATTAATTATTAATTAATTATATGTTATATAATAATATAATTATTATTAATTATGCACTAAAAAGCCTCTGTAAGTGTCAGTTCTAAAATGATCCTGGTTACTGAGAGAGGGGGGGAAGAGGCTGGGAGAGCACTGTTTAGTGCCTTTTTCCTGGGCACTGAGATTAATATGTGCTGCTTTCAGCAAGATCTCATTGCCTTGCGAAGGGCAGTAGCCCAGTCACTTCATTATTCTGCTGCTCTGCACAAGTGCCAGTGGAATAGAGATGCTTTCATTTTCCAGATGACCCTTTGGGTGCTTGAGACAAATGTTTTCAAAAGCTGCTCCACACTTTCTTTTTTTGGTTGTTTTTTTTTTTTTCTTGTCAAAGTGACAAAGCTGTAAATCCCTTCATCACTTTCTCTAGCACATGACACCTGCAACCTTTCTGAATGCCTTCAAAATAATGGACAGTGTGCTTTCACTGGTTGGTACTTAACCAAATCATTAAGGCTTTATTTGTCTATGTATTTGTTTTCCCAAGAGGGTATTTTATTACTGACAGCATGAGTCAGGACAATTGAAGGTTGCAGTGAAATATTCCAGCCTCTACTGTGATGCAACTGGAATGAAGTGTTACCTTAGTCATACTGAAAATAAAAAATTCATGTACCGTGTACTTCCTTAGCCCTTCCCAGCATCCCCTTCCCCCAAAGCACAGCATTTTGAGAGCTCCTGGGAGGTGGAATGTTGTTCCTCAGCATTTGTGTGCAAACAGGTTGTCAGCATGGGTTAAAAAAGTGTCCATGGCCATGTTTTATGGAAACAAGGCTTTTATGGAGGACAGACAGCAACCGACACTCGTGGGTTTTATTCCAGGCTTCACTGACTAAGGCAATGCTGAGGCTTCTTGTGCATTATTTACACCATTTTAAAAAAAGGAGTAACAAAAAAAGCTGTTTTACAGGAACATTTTGACTTAATTGTGAAGAGCTGCATGGGTCAAGTAGAAAAATTACTTCAGGGAAATATTTTATTTTATTCCTGTTGGTCTTTTGAAAGCGGGTTGAAAGAGGTGGGTTGTATTTTCATCAGGATTGTCCTTGTTCATCCCAAGCACTCGAGTCCTCTGAGCTGTGCCCGAGGTGCTGGGGGGCTGGATGTTGACACAGATGTCAGGAGGATGTTGCAGATGTTGTGATTGTCCTCAGGATGGCTTCCTCTTTTCAGCTGTAACTGGTTGAGATACACCAGGCCAGGGTCGCCCTTGATCCCTCACTGCCAGCTCTTCTAACACACCTAATTCATTGTGCCAGTCCTGAAGCCCCAGCGTTCCTTGTCTTGCAGGGGTTAATTTTCTCAGTAGTTTTCACAGCTTCTGTTGGCTATCAGGGGTGGTGTGATGGTAAAGGAGAACACTTAAAGTGTCATTCCTAGTACTGTTACCTTTCAGCTGCCCTTTTCTCCCCTCCCCTCTGATTTTACAGTTCCAGCCAACAGTTTGTCATTCTGCTGCACAGAGGAGTTGTTGGCATCCTCTCCTCTTTTATTACGCTGGTGCAGAAGCAGAATGGTGGCAGAGATGCAAAATTGACACCAGTGGAACCAGGCCAGTTGAGATGCAAAAGGCAGAGATAAGACACGGCACTTTTCAAGGGATTGAGTTTGCCAGGGAGAAATGATGGAAAGGAATTGCAGTTACCTGATACCTCTCCTTTCTTCTCCTGCCTTGCAGAGCACATGAGCATCTGCTCAAATGTCACGGAATATCACCTGGCTCGGGCCAGGCAGACACCCAGTGCCTTGGGGTTTCTCTGGACTCCAGACTGAAGGGACAGCAATTTGGTAATTTGGGAGGGAGGAGGATTAAATGTTCTTGAAAAGCTACTTGCATAAAGGTTTGCAAAGGAGAGTATAAGTGAGAAGATGTTCAAATTGAGCAGTGAAATCTGCACAGCTTGTCTCGCTCATCCATGTGGTTGGAGCATGTTATCTCTGTTTAAACAGATTACATTTGATCTTATCATTCCAGGAAGAGCTGCTCAACAGTCATGGCAGAGCTCTCCTGGAAAGCTCTGCTGGACAAACAGGAGGTGGACAGGCGGACAACCAAGGAGGTGCAGGGATGCTCTGTCACCTTCCCATCCTGACTGCATTCCTGGGCCTGGCAGGGCTGCAGGCTGACTCTCCTGTGTTGCCACACTCCTGCTCCCTTCCCTGACTTCCTCAGGCTGGCATTCTGTCTGCTCTATCCTTTCCTGACTTCTGGCTGGGCTGTAGTTTCCTCTCACATTGGTCACCAAGAAAAGTACCTCTGCAGCAAGCCTGGCAGGTGCTGGAAGGCAGGAGTTAAAGCCAGGCTTTGTGCTTCTCTGCCTGCTCAGGTGTGCTGGGAGGGATCCAAACTGGGAAACAGCAGACAGTTCTGAGCACACAGGCAGAATTGCAGCCTGGGAACTCTGCTTCTGTCTCTTTATTACTCTATTTACTTTTTTATGGTACCTGTCCTTATTGAAAAGACTTTCCTGTCTTCAGCTGCTGTATTTATTTATTTATTTATTTATTTATTTATTTATTTTCTTCCTGCTGAGTCACTGCACAGCTCACCAGTCCTTTATAGGCATTGCTTTCTAATGAGTCCTGACTCGGTTGTCCCTTTGTGTTTTCTTCCTGCACTCAGTGTACCAGCACTCCAACCAAGCTGCTCCCATGGTATTCCTCTGTGATCAGGGGGAGTGAGGCATATTCTAGTGGCAGGATTTGTCTCATGCTCAGGGACTTGTAATTCCTGTGATGTTCTCATTTTGAAATTGTTCATTTTCCTTGCACAGAGGCAGCTGGTGGATGCAGACACCTTCTCCTGGAGTTGAGGGGACAGGAAACCTTGTTTGCTTTTGCTTTTCCATGCACTGCACTACTGGCATCTGCTTAGGCAATTCAACACCTTTCTTATTTTTCATCCCCTATAATGTATTAGAGAGGGCCTTTGTTCTTTGAGTAGCTTTTCAGTCTTGACTAGGAATATACAGTTCACTGTTTCCCTCTTTCTTTATCCCTCCTTCCTTCTACCTTTTAAATTGAGTTGGTATTTCAGAGACCTTCTTGTCTGGCCTGATATAAAATTAGAGGTTTCATAAGCCCACAGAATTTTGAAGCAGCACAATTAAAATGTTTTGTTTAAGAAGGTTGCAATTTCTTCCAGTTTTAAAACCTCCTTGTTCTCAGTCAAAGATTGTTTCTGTAATTCTTACATTTTGTTGTTTGTAGTTTGTTTTTAAAATTAAACCACAAATATGGTCTCTCATTTTTCCCCGAAGTGTTTGTGTTTCACATGCTTCCCCCTGCCCCAGTTAATTAGAAATAACAACAACCAACAAAACTATTCCTTTTACCTGGTCTCTGGCATTCCTGAGGGATTAGGGTGGTGTTGCATGATGAGGCACTGAAGCCCTATCCATGTTTCAGGGACTCAACTCAGCTCCAGCGTTTGCAAAGCAAAGATGAATGTCCAGATTCTCAGTTAGTAGGAAGAGACACAGGTTGACAGCAGGGCAGGATCCTGAATCTGGTTTAGCAACTGGATCTAGTGAGTGGCATCCTGTCTGTGGCAGTGGGTTGGAGTTACATGATCCTTAAGGTTCCCCCCAACCCAGACCTTTTGGGATTCTTTGATGTGCAAAAGCCCCTCTGGCGTTCACAGGGCAGGAGGTCTCTAGGGTGATGATCATCACCTCTCTGTGCAGCCACAGCTGGTGCAGGTGACCCAAGATGTCCCCACCCCAGAGCTCTGACCTGTCCCAACAGGAGCTCCTGGGGCCTGGCAGCTCTCCTGGCCCAGCACAATGCCAGCCCTGTGTGGAATGGGTTTATTTTTTTGCTCCAGGGAAGTGTCTGTAGAGATGGGCAAGCCCCTCTGCTGGGCATCAGGTAGAGGTGGGAGCACCCTGGCAGGGCTGTGTCCCTGCTGCCTGGTGGAGGTGCTGGCTCTGAGCTCTTTGGTGATGCTGCTCTCTGCAGCCCAGAGGTTCCCTGCTCAGTGATCCTGGTCAGTCTTTCTGTGTGTAGCTTGTTGCTCTCTCTTCTCTTTTTCTCTTCTTTGGAAGGAGTTCATAAAGTAATGAGTGAGGAGGAGGTGTTGCATAAACTCTCCATGCTCAGAGGCACAGGTTGGGAAAGGGCAGAGCTCCACTCCTGAGCCTTCTCTGAGAGAGGCTTTTTGTATTCCTCAGGAGAGTGCCCTGATTGCCTGTGGGGGGCTGGCTCTTGTCTCTGCTCCATCAGGATGCAACATTTCATGGCAAGGTGTGAGTGAGAGCAGGGTGTGATCCCCTGCACTGGAGGGTATTGTTCTCCCTGAGCCTCGATTCTTGCTACTCCAGGCCTTGATAAGGTGTTTGATATTTCATTATGTGATGGACTGGGAAACAAGTTATTTCCTACCTTACAGCCAGTCTTCCTCTTTTGAAACACTGGACAACTTACAGGAGCTGACAGTTACTGTGGTTTTTGGAAAATGGATGGAGATAACTCTCTTTACTCACCTCTTGGCTGCTTTGATGTACAGTCATCATTTGATGTACAACATCATTGATGTTTTATGGTCTCCTGGCATATCCAAGTACAGCTTTTAGCATAACTGTTATTATCGGAAGTCCAGCACAGGTTACACCTGGTGTTTCAGTGGTGTGCTCCTCTGAGCAGCTTTAGAGTTAAGGTTTGGGTTGATGATGTACCATCTCTCACTCTCCCCTCCAAAAGGAAAAATACATCTAAATTAGACTGAGGGCTTGGCTAATTGTTTTCTGTGTTCATCTGTGAGGCAGCAGGAAACCAAGCTGCAGGGTTTCCATTGAGAGCAGCCATGTGTGCCAGCTTGGCTGCCTTTGTCCCACACTGCCTGTGGGTGTTGAGGGGAAAAGGGACAGTAGTGGCTGCAGCTGGACCCTTGAGAGCCAGCCAGGCAAGGGAGAGTGAGGAGCTCTTTGCTGGTTATTTGGGGCTTTATTATTCACTGAAAATGCTAATTAACAATTGTAATTTATTCCAAAAGCCAAAGTAAGTGTGTTTCTGGTTGTGAAAGATTTCATCAATGCTGAATGTGTTGTCCCTGAAGGGAAATGTGCTCTGAGATGCTGCAAGAAGGTTTGACTGCTGTGCCCCTGCAGGTCTGCAGCTCTCAGGCACTGCTTCTCCTTGTCCCTCTTGTGTCTTCTGCAGTCCTCTGACTTCCATCTTCCCACTCCCTGCATTAGAAATTCCTGTGTGGAGGGGTGGCAGGGCAAGTTTGTCCCAGTGCTGTGTGAGCCCAGGGAATTGAGTCCTTTGGATTCAGGGCACTGCTGTTGAGAATTAATTACAGTGTAGCTTTGCACATTCCCTGCCTATGTGACCCCCACTTGCTTAAATCTGTCCCTGATGATGACTTGTTGCAGTTGGAGGCCTCCATTTAATTCCATTTAGCCAGTCAGGAGCTATCCAATAGGGATAATAATAGTGAAATATTTAAGTAGTGGTTTCTAGATGGGGAAAGGACTGAGCAGCCTCCTATTTGCTTTTGATACCACTGAAGTGCAATGATAATAGAAGGGTAGGAGGAGGACTGTTGTAAATATGATGCAAGGACCACCCATCATTTAAGAGTATTTATTTAACTCAGAGTAACAGGAGCTACTCTTTATTTGCATATGGTTATATTTTATTATTTGTTCAGCTATTCCGGTACAGGTGTCCCAGTGCTCATTTCCATTGATTTCCTTGTAAGAATTCACTAGCAAGTCTGCCAGGGGTAGGGTTTTTTCCCCTGATTTCAACCACAGAGTGTCCCATAACCACATGCATAGGCAGTTTGGATGTATTGGATAGACAGGAGGTGTGGGACAGATAAAAAGTGTAGCTCTGGGTGGATGTCTGGCTCCATATAAATGTTTTAGTTGGAGAAAGGTTTCCCTGCTCAGCAGCTGTGTGACTGGGTGAGTTCTGAATGTTGTTTCATGTTATGAACAGTTGTCATTTAGCAGCACGTGAAGCTGATTGTAACTGATGAGGTGATTGGTCTTGATCCTTCCATGTGCTGAAAACATGTTTTTTCCAGGATGTGCTTCTCTGAGGGAAGACTAAGTTTGCTATGGCAAACTTATATAATAAAATAATGATAAACTAATAAACTAAATATAATGTATTTGCATTTTGCATTGGCACTACAAACCCCAGATGAACCTAGCTGCGTGTTCTTGGATTAGATTTAGGTCATTCATTACGATTTGGGGTCTCCTTTGATGTGTGCCACATTTGGATCAGCTGGGACCAGATGGGGTTTGTTGTTTGTGTGATGGTGAGGTTTGAAGGATCCAGCAAGGGGTAGAACAGGCCTTGCTGGGCATTGAGAAGGGCTGGCTGGGAGAAGGCTTGGGCTTACCAAGACAGACAAAAAGAGATTGCAGAGGAAGTGCAGGAAACAGCTTCTGACTGAGAGCTTGGTGAGAAGTCCCTGTTGGTATCACTTGGGTGAGGACAGGCAGTGAGGGTGAACCCTGCTGTGGGGTGTAGATAATTCCCACCAAAGCTGCTGGGAGTGGGAAAGGCCCCAAGGCAGGACATCCCACTGCCCCACAAAGAACCTTTGCTGATGTGCCCAGGTTCAGACTCCTTAGCAGAGCAGGAAGGTGGGAGCAGCATCTTTTCCCATCTCCCTATTGTGTTCCAACTTTAGAGCTGCTTGTAGCAGTTTATTAATGGTAAATAAGAGGTTTGTGCCCTTTTCCCTAAAGGTATTTTTTTTTAGTACTTTTATACTTGTTCCTGAGTCAAACAAAAGAAATCCAAGCTAGGGCTCAGTGATTCTGATTGTTCAGTGATTTCCTAATTCTTTTCTCTCATACTGGGCAAAGTGATGAGAGAAACATATTACAGAGGAATTTTTTTATTGACTGTCACTGTATTCTGAAAGAAAATGCCAAGCACCTACTAAAATAACATCTTTTATGTGTTGCCAAATAAAAGAGCAGGTTTGTGAAGTAATAATACGTATGCAAAAGCATGAGGATTCTATGATTATTTTTATGAAGTTTTTTAATAACTAAGAACATGCTTATAAAAGCTGAATATTTCAAGAACTTATTCTTTTCATAAAGTCCTTGAAGAAATGCCAGTTATGCAAGACCTGAATACAGATTCTTACAGCCCAGTTGCACAAATCTAAGTTCCATGTTCCAGTCCCTTCCAGAATGTGGAATGAGCATCTCTCTGTACTCACTTAGGTACGAGGAGATGGATGTTACTGAGCTGAGACATAAAACACAACCAGGTGAGACAAGAGGCTGCCAAAACTATGGTGGATAGGTAGGAATAGGTGAGTCTATTGCTTTTTGCTGCTTTCAAATTTAGAGATTTACTGAAGGTAGTTTGGTGTTGATTTTACTGTGTGCCTACAGAACTGTTCTTGGAGGAAAGGAAACCATCAGAGGGTTTGTTTTATAGTACAGTGCTGGCTTCTGCTCTTCCATCCTCTCTCTTTTCCTCGATGGGTGGGAAATGTTCAGTTGTTTGGTACCTTGGAACCTGCCCAGTGGTGCCAAGGTCCTGCTGGGACAGCCCTGTGGTTGTGTGAGAGCATAGGCAGTGCCCTCAAGATCTGAAATCTTGAAAACCTGAAATCACAAAATCCTGGACTGGTTTGGGTGGGAAGAAACCTTAAAGCTCATCCAGTCCCATCCCTGGCGTGGGCAGGGGCACCTTCCACTCTGCCAGTTTGCTCCAAGCCCTGTCCAACCTCAACTTGGGCACTGCCCCATCCCTATGGGGCAGCCACAGCTGCTCTGGGATGTCTGTGCCAGTGTAAACCTCAAAGGAAAGAACTTCTTCCAAATATGTAATCTAAATTTATCCTTTGTCAGTTTAAAGCCACGTTCCCCCCTTGGTTTGGGGGCTTTGCTTATGCAGTGAGGGTTATGAGGAGTTGGGAGATGCTCAGAGTTTTGTAGACACCAAGAAGTCAATTGGGAATAAAAAGCTGATTCCCAAGGTGAGAAAGGCTGCCTGTGGTAGCTGAAGATGGCTTTTTTTGCTTAAATAGGAACTGCCTTGCCCAGACTTGCCCTTTTGTCCACAGGTTTTAAATTCCAGATAATATGGTCTTGTTTGTGCAACTTTACTTTGAGAGCTCAGAAACTGTGGTTCAAATGTTCTTGCAAATTAATAAACAAGATGTCTGTTTGGAAGTCTGAAACCACAGTAAAGCCTTTGAGCAAAGATAATTGTCTGACTGTATTGGAGCTTATATTTAAGCATGTCCAGAGAGCTGGAGCAGGGTAGGAAACCTTTATTAATTAATTAATCTCTGCAGTGCCATTGGAACTAGTCTGCCTCCCTCTGCAAAAGAACATACGCGGTGGAAGGGTTGTCATGTCCACTCTGGAATTTTAAAAATTAATCAAGTGATAGTGCTGATTGCAAAAAGATTTTTATTTAAAACTTCCTATATTTAATTTTTAAAAAGTTTTTTTAACTTCATGTATTCTTCATCTAAGAAGAGAAGTTAATGCAAAAAAAAGAAACAACACTTTTTTCTCCCTTCCTTAGCGAAAGAGATTTTCAGGCAGCTGAGAATCTCATTTAACAGGTGGAGATGCCCATCCAATGGGAAGTGATTATTTTCTTTAAACAAATAGTTTGAAGGAATAGAAACCCCTGAACTAAAAAGTTTGTGTGAGGTGGTTTGTGGTGACCAATTGCCTTCTGTTGCTGAACTACAGTAGTTGGTATTGGGGATCCTATGAGCCCTTCCACACCACCCTATTGCATTGGTGATCTCAGGCTCCCGGGTCACAGGTGTGCCATGATTTTGGAATCTCAATATTGAGAAAACCAGAACATTTGGTATTTAAGTATTTTAAAACTACCTTTGTGGCTGTAACTACTGTGGTTAATTTCTGAAAGCCATCACAACCAGTACAATGGCATTAATGTTTCATTGTAACAGTACTGATAGCATGAAGACCTCTATTCCCATACCTTAGAGATTCCCAGCCTCCTTTATTTGGACACATGGATAGATCTGCCAGGGATGCCTGCATTCCATGACAAGGGCACATGAAGTAAAGAGCTGCACAGCACAGTGAGCTTGTTTGAAGTTTTTAATTCTGCCGCCCACTGTTGCAGTTCTGAGACCCTCACATATCTACATCCGCTAGAGTGAAACCCACTGAGCTCAGCTCAGAACCAGGTAATAAGTAAATGCTTCATGAGTAGCCCTGGAGTATCCAGAGTGCAGAGAGATCTAGTTTGTTGCTTTGTGCTGATTGAATGACATTTCATCCCAGTGACTTTTATATATTCTCTTAATGTAATATATTGTTAGTCTCCTGATTTTTCTTGTGCAGTGCCTTCCCAAATAATTGAATTTTGGCTCTCTGATGACGAACTTCCATCAAAAGTAGCAATTACAGCTTTCAACATTGTCCAATCAATCACAGCAAACCCACAGCAACCCTTTAGTTCTGCCAAGTTCTCACTCTGTGGCCAAGGATTAAACACAATCCATTTAGCATTTGTTTATTTATGAGATGGGCTTGGAGCTGCCCTTGCCAGGCTTTTGCAGCTTCGTGTTGTGTGATCCTGGAGTCAGACTTCAGAAATCTTGTTTTATATAATACAGATGGACATAGTGTCATCAGGGAGGTGTTGACAAAGCTGATTTGAAACATGAGAAATTAAATCCTCATCAGGTCAGTGTTGTCAGCCTGCAATTCCCATCACTTCTTTCATTTTTCCTGGGGCTCATGAGCTATCTCTGTTTTCCATATTGTATGATAATTTTAGTCTTTTCCACTGTATTAGTTTTAATTTCATGGACACAGAGTTTACTTGGAAAATTGGGCTGAGAGGGCTATGTGCATTTTGGCATTTTCCCCATCTCCCTAATGTAATTTCCTAATTTTTGTGTGTGGTAAAGGCTGAGATCAGATATGAAGATATAGCAGGGTTTCTCACATGATTCCAACTTCTTTCCCAGGTGTTTATAAACTTTGGGTCAAATCTCAGTTCTTGTTTAATAATTTTTCTTCCTTTCCTGGTGGCAATGGACAGCTCAGGGGATGTGAAGAGTTGGCTTAATTCTGCTGTCATATATTGTAGGGTGACACCCATAGTGCTTTACATCTTAAGTGACTTATTTTAAACTCTCTGAAGCAGAGTTTTCAAGGCATTCCTCTGTTGATTTGCTGCTGGATTACATTTCCAAACTGTGATTGAGAGTAATGGGATTAAAACTCTACTTGTTACATTAGGAAGGACAGGGATGCTCCACCCAGACTAGGATGGGTTATTTTTGCCTTTTGTGCAAATTATTTGAACAAAACAAACATGAGATTTAATCAGATAGTGTTTGAAACTTCTTGGTTTCCAGTCTAGGTTGGTGTCAGCACAGACCTTAATTGAATTGTAGCCTTTGAGGTAAAATTTATATCTTGGAAAACATCACTTTCTGTGGAGCTCTAAATCCTCTTGAATTGTTGGTTCCGTAGGGCAGAGCTGTGCTTTTCCATCAGGGGAGCAATCTCCAGGCACAACAGTGTGATAGAAATAATAAATAAACTAGTAAATCAGTTCTCATCAGCTCTCACCACTCGGTTGGAGGTCAGGAAGAAAAGTCACTGGTGGGGGAAGCAGCCAGGAGAAGTTGCAGTGCCTGATGTCCTCAAGGAGGAGAACAACTCCAAATCATATTTGGCATTTAATCTAAAGAATCCATTGCCTGTCCAAGTGGGATGGGCCAGGCAGCCAGTTAACTCTGACAGGAGCCTGGCATGGCTCTCACACCTCAGGAAGGAATTTGTCACTATCCTTCGTCCAGCCATTAACTGGAGTGGCACCAAAGCCATGATAATTGTGTTACTCCTCTGCTGTGGCTTTGGGGGTGTGCCAAAGAACCTGAATAACAGGAACAGACACTCTTGTAGGAGTCCCACAATGTTTTAAGAGATATGTTCTTGTTTAACTTGAGGTGCTCTTTTCCACAAACCCCCCTTTTGTGATTCTTTCTCTCTTATGCACAGTTGGATCTGTGGATGTGGGACTCTTTAAAAGCCATAGGGGAGGTTCTTGTCTAGTGAAAGGTGTATTTAAAAATTACAATATTATAAACAAGCAATAATTGTAGAGTTTAGGGACATCAAGCTGAATATTCACCTATTTAATACAAAGTTTACATTTACTTGAGATAAAGTTTACTTAATACAAATCACCCTGCAGATCTCCTGTAGGTATTTCTTGGCTTGTGACACAACATAGTGTGAGCAATCAGGATTTAATGCTTGATAAGGCATCAGAGGGTTTTAATTTCTGATATTTTATAAATTATGGGAGCAGCTAATTGGATTTGAGAAAGTGGAAAAAGACATGTTTTCTCAATGGACTTGTGTCCTGTACAAATATACAAGTTCTAACTAAATTAATCAACCCAACCTACTAGAGAACTTCAAAAGGTGGGTGTGAAAGTGGGCTGGGCCTTTTGTGAGATGTCCTGTAAACATTTGTTCCAGTACATTTGGTTCTCAATTTACAGTGAAGAAGGGTTCATTCATCTGCAGAGAAATTGCTTAATGGCTTAAAATAGAACTTTTATTAATATAACAGTGTCACATTTCAGTGCTGCTGAGAGGTTGAGGAAGTGGCATTTTAAATAAAATTATATTTCTATTGTAATGGCCAGGATTACATTTTTTAGTGACTTCTCACTCATTTACATCTGCCCCAAATATATATACCCAAATGGAGCTGTTATAGAGCAGCTCCTTTAGTTGGTTTGACCTTTAGTGTTTACAAGATCCATGTGTCAGTGTTTTGTGTAAGTGCTTCTGGTATTTGAGGTGTTTTCCTCTCCTGTGGAAAAGAATCCTTGGCAGAAACAAGACAATCTGTCTTGTTACAGCTTGACATGTGTGGTGAATTAGACATATGTATGCTGTGCTATTTATTTATTATATAAATTAAAAGAATGTCAAATATACAGAATGCACATGCATATAAAAATATGTGAATGTGATTACACCTAGAGATAATAGTCCAAGCTTGTCTTGGGGTGAGGCCAGGGTTTTCCCTATGCCCAGCTGGTAGGAAAGCTCCTTCCCCAGTTGTTGTTCTGAGGTTTTATATGCCTGGAGGAAACGTTGTAAAAAGGAGAGTTTAGAAGCTGCTTTTCTTCCTACTCTCCCCCCCTTCTCCCCATACTCCTCTTCCTGTTTCATTGCTGCAAGTTCACAAAGTTGTTTTCCTTCATCCAGGCCACTGATGGACAGGAAAAAGCTGCCAGACTTAATCCATAAAGGACTACTATTACCTGCAGCATCTTCAGCCTTCCTTGCTCTCTGTCTCAGATGGCATGGAATTAAATAGTGGCTATTAAAAATTAATAAGGGTGCACAGATGGTTATCAAGCGCTGATAATTGTGTCAGAGAGAAAATATTCAGTATTGTTTCCCTTATTTCTGTGATGTTGTGACCAAATTTGAATTTCCCTCAGCAGCAGAATATTCTAAGTCTGGCAAAAGCTCAAAGAATTGACTGTTTTAAAGGCTCAATTTTGCATGTGGAGCTTTTCCAATTTGCAGTAAAAGTCCTGAACACCTTCACAGGAAGAAAAATGGGACTGCATTTTGGGATCTCAGTGGGAAGAGTTTGTGAAGAGTTTATCATGGAAGTTTTATAGACAAAGATTAAAGAAATAATGTGAATAAATAGATTGGAGTGTGATAAAAAACCTGTGTGCTGTGACATCCATGTTGATCCAGTGTGAGGGAATAGACCCTGAACATGTGCCTGATTCCCAGGATTATTTGAAACAGGACATACTATCCTCTGCATTCACTCTCACCACTTCAGCCAACACATTTCAGAGGAGACATCTGGCAGGAATTGCCAGAGGAGCCGTGTAGGGAATCCAGTTGTTCTCCTGAATGCTGATAAAGCTGTAAATGCAGTCCTGTTGTTTTCAAGTCTTTAGATTGAGGAAGAACTTTGATAAGCTGTAATGAGAAGCACTTTGATAAGCAGCTTTAACTCCTGGAGAAGGTGGGTCTTGATCACATCACCCTTCCTTCCATTCCATCACCTCAGGGAATTAAGACTGACGCTCTGTGGGATAATTTGTTTAGAATCTTTTTATTCAGCTGCAATATGGTCAAACCCCAACATTTAGAAATCCTCAGGAAAGCTGTATTGAGCATTTTTCAAAATCATGACATTGCTTTAAAAAGTTGAGGTTTCTTATTTATTTATTTATAATATCTTGTTTCTGAGTTGCACAACTTTGTTTCCTGTGCTTTAAATTGAGGGGGAAACCTCTCCTGTGGTGGAGCTGGGGCTGTCAGGCCAGGTCTCCTCCTCTTGATGTGCAAAGGACAATTGAAGCAGCAAATTTTTCGTCTTTCAAATTATTCTAAACATCTATTGCAAAGGTGAGGGTCTCCTTTCTGAGCTGACATTGCACGTCTGTATTCTAAATCATGGTGTTTTCATACAGACTTTTTTCATCTCTCTGCAGCTGTCCCCAGGTAGGTGCACTTTTTCCCTCCTGAGGACAGTGGATGATGTTTTAGGGTGGGAATGACGCACAGACCCAGTGAACAGCATTTCCCTGGGGCATTGTGACTTTCAGTTTTGAGGTTTATTTTTTCTGGGATAGGTTTTTTATTGGAGCAGAAATATGATAACAAAGCTGGGGATGAAATTATACGGGCTGTAATTCCTAACCTGGCCGTGCCATTAACTGCAGTGTTAATTACTTCATCCTTAACCCTCTTGGAGAGAACAAAGCTGAGTTAAATGATTTGGCCCTGTGTCAAGCAGTGTGTTGGGGTTTCAGGACTTCACATCTGAAGCAAAGGAGTTTTATTAAATGGCTTTCACCAGGCCATTTAATAAAAGTGTTTCAGTCAAGTGGTGCATAAATGAGTAGAGTTAAAAACCAGCCCTTTTTGCCCATGTCTTTGCACTGCTGATTATCAAAAAGCTTATCCTAAATACATAAGTGGTGATCTATTAAGGGAATAACAGCCTGCCTGAATATTATGTTTAATGAAACTGGAATGGGTGATACTAGACTTTGAACAAGCCTTTGGTCTTTTCAAGTCTACGCTGTAGTCTCTGCAAAGGCACATTTTTACAAACAGAACGTCAAAAAAAAAATACATACCTACAGAATGCTGACATGTGGAGGGGCTGAGGAGCCTTTATGAATTCTTTCTCAGTTTTCATTTTGAGCCTCTGATCTCTGTGCAGGCTTGGAATAGTCTTCACAGGGGATTTGGAAGACAGCTCCTTATCTGAAGAAAAGTTTCACTTGGTCACATCAGGCTGACTTGAGGTGCTCACTCTTCAGATAGAATCAGGAAAGGGTGAGCGCTGATGGATCAGGCCTTGGGATGTGGAGTGAGACTCTTAAGATTTGGAAACTGTTATCCCCATTTCAGGCAAAATCTCCTGAAAGGAGGAGGAATCAAATGGGTGTATTTCTCCTTACAGTGTGTGTTTCTCTTGCTGTTTGCCTGGGCAATAGGAGACGTTTTTCTGAAGTTGACTGAAAATCCCTCCTCTGCATTTTTCTGTGTTGCAAGACTTGCAAATTGTGCAGTGATTAAACAAAATTATCTACTGATTGGTTAGGAAGTGCAGATTTCCCTCCACCAGATTTACACTCTTGTCCTGCTTGTATAATGAGGAAGTGGGAGAAACTCAGGACTGTGTGGGATTTCTGGATGTGTAAAATCATTTTATGTTGTCACTTAACTGAGCACTGTAACAGACTGGGTGTGAGATTACCTAGGAATTGTTACTGAATATCCAGCTTCTGTCCTTCTTTCCAGAATGATGAAGTCCTCTGTCCACACAGAAGAAGATGACTTTGTTCCAGAGCTGCAGAGGAGCATCCACCCCAGAGAGAGGCCGGACTGGGAGGAGACACTCAGCGCCATGGTAAAACACCTGGGCTACATCTTCTCTTCCCATTATTTTCCATTCTATTCCATTTATACTCCCTGAGTTTCAGCTTTTTAAATGGATTGCACAGTACTTTGAACAAGGCTAAAATGCTTCCTTTCCTCTGGCAGTTTGTCAAGGAGAGGGAAGGAGCTTTCACAACTCTTCTGCCCCAAAGCAGGTCTCGTAACCAATTAAAAGGTCCATTATGTCATGACGATTTTCAGTCTGCATTAACCTCTTTTTCAGCAAGACTTCAGAGCATGAAGGGAACTTCTTGTAAAAACATGCTCTTTGAAGCATACAGCATTGTGAAAGAATGAGATTTTAGCAAAATGCTGGCTCAGTCTACATAAATAAAACCTCAGCCTGAGAGCAAACCTGGCATCAGAGGGACCAGAGCTGCAAAAAATCACATGCAAAGGTGCTGTTCTCATCTCAGAGGGGGCACTCAGTTGGGCAGTGGGCCACAGATGATGACCTTAATATACATGGGGGTTTTTGCAGCCACAGCTTCTCTGGGCACCCTGTTCCAGGGCCTCACCACCCTCACAGGCAACAATTCCTTCCCAATATCCCATCCAGCCCTGCCCTCTGGCAGTGGGAAGCCATTCCTTGTGTCCGGTGTCCCTCTGCCTGTATAAAGTCTCTCACCCGCCTATTTATGAGCCCCTTTAGGCACTGGAAGGGGCTCTGAGCTCTCCCTGGAGCCTTTTCTTCTCCAGGTGAACACACCCAGCTCTCTCAGCCTGTCAATTTTTGTGCTTTTCACTTTGTAATTTTTTTTCTTCCTCATGTGTGGCTGTTTTTGCCTTCTCTCCACCTTGGCCACAGTTGGGAGCACTGTCAGTTCCCATCAGTGTTGCTCAAGCAGCAGCACCTGCTCCCAACTTGGAGCTTCCCACATCGTGGAGTCTGGTGGGAGTCATTGTGTGACACCTCACTGCTGTCTGTGACCTCCAGGTGTGTCTCAGAGCTGTCAGGCTGCAATTCACTGTCCTCACCTGTGACACAGGTTTCCTGGCATATTTCATTTTGTGCTGCTTTTTTCTCCTGGTTGATTTGCAGTGAAAGGAATGTTCACCTGCTTGAGGCTGTTGTGCTCATGGACAGTGCTCAGTGTTTATTTTATCCTGCATCATGCTCCTCTCACTGCCCAAGTAAATCACGTTTTGGAACGTGTTCTCTTGCTTAGCTATGTGCCAGCAATGCCAAAACTGACTGGTCCAGTGGAGAAGAGATTCAGAGTATAATAAACAGGGAAATTCCCAGCTGGGGTTGCTGCACAGTGACTTGGTGTGATGAAGAACAGTGAAGCTACTGAATCTGTATTTAGAGTGGCTGGATTTGTGCTCACAATGTTGGTTTGATCTCAGGGTCCTCTGAATACAGTGTAAACAGGGGGAAGAAAAACCTCTCCTGCTTGTGTTTACTGTGTTGAGCAAATCAAATTTCCACTTTCAACCTCTGCCTTATCTCCAGTCAGGGGCAATATTTACATGTAAATATTTGCAGGACCTTGTTCAGCACTGACACTTTCCTCTGTTTAACCAGCATATCTTCAGTATTCTGCTTTTTCCCTGATCACTTGAAGCCTGAGGTTTCTTCCCTCACTCTATTCCTTCACTTTGCATTCTTAGCAGCCTCTGTTTCTGCCTTGTCCCAGAGGTTGCTCTTTCCATGGTGTGTGACTGTTTCAGAGTATAGCAGTACATCTAACATTTGGTTAGTGATCCGTGGAGATGCAGATTTTAGATCTTGTTGCTGCTTGAAGCCCCAGCCCCCAGGAAATGGAGGATTCGGGGCTGGAGAAGTTGTTCCCTCCACTGGTTCCCCTGGCTGTTGCTGGAGCCCTGACAGGCACCAGGCTTTGTCATCTCAGATGAATTTCACCTGGCAAATGCTGAGACAAGGGGTACTGTGGAGAGCTGGGGGACTCCTGGAACTTGTCTCCTGAACTTTGCCTCTGTACATACTTTTATTAAGAAAAGTCAATTTATGAATTTATAGTTACATGAGCAAGTTGTCCTACTATTCCTCCCCACTTTTATCCATAATATTTTTCAAAGGGCTTATTATTAATTGATATAAGTGCTTTGTTTCCAGAGCTTTTTCTTAACAAGAAATAAACTGAAGGTATTTCTAAATGTGTGGAGGTTGAATGTCCTCCTATACTGTAAATATAAAGTTATAGAAATTCTTTATTTTTAATGTTTCTGTCATTGCTAGTTCGTTCTAGGCGCCTGAGTAGCTTCAGTCCTTTGTTTGATGCAACTTATTTTGTCTTCTTTGGTTTATTATTTATACTTTCATCTGCTTTTTAACACTGTTTTGTGTTTGTGGTTTAACAGGAGAACAAATGATCCTGTGATGAAGACCTGATTTGTGTGTGGGGGATCCCAGGATTGTGAAATGATTTGGGTTGGAAGAGACTTTAAAGCTCATCCTGTCCCACCCCTGCTATGGACAGGGACACCTTCCACTATCCCATGGTGCTCCAGCCTGGCACTGGACACTTCCAGGGATGGGATATCTTTTCCTCAGTATTTCTGGTGCAATTCTGTGTTGTAGGTGAGGTCCAGGCTGAAGGAGAGGCAGCTCTGGCTGAACAGAGTTACCAGGAGCTGGGTAATGAGGCAGCTGCCTGTGTGCTCCTCAAACATCGCTATATTTTGTATTCCCCCCCGACTCATGCTCTGTATTTTTAGAATTTGGGTATATTAGGCACATTTTCTCTGTCTCAGCCCCCAATTCCCACTGTGCTGCACCTGCTGAGTAACCTTCACACATCTCGGGATTTCTGCCTCTGCTCCACTTCAGAAAATGCAGCTGATGATATTGACTTTCTTCATAGAACACTTCTGAGTTCTGGGGCTGCAAAGCCCTGTGAGCCAAGGAAAATTGAAGTTTATGGATTTTCTAACATTTCTCCAAGACAGAAATGTTATTTTTAAGGAAAGGGGTGTCTTTTCCTTGTCAGGTCCTGCTGAGTGCTCTGAGTTACAAGAAATGAAGTTGTGAAAGAGCCTTTATATAATATTTCTCACATGAGCCTACAAAACAACTGTCCCCAGCCTGCAGTAATTTTAGCATAAATTGATACTTGTGCTTAATATTAGATTTACCACATTACTGACCTGTTGAGTTACTCCCTTCCCCTCTTCATGACTTCAGGGAGTTGCACTGTTTAAGAGCACTGAGCCAGTGGCTCTCCCCCCACCAGGCTGCTGTGCTTACAGACTGCGTTCCTGATGCCTTTGTCTTCCACTTGTCTAAATTTTGTGGGGAAGCAGGATTAAAATGCTGAGAGAAATACAAAAATCTTCATTTATGCACCCATTGCAAATGTGCTGACACAGAAAGGTGCCTCATGAAGCTGCATTCACCTAATGCTGGAGATCAGGGGAATACACTCAGAAAAGGATGTGGAGCTGCTGGAGCAAGTCCAGAGGAGGCCATGGAGATGCTCCAAGGGCTGGAGCTCCTCTGCTCTGGAGCCAGGCTGGGAGAGCTGGGGGTGCTCACCTGGAGAGGAGAAGGCTCCAGGGAGAGCTCAGAGCCCCTGCCAGGGCCTAAAGGGGCTCCAGGAGAGCTGGAGAGGGACTGGGGACAAGGGATGGAGGGACAGGACACAGGGAATGGCTCCCAGTGCCAGAGGGCAGGGATGGATGGGATTTTGGGCAGGAATTGTTCCCTGGCAGGGTGGGCAGGCCCTGGCACAGGGTGCCCAGAGCAGCTGTGGCTGCCCCTGGATCCCTGGCAGTGCCCAAGGCCAGGTTGGATACTGGGGCTTGGAGCAGCCTGGGCTAGTGGAAGGTGTCCCTGCCCATGGCAGGGGTAGGAGAAGATGGTCCCTTCCAACTCATGCCTTTCTGTGATTCTCTACGTACTTCTAAAAAAATCAGTTCTCTTGCAATTTTTCAATTCCTTCAGCTTTGGAAGCCTTCAGAATATGAGTCTCTAAGCCCATGGAAGGTTTATTTTCCTGCATGTGCACTTCTGGCTGGTGTCTCACAGGATCTGGGAGTTCTGTTGTTCATTACAGGGGTGACAGCTGGGGTCAGGTGTTACTCATGTAGAACAAACAGGGTGCCTAGAAAAGGGGAACCTCTAAATTGCAGTTAGAAAACTGTGATGAATCAGTGAATTTGAAAAGTGCACAAGAAGGCAGCAGCTGCAGTTGGTACCCATCATTATTTTAGGCTTATGCTGATGGAATTTTCTTAGGAGAAATGCAAGCCAGTAAATGCTTTAGAAAGGCACAGAGTTAGAGCCTGTCCTATGAAGTCCCTGGAATAATCTTAGTTCTTAGGTCAGAGGGATTTTGAGATCTGTAGTATTTTCAGCATTTAATGCCAGATAGGGAAGGTACTGGGTTGTGAAGGTAATAAAGTCCTTTTAATGAGACCTCGATATATCACTGTTAAATCTGGGACATGAGCAAGGAGAAAACTATTTTTAAACGCAATTATGAATGTGTGCAGAGATGAGTGCATTGTAAGGGTTTAAAGAAAGATTTTTATGTCCTTAGTGTTTGTTTCTCATTCTTTGTACAGCATTTGGCCAGTTCTGCCCCAGGTCTTGAGTGGGGCTTCTGCAAGAATAGATGCCAAAAATAGAATACTAGGGGCTTATTTTTTTAATTAGCATTGCTTCATTGGTTGGTTTTTAATTCACAAAACATCGGGCCCGTTTCTGGTGCAGGCTAACACAAATACTTCCAGGAGCTGTGGAAAACTCTGAATAAAAAGGGAATGTGATGACTCCATTTGCTTCTCCCTGTAGGCTGTAGTGATTTCCAAAGAGTGATTTACTGAAATAATCTAATTTTAACTTCTGAGATATGTAGCTATTATACTCTTAAAAATGTTAAAATTGGTATTTTGGATTTTATTTCCCTGTGTTTCTTCATGCTTTGTATGTGTGTGAATCAACATCAGAATTTTACAGCTGAGGATGTGATTGGGAGCTCTGAAGTCACTGACAGAGTTTTGTCAGGCTGATCCTGTTCTCAGATGGGTTCCACATCATGGAAGAAATTTCTTGGGGAAAAATGTGCTTTTGAACTCTGAGTGCCCAGCTACAAGTACTTTTTAAAAATCCAAAATTTTAAGCTCTCAAGTGCAAGGGGAAGTCTTAGGAGCTATGAAGCTGAAATTGTGGAGTTTTTCTGCTATTTTTTGAAGGGCTTGGACAATTCAGTAGAAATGGACTTTAAATTTGTGGAATCTCCTGAGCTGGAAGGGACCCACAAGTCATTGAGTCCAACTCCTGACCCTGAACAGGAGGGCCAAGGACCCAACAATCCCACCCTGTGCTGAGGGTGTTGTCCAAATTCACCATGAGCTCTGCCAGCATCAGAGCCTGACCTGGATGGTTCTCCACCTAAGTGCTCCAGCATTTGGCTTCTGGCTCTGAGTCTGAGGGGGTCACTGCTTTGAATGCTATGGAAAATTTTACCTGTAGATTTGGAGGTTGGTTTTGTGCTGCTGAAGGTCCTCAAGCTCTTGAGTTGCCTGAATTAGTGAGTCAGAAGTGTGTTAAACTTGCAGGAGCTGCAGTTTGCCTTCTGTGTCCGGCACTAGGCAGCATTTTCATGTGAATTGCTGCAGCTCAGGCTGGGGAACAGGGGTAACTGAGGTAAGGGTGGGATAGAAGTGGGAGTCCAGGAAACGTGGACAACACAGTCATTGATCTGATACAAATGTTTTGGGACAGGCCAGCACACCAGGCAGGCATCAGGTGCAATAATATTTTGGTCAAAGCAGTTCTGGTCTGGCATTGCACCAGTGACCTGTATTTCCTTTTCAATCCACGTAACTTGTTTTTCCTTGTTACTGCTGCATGAATCTAGAATAATTTTCCCTCATTAAGCTTTTGGCAAGGGTTTCTGTTGCTGTGTGAGGTTCTTTCTCTACCTTTTGGTTAGAGGGGCCTTTTCATTCCACAGGCTGGCTCCCAGCATAGAGCTTGTCCCCAAGAATCTTTTGAAATTTGGGCAATCATTTAATTGGCACATTGGCTTCCATTTGGGTTTGCTAATTAAATAAGTTCAATTAATCCAGAGTGGATACTGTATTTTTGGCAGGAAGTACTAATTCCTAGCAATCAGTTTTCATCAAGAGCAGCAATAGTTTCTGGTTACATTTACAGCCTTCCCAGTGTGTGCACTCTGGCACTTAGAGTGGCGAGCCAGGACATCCAAACTATGTTTGGTAAATGTCTGTTTGAAGGTCTGTTTCGAAACAGCAAAATGAAATGATTTTGAATTTGCTAGCACTGGATCAGTGCAGTTTATTGTGCACCATTATCACCAATTTTAATGCACTCTGTTATTTCTTTCCTAATTCTGGCTCAGCCAGCAGCTGCTGTTGCTGGTGGTGCTAGGGATGCTGTTGTTGCTGCTTCAGGTTATTCCCTATCCTGAGCTCTGGAGTCAGGATTACACTGTCACAACCCTCCACCTCCTTCCATCCCACTCTGTTCCAAAGCTAATCTCTTTCTATGCCTGTTTTGTTGTCAGATTACAGGAAATGCCACAGCTGTTTGAAATGTACTTATTTGGGAGATAAAACTTATAATTTATTTACTGTCAATCATTTTTCCCTAGTCCCAGCTGCTTAAAAATAAGGTGAAACATTTAGGAATGAAAAGAATTCTCTTATTTATAAGCGGTTCATTTTAACTGGCACTTTTCTTTTCTTTAAAAAAAAATCAGTGTCCATGTCTTCTTAGTTGCCTTAATGCAGGAAAAGATGGAACAGCTTTTGAAGGCTATAAACAGTCTGCTTATCCATCCCCTTCCATTCCCCACCACAATTTAAGCCCAAGAGACAAACAAATCATGTCAGTTTGTCTTTCTAAAAGGTTGTAGGCATTAATGTTTTGGGTTTTTTTTTGCCATGATTCAGCCTCCTTAATTAGAAAACGATGAATTATTCCCTGAAGATGTTGGTAATCATTAGCCTGAATTTTTTGTTTAAATAATTCCCTACATTTCTGCCTTGCTGCACAGTATTGGTCACTGCTGTGTTGGTGTAAAGCTGCACAATGTTTGCTGGGATTTGATCAAATACCGTGGTTGCCAGGGCATAGATTATTCATCAAATCATGGAATGGTTTGGGTTGGAAGGGACCTTAGAGGCACATCCATTCTCACCCCTGCCATGGGCTAGGACACCTTCCACTAGCCCAGGCTGCTCCAAGCCCCAGTATCCAACCTGGCCTTGGGCACTGCCAGGGATCCAGGGGCAGCCCCAGCTGCTCTGGGCACCCTGTGCCAGGGCCTGCCCACCCTGCCAGGGAACAATTCCTGCCCAATATCCCATCCATCCCTGCCCTCTGGCACTGGGAGCCATTCCCTGTGTCTTGTCCCTCCATCCCTTGTCTCCAGTCCCTCTCCAGCTCTCCAGGAGCCCCTTTAGGCCCTGGCAGGGGCTCTGAGCTCTCCCTGGAGCCTTCTCCTCTCCAGGTGAGCACCCCCAGCTCTCCCAGCCTGGCTCCAGAGCAGAGGGGCTCCAGCCCTCAAAACATTCACCTTCCCAGCTCTTGCTGTATCAAGTGTCCTGTTCTGACCTCACCTGAGTGACACCAGGTCATTTCTAGAGAGCAGTGTTACCTCCTGTTTCAAGCACATCACCTTTCCTGGTGGGCAGGCAGGAGTGAGGAGTCTTGCCCAGATTGTGGAGCTTGGTTTGTGATCCCAGGCCAAACTTTCCCTGTCCCCTTGGACAGAGTCAGTGAAGTGATTCTTTTGTTGTGTTGGTCAGAATTTTATGGTATAAAGTGCATGCTACAGGCAGACACATTCCTCACATTGCTGTGTTGTCACAGGGCTTTATGCCAGGAGTGCAGTGGATCCCAGTTTTGTGCTCATGCCATTGGAAACAGCTCTTTTCTATAAACAAAAGCTGATCCCAGGTAGGCTTAACACACAGAAATATAAATTGCTGTTAATTGTACTGACTCAGATGCTGGGGTTGAACATTAGGCTGCTGTTTTTTCCAGCTTCCCCATCTTGCTGCTGTTGCACTGGGACAACTCCTGAGTTGCTAATCCAATTTATACCTATAACATAACATCACACTGTTATTTGCATAATCACTGGCTGCAGCCAGGGCACTTACCAGAGTGGGATCTGCTTGTTTGAGCCTGAATCCATCTCTGTTGGATTTTATGTGATGACAAATTCCTTTCTACCATAACAACCCAAAGCTACAATTGTCCTTTTATATCTAAGCCGTTATTAGGATCCCTTCCTCCCTCTGTGCCTCAAACAGTAGCTGGGATCTTTGGGGTCTTTTCTTTATCCACAGGAAACTGGAATTAAAAGTATTGTTCTTGTTGGATGTTCTAGTTTCTGTGGCTTTTCTCTATAATTTATTTTGTAGGCTGTACCAGAAGCAGGACTCTAACCCTGGCTAACTTTCCCACGCATATTGTATGTGGGATTTTTGTTCTTAAAGAAAGTGCATTCCTGAGCCACTGGGCTGTTGTGTGAGGCTGTGTACTGTACCCTGCAGCTCCTGGGCCCAGGGCTTTGGGAATGGTAATCAGGCTTCACTGTAGGAATGTCAGATCCAAACCTAAGGCTGTCAGGGAGTTATCATGCTAATGCTGCCCCCAGTAGCTGACCATTCACTTGTGCTTGGTCACATCCCTTTTAGCCCTAGAGCTATGGATTCTGTGAAGGAAAACACAAATGTGAGATTGTGTTGCTGAAAATCACCAGTACCCCTTGGGTGCATTGGATTCACGTGCAGAGAATTATTGAAAATCCCGGCGTCTCTTTAAGGCTCACTTGGGAAATGTTAATGTGGTGCAAAATCATGCTGCTGTGCAGAGGTGAATTTTGGTCACAGTGACAGTGGCAGTGCCAGAGGTGCTCAGAGCTGCCAAGCTGCTTGTTCCATGTCTTGGATTCCACTTCAGTGGTTTTACATGGGAGCTGGAGAAGGTTTTAACCACACATCCATGAGCTGCAGATCTTTATTTAAAAACACAGTGGACAAACAGACAAGAATTTGTTCTTTGCTCATTCCAGGCTGATCCTTTAAAATATGGTGAACGGATGCCCTGGACTAACTCCTCTGTGACACTGAGTCTCCAGAATGAGAGGTTTCCCTGAATTTGCCAGCTCATGGCAATACTTTGAGGTGTTGGGGTTTTGGTTTTTTTTTTACTTTTTCTTATTTCCCCCCCATCCCCTCCCCTTTTTAGTGGAGATGCTGAGAGTAGAAAAAACACATTCTATGTGGTCCTTAAAAAAAAAGAGAAGAATTCTCTTTTATATATGCCATGAAGTAAGTACTAGTTGGAGCAATTTGGAATTGGGAATGTGGAAAATTGAATTAAAAGTTTTAAACTCACAAAATGGTACACATTCAAATGTCTTTACTGAATGCAGATTTCCTAGACATGGGATTAAGAATGTGCATTGCCAGTGTTCAAAGTTTCCTTACTGTAAGCACTTGTCATTTTTTCACTCCTTTTCTCTATCCCATTATCTCTGTTGCCATGAGACTTTAAAGGCATCTCTGGCTGGGTGAGTGTTTCTCTACATTTTACAGTCCCCAAACTGAGAGCCAAATTAAAAGGTCAGTACTACCTCTGAATACTTAACCCATCCTGACCTTGAGCTCAGAACCTAAAGCACCCCTCCAGCCAGAAAGGATATTTTCACTAAAGAAGCAGCTAAGTGATGACTTCAGTTAAAAAAAATACAAAATTTAAAAGGTTCCAGTGTTTCTCATTCTGGACAACATCCTGTACTGGATGTTAATGAATGTGCCTGTGCTGCACTCTGCTGATGAGAACTTGAACAGCACAGGATTGATCCTTAAAATCACAGAATCACAGGATGGTTTGTGTTGGAAGGGATCTTAGAGCCCATCCAGTTCCACCCTGTGCCATGGACAGGGACACCTTCCACTATCCCAGGTTGCTCCAAGCCCCATCTATAGCCTGGCCTGGAACCCTTCCAGGGATGAGGACACCACAACCTCCCATGTCAATTAAGAAATGCAGAATTGGAAGGGTATATTTAATGTTATTTTTAACATCTTTGGTAAAGTTGCTGTAAGCACATATTTTTGTTTAAGATGGCACTGTCAGACCTAAACCAGGTGTTGCTTCTTTATTTTAAATGTGTACAAATATCTTAAGCAGCTCTGAAAAATGTAGTTGCAATGTGCTAACATGACAGAACCATGCTGTATGAAAATACTGAAGAAATTAATTTGGTTCCACTAAATGAATTAATGGAAAGTGGTAACATGAAGAACTTGGCAAATGTTTGCATTTCCGTCATGTTGCCCCTGTACTTCTGACATTTTGGGGTGAATGTTTTCTCTTCATCCCTTCCCATATATTTCTACCATTCAAAACAGTGACCCAGTTGTAGCCTTGCTGTGCTCAGTACATCTTAGTCCTTTTAGGGATAAATGCTGTGGAATTGGGACCTTTCCCAATTATACGGAGCAACTCGAACATGGTGACTTTCAGTTTAGTGGAGCATTCTCCCTTTCCTGTGTTTATTTATTTATTGTGGAGAACTAAGGCAGTTGTCACAATATCTGAAGAGCAGAGAGAACTTTGTCTCCCTGGAGTGTATTAAAGGCTGTGGGGTCAAAGCTGAGATGGACCACATTTCTTCTTTCATTGTGCTCCAGGCAAGCTGCTGGGCAGTAATTCCTGAGAGCAGGTGCTGATGGAGCCATCACCTTCTACCTCAGAGGCAGCAAGGATTTTTGGAGGACCCTTTCTTTATAGTGCTGCAGAGCAAACTTTCTGATGGAGTGGATGCTGAGCCAGCTCTGTGTACTGAGGTGATACCCAAAATTTGGGGTAGCTACTGATGTCCTTGTACATGAGCACCCACTTCAGATCTCTTCATTCCTCCTCATGCCAAGTGAAGAAATTACTGCTCCCTACAGAGTAATGACTTCTCCTGAAACAATATTGCTGTTCCCTGCTGTTCTCCAGCAGAGAAGTAAAACTGAAGCAAAGCTTTAGGGTTTTTTGAGAGCTCTAAAGGGGGTTTAGGTTTTTTCCCCTCTCTTTGTATTTTTTTCCTTTCAAGAAAATTGAGGGGAAATGAAGATGATGTAAAGGAAAGACTGTCATGGAAACCAAGCAGCATTTGGAATCAGCTCTGCTGTTTTTAGAAAGAAGGCCATGTGCTGACAGAATCCAGAGCAATCTGGTTCCTCCAAACTGGTTTTGGTGAGAGACTCACAGTGGAAAATGAATAAATGTTAGTGCCTGTTTAATAGTTATTCTTGCTTTGTGATAACCTTGGATTAAATTCCTGCCTTCAGAAATCTCTCCTGGATTCAGCTACCTGCCAAGGTGTATCTGTGGTGCCTCCTCAGGACTCTGGGTCTTTCTGTAGTCCTGTGGAAAACCAGCTATGGGATTACTGGTGGGATTCCAGGCTTCCTTGTGCATCCCAGAGTAAGTCAAAAGGAGCAGGCTGTGGGTTCTGCACTGGTTCAATATTCTCCACTGTCAAGGATACCAAGATGGAAACTTCATCATGTTGTGTTCACTGGACTGTTGTTTTTTACACGTATTTTCAGATTGTGTTACGTCTCTGCATGTGAGTGAGACAGGTTGACATGTTTTCTGATAAATGCAAGGAGACTTTTTAGGAGAAAATCCTTTCATATTATGCTGTGGAATTGTTAGATATAAATTATTTATGACTAAGGTTTTATGTGCTAGAGAGCACAAAGCTGAAGTTCTCTAAATCATGTCTATAAATAAAAAGACGAAATTTCAAATGTTTAAAGCTAAACAGCCTGATTTGTGAGAGCTCTCAGATTCCACTTTTGGATTCCCAGGGAGATTAGGAGGAACACTTGAACATGTGCAGGGGAGGGAACAGGGCTGGGAAAAGGGCTGGAGCACCAGGAGAGACTGAAGGAGCTGAGAAAGGGGCTCAGCCTGGAGAAAAGGCGGTTCAGGGGGATCTTCTGGCTCTGCACAGCTCCCTGACAGGAGGGGACAGCCAGGGAGTGTCAGGCTCTGCTCCCAAGGAACAGGGACAGGAGGAGGAGGAAATGACCTCAAGCTGTGCCTGGGGAGGCTCAGGTTGAATATTGCGGAAAATTTCTTCCTGGAAAGGCTGTCCAGCCCTGACACATCTGCTCAGGTCAGGGGTGGAGTCACTGTCCCTGGAAGTGTTCAAAAAATGTGTGGATGTGGTACCTTAGGACATGGTTTAGTGGTGAGCACAGTGGTGGCAGCGAGTGATGGTCTTGATCTTAAAGGCCTTTCCCATCCTTAACAATTCTGTGATCCTGTGATCCATGATGGGGCTGGACAGGCAGACAGGCATTCTTCCTTCTCCTTAGAGGAAGGGTTTAGTGAGATCTCCCTGCCTGGCAATCCCTGCAGATATCTGTGACAAAATACTGACTTTCTGCAATATTGTCTCAACTACTACTGATACAAATGCAGCTTTTGGAAGGAGAATTTCTTTGGTTCAGGGCAAGCTGGTGAAGTGGTGTCGCTCCAAAGCCTTCCCTGCAAAGGTAAGAAGCTGAGATTCCTGATAAATCAATTCTCTGACAAAACTCTGGGTTGAGCTCTAATTTGTTTACCAAGATTTGGACCAGAGCAGATTGATACAGCAGTGACATTCAGCTGTGAAAATGGGACTAAGCAATTTGCATAAACAGATTTGCTCTGCAATTACCAGGTTTCCACAGCACAGTGATGCATAGAGAATAGGGAAGTAAGAAGCCACTGATGATACCAGGTAGCTAATTTTCAGATGTAAATAATCCAACTGTTTCAAAATTATTTTAAAAATTAAATTACTGTGACACAAAGCACAAAAGATGACAAATTTCATTTGGAGGGTTTTGTTTGTGTTTTGAGGGGACAGTGACCTGCATGCTATATGCCAAGTTTTGCATCAAAACAGGTGCAAAGTAGTGTATAGAATCTATTTTATGTAGCTGTGTGTCTGGTTTGAATGGAAAGGAGTTGTGGTTATTTAGGAGTAATACAGTTTCTAAAATTGCAGTAAGTTTATTTTTTGGTACCTGTCTCTTCACCAAGTTTTTTTTCTCATGTTGGTACCTCTTAATAAGGATTTGAGCTTGCACAAGTTCAGTGCCTGTATCTTTCTGTGGTTTTGCCTCAGGTGTGAGCGTTGGAGAGATCGTTGTTCTGCAGCAGTCCATGGAGCTCAGATCTAATTGGAAAAGCCTCTGGAGTTAATTACTGCCTTGCATGTCATTGTCATCCAGTTAACTGGATGCAGGAAATGGGAGAGGCAGAAATCCAGCTCAATTTGGACATAACTCCACTGGGAAGGAGAGGATAATACAACTTTTCCAAGAGAGGTGCTGGCATTTCAGGCTCCTGGAGGTGTGAGTTTTGCCTATGCTACTTTGAGTCAGATCCAGGGAGGTCTCTGCCCACTGCTGCAAACTGGCTCGAAGCCCACATTTTCTGTCAGATTGTTTATCCATTTTTATATCCCACCAGCTCCTACTGCTGATGGAGAAGAAAAATTACTTTTCTTCCTACAGAAATTCTGTTCCTTAGAAAATTAAGTAAGCATATCCAGCTTGGCCCAAAAGCTTCTTGGAATGGCACTTTTATTCTTGTAATTAGTTATTTTCTTATGTAAAAGACCTGTAAGGTTTATTAAAATGTTGATCCTCTTAATGCTAAAATTCACAATGAGACTCACAAGTGGCATATTGCATCCTGAAGTGATTCTGTGCTAAGTAAGTCAGTCAGCCCAGAGTAGGTTTATTTAAGTGTATAGAATATTGTTCCTGTTTTCCTTGGTGAGTGGCTGTGCCTGTTGTGCAGAGCTGTGGGACAGTGGGGTCAGAGCACTGGCTGTGGTCAGGGCTGTGGAAGGTGCAGCTGGGAGAGAGAGTGACCTGTACTCAAACTTATTCAGTGGTGCTCAAAGGGTGGAGCTCACTCAGAGATTTTCCAGGGGCAGTGCTGGAAGCACCAGGAGATGGATGGGTGCAGCTGCTTTGACTGCAGCTGTTGGGGTTCATCTCCTCAGAGCCAGGCTCAGCCTGGATCCCTGTGTCTAGGGGAGTGGGTGCTCCTGCAGCCTGCCTGGCTTTGTCCAAAGGAGGCACCAGCATGATCTGAGGAATGAAGCAGCTCTGCTGTGAGGAGAGGCTGAGAGAACTGGGATTGTTCAGCCTGGAGAAGACAAACTTGTGGGTAACCTAATTGTGACCTTCCAGAGGCTGAAGGGGCTGAGAAGGAAGATGGAGAGAGACTGTGGACAAGGACCTGGAGCAACAGGATAAGGGGAATGGATTCCCACATCCATGGGATGTTAGGAAGAAATTCCTCCCTATCAGGGTGGTGGGGCCCTGTCACAGGGTGTCCAGAGAAGCTATGGCTGCCCCTGGATCCCTGGAAGTGTCCAAGGACAGGCTGGATGGGGCTTGGAGCAGCCTGGAATAGTGGAAGGTGTCCCTGCCCATGGCAGAGGTGGGACTGGGTGATCCCTAAGGTCCCTTCCAACCCGAACCATTCCAGGACTCTCCTCACATTATCTGGAGCAGGGTAATGGACCTGAAGTACCACAGCATTCCTGGTTACTATTAGCAGGACCCCTCACATGGATAATGTGGTTGTAGCCTCACCCCTGTGCATCTGGAGTTCAGTGGGATGAATCCCTCTCTCCCTCTGGCACTGGTCTGGTTGACCAGTTGAAAACAAGACGGAGAATGACAATGACTTACTCACTGCAGCTCTTAGTGATGTGGTGAAGCTCAGGTCCAGGTGGCCTGTGTCAGGGTGAAATGGGAGCTTCAGGGAGGAGTGACAAAGATTGTCCTGGTGTTCATCCCACACATGGGCTGCTGGCTTGGGTTGTGGTGGTCCAACTGTAAAGTTTTGGGGGTGGAGACCAATGCAGCTATGTTGTGTTACCAGTCACAGCTTTGGAACAGATCCAGCTCTGTTCAGAGATCTGCTGGACCAGTTTAGAACCATTGGGATGGATGTAACATCAGGGCAATTATCTGTTTGTTCCTGTCATTAGAAAAGGGATTTGATGGAATACTTCTTGGTTCCAGGCCTGTAAGAGAAGTAACACTGAAGTGCCTTTCTTCCTCTTGGTTCAGCATTCCCTCCTTGGGACATTATTCACGTTTTTAGTGCATTGTATAAAGCAGAAAAAGCTCATTCAGCTGGTGTCACCCACATCACTGATGGGTAATCTCTTGCCAGCATCACTTGTTTTTCTGGTCTTTCTCTGTGATGTCTGCGCTGGTCTTGCTGTTTGATCACTGCTCTTTCCATAACAGTCTCACTGAAGCCCCTCATTCCTTTGGATCACAGTGGGAGAACCCCATGGGGCAGAGTGTTTGTCCCTTGTGATGGAGAATTCAACCCCAGCAGAGCTCATGGCTTAGGCAAAGGCAGCTGGAGGAAGGAGGGAATGGGAAGGTATCACAGAACAGAAAGGAGGGAATTTGGAGTTCTGGCCTCACTGAAATAAATTAATTTTACTGATTAAGGAATTTTAATATCCTCAAGCAATTAAACCAGTAGTTTCAAACATCTATTTTAGAAGTTCACCTTCCACATATAAGCAGCTCCGTCATTTACTTGTTTTCCATTGTGTGAGCATTCCAGCTTTTTGCAGTGCCTCTGCCTGAATCTAAATGCACAGATGTCTGGAAAATCAGGTACTTAATGAGGAGTCCAAGTATGGAGTTTGGGGATATCTATTTCACTCCCACCTTTCTGAAAATCTCCACTTTAGAAACCAGAAGTAGCAATGAATTGTCACGTCCCTGATCCCCATCCCAAGGGTCAGTTTTCCCTGGTTAAAAGACAGAATTCAACTTAAGCACATCTGAGGTTTGTACCCCCACTCAGAACAGAGGGGCTCCTGCTCAGCAGGCAGAGTCCAGCCATGTTTTAACCTCCTTGCTTTTCCTGTGTCCTTCCCTGCAGGCCAGAGGTGCCGACATTCCGGACATCCCGGGGGAACTGCCGCTCAGGTCCTGCGGCAGCACAGCCAGCATGAAAGTGAAGAATGTTAAAAAGTAAGAGCAGAGTTCTGTGATTTTCCTGTCTTTCCTGGTCTTCCAGTTTTGCTGTGCTGAGTTTTGGCTGTTGTGCTGCAGTGCAGGGAATTTAGCAACAATTTGTGATGGTGTATCTTCAGCAGAGCAATCAAAATCCATGTGGAGCTAAGGCAGTTGGAACTAATGGACCCTAAAGCTGGGCATGAGAGGTTTTGCTGGCTCACTCTCCTCTTTCTGGCCATAGAAACAAAGCTAGGTAGAGTTTTGAGCCTCACTGTTGCAGTGTTTTTAATTTTCTTTAGCAGTTCTTCCTGAAAGCAATTAAAAAATACCCACAATAGAACATAGAGAGAAAAATCTCCAAAGAAGCCCAGGCAATGTGTAAAATTTTCCCTTTCTCCTTATGCTCTGGAAGCTAAACCAGGATAAGTGGGTGGCCTATATGTATTTTTTATTCAATTTTTTTCTCTTTCCTTTTTGCATTCTGCCCTCTGCAACTTCATTTGAATGGATTTTACATGGTTTTCCCTTCTAAGGGATGTTTTTTCTTCCCTGGTCTCCCAGTTTGGTTTTTTTTCCCCCTGTGGGCTCATGCTGTATTTCTGTCTCTGCTTGTCTCCCAGATACTGTAAACCAAGTCATTATGTTTGCAGCAACAGGGATCAGAAATAATCAATATTACTTTGCTAAAAATGCTGACTTGAGGAGCAGAACTCCCCGATATTGATGGATCTGAGCCTTCAGCTCACCCCTCTAGTGCTCTACTGAGAGGGAAATGGCTCTTTGTTCCAGTGCTGAGCAGCCAGATGCTGCATCTCACTTCCCACTTGTATTCCTGTGGGAAGAGGGAGCTAGATAATGACAATCTCATTGGCTCACCACCAGGAATATCTATAGGAGTCTATAATAGCTTCAGCAGAAGCAGGAGCATGTTGCAGAGACAGAGGAGCTCCCCGGCAGCTACCAGTATGACTGGAGACACTTGGGAATAATTATGCCTGACTTTTGAATTTGCAAAAGGCACAGCATAAATAGAGTTTGTTCTGCACCCTCAGATACATCCCCCCGGGACTGATGGGCTGTGATGCCTTTCACAGGTAAAGTTCTGCTTTCCTCGTGTCTCGTGTAAGGCTGTGGATGTGCATTTGTGAGGTGCAGCTGCTTGTCCCTGCTCCGTGTCTGGAAGCCTGTGGGATGTGGTGCTGCTGGAATGTCACACACAGTTCTGTAGGGATGCAATGGGATGTGGTGCTGCTGGAATGTCACACAGTTCTGCAGGGATGCAATGGGATGTGGTGCTGCTGGAATGTCACACAGTTCTGTAGGGATGCAATGGGATGTGGTGCTGCTGGAATGTCACACACAGTTCTGCAGGGATGCAATGGGATGTGGTGCTGCTGGAATGTCACACACAGTTCTGTAGGGATGCAATGGGATGTGGTGCTGCTGGAATGTCACACAGTTCTGTAGGGATGCAATGGGATGTGGTGCTGCTGGAATGTCACACACAGTTCTGCAGGGATGCAATGGGATGTGGTGCTGCTGGAATGTCACACACAGTTCTGTAGGAATGCAATGGGATGTGGTGCTGCTGGAATGTCACACAGTTCTGTAGGGTTGCACTGGAAAAGCCACTTGACATTTCAGCTTTCCTTTCTCACTTGGTTTCCTTCCCCACTGTTCTGGTGCATCACATCAACAAATCCCTATGTTCCCTTGGCTTTGGGATGAGAAAGTTGTTGTTGTTTTGTATCAGTGCCTGTTTTTTATTTCTGTTGAGTGTTCTGCATCTATCTCACGGTATGCTCTTGGTGTGCTCCAGGTTATCCTTTACAAAGGGGCACTTCCCGAAGATGGCCGAGTGTGCACATTTCCACTATGAAAACGTGGACTTTGGCAACATACAGGTGAGTCTTGGATTTATTTTATACACAAAACACCTTGTGCTTCCTTCTCGCTGACCTGGTGGGGAAGCATAGAGGGATCTCCACTGAGGATTATTTAGTTTGTTGCTAAATGTTTAGTTATAAGAAGTTAAAGCTGTAGAGACTTTATATGGAATTGCTTCTGTGTGCTGGGGCAGAATATGCACTCAGTCATGTGGAGCTCTCCTTTTGAGCTTGGCTATGCTTTTATTTCCACTGGATTTGGCTGATGTCACTGTTTTAAGACTGTATCAAACATTCAGTCTTGAATCATCTGTAATCACCGCATGTGTATTTTTGGTTTGTGTGTGTGTGATTAAACAATTGTGTGAATGCATTTATGAAAATATAAATAATTGAATTTACCCCTTCCCTTAGCTCTGCATTGTGCATTGCGGCAGCTGTGTCATCAAAATACCAGAGACTGCTGTCAGCCTGAGCTGCATTTCTGGAGTGTGCAGCCTTTGCTCTTCTGTGATCCCTCCCTGATGAATACAGGCAGAAGCATTTTCTGGGGAGGGCTGAGACCCAGGAGTTTCTCACAAACAGGACACGTTTTGTTCTGCACTTAGAGGAGCAGGAATGCCTCCAGCATCTGCCAGCCTTGTAGCCAAAAGGAGGTTACAACCTTTTCATTTGTAAAACATTTCCTGTAATACCAAGTGAATTATTTACAGCCTTTCATGCTGCCATACTTCACACTTCTGCAAGCAGAATTATGCAGCTGGGTTTTTTTCCCAGTCTCTGTAAAATTCTGGCTGGGAAGGAGCCTGGGTCCTGTTCAGGGCTGGGATCTGCTGTTGCTCACACTTGGTTCTGCTGTGTGGGCTCTGCAGACACAGGCACACGTGAGAGAGCTGGAGACACCAAGTACTGGGCACAAATAGAGTGCAAAGAGCTCAGTTCCCATGGAGTCCCTCAGAAACGGGCAAGTAGGAGTAGTCCTCACTCTGCTGAAAACTGCTTATTTTCATTTTCTGTGTGTAGGAACAGTGTGATTGATCCATGTCCATGTTTTCTGTCTCCTGGTAATTTGTTGATTTGACACAACTAATTTTTCAGTCATTCTGGAGAGAAGCTTTATGTTGAAGCAGGTCTGTGTCCGCATAGGTGTGGTTTTTACATCCTGTGGTCCTCTGAGTTCTCCCTCCCATCATCCAGGGATGTTCAGCACAATGTGCAGCTGGAGAAGGGAGCACAAGCTGTGCATGGCACATTGTTTTGATGACTAATAATTAATTCTTTTGTGGGTTTAAGCATTTCCTGGATGTTTTCAGAATGGCAGGACAGACCTGTGGGGTTCATCTTTATGTTTTTGAGAGGCAGAAGTAAAATCAGGTAATACATCCTTTCCAGGTTTTCATGAGGCATGCTGGGAAGTTCCCACAGCAGGAGTGGTTTAGTTCTGCTTTTTGTGATGTGGCTTCTACTCCTGCAGCTTTCCCGGCTCTTGCTCAGTGGTCCCCTGGCACAACCAGACCAGAGGCTGTAACCAGAGGTCTGCCTGAAAAGCAAAAATTGTGGAAGGATGAGCAGAGCAGAAGACATAAAAATGGTATTGGTTATTGAGCTGTTACTGGTTATTTCAGCCCTGAGCTGTTTTCTGTGTCTGTGCTGTGAAACCAGGAAGAAAACAGGGGCTGGTGGCAGCATGAGAAGAACTGTCATAAAACTGAGACTCTGTGTGTTGAGAGGTCAGGTCTCTGTTTCCACCACATCTGCCTTTGAAAAACCCTGCGTATTTAGCTATTTGTGTGTCTAAAGCAAGATTTCTGCCTAAATAAGGTGACTCAGGCCCTCTGTTCCTCTAATTACTTCCTTCTCCTAAGCAAGGTTTCTGATAAAACCCCACAGTATCAGGACTTTTTATATGGTGAAAAATCTCTTTAAGAACAAGAGCTTTGCTGCTAAAATATGAAAAGATAAAGCATTGCAGCACTTCCTTAGAATACCAGTATTAATGGTAAGATAAATGAAAGCTGTTAATACAACAGCAGTATTAATTGGGAGATTTAAAAATAGGTTCACACAGGGCTCATGCATTTTAATCAAGTTGGAGGCTCCTTTGTGCTCCTAAGGTAGGGCAGAGAATAGCAGTGGGCTGGAGTGATGGGAAGTGACAGCTTGGCACCTAATAGAGAATTACTGAGTTGCATCTGAGGGGTGGTGGGTGTAAACTGCTTTCAAAATCTATTCACTGCTAGAAATTTGCATAGTAGAAATACAGTATTATCTGTCCATGTCAGGAATTGTGTAATGCTGTCTATTAACAGCCTGGCCAAATTTCAGATTGTTTTGTAACGTTTATGTCACTTATAATATGGTCTCATGGTGCAGGAGGTATTTATAGCCTGGCATTTCACCTCATGAGATCGTTTTAAATTAAATTGCTGAGAGGTATGAAAAGGGATTTGTTCTCTTCTTATCCTTGCACCATGCTAGTGAGGCTGGGTGCATTTTGGGGGGCTTTTCCTCTTCAGAAACGTCCTTCCACACTGCTTCCAACAGCAGTACCTTACACATACCTGTGGCTGGCCAGCCGAGCACGTGTGGCATCCCAGGAAATTGCTGGTTGCCAGGCAAAGGCAGTGATGTCAAAGCTGTACCGACAGGTTGAGCCTCACAGATTGCATCAGTGCCCAAAATTCACTGGCATTTTGCTGAAATACCTTATGTTCATTGCTGCATTTCTTTTGAGGACTGCATAATTAATTTCTAATGAAAAGCCAGGTTCTGCCTCATAAATGTGTTTTAATCTGACATTGGATAAATGTTCAGAACTGTGGTTCAACTTCTTCATGGTCTGTCTCCCAAGGAGATGCAATATTTCTTCTCAATTTACCTTTTTCCTAATTTAGCTTCTTCTCAGTTTACATAAAATACGAGGTGTCTCCCTTTGAACTTTTTTGACCTGGTTCTCACTCATTGAACACACTGGTGGTAAGTCTACATAAAAACCTCTGGACAAATACAAGGTCATTTCCAAGTGGTTAAATAACATTTGTGTAGAAGAGTCTGTAATTACACCTTTGAAATGATAAAAATGCACACTGTTTAACATCAGCTAGCAAGTGCAAGCTTTGTTTTATATCTGTTGGTTTTCTGTCTGATTTATGAATAAATAACTGAAAAGAACTCATCAGAACTCCGTGGGACCTATTGAAGCAACTTCAAATTCACCAAGTTTAAAAATGTGAGACAGAAAAATGGATATGGAGTCCCATATCCTTTTGCTTGCATTAAGAACTGACTCTAGATTGAGACATGGTTAAATTTCTTCTAATATTTAAGAAGATGGTAATGTAATTGAATATGCTAAAAAATGACTGCCAGATTTCCAGGAGCATTTGGACTCCCAGGGATGCACAGGGAGGGATTGCTGGGGTGTCTCTGCAGGGTCAGGAGCTGGATGATCCCTGTGGTCTCTTCCAATTCAGGATATTCTGTGATTCTATGAAATATGGTTTTACTTTGCTTAGTGCTAAATGCCATTAATATAAACAGGAGAAACGATGATTAGGAATTCCTTAAAGATCTACTTCCTGCCAGGAATAAATACTCTGTTCTTCACTTGAAAGAAAGACATTATCTTCAGCTGAGTAGGTTCTGGTAATGGAATATGGAGAGCTGATCAGCTTCACGCTTCCCAGACAATATTCTTTGCTCCCTCAAAAGCCATTTGCTCAAGGCAAGCGCTGTAATGCACATTCATATCACTTCAGCATCTTGCATTTGACACAGAATTATCTCTTCAAACAGCGCAGTCTCTGTGTTTGCCTTGCTGTATCTGACGTCTAAAAATAAATCCCTGTGGGAGCAGGACAGGGTTACAGATCAGTGCAGCCTTGGCAGGCCCATGGCAGGAATTGTGTTATCGGTGGTAAAGGAAGTATTTGAGGCAGAATCACTTCCGCCTGCGCAGGCATCAGCTGCCAGGAATTCCTGTCAGGAATTGTGTGCTGTGGGAATCCCTCTGCAATGCTCCAGCCAAGCTGATGGGCTGCCTCTAGCAGCAGCTGGGCTTTGCCCCTGGAATTGGATGTTCCTGCTGTGCCTCAGGAGTTAGAAACATTGCAAAGAGCAGCTCAGTCCTTCTGTGCCTGTTGTCAGCAAAGCCTGCTGAGAAGATCCTTTTCAGGGTCATCTTCTTTTGGTTTGCCTTATTTTATTTAATGATATTCCAGGGAAGGGGGAACATGGGAGGCATGTGCTTGTGAAGGAGTCTTTGTAATTTTTTTCCTAAAATGGGTTGCAAAGGAAACAGAACTGGTAAAGCCTGGCCAGATGCCCTTGGCTGGGGTTAACTGGGAGAGTTTCATGTGCCACAGCTAAAAGGAGTCTTGTGGATGAGCTGGGAACAACAGGGATGGGGATGCTCCCTTTTCCATGTCAGCCTCAGGTGGGACAGCCTGGCTTGGATCTCTTCATCAGGGATTTGATCCCTAGCCTGCTCAGTGCCTGCAATGCATGAGGGTTTGTTTGTCCCCAGCTCTTCTGCAGATCCAATGCTTTCAGTGTGTGGCAGTCGGGAGCAGCATGAGTAGCTCCTGGCTGCAATATCATTTATCTCACTCATTTTGTGAAGTGTGTAAGAAGTCCTTCATCTTTGGATGCTGTTAATCTCCTCCTAGAATTACTGGCTGGATTCTGGCCTGTTCCCCTTCTTTAAACCAAGGACTTCCCCTCCCAGTCCATGTCTTCTCCATGTGATTTCTTTCCTATTGCCTTCCAAAGTGGTGGTGGGGATGTTGCAAGGGCTGTTTTAAGGACGTGGGCATATAAAAACAACTGTTCAGAGTGTAGGTGGAAACTGCCTCTATTAACTTAATAATTCCAGCCACAACTCCCTGAAAATTGGCACAGCCTCCTGCCAAGGTCAACAAATTTTTAAAGTTTGAAGTCTCTGGGCCAAGGTTTTTGCTGCCAAAGGAGCTAGGAAAATATTCGAGTAAGTTCACCTCAGTTTTTGGATTCTGCTGTTTCCTGGTGCTGCTTCCAGCGTGCCACAGGCTCCTTAGAAAAATTCTTCCCTGGAATGAGATCACACCTGTGAAATTCCAGGTTCCCTGTTTTTCCACCTGGTGAAATGGGCAGAAGTCCAGCGTGGGTTCTGTCATGGAAGGATAACTTCAAGTGTGGAGCTGTGACTCTGATCCACAGGGCAGGAAGGAGATTGAGGCTGGTGGATTTACTGCTAAATCATTGTGAACATGTTTTGCACCCTTTGCTTGACTGTTTGCACCCTTTGATTGACTGTTCTGAAATCAATGCTTCCTCTTTTTTTTGAAGGAAAATGTAATTTGGGTGGCATTGCTCAGCTCATAGAACTGCCTCTCACAGGGACTCTGTATTTCCCTGGATTTATTTATCTTGATTAGCCCTGTCTGATTCCATCTGTGTACTTTATTTTAAAGAGGTGCTCATGAAGCCATACTCATGGAAGGGTGGACTAGGACCCACAAAGAACTATTACAAGCAAGTAAGATTTTTATCTGTTGGTTCAGTACAAGTATTTTTGGGGCTTTTTTACCTTCTCCTTTTTCTTTTAGATATTTTTATGAGTTTATAGGGAATAATCCGTATCTCCACAGGAAAACAGACCCATTTGGGACAGAAAACAGAGACCTCCTACAAAAATCCGGCTTATTTTCCCTTCCTCAGCATTTACCACTGGAAATGCAGCAAGCTTGTCTGTGGAATTGTAGGGTTTTTTGTTCATTGTGGCTATTTGATGGCATGAGTAAATCTTCAGGTGGCTGTTATTTTGACATTGACCTCCAGCTGTTTGCCAGCCCCATAAATCATCTTTACCAACATGTTGCAGAAAAGTGTTAAAATTGATTTAATTAGTAACTGGAACAGACTTGTATTGGAAAATTTTTCTTTCCTGCAGTTTAATGACCTAAAAAAAAAAAAGACAGCTGTATTATACATATAATTAAAATATGTTATAAAGTTGGAAAGATTCTGTGGGCTCCAGAAAAATAATGCATGTTTTGGTAGTGCTTGAAGGGAGATGAAATCCCGTCTGTTTCTGTCTGTAGCCAGCCATCCTGTTACCAGGAATGGTGTTAAAATGCATCATAATACTAGGCTCATGGATCTGCCAGTATGCCAGGCTGGAGTGATTTAATAACTGCCTTGTAGATATGATCCCTGAGATTTACAGGAGCAGGGCTCTGTGTTTCCCTCTCATGGAGGTTTGTCAAACTAGAGGATATATGAGCTGTGAAACCAAATTTCTGTAGGAGAATTCCCATGCTGTGTTTAAACTGTACCTGCCTACAGAAAGGGCAGTTTCTTCAGACCCTGCTCAGAGTTTGGAGGGCTGATGACAGAATTGGCAGCTTGGGGGCAGAAAGTCAGGCTGGGGGTGTTAAATGTTCATTCATTAGCTCAGCCTTCCCTGGGGTGTGTGCCCTGCCCTGCCCTAGAAATGTGTTCATTCATTCCCTGCTGAAGGAGCATGGCTGGGATAACTAACACAGGGAGGGATGGATGGGATGCTGGGAAAAATTCCTCCCTGTGAGGGTGGGCAGGCCCTGGCACAGGGTGCCCAGAGCAGCTGTGGCTGCCCCTGGACCCCTGGCAGTGCCCAAGGCCAGGTTGGATGGGGCTTGGAGCCACCTGGGATAGTGGGAGGTGTCTGTGCCCGTGGCAGGGGGTGGGATGGGATGGGCTTTTGGGTGGGATGTCCCTTTCAAGCCAAACCATTCTGGGATTCTGTAATTCTGTGTCTAGAATAACCTGATCCTCAACATTTGTTGACTGTCTTGGCTTTGGCATCTTTCTGCTTAAGGTTTGAGCATACCAGACGTGCTCCACCTCTGTCTCCAGGTGTGCTCTGTGTCCTGAGCCTTGTGACCATTTCCTCATGGTGGTTCCATGATCTGGTTTCCAGGTAATTTCCAGTCTTGGGACATCAGCACTGCTTCACTCAGGACTACAGTGTTGCCCTGTGGTGTGATGAGCTCAAGGTTGTTCTCTCAGTATCAAATCAGGGAAGAGCTGTTTGAGTGCTCAGGATGAGCCTGTCACTGTGGCCCTGTCCTGTGGGGAATGGCCTTGTGGGGAGGAGGAAGAACTTGGGCTCCTGGTGTTTGCACGCTCCAGGGGGAAGTGTTTGCTGTCCTGTGCCAGGGCACAGGATGTGCAGCTGCACCCGGATCACAGAGGGTGTTTCTAGATCTGCTGATCTGAGACCACACATTTGTTTGTTTGTTTTACTTGCAAAAGAGAGATTTGGGCAGATTTCCTGTGAACATAAACATTCCCAAGGGGCTGGATTAGGCAGATTTCTCTTTCAAAGGGGGAACAGGCACACAGGCACACACTGCCCCCCTCCCCCCAGACTGCTGGATGCTTGGAAGGCATTTGGAGAAGTCTGTGGGCTTTGATGGGTTTGTGATTTTATCCCTTGCTGTGGGGTGGGAGCAGAATGTGGAGGTTCCTGCTTCCCTGTCCTGCAGGCAAGGCACTGACCCTCAGCTCTCCTGAGCATCCAGGGCAGAGAGCTCTTTGATCTTGACTCAGAATTCCAAAGGCATTGATTATTTCCTCTGGCTTGTGATTTCTGGCCATTTTCTCAGCAGAATCTGCAAACTCAGGCTGCTGTTTTCCTGCTAAAGAAGCACCAAAGGGAAAGGGAATGCTTCCATTACGTGTGGACGTGTGGCTGTGGGCTTTGAAAATCAAATACTTGTTTGGAGAAGCATGAGATTATCTCGCTGCTTCTTCCAGACCTCCTCCCCTGAAGTTTAACTTCTTTTATCTCTTAAAGCTAAGTGAACAAACTTTGATTCTACTCACTAATTCTTGTTTCCACCCAACCAGATGAGTAAAAGAAATATTAATAAAACCTTACTCTGGGACATACTTTTGAGGTGCAAGACATTCCCTACCACCATCCTGAATTTCTTCAAATAGTTAATTTCCCAGAAGGAGTTTTATGAGAAGTTTGTTTAGATCTGCACTGCTATGTTTCAAGCTCCATCAGATGTTTTTGGAAAGCTCAGGTCATGGTTTGGCAGTTGCAGTCAGAATTGACAACTCTTACTGTAGAGAGAGCTTTTGGCAACATCACACTTGGAATTATGTAAGTAATAATTGAAAGAGAAGATGGTTCCTTAATAGACATCCACAAATCCATTATTATATGAGTTGGAAATTAAAACACATAGGGCAATATATATGTTCAGAATCCTTAAACAGGCCTTAAAATCCATTCTGTTCTATTGGAAAACTGATGAAACTTATAAATATGGTTATAAACCAAACTGACTAGAAGAATATGTTTCCTAGGGAAGTGGCATTGCCTGGTCCTACCAGTTTATATTTAGATCCCAAATGAAATTTTTCTGATTTACCTTGCGGTGGAGCTGTGTAATTCTTCTGTGTGGTGTTTAAGTGTGAACCTTATTTATTGCAAATATGACATGTCAAAACTTTCAGCCTTTAAAGGAACTGATTTTTGACTAGGTTCCCATTTACCAGCTTGAAGTAGTTCAAAAATCAAAACATCTTCTGTTACTTTTACAGCTTCAACCCAGGAATTCACTTTGCAATGTTGCTAAATTATTGAATAATTCTTTATCTTCTAAGTAATAATTGCAGATGTAGCAGTGCTGGAATGGGCAGGGAACCCATTGGGAGATGGAGCCCTGGGGCAGAAAGGATTTGCCCTTTGAAAGGAGGGGAATGTCACATCAGGACAGGGGTGCTGTCTTGCTGAGGTGAGGGCAGCTCAGGATTATTGAGGCTTAGTGGAAGGTGTGAAACTTGACAAGCATCAGAGTGGTTCAGAGTCCTCTGGCTCAAGGTTTTATTTAGTGTTGTGCTTTGCCATTTGCTTTCAGATTAAATGAAAGCTGGGTTGGGTTTGGAAGCTCTTTGCGGAAGAGTGAGTTCTTAGGCTGGTGCACTTTGAATTATTGATGGATTTTAGCAGGAACACTGAGCTCTGATGGACACTTTGAATACACCCTGGACAGCTGTGTTGGGCTTTATTTCCCCTGGTCCCTCATCCTTTTGAACTCTTTTAAGCCTCCCTGTATCCCTCAATTTCCAGCTATGTTCCACTAAGTGGAGTTCAAAGACAGCAGAGGATTCTGCAGAGCTGCTGGGGCCGATGCTGAGCAGGGGCACAGGGAGGGTTGGGTCCTGGAGCTCTGCTTTCCTCTCCCAACTGACTTGAACTTCTCAGGCCTATCCAGTGTCACAAAGATGCAGAACTCTGGCTATTAATTAATACACTCAGAGAGTCTGGAAAACAGTGTTCCAAATTTACCATTTATGATTTTAAGACAATCCACGGAAGAGGGAAGGCTTGGATTTTTAACAATAAAATACCCATGTGCTCTTATAATTCTGTGTGGTGCATCATATGGATGAATGTTTTATTTTCCTATTACAAAAACAATTAATGTGTGGATGATGTGTTTTCTGTTAGGATTATAAGGGTCTGTGTCTTGCAATTGTGGTGATCAGAGTAATGATAAAACAGCCCCTGGAAACCAAACTGTGTCTGCAGCAGTAACACTGAGTGGAATTGCCTGCGGGATTAACAAATCTGGATGACACCACCTTCCACACAGGCCCTGTGCTGTGGGGCTTGTAGGCCCTGTGTGTGTGCTCCAGTGTTCCACAGAAGTTTGTTCACATTTAAATGTGCTTGGCCCCATGGCTGAAGGTGGTTTGAGCTGTGGGAAGGGCTGGAGCATTTTACATCCTTTGTGTGCCCATTTAGACAAGTTATTGTGTGAGTGTTTGCTGTAGAGGAATGGTTATTTTACACAGAACTGTTGGTAAGTCATTGTTTCATTATTTTCTCTTGGAAACTACTATGCTATTAGTACAAATCTTAATTGAAATACCAATATTAGGAAGCATAATTGTCATGGTTTTAAACCAGTAACTAAAAAAATTACTTATTTCTTGTTGTGAGATATGGATTAGAACAAGAGCAAAACAGGCTTAAAACTTAAAAGGAATAAAGACAATTTATTAACAAAACTACAAGAATAAGAACACCAGAATAAACTTCCAGAAAGCTCTCTTATCTTCCATATCTTAACTATTTCTCTGTACACATGACAACATAGAGACAAATAACTTTAGGACTTTGGTGGTTAAAAACAGTCTTAATTCTTGCTACAGTCTTTTCATCAGTCTTTGTAGAGAAACAGAAGTCTCTTTCTGTTAACTTACGGAGTTTCTCACGAGAAAACTATTTTTTGTCATAGTTTTCTATTTCTCTAATGCCAGCTGCCCAGAAATCTGTCATTAGATCTTCTCCTCCCATTTCACATCTCTCTGAGGTGTGTATGGGTCACTGAGCTTAGGGATTTTATTTTTAAGGATAGGTCATTCAAAGGCAGAAGTCTTCTTTATCTGTCTCTGTGAGCCTTCCTGGAAAACAGTTTTCTCTTTGCCCCCCAAAGCTTCAAAATCTTCACTCAACTCAATTCCAGCAACTCACAGTATCACAAGTACTCTCTCTCTTTTGCTCAAAAGTAACACTTTGAATATCTTATTCCTCCCAATACTCTTATCATGAATTAAAGGAGTCCTTTTATACTATTATTGTCCATCTCCATAGCTTTAACAGAAAGATATTTCAGCTGTAAAGCATCTCCTTATTCTCTTTTTCTTATTTAAACTTAACTCTTCACTGTTTTTGGTGGTTCTATGATGTCTTCTCTATGTTGATCGTTTCTCTCTTTCTCTGTCTTCTTAAGAAAAGGAGTAATCTGTATGTTCATCCAGGTAGTAAAAGAATTAAAAGCTTTAAGAAAACTGCAAGAGTTCATGGTGTTAAGTTTCAGTCTAGCAGCAAAAACTGAAAACCAAGCTCGGCTGACCAGCGCTGCTTCTCTTCCCCCTCCCCCCCGCCACCCTCCACCGCGGCCTGGTCGGCCTGGAGGGGGGGGAAGGAGGCCAAGACAGAGCCTTGCTACCTCCTCAGAAGCCGGAAACCAAAGAGAATAAGAGAATTCTGTCTGTACTTCTTAAGGGGGTGTTTTACAAGTTGAATTCACTTTTTAATGGTCAGATCTGCTGTCAGTTCTTAGAAATGACTGATAATTAGTCAGGAAGAAAAACTCCCATCAGCCACTAGCAGCTTCAACTTCCCCTCTTTCTAAGCTGTCTTAAAGGTAAAGCTACCCCATGACAATAATAAAGGTTTAAATGTCTTATTTGTCCACAGTATGGAGCACCTTGGGAACTTGTTCTGGAAAGTTTTGTTTTGTTTTCTGTTTCTTTTTTCCATAGAACCACAGAATATTCTGAGTTGAAAGGGACCCCCAGGGATCATCAGGTCCAACTTCAGTGTCTGTCCTAGTGTATGAAGCAGAGCTGCCCTCTGTGAGTTTCCAGATTTGTCATTGTGACCACCAGTTCCCTTGCTTGCTGATTTAAGGGCTCGGCCATTTAATTTGGGTTAATGAGTCACGCCCAGTATGACAGCAGGGCCAGCCCAGGTGACTCCAGGGTGCTGTCCCAGCTTGGGTTGTGCTGTTACTCTCGTCCTTATGCTTGTGTGTTTAAACACTGGCAAGAATTGAATCCCACAGACCCTTTTCCCTTGAAATGTGCAAAGATTGGGACCACGACACTGCTGCAGGGTGACACCCCTGTGTGGTGAGCAGGAGCCACAGAGGAGTGCATTACATGGGGCAGGGTTACACTGACCTCTTTGGAGAGTGAATTACAGATTTAAGAACCAGAATCCCAATTCCTATTCCATTGAGAAGCTTTTGGGTAGTTCCCAGGACATGAACTTGTTTCAAGTGTAACCCGAGTTGTTCACAACTGACCTTCCCTGAACTGTCTTCTGGGAAATTTAAAGGTTAAAATATTCTTTTCATATCTGTACTATTTTATCTCCTGCCTCTGGTGTTTTGGCAGAATTTTTTTAAATTAAAAATGAAAACAGAGTTACAGATCTGTCTGTGACCCTTTATTCAGTTAATCTTGTAACTTTTCAAGTCTGTCCTCTGGAGGCTTTTTAACTCTTCAAGTCCATTCTCTGGATGCAACCAATTAGGATTCTGACACATGGATCAAAAAAACAAGACTCTGTTTATGAACTACGTCACAAAATTAAAGCTCATCCTATTTATTAAGGATTTCCAAGATAATTTCTTTAGTAGCATGAATTTTAGGCATTTTGTTGTGCTGTTCTTGCTGTCCTTCACTGAGTCAGCATACAGAAGCTGCATTTTTTTATCCATGAAAGCATTTTTCTTCCTTCCCTTGGATTTTGGATCCATACAGAATATAGTGCTCTTGCACAGGACATAAATAACCTGTGACAGGCAAGTAATGGGGTAATTCCTGTGTGTACTTGTGTTCTGGAAAATATAGCTTCATGTTTTCCAGCTGGCCTGTCTGTGGCCTTGCTGTACCTTTACATGTAATCTGCTGCTGAAGTGCTCCCAGGGTGGAGTGTCAGGGAATGTGGGAGCTTGGATGGTACGGTGTTCCTGCCTTCAGGAGAGTTGATTTTCCTGGCCTTTCTCTCCTTACTCCAGAGGATTGTGTGTTGTACCCTACTGACTGGCTGTGAGTCCTTACTAGGGCTTATTTAGTGAACTAAGAGCCTCTCTTCTGGGCAAAATTTAGCAGGAATCCAACTTTGGAATCTTGTGACTGATCAGAAGAGCTCTAAAATCTCCATTGCCTTCACTTCTTGGTACACAGAAGGTTACAATTAATATTTCAGAGCATGGGATGCTTTTCAGTGCAGTGTCTTAAGTTTAATGTCCCTGGACTGACACAGAGTCACTGAGGTTGGAAAGACCATCCAGATCATCAGGACCAACCACAGACAATAGAATCCAGTTTTTCCACCATACTGTCTCTAAGAAATGATATCACTGAGTTATAGAATGAGGTAAAAAATTGTGGGGATTGAAAATTTCAAAATAAGGCTCACTTTTCCTTAGGGATTTTTCTGTGCAATCTTTTAAGTGTACAAGAAAGAAGGAAGGCTTTCTCAACCAGAGTAAATAAATGCGTTAAAGAAACTTGAGTTTCTCCCATAATTGCTTAAGACCTAAGATTTCAATATGATCATTTCAATCTTTTTCCCAAACTCATTTATTTTCAGAACTGAAAATCAGTGACTGTGGTATCAATTGTTTTATTCTTAACAGCTGAGTTAGAGCAGCTTTGTGTTTATTGGGAAAGAATTAGGGAGGCTTATACATCAACCATTATAGAATTTCCGAGTCTTATGGAGCCTCAGATGAAACATCTAAGTTTCAGTATCTTCTTACAGATTTTCCTCCTTAATTGGGTTGAGATAAAACTCAAACCACTCATTTTAGTGCTTGTATTGGTGCCTGTCTGGACCTCTGCCAAGGTTTGGGCATCTCTGTTTTGGTAGGAAAACTGTTAATACTGATGATAATGACATTAATCTGGTTTCCTCTGTCAGAATCCTGGGACTTTCCCAGGATGTGGCAGAAACAGGCCTTTTCTCTCTCCTTTCTTTTCATCCTCTTTCCCCCATCCCCATTCACTGCTGAACACATGGCAGTGGCTGTAAATGTTAACAATCACCTGGTTGTACTCTGTAGAACTTCCTTCATGGGTCCAGGGTAGTTTCTTTGAATCATTTAACTCATGTAAATGTCATTGGATGTTTTCATCACAAACACACTCAGTTTCTTCCCACCCTAATTTGTCTGTGTCTTGTAGATGTAGGATTGATTACAGATTGGATGGGGCAACCTGGGCTAGTGGAATGTGGAATGAGGTGAGTTTTAAGGTCTCTTCCAACCCAAACAACTCTGAGATTTTCTGATTAATGTGAAATCTCATATTAAAACATAAGGCGTGAGGGAGGTTATGGTGCCTTGTCTTAACTCACTTATGCTTGGTCTGCACCTTGTATAAATATTTCTCTTCAATCTGGGCAATATTTACTGTGTAGAGCAGGTAAACACCTGCAGTGTGTGGTCATTTTTTTTTCAATATGTAGAAAATTTTTCATTCTTAGATCCACTACACCTGAATTACTTGTCAGCTACATTTTGAATTTCGTATGCTTGTGTGAATTGAATATTGCCCAAAGCCTGCAGATTCCCTGGGACATCTCTTTCTTCAAAGGAAGAGCAGTTTGAGAAGTTGTGCAGGGCACAGCTTGTCCTTGTTTCTGGTGAGGTGTGACAGGGCAGATGGCCTGAGCTGTGAGCATGGGGATTTGTGAGCAGCAGGAGACAGGACCACATGTGTAGATATGTTTGTGCACGTGAAGAGATGTGGAGATGCAATAAAGCCCAGAGTTACGAGTTTCCTGTTAGTGCCACCTACTTCTAGTCTGGCTGAAGTTTTTATTCAACATTCAGCTAAGAGGTGAAGTTTTGGGTTCTACTTCTTGAAAAGCTTTTGTTTTAGAAAATCAATTTGACCATGTATGTCTGTTGCTTATTTTTCAGCCCCCCTTCCCCCTTTAGCTGAGGGAAGTGCTTCCATTGAATCTTTTCTGTGTTTAGCACTTGCTTAAGTTGTACAAAAATGCAAGTGGGTTATAAAACATGTGTCAGGTTTGTCCCAGCCGTGGGACAAGGACTTTCTGTTTTTTTGGTTAAAAAAGCAGGGTGGGGTCAGATTGGAGATGTGAGGATTTGAAGTTTTTCTCATGCATGGACACAGAAAATCCTGCTTGCACCTTCCCCCAGCTCAGGTGTGGCAGAGTGGGAAGCTAAAGGACTTTACTGGGAAGTGCTCTTGCTGTGGCTGTGTTCTCTCAAAGTGCATCCAGTAGTCAGTCTGGTCACAGCCTGACCTCTGCTTCATGTCAGGGGATGTAGGCACAGCCTCAGTGCCAGCAGTGCTGGGTTTCACACAGCCTGGTTTGTCCACATGAGTGCTTGTTGATCTTTCCCACTTGTGGGGTCATGGGAGGAAATGGAATAAGTTTCCCAACAGCTTTTATCAATTCCTCCTGCCAGGTAAGGGGAGATTATTGTTCTTCATTTCTGCTTCTTTTGTCAGTAAGAGAAGCTGTTGTTGACCAGATGATAAATGATGTTTATTGAGGGGAAGGAGTTCCCAGATGTGGTTGTGGTGGCACTGATCTCCCCCTTACTGCCTTCTGCCTTGGCCTGGTCCTGCAAGGTCCTGCTGAGACGGCTGTGGGTGGAATGTGTCAGCTTTTGGTGTCAGTCACTGCAGGCTGATGGGGACATTCATTTTTGATGGACAAAGCTTTTGGAGACCCTGCACACCCTGCAAAGATAAAGCTGTGCAAATTTGGCCAGCATTATTTGTAATTATTTACAGAACATCATGTACTGTACATTTTTCATCATCTGAAAAAGTACATTTTGTTGTCATTTCCCAGAGGGGCTCTGGACTGCATATCCCTGGAAGTGATCAAGTGGTTGGACAGTTCAAGGAGCAACCTGGGATAGTGGAAGATGTGGAACGAAGTGGGATTTAAGTTCCCTTCCAGCCCAAACCCCTCAGGGATTTGATGGTTTTATGTTATGGTGGAGATGGTTGTGATAAAAATTTTAGCTTCATCAACTTCCAGTTCTCAAAATACTCATCTTGATGCTTGCTTGGGGTTTCTTGGGAGTGAGGATGGGCTGGATTGTGGAAAAGGGCAGGAGAAACAGTGCCACAGTCCAAGGAGGAGATTTCTGTGGTCATGGTCTGACTTTGTACAATTTATGTAAGTGTCGTGAGTTTTTGGGGTTCAGAGCATGTCCAGAGGTTGTCAGGTGTTTATATCTGGTTGTTACTGCTGTGCTTTCATGGCTCAAGAGATCCAGTCCTGCCTCCACACGGAGGCAAATGCCTCCTGCACCAGACTGGAGGTGTTTGATGCTGGGAGGGGAGAGTGTCCCAGCTTTGGAGCATCAGGGATGTTGGTGTTGCTTCCTCCAGCCTTCCTTCCTCGCCCAGCACCGAGTCCTGCATGTGGAAAGGGTTGGGTGGGGCCGTGCCCCAGCAGAACTGCTCCCAGAAGAGCCAGGAGCACACTTCTTGATTGGAATTCAGCTTCATTCACATCCTGCACCTCCACATGTACTACAGCCAGGCTCCTGCTCCAAGGCTGTCCAGGCCCTGTTTGTTTTTGCCTTGTGTGCTTTGGTAAGTTGTGTTTCCTGCCTTTGCTCCACGAGTTCAGTTCTCGCTCCTGCTTCTCTGTATGTGAAAAATCCCAAATCTTACTCAGCACAGCACAGTTCAGATGACACAAATACCTCTTTTTGGATGACAGGAGGCTGAGAAATCACAGCATAAATGTATCTGCACTCTGAGAAGAAAAGGTGCTTAGAAAATGTGACAGTGAGACAGGATCAGTGACTCCCTTAAGCCAATTAAGCTGCTCATTGCCACAGCACTCTTGCCTCCATCAAAATTACTGTTGCTGGGGGTTCTATGTTGTTTTTTCTCCTCCCTTGGCACTCCTGCTGATATCTCAGGTATATAAGGCATTTTTTTCCAGTGACTTTGATTCTTATCAGCTTGTAAAAAAAGTTAATATTGATTTAGTGGGGGAGAAAACAGAAGAAGTGAGTAAGAGACTAATAGCTTGGAATGACAGGGCTGTATCAATTTTCAGTTCCCTCAGAGGAATAATTTGCTTGTTTCCAGCAAATGGAAAAATAGACTATGAGTAAAACTGTCAGTGCCCTCCCACAGAATGTAATGGATTTTGGAACTCAGAGAAAAAGAGACAGTCATAACTAACTCCGTGATTTTAATGCACTTTCCTTGAAAGTCAGCAGTTTTGTGAAATACCACATGCAGGCAGATGAAAACTATATACATCTTACAGAGCTGTATAAAAAATTATATTCACTGCCTTAGTCTTATGTTTTTGACTGTGGATGAATGCACTTCTCAATAAGTTTAAATGTGTTATGGATTCAAGTGGTTTATATCCTTACCTATGGTACCAGCACATAAACTGAACCTGTGAAAAAATGATGAACACTGTAGAAAACCTCATTCCTGGTGCATTCATGTGGCTTTTCTGTGTAAGTGGTTCTTGAATGAGCCAAATAAATATAAATCATGGTCCCCTGGTAGGCTGATGGGGAATGCTGTGTCTGTGCTCATTCATTGGCAACAGCCAAAGGAAGAATCCTGCTTGGTCCAGAGGGAGACAGTGAAAGAAAGGATGGTGTGTTTTGTGGCAAGCCCACTTCTCTTCAAAATAAATTAATAAGTCAGGCAGGTCCTTTAATTTAATTTCCTCTTTGTTTTAGCCCGAAGCCACCAAGTGCTGGTTCTTCTTCCAGAGCTGTCTCCATTTTTTTGGCCCTGTAAATATTCACACAGTTGGGCTGGGCTTTACTCTGATGAAAACCCAAGGCTGCAGGAGCAGGAACATGATTCTGCTGCTGTTCCAGGATCCTGTCCTGATCCTTGCCATCGTTTGTAGTGCAATGCCATCTAGTGTGCAGAGGGCTCTCAGGATTGCCCTGCGCTGGAAATTCAGGACAGCAGCGCTCTCTTACCTGCATCTAATTCCAGTTAGCTTCAAACAGATGCATTTCTGCCCAGGGAAGCTATGGCTAACCCATTCCTGGAAGTGATCAAGTGGTTGGACAGTTCAAGGAGCAACCTGGGATAGTGGAAGATATGGAACGAAGTGGGATTTAAGTTCCCTTCCAGCCCAAACCCCTCAGGGATTTGATGGTTTTATGTTATGGTGGAGATGGTTGTGATAAAAATTTTAGCATCATCAACTTCCAGTTTTCAAAATACTCATCTTGATGCTTGCTTGGGGTTTCTTGGGAGTGAGGATGGGCTGGATTGTGGAAAAGGGCAGGAGAAACAGTGCCACAGTCCAAGGAGGAGATTTCTGTGGTCATGGTCTGACTTTGTACAATTTATGTAAGTGTCGTGAGTTTTTGGGGTTCAGAGCATGTCCAGAGGTTGTCAGGTGTTTATATCTGGTTGTTACTACTGTGCTTTCATGGCTCAAGAGATCCAGTCCTGCCTCCACACGGAGGCAAATGCCTCCTGCACCAGACTGGAGGTGTTTGAATGTGGCTGGGCTGTCCTTGGGGCCTGTTTTTGGATAGTTTGGGGGCAGGAGAAGCATTTCTTCATCGTCTTCATTGGTACTTTGTTCTCTTAAATTCTGCACATTAACGAATACAGTTTTCCTGCCAGGAGGACAGAAGAATCATCCCCTCTCCTGCACTGAGGAATGTGCAGTGTGAGGGGTTTGATTTCCTTTTCCAGCACTGTTTTGGTATTGTTGTGTGGTATCCAAGATGCTGGATTCTGGAAGCTGGCAGGAGCAGGGCTGGGTCTCCCCAGGTTTTGACTAGACCTGCCAGAGAAGATTCATTTTTGAATAATCTCCTTTTGCTTTCAATTAATTGTGAAACCAGGCTTTAATAAGGTGTGAAATGGAAATAAAGTTAACACCAGCTGGATTTATTTACATATGTTAATCAACACAGACCCAAACAACAACAAATTAAACTCACGCCATTCAGAGGGTTTGAAATGCTCCAGATTTGCATCCACCAGGCTCCATCAGCCAGTGACTGAAGGTGGTTTCTTTTGGAGACAGCCTGGGTGTGCTGGCTCTGCAGTGGTAGATCTGCAGTTTGATGGGAATGCATGTTGGAAGCAGAGGTTAGTTTGCAGCAGGAGGAATTTTTGGTTACCTGTTCAGCTCTGTGGGGTGAGGGGACAGCGAGTGTCTGGTGGTGCTGTAGGTGCTTGTAAGGGTTTGGTTCTGTCAGGATACACTCTGCTTCTCCTGGATGATACTCTCTGATCCAACAAAGCCACTGGACTTGGCTTCCTGGGAAACTTGTGGATTTGGTGGTGATTTCTCTGGGAAAGAGTTTAGGCAATTCAAGGAAAAGTTTTGTTTGTTCCTCTAGAGAACTTCACAATGGAGACATGAACCTGGTGGGGTGTAAAGCGTGTTGTGTACACTCCCAAACTGCTGCAGCTCATCCCCAGATCCATAAACACCACAGGACCAAGGAGATCAAAGAGAAATTTCAGAGCTGGGGATTCATCCAGGCTTCTGATCTGCCTGTGCCAGTGAGAGCTGGATGTAAGAGTTGTTTGTGAGGATGAGAGTGATGATTTCATTTAATGAACTCGATTTAGAGAATAGGCCATATCCTGCTGGTTAAAATGTCATTTGTCAGTAGAGGGAATGAGAATATTTTGCTTACTTGCTGGTGGGTTTTTTCCTACTTAGAAGGAAATCAGCTTCCTGGTAGGAATTATGTTACCAAGTACCAGAACTTGTTCATCAGGAGAAGAAAAATTTGTGATGAAGCTGGTCTTACACTGGTAAAATCCTTTTCAGCTCCATGTGTTTATAAACCATAAATGCTGAATCTTCACTCAAAGGTTAAACTTGATGTCTTGGAGGTCTTTTCTAACCTTAATAATTCTGTAATAATGTGTGGTAGGGACCTCACTCAGACATCTTTCTCTTGCCTCTTACAGGTCATTTCAGGATGCTTTTGGCCTCAGCAAATATTTTTCCATCCTCAGAAAAGATTTTCTTCATTGTCACTTTCTGTAATCCCCTTGTCCATGACAGGCCAGGCTGCACATAGTCATGTGCAATGGCACCAGCTCTGTCAGGAATTGCTTTCTAATTTTATCAGAAATGACCAGGTGCAGGAGGGAATTGGGAATCGGATGGGCTGAGGAACCCGAGGGGAGAGCAGCACATGGAAGGCTCATTCTTGCTGATTATGCCCTGTTTGCACTGAGTAAGGCTGCTCCAGGGGTGGCCAAGGCTGTGTAATTTATAAGCACTGATTTCCTTCATAAACATTCCCTAAATGATTATTTCTCCATGATGCAGCACCCCACAGTCTCATTTATTTGGGCAGATGAGAAGCCATCTGATAAATTTTCCCAGCTTGTCATACCTGAAAATACAGCAAGCAGTGGCACCTTTTGATAAGTTTTCCTGTGTAACAGTTAAAGGCCTTCTTGACAGTTTATTGCACAGGAAATTTCCAGGGTTTGGGAGAAATAGGACATTGGGTAGGAAAGAAATAGGGTTGATTTCTAACAATGCTAATTTTCAGTTCTTTAAACAGCTTGCATTGGGCATTAAAAATTCTCGAGGGTATTTTCAGCGCTGAAAGAACAAAGAGAAACTTTGAAGAGGGGGAAATCACTATCAGCTGATGAAGAAGGCTTGAAAAGTTTATGTTCGTATCCTAAAGATCCATTTCACTACCCTAAAAATCTATATTCGTGCACTAAAAGTGTATGTTCCTCTATGTGCTGTGCTATGCTCATCATTTGTGAAGAAGAAAAGCTGAGTAATTGTCCTCACAGCCACGTGAAGATGTTTTTTAGGCCTCAAGGGTGTTTGTATTACACCATCATGTAGGGTATGGACAGGGGACATGTAGAATAGATTTGAGTTCATTGTCAGTGTAGGCAACAAATAGGTAAAATTGGGAGAATTGCCTATGGGCAGGAGCAGAGGTATCAGGGCTAGAATGGGTGGAACTCTCTGTTAGAGCGTTGTTAAAGAAATAAATGTTGTTAGAGAAATAAATCTGAAAAGTGGGCAAGAGACTTGGAAAATCTGTTTTCTGCAGATTTAAAATGTGAATTTATCAGGAGTTCCTGCTGTGTGGTGTTACTGAACAAGACCACTCTGCTAACACTGCTGGGTGCCAAGGTGATCATTCCCTGGCATTTTTGGGCTGCCCAGCCCATCTCTGACACTGTCAGTTGGAAGCAGTGGCCATCAAACAGAGCATCATCCACAGTAAAATAATAATTGAAATACACAACTGACTTCCAACATATTCAGGGTAAAGGCTCTTCATGGCTTGTGGAAGATAAAGGCTCTGACAGGGACCTGCAGCTTCTGAGAACTGACTTTGTTCTACAACTTCCCTGGCTTGGACTGCAGATACTGCACCTGAATTTGATCTCTGTGGCCAAATGTAATAAAAGCATGAGGTTGTGCTGGGAAAGTGTCAGATCTTAGTATTTCCATATTCACATAATTATGGTAATATAGCCATATTACTGTAGAGAGGAGGGAGCTAATGGCATTCCTTCCCTTTGGTGGTGAAATCATCGCCAGGCAGGGGTGGGCTGGCTGGGATAGAACCACTTCCATGGCTAGTGATTCCCAAAATGCCTCTTCCTGCAACTTGTACATTCTGGACTGACAGAAGTGGTGTGGAATCGCAGTAACAGTAGCACGTGGTGTGCTGTCCATGAGAAGAATCACCGTTAAATTACCACTCAAATTTAAAAATTGAGACCAAGTTTTTGGGTCTGTGGGGAAGGGGGTGATATCCATGGCAGTGTTGATCGGGTTTCAGGTGCTGAATGCTAAAATCCAGCCAGTGAATAATGATCTGCAATATTGGATGTCGCAGATGGGTCTCATTCGCTCTGTCACACTCGGACCCCTCGGACACACAGACACGTCCAGGCTGTTCACCGGCCAGGGAAGGCTTTGACAGCAAACTTTGCATCATTAAATGCTTGTTTTCCGTGGGGCTGTGCAGTGAGCAGAGCTCCGCTGTGCCTCGGCTCCGGGCGCACATCCTGCCCCCATCCCAGCTCGCAGCGCTGGGGGCTGCAGGGGGATCCCATGGAACATCTGCCCGGCTCCGGCTGGCAGCGCTGGGAAAGCAGGGTCGCTGGGGACTCGGCTCGCCCTGGGCCGTGCTGGCTGTCACACGTGTGCTGGCACTTGCTGTCACTTCTCTGCTTCGCTGCCGGGCTGTGCAGCCGCTCGCGTGCCGCTATGAGCACAATGCCTGCATGCATTCCCTGCCTCCCTGTTTCTCTTGGCTCCCGTTAGACTCCAGGGCTCGTCCCGCGGGACCTTCCCAACGTGAGAGCGAGCGGGAGCGGCAGGAGCAGCGGGGCTTTGTGCGCGGTGCCAATGGAGCGTGCAGTGGGCAGTGATGCAGTGGGCAGTGATGCAGTGGGCAGTGATGCAGTGGGCAGTGTGCCGGGGGCACAGCCCCGCCGCTCGCCCTAGGGAAGCGCGGCTGCGGCGGCTCCGGGCCGGGAGCGGAGCCAGAGACCCTGCCGTGGGCAGCTGCTGTGATCCCCCGGCCTGGAGCTCTGCATGCCGGAGCTGATGCTGCCGAGGTTTTCTCCATCGACTGCTGGGAAGCTACAGAGAGACCTGGAGCTGTTAGGCCTTGGCTAGGGAGCCCATCCATGGAAAGAGCAGAGCGGTGTAGCCGGGGTAAGTAGTGCACAGCCTCAGCGGCTCTCTGGGCTTGCTCCAAGATCCTTTTTGTTTGCTGCGGTCATCAGGATAAAATAAAAGTGGCTGGAAGGGCGCTTGCAACGTGGCACCAAGTGCTGCTGTGGCAATAAAGAACGATTCAGATTGCAGTTTAAAGAGGGTTCTTTGCAGGATCTTCAAAGGCAGTTCAAAGAGGGGGGAGGTGGTTGTATTTTTGTGCGGACTGTCTTCCATGACAGGTTTTAAAGCTCAGGATAATTCAAACTGTGGTTCTCCCAAAGACTGACCTGTGGCCTTTGGGAAGATATTTTAGCAGTGAGGAAGTCTGTCTGAAAGCCACATTAATGAGTTACAGCAAACTGACTAGGAGTGGGGTGGGGAACATCCCGGCAGAGCTTTCCTGCCTCAGGAGAAGGGAATGGCTTTTGAGATAAACGTTTTTAAACCTCTAGTGCATCTACTGCTAAGCAGAGAAATGAGAGGCCAGTAAAAAGAGTGTCTTGTATTTTCTGGTGCTAAATGTATTCCAAACTATTGCTAATAATTCCTAAGACATACCCTTTATTATGACAGAAGGGTTTGCAAAGGAGATTTTACCATTTATTTCCTCTTCTTTGTTCTTTCATGCACCTTTAAAATGAACCTTTTGAATATAAAGGAATGTTGTCAAAGTGAGTGCATATTGACTCTGAACTTTTACCTGGATAATTTTGTAGACCTGTATTCTGTGTTTCTGAGGCAGATCTGTGGCTGTGTGAAGCAGACTTGAATAAATCTTTCATCAGGTGCAGGGACACGTAATGCTCACTTGGATGTTGTGCTGACAGGAGCCACAGAGCAATCTGCAGTCGACAGAGAAGTTTTAGGAGGTTACATGCATTTCTTCAGTCTTAGCCAGTAAATTATTAACCAGACAAAATCAGCATCTGGAATTTCTAGGAATGACTTTGTTCATGCCACTTCTGGAGTCATGCCCTGGGAGCTCAGTGCAACTCCAGGCTCTCAGTCAGCAGCACGAGGAGGTGCTCAGCATCTCCAGCACTAGTGCTGAACCCTTGTGAGAATTCTCCTGCTCCTTGCCCTGCCAGGGTAAGACTCTGTAGCTGTCAGGATGTGTCCCAAAGCTCCCTTTGTACTGGCTCAGCTCCTTGGCTTTTTTTGTAGGAGAGTTGGACTTAAACCACTTCCTGTTTCCTGCCAATCTTTGCTTCTTGCTTTTCCTAAGGGCCACTGAGCCTTTCATCCCTAGTACCCGGATTTGCATATGTGAGGAGAGGGAATCTCCTTGGACTTTTCTCCCCTCCATAAAATGGTCAGGCTGAGTGACACCTTTCATTTGGTTGGTGGTGATGCTGATACAACATCTGTGTCACTCAGAACTCTGAGCTTAATGTTTGTGATGAGTTAAAGAAACTGAGGGGGTTTTATGTTTTATTTCTCTGTGTGTGTTTGGCTGAGCAGACCGAACAGAGTAACCAGAATTATTTGGACTAGAAGCTTTCAAATTCCTACACAGTGTGCGTGGCACTGCCTTTCATATGCAACATTCAGCCACTCTGAGATTTAAATTATTTGGGATCTGTTTGACTTGTGGCTTTTTCCTTACACTGATTCCTTACAGCACACTTTTGTGAATAACCAGCCCTTCCCCTTCCCCTTCCCCTTCCCCTTCCCCTTCCCCTTCCCCTTCCCCTTCCCCTTCCCTTTCCCTTTTTGAAAGTTAGGATTTCATGGGGATCTCAGTGTGCTCTGGAAGTACTTCCAGGTACTTCCCTCCAAGTACTATGCAGCTCAGTGAGAGCCAAGTCTCAGAAGTTTGAAGCAAAACAAGAAGTTCAAAATCGTCTGCCTGGTTCTGAAATGCTCCAAAAGTTACTTTTTGTAAAGTCACTCAAATACGTCTTCAAACTCTTTTTACATCAAACCTCTCTGCTTGGGCCATGGTTTATGGTACCTGGAGGTGTCTGTGCCAGGAATTGCTGTTGATTGTTGCTAGATTTTGTCAGCAGTGTAGTGTTAACAGGAACCTGTGCCCACAGTCATTTAACTCAGCCTTGCAATTGCTTTTATTAAGGAAATGTTTCATTTATGCTCGTTTTTTTTATGGAAATTGAATTTAGAAGGGATAAATAGTGCACCCCAAGATTTTCACTTGCTTGTGGCTGCACCACAGTTGTTTCCTTTCCTTGGGAAAAGCAGAGCCCCAGAGGATGCTTGAGGTGAGGTTGGCCAGGGATGGAGCTCTGGGAACAAGAGCAGGACATCACACATGCTCCCGGAGTGGGCTGTTTTCCCCAAACAATAACATAACCATTCCATCAGCAGCATGCCATAATGGAGGCTCTGTGTGTGCTGAGCCAGATGCATCCAGGCTGGGCTGACCCTACCAGCTCCCCTTGGAGGAGCTCTGGTTTGTATTCCCACTGGAGGTGTGCTGGCAGGGCTCTGTGCTTTGTGTTTGATCCCATGGTCTTGGTGGCCAGAAGTCATAGATGGGAGTCAGCAACACATTCTGCTCATTTATTTTCTAGTTCTCAGTCCCTGGAGAATGCATCCATGCAGGGGAACACAGGGAGGTCACTGCTGGGCCCTGTGGAGTTGGGAATGGCCTGATAACCTGCCTTGGGACAAGCTTGCAGGAGGAGTTTGATTGCCTGGAGCAATCCACGCTCCCAGCCAAGCTCAGGCACTGACTCCAGCTGTGGTCACAGTTACTGAGTGCAGGGACTTTCCAGGCTCTTTGTAACTTCCTACCCCTTGTAAGTCTGGTGAGAGAATGGCTTCCTGTGCCCATGGCTGCTGGTTTGAGAGCCTCTGCTTAGTGTTGTGTTCCATGTTGTCTCCTGAAACCCCAGAGACTGAAGTCATGTTCCTCCAAAGGAGAAGAAAATGAGGTACACATGGAAGCAAAAAAAACTTGCAGGAAAGAAATCCAGGAAGCAAATCTGGCAGAACTTCTGTGTTTCTCCCAAATGTCATTCCAAGTGACATAGATTTTATGTGATAAAGAAAAATAAAATCCAGGCTTCACCCAGCTAGGGTGAGGAGCAGTTCTCAGCCCAGTGGCTTCAGTCTATAAAGCTCAACACTGTTTATCTGAGGGTCATGATTTCCGTAGCCTGGAGTCCAAGGGGTGTGGAAGTTTCTCAACATAGATAGCTTTAGAGACAACCCCAGGAAATTACAACCAGAAACCCCACAGGTGGCAAATGGAGCCCATGGAGCAGTCCAGGATGTTCCATGCTCTCTGCCAGTCCCCAGTGCCTGAGGCCCTGCTCTGCCTGCAGCTGCACGCAGGGGTGTTCCTGCTTTGTTTTTAATAACCTCAGATATTTTAATTCCATGAAAACATTCTGTTTGCAGACACTCAGAACTTGTTTTTGCCTAATGGGGTCTCCAGTGGCTGCCTCTAAGAAGTTTTTATAAATATTTCATTGCTTATGAAGATTAACCTTCTTACACATTTAGGGGAAATAAAAGGGTGAGACCACTTGAGAAAACATTTGCAGCTTAACATGGGAAAATCTGAGGAAAGTGTCTCTGATAGGACTCTGAGATTTTATGTCTCAACAAGTTTAGGCATCAAATAGACTTGACTTAGGAGTTATACAGACTCCAGCAGTTACACAACAGTGGCCTGCATTGGCAGCTCCACCTGGGATTGAAGAGGGGATCTTTCCAAGTTCTGCCTTTCTGACTGCACTTAGGTCAAGGTTACTCCCAATTTCCTCTTCAGAGAGGCACGAGCTGGATCCCCTGTGATTTGTGTCTCAGAGCAGCTCTACAGCAGCAGCATGGGGAGGACCCTGTGGTCCAGAACAGCGCGTGAGGTTGGAAAGGGCAAAATTCACAAGGAGTTGCCTTTCCTTTTCTCTTGCTGCATGCAAGAGAAGTGTGCCACTGGGCAAGTGTTTTGCCTGGTTTCATATTTATTCTAGATTTCTTTCTTAGCTGATTAATATCCCTTAACATGCCTTATCTTTTACGCTGTGTCTTATGGACCAGAGTGGAGCTGTCCTGCCCCAGTCCCTGGAAAACTGAAAACCCAGCAGGTCAGATCTCAGAGCTGCTGTGGTTGCAGTGGAGTCTTCGCTACCACCTCAAAGTGATGCCATTTCCCATCTCTCTGGAAAGAGCTTAGGGAATGTGTATTTTAAAAGTTGCAGAAGTTTGTCCCATGCCAGGAGCTCTCTTTTTCTGTGGGAGCCCAGCAATCTCTTCTCAGTCCATACATTCCATCTGTGGATGCCACATCCCTGGAAGTGTCCAGTGCCAGGCTGGATAGAACTCTGAGCTATCTGGGATAGTGGAAAGTGTCCCTGCCCATGGCAGGGGGTGGAATGAGATAGGCTTTAAGGTCCCTTCCAACCCACAGCATTCTGGGATTCTATGATTTTAAAGTTATTCTCTGCAGGAGTTTTAACTTTGAAGGACTTCAAGGAGTGTCTCAGCTGTTCTCACCTCTCTCAGAAGGACGGAGATGTGTAGCACTTGTGTGTCACCTCACTGGAAGCTTATATTAAAAACACAGTAACCAAATAGCTGAAAGGAGGCCTGGCCTGTTCTTGTGCTTGTAAGGCACAAATTGAGCCATTGCTGCATCCAATGCCAGTACAGCACCCTGAGGGTCCTACTGGGGTTGGGATCTGCCCTTTTCTCTAGCTGTTCATATTTATAAACCATGCTAGGATTTATTAGTCTTGAAGGTGAACTCAGATGAAGGGATGTTGACTGCTGAATAATCATCCTGCCATAGGAAGAAATTGTCTTGTGTGATTTGCAAGCTTAAAATAGTTCTGGAAGTAACTACAGGCAAAACACACATCCTGCAATCTTTTATATCTTGCATTTACTCAGTCTGAGTTTTTGCATGAAGCCCAACCTCTGAGTACACCTGTGATTGGATGGGAACTTGTGTGTGCTGGGAAGGGTTTACTGTGTCCAGCTTTGGGGCTCCCTATAAAAGAAGGATGTGGAGCTGCTGGAGCAAGTCCAGAGGAGGCCATGGAGATGCTCCAAGACTGGAGCCCCTCTGCTCTGGAGCCAGGCTGGGAAGGCCTGGAGAGGAGAAGGCTCCAGGGAGAGCTCAGAGCCCCTGCCAGGGCCTAAAGGGGCTCCAGGAGAGCTGGAGAGAGACTGGGGACAAGGGCTGGACGGACAGGACACAGGGAATGGCTCCCAGTTCCAGAGGGCAGGGCTGGATGGGATATTGGGAAGGAATTGTTCCTTGGTGGTGATGCCTTAAGTTTTAGCTTTCATATTTTCCAGATTCTGTACTGCATTGGTATGTAAGTCTGAACTTCCTAAAAAGTGTCAGCAAGTTCTCGTCACAGCTCAGTCAGACACAACAATCCTTTCTCAGCCTGAGAACCAAGGACACAGCTTCAGGCCCAAAAAGTACCAACAGCAGTGAATTCAGGAAAACAATCTGGGAGGATGGGACTTCATCACCTGAAGCTGTAATTGGACAATTAACCCAAATATGTAAATGGACCAAAGCTAATAAATGTGTGGAAACTCCTGACCGGTTGTCCATCCTGGGTGGAGCCATGGCCAGGCTCTAGTACTGCCCAAGGTACATCCTTTGAAGGCCTTTAAATAAATGCCTACTTTATTCCTTTAACACTGTAGTGTCTGCCTGTGTTTCAGGCAGCCTCACAAAGCATCAGTGGGGAGCCCTGGCACAGGGTGCCCAGAGCAGCTGTGGCTGCCCCTGGATCCCTGGAAGTGTCCAAGGCCAGGCTGGATGGGGCTTGGAGCAGCCTGGGACAGGGGAAGGTGTCCCTGCCCATGGCAGGGTGTAGAATGGGATGGGCTTTAAGATCCCTTCTAAGCCAAATCATTTTGGGATTTCAAGGTTCAAATTCACATCTCTCCCTCATATCCTCACACTTTCCAGGGATGTTTTCTGTTGTACTGTGTTCAGTCCATGGGGAGAAAACAAAGCATCACAGGTCCCAGAATATCCTGAGCTCGAAAGGACCCACAAGAATCATTGATCCAGCTCCTTGCCCTGCACAGACCCCCCAACAATCTCACCCTGGGCATCCCTGACAGCTCTGTCCAAAGGCTCCTGGAGCTCTGGCAGCCTCAGGGCTGTGCCCATTCCTTGGGGAGCCTGGGCAGTGCCGGCACCCTCTGGGGGAAGAACCTTTCCCTGATGTGCAACCTGACCCCCCCCTGGCCCAGCTCCAGCCATTCCCTCATGTGTCACTGGGCACCACAGTCTCTTTTTATCTCTTCATGGAGATGTTTTTACTGCAGAGGTGCCTTGGAGTTTAATTCCAGCATCCAAACCCTTCCACACAATGGTATCTCACAGTCTAGGCACGGGAACCAAAGAAACACAGAATACTTGGGATTGGAAAAGTCCTTAAAGACCAAAATCCGGCCATCCTGGGAAAGCTGTGCTTGGATTTCTGCTCACCCTGGTGCTGATGGTGGCTGAAGGCAAGCCCCTGGTGCTCCATGGATTGTCCAGGGATAACGTCCAACACTCCACATGGCTCAGATGAGGTGCAACGAGGGATTTACTCACACCCTGGGGAGCCTGGAGTTGTGATTGTGTAGCATTACAGGAGGTGCATTTTTTTTTTTTCTCTTATCAAGCCCTATTTGATTTTCTGTGTATTTTTTGCTGCTTTTTGAGCACTGTGTTGGAGTTGTCAAAGGGGTGATTTAGAATAGCAGGGGGAAAAAGGAGAGTCAGATAGAAAAATACTCTTCAAGCAGAGCTTTCTTGTCTTTACTTTGATCATTACTTTAGGATATTTATGCTTGGGTAAAGAAACCATTCCGTGGAAAATGTTCTTTTTCTGCTCTGAAGCCACAGTTGAGGATGAGGTGGGAAAGCAGAAGATGGGAAGTGTGTGGGAGGATAATTAGTGCATTTAGCAAGATAAAGCTGGAGTGAGGCAAAATAGGCCGTATAAATACATTTATGCTGTCAGAGTAATTAGGTAGAAAATGTTTCCCTGTTTGAGAAGATTTGCCAACCTAAAATTTCAAATGTAATAAAATAAAATCTTCACAATCAAAAGGCAGGTCTGGTAGATGCCTCATTACCAGACAAGCTGCTGTGAGTAATGGCCTGGGTAATGAGGATGAAGTGGGGCTTGGATCAGCAGGATAATTTAGGAACTGGTGCAGGAACTGGCTGTTGGTGACTGGAGCTGAGAGATGTGTTCAAAGCTTTTCCTTATAATGAGGCAGCATCTCAGAGTTTAATCAGCTTTTAATTTCTTCAGGATTTGTCCCAAGGATATTTGGGTCTTAGAATAATTGTTTTTTAATCAAATGTAGCCTTGTTTCACAGGGAAATGAGCCTCCTGCTTCTTGCCCTTGGCCACCAGACAGACTTGCACCCACTGCACACATTCCATAAAGGTACTGCTGGTCCTGGGGCTTTACCTTCATTTGATTGATGCGTTTTGAAATCAAAAATGATTTCATTTTTGTGCTGGTTTAGGAAGAGAAAAAAAAAAGATTCCTAATACTGTCAGAAAAAAGTTATCGCATGTATCAGTGGTTTGGAGGTGTAATGGGCTTTTGCCATGGTCAAGTGTGAGCAGCAGCAATTCCCATTGCCTGTGTCTGGCTGCCTTCCCCAGCGATTTAACCTGAAATTCCATCCTGGGAAAACATGCTAAGATCACCGGCTTTCCTTGGAACAATGACACAACCCCTGCCAGGAAAAGCAGCAGCCTTTCCACTGACTTAAAACCACTGGATCAAGTCTTGGTCAGCATTCCTGCCATCCCTTGTTTCCTGGAGATTCCTACAGATGTGAGCACCTCATCCCACCTGGATCACTGGGCCAGATGCTGCCCAGTGGTAGCAGGGTGCTGGATCAGAGGGAGAGGGTCTGCTAATGAGGCTCAACTTGCTCATACTTCACCTTATAATAACTAAGTTATATTTACTATATAAATACTGAATTACTGTATTTTATATTATGGGTGTAATTTATTATATTAATATAATAATACTTATTATACAAGTAATTCCCTCATATTTATATGCATTTATTTAGATATATAAAACAATATAATTGTATCTTTGAGGTGAATAATACTGTTCTAAATAGCAATAATTAATATTAAATAATCAATATTTCGAAGCACAGAGAAAGAGCTGTAGTGAGCAGCTATGTTTTTTTTGTCCAGGAAGCTGAGAAAAGGGTGCTCAGCCTGGAGAAAAGGAGGTTTGGGGGGATCTTCTGGCTCTGCACACCTCCCTGACAGGAGGGGGCTGTTACCGCTGAAGATGAACAGATCGCACGGACACAGGTCAAGGTGTGGTGAAAGAAGAAAGAGTTTATTTTTCCTCCCAGGATTTATAGGTTTCTGACCATGGCCAGGGATTGGATGGTCAGGATAACACTTCCCCACTGCACTGGCCATGAGAGATGCCCATCACAAGATGTGTAACAGAAGGAATGTATACCTATCTCTATGTTTACAGTTACATTGTCCTGGGAAAGTCTTAGAAAACTATGTCAGCAAGCTCAGAAGCTGAGTTTTCAGGGTGACGGGACAGCCATGGAGTGTCAGGCTCTGCTCCCAAGGAACAGGGACAGGAGGAGAGAGAATGGCCTCAAGTTGCTCTAGGGGAGATTTAGATTGGATATTGGGGAAAATTTTTTCCTGGAAAGGGCTGTCCAGCCCTGACACAGCTGCCCAGGGCCAGTGGTGGTGTCCACATCCCCAAAGAGATTTCAGCTCCATGTGGATGTGATATTATGGATGTCAGTGGTCAATGGTGGCCTTGGAAGCGCTGGAAGAACAGTTGGACTCCACGATCTCAGAGGCTTTTCCAACCTCAGCAATTTCGTGATTTTCCATAATTCCTCTGACTGGCCATGAAATGTATGTTTTCCACAAGAAACCCTCAGGTCAAGGCCAAGGACAGGCAGGTTTCTGTCACCACCTGTGAGAGAGAACAGAAACACCTCTGCCAGCTCAGACTGGTGACGGATATTTGTGATTGTCCCAATATTTTTGTGAAGCAGCTCCTGTTTGCTCCCTGTGGCTTGATCCTGTCTCAGTTCTGCACTAACAGTGTCCCTAAAGCTTCTTGCAGGAGCCAGTCCCTGGTGCGCACACAAAGCATCGTCTGTTGAGGTCTTGGCTTTCTGCTGGCTCCCAACCAGGGCATTGTTATCCAAGGAATTTAGATGAAACCTGGTAGGTGCTGTGTGGGAGACTGAAATCAACTCCCAAGAATTGTAGGAGTCATTTTACAGGGTTTTGCTGCTCTCTGGAGTCTTATTCCCTGGCTGTGTCCCAGGTCAGTGTAGCTGACATGAGATGGGGGTCTCAGTTGGATTAGTTTAATTAAAGTTTGCTAAAAGTTTACACCAATTACCTGCACAGACAGGTTTGGAGTTTGGGAAGGATGATCTGTTCCTTCTAGTTGGAATCAAGATTATTTTTTAGCTTATGGTTCTCATTATTTAATTGTCATCTAATTACTGAATTCCTCCCCCATTATATTCTAACCTTACTCTGATTCTGTTGGGAGGGGGATTTGTTTGGGCTTTTATTTTCTTTTGTATTTTGTTTTTCTTACATATTTTAATTTTATTGTGAGCTCTCTGCCACAGCTCTGTGTTACTCACTTGCTGTGATGTGCATGAGTGAGATCAGTGCATTCATGGCTTTATGAAGCAGAAGTTGAAGTAAGTTCTACAGACAAATCAAATCTACGCTTCCCAGGCTTCTCACAAATTACCCTTTCACTGGGAGAGCTGGATGATGGAGTTGACATCACTGAGAAAATAAGGAGATGAAAGTTAAAGCTGGCTGAATGAGCTTCCTTTGACGTCTGGGGCTCAGGGGCATCAGGTCTTACCTGGGCAAGATTTGGCACTTTGTTAATAGCCAACAATCCTCATCCTGTCAACAGATTTACGTAGTGCTTTTCCTGAGATGATTTTTCACAGCTTTTGCAGTTTGTAAGAGGAGCACTCAAGACTCTGCAGTGGTTGGAAATAAAAAATGATGCACAGATCTCAAGAGTTATCTTTTGTTTTTAATTCTGAATGTGCTGTGTCATAACTCAGCTTTGTCACTGTTCTTCCCTACAAGAGGAATGACCAATAAATATTCTTATGCAGAAGACCCCTGTAATAAGTCCCCTTATCACTCAGCTTGCCTCTGTCTCAGACATGAGCTAGAAGCATTTTAATGTTTAATCTGTATATTTGATCAGCAAAGTCTTGGCCAGCAAGCGCTGCTCTTTTGGGCAAGAAGAGCCCAAAGCTTGTGGTACAAGTTTGCTGCTAGACAAAAAATTACTGTGTTGAATTCTTCATCAGTTCTCAGTGGTCATGTGCAGGGTGCAGACTCTCAGACTTGTCCCCAGCTGTGTAAAGAAAATTTGAGCAGTGCCTTGGCATTGTTGCCTAGAGGAGCTGTGGCTGCCCTGTCGCAGGAAGTGTCCAATGCCAGGTTGGAGCAACCTGGGACAGTGGAAGGTGTCCCTGCCCAAGGAACCAGATGAGCTTTAAGGTCCCTTCCAACCCAGACCATTCTGGGATTCTCTAATTTTGTAATGTTCACAAGACTCTGCATTATCCATACACATGAAGTGTGGTATGACTGTTCTTAAGGTTTTCTTTGTGTATCATGAATTGCTATCCATGAAGAGTTTAGGATACTCTTAAAGGTCATTAATGAAATTGGTCATATCCACTCATCCTAGCTAAGCATATATATTCCAACAATAAATGAACCTAATGGGATCTAATGCCTTGTAATTGTTCATCAGGCTCAGGAGCCAATTTCAATGTGAAGAAGAAACATTGCAGATTATATATTATAAAGTATATGCTGTTTAACTTTGATCAGTTGCAATAAATACTCTTTAGAGGTTGTTTACCTCAAGAAAACACATTGGCACAGGTACAGGGATATCCACCAGGCCCCACTGGCTGCTCTGTTCTTTAAGAACAGAAAAATCAATGTCCCACGTTGGAGCCAAGCAGATTCTGCCTGTGAGTCATGTTCAGAGTCCAGTAAGGTCAGGAGAGGCCTCAGCTTTGTGCTTGGATTTCAAATCAAGCCTGTGGGCAACTGTGCTTTCCAGGATGTTCTGTTTACAAGGAATACAGCAACAGGAAAGGCTTTTAAACATCAGGACATCCATGATTTTTGGGAGGGCTTTGGTGCATGTCTATTAACAAAGCAAAATACAAACTGAACCACGTGTGGACAAGGAACATGAGCGAATATTCACCTTTGGGGGCATTTTGCTGTGAGGACAGTTGGATTGCAGGATAAACCCCACAGATTTTCCTGTGTAAACAGTTTCTGTCTCTATCTCAGTCAGCATGAGGCTGTGTGTGGGAGAGGAGCAGTGTTCAGCTGGGTTTTACCGTTCCCCTCTGAAATGAGACAGGTGCATGGGTGTAGGGCCATCAGTGGGCTGAAATAGCACTTCTCCCCACAGTGAGTTCGTGTGAACAGTGACTGAAGTGGGGCTGTGAGCTCCCAGAACATGACCAACAGGATGGTCCTTGGGTAGGGAGATGGCTGTACCTCAGTGTCCTGCTCACACCTCCAGCAGATCCACTGCTCCTCCTGAGGGGCCTGTGCAGAGCCCTGGCGTGGCTGCAGCCCAGCCTGGGGTCAGGGTGTGAAAGGGAGGGTGAGGAATTCACACCGTGCCTTTCTCTACCCCACCACATTCTGCTGCAGAGTCAGGCCCTGAATTCCTTTCAAGGAGCTCTGCAGTTGTCTGATGGTGATTTTGTTACCTGGCTGTTGTTTTTTGGGGCCTGTGGTGATGAGCTTTGCCACTGCTAGGCTCAGTGAAGGGACACCTGAAATTCCTTTGGGTGCTGGGGGGCTCTGTGTGCCCTCAATGAGCACAGGGGGGATTAGAGGATGGAAACATTTCTCCAGGCATAGGAAACCCACATTTGATTAATCTCAGGGCAGGGACACTTTCCCCTATCCCAGGCTGCTCCAACCCCCGCCCAGCCTGGCCTTGGGCACTGCCAGGGATCCAGGGGCAGCCCCAGCTGCTCTGGGCACCCTGTGCCAGGGCCTGCCCACCCTGCCAGGGAACAATTCCTGCCCAAAATCCCATCCATCCCTGCCCTCTGGCACTGGGAGCCATTCCCTGTGTCCTGTCCCTCCATCCCTTGTCCCCAGTCCCTCTCCAGCTCTCCTGGAGCCCCTTTAGGCCCTGCAAGGGGCTCTGAGCTCTCCCTGGAGCCTTCTCCTCTCCTGGCTGAACACTTCAGTTCTCTCAGCCATTCCTTACAGAAGGGCTTGTGCCAGCTTTTGGATCACCTTGTGGCCTTTTTGAACCAGAGCTTTTCATACCTGGCAAACATGGAAAATATCCACAGCATGTGCGAGCCTTCCTCTACTGCATGCTTTGGGTTTCCTTCAGCTGTAGTTCCAAAACTCAGTAGCACTTCAGATGAGATATTTGATAGCAAAGAATGGTGATTAAGGTGGAGGGGCAGTGCAATACAGAAGCAATGGTTGTATTTCATCATATTAATGGCAGCAGCCTGTGCTGATAATAAATTGTACAAACCCAAGGACCTTCTTTGGTTCAGTAGCGTTGTTAATTACCTGCCTACAACCAACAGAAAAGAAATTAGTATTCCAGGCGTTGGCTTGGTGGAGGGAGAGGGCTGAATCTGTGTATGGTGGGACTTCCCTACAGAGAGAAGGGACATTCTGGCAGAACAAAGTTAAATAAATTCCAGGTGTCATGGTCATTTGTATGGAAAGAACTTTGCCTTCTTTGTCCTTCTTTCATGAGGTGTCTCACAACCCACTTCTGATTTTCACTTGCTTACATTCATTAAATACAGCAACTTGGGATTCTTCTTCTCAGCCTTTTTTTTTTTTTTTTCATTTATACTTTCATTTTTTTCTGGGCTTTTTTGCTCATGGCTAATTAGTTTTTTTTTTAGCCTTTTAAGTTTTATGTACACATTTCCTTTATTTATTTGCTTTGAAAACAGTCTTAACTTGCTTACAATGATTTTTGATTTCTGTTCTCAGAGAAGATAATTAAACATAAACCATTTTAGTGGGATAACAGGCCCAGGAGCCAGATGCTCTGCGCTCAGTCCATGTGCAGGAATGTCTCCTCACTGCTCTCACACAAACACATCCTGATGATGCAGTTCATGACTCTAGATGTGATGAATGGTGCCATAAAACTCTCTGCTGGGGTGAATTGCTTCACAACATTGAAATCTGGAGATATGTTTTATTATCTAATTTACATTATCTGCCTGAATGTATAAAACAAAAAAATAAAATGTGGGAAGGGAGTAGGGAGAAACACTGTTCTATATTCACTATCCATGAATATTTATCAAGATATTTTCAGTGAACAATTAATTTTGCAGACTTCTGAGCTGGAGGCTTAATTCCTACCTCAAACTGTTTGCCTCCCCATAATTGTTTTATTTTTGAACCGTATTTTTATTGTTAATCTGTCAGGTGAGGTTCAAGAATCCAGTGGCATTCCATGTTCTGTGTGTGCTGAGTGTCTCCTCTGTGGCAGCTCCAGCCAGACAAGCCCTTTCCCGATGCCCTGAGGCTCAGCGTGTCTTGGCGCAGGCTGATGTGGATGTTGTGCTCCGTGTGCCGCTCTGTGCGTGCTCTTGGCCCTCGCTGACCTGTTCTCTCTCCCTGTCCCTCGCTGCAGCTCTCGCTCCCAGAGGAACAGAACGAAGTGACAAGGAATGGCTGTGAGTCCAAGGAACTGGTGTACCTGGTGCAGATCTCCTGTCAGGTAAATGCCCTGTTTTCTCCTGCCAGCCTGTGTTTCATTCTCTTTCCAACACAGCCCCAGAATGTTGAGATGTGATGCTTCCCCATGGTGTGTCTGGGATTTTCCACCTCTTCCCTGCTTCGTTTCCCCAGGGATGCTGCCTGTGCTGCTGCCACCAGCACGTTTTAGGAGAGGAGAAGAATTAAGGGGAGAAAAATGAGAGTGTGAAGCCAGTAATCTTCACTGATGCCCAGGGATGAGCCTGGAGACAGGAGTGGGTGTGCCCAGGCCAAAGTCACTTTGGGGAGAACATGGACACCTGGACATACCAGTGACCCCAGCAGGGAGAATCCCAGCCAGTGGTGTGTTACCACAGTGTGCTGCTAGGACTCTTGATCTGCTCCCAGACATCTGACATGGAATTCTCATCTCAGGATGCTTTGGGCAGAGAAATCTGCTGCTCTGTCCCACAAATTCTTCATCTGCTGATCTGTGTGACTTTATAAAATGCTATATAATGGGTTTTAATATGCTCAGTGAGTCACCCTTTGTGGGAGATGCAGGGCACTGGCAGGTTCAGTGCAGAGTTCCTGCCTGTGTTGCGTTATTTTCCTGGATTTAGGACAGCAGCTCTTTCCATGATTCACCTCAGCACCCCCTGAGCACCCATTTTATCAATGAGTACACACAGACAGGTGGTGAATCTTGAGCAACCAGCCATCCCACATCCGAAGGAGCAGAGCCCCTTGCCCTGTTCTGCAGATGGAGCCTGGCCAGGCTGAGCTCCAGCAAGGAATTCCTCTCTGTGGGCAGCTTTCACAGGTTCTTGTCCATGTTTATGAATATACTCTCAGGAGAGGGAAGAGAAGCTCCAAGTGGACGTATCTCAAATCTGCCAGTGTTTTGGCATTTTTCAGGACTGTTGTAACCCCCTGGCGTCAGTCTGGCACAAAAGCAGCACTTCCCAGCCAAGCAGCCCAGGCTGACAGGCGGCACAGCAAACCCTGAGGGTGGGCACGTGTCTGTCCCAGCCATGGGCAGTGCAGTGCCTGGGAAAGGGAGCTTCAGGGGACTGTAGGAAGTTGGAATTTCAGTGTGTTTTGAGCCCTCACATTAGGGGTACATTTGCAGTGTTTAGTGGAGGGGTGAACCTTGGATTATTCCCTGTCTGTTGCAGATGAGCCTGGAGAACATGACAGTTTTTCTCTAGCTCCAGAGCAGATAGTTTCTGATCCTTGCCCCACATTACTGACACTTCCAGAGATTCACAGGGTGGCCTCAAGTATAATTGTGTCCTAAACCCTGCAGAGTGTCCCCATGCAGGAAGGAGGCTCAGGAGCAGCAGAGAGCTGGGATGGGGCAGGATGGAGGTGGGGCCTGCCTCTGCTCCTCTGGTGCCTTGCTCCCACTCTCCAGTGCTTTGCAGGGATGTGTCTGAGGGTAGAGGCATGGATTTCATCTGTGTGGGGACAATGGGAGAATGCTGAGCCTTGGCAAAGGGAATTGCTCCTTTGCAGCCACTGTGCACCAAGCCCAGCTTCTGAGAAATTCCCTTCCCTTCCCTTCCCTTCCCTTCCCTTCCCTTCCCTTCCCTTCCCTTCCCTTCCCTTCCCTTCCCTTCCCTTCCCTTCCCTTCCCTTCCCTTCCCTTCCCTTCCCTTCCCTTCCCTTCCCTTCCCTTCCCTGCCCTTCCCTTCCCTTCCCTGCCCTTCCCTGCCCTGCCCTTCCCTTCCCTGCCCTGCCCTTCCCTGCCCTGCCCTTCCCTGCCCTGCCCTTCCCTGCCCTGCCCTGCCCTGCCCTGCCCTGCCCTTCCCTGCCCTGCCCTGCCCTGCCCTGCCCTGCCCTTCCCTGCCCTGCCCTGCCCTGCCCTGCCCTGCCCTTCCCTTCACTGCCCTGCCCTGCCCTGCCCTGCCCTGCCCTGCCCTCCCCTCCCCGGCAGTTGGCCTCATCCATTAAAGGATGGGCATAGAACCAGCAACCACCTGTCTCCCTTTTTTCTTCCTTTTTTCTTCCTTTTTTCATTTTATTTTTACTTTCTTTTCTTTCCCTTTCCCACTTTCCCCCTTTTCCTTTTTTCTCTTTCTCCTTTTTCTCTTCCCCTTTTCCCCCTTTTCCTCTTCCCCTTTTCTTCTTTTCCCCTTTCCCCTCTTCTCCTTTTCTCTTTTTATTTTTCCTTTTTTCTTTACTTCTCCTGTATTTTTCCTTTTTTTTTCTCTTTTTTTTTTCTCTTTTTCTTCTGTTTTAAAGTACTCCCCCTGCCTAGTTTGAGCTTCTCCCTTCCCCAAGCCTGTGATCACCCTCTCCCATATTACTCCGTGTCCCTGTCTCTCAGATCCATAGAAAGCTGAGAAATTTGTGACATTTGGATCCAATGACCAGGAAGGTATGGGAGGAACTGCACAGCTGAGCATCATTTCTGCCATGGAGATGCTTCACCCCTGACATCCCGTGGCCTCTCCCGGTGTCCAGGGAAAGATTCCATTCCATCACACATTGGACACCAGCAGCGTCTGCGTGGATTTGGCTCCGCAGGAGAATGAAATGGGAGGTGTGAAATAGCTCATGAAATGGTAGTGCAGTGGGGGCAGAGTTTGGCAGGGTGCATGTGGATCAGGCTGAGAATATCAAAGGAGGGAGGAAAAAAGCCTAAAAACTAAATTTGGCTTTCCCCACCCTTTGGCTGTGCTTCCAGCGCTGGTGTTCGGCCACTGCAGCAGCCTGAGCTGTGTCCTGGATTGCTCAGATGGACACGGAGAATTCTGTTAGGGAGGCTGCATCCACATAAATGTAAAAGCTTTAAAATAGCTGTGGTTTGTGGCAGGAGCAGATAGCAAAGAGTGAGGGTGTTGCCATCCTGGCAACTTTGGATTCCAGACTTAGAGAAATCAGTTAAAGCCATGGGTTTGGGGTTCAGTGCTGGGCCTTGCCCAGTTTGGGCCGTGCAGACCCACTCTGTGTGCTGTGGCCCATCAAATGGCATTTACTGTGCTACTTCCCTCTGGAACAGGCAGCAAAGCAAAGCTTTTCAGCAGCAGGTATTTCAAATATCCAGCTCAGCCTTAGCTGGGTTTGGCAGGACACAGCTACTTACACTGAGGGAATTCTATCCCACTTCTTCCCAGCTGTAAGTATCCTTTTAGTGGTGTAAAGAGAATTAGTGCTTGATGCCTATTTTGCAAAACCTTCCCAGATAATGTTAGAAAAGCATTCTTTGGGAGGTGTATTTGTGCTGCAAGTCAACTTGTGAAATCCAGGCTTTGTGCAAGGTTCAGAGGGGGGTTAAATCTGCTCAGCTTTTCTTCTACTTCAAAACCTAAAAAAATTAATCCCATTTATTAGCTCTTAAGAAGAAGTAGGAATATATAGAGTGCTGTTTCAGAAAAGAGGAGAGATAGGATTCTTCTTTTGGACAAATGAAACTAGGAAATGACAAAGGGGAGGGAATTAAATCCTATTGGGAAGAGCCAATGATGGGAGGTTTTGATTTGGTTTGGGTTTTTTTCAGTAACATAGGTGGATTTTCCTTTTTTTTTCCAAGTAAGATTGCACTGAACTTGAATTTCTAGAAGATGGATTTCAGAACTTCTGTGAAAAGACTGATATTATTAAAATAAAAGGGTCAGGTCCTGGAAGGATGGTATGAGGACTGTACCTGTGAACCCTCTGAACCTGGAGACAGTAGTTGGTAATCCCTGTGGTTCTTGAAGGAGCACAGGGGGGTGACTGAGAGCCCTGAGGAATTAATGCTATACCTGCTTCTGTGAAAGTCCTTGGACAGTATCTGCAATTCTTGGGACTTTCCACTGGGGTAAGCAGAGAATTTATATGGTCTGAGTGTGGAGAACAAATCAGCACAAGTCAGAACCTGCAAAAAGGCTGGAAAGAGCTATCCAGTCAACTCGTTAGGAAGGCTGGAAATGTGCCTTTTGCATGTTTTGGGGTTTGTTCATGTGACACTACAGCAACTCCATGTGTACTTACTTAGATATTACACCAGAAGAATGTCCAGTCTCAACTTTAGTTCTGAAGAAAGAAAGAAACTTGTAAATGCTGTTTACAGTGTGAAATTTGTGGTGTTTGAACACCTCAAGCATCCTTTTAGTGACATTTTGAGTGTCAGGGAGAGAGCAAGGACTGAGTGTGGAGATGTTTAGATTCTGAGGGAGGCTGTAATCCCAGCCTTTCCCAAGGCTTTGGCTGCTCATGTCCATGCTCATGGTGGACTGTTGGGACAGGAGTGACAGGCACTGCTCACCAGGGATATCAGACTGCACAAGCACGAGCCAGGGCTGACACAATCTCAGGGATTAATCACACACAGGCTGACTGCTGTGATGCCAGCCCAGCCACAGCACCTTTCCTGCTCCTGTTTCTGGGGCATAATGGCAACAAAGGAAGCCTTTTTCTGCTCCAGCACTGGTACATTTCTAAAGCTGTTCCCAGAGCAGGAATTCTCTTGGTCCAAGAGGGTTTTCTCCATTTTCCTGCTCCCATTTTCAGGCTGGCAGGAGCTGAGCCATTCCTGTGGCACAGGATGCTCACTGCTGTGCTCTCTTGCTGTTCTTTGTTCCAGCAGGGACTGTGTTTGTTTTGACAGATGGAATCTGGTCCCTGGTGCACCAGAGGAAGACATTGCCCCAAACCTCAGCCACTTGTCCCAGCTCTGCCCTGCAGGATATTTGAGCTGGGCACCTTCTGTTTGAAGAGCAGGATTTGCCAAGCTCTGAAGGCATCCCCATCCCACATTCCCTGTGCAAAAATGAGTGTTAAAGAGCACAGGAGAAACAGGCTCCAAGGAGGAAGAGCAGGCAGGACTCCCCATCCTGGGTGATATGTGGGGATGAGAGTGTGGAAGATACTGAACTTCCCACAGGGGCGATGTCTTAGTCAGAGGAGCAACATCTCAAGTGTGGTTTGCTGGTTCTGACTGCCTGGGATAGTCCAGGCTGGAACCACAGATTGTTTGCCAGGAGAATTTTTGAGTCAAACATTCAAAATGTGGTTGGGTTCTTTGTCTTCTGTATTAGGAGTTTCTGTTTGAAGCTCAAATACATGGAGAACAGGAACTAAGTAAGTGCTGCTTTGCTTCTGTGAAAAGCTCTTTAAACAAATGACTGAAGGACAGATTGTAACTCACAGATATTCTTCTGTGTGCTTTATATACATATAATAATACAGAGAGGGGAAAGCTTTCACGTCTTTGTTAAGGGGATATGTGGAAGGTCCAGGTGGATCCTACCCAGTGCAAAATCTGTTTTCAGAATGTGTGTTAACTTCCTTCTCCATGTTTAGATAGGATCTTCTGCCTTGATTTAGGATTTTACTAAACAAAACAAAAGCAGTTAGTGGGTGCTTTTATTAAACAGTAAATTTTCACATGATGGAGCCTCCTGTCCCTACCTGTGTGTCCTCATCCCTTGATCAGAGCCAAGGCTGTGTGTGCTCAGGGCTCATAAAAGCTGCTCTGCTTTCACATACATTAAAATTCTTCTCACCATCATGACCTTTCCCCTAACTTGTTTTCTGTTCGTCATTTTTGCCTCTTGGCACCACTTGCCTGAAGATGAGTGGGAAAATGAAATTTCCACTGACAGGTTGTCCATGAGTTCGGTGCCTTATACCTGCAGGCATTAAGAAATGGAATCATGGACTGTTTGAGTTGGAAAAGAACTTAAAGCACATCCAGTTCCACCCCCTGCCATGGGCTGCGATACCTTCCACTAGACCAGGTTGTTCCATGCCCCATTCTGGGATGGGGCAGCCACAGCTTCTCTGGGTAACAAATTCTGGATATTTTGTAAACCCACAAAACCGTTTAAAAACCTTCCCACAGGCCTTTCTGACACCATCCTTCCAGATGCTTACACATGTTGAACCTCTGTCCTAAGCTCTTCTCGGGCATTTGAGGGCTGTTTCACATTAGGCAAAAGAAAGCAGCAGAATTCCTTGTTTCCACCCTGCTAATCCATCACTCCGTGTGCTGTGCTCCGGTGGATCTGAGGTCACACACTACGTGCCTCCTGCTCCCAGCAGCAGTAAATAAAAACGAAGTGACAGTGTGAATGAGAATTAGTCAGGAATGCCTGAAGCTGGCAGGCAGCCTGCAGGGTGCTGCTGGGCTGTGCTTAGACCTCAGGAGATCCCAAAGCCAAGGTGGAGGGGCTTTGAAACACCTGGCTCTGTTCCAAGCTTTGGGGAAGTAAACTGCCATCTGTAGGGGTTGAATTACATCTGAACTGCATAATTAACATCTATTACTCTGTAGCTGGCATGATACCACTGAAAGATAAATTCATGTAGTAATTGGGATAGTAGTTATAAAGAATGAGGGTATGACTGCCTGGTGTTTAGAGTTTTCCTGCAGGGCAGCATTCCCATCCAGCAGGATTAATAATGGGGTGTGTTGTGTCCTGTTTTAAAAGCAGATTCACCATACCCATTGCTCAGCCTGGGGTTTTGCCATGGGATCCTTAATTCTCACATGGGGTCATGGAGTCCTTGAGGTTGGAAAAGCCCTCCCAGACCATCGAGTCCACCCTGTGACTGATCCCCACTTTGTCACCAGCCCAGAGCTCTGAGTGCCACAACCAGGCCTTCCTTGGACACTCCGGGAACCTCCCTGGGCAACCCCTTCCAATGCCTGACCACTCATTCCAGGGAAAAATTCCTCCTGGTGTCCAGTCTGCACCTCCTCTGGCACTGAGGCCATTTCTTCTTGTCCTGTTTGGACATGTCACCGTGGAAGTGCCAGTTCTGAGGCAAAAGGGATTTTTGTCCCGCCCAGGAGCAGCACTGCACTGGCCCAGCTGCATCCGTGTGTCCTGGGGCTCTGGGGTTCCCCTTCCCTGCTGATGGGACTGCTCCTTCAGCCCCAGCCAGAGAAGATTCACTGCTCTGCTGTGGAGATCCATCCACTGCTAATGAGACATGAAAAACTACTGTCACCCTTAAACTTCAGTCTTCAATTGTTCCATTCATGGCTCTCTTTGGATTTTCTTTTCTCTAATTATTTAAACGTGTATTGTGACAGAAATGGGATCAGCTCTTTCTTTTTTTAACTCTGGATGCATGAGATGCAAAACCAGGGTTGTAGCTGTGTGTGGATTTTGAATGGAATAATTGATTTGCAGAGTGATGTTGCAGGAATAAAAGCTGTTGTGGAGCTGTTGGTGCTAAAGCACATTTTTGCAGCAGGTACAAATGTAGGTGCACTTCAAGCTGTCCCCTCAGCATGCCAGGGGCAGAGGCTTTCTGTACTCAAACTCCAGTGGATAAATGCTCTGGGGAATTTATTTGAGGGTGGGTTTTGCTGGGGAAAGAGGGTATCTGGAAATAACCTCCTCAAGACAAGAGCCTCCCAGTTCATCAGCCCTGCATGAGGCTGCTGAGCTGCTGGGCAGTTCTTGGTCAAAGGGAATGTGAGTGATACATAACTTCAGGGAGTTTTCCCTGATGGGAACCCCGCAGCTGAAGGGAAGGACCAGTCCCTGCTCTAGGGAAGGATGATGAGTGAGAGCGAAAATCATTTGTCAGGATAAAATGCAGTATCACATCGAAGTGCTGCCTAAAATGGTTTTTTGTGAGCTGCAGAGGCTCTCACAGTTCCATGATAGTTTGTTAATGTCATGTCCTTTGGACGTTTTTGCCTTCAGACAGAAAACAAGCCCAGAATTCAAGATCTCTGCTTGTCCACAGACTGTGCTTTGGGCTGTGGCAGTGAGGGTCACTGCAGAAATCTGTGGGTGCAGTAGGACTGTGATGGATCTTGGCAGGGCTCCTGACCCTCATGTGGTGCTTTGGAGACAAGGCTGGGCCCAGCCACAAATTGAAGGGGACATTTGGATTGTTCTGACAAAACACCAAGTCCTTCCCACAACTGAGCAAATGCAGATGCTTTGCAGAGGAGCCCTTTGCCTACAATTTACTTGTTCTACAACTTTTCCAAAAGCAGGGCTTGGTTCAAGTCCAGAATAAGAGGAGGATTGTGGTGGCTATTCCTTCCTGCCTTGATGTTTATTCCTTATGGGGAGGTTTGCCATGTGCACACTTTCAATACTTGCTTACCTGGGAAGGTGACAGACTGTTGGGACAAATGATCTAAAATGGTTTCATCAAATCCCATCCTCTTCAAGGCTGCAAAGCTGCTCTAATCACCAGGAGATGTTGGATGTAGGAGGCTGAGGAAGCAGCAGGAGACAGCCCAGGTGAGCAGTTGTGGTGCTCAGCCTCAGGGTAGGTGAAGTTCACGAACTTGGAACAGCATCTGCACTTACAAATACATTCACTGCACATAAAATGCAAAGCAGGCAGGTTAGGAAAGGATGGTTTCAAAAAGCTCTGTCAAGGCATGGAAACCACATCAAAATAAACAGTGTATGTGTAAAGGCAGAATCATTCACTCATGGAGTCATTTAGGGTGGAAAAGACCTCCAAAATCATGGAATTTAACCTTTGCCACAGCACTGCCAAACCACCACCAGTCCATGTCCCCAAGTGCCACATCAACACTTTTTTTAATTCTTCCAGGGACTGTGACTCCACCCACCACTGTTCTAGGCAGCTTCTGCCAGGGCTTGACAACGTTTTCCATTAAAAAAATTCAACTTAATATCCAGCCTATCCCTCCTTAGGGCATCTTGTCCTAAAGATACTTCAGTGGTAAATCAAAGATGCATCATTTTCACTGTAGCAAATACTGGCCCAGACCCAGGTGGCAAAATTCACAATCCCAACAGTTTTCCAAAGTTCTCTCCTCCTTGTTCCACTGAGTGCACATGCATTATTAAACTGATACTCAGAAGATAATTTGTAATTGAGCTGTCTGGGTAATAATATGGCTGAGAGTGCCACTGTTGCACCCAGTAAATAGAGGTGCTTTGCCCAACTGCATGTTACATTAAAAATAAGTTTTGTTTAGAGGAGTCAGTCACAGAATTCTCAGAGGGAACCTGATTTGAGCTTGTTCTCAGATTGTTGGGGCTTTCCCAGAATTACAGAGCAGGTTTGGGCCCCAAGTTTGTTAAAATGCACAGAGCAGGTGTTCGTTGCTGCTGAGGATATGCCACAGTCTAGGGGATGGAGGCATCAGAAACAAATACTGACTGTGTATTTTCCAAGGCCGTAGAGCAGGTTTGCCACCAAAGGCTCAGGTTTAGACAGATCAGGAAGGACTTTCCATTTTCCAAATGGTGCATTTTTATCTCATATCTGGGTTTAAAACTGTGCTTTTATTTCAAATGTTGTGGTTTATGTTTTTAAAAGCTCCCATCAGGGATATTAGATATTGAAGATAGTCTGTCTTAAATATTTCATCTCCTTGGTCTTGGCACTACTTTTCACTCTTTCTTCATAAAACTGATGACTGCAGCTGCCAGCAAAGCAACTGATTTTCCATTTTGGCTCCAGCTTTCTTCCCAAAACCTCCCCGTAGCTGCTTCTGGTTTTTGTACTTTCTAAATAATGTTTCACTCTTCCAACCTCTGTCCTTGAGGCTCGATCAGCTCCATCTCTAACACCCCTGCTTACAGATCTTTTCCCTGTAAATATTCATGGTTTCCATCTATAACCTTGCCCAGAGACATTTCTTACCCTGTTAGTGATATTTTCCAAACACTGGTAGTAGTGTTGCTTCTTTCTGGGGTGTCAGGATGAATGGGGCTGGAAGGGAGCAGTGTCAGATACAGCAGGGTTTTGTAATTTCTGTGTTCCTGAGTGGCTGTTGTTTGTAAATGATGTGATGGATGTCTGGTCTGTGGCATTACATCCCTAATGGGGTCATGGGGGGGGTTTCAAACAAAGTTTTTTGGGTTTGCACCTACAAAAAAACTCTTTTCTCCCTGGTAGCTTGTTTTTACAAAAACATGATTGATTCTGTGCTCTGATCAAACATAGATATATACACACAAGTCAGCTGTTTGCTTCCATGATCTGCCTGAGAAATGAGATATAAGAAAATTGAGATCTCTGTCTGCCAAAGGTGCTGATGCTGTAGGTGACCTCAGGCAAGGAATTCAGGAAGTTTTTGGAAATATGAAAAAAAAAAGGAATGGCTTCCCACTGCCAGAGAGCAGTTTTAGATGGGATACTGGGAAGGAAATCCCCCCTGTGAGGATGGGGAGGGCCTGGCACAGGGTGTCCAGAGAAGCTGGGGCTGCTCCTGGATCCCTGAAGTGTCCAAGGCCAGGCTGGATGGGGTTTGGAGCAAGTTTCTAATGGAAGGTGTCCCTGCCATGGCAGGACTGGGACTGGATGGGATTTAAGGTTCCTGCCAATGCAAGCCATCCTGGGATTCTGTGATTTTCTTTTCTTCTGTTTTAATAACCTCAGGCAAGTAATTTTCAAAGGCTTTTTGTGCTCTAAAGGCTAGTGGTGGCTGCCGGCTTTGATGGAACTCTCCTCTGTGGTTGAGTGCAGAGCAGTTCATGGCACATTTGGGCTGTGGGGTGAGGAGGGAGCTGTATTTAATGCCTTTAATGTCCATACAATCATTTGTATGTACATACACTCATTGCTGTCCTGCTACCTGGGGGATGGTGCAATTTCAGTTCCCTTCCCTGAGCTCTGCTTTGTGGCTCTGAAGGATTTCATTTGTTGGCTCCAGGCTCTCACTGTGTCACATCTCTGATTTTCTGAACTGCAGAAAAGCAGCCCCCCACGCTGTGCCCGCCCTCCCCTCACCCCTGACCCGCTGCTCCATGGTGGAATTTTGCTAAAGAGATGATGGGTATGGAACTGTTTAAATTACAGTGTGTCAGGAGAGCAGGGATTTCACTCACATGTCGACAGCTGTAAATCCTGCGTTGAGTTTAAGGTTTGTCAGACTGCCATTCAGAAATGGGCTGGTTCTGGGAGGAAAAATGGCTCTTAGGGTTTCAGGCACTCTCTTTGTGTTGGGCTGTCTTGCTGGGCTCTTACTCATCTGTACATGTACAAAACCACTCACCCCCAAAGCCTGAGCCAGGTTTTTATTTACTCCTGGCAAAACTGTTCCTCTGAGGGACACAGGAACCACTGGAGCTCGTGGCTTGTGTCTCTTTCTGCTCCAGAGAACCACACACTCTTGAGGGGGTGATTTCCCAAGCAGTGAGGACAGACAGGATGACACTGCTGTCACTCAGATCCAGCCCTGTGTCCCTACATGTGCTTTGGGAGCTCTTATCTGTAATTGGAATCCAGCAGCACAAATAAGTCTAATTTTTAGGGGAGAAAAGCTGCAGTGGTTTCCATTAAAATCTCTTTTTCCTAGTGACTGCAATTAATTGATAATAAACTGTTAATTAATGCAGGGAGATTAATTTATGCTATGTAATAAGACTAATGAAGTATAAGCTTAAATATACCAAATTTTCTCCACTGCCTTGTGCTCTGTCCATTTGTATGTTCCCTCCATTTTGCGCTTGTTCCTCCCTCATGTCCATGTGCTGTGATTCCAGGTGGAGTGCTGAAGTTTTAGTGTTTTGTTCAGAAATAAAGTACTTTTATGTTGCCTTAGTTTTTAACTTAAACTCCCTTTGCATTTTAAAGATTTATAATTTCCTTCAAGTTAGAATAACACACCAGAAGTCGTGGAATCACTTTTGTAAACAAATGTAAGTATAGATAAAGAGACCTAAGGCACCAGCTGAAAACACTTCCTGGGTGAACTCCCCAGGATGGATTTTATCTATCTTGCTTTCTGTTTTGACTAAATCTCTAAACCCTTTTCTGCTGTGACTTGAAACTGGGAAGGGCTGAAGGGTCAGGCTGGAATAACATACAGAGCCTGAGCCCCAGACAGCTGTAAGAGTCACCCATGGCAGAGTTAACCTCTCCTGCTGGATGCTGCTGCTTTTCCAGCCATTTAATCTGTGGTGTTTTCTTACTGATGGGTCAAACTGAAGTGACTTTTGCCTTATACTTTCATCTCATTTTCTGCTCTTGCTCTCCATGTGGACTGCAAGGTTCAGGACAGCATCCATGTGTTCTCTCTGAGGAAATAAGCATTTGAACCAGAAGAAAAAGGTCTATCTCTGTCTTAAAATAAATAAATCCTAAGTGCTGTAGAGCAAACCCAGTCAGACTGTGGGGCAGGAAAGTTGTGTGTGCTGGAACTCAGTGGCAGTCTGGATGTCTTGGAGAGAGACTGATGGACAAGATGGGGGCTTGTCTACTGACATGGAGGCAGATCCAGCTGGAAACAGGAGTTTTTCTTACATAGCAAGAAGATCTATAAATCTTTAATACAAAATTCTAGCATGTAAGTTTTGTGAATGGATGGTACCACAAATCCTGGCAGCAACTGGGACCTCCCTTGCAGGCTGGGTGCCTCTGGGTGTTGCTCAGGGCACAGCTGGAAGAGTTACTTCTGCCAGATGCTGAGTGGAAACAGTTAAACCTACGTACAAATATTGCAGAATGGAACTGGCCTGATCTTAGGGGATCCTCTATCAGAAATGAGCACAATTCTTGTATTATTATTGTATCTTATATTATATTATTGTACTGATAATTGAAGTGTTTAAGGGATGGTGGAGCAAAGTGAGGCTTTGACTGTGGGATTGAAAATGCAGGGAATGGTTTAAAATTGCTTCCTCTCAGATTTGCAGTGGGTCATGTCTGTCTGTTGGTAATGAAGCCATCACTGAGCTGCAGGAATCAGGCTGGGCTTGGAAAAAATGGGAATAGGAGTGACACTGCTGTTCCTCTGAAGTGCCACAGGACTGAGCTGAGCTTAAGGGAGTAGGAAACTACTCAAGGCTGTGGCTGCTCATCGTCCTCCGCAGGTCATTTGATCAGCAGAGCTAAAAATATTCCTTGTGGAGCTGGGCTCTGGATCCCTGTCCCTCTCAATTTGCTCCCATGCAAAGTGAAGCCCAGGAGCATCTCTGATTTGTGATCTCACAGTGGTGCTGCTACTGATGGAGGGTTCAGATCTCTGGCTCACTGGAAATTAAATCATCAGTTCAGTAATCTGTGTTCATTTCTTTAGCACGACATTTCTCCTTGCTTTGATCATCTGAAAAAAATCAGTAGCTCTGTGCAGAGGCTGAACTCTCACCAGGCTCTCATTGTACATTAAATCTTAGCCAGGAGAGTAAGGGAGAACAGAACAGGATGGAAAAAGAGTAGGGATGAGACCAGATTTTCCATTCTATGAGAAATTCCAGATTTGCCATGATGCTTTTCATTGTGAACATTTCTGTTAACAGAGATTTTAAAAAATGCATTGATTTTTTTTCAAGAGAAACTTGTTTTTAAGTCAGTGGTCAATTTTTCCTTTTAAAGGTTCTGAAACTATTTAATGGCATTATTGAAATCTTCACTTGATAATTGATTTTTTATTTTAATGAACTTTGTCACAGCCAAGTTTGTAGTTGAAGGTCTGAATCTGGGAAATCACTTTGTGCTTAACTTCACCTCTTATGTCCTACTGAAGTGAATGGGATTTAAGCTTGTGCTTCTGTAAATCACGACCATTAATAATTAAGGAAATGAAAAGTAATTATTGAATTAGAAAATTTGAGGCTGATCAAAAATTTATTTGAGCAACAGTTTATGGAAATAATTAAAACCATGAAAAGATATTTTTGCCATATGGATGTTGAGTGCCTGAAGCACCAGAAATGTAGAGCTTTGCTATAAAACACAGTAGACATCACAAGACCAACTTAATGGGCACTTACTTGTGTCTAATATTTTATTAACTCTTTAAATTAAAAAAGAATCCTTTTGCCAAACCTTTCTGCTATTTGAGAATTTGCAGAAAAGGGGAGCAAGATGTACAATTTTTATATTGGTATAGGGAAGCCTTTGTAGTACTTTGGGTCTGGGATGAGGATGCTGCTGTTGCTGCTGCTTTGGCTGTGCCTCTCTGGGAGTTCTGCTGGGAGAATCCAGGCTTTGCTTTCCTGTGATTTGTGCTGGAGATCTAATGGGAAGCACTAAATACTGTCCAGTTCCTTCTTTGGTTGCTGCAGTGATTCCTACCTGTAAAGTTAATTGCATCCCATGTAAATGTGGCTTAAAAATTTGTCACTCAGGCTCCAAATCTGAAAAAACTTGGCTTAATACAACTTGAAGTCCAACCTAAAGCATAGGAGTTTTTTGAAATGAATTATGGCAGTATTAAAACTGTAGAATATTGGTAAATACTCCACTTCAGGGTGTTGGATTAACATTATGCTGGGTGGAAACGTGTTATTGCTCCCAAAGTACTGCTCTGTGCCAGCACAGCCTGTGCACGGTCACTCTGAGTGAGACAGGAATTGGCAGCCCTGTTCCCAGAAAGTGGAGGGACAGGTGCTGAGCTTGTCTGAGTGAAGTGACAGGACCTGAGGAACAGCTGGAGCTGTGCCAGGGGAGGTTTAAGTTGGATTTAGGGAAAGGTTCTTCCCTCAGAGGGTGCCCAGGCTCCCCAGGGAATGGGCACGGCTCCAAGGCTGCCAGAGCTCCAGGAGCCTTTGGGCAGCGCTCCAGGGATGCCCAGGGTGAGAGTGTTGGGGGGTCTGTGCAGGACCAGGACTTGGACTGATGATCCTTGTGGGTCCAACTCAGGATATTCCATGATTCCACAAAGTATCCTATGATCCTTTTGCAAAGGAGCCTGACATCCATGATCCTAGGCTGAACAACCTGGGAATGGTGAGGAGGTTCTGTCCTCCAGGCACCTACACCATCCCTCTCCTGGAGCCTGGGCTACTGGCAGGGAGAGCTCAGAGAGAGCTCAAGGAGGGCTCAGGGAGAGCTCAGGGATGGGAGAGCTCAGAGAGAGCTCTGCTGGTTGCTTAGCAGCTGCGAGCTGCAGTTTGGAGGTGCAGGAGCTAAGGATCCCAGTTCCTGTGCTCCAGCTCTGCTGCCTGCCCTTGCTCCAGAAGCCTCCCGTGGGGCCAGAGACACTGCTGCTGGTGTGGGGTAAGCTGTCCCTGCTCATCCATTACCTTTCCTGCTGTTGTCAGCCCCTTGACCGGGATGGCGTGGGATGGTGCACACCCTGGCACAGCAGGGGCTGACCTAGCTCTGCCTTCCGGCTGCATTTAACTCTTACTGCCCTCATTCATGGCAACCAGACTGCAAAGCTACAGGCCAGCCTTTAAAATGAAATATAATGGAATTAGTGACAGGTTTAGGATTGTTTGACAGATCATTTTGTTGTTTGGGTGGTCATGTAGGATTTAAATGCCCAGTTTGGTGGCAGAGGCAGATCCAGGATCACAGGGATTTCTTAGGCTGCTTTTCCCTACATATGTGACTGAACCTTGAAGGTCACACTGGCAGCTCAGTGAGAGAGCAAGAATCCTTTAATTGCACAAGATGGAGAAATGGGGGATGCTGACAGCTCCCTGAAGAGAATTAGCCTTGCACTCCTGGTTTTATTTTCGTCCTTTAGACGAAAAGTAAAATGACATAATGTGGAAATCCCAAATAATTAATCCTATGTAGGTGCCTCTTTGTAGGATTGTGAAATATGGTGATTCCTAATGAACTGAAAGCAGAGTTTATGGACAGAGTCAGTGCAGTTGTCTTAAATCATTGCAACAGAATGTAGCTGGATTGAGGGTTTATATCTGCAATTGCCGCACAGGCTTTGGATATTAACATAAAACTGATGCTTAGAACTTTGCTGATAAAGAAATCAGTGTAGAGGAATTATGACTGGCAATTCAGAGTAGGCCATGCCTTTTGTATCCCAGGGGAGAGGGCACCTGCCAGCCACACACAGCAGCTCAGCATTTACAGCTCTGTCCCCTCTAGTGTCCCACTTACACCACGCATCCCCTGCTTTCTGCTCCACTTCCAGGCATCCCTGCACCACTTCCAGTCCCTGGCACTGCCTCTGTATCCCGGAGCAATCTGATTCCTTGATTCCCTCCACATCCCTGGCAGTATCCAAGGTCAGGCTGGATGGTGCTTGGAGCAGACTGGAACAGGAGAAGGTGTCCATGCCCATGGCAGGGGTGCAACTGGATTGGCTTGAAGTTCCCTTCTATCCCAAACCATTCCGGGATTCTGTGATTAATGACTCTTCATAAAAGTGCTTTGACCTGTAAACTGCTGCATTATTACAACATTTTTTTATTGATCATAACAAGTCGTGGAGCATTTAAAAATTATCATTAGATATTAAAAGCTTCACAAAGCAAACTGTTCTGTGCTGCCACAGTTCATTCCTTGTCCCCTGGAGCAGTCTGTATCTTGTCTATATTTTAATTGGGGAAATAATATGCACTCAGGAATAAATCTGCAGCTAGAGTTGTTCATCATGGATTCTTTTCTTAATTCAGCTGAAGGCTTGCCTGGGGCACCTGGCAGAAATTTTGCAAGCTTCAATCGTGCCTTCAGATCTCTGCGTTTATATGCTTCTATCTGTTTGGAATCTAATTTCACGCAGTTTATACAACCATTTGGTGACTTACATTTGTGCAAGGACACCTTGTGTAGGAAAATGCTACAAAATCCTTGTAAGACAGGTGGAAGTTAAAGCTCTGGATGGGTCTCACAATGCTGGGCCACATCCAAACACATGGTTAAATAATTAAAGCAGGACCGCTAACAGCTGGTTTGAGCATGAATGGCTGCTGAAAATGAAAACATGAAAATGTTACCTGCAAATTAAAAGATGAAAATGTTACTCAGGCACTTTGATCGCTTGCAGATGTTTCAAGGAGAAAGTGTTATTTCTGCTGAGATTTCCCTTTCCTCAGTGCTGAGGAGCTGCTGACAGTGTGGCTGTGTTTGTGTGTGCAGGGCAGGAGCTGGATTGTGAAGAGGAGCTATGAGGATTTCCGGGTGCTGGACAAACACCTCCACCTGTGCATCTACGACCGCCGCTTCTCGCAGCTGGCCGAGCTGCCCCGCTCCGATGCCCTGAAGGACAGCCCCGAGGTAAAGGGCCCCTCTGGGGCACTCCTGGCGCAGGCACCACCCAGGGACTGGCATTTGGTCAAGGAATGACCTCTGGGGGAGCTTTACTTGGATATCAGGGACAATTTCTTAATGGAAGGGGCTGCCCAGGATAGTGGTGGAGTTGCCATCCCTGGAAGTGCTCAAAAGTGTGTGGATATGGCACCCGGGACATGGTTTCATGGTGAACTTAGAGGTCTTTTCCAGTGTCAGCAGTTCCATGTATTTCTAGTACAGAGTAGTTTTAAACAGCCTGGTTTACATTTGAAAATTGGCTACCACAGATAAAGTCACTGTTTTCCACCCCTAATTTCAGTGATCTAAAGGGAAATGTCCTGCAAGTTCAGACAAATTAATTAAGCTCCTGAATCTAGAATAGTAGTTGAGTGTCAAGAAAGCAGCTGTCCTGTGGTACCTTAGATGTGAATTTGGTTTTGTCCTTGGAAACTTTGTCAATGATGTGGGTATTTCCTGGCTTAGTGTTACCAACTCAGCATTCCCAGGAAATCCCGCTGTCTAAACTACAGCACTGCAAGAACAATCCCATTTGGAGTGCTAGGCTTCCATTTTAAATTGAGTATTCCTGAAGTGTTTTTTAAGAGCATGTGCATTAGTGTGTTATTTAAATGGTCTTTAAAAAGCCCTTTTTCCTCAATGTGTTTCGGGGTTTTTTTCTCAAAGAGATACTTTTCATTTCTTGGCTTACTGTCTTCACCCTGGAGTATGATGAACTGAAATTACCTCAGGTTCTCACTACTGATAATGGAAATATTTATTCATGTCCAGAAAAATCTCCTGGAAATCAGCAGGTAAATCTTGGCTGCATCATTTTGGAGGACGTGGACACTGAAATTAGTGCCCCCTGAAATTTTACAAGTTGTTTGCCATGGAATTGAAGGAGCTAATCATGCAGCCCCATCACTCAGCAGAGACTGATTTATCATTTGCTTTGGCTTCACACAGGGTATTTCTGAGGACGATTTAAAATTTAAGTTCAGCAGAAGCAGCAATTTTCAGGACAATGAATTCCAGGTTTATTTTTATTATATTTTAGGCATTCCTGTCTCTTGCATCCTTGTACCAGTGATCAGTTGGACTTTAGAGCATGTGCCTGAAAATCTGCATTCTGATTGCAAGCACAGAGGATTTGAAGATACTGAATAGCTCTGCTGCTCTGTGAAACGTAACTGCAGCTGTGGGGTGTCTCATATATTTTTTATTTTGAATTGGCCACATCGGAACAGATGTTTGTGGAGAACAATGTTTTAAACAGTCCTACAGATTCTGGGCTACAATGCTGCTTTATACTACTGTCACTGTGAGACTTTGGAAAGATCTCAGTGGCTTCTCTGTAATAAAAACCAGTTTACTGTTACAGAAGGGACATGGCAAAGTGTATTTTTAAACCCCTCTTCTACTGCTTGAAATACTACTCTTTGGCCAGGGGGTCAGTCTGAGTTGCTACATTCTTAAGGCTTTGCAAGCATGTGGAAGTGGCAGCCAGGGGTTTGTTCACTGAGTGGTTCTCAGGTGTGTTTGGTGGCCCTAAGACACATGAGTTGTTTGTAAATGAAGTCCACAACAAGGGGAAGGCTTTAGATTTAAGGTATCTTGACAAGGGAAGTTAAAAAAATCTGCATGAGTCTTACAAAATGATAATAATAATATTATTACTTTCACAGAGAGCTTCTTCTTTGCCCTCTCTTTTGGTGTAACCATTATAACTCTGTGTGTAGCTTGCTGTCCTTTGAATGACAGAAAAACATTTATCTGCTGAAGGGAACGTATCTCTGTCACTCTTGCCTGTGGCAGTGGGTGATTTCTGGTCTTCCCTAAGCCTGCAGAAGGCTTTCCAAAGGAAGGTGCATTAACAGAAGCACTGTGTGTGTGTGTTTGTGTCCCAGCTGGTCACCCAGATGCTGATGGCTTACCTGGCTCGGCTCTCCAACATCGCAGGCAACAAGATCAACTGTGGCCCTGCCCTCACATGGATGGAGGTACAGCTTAAACCTGGGGTGTTCCTTGTTTCCTGACCTTGGAAATGTAGCAGGCATACTCTGCTCTTTCCAGACCTGTTGATGTCACTGAAATTCTATCCTGAAAGCTTTATTCCCTCGTTACCAGCAAGTAGGTGGTGTAGGACACACAGAATCAGAACCAGTATTAAGAGTATAGAGTTTCTTTTCTTTGTTATCTGGATTTTGTCTCTCAGAAATTGTCCTGCAGATATTCACAGATGAAGGAGGTGGCAGTCCCAGTGGGCTGCCTGGGAATGTCAGGTTCAGGGCTGAATCTCCCAGTGATGGGTTGCAGAAGGCTCACTTGTTTCAAAGCTCACTTATTCCTGCTCTCCTTTTTGCCGAGGCAATGCTGCAAGTGTGGCACATTTCTAAAACTGAGCTGTCTCTGTTATGGTGTTTCCCTGGTCTCTTGGGGTTTTTTTAAATAATTTTTCCCTGTGGCAGCTCCAAACCCTGTAAATACTCCGTGCTCCTGTTGGCTCCCCTGCAGACAGAGGCAGCCTTGTGCTTGCAGTGGCACAGTTTGTGTGTTGTGAACTGCAGCTGCAGCTCTGCTTTCAGGTTTAATGGTCTTGTAGCCTTTAAACAATAGCCCTTGCTGGGGAGGAGGGCAGGGAAGGCTGGATGAGTGTCCAGCTGTCCCTGCTCAGGCTGGCTGCAGACCTGTGGCTCTCCATCGCTGCACACCAGGAATAGAAACAGCTATTAATAGACTGTTGCAGCTCCTTTTTAAATGCTTCTGATAAGGGTTGAGTGTGTTTTCCTGCAATTTTCCCCACTGATACCCTTCTCACCCTGAAATCCTTTGGGATGAGAAAAATCTTGGAAAGTGGCAAAGGGAGGAAAGAAGTTGTAGAGAGAAATAAGATGTAGGATTCACAGCAACACATTAGGCCTGGAGATCACAGCAAACCCAGTGCACATACAGTGCAGAATAATCTTTGTGACTCACTGAGAATCCTACAGGATTTTACACAGAAATCTGGGAGTTTTGGAAGTAGGCTGATGATTGCAAGGGAAGGGTGAATGTTTTCTTTAAAAAATAAATAGAAGGGTGGGAGAAAATGGGAGGCAACACTAGTTTTTGGTTTGACAGCATTCCCTCCTTCCCTCAGTACCTCAAGCATTAATTCCACCTTGTAGAGGATTTTTGTAGCACTTCTGTATTGCCACTGAGGACCACCATGATTTGGTGATAAAGGGAGGTACAGACACTCACTGTGTTACTGATTGTACACAAAGCTGCACCAATTCAGCATTTCTTTCCTCAGTGGATGGGCACACCCGACCTGCTGGAACCCCCCAATGAGTTGTTCTGTCTGTGCTGTGCCCTCTCTCCTGGGGCCCAGGACTGAGCTGTCTCTCTCAATCAGCTTGAAGCCTCTGCACCACTAAAATGCCTCCTCACTTGTCCTCAGCTGCCTCAGAGTCCCTTGTGCTCTTTGTTTCAGATTGATAACAAGGGGAATCACCTGCTGGTCCATGAGGAATCGTCCATTAATGTTCCTGCTATTGCTGCTGCCCATGTCATTAAGAGATACATTGCTCAAGCAGCAGATGAACTGTCCTTTGAGGTAAATAAAGCACTTGCATTCCTTGTTGTCAGCTACAGATGAGTGTAATGTGTTTGTGTGGGCCTATGTGCCCATCAGGGATATGTCCAGACACTTCCACAGTGTTTTGTGAGGTGAAGCTTGGAAGATTGAGTTGAATATTCGATCTGCAATGAGTTGGATACAGGCAGATGCTCAGTCATCTTTAAAATAATGCTTTACTTGGCATTAGTATCTTCTGATTAACCAGCTCCTGCCAGCTCCTCTGGGCTGTCCCTGAGCAGAGCCCACATGTTTTCTGTTCAGGATGACTGTCCCTGTGTGTGGACACAAGTTTCATTTCTCCTTGCCCAGGTTACACCACCCGGGTTCATCTGAGCAAGTGTTGTGTTGATAACCATTTTTAAGAGCTTCTGCTCCCATGAGAAGAACTAGACTGACAAAGGATTGCTGCTTAAAGGGCAGGTGATGAGCTAAAACTAGTCTGAAAATCCAGCGCAGGAGTTGTTGTGGAGCAAATCCCTGAATCTCAGGATGGTTTGGCTTGGGAGGGATCTTAAAACCCATCCCATTCCACCCCTTGCCATGGGCAGGGACAGCTTCCTGTAGCCTGGGTTGCTCCACATCCCATCCAAGATTGCCAGATCAGACCCTGGAAGCTTTTGGTTGTCTGGCAGTTGTCTGTTTTACCCAAAAAGCAGTGCTCGTGCTCTGGTTGCCCTGTGCAGTGGTGCTGTTTCTGCAAAATGTGTGAAGGAAAACAGTGCCCTGAAAAGCTTTGTGATCACATCCTTGCTGTGCAGCACAAGAGGGGAAAATAATGGTAATAGTCTGGTGCTGCCAGGGGTTTGTTCATGTTCAAATCAAGGCAAGTATTAGCATACCCCAAAGAACAGTGTGATCGGAGGGATATGTGGGCACGGCAGCTCTGAGCTGGAATCCAAGCAGCACAGGATCCAGGCTGGCTGTCAGCTTTTGAGAGCACTGAAATTACACTCCCTGCTTGTAAGTGTTGCTCTGTGCAGAGGGGAAACTGAGGCACGTGTGGTTTCCAAGGGTGTGCGGTGAGACACCTCAGCAGAGCTGACACAGAACAGGATCAGGAGTTTTACAATAATGAGCCCTATTCCCTAACCCAAATTATCTCTGTTTACTGTTCTAAATTTCTAATAGGCAATTGCACAAGCAGCTGACTGGGGTTTGCTCACCAGTTCTGAGAAACATCCTCAGTGTCTCTGCTCCTGTGCTGGCAGCAGTTTCCGTCATGGACATTTGCTTTGCTCTTGGTTCACTATTCCCTGGGGGAAATTATTTCCCCATGTCTCAGTTATCCCTGTAAAACACTTTGAGATGCATCAGTGTAAAATACCTGGTGAAAGTTGAGCGTTACTGGCATGAATTTTTGCCCTTCTTACCTGCAGTTTTATTTAGGTTCTGCCCCTTCTAATTTTCTGTAATAGAGGCCACACAGAGCTCGATTCAAACCAATCCAAATTTTGTATTGATTATACTGATTTCCTTTTGAAAAACTGCAGTGTTACATTTTTACGGGAATGAGCAAAGCTTCAGAAAAACTTTCTGGTGTTTTGCATCCCACTGCTCTCCTCTGTTCACTTCCTAACCCTGGGCAGCTCACCTGGGGCAGTTTGGGAGCTGCAAAGGCAGCTCTTAACTCCTTGCTATGAGAGGGAGCAAGGAGACACATGCCAATGCCTACACACACATGGATAGAGCAGGTAGTAAAAATCAGTTCAGCTACTTGAGCAGGTTTTCCCAAGAGTTTGACACCATCACTGCAGTTTAACCAGAACCCTTCTGTACCCCTTGCCAGGGAACCTGCTGCTCTTCAGGCCCTTTTCCTTAGGAACAGCTGTATCCTGTGTGCTGGATAACCCAGCAACTCTTCAGCCTCACTGTTCAGCTTTGCAAAGGTAGATGTGCAGCTGCTCCAGAGTTTTTTAGTTTTTTTGCAGTGATGAGACTGTCGTTATTGGAACTGTGCTCTCCTCCTGGCTGTGACTGATGCTGTCAACCTTTTGCAGGTGGGGGACATCGTGTCTGTCATTGACATGCCACCAAAGGAGCTGACCTCGTGGTGGAGAGGAAAACATGGGTTCCAGGTAGGCACCAGCATAGCCATGGCAGTGGCACTGGAATAAGATCAGGATCCTCAGTGCTGTGTTCCTGAAGCTGTTATGCCCACTCAGGGTGGCTCAGGGGATGAGCAGTGTGTCCCTTCCCTTGGTGTCAGGGGACTCCCCTTCTTTTTGGGCTGGGGCTGGAGCAGACACAGGGTCTCCACTGGAAGTTTCCTTCCTCCCTCACCATGGAAGGGCTGGCCGTGTGATGGACAGCTGGCCTGATGGCACTGGAAGCTTGCACTGCACCCCCTCCAAGGCAGCTGACACTGTTACTCACATCATCCCCTTCCTTCCAGTAGCTAAAACCAGATCAGGCAGAGCATAGAGGTTTTGGAGAATTCCAGCTGACGAAACAGTGCTGCTGACTTGGACAAGCCACCCATGTCTGTGTTTACTGTGTGGTGCCAGTGTTGCTGGTCCCTGTAAATGTCACAGCATGGGGGTTGAATCCAGAGATGGAGACTGAATTTTCAAAAGGTCCTAAGGATACCTGGGGATTAGGTACCAAACCTTGTGTGTTGAAATGGCACTGTCCTTCCAAGGAGTTTTTAGTCCTTTGGATTTTGTTATTAGGAAATGTAAAAGCTTTAAAAGTCTTTTTTAACCAAGCAAACCCTGGCGGGGTGACTTGTGCCATCTCACATTTCAGCTGTTTCAGCCACAGGGATTTCCATCTGCAGCTGCTGTCTGTGAGTGGGTGGGATGAGGGGTTTGCCCTGCAGAGGCTCAGGACAGACCAGACACTTGTGTAATTTGGCATGGAAAGTCTTCTCAAGGCTCCTCAGGTTTTCCCTGGCAGACCTTTCCATGCCAGACCCAGCCTGTGGCCCAGCTGCTGTCAATTCCCAGCGGTTGGATCTCCCAGTCCCAGTTGGATGCAGTGAAGTTACGCTATCCCAGGGCTGTCTGCTAAGCCAGGGCACGTGAGACACAGCTTTTGTTGGTTTTGTGTCAGGTGTGGGAGTTCAGGTGACATCTCATTTGTAAAATCAGAGCAGAATGGACATAGAATATCTGCTCTGAAATTTCATTTGTATCTAGAGTCAACACACTGGTACTACTTGAACAAACTCCTGCTTCTCAACTGTCTCATGGCTTTGCTGGACTTGTATCCTAATCTTAGAAGCCTTAAAGCTGAATATGCTGTACTGTCATAGAATCACAGATTGGCTTGGGGTGGAAGGGATCTCAGACATCAGTTCCAACTCTCAATCAATTAAATGCTGTAATACTGCTTGGAATGATCAGTCTATGCCATGATTAACTTTCAAGTGAATCAATAAAGCAAAACAAAGCTACTCTGTGGTCTGTGCCTGAATGTGGACACTTTGCACAGGGTTTGGGATCCCTGTGGGGGATGTAGATCCCATTATTCATGGTGGGCTCCCTGCTTGCTATCAGGCTGGCTGACATTGGGGCCAGGTCTAGAGAACAGCACTGCTGATTAAAGGCACAGAAGCAAGGCGGCCCTTCTGCAGCTTGTCACAGCTTTGTGCCTCTCAGATCACAGTGATCCTGTTTTGCTTTGCCAGCAGAAAAATATGGTGATGAACAAACTGCCTGGAAAGGGGGTTTTCTGTGTCCCTACACAGTCAGGCTCCTGACACAACAGCTGTAAGCAGGTGCAGAAATACAGCACCATATTCTGGCTTAACAGAAAACTAGGGGTGGAATAATCTTGTGTTCTTAATGACAAGCAGGAGTGGTCATGGTGTAATCAGGTGCCAGCCAGAAACACCATGAAGATGCAGCTCTGTGTTCCCACAGCTCCAGGAGCTGTGCTTGCTCAGAGTCATAACCTGTGTGTGGAGTTTAAGGCTTTTGAGCTCTAAATGTACAGAAAATGTATGTTCCTGATGGAACAAAGTCTTTTGAAGATATGAGCAGTAAGAATTCAGAGAAAGGGAATTTATCTCTGGTGTTGCTACACCAGACCAGAGATGAGTTGCAGGGAGAAGTGTTCTTGGTGGATGCTCAAAAAGAGTGTGTAGGTGAAGAATGTTGTTACAGCAGAAGGTGTAGGGACAGATGAAGCTGTGCAGCCTCAAGCATTTGTTAGAGGCAAACAGTTCTGTTCCTGTTTAGGAACATTGCAGTGATAGCAATCTGTTGATCCAGTCATTTGAATTAATAAAATTAATCAACAGAGCCTCTCTTGCCAGATAGTTGTGATTCTGAGAGCAGATAAAAGGAGGAAGTCCTGCCACCAAATGTTGGACAGCTTGTCCTGTTATTTCTCAGGTTTTTGCTTCATGTTAGGGAAGGAGCAGGGTTTTATCAGCCAACCACAGCTTCCTTTATAAATCATGTCTTGACAGAAGGAGAGCAAGAACAGGGAAGGAAATTTCTTGTTTCACTGAAAAGGGAAAAAAAATACTTCTTGACTTAAAGGAACTCCCCTGTTTTTGTGCATTTGAAGCAGCTGTGAGTTGTGTGTGCCTAGACAGAAGTGCCTTCACTCCTGCCTGTCCTGCATCCCGTGGGATAATGGGAGGGCTGTGGTGAAGAAGTGGTGGCAGCTCTGCAGATGTGAGCCAAAAACCAGCTCTGACAGGCTGCAAGCACCTGCAGCTTGAATTCAGCAGGGAAGTCAGAGCATTCCTGCCAGCCAGAGCTGTCCTTCAGGGATGACTCAGTGGGTTTGTACCCATCACACTTCCCTGGCACAGTGCCTGCGCTCTCTGCATACCTGAGCTCATGACTGCATTGCAACACACCTAATCCTGTGTGAACAAAACAACTCACGAGGCATTTGCTCTGCTTAAAGTAAAATGATTTTTAAGATATTTTTCCTCAAGCCTTTTTCTCTTCCAAAGCCCTCAGTGTGAGTCAATGCTTTCTCTGTAAGGTTGTTACCTAAATTACAGCCACCTCCACATTAACAGCCTTCAGCCCTCTTTGTTCTGCTCTGCTTTTGCTTCATGCTTTGTCTTTTCAATCAGTAGCTCTGTGTCAGAGAGCTGAGTCATTGGGGACAGGACCTTGTTTGATGCACAACTGCCTTTGGTTGTCCTGAATTATTCTGCTTTTGGGAAACAGTTTCCTGAGGTACAGAGCTGCACCAAAACCTGCACTGCTGGAGAGGTAACAAAATCAGGGTGTGCAGCCAGGGGAGACTGGGATGATTTTAATCAGGCTGTGATTGCAGCAGCTTCAGCTGGTTGTGAGACTGTAGGTCCCTGTTCCACAGAATCCCAGGATGGTTTGGGTTGGGAGAAACCTTAGGGATCGCCCAGTCCCACCCCTCCCATGTGTAGGGACACCTTCCACTATCCCAGGCTGCTCCAAGCCCTGTCCAGCCGGGCCTTGGACACTTCCAAGGATCCAGGGGCAGCCACAGCTTCTCTGGGCACCCTGTGCCAGGGCCTCACTGCCCTCTCAGGGAAGAAGTTATTCCCAATATCCAGTCTAAATCGCATCTATCCCTGCCCTCTGGCAGTGGGAAGCAGTTCCCTGATCCTGTCATTCCATCCCTTGTCCAAAGTCCCTCTCCAGCTCTCTGGTTTCCCAAGGTAACACTGGCACACCAGTCAGGAATGGATAATCAACAAGTACCATCCCACACAGATACTTTTTTGTGAATAAAAGAAATCAAAATAGTTCTGTGGCCAGGTGTTTAATTCTCTTTAAGAGGAGCTCAGGATAAGAGGAGTAACAATCCTGTTCCTCCTGTTAGTAGTGCTCTAAAGTGGAAGAGCATTTCAGCAGGGGCTCCTTTGGGAATGAGGTGAGGGTGTCCTGCTCTCTGTGTAGTCATTTGGCAAAGACTTGGTGAAAATTCTGCTCAGGAAGGCCAAACAGGCTATAAAAAGTTGCAGTTTTCTTGTCAGGTTTTGCTAGATTGTCATCAGATTTAAAAGAGGAAACTTTTGACTAAAATTCAGTCCACACTTATATTATGTCAAACCCAAAAAAACATTCCAAATGTCTCAAACAAGGTTTCATTTACCATTTACATTGCTGGTACTTCCTCATTTGTTTGAATTCCCTCCCCGTAAACTGAAAATTGTCATTGTTACTGTGACTTTTCCCCTTAAAACCTCTTGTGGTCTCCAGTTTTAGCAGCCACTGGCATAGAAGTGAAAAGCTAAAGCTTTTAGTAGGTGTTTCAGAACAGTTCTCATGCACCAGCAGCCTGTACTTTCTTCCTCTGATGAAGGTCTGAAGTGATATATTTAACCTTTAGATGACCTTGCATTTATCTAAATATATACTACCCTGGCTATTAATTTTCCTCCATTGCCAAATCCTTTAATCCTGGCTCAAGCTCTAATAGTGCCTTTCTACATCTGTTGAGATTAACTCTTGGACTAAACTCATGTATGTATACAAACTCAAGGAAAACTTCCCATGGGAGGAGAAATAGCATCTTTTAAGTGGGTGGGAGTGAGGCACAAGTTGTGGGTTATAACCCCGACGAGAATCTCCTGGGGATCTTGCAAGAAAGGTTAGAATACGTAAGTCTGAAAATGTAATTAATTTGTAGCAGTGAGTTAACATCAGAGAGCCAGCACAATTCTTTGCCCCTGAAAAATGCATTGTAATTATTGGTGTGAACATGGCAAAAGTGATACATGGATAGCAGGTCGAATGTTTGATTTGGAAAAGTTCTGGGATGTCTGGAAGCAGTGACATAACCATCCAGGGTCTTTCATTTCTGAATTCCTGGTTAGTGTGTCGTACAGTGCATCCAGAGACATATTGTGTTAACAGTCAAAGGCAAATGAGTTTCTGATTTCATGTCCAGCATTTGATTAAGTGTTCAGCAGTGTGGGATCTGGGGTTGGGTTTAGATCCAGGTTGAGATGATTAATGGAAGGTTGGGATCCCAGGACTTCAGGTTTCCTTACACAATGTGGGCAGTTAATGAAAATGGAAGAAACTTCATCACTCCAGCTGTGGAGTTTCCCAGATGTCTGTGTGGTGGGCTGAAACTTTCCCTGGACTTGTGCATTTTTCCTAATTTAGAAATTGCCTCCTGTATCTCTCACATGGGAAATGTCCAGCAGAGACTCTCAGCTGCAGTGAAGTGTTGAAGCTGGGGTTGTTCAGCCTGGGGAAGAGAAGGTTGTGTGGAGATGTCCAAGCACCTTCCAGTGTCTGGAGGGGCTGCAAGGAAGGTGGAGAGAGACTTTGCATCAGGAAGTGATGTGACTGGACTGGGGGAATGGTTCAAAATGAAAAAAGGGAAATTTAGGTTGAATATAAGGAGGAAATTCCTCCCTGTGAGGGTGGGGAGGCCCTGGCACAGGTGCCCAGAGCAACTGTGGCTGCCCCTGGATCCCTGGAAGTGTCCAAGGCCAGGCTGGACAGGGCTGGGAGCAGCCTGGGACAGTGGAAGGTGTCCCTGCCCATGGCAGGGGTGGAACTGGATGATCCCTAAGGTCCCTCCCAACCCAACCCATCCTTGGATTCCATGATTTAAAACCATGAAGTGTATTTGTTTAAACACCAGCACTTCAGTGTCCATGCTGCTCAGCTTGTTCCTTGGCACCTCCCAGGAGAGCAGATCCCTGAGCCATGAGCTGCCAGAGGAAGGGCCTCTGTACGTGATACTGCTGTTCATGCTCATTTTCTTCTGTTAATTGGCACATTTCTGTCTATAAACAGCACAAAAATCCCCACTGTGTTCCATAACTCTAGGACACCATGGCCTTGCAGACCTGGCACACCCAGCTGAGGGAGTGGCTGGTGCAGCCATATCTCCTCTTGGGTTTTGGGTGGGTTCTGTGAGTCACTTGAGATGCCCAGGCCAGTCCCAGTTACAGGGAACCCCAGCTCAGAGCCCGAGTGCTGCTGATGCTCTTACAGGTTCTGCCCTGAGCTCTCTGAGTCTCAACAACAATTGTATTTCAAGTCTGTGACATGGTGGGATGGCTGAGAGCTTGTCCTTGTGGCTGGGCAGAACATTGCCCAGCTGGATGTTGGGGGTGTGGGAAGAGGAAAGTGTGTGCTCTGATAACTGTTGCTTCCTTAGGGAATTTGGAATAGCATCAGTCTGGACACCCCACATGACACTGCCACCAAACTGCTGGGAGGGAGGTTTCTGGGTGAAAATCAACTTGGAATAGGAAGGAGATCAGTGGAGACAAAAGGGAATTGTGTAAAATGAATTAATAGACTGCCAGGCTTGGTGCTGACTGCCCTGTGCCTCCAGAGGATTTCATGGATGTGCCAACGTGACTGGCACAGTCCTGGCTCCGTTCTGCTCAGATGAGCTCGGGGCCCATCCTCTGGCTCTTTCCTTCATGTTCCTGTGGTTGAACAGACTTGGTGCTTCCAGCTGTCCCAGTCACAGGCCTGACAAGGGACAGGGAACTCTGCCCTGCCTCAGATGAGGAGTCTGGGGAGGTGCTGGTGCCTGACTTACACCTCACAATACAGGAGCTGTGCTGGGTGAGAAACACAGAGAAAAGGTGGGGGAGGATGGAGCATGGATTAAAGTTACCAGAGGTCTGCTCTGGTCTGACTTTCAGCTGGGATGGGAGTAAGAAGAAAGATGCTGGGAAATCAGAGAGAAGGTGGGGATGCAGGGAAGTGCCAAATTCCTCTCTGGTCACAGCTTAGCCTGAATCTTTGAACAGGGAAAAGGAAATAATTTCACTTCTCCCCACATACAGCAGCCCCTCTTGAGTGGCATGGGAATGTCTGCAGACACATCCTGCTCCAAGAAAACATTAGGATCCTTCCCATAGCTTTTGACCCTTAGGCTGGTTTAGAGGGACTCTCCAGCCTTTTCTGCCTTTGAGGGGCTGCAGGGAGAAACGCTGAGTTAAAGGTCAATGCAGGGACACAGAAATTACCATTTGAAGTTAATCACTCCAGGACCTTGCAGTGCCTTAAGCTCTCAGATTGTTCTCTCTCAGGGTGCTGGCAGCAAAGCAGAACCTGCAGTTGTCAGTGCCTGCTGGTCATTTGATGCTGGATAATGTCAGGGAGCATCAGGCAAGGGGAGTTGAGGGGAGATGTTGGTTGAACAGTTCAGATCTTAACACTCCATTTCCTTTTTCCTCCATTTCTGTTTTACTCCAGGTTGGATTCTTTCCCAGTGAATGTGTTGAACTCATCAACGACAAAGTCCCTCAGTCCGTGACCAATTCGGTGCCAAAGCCAGGTGTGTATATCAGCTTTTTTTGATGCAGTGAATTGGAGTTCTCTTTGTGTGTTTCATGTTTAATAGCTCCTTCACATAAGTCATGGATGTTGACCATCCCCTGCACATCCTCATGCCTCCCTCTGTGTGTCAATGACCTACACATTGCCCTTCTCTGGGCAGTTCCTGCTGTTGAATGTCTTTCACCTGCTGTACAAACTTGTATCAATGTCCACCTCCTGCCTTACTTGAAGGATTAAATTCTGACTTGTCAGAATTTCGAGATACTTTGAGCCATCTGTAATGAGAGAGTCCATGAAACATCGCAGTTCTAGGTGATCAAGGGAGTGTCAGGATTTTTTATACAGAACATAGATGAGCAGGAATGTTTGTGCTGATCAGATGGAATAGATCACCTTGGTACTGGAGGTTTCTTTCTGCTTGAGGATAAATGGAGGAAGTTGGATTTAACAGAATTGGCATGCTGGTTGCTTGTGCTCTGGATTCATGGCTGCATCTGCTTCCTCCTGCCTTCTGGACATTTCTGTATTGTAGGAAAAATAGGCAAATGAATCCAAAGTTCTGCTGAAGGAAGAAAAAATAAATAGAGAATGGGACTCTGCTGTCAACCTTCTCATCCTTTCAGTGTGTTCTGGAAGTGATTGGCATTAGATGTGCTGGCATAACTGAGATCTCTGTAAAATCTACTGGTGGGGAAGTTGAAATTTAAAAAAAACCCAACTGTATTCATATAGGTAAAGGTATTTCTATATATCTGTAGTATTGAGAAGAAGTTTGAATGTGCTGGTTTTTCTTAAAATGTTAAGCAGCTGGGAAGTGGAGTTGGTGTTGAACTGGTATTCTTCTCATCTCTCTTCTCTATTTTAAAGCATGTTCTTCATCTTGGCTGACTTAATCCTTTAAAACAAATAGGTATGATTCAAAAGCTTGACTTTTGCAAAGGGAAATAACAGCATTTTACCAGCTCAGAGCTCTGGAGTTTGGTGGAAGGTCATGGAGAGCCCAAGCTGTGAGTGCTCTGCAGTGATCTGTGTGCTTTGGAGAGCTGGCAGGTCGAGGCAGGGGTGTCTTCAGCCATTGGCATTGTCAGCTTCTGACATTCCTGGGAATAAACATTTGGAATCAGAGGCACAGAGGTGGGCATTTCCTGGATCCAGGACCTGCTCCATCAGCTAAAGCAGGAAAGGCAACTTTCAATCTAAGCACAAGCAACTGTTTACTGTTAAGCATGACTCAGGCAATTCAGTGTGCTGAGCTGCTGGAGAGCAGTGTCTCTGCTTTAGCAGGAGACAATGGAGCAGAATGGATGAATAGATTCTATTTGGCTTCAACAACATGCTGGGGATGGATTTCCCCCTTCAGCCCTGGGAAATGTTTGGTATAAAGTGGACAAGCCCATGTCCCATGAAAAGTAGTAAGTTGGAAGATACTGGCAAGTCACAAGGGTGTCCCCTGACCTTCCCTGATGGTTGTTCTGTGGGGACATTAAAAGGCTCCTCTAGTAGAGTTCTAATGGGTTCTGAGATGTAAGGAATGGTGCAGCTGGTTCTGTCGTCCTGCCTCTCCTCTGCACACGGATTTAGTGATGCCACCCCTTGGGTGTGTTCTCTGTGCACCTTGGGAAGTGGCAGCACTTGTGTGATGTTGGCAGGAGGCTGGAATTCCTCTGGACGCTGCAAAAACTGGTGGGAGAGGAGTCAGGGAGGAGGTTGAATATGGTGCTGGAGGATGCCAGGGCCTCTCTGGATGAAAAATGCTGGGTGAGATGGGTGAGGGGAGGAAGACAGGAAAGAGTTCCAGGTGTGCCAGCACAGCCCAGGGAGGTGGCACGAAGCAGGACTGAGGTGCTGGAGCACCCTGGGTGCTGCCAGGTGGGAAACTGGATCTTCCCAAGGGCACCGTGCAAAGCTGGCTGGGAATGGCATTGCTGGGTTAATGCACTTTCTTCTCCCGTATTCCTGTATTTCGTGTTTCCCAATCCATGCCTTATGCACACAGGGTATTTCTCATGCACCTGACTACCCACATTAATTACTCTTCTCCCTGTACCTGTATTTAAAACATCAGTTTATCTGTCCCCAAGGAACAGAGACTTTCCTAAAAGTCTCACTTGGAGCTGTTGCCCTCACTTGACATTAGCAGGGTATTTTATTTTGAATTAATGTGAAGTTTTAGATGTGGCCTTGACGAGCTGCACTTATCAACAGGCCAACTTTAATTTCTTTAATCAAAATATGATGTGTGGAGCATTCAGGACATTGTGCATGTGCAGAGCAAAGCTCTTTGCCACGAAGGAATTTCCAAACACAGAACTCTGCAGGCTGCTTAATTGTCCCTGGATCTGACTGGGCTGAGGAAGCTAATGAAAAGCAGATGGAAAGCAGGGAACTTCCTGCCCTGCGTTTCTATTATTATTTATAATTAGAGGGTTTGATGTGCACAAGGGATAGGGACAGCATTTTAATGGAGCCATAAAATATTGCAGTGGTCTCTAATGCAGGGCAGTGACTGCAGTTCCATGTAGATGAAACACAGGGAAGGACAGAGTAGGGTTGGGATTGAGGGCAAACTCTGGTTTTGGAAACAGTATTTCCATGGACTGTGGCAGGACATGCTTTGTACGAACAGCAATGGAGCCAAGGCCTGGGATAAGTGATGGAAAATGGGCCACACAGAAAAACTGGCCTTTTTATTCAGTTCTGAACAGTCAGAGTCATAGGAAAGAATATCAGATTTGCCCTAAGTCACCTCTCAAATATGTGTGACAATAAAGTTTGGAGTCAAGAGAGGAAAGGTACCTGTTGAGAGGTATTTTCCCTCCTGTATTGGACTAAGCCTGTGCCCTCTTTTTTTTGTGTTCAGTCCTGTAAGAAAATAGGTGTTTTTCCCAGCTGGGATACCAATGCTTTCCTGACTGTTTCTATTTATGTCAAAAACCCTGTGAAGATCTAGGAAGGTTCTGTGGGCTCATCAAATCTCATGTTTCTTGAGCACTTTCCTTTTCTCTAAATTCTTCCAGTATTCTTAGTGGGATACAATAATGTTAATTTTTTAGCCTAAAATATTATATTGGATTAATATCTACTATTTCATAGTTAATATTATCAATTTAGCTGAATTTCCATGCCAGAAGAGATGGAATCAGGTCATATTCATGAGGATTTTTAGAGATCCAGGATAAAGTCTGCATTTAAATTTCATGTATTCAGAGAGAAGTTAATCTTTTCAATATTCAGTGCTGCTCAGAAGGAAAAGTGTGAATAGCTGCTCTGGATTTTCCTTCTAAGTAAACATTTGTGAATTGCCTGAACTTTGTGGCTGTGCTGACTCTTCTCATCTCTGTCTGTCTCTTTTTTTGGGAACAGTGTTTTATGTCCATGTGTGTTCATGTTGTCCCCACTCCTCAGTCACAGGCAGTGTCTCAGCTCTCTCTTTCAGTCACTTTCTTCCTTAGAATTCTGGATTTTCATAGTTTAGCAGTATTTTAACCCACATCTCACATTTTACCTCATACCTGCAATTTGTTTTTGTCTTTTCCTAACAAGCTTCATCTTCCTGTGACCCAACTTCACTGCAGTGGCCTCAGCAGGGCCATTTTGGGGAAGGTTTTAGACTTGCTCTTTGCTGGGGAGCAGCTGCTTTCAGTGGGGAAATACAAAATTAAGCTGCAGTTTTCAGGGGGCCCGTTAGAGCTGAAGAGAAGAAATGGGGGATAAGAAGGTGATGTTTCGCTTTTTTTTCCTCCCCCCAAAATAAGCATTTTTAAAGCCTCAGGGGTCATTCTCACAAAGGATGTATAACCCAGCAGCTCTGCCCAGCTTTATGGAGGAGTTTTCAAATTCTTGTCTCATCCATTTAATTTATGTTTGAAAGGTGAGGTGAAGGTGCTCTTAGGAGACACAACATTAAAAGGTCCCCTGTGAGTATTACAGGCTATTGTGAATGACTGATTTTCTTTTTAAAACATCAATAAGAGATTGATCTGGGTCAGCACATCCGATACAGATAATCCACTGAGTTTCAAGAGGATTGAAATTTAGCTCTGGATCAGGCTCTGCCCTGACCTCCTGCAGGTCTGGTCAGTGCTGGAGAAATTAATTTCAGCTGCAAGAATGTAAATTGAAACACATTTAACTGTTGTAATCACAACAAGGCCATGACTGTTTTGAAACAGGCTCATTTTTAATCCCTGGATAAAAAAGATTGTAGCCAATTTTTTATTTTAATAAAAACTGGAAAAGGAAAGTGCAGATAGAGCTTAAATTCTGCAGATGCCCAGGCTGAGCAGCCATTTGACACTTGAAAGAGCATCATGTCTTAATTAGTCCTTTATAAAGAAAACGGGAAGTAAAAGTGTACATAATTAGTACTAGTCTTGTTAATCTGAAGTACAAAAAAGCAGTTGATCAGTGTTCATGCCACTGTCTCATTAAGGCTGAATTAAATGGAAATGTGCAGAGCCAAGGCAGGTCTCCATTTCCAGGGGGGAAGCAGAGAGGGGATGAGCACCCAGAGCTGCCCAGCTTGAGCTGATGATGAGATAGGAACTGCTTCCAGCCCTGCCAGGCCTCAGGACCAAAATCCTACAGGGAATCCTGCTCCCTTGAACATGGGGATTCAGGAGGAAAGGCCAACAGTGGGAGTGTGGAAGCTCACTTCAGAAGAGTCCATGGCCATGGGAGGTGCTGCAGGAATTTCCCAAGGCTCTGAAAGCTGCCAGGATTCAGCCAGCAAAGATTCCAACAGGTGAAGCTTGCCTGTGGAATCCTTAGGCTGGAGAAGTGCCACCATTCCCCAGCTGTGCCACACTCACCTCCAGACCACGTCCCCAGGTGCCACATCCACACACTTTTCCCAGACCCTTCCATCAGAACACAAGTGGGGGGTTGAGGCAGAGCTGGGCCTGCCTCCTCTGCAGTTCAGGATTTTCAGGAAGAGCACAGCAGCAAAATACAGCTCTGAGACAATTACTCTGATTTTTGCACAGGGTGAAGAGTAAGAGGAGCTTCTGCTTTAGTACCAGTGGAAATGAAGGAAAATTCAACATATAACAAAATTCAATATATAACAAACCCTGTGCAATTTGGCAGGACAGGGATGCACCTTGTGATGAAAGGTCAAACATGCAAAATGTTGGGGGTTTTTTGAGCTGGGACACAGGGTGGGGATTCCTGGATCCTATTGAATTTCCCAAGTGTTTATCACCAAATAAACCAAATATCACCAAATAGCTTGAAGGACTGGGTGTGTTGGATTGTGCTGTTCATATCCCAGCTGAGCTTTGTGTAAAATGATCCCATTTTCAGTGGGAGAGTATTTTAACCAGCTGCCTTTTGTTTTTGTTTTGCTTTTTTCCTTTTTTTTATTTCTCCCTCCCTAGTCTCCCCTGCCCATGGAGCCCGTCCAGCGTCCTGGAGCTACTTCCCCCCTTGTACGTCTTCATTTATTCCTTTGTCCTTTCATTCTTGACTTGTTTCTCTGTCTCTTTCTTTCCTTCTTCTTTTCTACATGCAGGTCAGTAGCACTGATGCCCTGAAGGATATTTAAGGGAAACCAAAACAAACCTTTGTTCTAAGGTGCTTTTTAAAAAGATATTTTGACATAAATAATACAGCAGGGAAAGAATATAGAGCTGGTTATAGCTCTTTTCTGGGGGTGATAAAATAATTTTGAGTCCATAAAAAGATTGAAAATATCAAAAAGAAAGCAATTAAGTGCCAGATGACCAAGTATGAATGTCAGTGTGAAAGAAAGAGAAAAAAAAATAGGTGATGGGGGGGAATTAAACATTGTTCTCAAAGTTTGTTAGAATATGATAACCTTCAGAAGCCAAAATACCTTTTTTTTTTTTTTTAAATGAGGGAATGGTGTTTGTGCTTAACATCTGAAACATCTGACAATGCCCAAAGTAGACTAATATGTGGCTTGTTTATTCAGAGTCCTGTTTCACGTTGCCATGGTTTTTTTAGATCCTGCTAGTGCTGGTCTAAACCTCACAGCAATCATCTGGTGTCAGTAAAATCTGGGATTGGTCATGTAGATTTATCATTTTTACAGCAAATGCCTCACTTGCACAAATCAGCTCCCCCTGGGATGTTGTTTGGATTCCCTGAGTCAGTCTGAAAACTTGATGTGCAAATAGCATAAAGAGTAAAAATTATGTAAAATGTAAAAATTATACAATATCTAATAATCATGTAAATATACACAGATATATCCATTACCCACTGCCAGCCTGCTGGCACAGACTGTGCTAGTGTCCCTGTAGACTGGGGGACAGGCAGTGCTTCCATTCCCAGTGCTCCCTCCAGGACAAGAAAAGCTGTTCCTGGTGTGCAGATTTGCTTTCCTGAGCACATGCCAACATGCTCAGACCCCTCCAGGCAGAAGGAGGGTCCAGAGTGGGAGAGCAGGGTTTGTATTTGGGATGTACCACAGAGAGTGAGGTGAGGCTTCTTCCACTGCACATATCCAAACCCACAGGAGCCAGGGAATACTGAAACTGGGATGGAGGCTTTAAGAATGAGGGCAGAATTTATTGCTGTGACTGACCATGTCCACTGATAAATAATTGGACAGAAAATTTGGGAGGAATCAGAATAGTGAATCTTGTAAGATCCAGGGAATTCTCTTTGGGCACACAAATTTGGAGAAAAGACTTTTCTTAATGTTTTTCCATTTGTATAGTCAAGTTCCTTGGATCCCTGAGCCCTTCAGAGATGCAATTCCTGCCAAGGATCAGCAGCAGTTAAATTTACATAACACAGGGAGGCTTTAGCCTGTCTGTTTTTTCAGGCAGGCTTTTTTTATTAGGTTTTTAACTCAAAACCAAGGAATGTCCATATTTCTGGTTATTAAATGCAAGTGGTCAGTGTAGAGTCTCCCTCTTATCTCAGCTGTGAGAAGGAAGATTGTGACAACAGAGCAGCTCTAGTATTTCTCCTCAAAGCTATGAGGCTTATTAGTGGTTCTGCTTGTTTTTCCTGTGAAATAAATTCCTTATGACAGCCCTGTCCCTTTGTGAGTCATGGAATTGCCACAGAGATGACAAACTTGGTTGTGGCTGCTCTGAGAGCACCACTGGAGAGCTGGGGAACCACATCCTTCCCTGGCTGAGCCCTCCTGGGCTCTGGGGCTACCAGGAATTTAGAAATATATGTGGTTTTTAAGTATGGAGGATTTGAGGTACTGTTCAGGTTTTGTTGGTGCAAGGAGGATGTTCCTTTCTGGGCTCATTTAGGCACTGAAGTTCTTTTTTGGGCTCAGATAAATGAGCTGAGCCCTGGACAGGGAGGCAGGGGCTGGTGGAAGAGGGTTTTGTAACTGGGACAAAGTGCCCCTGACCAAAAGCCCAAAATATTTGGTCTCCCTGCCACAGCAAAGGCTGTTCCTGTGTGAGCTGTGCTGTGTTAAAAATCACTGATTTCTCCTCCAGCATTTGCCAACATAAACTGACATCTATTTTATATAATTTTTAGTACTCTTTTAACAGTGAAAATTCTTCTTAGTGTGGTCTGTGCACAGAATCCCAGACTGGTTTGGGTTGAAAGGGAGCCTAGATATCATCTGCTTCCACCCACTGCTATGGGCAGGGACTAGAATTGGGAATTGGCCTGCACACCCTGCGCTCGCTCCTGAGCCAGCTCCAAGCCCAGTTGTTCAGGCACCACCCACTTCATCCCCAGCAGCTCAGTTTTCCAGGGATTTGTGTGTTCACTCAGCTTGGTTCAGCTCACGTCATCGTTTTTGCTGTTCACACTGTGAATGGATCACCTCTCTCATGCTCCTGTTTGCACACAGGCACTGATGGGCAAGAATCATTCAGGCCTAGAACAGTCCAGGGAAACCCCAGCTCTGCATGCCCAGCACTGAACTCTGGATTTCTCCAGCTCTGTCTCTCTAATGCTGTCTCTCCATGTTGAACTGTTGGTCTCCTGCAGTCCCTCCAGGAGATTTTTAACTTCGTCCTCTCTCTTGCCTTCTGTGTGTCCCTGCGCCTCCTCCCCTTACCCTGATTATCAGATTTGGAGATGGATAGTGTAAATCCAGGCTCTGCATTTGTTACCGAGGCTCTGAACCAGTCCCACCTGAGCTCAGGTAGAGCCTGTTCTGTGCCATCACTCTCTGTGCTAACTGTGTCTAACTTTGTATGTGGTAGCAATAACCACTCACCCCTAGGCTTGCTGGCAGAACCTAGCTGAATATAGTGAAACTATATTAGAACTATTAGAACTAGCTAGAAATAGTGAAATAGAGAATTATTAATTTATTTTTATATTAAAACCTGTTTAATACCTGTTGGGTAGAAAGGCCAGTGCCTGGTTCTGAGAACCCACCTTCTCAGGGGCAGATTTTCTGCAAGTGCTTTCCAGACCCAGTGAGTAAATCAGATCTTAAGGTGATGCTCAGCACACCTAGGCTTGCCTTGTGCACACTGCAGTATCAGCAGCCATGTGGGTGTTAATCTGTGTATCAGAAATCAGCTTCTTCCCTCCCCCTCCCCCAGCTGCTGTATTTCTAAATATAAAGCATTCTTCTATTCCCAGGCTTTCAATTTGTGCCTCACTGTCCAAAGAGTTTGCCAAACCCTCTGTGACCACGCTCTGGGGAAGAGCTTGCTTGAATAAGAGAGGGAAGAAATGTGGTTAAATATATAGTTTTACGACAATGGAAACGACCCTCCTGTGTGCCCAGTGCACTGTGAGCGCAGAAAACAACTGTGTTGTGTTGTCATTGCCATGACAACGTGGCTGTCACTTGTCAGAGCTGGCACTAGGTGAAATTAAAGTGTTCCAGTGGAACTGGTACATTTTATGTAATTAAACATTTGTTCCTCAGTTCTTGAGAGGTATTTGACAACAGACATTTCAATTTATTTGCTTGTTGGGTTAAATCATACCTGCACTTCTGTTTGCCTGGATTTTCTAAGTGCTTGGAAAGAGACTGTAGGTGGGATTTTAGGAGAGGCAGAGCAGCAATGTGTGGGAGCTTCATTTCCAGGCAGGGCTTGGCACCAAGGGAAATGGCAGAGTTCTTGCACAGGTTTCAGACAACCTTGTCCTCTGTGTCCCTCTGTTTCACCCAGTCCCTTGGGATTTGGGTTGACCTGTATCTTCCTAGAGGTCATCCCAAGCTGTTCTTTGGGTTAAATGTACAGGTTATTATTGGTTATTTGATATCAAAGCAGTGCTGATAGATACAGCCAGTCAGAGCTCATTTGAGTCCTGCTATCCACAAAACCATGCCATCATGGAATCCCCTGAGTTGGACCCACAAGGATCATCCAGATCCACTCCTGCACAGATACCCCACAATCCCACTTTGTGCCTGACAGCATTGTCCAAATGCTCCTGGAGCTCTGGCAGCCTTGGGGCTGTGACCATTCCTGACCGAGTAGGAACCTTGTCCTGATACCCAGAAGCACTGGTAGAACATTGGTTTATGAATGAGCCGGTGCTGGTGCAGTTCATGACTGAAGTGCTTGGTAAGTGCCAGGCATCTCTTCTAATTGTGTTTGAACTGATGGCAAATATTCTTGTGGTTTAGGTATAAAGCTGTGCTTCTGCTGCAGTTCTTGTCTGGATTCTCATTGCCTTTGCCTGTCATCACAGGAGGATTTATTTTTAAAGTAGGCTTTAGGGCTTTTAAAAAAAAAAGAGTATTTTGCTGATAGTGTGGATCTTAGATACATTAGGGATGTCAAACTTCACCTTCAGTAATTGTGTTGTTTTGCCGGATTTCAGTGCAGTGAGCTCTGGAAAGTGCTTATTTACCCTGAATTGCTCCAGTAATTACCTGGTTTTAGGAGAAGGGGATTTATTGCAGGGACTGCCCAGGACTATAAGACTGTTTAGTCTTTTTAGGTCTTTAAATATGTACTGCAGATCAGAACTGCAGCAGCATTTTCCTGAGTTTTTCATTTCCTTGGAGTCTTTTTCTCTTTGCTATTCCTCCCTTGTTTTAAGCAATTCATCTTTTGTTCCTTCCCATTTTTTGGCAGAAAGGGATGAGAGCTGTGGGCTGATCTGTGAAGTGCTGCTAAATACAGGATTCATCTGGTCCTCTATGAAATTTGCACCATAAAATCTGTGATTCTGCTGGAAAAGTAGGAGTTGGAGAGACAGCTTCCTGAGCCTGTGTGCTGGGAACAGACATGGCAAAAATGCTGTGTTCCCTGGGCAAGTAGGAACGGGATGTTGGAGCATCCCAAAGGCAGCAGCAGCAGCAGAAGCAGTGTCTGTCCTGCCTGGGATGAAGAGTTGCTCACAGCCCTCTCTGGAGGACTGGATTTCGAGAAAGTCCCACAGTGCTTCAGCCTGCCAGGCAGCACCACATGTGTTGTTCTGCTTTTCCAGCAGTAGCTTGGGAGGAGGAACCAGCAGGGCTCTGGATCTGGGTCTGCTGCTCTACTCTCCCTTTCCTCACAGGGCACAGGATGCTCTTGGCATCCCATGGAAGTACAGCATTCCCAGGACAGTTGTGCAGCTGAAGCTTCACCAGTTGTGCAGCTGAAGCTGTGGATGATCTTCTACATGTCCCATTTCCCTTTTGCAAGGGGACAGGGTTTGGATGTTCCTCTGGACCTGCATGAAAATCCACCTGAGGATTCTCCATAGTGTACCATGCTAAGGGTTGCAGGCTCACAGGATGGCAGGGAATTGCAGTTTTGGGAGTTCTTCACCAAACTGGAACAAGTAGTGGATTTACAATGAGCAGATTTTAGAGTTAAAAAGTGTAAAATATTCTTTCTGCACCCTCTGCCTATGGTGACATGCTTTTCTTTGTAAGTTGCTTTTGCCTTTTGCCTTCAGTGGCAAATCTGAAACACTTTTCCTGTCCACCGAAATAAAATCTCTAAACCTTGGCTAACTCCTAAGTGAGAGACAAGCAGGAATTCTATTTCACAAAGTTCTTAAGGATACAGAGCATTAGGAAGTCAATGTATTTCTCCTACTTTCGTAATCCTTTAATCCTTTAACGGTGCAGATGTTTCTGACAATGGCAGTGAGAGCCAGGAGTGCACTTTGGCAGTGCTTTAGGAGCACCCCTGGCTGTTCCTTACCCCACTCTGAAGAGTTTTAGGTGATGTTGATGCAGTATTTGCAGTGAGAACAAATCCGTGTTTCTGTGACATTTTCTGGGTGCTATGGAAACTGTCTGCGTGGTTCTCAAGAAGTTCTGGGTGAGTTGGTTGACATTTTCTTCGAGAGGCTTGGATTTAAAGCCTGGAGTGGAAGAGCAGGATTTGGGGATTAATGCTGTGTCTGGAGGGCACAGGGGAAGCTGGGGCAGGGGCAGAGCAGCTGGAGCAGAGCAGGAGATCCATCCTTTGGAGAGAAGCTGGACTGAAACAAAAGGGACGTGCAGGATCAGGGACGCAGGAGCAGGAGGAAGGTACTCTTTGGTCCTGCTGTTTCATTCATCTCTTTTCTTTTTTAGCTGAACTCAAAGAGAGTTTCCTAATCTATGAAAGCCCTGCTGGAGTGGATCCTGTGTCCCCTCAGAAAGTGCCATGAGTGCAAAGCCAGTGGTCCCAGGACAGTTGGTGGACACTGGTGGTGTCCTGTGGGACCAAAAGGTTCAGGCTGAGCCTGGGAATGCTCCAGGGACCTTCTGCCTTCTCTGAACAATCCCAGTAAAGCACAGGTGGAGGTATCAGTGAATGAGCCGCTGTGTCGAGCCCCCAAGTTTGCATTCAGGTTTTTCCCTGGCATAACTGAGTCTCCTGGAAGAATGGAAGAGATCCCACACAGAGCTGGCACAAAAAAAACCCATCCCTGCCCACCGCAAGCCCCTGTCAGGGTCCAGAGTCCTGGCCTCGGAGCCCTTTAGCAGCTTTGGGGAGCAAGGGGAGCAGCAGTTGAGGAGCATCCTCTGCTCCATCCCAGCATATCCTACATCCCCACTGGGAGGCACTACTGGTGTAATTACAGCGCTGGAAATCAGCCTCCAGGCACAGGGAAATGCCTGGAACACAGGTAGAGGGAAGAGCCAGATTAATTACTGTGTTCCCTATAGTGCAGTTTCTCCTTGTGTGTGGTCACCAAGGCTTTGGAAAGAAGCTGAGCCCATAAACAGCAGCTTCAGGCGTCTCACACTTTGACAGGTAATTTTGTGGTGAGCCTTGGCCATGTTTCCTGGGGAATTTTAATTGGAAAAGGAACAAGTGTGGTGTGTGGATCTGTGCACAGTCTGTACACATCAGTTCATGAACAATTACATAGATCTGTGTTCTGTGCAGGTAAGAAAGAGCTGTATTAATGTTTGTTATGGAAACATTCCTGGTGTTTGACAGGCTGGATCCCTTAAAATAGGCAGAGTAGTGTGAAGCAAAGCAGTGAAACTTGGCTGAGTGCAGGATGTTGCAAGAACCCATGTGCTTTAATAAGGCCACTTGCCTTTTCACTTGTTCTGTGCTGCTTTCTCACTCTGCCTGCTCTCCACTTATTCAGGTTGGGGGGCTGTTATTTTTAAACAAGATAGTTTTTTCCTTTCTCACAAGCTCTGTCAAAATGGGACTTAACTGTAATAATAGTTGGCTTAACTAAACTGTGCAGTTATGCTAAAAGCTCTGAAATAATGGCAAGAGGGAGATTGTTCTGCTCTGGTTTTTCTCTTCTTTTCTCCTGAATAATTCTGTAAATTAGTGTGGGAGCCAGACTGTGGCTTGGAAATACTTCAGGCAGCTTTAATCATAAATGATGGCACAAAGCTCTGATCTCTTCCTGGCCTATGGATTTATCACGGGTCGTGCCAGAGCATAGCTCAACTCTCCCATTAAAACCTGGTTCTGGGAAGTTCACAAAGGTTGAGCAGCTACACCACCACCTCTCTGTGCACAAGGAATTCATAAATTGAATAGCTGGAATATTTTTCTTGCAAGCCATGGCAGAGCATGTCTCCATCCATCAAAAGCTCAGTCACTACATGGTACCAATGTGCTCAGAGCAGCTGTGGAAGTGTCACAGACACATCTCTGGAAGTGTCCCAAGGCCAGGTGGGACAGGGCTTGGAGCAACCTGGGATAGTAGAAGGTTTCCCTGTCCATGGCAGGGTTGGGACTGAATGAGCTTTAGGGTCCCTTCCAACCCATTATGGGATTTGATGATTCCGTACTCTGTGACATGAGATACCTGGATTTCAAACCTGATTGCTGTCAGCTTTGAATCAATTCCAGTCATTTCAAGGCATTTAGTGCCATGATGTGCTGCTCTGTTTTTTTTTTTTAACATCCCACTTTCTTTCATCTATAGTTTCTCAGCAATATCCCTTATTTTTAAAGGGGTTTTTGCTTATTTGTGTTGTGTGTGTGTGTGTGTGTGTGTGTGTGTGTGTGTGTGTGTGTGTGTTTTGGGAGCAGCTGACTGCAGGATAAATCCAGCTGAGTAAGAAGCAGCATTGGAAAATCCTAATTGTCCAACTCCTAATGATGGCTTGAACCTCCTTTAGTGGTTACATTTGCAAAACCAGAAAGCGGAACAAACTACAGGCTGCACTAATAACATTCTTTGGGTTGCCTTGCCTTCCCAGTTCTTCTGCCTGAAATGACTTTTGGAGGACAGGGTGAACTTCAGGACTGAATTTGTGACAGGCACATGGTTGGACACTTTTTTCTGTTGCTTCAAGTGGTTGAGCTTCTTAGCTGGGTTTAAAAGATCCTCATTGTCTGCCTCCTCTGCTCTATGGCAAGCAGACCAGCTTTCTCAGGAGTGGGGAATGCATCTCTTTCACTTGCTCAATTAAAAATAAATAAATAATGCTTAAAATTGTCTGGCAAAAGAAATTAGAAAATTAGACTTATGAGTTTATTTTATTCCTTCCAATCAAATATTCAGAAGCAGCAAAAGACATGGCAATGCTGTTCAGTGCAGTGGAGAGCAGAGACCCCTGTGCAGGTGCAGGTGGTCCCACGTGCAGAGGAATTGTATCTTGGTTGCTCAGGTTTCATTCCTAAAAGAAAGGCAGTTTCTAAGAAGGATTAAAAGATTTTTCTTTACAGAAAGCAAAGTGCAGATGTGGGAAAGGTGTGTCATTGTACACTAGGTAGTGAAATACCTCCTGAGAGCAGTTATTGCAAAGGTAAAACCCAAGCCTGAAGCTGAGGAAGCTCTGTTATTAAGGATGCAGCTATTACATTCCTGCTCTGATTAGCAAAAATAGGATTGGGCGACTCCTGGCCTTAGTTTGAAATTGGGCACCAGCAAAGTGTGTGAATGGGAGTTCACCAGCCTTGAAGGAGTCTTCATAGCCAAGCCTGGCCTACAGTGAAAAGAAAAAAAAAAATATAGGGAGCATTCTGGCAGCTTCAGGCAGCTCAGTGTTACTGCTCTGAAGTCCTAGATGCTGTTTGGAATTGTATGTGCATTTTGCATGTTAATTTGGAAGCATTGCTTCTACTGTGTTCATCTTCATTGTGATTTTCCCAGTTTTGATCAATGGGTTTGATAGGAAGAATGTTCCCAGAATGTTGAGTTGGTAGCAGGGAGAAGGGTTTGTACTTGGAATTATTTAGAGAGAAGTGGATTTAGGGTGTTGTGTTTGGCTGCTGAGGTAACTCCTGGTGTGACAGTGTCCAGGCCAAACAAGTCCAGCAGTGAATACCAAGTGTACGAAATAGCTGGAGAACAGGATTATCGGGAGATGTGAGTCAGCAAATGATTTTGAAAACAGCACAGAGGAGAAAGCATGAGCACCCAAAGAAATGAGTTTTCCCCTCCTGCTCTTCAAGATGTCTGCAGATAGAGAGGCAAATTCCTCCTTAATCCTTCTGACCCCGAGGTTGCCCTTTGGCTGGTGAGCCCACATTTTAAAGTGGGTGACAGCAATTACTGGGATTGATGAACTGGTGTTAATGGGGAAGCTCGAGGTCAAACAGCACAATGGCAGGACTTATACCACAAACCTGAAGTAAATGCAGGTAAGGTCACAGCTTCACTGGCACTAGGAAAAGGCTTGGCTGAGGCTTCCTGCCCTCCTAGCTCTTGTTCCCGCTCCAGGTGCTGGCTGAGGCTGTGCAGGGATGGCAGTGCTGGAGTCAGGTCAAGTTCCACGGTCTCTGTGCTCTGCCCTGGGCTGGAGGCTGGCTGGAACTGGGTCACTGGGAAACGATCCTGTCATTTGGGTTTGCTTCCAAAACAGCAGAGCTCCTGGAGAGCTTTTAATTGGGTTTGTTTTCGGTGATCTGATCATTGATTCAGTTCAATGTGAACTAGCCCCTCAGACTGGGAGGGGGCATTGTTCCTGTGATTACATTATCAGGGACAGGTGGGTGCGAGGTGCAGTCCCCAGGGCTGTGTCCCATCTGCAAGCTGCAACGTGCTTCCACCAGAGCACTAAGGCATGCCCAGGGTCTCTCCCTTCCTTGTGGACGTGCTGAGACAGATCCTCAGCGTGGCCTCGGGGATTTGCAGTGGCAGTAGTGACTGAGGGATAGGGATGGTGGCACAGATGTACCCCTGAGCTCTGCAGTCCTAGTGGGAATGGGCTGTGGTCCTCACCACAGTGTCCTCTTTAGAAGGAACAAGGAAGGAAAAAGTGGATAGAGGTGAATGCTTTCCTGACCTGCATGTTTTCCTGGAGGTGCTCACAGGCTGAGGGGGTGGCACTGGGCCCGTGGAGGTTCTGGAGCAGCCGTGGGTTACACGGGGCAAAGCCAGCGGTCAGACCTCCACAGAACCCCAGCATGGGGCAGGAGGGGATCTCAGAGGGTCCCGGCTCCCTACTCCAGCCGGGCCATCCCAGAGCACAGGATTGTGTCCAGTGGGTTCTGGACTATCTCCAGTGAGGGACACTCCACACCCTCTCTGGACAATCCGTTCAGTGCTTTATCGCTGCACGGGGAAGTTTCCCCCCACGTTCAGCTGGAACTGCCCGTTCCTCTTGTCCTGTTGCTGGGCACCACCGAGCACAGCCTGATTCATCTTCTTCATCAGCTTCTCAGCACCCCCCTTCTAGATTTTGATACCTATGATTTTTTTATACTTGTTTTCCACCTTCCCCAGCCGAGCAGCCGTGTGCTGCCCGCCATCCCTCCCTGCCCACCCCGCGCCCTCTGCCCGGCCCCGGGAGGGACAGGCGGCTCTGGCGGCGGTGGCGGCGCAGGGACAGCGCCTGAGCGGCTGCGGGAGCGGGGGAAGGGGGGAGCGAGGGAGGGGAAAGGAAGGAAGGAAAGAAGGAGGCACCTGCGGAGGAGGAGCCGGGGAGGAGCTTGGCAGAGCCGCAGAGGCTGCGAGCGGCCGGCGCATCCCGCGGATCCCGGCGGAGCCGAGCGCAGCCCGGCGCGGGGACCCGGCTGGGAGCAGGGCCAGGTGAGGAAGGGATAGCCCGGCTTATCCGGGGCGGAGGTGTCTGCACCACTTGTTTCTTAATAACTTGCCAGGTACTTAATGCGTGTGAGGGGAATGAGTGGCTTTGGATGAGGATTCTTCTGTCCCGGTGGTGGTGGTGCGGGAAGGAGGCTCTTGGTACATCACATTGGATACTGGGAAGAAATTCCTCCCTGTGAGGGTGGGCAGGCCCTGGCACAGGGTGCCCAGAGAAGCTGTGGCTGCCCCTGGATCCCTGGCAGTGCCCAAGGCCAGGTTGGACGGGGCTTGGAGCAGCCTGGGCTAGTGGGAGGTGTCTGTGCCCGTGGCAGGGGGTGGGATGGGATGGGCTTTAAAGTCCTTTCCAAGCCGACGTGATCTGATGGTGCTTAGCAGCCCTTTGTTGGGCCCAGGGGTGCTGGGGAGTCCTGCCCAGGACACTGCCCGGAGCAGAGTTGGTCCTGCACGGGGAGGGGGGTGATGCTGTCGGGGTTCTCAGATGCCTGGGATCATGTTTTCAGCCAGGTAAAATACACCTGGTGTCAGTAATTTCTGTCTCATCCCTGGCTGCTGGTTACAGACCTGTGCTGTAGTGGGAGAAGATCCTCGGGGATCCATGCCCTTGGGCCATTTCCCTGGCTTGGTGACCAAATACCGATTAAATTTACGTACTTACCCTTCTCCCCCTCCTTGTTAAATGTTTTACTTCTCTTTCCCTCTAACTAATCTCTGCCTTGAGGTTTCTATTCAACCTTGCTCCACACTGGGTCCATAGTTGTAAATTGTTTTATTGGATTTGTTCTCAGGTCATGGGTGTGTAGCAAACCGAAGCTGTTAAAGGGAGCCTCTTTCATGTCTGGGATGATTTGTGTGAGGATTCCCACCCAGATCCCAGCAGGGAAGGAATTCCAGTGTGCATACCCCACCCCAGCCCTCATCCTGGGGCTGCAGGGCTGGAGTTCAGAGCCTCCCTCTCAGATTTATACCCCTCTCCCAAAGAGGCAGCTGACAGAGGGGAATGTCTGCAATTTAAATTTCAATAGATTTTTGCACATCACTTTATCCTTTAACTTCCCTCCTTCCCCAGACGGGCACATTCCTAAGCATTAATATTATTGATGCTGTTGGTCAAGAGAAAGGGGCTTCCTATTTAAAACTGCCAGCCCGTTGTTTGCTGGAGCCCTGGGGCAGGGAATGCACACTCTGGAAAACAAAATTCTCAGGGTGAGATGTTACAGTGATCAAAGTAGACACTTTGCAAGTAGCCATGGCTTGTCTGTTCATATTTGTTCAGAAAACCTCCTAAAAGCCAGAGCCCATTTTTAAGGACTAAATGCCCTGTAGGATCTGATTATTTGTGACAGACAGGAGGCCTTCCCTTTCCAATCTTCCTCGACCTTCTTTGTTCTGGGCACCACACAGGCCTGATAAAAGAGGCTCATTTGAAATCAAAGCCCTGCACTGGGAAGTGAAAGGAAAAGAATAGAAAGCAGGCAAAACAGTACATTATCTGCATTCTTAAGTCTTAAAAAGCAGATTTAACTCACCTCAAATCCCCAGACTTTTAGGTCAGATTTTTCACTTTCAGTGAAGTTTTTTTTCACTTTAGCTGTGTAAGGAGGATGTATGTGAAAATGTATTTTTTATCCTCTTTTAGATATTGTATCCTCCTTGTGCTGTAAAAAGTGACTGTAATGTGAATGAAAATTGTGGTCATGGCCTTCAGTATTTGTTTATGTTTCCACTTCAGGTGAGTGAAAACTTATCTTCCAAAGGCAGAATCATCTCAGGGCTTAATGCTGGGGTTGATAGCTGAAGTATGAACAGTTTAGGAAGTCAGGGCTGTAAACAGGAGAAGAACTAGAGCAGAGTCAGTCTGGGAAGGGTAGGTTACATGCAGTTTGAAAGTAACTGGTCTGGGCTGCAAATACTTGCCCTTGGGCCAGTTAAAATGAGAGGCAGCCTTTGGGAAGGGACTATGAGAGCAGCAGAGACTCCCTGTCATACTGGGAGTACCACGTACCTCAGGACGGTCTGTACCCAAGGACTGAGGCAAAGGCTGTGCCACGGGCATCAGGAGCAGCGAGGCAGTGTGCCTTGACCCAGGCCTCCTCCTGTTTCCAGAGGGATTGCTCATGCCCCTTCTCCGTGGAATCAAAAGGGTTTGTTCCTTCCCTGTGCCTTCCCAAGGCCTTATGGAAGAGCAAACACCCTCTTGCTGTGGGATTGGGCTCCATCTGCCAAGCTCCTCATTATTCCGCTTGCATTGTTTGTTGGTTCCCATCAGATCCTTTTCCTTCGCTCGCCTCCGCCCACCGGGCCAGGCTGGAGGAGAGTGGTGCTGCCGTCACTCTGGTGATCCCGGCCCAGCTGATGCCCCACTCGTGTTGGAATGGCTTGGGAAGGCTCCGGGCTGCCTGCCTGTGTCCAAATCTGCTTGATGTGATGCAGAGTCAGCTTTGGGTTACTGTCAGGTTTTTGGGAGATCTGCAGTGCTGCTGCCACTTGCAGGAATTGCGTGGGTGACGCTGAGCTGAGATGCAGCTCCATGGGGCTGGTAGGAAGCATTTTAATCAGGGAAGGAGCTGCATGGAGCACAGCTGGGCTGTGAACTAGATAGAGCAAAGATACTTTGCCTTCAAGAGAGTGTGAGTTTGGGAGCAGTCATCTCTTGGCTTCTCTGAGGCAGTGGCCACTGGAGCCAGGACAAAAAATGTTTGGTTTAGATTGTCTTAAAGGGAGGTTGAGGTTGTCCATTAGGCAATTCCATCTGTATGGATAGCTAGCAGCTCCAGTCAGCTCCAACATGGACTGTGTGGCATTGCCATCACTGTCTTTCTGTGGATCACATTCCTGTTGGTGATGTGAGTTGGAAAAGCTTCTGGCAGAGATGGCTCTGCTCTGGTGTCACCTAATGCCAAGGTGACATCTTGCCTCTTGACTGTTCTTCCATTTCTCCGAGTTGCAAGGATCTGCAGAGTTACCCAGTACAGGGCGCTGGTTGTTAATGTTCATGCTTACCCTTAATGCTGCTGCCCCAGTTGAGGTTCCAGAAATTTCTGGAACCAGTAACACCCTTCATAGGCCACATCAACACAACCTTTGGGGTCATGCTGAAAGGGGGTTTCTTCTCAAACCATGCAAATTGTGTATCAGAGATACTCTCAGGTTACGGCGTCACATTCTCTTCATTGGGAATGTAGGGTTGCACACAGGCACCCCTTTTGGTGGCAGATCTCACATCTTTGGGTGTGGTGGGAGTTTGGGCATGCAAGGTCAAACAATCCTGATATGCCAAAGTGAATGTGGGTGGGCAGATCTAGTGTTCAGTTCTGCCTGTGATGGTTACCTGAGTCAGAGCAGCCTTTCTAAAGGATCCTCAGTCTCCAGGTGAGATAAGCAAAAGGGCTACATTAAGCTCTGCTAGAACAGAGATTTAGCTAGAATGAAAGAGAAAAAAGATCTTTTAAGTGTCTCTCTGGATATTTTTCTCCTAATTCCATGTTTCCCAGTTTGCTCCCCTTGTCTCCCAGTTTTGTTGCTGGCCCTGTGACCTCTTCGTGTTACCTGAGCTGCTGACCCCACTGCCATGTGTGCTAAATCTCTATTGATTTGTTTTCAGCTCCCACTCCTTTTCCAGACTGGGCCTCTAATAACTGGTTTCCTTTGCACTACAACCCCATCCATCATTATTTCCTCCCCCAGTTACCTGTCCCAGCCTGTCCCTGCTGCATCATCACTGGGACTCTGTTAGTCAGAACTGCTGTTTTTTTCCAAAATACAATTTAAACTTGTTAATAGAATTAATAGATTGACCTTGCCAGCCCTTCAACCTTTGAAACGTCTCTCATGTCTCCGTTAGCCTTCAGCTACATAAATAACCGATTTCTTCTCCTGGCCATGTACCACTACCCTGGGGCAGGTGTGCTGTCCTTCAGGGATTAATTTGAAGATGTTCAGGAGGTCAGGTTGTATCATCTTAGTGCTTCCTTATGGTCTTAAATTCTGTGCAAAGATCAGCCATGTCTTAAGGCTGGAAAATAGCACAGATTTCTTGGTATCAGGCATAGGTGATAGAGTTATGTATCAGACTAACCTGGTGGTTATCATTCTTAAGCCATTACAAACACTCCAAAATTTAGTGGAAAGAGGTTTTGCTGTTGCACATTAGCTCCTGGTTCCTGTCTGTGTTTTCTCATGGCCATAAAGAAACTTCTCCATGCAGTTCACACTGTAGATGATCCTGGTGCATGTCATTACAGTGACATGTGATTTTGGTTAAATGAGAGTAGCCACCATGCTGGTAGCTCCTGGATTTTCAGCGTCCTGTCTCTAGCAGAGGAGTGACCAGACCCAGATGCAGCAGAAGCTGAAGGAATCGTGAGCTTCCAAGCTGGTGGATCTCTGGAGCCAGATGTTCTGTGCTGACCGAGAGGAGCCAACCTGAGCTGAGGGCTGCTGTTGGCAGGGATGGGCAATAGCTGGAGTTGTGCTGAGGTCATTGCACAGACACTGCCCAAAGGATGGCTGCAGGAGCCTGGGCAGATGCAACAGACTGCTTCCTTACGGCTTCCTTACAGGCTTTGTAAATAAACAGCAGCAGCTCTTATCAGTGACCTACTTTACTCTCCATATGTGTGGGGCTCTCGTGGTAGCTGGAAATCTGTCCTTATCCTTGGCTGGTTCTTCTCTTAGTTAATTTGAATGGTTTTTATCAAATCACACTGAAATTAATCACCTTTAACATATTTGTTCACTTCAGAGCCCAGCCTTAACCAATGGCAGCATGGCACAAGAGAAATGCTGCAGCATCAGAAAACACACATTTATTTTGTTCTTGTTTATGACAAACCAGTCAGTACGCATTTATCAAGTTATTTGAGATAGAAAGATATTTTTAGACTCTCTTATCTATGGAATTTTAAATTATCTCTTGAAAATCTTTATGCCTGCTGAGGAAGCCCCGTATAGAGATTAGTGGGATTATTGTTGTGTTGGTTGGTCCTTCTTCAGACCCAGCATCCTGTTTAAGGACTAAGGGATGGTGCTTGGTGGTGCATGGTTCCACATTCTGCTTGGGGTTTTTAGGGCTGTGTAAATGAGCTTCCAAAATAGAGTGTGCTGTGGCAGGAGGGAAGGAGGAAAATGTCTTGTTGCTAAGGAACATGACAGAGAACTGGGAGATGTGACTCAGTTCTTGGCTTGGCATCACTTCTTCTCAGTAGATGTGGGTCTGCAGAGCAGGTTTTTCCGAGTGTGAGGGGATGGATATTGAGTATTTTGGGTGATGTTTTCAGGAGGGGTCAGCACAAGTGATGCTGTGTGGGGACCCAGCTGGCCTCGCTCTGCTCCCACCCTTCAGTGTGATCCTGAGCATGCAGAATCAGGAGCACAGGAAATGTGTGGCAAAAACAACCCCAGCCTCTCATCTCCTGATTCCTGGTGCTGCTCTTTTTTCAGAAGAAGCTGTTGCTTCTCCTTCTCTCCCTGCAGCAGTTTAATTTTAGAAGAGAATGGCTCTGGAGGGACTAACAGCCTGGAAAAATTTTTGCCTGGTTTGCTGTAAATCTCCCTTCAGAGAGGATGGATTTCATTTTTGTTTTGTAATGCTTTTCTTTATGACATTCCCACACCTTTTTCTATCTATGATTTTGTGCCTGCCAGTGCAGTTTGTTGATTGCTGCGGAGTTCTGCAGCCACATGTGTTATTGTTGCTTTGGTCTGAGCACCAGGCTCCCCTCACAGAGGGGACCAGCTGGATGCTGTGACCTGTAAAATCACAGAATAACAGAAACAAACAGGTTGTCCATATGCTGGGAATGTGGGTCAGCAAATACCCTCCAAGATTATTCTCTTGGAGTCCAAGTTTGCTAACCCTGCATCAGAAAACATGGTGCTATTAGCCTGGGAAGGAGATTTTGTCAAAGCCCAAATATTAGTGCTACCGACAGGGAATGGGGCAGGTGCTCTTCGTGGAGCAGGGGCTTGTTTTCCCTTGACAAAGGCTAATGAGGCTGCAGGGAACAAGCAGAGGGCTTGGGAAACAGGCAGGGAGTTTGGGAGGGTGTCCTGGAGGAAGTTGCCATTGCCCTGTTTGAAGCAACCTGGTCTAGTGGAAGGTGTCCCTGCCCATGGCAGGAGTTTGGAACAAGATGAGCTTTATTCCAACCCAAACCACTCTGGGATTCTGTGTTCAGAACCTGTAGCCAGGTCACCATTTGCCTGGATGTCCCCTGGCCTTTGGGAAGAGGCAGGATGAGCCAGCTGGGAGATGCTGTCCTGCTGCAGGGTTGGCTGGGTTGTGTTTTGTTCTCGAGCCTTTGCCTCCCAGGTCTTTTCTTGCCGAGCAGAAAAATCTGGGGACACGGTAAGGCTGTGTTTGTTTGTTAAAAGGGTTTTACCTGTTTGGTCTCTATGATCCAAAGCCAAGGAATCAGAAGGAGCCAGTGCTCTTTGCCGTCCTACTTTTCCTTCTGCTGGCAGCCCTTTGAGCGATTGTAATTGAATATTGCAGCTGTCTTGGGAAGGATTTTGTGGCCAGACATCACTTGTGGAGTTTGGGCTGAGCCACGTGGAGTTCTTGGACTGTGCTGTGAATCCCAAGTAACTGCATCCCTAATGAATCCATGGGGCACAGGAGGGATCAGGACCAGGGGGAGCAGGTTAGTTCTGGGCTGTCTCACCTGGGCTGGCCCAGCTCTGCCCTAAGAGCATCATGGGCAGCAGATTATTCCTAATCCAGGTCACGGCAGTGGCTCAGCTCAGCCTCAGGGAACCATGTGGGGACACCCAGCAGTGCCAGTGTGGGCTGAGCTCGTGGTATGGGGACAACCAGGAGTGCCACCATGGGTTGATCTCAGAGGAAGGCTAAGAAGTCCTCAACAAATCCCAAGGGATCCCTGTGGGCTTCCAGGAGGAGGGTGAGTTGTGCTGACCAAGAGTGTGAAGCTGATGAAGAGCTGATGGCTGGCACAGCTCTCCACTAAAGCTTCAGAAAGCATGTCCTGAGGGTGAACGAGCCCTGCTTTTAATGAAGTGATTGTTATTTAATAGCTTTTACCAATGTCAGGGGGATTTGGGGCCTCACTTGCACCAGCAGTGCTGCCTGATCCAAAAATGTTCCTGGAGGAGGTACTGGGCAGCTTCCCAAAGCCACAATGGACTACCTGGCACAAGGATTCCTTTTCCTTCCTCCCCTTCCCACCATGTAAAGGCTTTGGCCAGCACAGTTAAGACAGCAAAGGCAGGGAGATTTTTGTGTGCTCCTAATTGACACATTTGTGCCAGCAAAACTTCAGAAGTGGTCCAGACTCAGGTGGGGTTTTTCAGTTGGGTTTCATTTTGGGGTTTTTTGCAGCCAGAGTCACTCCACTGGATGGAGAATTTCTCTTCTTCAGGCCAGGATATTAAGCCAAATCTGCCTTTCTGAAGAAAAACAGCCCTTGCTTCTTCTAGGAAAGTCTCCGTTTCTTGGTAAACAATGTGTTTTAAAGTGCTTGAGTCTGAGGTGGAAAGTAGTATGGATAAATGCTGTAATTTTTGTTTAGTTTGGTTTGGCTTTCAGTTGGTAACTTGAAGCACAGCAACCATTTGAAGTTGTCTGTTAGTAATGCTGATTCCCAAATTTATTTCTGTTAACACCTTGTGTGGAGTCACAAGCTCTGAGTGGATCAGCTCTATCCCTGCTTTATTAGTGGGACAATAATGATAGGAAAGGGTTAATTGTTTTCTCTACATCTGCTTGGTTTGTAACACTTGTAGATTTGTTTCAGGTCTAAAACGTGTGCCTTGATCCCCTGGTTTTCCTGCAGTCACCAATTCTGGGTGCAGAACAGTTGTTGGTGCTGCAGCAGGAGAGCACTGCTGGCTGCTGCCATTCACCTAAACCAGAATGCAGCAGGAATGAATCCCTCGGGATGCACTGGTGGTTCGAGGGTCGGTAATGCCAGAGGGTTTGGGTTCCCACCTTTGCTGCTGCTGCAGGAGGCAGCTCCCACAGCTCAGGAGCAGAGCTCATCCCTCTCAGACACCTACCTGCTCTTGTTCTCCTTAATAACCTGTCAGCAGTGAGATGACTGCTTGGATTTTCTTGTTGTTCTCTTGTTCTCCCCCACCCAGCAGAAGCCCAAGTGAATCATTCCTGCGTGGGTACAGCCCTCAGAGCTGGGTTCAGCCTCACAGAAGCTCTGCAAAGCAGGCAGTAATATGGGATGAGCAGGGCAGGCTCTGTATGACCAAGGAGCAATGCAACCACTTCCACAGGCTGGGGACAAAGGAATTTCTGGTGGAATTTCTGAACCTGCCTGCGCAGAGTCCTTGGCTGCTGCACCACTTCCCTGTGGCAGGGAGTTTGTGGGACTGCTTAATGGTGCAGAAAGCAGGACAATTATTTTAACCTGCACTGAGTGGCTTAAAGGCAGAGCAGATTTATTGTGTTTTAAAAAGTAAGGTCACTTTGCTGGCCAGTGAAGCCAATACTAAGCCAAGTGCATCTTTGGACAATGGAAGTGCATCCACTGCAGGTTTTTTTCTTCTGGTTTTAGTGCTGGGGTGACACCCAAAAGTCACTTGTTGATCTGCATTAGTAGTAGAATTTCTTCAGGACTAGAATTGGGTGATTTTCTCTATTTAAAATCCATTCTCTGATGGGCTTATTTTTCATTAAGTCAAAGGTACATAGTATACAGAGTGTGAAATGATTCAAGTGAAAACACACGTATTAATGATTGCTTTATTTGGATTAGTAGGTGCTCTGTTTGCCTGTTGTGAAAGCATCTGTCTCAGGTCTCTCACCTCCAGTGGTGTTACCACAGCAGCCCTGAGGGTGATAACCTTGGAAATTCCACACTAGTCAGGATGAGACTGTCTCCATTTATCCTTGAGCTGGGCCTATAGGATGTGATAAATGAGCCCTTACTTTCCTGTGATGATGGATACAACCAAACCCCATCCTAACTTTGGCATGTCAGCACAATCTGTTCCTTTATTGCATGCAATTAAAAAACCCTGTCAAACTGCAAACACTCCTGTAATTAAAGCCCCCACAGCCACAGTTTGTCATGCTCAAGGCTCCTGTGGTTGTTAAATTTGGTTTGATTGCTGAAGATGCACATGTGGGGTTTGGTGGGGATTTGGGGATTTTGGGTACTCAGGTGGTGCTGAGGATCAGTTTGGTGTTGTACTGCTAGAGGGGACTTTGTGCAGAAGGAGACGTTTGCTTTCCTCACATTGGTACAAAGGTACAAATTTGTTAAGGTCTGTGGAATCAGGTTTAAAATATAAATATAAATTGTCACTGAAGGACATTAAATGATTCACATGAACACTCTTGATGTTAAAACAAAAGTCTTTTATTCTCTGACTCCAATATTTATAGATTCTCGACAATGACCAGGGATTGGATAATTAAGTTACCACCTTCCCAAGCACGCTGGTCATGAGAAATGTCCATCAAAAGACATTTCTTAGAAGGAATGTGATAAACAACTTATGTTTATAGGACTTTAATGGGAAAGTAACTAAAACTATGAAAACATTATCAGAAGGTTTAATTTTCAAGGTGACAATAAATCTATCAGGTTTATTACATATATCAGTAGAGGGCCCATGTCAGTGTCTGATAAAATGGAAGGAGAAATATTCAACTGTGTGAAGGGATTAAAGCATCCTGAAGCACTGTGTGGTATAACCACGATCTTGGGACAAGGTTTTCCATGTTCCCTGGTTGAAGAACCACCCTTGAGTGAAGCAGTGCCCATCCATCTCTGCTTTGCTGAGTCCCAGTTTCAGAGCTGTTCTCTGTAGTTCACATTTCATTTGGCAGCAGAGGTGACACTGAAGGGATGAACCTTTGTCCCCGGGGGTCTTTGCTGCTTTTGAAGGTGTTACTCTGCTGATATTTGATTGCAGTATTTGTGGGTTTAGTGCAGGTGGAATATATAGTTCTTGTCTTTCCTGCCTGGGATGAGAGGGAGGAGCTGGGGAGAGTGATTGCTGCTGCTGCAGGAGCCTTTACAATTTCCCCAGCTGCAAAGGCTTCCTCACAAAGTACAGCCCTTTGAACCCAGCAGTCTGTTCTCTTCCGTAGAGCTCTTCTGTTGAATTAAACTGCTTTTAAATGTGTACACAATGGCACTTTTGTTGGGGAGGCTCTGTGGGCCTGAGGAGAAACATTGACATTCCAGGGCATTGTTCTGCTCCCATTCAACCTGAGGCTGGCCTCTCCTCCCAGGGCCAGGTCATTGCTGTCACCCACTGCTCTCCTTTGCCTTGCACTGGGATTCAGCTTCTGGGCAGGTGGTTTTAGCAGAGGGACCAGAGTTTCCCCAGCACAACCCAGAGAGACAGAGCAGGAGGTTGGAAAGTGGTTCCTGAGCCACATCTTCCTCTCTTTGGAGGCTGCTTGTGCTCATTCTGGAGAGGATAAACTGCATCTCTTCAATCAGCTGCCTCTGTGACCTGTTCAGTGGGCTGGATGGTGGAGTTCCCATCTCTGGAGGTGTCCAAGGGACACCTGGATGTGATGCTCAGTGCTCTGGGCAGGGTGACAGAGAGGAGATTTGGCACAGGTTGGATTCAGTTGCCTTGGAGGTCTTTTCCAACCTCATTAACTCTGTGATTCTGTGTTTTTATTGGAAAATAAAAACTCCTTGAGAAGGGAGTTGCTGAAGCTCTGGGGTGGTGCCCATGCAGGTGTGGTGAGAGGCAGTGAGGCCCTGCTGTGGTGAGAAGGCAGGTTGGGCTCTCAGGGAGCTCCACCTGCTCAGTCTCAGATTATAGTCAGCCCTTTGTTCTGGAGGGGCCACAGACCGCAATGAGGGCCAGTCACAAAGCTTTATTTCTTTGTGTAGATTACACTGTGGTTTGCACAGGAGATTACCACATTTCTCAGTTGAGCCTTATTCCCTTTCCCAGAGATTGCAGAAACTGCCCGTCCCTGGTGCTGCCCACCATCAGCCCTTCAGGTGACTCCTGCCTGAAGCTACTCTGCAGAAAAATGTGTCTTTGTGTTAGTCCTTCCATTCCAGCTCGCTTCTGGTAACTCTGCACTAGCCAAGGCTTGGAACAAAAGTCTCTGTTTAGTGTCAAACCTTGGAAAATCTGTTCCTGTAAATAATTGATATAAATGTTACTACAGTTCTTATGAGCTCTGTAGAAGTTCTGCTGAGTTCTGCTCAGTGGTTGCCAGGTCTGGAATGAAGTGGTTGTTCCTTGTCTTGTGCAGTGTCAAAGAAGCACGGGAAGCTTATCACCTTCCTCCGGACATTCATGAAGTCACGCCCAACGAAGCAGAAACTGAAACAGCGGGGGATCCTCAAGGAAAGGGTGTTTGGCTGTGACCTGGGGGAGCACCTGCTCAACTCTGGCCATGATGGTAAGAAACAACCTGCTCCTGAGTTCTTCGTCTCTTGGGAATTTGTCAGGGTGATTGTAGCTGTTCAGGGTTGTGCTGGGGGACAAATGTGTGACACAAATCTGTGGCTGAAAGGGAAACTGAGGATAATGAGAAGCAAACATTGTGCTTCGATGTGGGAAGCGTCATGGTTCGATGTGGAAGCACTGAAAGTGGCTACAGCTCCTGCAGATGGGTGTTCAACCTCTTCAAGTCTTGAAATATTTTTTTTTTCCCAGGCATATAAGCTTTATTTGTATGTCAGTGATTCATTAACAGGCATGTTAAACCCTTACATTTCTCTTAACTCGATGATTAACTGTATGATTCTAGCACAGTTTGCAGTGTAAATCCTTCATCTGCCTTTTCCTTGGATTTTGCAGGATTTACAGGAATTAACTGGATATTGTATTTCCTCACAGCTGACTTTTCCTCTCTGTTCAGGGTCCCTTTTCCTTCCCCATCAGCAGTTCAGAGAGGCACGGGAGAAAACCTCTCCATTCCAAGAAAAAAATTACAAAATTGTTGCCACTCTTCCAGGGATGAGCTTTGATTTCACGGGCTCTTTCCTGCCCTTTCCCTGTGCCACCTCCAGTTCAGGTTGCTGCAGTGCTGAGGAGCAGCCAGAGCACTTGCATGCTGTCCCAGCTCCCCAGGCTCCACCATTCCCACTGGGAGATATGCTGGGGACACCAGGGATATTTCGGAACACAGCCTGGAGCAGCTGTTGGCTGTAGGTGGTTTGCCTGGGACTTAAGGCTGTCAGGAAAGCAGTGATGGAATCTACTGGGTGGCTTTGCAGCAGATCTCTTATGCCAGAGTTGTTCATCTGATGGCTTCCAGCTTTTGTGTGCTGACAGAGGGAGAAGTGCCAGGATGTGTGGGGCAGGAAAAGAGTTTCTCTGTTAAAGCTGTTTTCAGTGAGTCTTCAGACTCCTTGTTCATCCAAATGTCTTTTGAAAAAGGGCTGGCAAAGGGCAGGGAGCCATTTCTTGCTCTTTTTCCAGTTAATTTGGTTGGTAACAGTGATGTGCACTCCCTCACCTGACATAAAAGTGTTTCACTACCAACTGGTGCAGAGTATGTGCTTGTCCTTATGGAGACAGAACTGTGGCAAGACCCATTGGCTCAGCTGGAACCAGCAGAGATCCTTACTGGGACTTGAAAATCACCAGAGATGGAGTCAGGAACAGACAGTGACCTATGTGGAACTGCATCAGGACTAGGTAATTCACAGCACTGGATGGCTCTAGAGCCATATGTGTATGCTGTGGGAGCACTCTTGGAGGGCAGGAGCCATGCCAACAGACTGAGCTCCTTGATGGGAAGGAGGGAATTCCCTTTCATCCCCAGGCCTCCTCCTGTCTGTTTTCATTAGGCACAAGTCAGCAGTGGCCAAAGCTTTTCCGTGCCCTCTGCTGACTTCTTCCCCTGGCTTCAAGGGCTGGTTTATTTAGCATTCAGAGATGCATCCTGGGCTGAACTTAACTGCTTTAACTCCACTGGAGGTTCTTGTTCGACAGTCTGTGGCAGCTCTGTCCTTGTCCTGGTCTCTCCCCACCATCCCACACATTGGGGTGGCACTGACTGGCTGTGCTAATGAGGTTCCTCAGCTCAGGAGTCACCAGCTGCTTTCACCCTAGCTTTAATAACCCTTTCCTAACTCCCTGGAGTAAAGCAGATCCAATTGGAATGTTGCCAACAAGGGCATGGCTCCATGTCCCACAGCAGGATTGTTGTTTTCCGTGTGATTCAGCTCCCTGACCTGTATTCCAAGTGACATAATCCCCAGGATGGGGTTTGTGGAGACATTTCTGAGTCCCTGCAAGTTGAGCTCTGTGCATGGACAGCATTTTAAGATTCCCACCTCCTGTAGCATTACTGTAGTTCAGTTGTGGAGCCTCTTGCAGTGCTGACCTGCTGAAAGGGGCCTGAGGTGAATTAAAGGAGCTGCTTCTCATAATCAGAGCATCAAGTGCTTTTTCCAGGAGCTCAGAACATGCTTTGGCTGAAGTCTGTGCTTGGTAGCTGCTGGTGGTACTTTGGAATCACAAGCTAGAATATGGGCGCTCAGAAAAAGAAGAACCCAGTACGTTCATTGATTTGTTTAAGTTCATGTTAGTTTTGTTGGGTCAATGTCCAGTCCTGAAAAATATTTATCAGGGCTGAAGGAGCAAATGCCACTGTCCCTAGTGATTGCAGTGAGTGTGCAGGCATTGTGTGTGCCTCAAAAATGCAATATTGAAACAAACTGGAGTTGTGCTAAGAATTTTCTTAGTTACCAGCTTTGTCAAGATGACAAATTTTCAAGAATTTGCTGAGAAACAACATGAGTAGTCCAAATGCTCTAGTCATGAATCTCTGAAACTGCTCATTTTTAGTGAGCAGGATGCAGGAGAGAATAAAAGGCATAAGGACAAAAACTGCAATAAGTGTAACATTGTTTTAATAAACCATACACGGAGGCATCTGGCTCGGATTGCTTAGCCAGGAGAAGAATGTATTTGCTGTGTACCCAGAGGGGATTTACAAACACAGAGGAGATGTTTCACATACTGCAGTACCTTGTCTTTCTGTGGGCTCAGCAAGTAATCCCTCATTCTGCATGCTCTGAGCCGCTGTCAGGAAGATAAATTTGGCATGGGATGCACAGGAGGAAAGTGAAGCAGGAATGTGCCCCAGTGTGCTGTTAGGGAGCAGGAGCCCTGGGATGCCATCCTGCAAAGCTCCACGTGCTGCACTCGCGGAGTTCTGACCTAGCAGAGCATTTGTCGTGGTTATCTGACTTTTTGGGATGGGCCTATGCTGAGGACGTGCTCTCCCTGCTGAAGGTGCCTCCCAGGCTGGTGGGACAGAACCTGCAGTTGTAAAAATAAGGATAGGAGATGTCTGTGCCCAGATTTTTCTCTAGGAAAGGGTGTCTGGGGAAGGCTGGAGGAGTGCAGCAGCAGGCTGCCGGTGCTGCTGCCCTGGGGAGGATGCGGCGTGTCATTTCCCCGAGTGTCCTGTGTGGGTCTGAGCAGCTACAGGGGGGGAGGTGAGGATTTAACAAGTGCTTACAGTAACAGTGTGAGGGATGAGCAGTGCACCCTAAACTCTCCTGTGTTTCTGGTGATTTGTGGTGGGGATTGTGAGTGCTGGGCAGTGTCCCGCGTGTTTGCTTTTCAGTTCTAGTTGGTTTGTGCTGACACTCTGAGCTGTCCAAATAGTGCTGGAGCCCTTCCTGGGTAGGACTTACACCTCCATGGGGTGCCAAGCAGTCCTTCCCCCAAAGGCCCTTGGAGGTGAGGGGAAGGAGGGAAGGAAGCATTGCTGTCCGGTCTCTTTGGTGATGTTCTCAGTCATGGGCAGATCACATGATTTTTTTCAAAATCATCTGTGCACCAAGCTGCCTGGGAAAGAGGGAACTGGGAGTCACAGGGCTCCTGGGCATGGGGCTGGGCATGCATAGGTGTGTTGCTTCCAGCGAAAGCCTCAGCAGGGTGTCCTTTTCTTCTCTTTTGTCACATGTCAGCACTGAATGATGGGTTGGGACCTGCAGGAGTAAAACCAGTTTCGATATGAGGGATTTTGGACTTCCCTTTTGGCAGTCTGTGGTAGTGCTCCATTCAAGTATGTTGGTTTGTGTAACATTGCTCCAGTCAGCTCCAGACACCCCGTGGAGCCTGCCTGAAGAGTCCTGTCTGCGTCCCATCCAGTGCCTTACTCATCCCTTGGCTCCTGCTGTGCTTGGGATACTTTCTTGCCAGGGAAGAGTCGCTTGGCAGCAGACCATGCTCAGCAGGGAGTTGCTGTTTCTCCATTGCCGTCAGAAATTCTCCCAGTTGGGTTGGTGCATTGCCACCTGCCTTGCTGGTTTGTTTTACAAATTCACAGAGTGTTCCAAATGGGATCATCTGGTCCAGCTCCTGGCTCTGCACAGACACACCCACAGTCCCACCCTGGGCATCCCTGGGAGCACTGCCCGGATACTTCTGGAGCTCTGGCAGCCTTGGGGCAGTGCCCATTCCCTGGGGAGCCTGAGCAGTGCCAGCACCCTCTTAAGGGGGTGATACTATTCCCAGTATCCAGCCTGAGCCTCCCCTGACACAGCTCCAGGCATTCCCTGTGTCCTGGTACAGTTTTATGGAGCTGTGAGATACAGCAAATCCACCCCAATCCCTGAACCTGAAGGGACCTTGTTCTTATTCTTCCTACCTTTGTAGGTAGTGATTCTTTTTTTTCCCCCAAGGTTTTCTCTCTTGAAGGAAATGAAATACAACTTAAATTTAGCCCAACACCAATTAGCAGGATTGTGCTGGCAGAACATGTTTGTGGAGTGTAGGAGCTGGTGGAGAGCTGCATTGCAGCAGCTGCACTGTGCCCTGGTTCCTGCCTTAGAATGTTTGGCCAGGGAGCTCCCCACAGCTCCTAGGGGTGTGACACGTGTGGGAGTGAGAGGGACCATGGTGCTGGGCTGCAGGAGAGGCAGGGCTCAGGGAGTTGGGCATGTTCTTGATGAGCTGTGGAGGGACAAGGGGTCACATGGAGCCACAATACCCACGGGGAGCCCAGCAGCTGGGGCTGCTCCATGGGGTGGGGTGGGTCAGCACAGGCCAGGGTGGGTCAGCACCCAGCAGGGAAAAGCCAATTTGCTGTTCTGCAAGTGAGGGACTCCTGAGCTGCAGCACTAAGGGTTACTTTACAATGTACTTTTTATTCAAGTACAGCATGCTGGGCATCATGTGCTGGGATTGCTTGGCCTGCTGAGCATGGGGACACCATTTGTTCTTCCAAGCCAGAAATGTTCCTGTTGCCTATCGCTTGTTGGGAATGACCCTTTCTCCCTTAGCTGGACTGAAGCACAGGCCAACCCTGGGGTCCCCAGTGAGGCCGTGTCACAGATTCACCTCCAGAGATAATCCATCATACAACCGGCTGTATCCACAGAGGATCTTGTAGGCTAAAGGCATATGACGTTTTTTGTATCTCATTATGCCTTTGTTGTGTTCATACATCATAGCTTCCATCACTGAAAAAGATATGTTCACAAACAGAATTTTTAATTGACACATTTCCTTTAGTGAAGGATCTATACATGATTTTAATTTTTATAAAAAAGAGGCATTGACTTCTGCTGAAGTTGTAAATGCCTACAAAAGACAGTTCACTAACTGACCTGATCTTGCTCTGTGCCCTTCCTGTTCTTCCAGTTCTCCACATTTATTCAGCATTAATTTGGACAGGTGGGTAGAATTAAATAAAAACAGAAGAGAATAGCAGAAAATAGCAGCTAGGGGATCTGTATCTCTTTATATACTGTGCAGGAGCAGCAGGGGTTTGCCAGGGATGGTTTTATTCTCCTGTGCTGCTTCTGATGCTCTTCAGAAAGGTTCATAGTAGCACCTTGGGGTTCTGGATGATGTCCTGGTGACATCATGGCTTGTTTGGGGTCCTCTGGAGTTACCCATCCCTTGGAGCCATCCCCTCCCTACAGCTGGGTGATGTATTTGCCCCTGATGGTATTTTATGGCAGAGTTGGATACAGAGGGAACTGTCACCAGAACAGAGAAACAAGGAATAAGATCTTGGCAGCCTCTTGGCTGGGATCTCTGAAAGCCTGGTTACCCTTAGCTCAAGCACAGGTTTGACAATCTGTGTCACCCCTTTGGCTCCTGGTGTTGATGAGAGGAGCCCCTTCTACCAGTTCAGAATTGTCATTATAATAAAAGGCTGCCTGGTTGGCTTGGAATCTTTGCCATCCTGAAGGAAGCCTTGATTGGGTATTCAGGACAGCTGAGTTTTAAGATTAAGTAATTTCAGTTTTTCTTGCCGTTTTAACTACGTGAGAGTGAATGTAACCAGTTCCCACTCCCTGTTAGAGCACTGTCCCTGTCCATGGCAGGGGTGGGACTTGGGGAGCTTTAAGGTCCTTTCCAACCCAAACCTGTCTGGGGTTCAGTGTTCTGATGACCCAGCTGAAATCCCTGCTCATGATGGGTTTGCTCCAAAATTTTCTCTTCAGAAAGACTTGGGAATATTGGCAGAGGTTTTGTGTGAAATGCACTCTCTGTTTTTACCTGCTGCTTCCACAGAGTTCTGTGGCAGCTCAGCAGCCTGGCCTGTGATTCCCAGGTATGTTTGGAATTGAATGCTGGCAGCCACATCAATGGGTTTGTTCAGGCAGTAACAACTTGTTCCTGTACAAAGGTTTATTGAAGTGTTGGCTGTGTGTGACATGCGTGTGACATTTCCCACAGAAGGGTGACGTGGGCTGCAGCCATTCCAGCAGGGGGAGGGCACCTTGGCTCTGGATGAGGCTGGGAGGTTGTGTTACATGTGCTCACTCTTGCAATGAACCCCTGGGGCATTTTTGTGCTTTCAGTAGGTATTTTCAGAGTATCCAAGCTGACAAGTTTGGATGTGAACTGAAAAGTTTCAAACCTCCAAGCAGGTTCAGCTCTGGCATCCTGCTATCCCAGTTTTCCTTCTGTCTCTATTTTTAAGCATTTATATGCCTGAAGCAGTTCACGATTAGGACACAAATCTGAGTTCTGAAGTTTTTGTTTTACAGTTCTCTTTTCTGCTGAGACATTTCTTGTGTGACTTTGGCAAGTCCCCTAAAGTCCGTGTTTCCCTTACACTTGTTATCCAAGCAGGTGGGGATATCTGGAGGTGATTCACCTTGTCTATCCTGTTCCAGGTGTTTTCCTAAAAAGGGGACCCTAACTTCTCCATTAGCTCAGTAGGAAAAACAATGCATCTTGCTCATCCTGTTATTTCTGTAATGCTCTCCTGGATATCTGGGCTTGGTTGCTTATATATATAGAGCTGCAGCTCACAAATCAGGGGTGGATCTTGTTGTTTCCTGACAAGGCCACCTAACTGGGGACACTGGAAATCCTCCTGCTCTGCCTCCCTCGGCAGTATTTGTGCATCTATAAACAGTTTTGTGTTATGCACTGAGGAAATGCTGGCCTGTCTCAGCATTTTCACTTGCACCTGAGTCCCTGCTGTGCACACACGGTGTGAATGAGGGGGAAAAGGTTTTAAAGTTATGTTCTGGGGCAGGAATTCTGTGGGACTGTTGTGGCTTGACAACCTCTGATTTCCCAGGTAATCTTAGCCATCCCCTTCTCCTCCATCCTGCTCTCCTGACTGACCCTTTTTTAATTGAATTGGCAGTATATTGAAACCAGGAAAACAGGTCAAAACCAGTTTCCTTTCAGTAGTTTCTGATTTATAGTAATTTTTAAATTAAAGATCAACCTCCAAAGGACTGGGACAGTCAGTGGTCACAGCTGCACTCAGAGTTCTGGCCCTGAGCTGGGAGCTCAAACCTGTCCCTGCCACAAATTTTTTGCCTTGGGGAACTCGTTTGTTATCTCCCATTCCATCTTTAGGTTTGTACAATCAAACTAATAACCTGTATCTGCCCCCAAGGTGTGCCACAAGGTAAATTCCCAGGGGTAAATTCCCTGGGTAAATACCCAGGAGGTACTTGGGGAGATTAGGAGTGGGATATAAATACCAAATAGTATTTATCCGAGTGCCAGCACAGATGACATCTGGTTACACTGGTGACATCCAGTTGTGAATGTCTGTAGGAATTAAGTGAATATACCTGTGTGTTCCCCCTGTCTTTACTGTGTTCCTTGGGTTGGGTTTGCATCCCAAATCCGAACATTTCTAGTGTTGAACTGTGGCAAGCCACAGAGTTTAGGGTGCCTAAAGTCCCCCTGGATGTGGTGATGAGTGTCTCTGCAACCAGCCTTGTGTGACATCAAAGGCACATCCAGCAGCCTGGAAAAAAAGGAACAGTTGACCCAAACTGATGATGAGTAGAGAACTCCCCTTGCTGCAGATGTGTTCTCTGCTGCACAAACTAACTGAACACAAGTTGATACTTTCAGATAATCTCCAAGTTTTGAGCTATTTTGGGCAAATTTCCAACCACAGCAAGCACTGTTATTGCTTCATTATCTGCCCTCTGAGTTGCTGGAACTTGAGATTATTGGGTTTGGGGTCAGCATTACAAAGGGGTACATGGGATCCCTGTGGAGAATCTCTTCTTTGGAGGGACATCCTTGGGGCTGCTGGGCAGGGAACAACTTTGCTGTTAAAAAAGACCCAGTTTGTCTCTCCCCTTCTCCCTTTCCCTGCCTGCAGTTGCGAGGAGAGGATTCTTTGTGCCTGAGTGACCCTGAGAACAGCTAGGAGTTGAAAATTAATTTGCATTTTGAAACACTACAGCTGTGGGGGAAACAAACATGAGGAAAAACATCGCAGATTGCTTGTGCTCTTACCCTGCTGCTCTTAGCACTGGGAGAACTTCCCCCCCCATTTCATTGGATGGAGTGTAATTGATGTAAACAAAAAAGCTCCAGCACACCGGCCAAATCTGAGTATTAGTAGCATCTTGTGGGATATTAGGAAAAGTTCCTTCAGTGAAGGAGTTGTCAAGCACTGGAACTGCTCAGGTTGCCCAGGCATGTAAAAGCTGTGGGGTTGTGGCACTTGGAGACATGGTTCAGCCATGGCAGTGATGGGAGAGCAGTTGGACTCAATCTTGGAGACTTTCCCAGCGTTAATGATTCTGTGATATTTTGTATTAAAAACAATTAAACCAGAGCCCTGGGAACTGGGTGGGTGCAGCTTGGGATAGGGATTGTCTGTACAACATCTCCAGCAAGGAGAGCGGGCAGTGAGGATCCCGTGCAGCCCTCAGATTCCAGGCTGTCCTGGCACAGCTAGAGGAATGTTACTGATCTCCCAGGATCTGACAGACGTGGCTATTGACCTGCCCTGCCTGATGCAGCCCAGGCGGATTTATGTTCCCCAGGCCTGAACTTTACACTTTGCTTTCCACAGTCCTGCTGAGCTGCCATAAAACACAATTCCAGGCCAAGGAAGCAGAGTCTGGTGCTGTGAGCCCTGTGTAGATCAGGGATCCAGCTCGTGGGCTATGGTCCACTCTGCTGTGGCTGCACTTCCCAAGTGCAAAAGTCACACTCCAGATAAGAACTGTGTGTGTGACCAGGAACTGGTGCAGCTTGGACTTCATACAGCTTATCACCAGTGTGGATAATGAAAATGAGGTTCACAGCTTGGAAGTTAGGGACAGGAAATTGAAGAATCCTGGAATCCCAGACTGGTTTGGGTTGGAAGGGACCTCAAATCCCACCCAGTCCCACATGCTGCCACAGGCAGGGACACCTTCCACTAGACCAGGCTGCTCCAAACCGCATCCAATGTGGCCTTGATCTTCCTTAGAAAGGAAGGAAAGTGTCTGGTTGGTTGGTGTAACATTTCTCTTGGTGGTTCAAACATGAGGACCGGGGATTTAAGAATGAGACAAAAATGAGACTAAAGTCCTGAGAAGAGAGTCTTTTAAAGTTTGATGTTTTTCTATATGTGCAGTGGCTGGTGGGGTTGGTGTGCCTGTGGAATGACACATGCAGGTACAATATTGTATGACAGGGAGCCGCTCATGCTCTCATTGTATGTTGTACAATAAAGAGAAAATCCTTCACTTCTCTCCTCTGCTACTTCACACCCTTGTGTAACTGAGGTGGAGGGAAGAGCTTCAGAAATGAGAAGTTTAAAAGTCACAGACTGAAATATTATAGGGTTTTTACTGTTTTGTTTTTTTTTAAGGAAATACTTGGCCAGTTTTTTGGAAAATGGCCTTGATGATCTTAGAGTCTTTTTAACCTTTAGCTGTTCTAAAATTGGGTTAAAATAGGAAATTACTGCAGTAAGAGCAACTGTATTTCTTCAAGAAATGTATTTCTTCCCTGTTTGGTTTTTACATAATCCCACATTAATGGCAAGAGAGTTGGGATTTATGTGGCTAATTCCAGATGTCTGGAAGTTGTCAGTCTTGGCCAGGCACAGAATTCCAAGAAAGGGGCTCATCCTGCTGCAGTGGCACCATTTGTGCTGTGCTGGGTGTGTGTCCTCTGCTGGTTTTTCCCCTGCCTTTCCTCCCCAGCAGGTTCCCAAAGGCAGCCTGGACAACCAGGGGTGAGTTTCTCCACCTGCATTTTATCTGATGGCAAATTGTTTCAGTTTCTATCCTGGTGGCTCAAAACAGCCTTTAACCTCCTGTTACTCAGGTCTGGATTTTCCTGCTGCATCCCAAATCTGCTGGCACTGGATGCTGGTTGTCACCTCTGCTGAGGTGGAGCTCAGGGCAGTTGGTTTTCCATGCTCCTGGAGGTTGAGCTCCCTTGTGGGTTTGTTACGTGTGGAATTCAGTGAGGAGCAGCATTTCGGGTGCTCTGGGCCATTGTGCAGCCCCAAGGCCTGGCCCGTGGGACCTGCACCCCACTGCTGTATTTTGGGAAAATGCCAGTGTCAGAGGGGGGCTTGGTGGGAGGCCTCATGCCCCGGGCTGAGCAAACACTTCTGGTTCCAGTAATGTGCTAAGAAAATAAAACAGAACACAAGCAAGTCTCCCAAAGCCCAGGGAGGGAACATTACAAAATATTTAAAAAAAAACCCCACCGAACAAGACGATAGGAAAGCAAATCTGCTTCATGTGAGGATGAATCAAAATGTTTTTCAGAATAAAAACCATAGAACTTCTGCTTCCTCATAATGGCAGAGAATTAAGCAGTTAATGAGCCCTCGGAGATGCAATAAACCTTTCAAACCAGCTAAGAGATGCTTTAGAAGTACTTGAATTAATTCCTTTGGCTGCCGTGATGATGAAATGTGGATGCCTTTGGGGAGGCATCCACATTTCCAGCCCTTTGCACTTTGTCTCCTGGAACCACCTGGTGTTGGAGATAGTGGAGGGAAGGAGGGAGGGGAGATTGTTATTGTGATTGTGTAGAACAGGAGGTGTGTGCAGTAGCCACTGTAGAAGTTGGGTGTTCCCAGGCAGCACCTGGCAGTGGATTATCACTTTGGCAGGGGAGGCAGTGATTGCACTGCAGGGAGTTTTTCTGGAGTCACTGGCTGAAGACCCCATGGCTCAATAGAGGACTAAAATCACACTGAGGATCAGTGATTTTTGTTTCTTGCCTGGGAATGCGGCTCTGGAAAGGGCTGTGTGCTTGGCTGGATAACCAGGCACCAGTTCTGGGCTCTGGGGACCCAGTTCCCTGGATTGGGCTGCAGGAATGCACTGTCACCCTCTGCTCCCTCCTCCTGCCTTCCCAAAGCTCCCGGGCATTGCCAGGAACCAGGTGCTGACCCAGGTGGGCCTTTATGGCTCTTAATGATAACCATCTGTGCCATCGAGTCTCATTGTTGTAATTGTAGGAAACCACAACAATTAACTGCCATTAGTAGAACTTTTTGGTGTTGTTGCTGTTGCATCTTGTGAGAGGAAATCTCCTTTGTTTCCCTGCTGGGATGAGGCTGAGGTACCTGTCTGGTTCAAATCTGGGTTGTGGTTTGGGATCTAGAAGACAAAATCAGTTCCTGAACTGAGAAATTCACCTGCCAGGAGAGGGATTTCTGCAGCAGATGGACAGAGCTACCTGAAAAAGTCACAGTGTGGCGTCAGAAGCTGTTGTAGGTGATGGTCTGGGCACAATTGACATTTGCAAAATTAAGTCTTGGCTTGTGCTGTCATCCTGCCTTTTCCTTCTGAGGGAACATTCACTGTTGCCTCCATGTGTGGATGTACATCTTTAAAATGAGTGTTAGAGGGCAGAGGGAGGTTAAGCATATACCCAGTGGCCAGGTGTCTTTGTTCAGAAATGTGAAAAATGAAGTCACCGTTCCAGCAAAGGCCCCTCCGGTACAATTTTAGCCCTATTTGAATTTCAGTCCTTTTTCCAACTGTGCAGAATTCCCCCAAAATATCAGTGGCGCTGGTATGGTATATTTATATTTAGCTTAAAGAACAGATCGTCCTGGTAACCAGATGAGGAAATGCTTGGAGCAAGCCTGCTGGGATCTTTTCAGGGTTTATTAATTACTCTCACTGTGCCCAGGCTCTTCATGACAAAAGAGAACTTGAGGCAGAGCACTGGTGCTGCAGTCCTCACCTTCCCTTTGGCTCCCCTGCCCTGCTCCACTGTCACCCCCAGCTTCCTGCTGGGAATGGGGCAGGCAGGCAGGGGGAGTGCTGTTTATTTATCTGCCTCTTGCTGTTGGAGTCTGGGATACAGAGTGTGTGCCCTTGTTTTTGATACTTAACTCTAAGATCCAGAAAAACACTAAATTTCATATATCATTAAATTCATGAGCATGTTTTCATGGTGATAGATGTGAACAAATGTTAAAGTTAGAAAAGCTAAAAGTGTGAGTGTGTAGATTAGAGACTTTTCTTAAGTCACTGGGTGAAAAAGTTAGTTTAGAGAACAGAAGACAAGATGGAGGATTTAGGGTGTTGTCTCTTGTCCTTCTTTCTTCTTCATGTTCCTCTCCTAGAGGTTTTTGGGTGGTAGTGAGTGATTGGTTAGAAAATGTTGCAGTGCAGCACACAGGTGTCGGGTCATTGGGTAGTTAAGAAAAATTATATACGTGTCTATTGTTAATTGGGTAAGAATAAGTATAAAGATAAAAGAACGATGTAGTTTGGGGCCATTTTGTGCTTTCAAACACAAAGTGAGCCACAAGGCCTTGTTGTACCATCAGAAAGAAATGTACCAGATTGCAGTGATTTAAACTTGTGCAGTCAGTCTGGAGAAACCTACCAAGTTTTGTGATGACCTTCTAATAAACACAAGAAACAAGATTCTAACGAGCTCGGGAGTTTTCATCAAACCTAAAGAACTGAGATAAGCAGGGCTCCCCATGAGGGAGGATCCCAAAAGAATTCAGCCCAAAGGAGACTGAGAAATCCAGGAAGAGAAAGAAAATTTCAGAAGTGCAGCAGAATCAGAGAAAGAGAAAAAGAATTTTTTAGAGACAAGTTACACTTGGTATGTTTGCTTCTTGATTTATTTACCTGTTTATTTATTTGCATCATGATTTACTAATTTCAGTGGGCTCTACTGATTCATGGGGATCCCTCCTGTGGTTGCAGTATGGATCATTAAGGTCTTTGAGATTTGCAGCTTCAGCAAATCTTGCCAAGGGAGTTCAAAGCTTGGGAAAACTCCTTTGCCTCATCCTTTGGGGCTCCTGCATGCAGGAAATGCTGCTGGTGGGGGCTCAGCCGTGTGCAGGTCACTGGTGAGATCTGTGACCTCTGGCCTGTTGTAAACGGGTAGTGATGGGTCAGACACACAGGGACATCCCATGGGGTCTTGGTTCAGCTGTGTCTGGCAGTCTGGGGTGCTCTTCTCCCACAGGGGACAAACACCACTGGCTGTGTCAGCACACAGAGCCTTGTCCTTTGCTACACGGGTTGGAGCTGTTCCATCTGTGCTGCCCTGCAGCAGACCTGGGCCCACTCACCTCCCAGTGCTGTAGTGCAGTACATTGCACACTTCAGGCCTTTCTGGCCACTGCTTGAGTAGGATAGAACTCCTTCCCTGTCAACTTCCAGCCTTAAAAGCTTTCTCCTTCAAGAGGTGTTGAGTCTTTTTGAGTAAAGGCCTAAGTGTTGTTCTCCACAAATGTTTTTGAGACACTGTGAGAATTCCAGGCCTCATGTTCCACCTGCTCTGCTGGGATCTGTCCTTGTGGGTGACTGATGGGCATGTCCCCAACGTTCTCTGGATGTATGTTTGGTGACAACCTGTTGCCTGTCCCAGCTCAGATGGTTCAGGGTGTGTCTGTTGGCTCCTGAAGCCATCAGTTGTGGTCCTCCTTGGAGCTCACTGATGCTGAGATAGCATGAGGCTTCACCTCCACTGGTTTTTGGTCCCCAAAAAAGGAGCACTTGGTTCCCAAGGCTCTTGGCTTAATGTTCAAGTGCTCTGCTCACTTCAAAGTCTGCCCTGACTGGAAAATGGTGAGAGCTGTTGTACATCCCTGGGAACGTAACACTGGAGCCTGGCTGGCTCGGTTCTGGCTGCCTCCTGGTGCCTTGGAGCCTCCCAGGTGCAGGGTCTAATCTGCTCCAGCTGAGCCTGTGACTGACGTGCTGTAGGACTTACAGCTTTCACCCCCTCCTGTGCTCCAGCATAGAGCAGACGTGCCTTTATTCTGGGATACACCTGCTGATTTCCACGGAACCATCTGAAACGAGCCTTTCCTCCAGCTATGAGGGTTTGCTGCAGGCTGGGAAAGCAGCCTTGTGGAGGCTGGGGGGAGCACAGAGCATCCAAGTGCAGCAGCACTCGGGAGCAGTGCCTGGCAGATGGCATTTGCTGCGTGGTGTAAGGGGATTTGCCACATGACCTGCTCGGAATCTGTGTCACGTGGCACATTGATCAGACCTGGCATCTAAAGAACAGACTGGGATCAGCAGAGGAGCTGCTGCAAAAAGGGTGTTTTTTAATGTGCCAAATGGATGTGGCTGGCAGAGGAGTCCACAGGAATCCTAGTTTTTTCCTTCAAGGCTTGCTGATGCTCACAGGAGCTCGATCCTGATTTTCTCTCTGTGTTCGGGGCAGTTTTACTGCCTTTTGTAAATCCAGTGGTTTGCTCCTCCTCAGGCTTACACGGATGGACACACGGCTCCAGCACTGGATGTGCGTGAGCCTGGGAAGCCAGCTGGAAGGAATGGGGTGGTGAAGCGGCTGCAATATTAACTTGACACCTAATTATATCCCCTGGGCTGATTTTTCCATTCTGTCATGCCCTGCTCTGTCTGCACTTTCTGTGGGTGTGGGATGCTGTAGAGCTCTCCATATCCAGCCATGCTCCAGCAGACATTTGGGATGAAATTACTAGTTGTAAAAGCTCTGCTGTCTGTGCCGCCAAAAGTAGTATCTCCCTGATGTTTATATTTCCTTAAACCAAGCAGGATAAGTTATTCCTTTATAAATTTGAAAGATAGTATTTATTCCATTTTACAGCTCTTCTGGAATGGGATTTCACACCACAGTTCCCATGGGATTTGTCATAGGACCTGCACTGTCTCTGACCAGAACTGGCTTTTTTTGACCTGATTCATATCCTGGCATTCCCTTGTTAAAGCAGGAACACCTCTGACCAGTTTCCACATCAACTCCTGAAGTTAAATTTCCTCCAGGCTTTCTCCCCTGAGGAGGAACTGAAGCCATGGCCCAGGTGGGAGTAGTTTATGACACCTGCCAAGAGCACAGCCTGAGCGAGGGCTTTACTAACCCCAGCTGTTGTTGTTCAGTGCCCCAGGTCCTCAAGAGCTGCACTGAGTTCATCGAGAAGCACGGCATTGTGGATGGGATATACCGGCTTTCTGGGATCGCCTCCAACATCCAGAAACTCCGGTAAGGGCCTGCCTTGGAGCCCCTGGCACAGGCAGGGGCACAGCCTGGGCTTCTCGGGCGGATTCATCCTGCAGGAAGCTTTCCTTCAGGATAAAATACCAGGATCCTGGTGTCACTGTGCTGTCATGTTTCATTTCTTCTTTTCCTTCTCGCTCTGTGAGCCTTTTGGAGCAGCTGACGTTTCTCCCTGCTGCCTTGGGCTCCTGGCTTATCAGTGGTTAACTTGGAATGTGCAAAGGATGTATGCCTGAATCTGATGGGTGGCATTGCTGTGCTGCACAGGGAAGGACCAGGAGTATGTTCTGGTTAGATTGCTGTTCCCACCACAGCAAACTCCCTTTATTCTTTCATGAGGCTGTTTTCCTCCTGTTGTTGTGTGTGGAATGTTCTGTTCTGGAGCACTGATGTGCCAAATGGATGTAACTCATTCCAGGACTGCTCCTGGGCCCACAGCCTGACAGAGGCAGCACAGGACTATTTGCCATGAGCAGAATATCTTTTCTGTACCAGCTGTCCCCCTGTTCAGTGGGCAGGCTTGAGCTGGTACAGTGACTGTTGAAACCCTTGGATTGGACGGGTTTGTTCTGGTTCAGATTAATCCTGTTTCTTACCCCAGCAAGTCCCATTTTAAAAATCTAGTCACAAGGTTTTGATATACAGGATTCAAAGGCTCTGACTGGAGCTGTGACTGATAAAAACATTTGCCATTACTTCAGTAATATCCCTTTATTCCCCATTTTGACTTGTGCTGGGCCATCCTTCTAATCTCTGCCCTAGTCCATTTTTCCCCTTTTGTGTTGCCAAGACCATTTTCTTCTTCATTGTGTATCAAAGGTGCTTTAAAGATGGTTTTCTGAAATTGTAATGGCGTCATTCCCTGTTCTGTGCAGAGAATGAAGTGACAGCCTGTTTTCCAGGTTTCTGAGATGTTCCAAAGACAAAAGGGAGTACATGGCATAACTTACTGACACTGTCCTGTTTGTGTAAATCACTACAGATTTTGAGTGTTTGATGAATGTAGGATGCATCTTGCTGCAGTTCCCAGCTGTATCAACAGGGCGTTATGCTCATTCCAAAGCTGAGGCTGCAGTATCATTATAAATGAATCACTGTGCTTAGGTTTCCCATAGAAAAACTGGATCTCCTGGATTTAAAGGTCTTTTTTGGTTGGAGAGACGGTTAAAGAATTTATTCCACATGGGAGATTTCCACAGGACAGAGGTTGGCTCTTCAGTATGGCAGTAGCTGCCTTTATTTTTTGGCAGGTGGGCAAACAGCCACTGTTGATTTGGGGTGTGGGTCCCTGTATCCTGGTGTCCTGGATCTTTTTGAGGGGTGTGGAGTTAATAACATGTATCTCTGGAAACAGCCAGTGCAGAGAGAAGGAGGGTTGAATGTAGTGGGGCATCCCTCTCTTCCCTCCATACTTAGTTCTTCAGGGGAATATCTGACACAGTGTGAGCTTTATTCCTAGGAAAAACTGCTGGAGTAGGGCAAGATATGGGCAGGGAGTTTGAGCCAGGCTGAGTGAATCTGTGTGGAGTGTGCTGGTGCCTTCCTGAGCTTTTCTGTAGAGCCAAGTCCAGGACCTGAGTTGCTGTCCCAAACGTGAGCAAGGGGTGAGTCAGAAGGTGCCTGTGGAAGTGGTGTGTGCTGAGCACTGGGGCTGTGGAAAATTGAATCCTTCCTTTCCTCCTCTGCTGTCTTCAGAGTGAGGAAGAGATGGGCTGTTCACCCTGGGAAGGTGGGGATCTCTCCTGCCCCTTGTCTGGGGGGACTGAAAGGCTTCCTGCAAGCAGTGTCCATGTCCAGGATGGAAGGAGCTCATCCTGATCCCAGGAGGGCTCAGTTTAAAACACACCTGGTGCCCTGGGCACATTCTGCTCCTCAGGCAGGGTGAGCTCAGGGGTGGTGTGACCCTCTGGGCATAACCTGCCAGCTTTGGGTGGGGGACAGGCCAGGGATGGGGATGGGCCAGCACAGCCAGCCCCAGCTGTGGTTGCAGTGCTGACAGAATATGAGTCCCCATGGCTGTGAGCAGCCTAAAGACTACGGGAGGGACCCCGAAGTTCTCCACTCCCAGGGCCTGGCTTACCACTCTAATCCCCCTAGAGTATCCTGCTGATTGGAAACAGCACTTCCCAGCACATATTCCAGCAGCAAGCCAGCCCTCGGCCTTCTGAGCTCGGCTTTTATTTCATAAAGATTGTTGACTGGAGGTTTTTCTCTCGCTGAAAACCAAGGGGAGTACTATGGGGTTTTCTTCATGTGGTTCCTGGCTGTCTTCGCCCTGTAGCAGAGGCAGGCTCAGCTCACCAGCTTATCCACCAGGAATTCCTGCACTCACTGGTTTCCATGTGCTGCTGGCAAGGCTTTACCATTGCCATTTCCAGGCATTTGAAATGCAGAGGGACAGCAACTTTCATCATTCCTATGGGCAATCCCAGTCACAGCCCTTGGGAGTTAAACTAGTTCTTGTGGTCTTGGAAGATGTTCTCTGGAGACTTTGTGAAAAGCCCTTGTGCAGCAAAAGAGATTGCAGCCAGTTGGTTGTAAAACTAACTGAAAATGCTTTATTAGGAAAAAAAAAAGTTTCTTTTTTGGAAAATAACCCCACTGGCTGCCCCACAACGGTGGGTCATGTGGCTTTGGTGACTAAGTGTTTATTTTTTCCTGTCTGTCAGGAAAGCCTTGCTGTAATTTGTGCTGGGTTTGATTTCATTCCTCCTCCTCAAACCCCTTTACCCATTTCTCTGTTCTCATTGCCAGCCACGAGTTTGACTCGGAGCAGATTCCTGACCTGACCAAGGACATTTACATCCAGGACATCCACTGTGTGGGCTCCCTGTGCAAGCTGTACTTCCGTGAGCTCCCCAACCCCCTGCTCACCTACCAGCTCTACGAGAAGTTCTCAGTAAGTGTGAGGCAATGTGGGGCACCTCCCCCTTCAGTGGGGCTTCAGCTGAGATAGCAGAGAAGTCCTGGAGGCTGGACCTGCCTTCCACACACTTCCCTCTCTATCTGCTCTGCCTCAGTTGGGGTTTTTAGAGCCATCAGAAGGGTGTGTCAACAAAATTCCCAGCCTGACACTGTGCTGCTCCATACTCATGATTCCACCCTGCCATTCCAGAGGGGCTGGCAGTGCCCCAGGGTCTGAGGGGCCTTTTCTGTGCCCCTTTTAGGCTACTCACAGGTGCCTCTGTCCCCTGTGCCACCCTGTATTGGTTCCACTCATGGGGTCCCAGCAGAAGGTCCCCAGCACACTTCCCATGCTTTGCAGGAATTCCCCTCTCATTTGCCATTTCCCATGAATGGGATTGGAAGCAAACGCTGCTCTGAGTCTTCTGTAGGAATTCTCCGTGCCATTAATATGCCCCAGGTCATGACTTACTTGACCTTCCTTACATGATCCATATGCTGCTCTGTCCCCAGGACAGACCTCTCACCCAGGGGGAAGAAGAGCAACAAAACCCACCTCACTGCTAAGACTGGCACATTGGGGGTTTATTTGCAGCTAAGTCCTTTCCTGCCTCATTCCAGGATGCTGTTTCTGCTGCTACAGATGAGGAGAGGCTGGTTAAGATCCACGATGTGATCCAGCAGCTGCCCCCTCCCCACTACAGGTGAGTGGAGCCTTTGGGGTCTTGTGGGCATTTTGTGCAAGAGGAATTCTGTAATTCCCATTTCCTTCTCTAGACAGCCGCACTCTGCCCCTGAACACTGAAATGGTTATGGCTGTAGAAAGTTGATTTATATTTTAATTAGCTCCTTACTTACACTGTACACTAAACGTGGTCTTACTTCACATGCTTGGAAATGCCATCTAGGAGGGAAATAGGAGCTTGTTATATCAGAGTAAGGAAACAGTTTTATTGTGTCGGGGGCACAATACCAGTGTGAAGACTACTTTGAAGAAAAGTGAAATATAGCCAAAAAATTGCTCAGGCCTTCAGTCAAATTAGGTCAACTGTACTTTGTCTCCAGTTTGTTCCTCTCTGTAATAATAGTAACTAGCAAATAACAGCAGTGCTCTGAGAATAACTGATTTAATTAATTATATTAGTGTTATATATTAGGGTAGCATAATACTGTGTTTAAAAATCACCAGTGAAATACTGTATTTAAGTTAATCAGTAGTAAGAATTCATGCTGTATGGTAATGAGTCTTGACTAAGAACAACATTTTAATGGTCTTTAGCATTAAAAACTATGGCAGGGTATGGTGAAAAGGCATCAGACAAATTGGTATTGGGGATTTGCTTTAATAACTATAGAGAATTCTGTACGTTAATGATCCTTTAATATTAATAACTAGTGATGCATGGTAAGTAGCATTCACTAATTGTGAATTGTAATTGGTAGAAAGAGTTAACGACAACATATGGTGGAAGTTACTTACAGATGGGTAACTATTTTAATTGGCTGGGACAGCTCCCCTGATGTGTCCCAGTGGTTTAGGTGACAATTTGGGGTGAATGCCGGCGGTATTTGGCTATTGATACCTAATTAGAATAGTTCATTACAATCATCAATTGATTTTCATAATGTATGTTAATCTGCAGGTGAAGTTAGAATTCTGGTCTAAGGGGTCAGGTGTAACACATGAGGACAGCTATTGATAACTATTTATAGACATTTCTGCCAATAAATGTTTAAATTTCAATTACTGTCATATGTGGTGATTAGCTGTACGATTGCAATGAGTGGTATAAATAGCTAATTATAGAAATTAACTGTGATTTAACTGATGTGTTACAAACTACAGCTGTGTTACTTGCTCTTTAAATAAGGGTAGTTGGTGCAACAGCTGCATATGTTGTAGTAACTAATTGCAATATTGATGTTAATTGAGGGGGTATGGCCCTTTAAAAAATAAACTGATCTCCTTCTTTTCCATTCACCTTTTCCCTGAAATGATTTTTACTTGATGGGGCTGGTTAAACTGGGTGCTGGTACCAGCAGCACATCGATCTTAGAGAGGGGGCACAGCCAGCAGCTGGATGTAGAATGCTGTAGGTCACAGGGTGCTGCTCTTATTTCCTTGGGTTTGCTTGGAAAAAGGAAAAAAACCACCTAATTTTTCTGCTATTCAGTGATAGCACATAGTTGCAGCAGGAGGTGTCTGTTTGGTTTCCAGCCAGAGCCATTTTCTTCACTTCCAGTCTTGTCTGTTCGTGGCATTTTGAGCCCCAAAACACCCTCTGTGCTCCAACTCACTTCCCCCCACAAAACAAGGATAGGCTGTGAGACAAACACAAGCCAGGGGCACCAGGAGGGTACCAGCAGCATTTTCACTGCCACCTGCTGCTCCCTCCTCCCCAACATGTATTAAACACAACAGTGTTTATATACAAATATACAAAACCCACCATTTTTTAATGTGAACAGAAGCCTCTGAAGTTTAACCTTCTGTCTACCTTAGGCACCTCTAAGAAACCTGCAGCCAGGAATTTCCCAAGTAGAACTCAGGTACAGTTGGCTGGTTTTCAGTATCCTGGGGTGTCTAAATCAATACTTCCCCCGTGCCAGGATTAGCATTCCACATCCTTCCCCACACATTTCTGAGCAGCCCCTCATGATTGTCACACACCTGCAAAGGGTTTTTTGCTGTAACTGTCCTTTCCTTGAGCCTGGACAAGTCAGGAGAGATTCACCCCAGCCTGTGTCAGCATTGCCAAAGGCAGGTCCACCATGGGGCTGAGGGGAAGGAGTTCAGCCTTCCTTTCTGAGAGCTGTCAAACCAAAAGGAAATAATGAGCTGGGTTTGTTCTGTGGATCACAGCCTGGCTTTGCTCAGTGGTGCTGAACATTTGCCTCTCTTCTGTTTTCCAGGACACTGGAGTTCCTAATGAGACACTTGGCTCGTCTGGCTGATTATTGCTCCATCACAAATATGCACACCAAGAACTTGGCCATTGTTTGGGCTCCAAACCTCCTCAGGTATTCTGGGATTTTCCCATTTCAATACAAGATAAATGTTTGCATTCATAAAAAACAGATACTCCAGAAGATCCCAGCTTTCAGCAGCTGGAAAGAGCTCTTCCTTTCTTCACCCAGTGCACTCTTCTCCTGTAAAATATGGGAAATTATTCGAAGCAGGATTTAAGATCAGCTAGCAAGTTCCTGACCTAGTGATGTAAAACAGGCCCTGTATTATCCTGTCTCACACAACACAGTTCCACTGGCTGCAGTTCTGTCAGTAGTGACAAGGAAGAATTCCCTCAACCTTCTTTTAGAGGATAATTTTCCTGTCCTGGTTAGATGAGACTGATGTGTCCTTGATCATCCAGGAAAATTTCTACAGTGGCATCACTGATTTCCCACTGCATAAATCCCTAGATTCTAATTTGACAGCTTTTGACTGCAAGAATTCAAACTTACAGAAATTATCTTGGATAAATCTGTTTTGAATCTGCATGTTAGGGCATTTAAAATTAATGGTGTAACTTAAAAATTTTGCTTTAAAAGAAAAAAAGAATACCACCCGACCCTTTATTGTACTGATTTCTGAACTGCTGTTGTTACCAACCTGAGAAATCTGAGTGTGCAGTTCATCATGGAATCCCAGAAGTGTTTGGGTTGGGAGGAATATGAAAACTCATCCAGTGCCACCCTCTGCTGTGGGCAGGGACACCTTCTGCTTTCCCCGGTTGCTCCAAGCGCTGTCCAACCTGGCGTTGGACACTCCCAGTCCATGCAGATGGGCCCTTCTTTCTGGCAGTTCTCCCACAAGCAGTGGAGTGACCTCGTGTTTGAGTTTGCTTTGGTGAGTCCTGGGGCATTCACTCAGCAGGATCAGTTGGAGACATTCCCTGCTCGAGGGAAAATCCTCTTAGAGGCCACAGCAGGTTTGTACAACAGCACTGCCTTAAACTGTGCCAGACATAGAAATGAATTAACAAACAGCTCTTCATTTTGGGTGTTCAGTGTATTAACCTCAATTCTGACCTGTTTCACACTCCCTTTTCCTCCCAGCCCAGTGTTCCTCTTGCCCTATCAGTAAGATAGTAAGATAGGGCCCAGATCTGAAGTTTGGCCATAAATCCCCAGTCAGTGGTCATTTGTGAGCATTCCTGAGATTTAACCCCAGAACTGCCCTGAAGCCTTTTCTGCCCGAGCCCCAGGCCCGGTGGCCCCGCAGGTGTCCAGGCCTCCCCCAGCAGGAGCCTCTTCCCTCACCAGGTGTCCCTTTGCAGGTCCAAGCAGATCGAGTCTGCGTGCTTCAGCGGCACCGCCGCCTTCATGGAGGTGCGGATCCAGTCGGTGGTGGTGGAGTTCATCCTGAACCACGTGGATGTGCTCTTCAGCTCCAAGCTCAGCTCCGTCATCCGCGACGGGGCAGGTGTGTGTTCTGTGCTCGCTTCACTTGGGTAGGAACAGCAGCTCTTGATGGCTGCCTGAGCCTCCTCTGGGACATGGAAATGTTTATATTTTAACCTAGAGGACACATTTCTGGATTGAGATGTCAGAATCCAGACAGAAATTGCCTGGTTTTAGAAATTGCTGTCAGTACCTTTCTTAGAAGCCAAGGATGCCCCACAGGAATGCAGAGATGAATATTTGACTTCTACTTTTATGTCCTACCACTGAGAAGTTGCAAGGAATCACTTAAATCTTTGTCTCCCCTGCTCCCTCTCATTTTTAAAGCCATCTTTACTGATGCTCCTGCATACTTAACCATTGGAACTGTGTCTGTCTGCCCTCGGCCATACCTTAGAACACAATAGGAACAAACTGGTGTAAAGCAATCTCTCCACATTCAGTAATGTTGAGGCTAAGAAACTTAAATCTTGCTCTTAAAGGGATGTTTTGACATCTCCTGTGCTGGTTATTCCTTCTGCACAGCCCGTGTGGGCTCCTGAGCAGGCCTGAGCAGCCACACAGCTCAGGCTGGTGTTGCTTTAGAATGAGGAATGAACCTGGAGCACCTGGAACATCATCCAGCCTTGGAGCCTACAAATTGCTGTGAATAACTGAGACCATATATCTGTTCCATCAAGAAGGAGCAGAGTTGCACCAGGAGGAAAGTTTGTTCTCTGTGTTAGTGTTGCTGCTGTTGAACAAGCAGTTCCTGCTCCTAAGCAGCATTAAGGCTGCACCATCTGCCTTTGTAACCTGCCCTTGCCTGCAATGTGCACAGCCACTGCATTTACCACCACCTGGGGACTGCAGAGAGCTGATTTTCTGCTGTATTTGCTGCTCCCTTCTTTTAAACAAACCCCACCTCTGCTCAGGCTGGCAGAGTTGATCCAAGTCCAGTTTTTTCTCCTGCTGCAGGACAATTCTAAGTCCATGGAAGCCAGAGGTTAGCTTGGCTGAGCAGTGCCAGCCCCAGCAGGCTGACTCTGCCAGGGGAAGGAGGATAAGCATGCTCAGAATCCCAGCCAGATGATTATCCAGGCTTAGAATGGCCCATGTAAATTCAGCTAATTGTTTAATGACTTGATCATTTGCATGCAGTGGCTTTGACACAGACCTGGCAGGGTGGAGGGTCAGGCTGCTGGGTTGGCTAAGTGCAGGAATTCTGCATTCCATAATGGCTTTCTGGGAGCCTCTGGGGGTGAGCACAGCTCCCCCCAGCCTGTGAGAGGGGCAAGTGGTGCTACTAAACCTGTTTTAACCCAAACTTAACCCAGGACAGCATTTACAGTTCCCACACCCCCCCAGACTATGCATCCTTCACACAAGAGCTGTGCTCCTCCAGGGACAGCCGTAGAACTGGACCAAGCAGGATGTTCTCCCCAACAGCCCTGAACTCACCTGGGAATAGCCCTAGAAACACCTGTACAAGAGGCAAAGCAGACACAGGAGAGCTGCTCCTACAACAGGCTCCCTGTGATCTCTTCACTGAAGCTGTCAGTAGCAGGGGTCAGAAACAGCTACTTCCAGATTTTACAGATTCATCTCCAAAAGCAGGCACAAGCTGTAAAGGCCATGGGCAGGACACGTAGCAGATTCTGTTTGCTGTGTCCAGGTGCACTTTGGCTTGTAGCAGCTTCACTCACATATGGCTTTAGGGGAAAAAAAAAAAACCAGCTGCACCGAGAGGTGAAATCAATAAGGCTTTATAGAAAGGAAAAACATTTTCTTTACAGGCTGTTGCATACAGATGAAGGAAAGTAAAGGTTCCCATCCTACCTGCTTCCCTCTGCTTTTTTTTTTAATAGAGTAAGCCATTATTCTTTTAGTCATCAATGTATCTGCATGTGACATTGTGACCACATTTTGTCCACATCTTTCAATGGCTGGAATAAGAAAGGTTCAGAAGAACACAGCACCTCCCTAGACATGCAGAGCTGAGCTTTGATCTCTGCACTGCCGTTTGCTGACTCTCTGTGTTGACTGTGGTTTTCCCTTGCAGGGCACAGCTCTTTATCCCGGCCCAAGTCTCTGCTGGTGTCCTCCCCCTCCACAAAGCTGCTCACACTGGAGGAGGCTCAGGCACGGACACAGGCCCAGATCAACTCTCCCATTGTGGCAGACAGCAAGTACATCGAAGTGGGAGAAGGCCCAGCAGCTTTGCAGGGGAAATTCCACACAGTCATTGACTTCCCTTCTGAAAGGTAGGGACAAGTTTCCTTTCCAGCATGTGTCATAACTGTTGTTTTAAATATAGCAAGAATTTGCTTATATTGACCTGAGACTTGTTCTATATGTAAAGTATTGTAGCCAGTTTTCCACCTGCCTTGGACTCTGGGAGGATTTGGCTCACATCAGTGGTCTAAGTTTAGCCAAATAATTTGTGCTTCACTCCCTCTTGTTTTCAGCAGGGATATCATTTAATGTATAAATCCATGTTGTCTGTGTTGGGGTTTTCCAGGACTACGTGCCTGTCACAAATCGAGGTTCCCTTGAAGTGGAGCAGTTGGACAGGCTTGAGGACACCAGAAATTAAATATGGCAGTGGAGGAGCCTAAGGTGGTTTTATAGCAGGAGTGAGAGATGCTTCTGAATATCTTTATGGCTGCTGAGCTTACCAGAGAGCTGGGGCTTCTTGCATGAAATCCATCCCCTTGGCTGCTGGACCGGGCTAGGAAGAGCCTTTCCTCAGCTGCACTGCAGCTGCTTTGCAGAGGTTGGGGGAATCTACACAGAAACACTTTAGGGTTGAGCTGGAAGAATGAAAAAATCCTCAGCTGTGGAAAAGAGGGAGTTTCCACGCAGAAACCAGGAGTTTCTGAACAGAAAGCAGGGAGTGCTGATAACAAGCAGCCAGGATTGAGCTGCAGCCCCACCTCTATCCATGTGTTCTCTCCCCAGGAAAAGGCCTCCAAGCAAGATGAAGAAGTCTCCAGTGGGGAGCTGGCGTTCCTTCTTCAACCTGGGAAAATCCTCCTCTGTGTCCAAGCGCAAACTGCAGCGCAACCCCAGCGAGCCCTCGGAAATGAAAGCCATAGCCCTGGCAGGTGAGGGCCCCTTCCAAAACCTGGGGTTTTCAGCATTGCAGAGTGATGTTTCCAGTGGGCTTTTATCTCCTTCTAGCGTTCAAGCCATGCATGACACCTCCAGTAGCTGTTCTTTCCCAGTGGATCTCGGACAGCTCTGGAGCCTGCAGGGGTTCACATCTCTGTGCTTTGCTTGGAACAGCTTTGGAAAGACAAGATGTGGCTGTTGCAATAATGAGTCACAGGATAATTCCTTCTGACACTCTCATTATGAAATGAGACTAGTTCTGGTTCCCCTTGCTGCTCTCAGAAGATGAAATGAGGGAAAGGCACCTTCACATTCCAAAAGCTCTACCAGAGTAGGCAGCCAACCCTTTGTAGCCACAGCCAGGATATGTAGGTGGGATTCTCAGCCTTTATAAAATTTTCTGTCTCTTTCCAAACTTAAAAATAGCAACAGTGTGTTTTTGCAGTAAAACACACCACAGATCCCAAAACGGGCCCAGGAGAACTTTTATCCCCTCATCTCCCAGGTCAATCTTTAAATTCTTACCCTCACAGTCCTCACACTCTCTATGGTGCCCTTCAGGACTGTCTCCTCAGAAACAGAAATTATACTTGTTCAGTGCCCATAAAACAGGGTGTCTAAATGTTCCTTCTTTCCCCATTTTTGAGATGTTTTGCCTGTGGGGAGTTGCTTCCCAGCCTGTCACCTGCAGCAGTGACCACTTGGGTCGGTCACCATTTCCGGGTAAAATGAGAATCAGAAACCCACCTTCAAAACAAAATTACTCTCAGAACAGTGATGTTGGTACTAGAAATGCATTTGTGTTTTTCCTGCCACAATAATGCAGCTAAATGTAAACCCTTTTCCTAACTGATCCTTTCCCTTTGTGGTTCCTTCCCTCAGGAGGACGAGGAGACAGCGGGACACTCCGCTCGGCCAAGAGTGAAGAGTCCCTCACCTCCCTGCATGCTGTGGATGGTAAGGCAAAATCCTGCCTGCACTTGCAAGGAATGGGCATTAAGGGAGGCATTTTGACATCTCTGGCTCTAGATATTCAATAGGGCAGATTTTCCATCCCTCCAGGGAAAGCTGAACTTGCTAAATGATGAAGCAGCTTTCTGTTCCCAGCACAGATGGGTCTCACAGAAATGCTTTTCATGGCTTTTCCTGCTTTTAAGGTTGAAAAAAAGCAAATGTCTTGCTCTGGTGTAGCTGGTGCTACATGTTTGTTCCTTGGCTCCTCCCCTTGCTATTTTGAGGTTGACGGGACAGCATTGTGAAGGAAAGTGCTTGCTGAGAATGGCCTTCAGCACGTTTAAAGCTTCTCTGCTTGTGCACACAGCTTAGTTTCAGACTAAATCGTGCCTGGCAAGTGGTGTAAAAGAGTTTAAGCAAATGGAATGAGCAGTCACTGCCAACCATGTTACTTTGTGTGCAGAGATCACCAGGAGAGTCTCTGACTGCTTTAGGACTGCTCTGACTGCCCCCACTGGGACTGGAGTCCTGGACAGGAGGTTTTGTCACTAACCCACAGTGTCTCCTTGCTTCCAGGTGAATCCAAACTGTTCCGGCCCAGAAGGCCCAGGTCCAGCAGCGATGCCCTGTCTGCCTCCTTCAATGGGGATCTCCTGGGGAACATGAACCGCTGCAACTCCTATGACAACCTCCCCCATGATGACAGTGACGGGGACGAGGGGCTCATCCACGTCCCTGCTCTCATCTCTCCCCGCTCCTCGGAGGATGTGGACCTCAGCCCGCCGGACATCGGTGTCGCCAGCCTGGACTTCGACCCCATGTCCTTCCAGTGCAGCCCCCCCCAGGCAGAGTCTGAGTGCCTGGACAGCAGCACCTCCCTGATGGAGTCCATCGATACTAATAAGGAGAAGCCGAGCCTGCTCAAGAAGGATTTAGAATCAGGCAGCCAGTCCCAGACCCCAGGCAGTGCCACGAGCTCTGAGCCAGTGTCCCCTTTCCAGGAGAAGATAAGTCCCTTCTTTACACTGGACCTGAGCCCCACAGAAGAGCAGCCCTGCAAACCCCCCAGCTTCTCGCCCAAGACAACCCGAAAACCCATCAAATCTCCACCACTGAGCACAGAACCCACCTCCTTTGTGCTGCCCAGCCGTGTGCCAGAGGCCATGGGAGGAGTGCCCACCATATCCAGGAACTCCTCTGCTTCCAGCTGGAGCAAAGAGATTGGCATCACTGAGATCACAAACAGGTCCCCAACTCAGATGTCCTTGCCCCTGAAAAACAGTGAAACAGGAACAGGGGAAGGAGCCCACCAAGAGCTGCAGCATCCCCAGCTAGTGGCTGCTTGCAAAGCAGAGTTTCCAGAAGAAGGGGAGAGAGCCATGCCAAGCAGTCAGACTAAGACTGTACCCAGTGGACACACCCAGCCAGGTACAGTGCATTTTCCTCCATTCTTTCTTTAAGTTCCAAAGGGGAGCTGCTCTCAGAACTGTCCTCCTCTGCGTGCCTTTAGGAGAGGGGATTGCCCATCAGTTCTGGTCACGAGTGTCTTGCAGGGCTGTGCAGATCAGTAAAGTCTTAGGCTCCTCCTTCTCCCCAACATCACACAGATCTCGGATAATTTCCATAATGCTTTATATTCTGCTTTTTTTTCCCCCCATCCTGTCATGCGTGAAAATCTCTAGCATGTCCTTCTCAGTCATTTCAGCCAATAGACGATCTAAGACTCCTTTTTTAGATTAAAAATCTGCCAACACTCGAAGAAGGGACCTTTCCGCCTAAAACCTTATGATCAAAATTGTGTAAGGGTATCTCATTCTCTGCTACCTCCTTCCTACCTCTCTAGAAATGCAAGAGGAGCCTTTAGACAATCTCTTGGGTTTTTTCCTCTTTGTGATGAACTTTGTGCTGTCGAGCAGCGTTTGCCTGTGAGACACAAGTGTTTCACATCAGAAGGAACTGCCACTGTGAAAGTGTGGAGAGCATCTATTTTTTTATAATAGTCGTTAAGGTCACTCTCCATATTGGGTAACATAAAATCACTCTCTCTCTCAATTTTCCCCCCATTAGGAGCAGTTGCCCTCGACTCCCCCCAGGATCCTGTTCCTGTCAGTTCTGTGTCTCTTATCCCTCCTCCTCCTCCGAAAAACGCAGCGCGCATGCTGGCCCTAGCGTTAGCCGAGTCCGCACAGCAAGCATCCGCCCAGTCCCACAAAAGGCCAGGAGATGCTCATGCTGAAAGCACAAATTATGGAGAGACTGAAGCTGGCACAGCTTTAGAAAAACTCCATCTCTCTGCGGGTGCTCCCGACAAGCTCCACCTGTTCACTGCTCTGCCCGAGAACCGCCTGCACTTCCAGCCCGGGGCACCTTTAGAGCAGGACTGCCAAGCCGGGGAGCAGAACCACCCGCCCGGCGCACCTGGAGGCCAGGAGGCCCCACCTCTCCACACAGGCGTGCCCGGGGACGCGCCTGGCAGCAGGGATGTGGAGCAGGAGCAGTGCAGCTTCCACCCCAGCAGAACGGGGGACAAGGAGCCCTTGGCGGCCCTCGCGGGGGACTGGGAGCACGCGGCCCTCCACGGCCCAAGGGCGCTGCCGGAGCAGGAGCTGCCCGGCACGGAGGCGGCTGTGGAACAGTCCCAGCTGCGCGTGGGCCCGGCTGGGGACAAGCTGTACGCTCCCTGCACGGCCGAGGACAAGCTGCAGTCTCCCTCCGTGGGTCCAGCCGGGGACAAGGGTGCTCCGGCCGCGGTGCCGTACCTGAGCACCCTCCCCAGCACGGCTGCCGAGCCCCGCGCCCCGCCCGGGGCCGCCCCCCAGGCAGACGGCACTGTCCCGCGCACGGTCACGGCCCCAGCACAGAGACAGGAGCACCAGGCAGCCGTGGGACAGGTGCCAGCGGCCAAAGCACCCAGCGGCTCTGGGCAGGTACGTGCTGCTCCCTGCACAGCTCCTCTGAAATGCTAAGCACTGGGAACATCGGTCCAGATCCAAATGGCAAGGGGGGGGCATTTACAGGACACCAGGAGTGATGTGGGTGGAACAGACACAGCCTTGCAGGAAATCCTATGCTGCTTTCCTAACTGAATATATCAGAATACCCACTCCCATTGGTTTTAAGGACACAAGTATCTGCAGGGAAACTGACAAAGGGATCAGTAGTTCAGAACACTCAGAAAGAAGAATTTTTGCATCCTCTGACAAGGACCTCTTCCAGCATCCTGGTTAGGCTCTTGTCCAGTCAGAGACAGGATGAGAAGACACAGTCTTAACCTGCACCAGAGGAGGTTTAGGTTGGACAACAGGAAGAATTTCTTCACAGAAAGAATGACAGGTGATCAGAAGGGGTGATTAGGTGCTGGAAGGGCTGCCCAGGGAGCTGGTGGAGTTCCCATCCCTGGAGGTGTCCAAGGAGCAAGCGGACATGGCACTCAGTGCTCTGGGCTGGTGGCTAGGGGGGGGAATCAGTCTCAGGTTGGACTCAGTGGTCACAGAGGTCTCTTCCAACCTCAGTGATTCTGTTAAACAAAGCATGTCAGATTTCTTGTGCCAGATTGAAACATGGAAGTGTTCTGTCAGAAGTCCAAAGCCCCTAGCCCATCCTAAGCCCCACAGCCACATTTAAGGCAGGAATTTCTGCTCTGCTGCCCTTCCAGATCTGCTCACTAGGGTCTGAGGAGGTTAAGTCCAGGAACATTTTCATTAACATCAGACATTTAAAAGCAGAACACCTAATGAAACAATGAGGGCACCGTGTGAAGAGACAGACACCTCCTCCCTTTCCTCTGGTTTGGCATTTGCAGAGCATGCCTGTTGTGGTGGGTCCCAAAATCTGTCAGTGGCATCATGCCCTGCCCATGAGAGGGAATCTACATGTCTGTCCTTCCCCAGCAAACAAAAGCCAGGCACAGACATGCTGGAATGGAGCTGATTGATACAAGTGTCTGGGATGTTCTAACTACAGAGCTGCTTGTCCCTAACTGCTTTCTTCCCTGCAGATGTGGAGCACTGCTGCATCTGAAAAGCCTCCGGAGTCCACGCCTGGCTTTGTCTCTGAGAGCAGTTCCAGTGCCCGTGGCTCCTCTTCCATGCCCACAGGCCACCAGAGCCACTTGGAAAAGCCTCGGGAGAGCATGAGGGCCCCCCCGCTGCACCTGCGCTCCGAGTCAGTCCCTGCTCCCTCCTCCTACAGCTTCACCCCGCCCGTGCCACCCGTGAGGACGCTGGAGAGCAAGATCGCGGCCGCCATGCACTCTAACAACACGGACACCATCAACAACTCCAACTACCACTCCTTCCTGGCCTCCTCTATGCTGGCCTCTTCTGTGGAGGAGGCGCTGCTGCCGCCGCCGCCGCCGCCGCCTCCCAAGCACTCGTCCCTGCAGCCGGTGTACGTGCCGCACCCCAAGCCAGAGAGCCTTCCCGAGCCCCTGGGGCCTGACAGCTACCCGCACGCCAAGCACCAGTACCGGCCTGAGAGTGTCCCTGCCCACGGCTACCACAGCAAGGCCGAACAGCACCAGCCCTACCCGCCCCGCCCGGAGCCACCCGTGGCCACAGGCGCACGCTACGGCTCCTACGGCACGCAGGGCAAGGGCTCTGCTACCGGCCTGCACCCCAAGCCCCGCGGCCGCACTGACTTCGTGTCCTCTGTGAGCCCCACGGGGCTGCGGGGCACTGGCTACGCCGAGGAGGCCCCCCCGTACCCCACCATCCGCAGGGTGCAGTCGCTGCACGTGCCCGGCCCTGCTGCCGCCGCCGCCATCCGCTCCGTGCCCATCTCCCGCACAGAGGTGCCCCCGGACGATGAGCCCATGTACTGCCCACGCCCCCTCTACCAGTACAAGCCGTATCAGCCCCACTCTGACTACCACGTCACGCAGCTCCAGCCTTACTTTGAGAACGGGCGGGTCCATTATCGCTACAGTCCCTACTCCAGCTCCTCCAGCTCCCCCTACTACGCCGCGGCCGACGGGAGCTTCTATGACCTGGATCCCTACAGCACCGTGCGGGTCCGGCCCTTTCACGGCCTGCCCAGCCGTGACTTCGGCCCCTACACGTCCCGGCTGCAGGGCAAGGGGCTGTACCGCTACCCCAGCCTGGCTGCCTACCCCCGGCCAGGGCTCATCAATCACCTGGGCAAAGAGCACAGCTTCGTGAGCAGGGATGTGCCCCCTGCTCCGGACATCAAGCACATGTACATGTCCTGGGACCTGGAGGACATGGAGAAGTACCGCATGCAGTCCATCCGCCGTGAGAGCCGCACGCGCCAGAAGGTCAAAGGGCCCCTCATGTCCCAGTATGACAACGTGGCCCCACTGCTGCAGGACGAGCTGGGGGGTCTTGATGCCATCCACCTGCGCAGCAAATCGGATCCTGGCAAGAGCGGCCTGCTCACGGTGGCAGAAGGGAAGGAGGGCAGGTACCCAGCCAAGGCAGCCACACCCGAAGGGGATGAGCGTTACTACGGGCAGCACACGGAGCCTGAGCTGGACAGAGCCCACTACCACGGCGGAGGCTATGGGAACGGGCAGCCGGAGAAGCCGTCCCTGCCCCAGAAGCAGAGCAGCATCCGGAACAGGAAGATGCACGAGCCAGGTGGCGGTAGCAGCGAGCACAGGACGCATTTGCAGCAGGAAGCGAACCACAGGCAGCCTTCTGAACCCAAAAATGGGCCCCCCTACCCTGAGTACAGGCCCAAGGGTGGCCCGGAGCCCTCTGAGCCCATGGGCTACCAGCACTCAGGCAGCAAGTACATCCCAGCCAGCCAGGAGACGCTGAGGCTGAACCACAAGGAGGGGAGGCTGGCAGAGGACAGGCCAGACCTGGAGAGGCCCCGAGGCAGAGCGTCCATGGAGAAGCACTCCAGAGACTGCTACAAGGAGGAGGAACACGCTGCCCCTCCTGTGGCACCACCACCCAAGCCCGAGCGGAGCCACAGCCTCCGGATGCGGGAGCACCCCGAGCCCATGGAGAGGGACTCTGCCCTGCTGTACCCCTACCAAACCCTGGGCAAGCGCCAAAGCACGATGACTGTGGTGTCCCAGTACGATAATCTGGAGGATTACCACACCCTGCCTCAGCACCAAAGAGGGGGCTATGCTGGGGCAGGGGGCTTCGTGCCCCCTGGCTTCCCCCACGTGCACAGCAGAACTTACGCCACGGCACTGGGGCAGGGAGCCTTCCTCCCCACAGAGCTGTGTTTGCAGAGGCCTGAGACAGAGGTGCATGTCGAGTGAGCTGGGGGGGATGAGGGATAGAGTCTAAGCAGCCTCTGCTGGACAGTGGACTGTTTTATTTTTTCAGTGATGGAAAAAACCTCCCCAACCCTGCCCCAGTGAGCAAAGAAAATCCCCCCCAGCCCTCCCCCAGCCCCCACTCACTGTTTTTATGTAGTAGAGCTATAGATTTTCATGTAGTTTTGAGCCACCTGGGAGGACAGGGCAGGCTGTTGGCGCACAGGTTTTGCCAGAGGTGGGGTAGGGCTGACACAGATGCTGTTGGGGCAGGGAGGGAAGGAGTTTTCCCTTCCCAGATGTGACGCTGCTGCTCCTCTCCACACCCATGGTCCCATGTGTGATGGGCTGTGCACAACGGGTTGTGCCTGCAGCTCTGTGCTGCTGCAAGCTGCCCACTGCAGGCTGGTTCCCAGGAAAGGGCCGTGGAGGAACCTCGGAGTTCAGCCCCTCAGAGTTACACAGAGAGTGGGGCTGGGGGAGGGCTCCCCAGGGATCCTCTCCTTGCTGAGGCCCTGCCTGTCCTGTGGGTGTAGTGCACCCACTGCAGCTGCTCTGAGCTGGGTGGGGGCCTGTTTTGACTTAAAGCCCATGGAATAGGCTCCGAAGCCAGCTCAGAACATGACACGCTCGTTACATTTCTTGCTAATTAACAATCTGCTTCTGCCTACAAGCAGTCCATTTCCTTCACATTTCTCTGTTGTAAGCAGAGGCCAGCTGTGGGAGCCATGTAGGGCAGGTTTGCATTTCTCACACCAAAAGAAATAAAATACAAAACTACACCAAACCCTGCCCCCAGAGCTGGGAACAGCACACCTGTTCCATGCCAGTCTTTTCCTCTTTGCTGCAAGGATATCTGTGGCCCAGATGAGCTCATTTCATCCTGTGGCTGGCAACACTCCGTCATCTCACTGCAAAAAATACTAGAAAAATAGATTTTTAAAAAATCTATAGCATTGTGTAAATCAGGGCCTACCTTGCCAGCTGTGTATGATAAGCTGTCTGCATGAGCAGCTGCCCTGGGCCAGGTGCTGCAGCAATTCCATCAGGGAGTGCTCCTGCTGAGCTCAAGCTGGAGGTCTCCAGGTTCTCTGCAGCCCCTGAGTTCCAGGCTGGGCAGAGATCCCTGTGGAGTTGTGGCACACAGGGAGCTGTGATGTGCCCAGGTACAGCTCCCCCAGTACTCAGTGAGTAGGGACAGAAGGCCAGTGCCCTCTAAAATACACCAAAACCAGTGTCCAAGCTGTTGAAAAACTGATATTGTAAAAACAACCTGGCAGTCCCTCATGCTGCCTCTCAGACTCCCCAGAACTCACACCCCCTGTACAAATAAAGCACACCCATTCCATTAGGTAGGGCTTGCAAGCAATACTGGAGATTTAGCAGTTTTTAAATGTTCACTGATAAATTCCAAGGCCATTCCTGTTCCGTGTGGTTGAATAACTTCTCTACCTGTTTTGAATCTTTAATGTTTTATGAAAAACCTGGAAGTCCTGCAGTTAGCACATGGCTGCTAGGTGGGGTTTTTTGAACAAAAAGTTTCATGGCTATTTTTGGACTTTTAAATCCTAAGGAAAACCTGCTTCTAGTTGCTGACTACTCTGTAGCTGTTTGCTTCTTTTAACCTTGGAGCCTTGTCTGGGGCTGTTTCAGTAACTACCTTCTGGTTCTATTTTATTGTGCAATGCTGGTGTTTTAAGCATTTTGTTCAGAAGAGTTCTCACATGTTACGGAACAAAGTCTGGCAGTAAGAGAAAAGGAAGAATGAAAAAAAAAAGAAAGAAAAAAGCAGCACTGTGATCCAGGTTACCACAATCTCCTTGTGAGGAATTCCCAGGTAGAGGGGTTGGGGTTTTTGGTGAGGGAATGCTTTTTGTAATGTTTTAAGGAAAACTGACAGAACTGCACAGAAAGAGGCCATTGGGTGAGCCACCCTGTCCCCACTGTCAGGAATTCCCAAGAAAGGTTGAGGTGCCCCGCTTCCTCGGGAGCCAGGCTGGATTATCTGTGTTCCCAGCAGAACTGTGATGTGCCAGGGCCAGGACCAGCCTCAGCCCCTGATTACCTGCCAGGTCTCTGGTTGAAGCAGGGACAAGTGTTTGGTTCAGGCTATTTGGGATTCAGGTAATGAGAGCTGCAGGTCCAACCTCTCTCTCCATGAAAGCCTTAACTCTCCCCGTGCCCCGCAGCCTCCCCCTCCCTCTGCCTGGGCCTTACGTCAGCCAGGACTATCCTGCCACTATGAGGGGCTGGTCCCAGCTCCTACTAATTGTAACGCCTCTGGATTTTCCTGCTCGAAGCCACTGTCTCCCTGTAGAGCCCAAGTGCCATCCCTGGACAGCCTCTGCTCCTCAGTGCTGTGCTGCTCCCGCCGAGCCGGGCTCTCCCTGTGTTGTGTGAAGTGCCAGGTGCGAAGCACCCGCTCATCCCATGGGAAACAAACCCTTCAGCACCTTTCCCAAAGGGCTTCTGGAAGTGCACACCTGTACCCCTAACCCAGAGGGCTGCTGCAAACAGCTTTTTGGGAATGAGAGGAAGAAGACAGCAGAGCAGTGACTCCCAGCCATCTCCCCCTCGGCTTGCAGCCACAGCCAGCTGTGCTCCAAGGGTGGAAGCTCTCCAAGAACCCATGTCCAGCACTGCTGAGCCACAGTACAGAATTTATAAAGGTGAAAGCACCAGCTTTTCCCAAGTAACATAGACCAACACCTTTGTTTTATCGTGTGTCCTGCCCACGGCTTCAGCAGCATCCTGCATGATCCCGCCCTGCCAAGCCATACAGTGAACTATGCACTGCTCTGGGCTCAGTCTGCGGGTCCTACAGAGTTTTATGTTCTCATTAACCCCAGAATTCATAGGTGAGGTTGGAAAGGGTGTCATGCATCAGAGTGAGGCAGGGAGGTGACAGCAGGAGTCTAAGGTGGGTGAGCTGGAGGATGGTGACAGCCCAGTCCTGTGTCCCAGAGGGAAGAGAACAGGGGGACAGCAACGCAAATAATCCTCAAATCCAAGTTCGGTTGTGCTCGGTCTCAGTAATTCCTTGCCTAACCACATCCCCACGAGGTGACAGCAGCTCTGTTCCTCAGCAGTTCCCTCACATGGGCACTGTGCATCGTCAGGTGTCACTTCCTCTGTTTCCAGACGAGGGTCTCCCAGTGCATGCAGGAATGGAGCTCCAGGAGTGTGCTCCAGCTCTGGATTTTCACCTCTGCTTTGGAGCAGGACGTGACCCACAGGAGACCTTCCTTGGGAAGGGGAGTGCAGTCGTAGGTGAGTAATGAGGACTTGGCCCCTATGAAGTCTTACGTAAAGCATTAATTTCTGATTTTTGCAGAGTCTTATCAGGTGATATCTATATGCATCTCTGAGAACACCCCCACAACTTTGTGCCTATGTCTTTGCAGTGATCCCCCTCCCCTGCTCACCACTGGGGGGATCAGTGAGGATTGCACAGTGGTAGTAAGTTGCTACACAAAACCAAAACCGACTTGAAAACGTCCTGTTCCTCTTTGACCCCAGAAGGGACAGAACCTCAAGTGTGCTCTGCCATCCCCCAGGCTGGTGACAGGGCATTGACTCGAGTGGTGTGTTAAATGTCAGGAAATCTGGGTGAGAAATTGTTTTCCTTCCCTTTGTTGTGGCGGCTTAGGCATGTTCCTGTTTCCCTAGAGCCCCAGATCCCACGTGAAAGGCATGGTGTGGTGTGAGCCAGCACCACAGTTCCTCGTGTGCAGAGTCCTGCCTTGTCCAGTTGGGGAGAGGGAGGGGGGGAGAAAAGGGTTGTTTTGCCATTCATTTTCCTGCTGTAGAAGACTTGATTTTTCTTTCCCTGAGCCGCATGAGAGGAACATCCCAGGAAGTCTTGGGTTACCTTTGAAGTTCCCTTCACTTTAATTTATAGAGTGTCTTTTTTTGTGAACTGGTGTAAAATGTATATGCCGACAAGCTCATGTATTTTTATGTAAATATTTTTTGTGGTTTCCCCACGTGCCCTTCTCTGTAAATATTTAGAATTCTCATATTCTTCTCACCCTGTATGATGCAGATGTGGTTTTGTTTCTGTTTTTTATTTGTACTGTAATGCAACAATCCAGACTGAGGTGTCTTGTGGTATTAAACAAAAGCAACAGTCCCACTGAGCTCACACTCAGATGTGCAACTTGACAGCATTAATCAAGCCAGGTTAAAAACTACTCAGGTGTGCCTGTGTGTATTTTTTCCTCTGCCTCATTAATTAACAGTGTACTTAAAAAACAAAACAGGAAGAGGCAGCTTGGGGCCGTGCCTTGGAGGGAGGGATGCTGGCAGGCAGCTAAGGATGAAGGAGGTGACTTTGAATTCCTATGCCAAGGCTTGGGCTTATCTGTGCCATTCCACCTGTGCCCATTGCTGCTTCCTAACAATAAATAAACCTGCCTGGGCTCTTTGAGTGTCCCTTTCCTCTCACCCAGCATGACAGCACGAGCAGAAACAGCCTGGCCCTGGCACTGAAAGCACAGGGCAGATGAAGTCAGGACAAACAGATGGCACAGGCCACCTCCTAGTTGGCTGGGAAGGATTCTGGGCACTGCAGTAATACTGCTCATAGTTAATTAATGGCGAAAAAATTATAAAAGGAAGTGAATTTCAAACATTTTTAACATGGTAAGAAGGAACTCTCAAAGTCTTTTCATCCAGTAAATATTACAGACTTTAGAACTGCTGCCAGGAATAAAACCAGCCCAATTCTTCTCTCCTTGGAGGACAGGTGATCCCACAGCTCATGGACCTGTGGGGCAGGGGTGACTCCTGCTGCGCAGTCCAGCTCTGCCCAGAGGTTTTGTGTGATCGAGAGGGGTTGCATTAGCACTTTGGAAATCTTTGCCTCATTTGCTCCCAAATCTTCACTTTCCAGTCCAGATCTGCTTATTAATGCACATCCAGACTCTGTGCTGCAGTCCTTGTAAGGTCCCACCAGAAAACCCAGCAACCCACCCCTCCTGCCTGAGCCAGGAATTCCTGCTCTTCCAGAGCCAGGACCAGAGCTGCCCTCAGAGGGGGCAAATAAAAATGGGAGGACTTGGCAAGTCTTGACTTCTGAGTTCAGTAGACAAATTCACATCTTTACTGAAGTGCTGGTGGCTGGTCAGGACACTCGGGCTGGGCGGGTAAGGGAACAGCAGGAGGATGAACCCCAGTGGTGTTTCCTCAGGGAGTAACTCCAGAAGTGACACCCCCAGCTTAGCTTGGCTTGGCCTGAAGTGTTCCAAAAGCAGCACCATGGGCATTTCCTTTAATTCCACCGAGATCCCAGCGAGCCAAGAATTGCGGGCTCGAGGTGGCACACACCAGGAGAGGGCTTGGGTGCCCCTGCAGCGCTGGGAGCAGCTTGGTTGCAGCCAGTTCTCAACCACTGCTGTAAGGATGGAAACTCCATCCCTCTCTGGCAGCCTGTCCCGAGCGGCTGAGGTTTGTGGGCAGAGCAGGTTGAAGAAAAGGGAGAAGGACGGGTTTAAATTGTGCCAAAGGACTGGTAGAACCCAGAGCGCAGAATCGCATTTCCTCCCGAGGAATTTCCAGCAGGCAGCGCTGTTAGACTGCCTTTGCCTCTCAAACCTGACCTAGCTGGCCACTGAAAAGGATGATGATGTTCCTTTCTAGCAGTTTCTGTTCACTTTGCAACTCCTTACGTCTAAGGATAGGTTTCCTCTCAATTTTTTCATGTTAGAAGATATCTGCAGAGTGGTCAGCATCCTGAGGAGCAGCCCCTGTGTGTGTCCAGCTGAGCAGCCTCACTCACCCCAAATCCTGAGCATCCCCACCAGGAAGTGACCTGCAGAACTTGGCAGGGCACTGCTGCTCTCCAGAGCAGCCACTGGCTGTTCTAGGACCCCATCCCTAAGAAACACAACAATATGTTCATTTCTACGCTAAAAGTAATCCAAAACCAGCACCTGATGCTGGAAAAGGCAGGAAGATGCTCAGTCCTTCCTTCTTCCCTCCAGCTGGTGCACGGATGCCCTGCTAAGATCCATCATGAGCTCACAGAGCCAGAAGAGCCCCCAGCACAAGCTCCGAGCCCAGCACCTGCCAGAGCAAGGCTTGGGCAAATACATCCCGCGGCTGAGCCTCCCTTCCCGTTCCCATTCTCCTTTCCCAAAGCCAAGCCGACATTTGTGTTCTCACCTTTCCATCACCCAGGGTCTGAGGGGCCAGGCAGGGCAGGGGGACAGAGGTGACTCTGCCCCAAATCCCTCCAACCTGGGAGCTGCTGAGTGCCCCTCTCCAGCAGGGCTTGACAGAAGTTTGGCAGCATCACAGGAGCGGGGGAGGGATGTGGGAGGTCACACAAATCCCCTGGATTTACATTCCTGGTGCAGGAGCTGCCTGCCATCCCCTCCAGAGAGCTGGCACCGAGGGCAAGGATCCTGTCCAGGCACAGCCTGGGAGAACCACACCTGCCACTCCTAAAGGAGAATTTGTGATGTGGGGCCAACAGCAGCAACCAAAATGGATGGGAAAAGCAATCCTTCATACTCCTCTCATCCTTCCCGGGGACAGCAGGAACAAGCTCCCTGCTCCAGGGCTGCCCAGCCTCCTCCCTCTCCTCCCTCGGGAAGAGATGAGGGGGCAGGGTCCTGCCTTTGCCTCTGCAAAAGCTTTGAGGCAGCTCTGCATCAGGAACTGTCACAACACCGCTCCCCTGCCCCTCTGCCATCATTTCATCAACCTTTCCTGGAGGATTTTTGTTAATCCTGTGCCATTTGGGTGCTCAGGGGCAGTGGGAGAAGCCAGGGGTGTTAGGAAGGGCTGTGGTATCCTGACAAAGGGATCGCCCACTGCCTGATTAAACCTGGGGGCTGCAGGCTCCAGCAGGGCTGCTGAGCACACACAGAGCCTGTGTCCTGTGGAGTGACCAAACTACACCCCCACACCTAAAGTCATTCATTCAAGAGGCAGCAGAGTCCAAACCAAAGGTGTGACCTGCAGAAAGCATTCCTGGAGTAGGGAATGGGCTGTCCTGGAAAAAGGGGGAGGTTGGTTCATTTCACAGGGAAATTAAAGCTGCCACAACTCCATCCTGTGCATCTTAATCCTTCCAGATCCTTCCCAATGGGCCAAGGAAAGTCATGAGCCTCAAAGAGACACCTTGAGTCCAGACTGTGTCTGTGTTTTATGGTCAAACTGCAGGACAGGCTCCTCCAGGATCTGTCTGGAAAGGTCTCCCTGCCCCACAAAGCCTCCTCCAGGCCCTGCCCAGCATCACAGGGGCAGAGCTTCACTGCTCTGATTCCCTCACAAGGGGAAGAGGAAGATGGATCCCCCCAGAAACATCATGTATAGAGTGTCTGAATTCATTAATTACAGGCAGATGCAGTCAGGAGGCTTCCACCTTTCTGAACAAGGAAAGCTGGATTTCTAAATACCAAAGGCAGCAGGGAAGAATGAGATCCTTGTGCAGATCTGCCCCTGATGGGGCTGTACATTTAGAAGGATGCAAGGATTGTAGGTGTGACAGGTGAGAAAGGAGAAACAGGTTACACAAAGTGGGAGGTTTTCAAGTAAAAATGCGTTCATCCATTTTTAAAAGATGCTGGAGAAGAGTATTTGACTCCAGAACTTCATGCATTATTCAGACTCTGTGAACTTTTGAAGCCTGGAGACCTGGAAACCTTCACTGAGAACAAGTCTCCTGGCACGTTCCCAGGGAGGAAGTGTGGGTGATCCGTGTCATCCTAGCAGAGCAGTGGTTTTGATGGATTCTGGCTCTGCTCTGCACCTCAGCACTTCACAGCAGCTCTGCTTCCCCTCCACCCCCAGACTACAGTGAACACCCCAGTGGGATGCACTCAGGATAGTCCCAGGGAGAAGCTGCTCCCGACCCACCAGGGTCAAACAGAAGTAAGGCAAACACACACGGAAATGCAGCAGGAAGGCAGAGGATGAAGGAGAAAACAGCAGCCCACATTAAACTTGGAAAACCAAGTCCTCCCTCCTCCAAAGCCACCCTCACCGTCCCAGGCAGCCAATCCCATCCACAGCAATATTCCAGAGAACCTCATTCTGCTGCACTGCAAACTATAAATTCAAACATCAGAATAAAAAAAGAGGTGCCAGACACAGCCAGGTTTTCAGACAGGCAGGCAGGCAGCCAGCAGCACAAACACACTGAGCACGGGCAGACATCTGCCTTGCCCCCTCCTCCCCATCCCTGCTTTTTATTTATTCCCATACTTTCTTTTTCATTTTCTTCACATTCCCTCTGGTTGCTTTCTGAGGGGAACCTGCATCACCTCACCCATGGCGTTTTTGTTTCAAGCCTTTAGTTTCTTTTCTCTGAATCCAGCTCAAGCTTTGTCAGCCTTTTTCACTTGATCCAGCCCCACAAGGGTGGGAACTGGAGCAGGATCTACCTCATCTTCTATGGCCAAAGACAGCTGGGGAGGGATGGCTGCACAGGAAAAGCAGAGGGATGGATCCCACCACAGAAACACACTGTGCTGCCCAGAAACCCCACTGATATGGAGAAAGTGGAATTTCACTGATAATGCAGCAACTTCCCAACTAATCTCAAATACAAAAGGCACATTCACACCCTGCAGAGCAGCCACCAGCTGCTGCAGGGGAGCAAGAGGGGCTGCCTTAAACGTCCTCACCTTTTCCTCGTGAAAGACTCTTGGAAAAGGAGCCGATGTTAACGTGCCACCACTTTATAAAATACTTCATCAATAAAATAAGTTCAAAAGCAAAACAAACCCACTGTAACAAGATCCCCAGTGCACAACCTTTTCTCCTGCACCTCAGGGATGATTTTCAGGTGAAGGATGAGGGCAGGCTCAGTGTCCCCACCCACAGTGAGCTGTTCTCATGGAAAGGAGTGGAGGTTTCCCTCAGGGCTTTCAGTCTGGAATCTGCAGGGCAACAGGGAATCGTGGTATGGTTTAGGTGGGAAGGAGCCCTCCAAGCTCATCTAGTCCAATTTAACAGAGTGATTTTCACATTAGGTTTTGAGGGACAGGTAGGCCATCAGGAAAAGAAGGAAAAGCTCCTTCCCTAGAGACAGAGGGGTTATTTGCTGTTGGTGAAGCAGCAATTGATGGCATAAAAGCCCACAAGGCTCTAAGTTAAACACTCTTTTCCAGAGCAGGATTTGAGTAATAAAGGGACAGACATGAGACCATGGGAAAAAAAGAATATTTAATGGGGGATGAGCAGGTGAACATGATCTACCCAGCACTCCACAAGAGGTGGGAGCTTTGGGAAAAGACAGTAGAACTGCACAGATAAAAACCACGATAACGTTTAGACACAAAGGTGCAGATTAAGACTCCCCATCATCCCTCTGCTGGCAATTCCTCACCTTTGAGTCCCTCACTTTGCAACCTCGGGAATTTCCTTTGGTGGGTTTGTGTTGTAGATGTTACCTCTGCTCCTGCACATCCCCATCACATCCTGCCCCCACCTGAGCTCCAGCAGCTGAGTGTCCCTGCTCCTGTCCCTGCTCTTGCTCCTGTCCCTGCTCCTGCTCCTGTCCCTGCTCCTGCTCCTGTTCCTGTTCTGCTCCTGCCCCTGCTCCTGTCCCTGCTCCTGTCCCTGCTCCTGTCCCTGTCCCTGCTCCTGCCCCTGCTCCTGTCCCTGTCCCTGCTCCTGTCCCTGTCCCTGTCCCTGCTCCTGCTCCTGTTCCTGCTCCTGCTCCTCTCCCTGCTCCTGTCCCTGCTCCTGTCCCTGGTCCTGTTCCTGTCCCTGCTCCTGTCCCTGTCCCTGTTCCTGTCCCTGTCCCTGTTCCTGTTCCTGCTCCTGTCCCTGTCCCTGCTCCTGTCCCTGTCCCTGCTCCTGTTCCTGCTCCTGTCCCTGTTCCTGTTCCTGCTCCCTTTCAGCTCCATTCAGGGAGGATGAGCAATGGGGCAGGGAGGACAAGCAAGGAGCAGCAATGCCAGTGTGCAGCCAGACCAAGCAGAGAAGAGCTCAACACCTCAGAGCTCAGCAGGAAGCCCTGATGGTTTGTGTCTCACCACAAACACACCAGTGGCTCTGGCAAAGCCCCTCATCATGAAAGGGAAGAAAGAGAACAAGGAATTACATTTACCACGCTACAGATACTGGGGCTTTCTGAGTGCAACACAGACACTCAGATCCAGATCATCCATGTCCTGCCCGGTGCCATGGCTGGAGCATCCCTGAGCTGGGCCTTAAAGATGGTGTATCCTCACCTCTGGGAGGCCTTTCCCCCATCAGGACCTCATTAGCACAGGCTAATTACTAACGACCAGTAAAACCCAGCTCACAGAATCCCTTGTTTATGTGGAGAATGGCTCCTGCAATGTGAACCTGGGCCAGCAGCACCTTCAAAGAATCTCCCAGCTAATGCCAGGGACACAAATTTGTCTGTCAAACACACGGTTCCCTAAAGGATTGGGGAATGGATGATTGCAGGTTGGAGCAGCCTGGGATAGTGCAAGATGTCCATGGCAGGGGGGTGGAACTGGATGAGCTTTAAGGTCCCTTCCAACCCAAACCCCTCTGGGATGCCATGAAGATGGATTTCTAATCCATCTAATTCCCAGGCCTTGGGAAGCAGGATTCATCCCCATTTTACTGAAGGAAAGCCAGAGGCTGAGCTCAGTGGACTTAGGGAGTCAAACATCACCTGGGATGTGACAATGGGACCCCATAGTCATCAGTGTCCCCAGGGAACCCTACCACAAGTGACTGAGCTCATTCTCCTGGCTTCAAACTCCAGGTTTATTCTCTCCTGGTTTATCCTTGCACAGTGATGGGGAACAGATCACAGTGCAGACCCTTCCCAGGCTCCACAGCTCTCAAAGCCCAATTCCCCAGCTCAGATGACACCAGTGACCAAGCCAGTAACTTCAGTGATAATTAAGCATCTAATCAATTTTGGGCCTCTATTCACTAGCTGAACAAACAAATCAGATTTATCCCTTTATTTCAGCAGGCAGAAGAGTAGGATGGAGCACTGACAGGAGCTGGGGCAGACCTTTCCCACCCTGCAGGTTTGCTTTTGGACACTCGCAGGACTCCCACTGAAGCATCCTGATCTCAGGAGGGCACTCTGCACTTGAGGAATAGAAATGTCAAAGCAAGTAAGCCTGAGGAGGTTCTTTTCTTTTTCTCTCTACCCACTCTAATTCTGTGAATTCCCTCCAGTGTGCATAAAACATCTCCCATTTTAACACTCATCCAAGTGTTTTCCCTGAACTACAGTCAGGGGATGAGGCAATATTCCCCTTTCTGCAGCAGAAGTCCTGGGATGTGCCTGGAAAGCACCCATGTGCCCCTGGACACCCCTCAAATAGAGGGGAAAAGCTAAATTACTGAGACCCAAAGCTCTGAACAGGAGTCACAGGGCCCAAGGCCACCAAACTAATAAGCCCTGACCATGCTGGGACCACCCTCAGAGTCCAATTCCTGAGTGTTTCTGCTCTAGCTGCGAGAAAAAGCTGTTACTGCCCTGCTGGTCCCACTCCTCCTCCTGCCCTGCTCTGACAAGGACAAGGTTAGTGCTGGATGTTTCCTGCAGAGGAAAACACACTGTGGACATTTCCCAGGATCCAAACCCTGGAAGGCAGCTCCATGTCCTTGTGGAAAGAAGCAGGAGCCAGACTGGGAACAGCCAAAATCATCTTCCTGTGGCCTTTCAAGCTTCCTTTGGCCTGGCTGCTGTGGTCACAGCAAAATCCCCAGTCCCTCAGCCACCCCCCTCTGGGCTCCTCTTGTCCTGAGCAGCCTCCTGAGACTGACTCCTGGGGAAATAAAGGCAATCTCTTCCTTTGAGGGATAAATCCAAGACTGAAACCTCAAGGAAAATGTGCAAGATAAGGACATTTCTCCCAAGGCCTCTGCAAGCCACAGTAAACCCTTTGCCTCCCAAACTGATTCTCCACAGCCTCTGGGGCCAGAGTGGGTTTAAGATCTGTGGCTCGTTTCTAGAAGGGCATTTCCACTCCTGTTTCCCACCAGGAGGCTGCTGGGGGCACAAATATCCCAGGGTGGACTGCCTGGTGCCAACAGGATCATCAGCTCTCCGGTGCCTGAGACAGTGACTTTATAAAAACAGAACAGCCTCATTTCTTGGAACAGGAAAAGAAGAGAAAGCAGGGGAGCTGCTGATGCAGCCCCAGTCCACCCCAGCCCAGTCTAGCTCAGCACCATGGCAGCCCCAGGCACCCTCTGGGGGACAGGACAGAGCTCTTCACACCCATCTCTGCAGGGCCTGGGGCTGACACCACTGTGGATCCATCCTTCCCATTCCCTGGCTCCTCCTCCAGTGCCAGGGGTTGCCTCAGGAAGCAGTGCTGGCTCCATCCTGGGCTGGGAATGTAGCAGGCACCTTCTGCAGAGTGCAGACAGGGGCTGCTGCAGCTTGGCTGGGGAAGCAAAAGCTCAGAGCTGAGGGGATGGGTGGCTGCCACCACTGACCCCTCTGCAGGTCCCTTCATCCCACAGAGCATCTGCCTCGTCCCCTCCTTTGTCCCTTTGCAGAACAATGACAGAGTGGCTTCCTAAAACTCCCACACCTGGGGATGGCTCAATACTCAAAGCTTAGATTCCCCTTTGGCACCACAGGACGGGACTCTCTGGTCCAGTCTGGCACAGGAGTATAAGGGTTCTGTCACCATGGAGAACCCAACACACAGAGGGTGAGGGAAGGAACCACACTTCAGTGCAGAGCAGAGTCCTCTTCCCAGCAGCTGAAGCTTCCAGCAAAGAGATCTCCCAGCAAGAGCTCACCCCAAACCCACCCAGCCATTCCAGGCACCCAGGGCTCAGCTGGCAGAGCTACACCCCAAAAACCCTGGGTAGGGACAGGACTTGCCATAAGCCAGCAGAAGGATGTTCCCCAGCATCTGGCAGGCACTCAGCCTTGTGCTGCAGTTTCTGCTTTTAATGTCATCTCAGAGTGCAAGTTGTCATGGTGCACAGGTACAGCGCAACACCAGGAACAACAGCTAAACTGTAACAACAACAGGGGCCTCTCCCAGCCAAGGGCTCTATCAAACCACACATTCATCACCTAAACACATGCAGAGTCCCTTTGGCTCCACAAGTACTTCTGGCAGGGAGTTCCACAGTCTTGGAGATTAAAAAAAATATTAAAAAAAAATTTAAAAATCTATATTTAACTTCAACCAGTTCAAAAGGAGCAGTTTCTGTTTAAATTTTGTGACATTCTTGTTTTGATTTTGTACTCCACCTCTCTCCTGGCTCAGGGACTCAACATTTCCATAATACACTGGCTTCCACTGAAATTGAGATAATTCCTGGGCTGTGGCCTTTTGGAAGGCAGGAGTCAGGACCAGCTTTCCTTCACCTCAGAATGTGTGCCCTCCCTTCCCTCAGACAACCCCAGAGCTCTGCCAGCCCAGGAGGAAAGGGCAGGAGCTGTGGCAGGCACATGCTGCTGCGCTTTCATTATCACAGTCACAACACGCTGCCAAGCTGGGGGAGTATTTTTAGACTGGGAAAGAAAAAAACCCAGGCTTTTATCAGAGAATTATTAATACAAAACCAACACTAATATTAGCAGTGTTCACTTTTCCCTGTACTTATACAAATTGGGGTTGGTTTTTTTTTCCTTTCTCCAGTTTTTCTAGACAAGAAAATTGGTGCTTATCCACCACTGTGAGGTCTTGGACAAAGAAACCAAGATGGGACAGGGATGGGGGGCTTTAGGACTTAAGGGGATACAGGGATGTCTAAAAAGGACCACTTTGACTCCTGTCATGGATGGCAAGAGCTGTCACACCCCACAGGCCCCCCCGGGGAAATGCACCTTGGCACAAGCACAGTGTGACACACTGAGGATCCATGGACTGAGTTCTCCCATTCTCTGAAATATCCTTGCTTTCAGAGTACTTGCTGACAGGTAGATGATCAAGGCAGTTCATCCAAGTAAGATTTGCATAGATAAACTGGATTAAACCCCTATGTGGACACAGCTAGAAGCAGGTTTCATTTTATTTTAGAAAGTATTTCATTTATTTCTGAAGTAAATAATTAAAGGCCACTTTTGTTCTCACCAAGAGCAGCCATGCTAGTGTAGCTTAAGTGATCCACCTTCAATCCTTGCCATTAGTTAATCTGGACTAATTTTCACCCAAGTATCCATGATCAAACAAACCTGAAGCAAGACAGAATCCTCCTGAGCTGACTTGAGCCAGTGCTTTGGAGACAGCCAAAACAGGTCCAGCACCACCCAGCAATGGGATCAGGCAAGTTGGGAACAATTTCAGCTCTTTCTGCAATGAGATTGAACTGCCTCAATCCCTGGGGGTGAACTGAGGCCACAGCAGAGCCCAGCTGGTGAGCCCATCCCAGGGTCACAGGCTGAAGGCTCTGAGATCACCTCCAGCCCGGTGCTGCAGCAGGGTCACCCCAGGAAGGAGCTCAGGGGGGCTTTGGGCAGCTCCAGAGGAGGAGACCCCCACAGCTGCTCTGAGGCTCTGGCACCCTCCAAGTCTGTCCTCGTAGGACACATGGTCCAGTGCCCTCATGCTCCTCCCAGCTCTGGATTCCTGCTGGATTTGCTCCTGGCTTTAGTGCCCAGGCAACATCGGAGCTTTCAGCCTTTTTTCTCCCAGAGCCATTTCTGGCTTGGCTGTGCACAAGGTTATTTAACAGGAGCCCAGGGGAGAAGGGGGAGGGAAGGAGGGATTTCACTTCCCCAGAGAAAGCTGCCACTGTCAATGAGCAAAATAAAATACCGTGGAGAGAAATGGCTGACAAGAGACCGAGCAGGAATTGTTATCGGGATGGAGTCAGAGGCTGACACTGGAGAAATGAAAGGGCTGAGCAGACACTGTAAAGCAGTGAATGAAGAGCAGAGGTGCCCAGGAAAGGCTCGTACATGAGGCAGGAACGGCATCTCCTTGTCAGCCTCGGGCTGATCAGAGCAGCTCCAGAGGCAGGCCATGGTTTATCCCACTCATGCTCCTACATCCCCATTCTCCACAGACAACCTGACTTCCACAGGCCTGCTTTCAGTACAGCAGCAACAGCAAATACTGAAGAGATTACACAGCAACTCACTGAGCTGGAAAGAGATGCTCTGGAGGGGTTTTATTGAGATAAGATAAGCAGCAGCTCTGCTGCAGAGACCCATCAGGATATATGATCTGCTTGGCCCCTTTGAGCAGATTTATATTTGGGGAAAGAACAAATACAAACACATATAAATATCTGATACAGATTCTGTCCTCTGCAAGGAAAAACCACCTACAATCACTGGTGGTCACATGCTTTAAGCTTCAGTGCATTCTCCTGTACCAAGGCCACACCTTGAGCAGACCCAGGAGTTCGAGGGAGGGCATCACTTTGGAGGAGAGAAGCCCCAAGGATAATGAAGCTCCGAGTAGTTTTATGGAAATAGCAGCCAGGCAGAGGGAAGGAACCCACAGCAGCAGCCCTGTGGCAGGAAAGGCTTCCACAGGAGGCAAAGGTCAACAAGCTGCAGAGCCCCTGCTCAGAGCAGAGACCCCGAGACCCCAGCCTGGCAGGAGTTCATTCATCTGTTGCGTCCAAATCTTTACCCAGGGACACTCAGGTTCTAAAGATCAATGGAGTTTGAACCTACACTGGAAACCTGCAGCTGAGGAACTGGTTCAGCTTTTGAAGTGATGTGTTTGCAGTTAAAGGACCCATTTTTCCCAGCATAAATAAGGCCATGGGTTAAGTGCAGCTGTTCCATCAAAACAAGCAGAGAAAAAAAACAGGATAAATCAGTATGTGAGCTAAGAGAATAATTACTTTTACCTCTTTCTGTTCACAAATGGATTGGAGAAACTGAGAGTTTTCCTGGATCTATTTATGATAGGAAATTCACAAGGCTATTCCTGCAAATAATTAGTTATTGATCCCTAAGTTTGCTTAGGGAAAGGCTCTCCTAAGCAAGTCAATCTATTATTCAAGCCACATTTGTTTAGGGATTTGTGGCACTGGAGCCACATTTTTGGTTTTCTATTGCTGAAGCACAACTCCAGGTTTCTCCATGAGTGAGGGAGGGGTTGGAAATCCCATTTTTCAGAATCAATCTTTTTTTATCCCTTCTTCTTCCAATAAATGCTTTTCTCCAGTATTTGCTTAAAAGGTTTTGAATATTTCTTGGCAAAAAATTGTAGTTATTTTATTAATACTCTAAGAGCATTTTCCCAGCATACAGATGTTCTAACTAATAACAAAAGCATTAAGTGAATCCTTGAATTTCTCCTGACCCTGCAAGGCACACAACTGAGGACAGAGTTTTCATTTCTGCTCAGCTTCCTGCTTCTTCTCATGACAGAAAAGTTCTGATGATCAAAACATCATCAAACACATTTTTTTTTTGTTACAAAACCACACAGATTTCATGATTTAACACAAAACATGCCACAAAATCTTCTTCCAGTGTCCAGACCTGGCATGTGGCTGGGATTCCTCAACCCAGTGTAACAAAAAATGCCATCTGATCTTCTCAAGGGCAGGGGCTTCACTCAGGAAGTGCTGATCACCATAGATCTCCCTTAAGTCCCTTTTCCCAGCTCTGGGTGAATCAGAACTTTTCTCCTACTCCCATTTTCAAGAAGCATTTGTTGTCCTCTGATTTGAGTTCTGGTTGGATTCAACCACCCCCAGAAAAGCAGAGCAGATTTTCACTCTTCAGCAATTAGAGGCAAAACCTGAGTAAATTAACCCTCAGCCTTCAACTCCCCTGTTCCATGCTTCCCTGGACTCTGGCAGAACAGGCTGCCTTTGCCTGATATTAGAGTTTTACAGGGAAAACCCAAGTGCAGGGGGGTGAAGCAGCTTGGTGGAGTGTTCCCAAATCCGTGTGACACCTGGGAGTCCCCCAGTGCTGGCCCTGGCCAGGCACATGCAGGGTGTGGCTGCAAGGCAGGAGCCAAAGAAAGCAGCTGGGACCGATGTAATCCCAAATGCCAGAGGGGTCTGGAAAGATCCTGTCACATGATCCGGGAATATCCTGAGTTGGACCCACAGGGATCACCCAGCCCAGCCCCTGGCCCTGCCCAGACACCCCCACATCCCACCCTGGGCACCCCTGGAGCTCTGTCCAAAGGCTCCTGGAGCTCTGGCAGCCTCGGGGCTGTGCCCATTCCCTGGGGAGCCTGGGCAGTGCCAGCACCCTCTGGGGGAAGAACCTTTCCCTAAATCCAGCCTAACACAACAGTCCTTCCATGTCTTTATGTGAACACTGATTTTAGAGGTCTTGCAAAACTCCCTGGTGCGGCTCTCTCCTCTGTCTGGACTGCCATGATTTCAAGTGCTACTTGAGCTCCTTCACATCCCATTTCCCTGCTCATCCCCCATCCATTCTGCAGCAATTCTTCCAATTGTGTGTCACAAAACCCTGTGGAAGTGTTCCTCCATCCTGCTGCACTCACAGAGATGCTGGTGTGAAATCTACTTTTTCAAATTCTCAGCTCCAGCCCCAGCAGTGTTTGTTGATGCAAATACCCTGAACTGTCCCTAAGCCTTCTCCTTCCCTCCTGCCACAGCTCAGTGCCATTCCCAGCAGCTTTGGAGCTCATTCCTTTCAACAGCCCGTGCAAATTTCTATTACCATACCATGATGGGCTCAACAGAAAACAGCATTTCCAAGGGAAAGGGAGGAAATTTCTGTTTGGTTTTGGTTGGGTTTTCATTTTTTCAAGGAATGTTGTGAAAGAATAAGAGTTACTCTTAGAGATAAATCTGCCTTTGCAAGCACAACAGGAAAAGTGCATTTCCATGCCTTTGCATGCCTCAGAGCCCTCTTTGATAGCTCAGAAGAGTGTAGGAAAACCTGCCCTAGGCACAGACTTTGGGTTGGAAGGGACCTCAAAGACAATCTCGTTGAAGCCAAAATCTGTTTTTCATTAATTCAAACTGCTTTTCACAAGTGATTTACCCTCACAGTAGGATGAGCACAGGAACTGAACCTCAGAGAATGAAAGCCACAGAACTTTAGTGTACTAATAGGACCATGTGAACTTTTATCTAATTAGCAACATCCTGTAAGGTACCTTTACCCAGTGTAAGTATCACTAATGCCATCAGAGTGGCCACAAAAAGGCCAGAGGACAGTGATGCTCAGGGCTCAAGATTCCCAGGGCAATGCCCAAACTTGCCAGTTACATCTGCTCTTACAAGAACAAGGGTTTATTGAGTATCACTGAATGAGAAAAAACAGCTTTGCACAGAGGATTCTGAATTAGCCACTGGTTCTCACAGCAGCTTTCAAGAAGCCCAGAAACTTTAAAAAGTCCCTATGACCTTAAGGACTGTATCAACTCCCTGTTAATCTGAGCAGGATAATCAACTTGGCTGTCACCAGCACCTAAAGAAGCCCAGATTTAGAGGCCAGAATTCCCTGTCTGGTCAGACAGTGGGAACTGGCTGCCACAGCCCTTTAACACCATATTTTGCACTTCCCATAATCAAAGCCTATCCAGAGGTAACCAAGTGTTCAGGTTTTAAACACTCATATTAAGAAACTCTTTAAAAATGAAAAATCAGCAGGCAAAGTGTAATTGTGCTGCAAATGTGATGTCAGTGACGAAACCAAATGAGTAAAGAATGCCAGGCTTTGGTTCAGCAGCCTCCTGGATGCTGTTTGAAGAGATGACACTTTCAAATCTCTAATGCACTTCAAAACCCTGCCCTGCTGAAAACCCTGTGAAATTAAATGGACTCCTTGCCTTGCAATGAGGGAGGCAGCTGGAGCAGCCACAGGATTACACTGCTCCCTGCCCCTGATAAGCCTGTCACCAGTGAATTCCTCCTCCCCCTTTTCTTCTTCCCATATTATTGCCCTTCATCATAATAAGGATTCCTTCCCACTGCCAAAACTCAATTTACAGTATTTACTTTAATGACCTCATTTGTCATCCTGGCCTGTGCTGCTGCCTCTGGGACCACAGCCTGTCCTGCTGCCAGAAGGTCTCATTTACAGTTTGCTCTTTCATTATTTTTTTTAAAGATTAAGTTGCTTCCATTTCAAGGCAAATAATCTGGGATAGTGAGATACATTCATGCATTTGATCAATGCATTTTAGGGTTATGGACATCTCAGTCCCAACTGACTCCTGTCCACTGCATCATCCAGTTATTTCCATCACCTTTGGCTTTGCTATTCCTTTCAATCCCTACAAAATATATTGGTTGGGATGTTTGAATATTGCCACAACATTAAGTTGTGGGAAGAATTTTAACTTGATTTTGGGGGAAGAATAAGGATGTGATCATTTCTCTCCCTAGTACATCAGTTCATTTGCTTGTCTAAACCCTATTTTTTATCTCACAGCTTCATTGCTCCAGAAGTACATTCCTTAATATTAGATTATATTTCCCTCTCCAATTCTGACATGCTCATTAAAATTCAATGATAATGAAGTAATGTAAATAGGTTAGGGAAGAGCACAGTACTTCATGTTCCATTATGCCCCATGTTCTGTGCAATCACACAGAGTGCTGGGCTGGGGGAGCCTCCAAAATCCCAAACCCAGCCAGGGCAGCAATGCTCCTCAGGGCAGGGGTCACTCCTGTCTGCCTGCAGGGTTGCAATAAAACATTCACAGCTCCTTTGCAGCAGCTTTAAAAGGAGATATTAAAGCAAATTTTCCTGTTTAGGAGTAGCTGCTTTGCCTCCTTCCAACTCAGCTCCCAGCTGACTGACTGGGACAGGAGGTGTTGTCCTGCAGTGACACTTTCCCAGTCTTTCTGCATTGGCCAGGCATGCTGGACATCACTTATCAATCCCAGCATAAAACTTAACCAGAACAAACAGGTTAATTGCCAAGTGCCAAACTTTGAATCAAAATGTCACTTGTTCCTTCACAATTTAAAAATCTTTTTCCAAGATAAATAGAAACCTGCTTTTAACCAATACAAACAGCAGTGAAACTTCCCTCATAAAAACTTTAAGGACACGAAGTTACTTCAAAGTTAAGAAGCCTCAGGACTTGTTAACCTCAGGCAGGTAAATCTGTCTCAGGACTTCCTTCCTGCTTCCTTCCATCCCAAACACTTGTCTTCAGTCCCAATAAACATCACCCAAACCCTTTGCAGTGATTACCAATATGCTGGTGCATTTCTTCAGGAGCCTTTTCAGTGAATAAATTGGTCCCAAACTAATAGTCCTTGTTATTTATACAGACACAGCCTTGCTCAGGCTGTCTCCTAAGTAGACATCAGCAGGAACATAAGGGATAACATCTTTTCCAGATAAATTTGAGTCTGATATAAGTATTTTCTGCAGAAAAACATGCTTCATATTTCTCATCAATATTTATACATAAAGCTAAACCAAACTTTTAAAGCAGCTTCTAGATAATATATGATGGTAACTTGACAATAACACAATTTTACAGGTTATGTATGATGCATAGAAGCACATAAATATTACTTACTGTCAGAGGATCAGGTTTCTGGTGTGTGAGGAGAAGATGGAAGCTATTCCAGCACGGTCTTCCCTGGATTCCCTCAAGTCTTGCCCTGGATCATCACATGCAGATGAGAGCAGCAGCAAGGCCGAGGGAAAACAAACCAGAATTGATAACATCACAACAGCAAAAGCATTACCAGTGTGGTCTGAAATGATCTGCAAATACAGGAGTAATAAAACAAAATCAAAGCTCTTGGAAACATCGGGTTTCCTAAAATTTCTACAAATATGCAAACACTTTAGCGACCGTGCATAAGAACTCTGGAAATAACTTTTAGACTCAATAATATATTATTTTTTATTTTATTTTATACTCTTTTTATCTTTATCTGTGTAGGACTTGTGTCATTAGCTTCCTCTGCTCACTGCAGCACAGAATGGTGATGCCTGAGGCTGGAAAGGACTCTTTTCTGCTTCTGTGGGAGCTGTTTTCCAAGGAAACACAGGGAATGTAAATAAAGAAAATACTTTGGAAACCCCATGGAATTTGCATGTGAAGCAGGGAAGAATTCCAATTGTTAGTTCTAGAAGAGCTATAAACAAAGAGAGAGAGCTTGGAAAGGAGGCAGAGCTGTGATCACTGGATCACTGAGGTTGGAAAAGCCCTCCAGGATTGAGTCCAAGCTGTGCCAAATCCCCACCTTGTCCCCAGCCCAGGGCACTGAGTGCTACATCCAGGCCTTCCTAGGACACCTCCAGAGATGGGGACTCCAAACCTCCCTGGGCAGCCCTTTCCATGAAAAAATTCCTCCTGATACCCAGCATGGATGTGCCTGGGAAGCCCATCTCCCATAGCCTGGACCTCACCATGGTCTCCAAACCCAAGGTGAAATCTTCACTCTGTCATGTTTACAAACCAGACTTTCCTGGCACTCCCTGTCCCAGGAGTTTCTGATCCATTTAACCAGGGGAAGAGCCTCTTTCTGACAGACCTCTCACGCCTGGCATCTCCCAACACCTTCTCCAGCGTGCAGAGGAATATTTGTAGTCACAGCAGGTAAATGAGCTGTGGGCAGGGAACACAACGAATTTAGTGGCATGAATTATTTACACACACATTCGGCAAAGCCATCTTGCTACACAGCAGTCCCAGCAGCAGGGATTATTAATTTATAACCCAACTACAGCTACAGCAAACAGAACGAGGCTTCCATAAAAACTTAACTGTGGAGCCACAGGAAATATTGCCCAACATATGCAGGCAGTACAACAGGGTTCTCCAGCAAAGCCTCAGCTTTGATGAATATCCATCATATCTCTTGGAATATGGAAAAATACCAACTGGATTCCAGTTTGCATCCAAGCACATCCTGGTCTGCCTTGTCATCTAAACAATGCACCTGAAGCAGCATTTGCCTTTAAGGCTCTAAAATAGCACCATATTTCTCCCTTTCCAATAGCAGTGCCAAACCCCCACCTTCCCTAGGGAGCAGCATCTCCTGCAATGTCCCCTCTGGGCCCCCCTCACCTGATGGGAGCAGGGGGAAAAAGGGACACCACAAAGGGAGAGCAGGAGAAGAGAGCCTTTGGGGGTGGGAAAACACAGGATTTGATGAGAAGCTGCAGAACATGAGGAAGAAAGGGAGGAAACTGGAAACATCTGAGCAGAGTGTCCAGGAAAAGGAAATGGGGCAGGGAGCACAACTATGGCAGAGACAGAGTGGGAGTTGGGGAATTCAGGTAAGGGAAGCCAGGAAAACAGAGTGGTCCAGTACTATGGAACAAGAAATGCAAATAATAAATCTGTAAGGAGAAACAGGTGAGCAGTGAGAAGTCTGCAGATTGGAAATAGGTAAGGAAGTGGGAAGGCTGAGCATGAAAGAACACAAGGAGCTCCACAGCATCATGGGGCAGCTTTAAGCAAGACTAAAATGCTGCTTGTTTATGTGACAGACACCTCCATTGTGTCCTGCAATCAAATATGGCTTTATAGAAACACAGGCTTGTCTCTGGGTTTAACCAGGGGCTCCACACCTCTAAATCCTGCTGCTGTGTTTTGTGCCTTCTGCAAAGAAATAGAAACCACCACTCCAAGAATGCTCCCAGCACACTATTCATCCCAATAAACACATTAACAGCTGGACTGCTGCATCCTCAGCTGCTTTTTCACCCAATCAGTGGCTGAGGCAGCAAATTAATCTCCACACAAAAAGAATTCAGTTCCCCTTCATGGCTGGAAACCCTTCCTTACTGCACTGTGAGCAACCTGAAAGGATTTTCCACAACACAACCTCGTGGCACAGCAACCCTGCTGCTAACTTTCCCGAGATCCCAGGGTAGGTATTGCCTGTTCCTGGTGACTCTGAGTGTTTGTGCTGTCAGGAGAGGAGTTTGGTGCCTCCTGAACACACAAATGATCTCACTTTGGGGCTGGAGAAAAGGTCCCCGGAGGCACTTGAGCCCTGCTGAGTGGTGGGGAGGGAGCACATGCTCAGCCCAGCACAGCAGATCTTTCTTTGTCTTCCACAGGTGAATTCCTGGCACTTCAGATGTCTGTGCTTGACCTACTCAGTGTCCCTGTGGGACTGCACAAGTCAGTCCCAAAGCCCACAGCTCCCTGTTCCTGGGCAGGAGAAGCACCATGTGTGCCAGCACTGAGCTGCCTCCCTGTGCCCCTCTCTGGGAGGGAGGGTGTGGGGAACCTCTGCTCCTTGCCCCGAACTGGGGTGGGGTGAGCTTTAACCCTAAATTCCCAACAAGGAGCACCCAATGCTGTGATGTCTGGCTGGCCTGACCTGATGCTCTCTGAGAGCCCTGCTGAGGTGCAGGGAAGGCTCTGCCCATACACCAAGAGAGGTGGCAGTCCCAGAGCCTCTCTGAATAATTAATAGTTGGAGAAGCAAAACAATCACTAAAACAACAAAGACATTACCCATTAGCTGCAAATACTGGAAAGGTAGGAAGGTTAATGATTCCAGCAGGGTGGAAATTCTCCTGTGTCAGGGATTTCAGGCAGCATGAAAAGCAGCTTTTTAGTGAATTTGGGAGGGGAGAGAAGAGACAACAGTTCCAGGTATCCAGAGAATCCAGTGGGTCAAGCAGGAGGCACAGCCTTGGAAAGGTACTGGCCTTGTGGTGCCAAAGGGGAGCAGAAACCCCACAAGCCACTTCAATGCCAGGAGAAGAACCCACTCTGCCACCAGCATCTTTCTCCAGAAGTGCTGCAGTTTCCAGCAAAGTTTTTCTGCCTGCAGATGAAGGGGATTTGCAAGCCCTGGGAGCTCAGTTTCCCCCTGTGCCTCAGTTTCCCCCTCAGAGATGGGTCAGGGAGGACCAGTGGGCCCTAGGCAGGTCTAAGGGCAAGGTAGACAATACCTCACTAACTCTTTGGGCTGGAATCTTCTTGTAGCCAACAAGGAATTCCTGCTTTTTTGTGCTATCACAGCCTTGTCAGCAGCTGAGGATGATGTCAGAGAGCTCAACATAAGGTTTGTAAAAAGTTCTCAGACCCAGCAAGTTCCCATACAAACCCATTTTTTACATTTATCCCATTACCTGCCTGTTCTGTGCTTCAGTACAAGTGGAAAGTGGCACCAGCCACCCATGGAATACTTTGGAACACAACACCCTGGAACACCAGGTTATGCTGCTGTTGTGACCAAGGAATGGAACCTTTAGGGGGGTGGGGGCAAAAGGGGCTTTAGCAAGAATAGAGCAGGATGGAACTGAGTTAGACTGTCCACATTTCTGTGCTCAGCAAAGCAAAAAGCACCTCTTGACAAAGACACAGCTTGGTCACTGCCTGGTGCACTCGTCCTTCACACCAACACTGGCACCACAGCCAGACCTTAAAGCAAGCACAGACTCCCAGACAGCCACTCCAAGTGCACAAATCCCACCTCAAGAAAGACATCAGCACTGGGCACCCTACAGAAAGTAATTGTGCACACGGTGAGGCCCTCAGAAGGAAGCTAGATTTGTTTTTTTCCACATACACATTGAGGGGAGCAAGCAAACTCCTTCCAGTTTCCTCCCCTCCTGCTCCTTTCCTCGGGGAAGCAGGGTGGGAGGCAGCACGGAACCTGAGCCTGTCCCTCTCTCGCCCAAAGCCACAGAGAAGTCAAGGAGAAGCCCCCCATGTGCATCAGGAGATTTCAGCCCCTCCAGCCAAACCAAAGCTATTTCCTCCCAGAGCAAAACCAAGTTCAACCCACACTTTTCACTCCAGGAAAACACGAAAGAAGGACCCCAGACCTCTGCTCTCTCAGCACCTAGAGAGAGTCCTCCTGAGAGCCTGGGGAGGTACCTGGGAGCAAAACCACATTGCTCCCACTTGGTAACTCTGGGTTTTGGGGCATATAGCTGAAATCCACCCAAAATAATCCTCCAGTGGAGTTTATGAGACTGTGGAAAATGCCAACTCAGTTCATAGCATCTCAAAACCAAGCAAGATTTACATGTTTCCACTCTGTCCACAGAAATGTGTGTTAAGAATTCACATTTGCTGTCTTTTTCTTCTATTTTTCTCTTTTGCAGAGTGCCAGGGGAAGAAACAAGCATATTGTATTTTCAAGTTCTCCTTCAAGACTGTAATGAAAACTCGGGGATTATTTTTTCATGAAAATGTCCACTTAGGAAAAAGGCAATTCTCTTCTCTTTTGGGAAGAAATGGTTTTATTAAAAAACAATAAAAAGGTAAAATGGTACTTTCTAATGGGAAGCTGTAGTCTCTTCTCAAGTTAAGTAGCAGCCCAAGCCACACAAACACACTTTGTTATCCTCCCCAGTGTCCACACTTTCAGCAGGGAAAATTCCTTCCAGTACTTTGGAGTTACCAGCAGTACTTTAGTTAGGAAAAGATAAAAATCTGTCTGGCACACAATCTGTATTTGTCATTTGCAGTCAGGCTTTGGAGGCTTAGCCCAGGCCAAAGTTCAGCTCTGCCTTATTCAGCAAAGGACGTGAGCTGTGTTCCTGCCTTCGTGATTTTGGCAGGGCTTTGGAGGGAGGAATCTGGATGGGGAATGGGGAATTCGGAATTCAGAGTGTTTGTGTCTCACAGCAGCTCTCAGAAGGCAGAGGTTTTGTCCAGATGGATGCTGTGGGTAAAGCACTCACCATCCCATAACTCACCCATAACTTCATTCCCAGGAAGGCTCAGCTGTCACAGCCAGGTCTCAGTGTCCCTGGAGCACAGGGCTGGCAGCAGCAGGACACACAACCCAGCCCATGGTCCTGGGAACAAAGAGCAGCAGCAGCATTTCTGGGGAAAGCAAAGGTGGGAAGGGTCAGGGTAAATGTCAGGAGGTGCCTCAGCTGTGGAGCTGCACTGGGTGACACATCCCAGGGACAGCACTGACTATCCCTGCACGTCTCCAGCTGGGAAACAGCTCGGAACAGGGCCCTAATCCAGCACTGCCACGTGTGTCCCTGAGCAATGGCCTCAGAGGTGCCTGTGATGGCAGCACGAGGGAGGTGACCCTGATGCCAACGAGAGGACTGTCTGCAATCCACAGGTCTGTTCTTTGCTGCTGAGCTTCAGTCAGGCCCTCACTTGCCGTGCCTGGCACCAAGCCCCTCAGCAGAGAGTACTGCCACCAGCACTGTATTTATAACCACGCTATCAGGGCACTCCACTCGGGGCTGAAATCCCTTTCTATTCTGAGCCCTGCAAGAGAAGGGCTGAAATCCTACCTCAGAGAATTCTCAATTTAAGCAGCCTGCAGGCAGAGAGACCTCACCTTGGAGTGAGGTGGACACAAAAATATAATCTGATAACTGAATACCTGTTTGCTCCCTCCATTGCTGACCAAAAAAAGTGTTTCCATAAATTTGCAAATCCAGAAATTCTGTTCAGAGCCACAGAATTAGTCTGTCCCTAAAGCACTGGAGGCCTGCAAGCTTTAATCAGCCATCCCCTCACCCTGTGGTGTGTCAGCACAGGGGCCCTGCTGCTCGGGCAGCTTCAGAACTGCTGCTCTCCCTCCCTGGTGATTGAAGTTCTCCCAGCACCTCATTACCACCTCTCCCAGCTGCCTGCCCCACATCAAAGGGGTTTCCTGAGGCTTTGACAACCATCCCCCTTCCAGCAGAAAGCTGTTGTAAGCTTTTCTGGGGAAGAAATGATTTAAGGCACCTGAGACAGGATTTAGCCATAGAGGAAGAAGCTCCGGTTTTTGCATCCCACCATGCACAGCATAGGATGATCCCTAGAGTCAGGGGAAGAGAATCACAGAGTCCCAGAGCTGGTTGGGTTAGAAGGGCTCTAAAGCCCATCTCATTCCACCCCCTGCCATGGGCAGGGACACCTTCCCCTGTCCCAGGCTGCTCCAAGCCCCATCCAGCCTGGCCTTGGACACTTCCAGGGATCCAGGGGCAGCCACAGCTGCTCTGGGTCCCCCATCCTGTGTGAGCACTGGGAGTTCCAGCGCTGCTGCTGTGAAGCTGTGGAGGCTCAGCTTTGCTGTGGACTGGTAACAAAATTATTTATCTCAAGTGGATGGAAGTGCAATCAAGGCAAAGCCTTTCAAAGAATCTTGAGACAGGGAAATCTGAGCTCCCAGACCCAAACAGGTCTTGCCAAGCAGTGCAAGGGTGACTGGGCAGACCTGCCTGCTCTGTGGCAGATTTTCATCACTGCTATTCATCCTGGAGCAGAAATCTTGAAAGGAATAAATGAGCCCTTATTTCCCAGCACTGAAAATGCCTTTAGGCATCACATCCAGGGTGATTTGCTTTGCTGGAATGTTCTGTGTCTATAGTGGGCCTTGTGACAGTCCCTGTGTGCCCTGTGGAGCAGGGGGATGGGGTGGACAAGCACCTGAGGTGCTGGAGCCTGTGAGCTTGCCCAGCACATCCAAGTACCCCAAAGAGCTGTGCCCCTCACACACACATGGGAATGGTCATTCCCATGGAACGCTGCTGTGCCTCTGTCTGATTCCTGCTGAGCCCTGCTTCAGGCAGCTTTTCAGGGCAAAGAATTAAAGATGGGGTCCAAATCCATAAATCAAGGAGAGAAAGACCTTGGTTACAGGAACGAAAGGAAAAAAAAAGGACTTAAAAGTCTGCCCCGTGCTGTACAATGCTCAGATGGGTTCTTTGCAGGCACAATTGTATTCAGGAACAGACAGCTGAGACTCAGCAAGTGCCCTGGGAGCACAGGTGAGTGAGGCTTTGAATCTCCAGTGCTTTTGTGGCTCTGAGTGCTCTGCTCTTAAATCACAGCCATTCTTTCCCTGCATGGCCTGCATTCCCATGCAGGGAAAAGCAGAAGCTGGGAGATCCCCAGGGAAAAGCTGCCGAGCAGAGGGGACGTGATGAGCTATGACAAAATACCACGGGAGAGCAGCAGGGAAATCTTCCTTCACAGCCCATGGCCCCAAGGAGAAAACTAACCAAGAACAGACCTCCAGCAATGACCCTTCTCAAGCATTACCATTTCATCAGCATCAGTGAAGTCACAGAAGAGCTGAGAGGGAGATTTCCCATTCAACACCAAAGGAGAAACCAAGGCACCAGAGGGGAGGGTCCCAACAAACATCCCCGGTTGACCCTTTCCTGGCAGGAAGCCAAGCTGTGTTAGTTGATGAGCAGCACCTTCCTGGCTGCTGCACAGCCCTGTGGCCCCTCTGCAGCTCTCCAGCCCCACGCCCCAGCTGCCTGGTTGGTCAGGCTCCACAGGTGATACCCAGAGCAAGGAAAGTCTCTTGCTTTGTAGGAAACTTCCAAGTAGCCAGGGCTCCAAACAGCCCTGGAATCATTTCTAAACCAGGGAGGTTTCTTGCTTTGAGGAGGCCAGACAGGTGCTTTTGCAAGCCTTAGACCAAATTATCTCCCCAAATTTGTCAGAGCTCCTCGGTGAGGATTTTCAGGCTGAAAGGGAGAGTGAGGAAGGTCGGTGGAGCCCTCAAACCACACGAGGCTCTGGAGAATAGAGTGAGCCTGACTGCCCCAGGATCAGGCTCTGACAGGAGACTTGAAGAGCTCTGCCCTTGGCTGCTGCTGAGAGTGATGCTCTAGTTTTCTGGGCTTTTTCCCCCCCAAACCTCTTAACCTGCTCTCTCACACTGCAGAGCTGGGAGCAATTTGTTAACTATTTCCTGCTCTGCATTCCATGGAAAACAGGCACATGCACCATCTCTGGAGAGATGACAGAGATGCCTCTGGCCTAACAATCCCTCTGCCTTTAACAAATCAGGCAAAAGACAAAAACCATCAAGATGCAAACCAGGGAGTTCAAGTCCATCTGCTCAAGTGCCACAAACCCTCAGTATTTTAGAATAATCAAGTGCTAAAAAAGTCCCAAGTTGTTTAGGTAAGTCTGCACTGAGGCATTCTTTCCCTTAAAAAAGGCAAAAAAGAGGCATTAAGCATGTATACTGCTAAAGTTCTGGGGGGAAGAGTAATATATTGTGTTTTAAAGCATTTGATCATGCTTTTCCCTGGTGACACACTTTTAATTCTCATTATTTCTAAGCTTTGGGCCAAGGTTCCATCTGTCACACCACTACCTGCCTTTCCTGAAGTTTCAGCTCATTGCCCCAGGGCATCTGCTGGCCTCTGGGTAACATGATCCACCAGCAGGACACCTGGCAGCATCCAAAGTCCTCTAAGTGAGAGGCTCAGTGCCCAAAGCTGGGATGAGGTGTCCAGAAGAGGGGTGCCTGATTTCAACTCTTTGCAGTGCTGTTTGAAGCCTGATTTCAGCACCTGAGTCTCACCTTCCATGAGATCTCTAAGAAACCCCTGAATTTATCTATCTGCTCTCCCCAGGATGGCACAGAAGGACAATTCAAACACCAGTGATGTTCAAATGAGTTTCTTTCCTCTGCAAGCTCTCACACCAGGCCTCCTCATTCAGTTACAGCCTAAACCAGCTCTTGTTCCAGTGGCTTCAGCTGAGCAGCATTTGCCCTATGACATCTAAAGAACAGGGGTCAGCTGAGGTTCAAGGTGCAAAAAGGAGGAGGAATGTGAAGAAGACCTCAAGCTGTGAGTAGCTGAGAGTGAGAGGAGGCCTTTGAGGAGTGAGAGCTCCTGTTAATCCGTGCAGCAGCAGAGTGCTGTGTGGGGCTGCTCCAGGGGCAGATTCCATGGGGTCTGTCTGCATCTGAAGTAGAATTCTTAACGAAGCAAAAGTGCAGTGCTCTAAATTTAGATGCTCTATGAATGCCTTTAAAAGCCACAGAGTGGCTGAAATCTCACTCAGAGTTGTTGCTCCCATCAGGCCAAACCTGAAATCCTGGAGCCAGTGGGGAAAGCCTCACAGGTTTGAGTGCTGAGCTCCCTTTTGCTGTCCCTCCCCATCCCTGGTGGCCCTTCCAGCAACTGCAGTTTGTTCCAAAGTGACACAACCCACAATTGTCAATACCTGAAATTCCATTTTATGCTGTAGCCTTTCTGGCAGCAGAGAAGCAAGGCTAGAGCTGGAGCTGAGTGAGACAGCAAATAAACAGCAGGCCAAGGAGCTGCCATGCAAAGAGATACCCATCTTTCAATATCAGATCTGTTAGTCTAATACCCTTTGTTTGTGTTGCAAAACAGCTTCTGTCTTGTACTCCAGCTACAGCCACATCAGATGGGCCATAAATCATGGAATAATACCGGCAGGAACTGGGACTTGTCTGGTAAATCACTTTCTGCTAGTAATATGCTGATCTCTGTGGGATGGGGATGGATGAGTTCCCTGGATTGAAGGCAGTGCTGTGCTGTGACAGTTGTACATGAGGGATGTTCATAGCAAACCCATGCTGCAATTTATTGTTTAGTCAGAAAAATTCCCCTTGATTTATAAATATTTCACCTGAGAGGAACATCCACAAATCCAAGCACACAGACAAGCTTCCCAGTGCCCAGGGACCATCAAAGTAGAATGGCTGGATGGATGCTGGGGGCTCCAGAGGGACTCCAGAGCTGCAGCTCCTCCACAGTAAAGCCCATTAAATCAAACTGGAGTGCAGCTCGCGTTTTCCATGGGATCTTTGCTAGGTGTTAATCTACCGTGTGTTGCCCGTTCCAGCTGAGAGGTGAGGTGATGATCCGGGGTTAAAAACTACTGTCGGCTGTTCCATACAGAATCAGGAGAGGTGCAATTCTTCCAGCACTAAAGAACAAATTACAAGCTCACCTGTCCTGCCCAACTCCCTCCTCTCTCGTAAGGTCAAGCAGCTCAGACTGCTGCGTTAATAAAACAACCCCAGCTCCCATCACTCACTGCCGGCTTTATCTGTTCCAGACACCTCTTGCTGCCAACAGCCCCGTTCTATTTTTACGGAGCAAATGCTTTCACGGCTCCTCTTCCCAGTGCTGCCCACTTGATGTGTTGTTCACACCTCGTTTACTCTTCACACCCCTCAAGGATCTGGCGGATCGGCGTGAAAGGATCCCTGCCCTGGCCAGCCCTGGGCTCCGATAGGAACGGGAAAACAAATAGGAACCAGAGTTGCTGTCAGCACTTGTGGCTCTGGAGGGGACAGGAGGGAGAAGGGCAAGGGAGGGTATCTTCACTCCTTCAGCTGATTATCCCTTCTCTCCTTGGAGCCGGTTGGGAGTGGAAGCCGTCAAGAAGAGCATCCTCTCAGCCGGGGCATGAAATACTGCATCCCATCTGGAACCTTCCTGCAATTCTCCATTGGGAGCACAAGGAGCTTCCAGCAAGGGGTCCAAAATATCCACCGGCAAATGCCCAACAATTCAGGAAGTTTAAGACTCACAGTCCCAGACGAGTAACTTAATTATTGAACAAACTTTACAGAGTGCTAAAGATTCCCTGTGCAATCACTGGGATCATGGGGGCCAGGCTGGGTCAGCTCATCCCAGAGTCTTTAGGGTTGCCATGCAGGAAACATCCCTGTCCTTCACCACTTCCTAAAGCTTCAGCAAGTTGTGCTCCAAGTGTGGCTGCTAAACCAAGTGTAGTCTTGGAAATATTCCCAAAACATCCATCTCAGTGACAATTAGGTAAGAAATACGTTATCAGTTCAGAGTTTTTCCAGTAACTTTCTACTTAATCTTTGGAACGTGCACTATTCAGAGTGAGAGGATCACAGATTTAATTGGGATGGAAACAAATGCATACGCCCAATATAATTTGACTTCAAGGAACAATCCCAGTATTTAAAACCTATCAGTTTTGCTTTCCACCTCAGTTATTAATAGCATAGGTGAAAAAGCAATTAGCCACTTCTCTTGGGATGACCCAAAGCTGCTGGAGTTGTGTGGGGCTCTGGAAGGGTATCTGGGCACCTGCAGGTCAGAACATTGTGTTTAGATGCCCTGCTGAATGCAGCCTGGCTGTGACTTCCCACTCTAAGAATAAACACTTCCTAAAAATAAACCTGTGCTCTCCTGGCTTTCTTCTTGCCTTTGTTTTCTTTCTCTATTTTCTTTCTCTCTTTCCTTCTGCCCACCTATCCAGCAATCTTCTCATCTGCACTTTGTGCGGATCAAATATTCCAAAAAATCCTCTCTCCAGCCTCCCAGCACACAAGGAAAATGACAGCACTTTTAAATTCACTTTCTAAAATCACTGATATGAAAATAAACCACTTTGGAGCCAGGTCTGTGTTTTTCAATCATTTACAAAGCCTTTAATTCCAGCCTCATAACCATCAGCAGACGGTGTAAGGAGTGAATCACTGAATTGATTTGGATGAGGAAAAGGCAGCTTTTCCATGACAGAATTACAGCAGGAAGAATTTAGAATTTGTTTTCAACTGAAAAACAAATGAAATGGTTCAGAGACTACAGGATACTCAGACTCAGGTGATGGACAACTACCACAATAGCACAAAGTTCAACATCATAAAGCCTTCTCCTTGTTGTCACTTCAAGTCAGGTGTCCCTCCATCCCCATCTCCCTAAAAAGGACAGCAATATTGGCACAAAAGGCATGAGAAATTTTTAAGATTTTCATTTTTTGCACCCCACTTCCCACTCTTCCTAAAGGGAAGTTCCAAATCCAAGGGAAGTTTACCAATCCCCCACATGTCACAAATAAGGGGGTTTGGTTCTTTCCTCTGTCATGCTGAGCAGGGCCAAAATCTTCATCTGTGACAAGTGATCATTTTGGAAATCCAGCTGGATCTGCCTCAAGGGAATTTGCTTTTCCCAAGCCATCAGAGCATGGATCTCACAATTATTGAGCTCATTTTGTACTCAGCCACTCCTCTCCCTCATGCAGAGCAACATCAGTTTAAGTGTTGTCATCCCAGCTTTTCTCTTCCCACAATCCAGCTCTTCCACATCAGCAGGGATGGGGGGAGCCCTCCCCAAATGTATTATTTCAGTGAATATTTCCAACAAGATTACCTTTTACATGGTCTTTCTTTGGATCAATCACGTTAAAAGCTGATGTAGCATTATTTAATCTTTGACAGGGGGAGAATTAAGATACAGGTTTATTCACTTACAGAAAATGTCAGACTAGAATTAGATGGTCACTTAAGGGATTGAACTTAACTACTACAAGAGCTGCTTTTTCTAGCAGAAGGTGTTGCCTCGATTTTTTCCTGGCTTCTGGTGGCATGAAAATGGGACTTGTTAGAACCTGGAGTAAGTTTGGGGGTAAATGATCCTGTTCTTTTCTTCAGAGCAAACAACCGATAGCTGCATATTCAGCACCAGGCTGGTCTGGGAGCACCCTGGGTAGTGCACACTCACACAGAGGAAATTTAAGGACTTGTGCCTGAGGGCAGGGGAGATTGGCTGTGCAGTCTGGATCTGGTCTGGCTTCTGACAGTGCTGGGAGTGGATTTACAGAGCCAACTCAGCTCCTCTGCAGCAGTGGCTCTCCAAACACAGAGCATGCTGCTCTGAGCTGCCAGAAGGATGGAATTCAACACCAGGTACTCCAAGACATCATTTCATGGGACAGCCCAGGATGGAATGGAGCTGTTCATGAGCTAGTCTGTCCTGGGGCCCAAGGAGGCCAATGGTATATCCATGGAAGTACTGGGAGAAGCACTGCCAGCAGGTCAGGGAGTGATCCTGCCTGTCTGCCCAGCCCATCTGGAGTGCTGTGTCCAGCTCTGGATCCTCCTGAGTGGGGCCAGCGGAGGCTGTGGAGCTCAGGAAGGGCTTGGAGCATCTCCATGCCCAGGAAAGGCTGAGGGAGCTGGGGCTGCTCAGCCTGGAGAGGAGCCCCAGCTGAGAGGAGCCTTCAGCCCTGGGTGTCCCTGTCTGTCCCTGGGTGTTCCTGGGTGTCCCTGTCTGTCCCTGGGTGTTCCTGGGTGCCCCTGTCCCTGGGTGTCCCTCAGTGTCCCTGGTGTCCCTGGGTGTTTCTGGGTGTCCCTGGCTGTCCCTGGGCACAGGAGGGGCAGAGCAGGGCCAGGCTCTGCTCCAGGGCCAGCAGTGGCACCAGAGGAATGAGCAGGGACTGAGCCCAGCAATTCCCCCTGCAAAGGATGCAGAACTTCTGCCCTGGGCAGTGCCCAGCCCTGAACAGGCTGCCCTGGGAAGGTGTGGAGTCTCCTCACTGGGGATACTCCAGAACCATCAGGACACACTCCTGTGCCCTGTGCTCTGGGATGGCCCTGATGGAGCAGGGAGCTGGGACCTGGTGACCCTCTGAGGTCCCATCCAGCCTGACCCATGCTGGGATTTTGTGAAAATCTGCTCCTCTTGATACACTCACCTGGGTCAGGGGCCCCACTGCAATTATCACTGAATTAATACCAATTAAATATCTCAGTAATGAAAAAGCAGCTCTGTAGCCCTTGGTCCCGTGCTGTGCTGAGTTCCTACTCTGATGAAACACCAAGGCACTGATATTTCCATTGCACCATTCAGTGCCCAAGCAGCACAAACACCCCTGAGAGTGTGGAGCTGGGATGGGGAACACCAGGAATCCATCCCTTCATTTCTAACTGGGCCTGAGCCACTGCTGCCCCAGCCTCCTGAGGATGCACCTTGTAAGGAGCTCTAGTGACGAGGGGGTTAACAGGCAGCCACGCACATTTTCCTCCTCCCTAGCTGAGTTCCCCCCAATAAAAGCAACAGCCTGTTTTCCAGCATGGATCTCCTCTTCCCACTCAAGGGGTCACAGATTGCTAGCCTTGTTTTAATGAGCTGTGTCCTGCAAATTTCACAGTCACTTCCAGTCTAATAAGGGAACCCACAGGGGTGGTGTTTTCAATTTGCTCCTCTTTCCTGGAGAGTTTGTGCCATACATCACATGGAGCAGCTCACAGCTGGTGCAAAGAGAAAAGAATTAGCTTGTATTCCCCACACAGGGGTTTTATAATTCAATATTTATTAAGATTGGGGTCCTCTCATTTGAAAGGCCAAACAGTTTGTTTTACTATGTGTGGGATAGATTATGTTACTATAGTGAACAAGGGCTTCCAAGAACTAATTTAGTGAGGGTGTTGAAAAGCCCTGCACACGACAGAAATATTATGAACAAGTAAGAATCCTTAATACTTTGTCTAACCAAGCTCTGTGCATACAAATTAAACATAATTGGAAACCCTGTTCCAACCATCAGACTAAGGGCTACTTTACAACTGAAATGACACCTAAATGTCTAATTTTAATTTTAAATTCACCCTATAAAAGCACAGCCTGATTGTTTTCCTCCCTTCAAAAGAGGATTTATGAAAAATTAGAAAATCTAAGCTTTACTTAAATGTATATAAATGAACACAGCTCTCAGCTGAATCTCATTGCAAAGCAGAACTCCTTGAACATGCATTAATTCTTCCAGACATCTGATATTCCCCTGTACACATAGTAGCACAATACTATTGCTCGGTACATAATAGACTATATCAATATTCACATAGAAAACTTTGTATTTAGAGCCACAGAATTGGAAAAACCTTCTAAGACCATAAAGTCCAACAGCAGCCACCTGGCAACAGCAGCCCAGGCCAGCGCTAAATGATGTCCCCAGTGCCACAGAATGGGAACTCCAGCCTCCAGCCCTGCCCTGGCAGCTGTGCCAGCTGTGTTCCCCTGAGGGTCCCTGGGCTGGAGCCCATGGAGAGCTCTGCTTTAGAGCCACTCATCCCAGGGCTGCCATTGGAAATTCTCCCTCCCAGCACTTGGGAATTTAGCTGCTCTATTGAACAGAATTAAAGGATTTAATTTAGTGAGATTTGGCATTAGCTCATGCTTCTCTACTGTCCATTAGTGTCAGAACTGAGCTATGGATCCATTCCAATAAATGTTTGTACAAACATGTTTGTATACAGATTCATGCAGGCTATAAATTCAGCATGAGGCACTTCTCACTGGAACACTCACTGTGACTCACTAAAAAGATGGGGAGGATTTCATCTTTTTGAGAGAAGGATTTTTTAATTAGCCAGTAAAATTCAGGAGACAAAACATCATCCAAGAGTGAACGAAGGCTGCTGTTAATAGGTAGGAACCTCCCAAATGAAGAGCAGCTAATGGAAGTATTTTTTTATCTGTCTCTCACAAATATTTCTGGATGTTTTCTGCTTAAACTGTTTGAGTTAATGTGATTATTCAGTTAAATGAGTAACAAGAGATTCCTCAGCAAAGGGTGTGGTAAACATGTTAAGCACAGCCAGAAACTACATCGTGTCTCCATCATACTCAAATCCCACCATATGCTCCTGCTTTTTGCACTGACTGGAATGAGAGCCAGTCAAGAACCAGGAGGTGCAGAGGGGCTTTCCAGTGACCAGTGTTCACTTTCTGGTGTGTACAGGAGACTGACCCACACTTAGACCCTTGCAGGTCAGCAGTGAGGCTCGTGTTCATGAACCCACTTTACAGTTCTCATGGGCTCAGGGAGACATTATTAACCTTAAACCCAGGTTTAATCTTCCATCTCCTGTTGGAAAATCTCAGAATGTCAAGGAAAAAATTCTCCCAAGTGATTGTGGAATTACCTTCTATGGCCTGGGGAACAGGAGAAGAACACAGTGTGGAAAACAAAGAAAACCAGCTTTACCTCACACCACAGTTAATAAAAATTAAATGTCAGACGGGACAAGAAAAAGTGATGTGGTACCATACAGAGGACAGGATCCATGAGAGACTCTGAGTAATGAAAAGGTCAGGGGAGCCTATAAATAAAGCCTGAGGCATGCGAGGTCTGTGGAGGCAGGGAGCTCGTCAGGGAGTACAGAAACTCAGGCAATTAATGGATATGTTTTATGTAAATGGAGCAATTACTGTTCCAGGTATGGAACCTGCTCTTTCTCAGAACACTACACATCTCCCCTGTCCACCATCAAAACACGACAAGGGCTGATCACGGTCCCTGTATGGACTGAACTGTGCAGGACACCTCACCCCTGGGATGAGGAGCCACTCCCACCTCTGCCAGGCTACCTCGTGCAGGTCTGTCCCAAATTCCCCTGGGGATTTAGTTTGTAGACCCCCACCTTCCGAATGGAAAATCCTGAGGGCCTGCAGGTTTTGCAGGTGGGAAATGTCTCAGGTTTGCACAGTTACATGGTCTGATATTCCCAGGGCTCTCCTCCCATCTATTTGAGTCTCCAATTTGGTCCCCTCTATATGGACAGAGACTTTCCTGGTTCTTATCCCCAGCATCCCTGCCCATGCTGACGGAGCACAGTCACAGAGAAATGTCCCACCCTGCACTCAAGGGCTGCACAATGTCCTGTGCCAGCGCCCCACTCCACTGTTGTACAAACCTGGATTAAGAAACAGATCCAGTCTCAATTTAATTGCAGCCATGAAGCCTCAACTCTAAAAACCAACTCATTTAAAATTCAGGACATGGTCAAGGGTCTTCTTGAGCTGGAGCCTAAACAGATCCCACAAAGCCACACGTGTGAGCACTGAATTGTGTGGGGTCAGTGGGAGCCAGGGACAAATCCAGGGTTTGGAGTCAGCCCCCGGTTATCGTGCCTTCCCCTCACTGTGTGGAGTGAGGGGCAGCTTTTGTGCTGGGCTGGCTGCTCAGGGACACCAGCAAGGGCCAGTTCCTCACTGGGGAGTTTTGGATGTGTTATTGCAGGAGGAGCTGCAGAGGTGCTGAATTTTGGATGTGTTATTGCAGGAGGAGCTGCAGAGGTGCTGAATTTTGGATGTGTTATTGCAGGAGGAGCTGCAGAAGTGTGAATTTTGGATGTGTTATTGCAGCTCAGGCTCTGCAGACACAAACTCGGGAGCTGTGCTCTCCCGGCAGCAGATGGGGAGAGGAACCAGGTGGGTGAAGCACAGGGCAGCGAACAGCCCTGATCCAATAAAACCTGACATCCCCAAATTCAGTGTGGAAGAGCTCCTCCTCCCCACCTTTGGATGCACTGTCCCAGCAGCCCCACGAGATCCAGGTCCCGGCTTTGCTCCCTCTCTGTTCCCAAGTGCTGTTTCTGTCCCTTTATCAGCCTTGGCAGCAGGATAGGCTTGGAGAGGCTTTGCCAGGGAAGGACAAACCCCTCCTGGGCTTGCTGGAAGGGTCCAGCAGGCCAAGGCTGTCTCTGCCTGCACCTGGCACTGCCTCCCCTCCTTCTATTCTGGGATCAGGGAAGCAGCTGAGCCCTGCTCCGAACGGGAGGCAGATGGGGCACGGATTCAGTGTGGTTGTGCTGCTCATTTGTTTGGCACAAAAATCGTGAGCACGCAATGGAACAACCCGGAACACGCACAGGGTGAGCCCCCAGCAGCTTTCATCATCATTAATCTTCCTGTTACTGAGAGGTTTTCTCCTCATTCAGTGATAAATCTGCAGCAATGCAGAGGATTGGAGTTGTCAGCCTCATTCTCCTCAGGTACTTTTAGGTCTATTGCTCTGATTTTCTACAGTGCATTTCTTGCACTTTTGGGCAGTGGGAACTGCTGTGTCTCTGCTCAGTGAGCTGCACACCAGGACATGAGGCATTTCTGAGTACTGGGGTGACAAAAGTGGAATTGTGGAAGCATTTGCTCCTCTTTGGGATGGAAATATGTTTTTTATTAACCTTGGGCTTTATCTGCATTTAGTTTTCATCTCTAAATCACAAAGGATATGAAGACCTGAGTAAAGTTAAGAAAGAACAGATTTTAAGATTAATATTTTTTGACATCCATCCCCAAAACATTCATCAACCAGGACAGTGAACTCAGCGGTTCTCAGCCTAATCCATAGCAGCTGTTTGTACACACAATAAAAACACAATTTCTTTCAATCTGATGAAAATCCCATAAAGGAAAATATAATGAAAGAAAGATGGATCAAAAATATGATGCATTTGCACTCCTAAAATGCAGGCTAGTCTTGCTGAATTTGCACATTGTAACTGCAAAAGGCATGAAATCCTTAAAATATTCCTGCAATGGTATTATGCTGAATGAAGAGCTTTATGAATATTTCAATTACAAAATGAGCCTTGAAAAGATAGAGTTGTTTCAATTTTGAATCACCCTTCCTTAAATAACTTGCCCTATTTGGTAGGAAACGAGACTTAGTTAAATCTGGCACAAAGTGGGTGAGGATGGAGCTCCCTGAGCTCCCCTTTCTGCCCCCCTTTGGAACAGAGCAGCCCTGGCTTCATTGAGCAGACACTGAGCTCTTGTCAGCCCTGGGGCAAACAAGCCCTGTTTGATGGCTCAAGGCCTCCCCTCCTCCTTGCTCTGTTATTTACAGTATTTGTTAAATGAAAGGCTCAGCTCTTTGCTGTGCAGTGCTACACCTGCCTCTCTTTGCACCAGGTCACCCTGTCCTTTTGGGATTTGAGAGACACCCAGAGGGCAGCAAATCCCACTGTGCTGCACTGATCAGCTTGTTTCTATTCCCAAGTACAGAAAGGTCCCCGATTTCCTCCTCTGTCCTACTCAGAGATGGACCATGATGCAAATACTTGTGAGTTAAAGCAGAGCTTTACAGCCACTTCATGTCCTGGTTCTCATCACTAGCCCAACCAAAGTACAGCTCTGATTTTGAGGAGTTACCCCTGTTTTACTGGAGTTAATGAAACCAGGCTGGATTTTTTTCCCATGAATTCTTTCAGATCACCCCACTGAACCAGAGTCTGTATTTTCCTACACCTTCAGTGCCTGCTAAACTGGAGCAGCTCTAGAACTGCATTCATCCCAACACACGATGCACAGATTTTAGTGGAACTTTGGATTTCACCTTCTTGGGAAAGCAGTTACATGTTTGTGCTGCCTGGTTCTAGCTAAGCAGGGTAGCTCAGTCCTGCAAGGAGAATAACAAATATCCTTCAGCAAAGCTGCAGAATTAGGTTTAACTTTTCAGCAGAAATTATCCAGCACCAGTTGTTCAGCATGGACACCTCTGTGTGCACTTTCCTATGCACAACAGTGTCTGAAAGTGCAACTTTCCCCTCCAGACCCTAAAGCAGGACTTAAGAACCAAGTTCTGGTCTGATAGGTGTTGGCAAAGCTGAGGGACCCACTGGGCTCCCCTGGAACCTTTCCCCATTTCTCTGAGGGAGAATGATCACCCAAAACGAAATCAGAATTCAGACCTGACTTCCTCATGGAATAAAATGCCAGCATCTGGATTCTGCTGCTCCTTACAGCCACCAAAGAGACCAGGCACCTCTGGAAATGACACCCCAACTGGTGTCACCCCAAGCAGACTCTCAGGAGCTCATCACTGCTTCCCTGGCCTTTGGGTGGAACTACTTTTCTGAAAGCTCGCCTGGTTTCCCTGTATCCTCATTAAGCATCTTCTCCATCATCCACCACACTGCTGCTTAACACATCCTGGCAACCTGCCCCTCATGTATTGCAGGAGATATGGCTGGCAGCAAACAGAGCTTATCACTGGGTATTAATTACTTGAGCATAAATAACATTCCCTCTTCTCTCAGGTCCATGATCCACCCTTTCTGATGGAAATATATTCATAGTAACAAAAGAGAGAAAACAATGAAGCGATAAATTTAAGCCTAAAATGAGTGATGAGTTCTTGCAATGAGTGAAAATTAAAGCCAGGATAATTAAAATGAAAAATAAAGGTACATTTCTAAGAGAGATATTGATTAACCCTTGCCCAGAACCATCTGCCAGTGGATTTTTCCACTATATCTTCAGATCAGTCTAAGAAATTAACTCCAGTCAAAATGAGAAGTCTTAATACACATAAATGTGGGAATTCACACAGGAGAAAGAAGCACCCAGGGCACCCAGGCCAGCTTGGCCCTCCATGAGCACCAGCGACACCGCCCAAGGACAGAAGAGCTCAAAGGCTGGGTCTGGGAAAGCAGCTGATAGAATAAAAGCACGAGATGTGCAGGGCTCCCTCGCAGGGTCCTGCCAAAGCCTCCCACAAAACACAGCTGAGCACAAAGCTGTGCTACCCCTGCCTGCTCCCCTGCCCCTCAGCTCTCCTTAGAGAGGTGCTCCCCAGCCTCCCTGCACAGGGAGGAAAATAAAGCACAGGGAAAGCAGCTTTTGGCTGCTCCAAAGTTCTCAAGGATGATTGCAGAGCAGAAGCACACTCTGGAATCCAACTCCTTCCCTGCTCTGCACTGAGGGCGTTTGTGCTGTGCCATGTGGGGTCTGGCTCTGTGCTGTTGGGAAATCCTCTGAAGGTGCAGCTTTGCCTGCTGGGGACACAATGTGTGCAGAGAGGCACCTGGGCTCATGTTTAATAAGCCAGCCCTCAGGTGCTGTGTTAAAATGCAGGATTCAGGTGGAAATGTTTGCACACACAACACTGGCAGCTTCTGAGAGCCCCTGTTATGCATAAGTGGCTCCTACATGAGTTGTGGATGGATTCTGCTGTGAATTTGGCTTATCAGGGATACATTCATAAAGCAGATGTTTTCCATGTTTTGAATATGTATTTTTGGCTTGTTTACTGAGTCCATTATAGCAATGGTTATTCATTGGTGAATAGCATGCTTACAGGTTATAAATGTTTCTTGTGGAGTATTAGTTAACATTTTTTAAAGTACACTGATGAGTGTAGAGTTTATATGGGATATTTACGTGGGTGGATGTATCTGTGTGAGTTATTTCAACTCCCGTAAGAGATGCAGCTTTGTATTTAAATGTTCATTACAGCAAAGAGTAGATCTTTTATGCTTTTATTCCCACGGTTTATTGTCCTGCACATGCTGATGAACAGCAGGGAGACAGACACAATTGTCAAAGATGACAATTCTGGAAGAGGTGCTCTCCCTCACTTTTATGGAAGTGAACTTTTATGAAAGTTCAATACACTCACTAAATTAAAACTCTTTCAGGAAAACTACAACCCTGGAGCATGCCTGACAGGCCTTGGAAAGGGTGCCCAAACCCCAGAACTGGTGGCCAATTTGAAAATATAGTTTGAAAATACAGGAAGCACAGAGTGCCCCCAGCCCTGGGGGATCCTCTGCCCTGGATCTGCTCAGCACAGTGAGGAATGCAGGGAAGTTCCTGGGCTCAGCTCATGCAGACACAATTTGAAGCCTCAGTTCAGAAAGCCACTGAGGCATATTTACAGATTCCATACACAGAACAAGTTCTGTCCGACCCCATGTCCTGGGATGGGTTTGCACAACCCACCCTTCAGCAGATATCCAGCTAGCAACAACGCAGATTCCTTACGTGAGGATGTATGAATTCCCAGGCGTGAGCGTCTTAGGAAGGAGCAGTTTCGTGGGATGAAATCTTAAGGGCAATGAGCAGACTAAAGAGCTTTTGGGATATTTGCAGATGGCCATTTTCTCTCTGGAAGGCAAGAGCCAGGAAGGAGAAAGGTACAGAGGGAGTCCAGTGCCATTTCCAGGCTCTGTCTCTGGCCTCACAGGAGGGACCCATCAAACCTCTCTCATGTTCAGCTGAGCAAGGCAGCTGGTTGGGCAGAGCTTACCTAAGATCCCTGCAAGGGCTCCAACTGCCTCTGACTTGCACAGACCAATTGCAGTTTTACTTTCCATTTCCATCTCCTGCATTAGGAGATCAGTTAAAGCTAAAGAAAATCTGAAATCCAGTTTGGATTTCTGACACGTAATTATCTTGAAGAGGTTGGGTGAGAAGGTCTCAGAAAATGAACAAGTCATTCTAAGGATCTCATTTTTCTCTCTGTCTTCTCTCTGTTCCTCTGAGGCTCAGGATAGAAACAGAAGAACCTGAGCACAAAACCAAAAATGAGATCTCTGGAAAAGTTCTGCCCACTCCAAGGCTGCAAGATGCTTTCCAGAACCGATGAGCATTTCCAGTGAAGTTCCTTACCTTGAAATGTGCTGTATAACTGAGAGGTAATTCCTGTACCCTGGAGGCTGAGCTGGCTGCTGGCTCCTAACATGGTTTAAGTACAACACAGCCATGTTGTGGTCATTTTTCCACCCCCTCAGAAAAATCCCCACAAATTTCTCTTTTACCTGCATTATAAGATTACATCTCTAAGTAAACAGTATCTCTGACCCCTACAGATTGTATTCTCCTTGTTTCCATGTCAGTAAGACCACTGCTTTCTATTTCCAGTGTATCTTGTCTTTGTATTAAAATTAAGAGGCAAAACTGTATTTCAGATCCTGAGCGTGCAACTCAGTCCAGACAATGCACATTTATTCCCCAGATAAAGTCCTTTCTCTATGGAAAATTGCTCTTGCATATCATGTATTCTTCATTTTATTTTATTAAAGAAGTAATTCTGCAGGTAGCCTGCTTTTTCCACCAAAGTTTGAGGAGCAAGGGAAGAGATTTTCCCCAACAAGGCCATTTTTTTTTTTCCAGTGTTGTTGAAATTTGTGGAAATCTTTCATCTCACAGACTGCTTTCCTTTATTCCTTTTCTGGATGAAACAATCCTCTTTGGGAAATCTGGTTTTCTGCCACTTTTTAAAGATCAAAATTGTTGGCTTCAGTTATGTCAGTGTGTTCCCATTAGCAGCAGGAACATCAGCACCTCAACCTTTATTTTAAATATGTACTTTGCAGAAGAGCAGAAAATTTTGAAAACTGCCACTTACCCAGCTCTTCCTACTCCAAAGCCTCTGAAATTCCAGAACATTCCAACCCCTGGGGGACTACGATCTTTGTTTTAAATAATCAATTGGAACTGCAACTGGAACATTCAGGCCAGAAAAAAGCCTTCACTGGGGCAAAATCTAAACTTTCCCTGGCCAAGGGTAGCCTATGAAATATGTCAGAGATTCCATGAAAAGAGTACACAAAACACTTCAGCTGGAGAAGATAAAACATTGGATAAACATGTAAAAGGTCTGCAGGGAAAGGTGCCCTGCTCATATGAGACATTTTGCAGGAAATAAATCCCAATGGCTGTGATCCTGGAAGAAAACACTAAAATTTGTTTGTAAAATTCATGAAGGCAAAACACTTCACTACATAGCAGAGAGGTTTTTTCCTTTTCTTTTAATTTAGTTGGAACAATGTCTACAATACATTGACTCACAAATTAAGTGAAGGTATGAAAGCACATTCTTCTTACTGAGATGGGACATTCTGGACTGGTGAAACACCCTCTCAAGAGGGGCAGAGTTCTGCACATCCAATGAACACCTTTTGAACCAGTGGTGGGAATTTCGCTTGTAACAGTGATCAGAAGAGTGGGCCTTGTCCATGGAGATCAAGATGCTTTGCAGAGGAGAGCAAAGCTCAGAGCCTCAGGAAGAGGAAGGGAAACTGAGGCACGGTGCAGTGCAGTGACTCCCAGGATGAGCAGCAGGCAGCAAAGCTGGACACGAATGCCAGCTCTGGCTCCCAGTCGGTTCCTGGCTGGCCAGCCCAGTGTCCCAGCAGGGTGTGAGGGTGTCTGTGCTCCAGCAGCTCCGGGGTTATACAGGCACCTCTTCATTCCCCTCTCCGGCTGTCCCATTGGCTCCACTCAGTCCTGCCAGCTCCCTGCCTTCTTCCTCCTCTTCCTCCTCCTCCTCCTCCTCCTCTTCCTCCTCCTTCTCCTCCTCCTTGTCCTCCCTGGCTGTCCCTGGGTCCCGGCCCAGCTTGGGCAGGTGGCTGAGGAGCTGCCCTTCCCGACGGGACTGGGCCAGCTCTTTGGCACAGCACACAGGCGTGTGGGTCTCATAGGTGCTGTGGAAGCTGTTATAGTCCACCTCGTAAAAATCCTTCTCCAGGGTGAGCACGGGGGTGAAGCGGTGTCCCCACAGCACCTCGGTGTCCATGTAGGAGCTGCGAGCCTGGCAAGTCATGCCTGGGTGGAAAGAGAGGGATGTTAGAGGCAAAGCTTCCTTAAGTGCTCACCCAACCACGCCTGGCACTTAAAAGCACTTTCGTGTCATTTCCATACCTGATTGCTCTGGGACACAGAAAAGTCTTGGCTTAATAAGCCTCACAAAAGTCTCTATCATGAACAAGCTGAGCACCCAAAGGGAAAGGGATGCATTCACTTCTGCATCTTCTGAACCTCGTGCTTAGGGGTTTGTAGGCTGGGACATCTAAGTAGCTTCTCTCTGCCTCCCCCTGCTCTGATGAGGTGTTGTTTGTGAGGCTGACACCAACAGGTCCCGGTGGATTCTGCTGGAACAACCCCCAGCCCTGCAAGTGCTGTCCCAGCTCTGAAACAGAGGTGTTGTTTGTGAGGCTGACACCAACAGGTCCCGGTGGATTCTGCTGGAACAACCCCCAGCCCTGCAAGTGCTGTCCCAGCTCTGAAACAGAGCCCAGGGAAACACAAAATAGAGGGAGCCACTGCCCTGCCCTCCTCTGAGGCAGCCACCATCACCCTCTCACAGCACTGCCACAATTCCTGTACAGCACTGCCACAATTCCCTGTACAGCACTGCCACAATTCCCTGTACAGCACTGCCACAATTCCTGTACAGCACTGCCACAATTCCCTGTACAGCACTGCCACAATTCCCTGTACAGCACTGCCACAATTCCTGTACAACAGTGCCACAATTCCTGTACAACAGTGCCACAATTCCTGTACAGCACTGCCACAATTCCTGTACAGCACTGCCACAATTCCCTGTACAGCTGTGCCACAATTCCTGTACAGCACTGCCACAATTCCTGTACAGCACTGCCACAATTCCTGTACAGCACTGCCACAATTCCCTGTACAGCACTGCCACAATTCCTGTACAGCTGTGCCACAATTCCTGTACAGCAGTGCCACAATTCCTGTACAGCACTGCCACAATTCCTGTACAGCACTGCCACAATTCCTGTACAGCACTGCCACAATTCCTGTACAGCTGTGCCACAATTCCTGTACAGCACTGCCACAATTCCCTGTACAGCACTGCCACAATTCCCTGTACAGCTGTGCCACAATTCCTGTACAGCACCGCCACAATTCCTGAACAGCACTGCCACAATTCCCTGTACAGCACTGCCACAATTCCTGTACAACAGTGCCACAATCCCTGTACAGCACTGCCACAATTCCTGTACAGCACTGCCACAATTCCCTGTACAGCACTGCCACAATTCCCTGTACAGCACTGCCACAATTCCTGTACAGCACTGCCACAATTCCTGTACAGCACTGCCACAATTCCCTGTACAGCAGTGCCACAATTCCTGTACAGCACTGCCACAATTCCTGTACAGCACTGCCACAATTCCCTGTACAGCACTGCCACAATTCCTGGACAGCACTGCCACAATTCCTGTACAGCACTGCCACAATTCCCTGTACAGCACTGCCACAATTCCTGTACAGCACTGCCACAATTCCTGTACAGCACTGCCACAATTCCTGTACAGCTGTGCCACAATTCCTGTACAGCACTGCCACAATTCCCTGTACAGCACTGCCACAATTCCCTGTACAGCTGTGCCACAATTCCTGTACAGCACCGCCACAATTCCTGAACAGCACTGCCACAATTCCCTGTACAGCACTGCCACAATTCCTGTACAACAGTGCCACAATCCCTGTACAGCACTGCCACAATTCCTGTACAGCACTGCCACAATTCCCTGTACAGCACTGCCACAATTCCCTGTACAGCTGTGCCACAATTCCTGTACAGCTGTGCCACAATTCCTGTACAGCTGTGCCACAATTCCCTGTACAGCACTGCCACAATTCCTGTACAGCACTGCCACAATTCCCTGTACAGCACTGCCACAATTCCCTGTACAGCTGTGCCACAATTCCTGTACAGCACTGCCACAATTCCCTGTACAGCACTGCCACAATTCCCTGTACAGCTGTGCCACAATTCCTGTACAGCACCGCCACAATTCCTGAACAGCACTGCCACAATTCCCTGTACAGCACTGCCACAATTCCTGTACAACAGTGCCACAATCCCTGTACAGCACTGCCACAATTCCTGTACAGCACTGCCACAATTCCCTGTACAGCACTGCCACAATTCCCTGTACAGCACTGCCACAATTCCCTGTACAGCACTGCCACAATTCCTGTACAGCTGTGCCACAATTCCCTGTACAGCACTGCCACAATTCCCTGTACAGCACTGCCACAATTCCCTGTACAGCACTGCCACAATTCCTGTACAGCACTGCCACAATTCCCTGTACAGCACTGCCACAATTCCCTGTACAGCAGTGCCACAATTCCTGTACAGCACTGCCACAATTCCCTGTACAGCTGTGCCACAATTCCTGTACAGCACTGCCACAATTCCCTGTACAGCTGTGCCACAATTCCCTGTACAGCACTGCCACAATTCCTGTACAGCACTGCCACAATTCCTGTACAGCACTGCCACAATTCCCTGTACAGCACTGCCACAATTCCTGTACAGCACTGCCACAATTCCTGTACAGCAGTGCCACAATTCCCTGTACAGCACTGCCACAATTCCTGTACAGCACTGCCTCAATTCCCTGTACAGCACTGCCACAATTCCTGTACAGCAGTGCCACAATTCCTGTACAGCAGTGCCACAATTCCCTGTACAGCACTGCCACAATTCCCTGTACAGCACTGCCACAATTCCCTGTACAGCACTGCCACAATTCCTGTACAGCACTGCCACAATTCCTGTACAGCACTGCCACAATTCCCTGTACAGCACTGCCACAATTCCTGTACAGCACTGCCACAATTCCTGTACAGCAGTGCCACAATTCCCTGTACAGCACTGCCACAATTCCTGTACAGCACTGCCTCAATTCCCTGTACAGCACTGCCACAATTCCTGTACAGCAGTGCCACAATTCCTGTACAGCAGTGCCACAATTCCCTGTACAGCACTGCCACAATTCCCTGTACAGCACTGCCACAATTCCCTGTACAGCACTGCCACAATTCCTGTACAGCAGTGCCACAATTCCTGTACAGCACTGCCACAATTCCCTGTACAGCACTGCCACAAATCCAAGCTGCACAGATCTGAATGTTCAGCCTGAAAGGCGAGAGGTTCCCAACCAAGGTGGCTTTTAAATTCCCTGGGAGGGCCGGAGCAGTTGTACTGATGGATTGGGGCTGAATGAACAGTGGCTCACAAGGAACTTTTCATGCTGCTTCTCAGCCCTATGGATCAGAGTTTTACTTTGAAAAAGTTTAAAGAGAAGCTTTGCAGAGCAGCAATAAGCACACCTGCAAGCCAATCCTCTTGGAATCACCTCGTGGTGTCAAGACTGTCCTGTCTTCCAAACATTTGTCTTCTCTTTGTCCGAATGATATTTCGGTTTTGGAATTAATTTCCAGTGAAAAGCTAACCTCACAACGTCCTCCCACTGTTCTCTCATGGAGGGTGAGGGATTGGCCTGACTGGCCAATTCAAAGCATGCACTTGGTCCAGTTTCTGCCCAATACTTTCAAGTTTAATTCCTGCAGCCCAAAGCACAGGGACAGAAATCGAAAGGAATGCAAAGGGGGAAAAAAATCACAGTGTCAGATACTTCAGGGAAGAGCAGATCACAATATTCTCACTCTGTGAGCTCATAAGCGACTGAAATCTCAGAGCAATCAGAAAACCCCTTTCCTTTAAAAAAAACCCCTCACCTTTGTGAAACTAGGAATATTTTGTTCTTATAATTGCTACAGACCATTAAAAGACACCCACACAGGCAAGTGCTCTGCAAAGCTGAAAGTCTCTTACTGCTTTCTGTGGTTTAAAGCTACCAGGCCAGGAGTATTTTGTTCCTTGAAAGGGGAAGAGATGGTGACACATGCAATGCTAAGACATCTGCAGTTCTGTAGCATAGTCTGAGAAACCAATCTTTCCCCTCAAGAAGATCTGCAGGAGTGTTTGCTTCTGGGCAGGAACAACAAGTACAGTGTTAGTCACAGTGTTCCAGCGTGCCTGCTTCCTGGGCTGGAAGGATCCGGGAAGTGCAGAGGCTGCCATGAAAAACACAGCCAGGGAATTAAAAATCACCCCAAGTGCTGCTGCCTTAAGGAGAAGCTCTGTGGAAGTTCAGCATCTTTTCAGGAAACTCTCAGCTTTTGCTTTAGAGCTGAAGAACAGGGGGAGGCCATGCCTGACTTTGGTGGTTCTACAATGTACAGCATCACCAGCCCTCGGGGTGAAGAGGGCCAGCCCTCCTGCCCTGAGCCAGCTTCACACTCCCTGGAAGCCTGAGGGGTCCTGCTGATTTCCCAGTCCTGGTACAGGTTTTCCCAGGGGAGCTGTGTCACTGTGAACCAGCTGATTTTTATCCTGGCTTCTCAAGTGCTGCATCAAGGTACCATGAAGGAGTCCCCAGGCAAAGATGGGGGTCCTTGTGAAATATGGGGGTCTGGGGCTCTCTAAGGGAGCTCCTGCCTTGTCATCTGGGCCTGAAATAGCTCCTTCCCTGGATTTATAACACTGGGGCAGCACCTGAGTGAACCTGAGCTCCTGGGACACCATCCCAGTCCCACTCTAAATATTCAGTTAGGGCAGGAACAATGGAAAGCTTTCAGCAACCAAACACTGCTGCTGCCAGCTTCCTGCAGGAGCTGCTTTCTGGAACCCCAGGGGGACACTGAGCCAGTACAATAAGACAACTTGTAATTGCTCCATAATCCCATTCAAATATTCCTTTTTAGCACATGTGCAGTGGTGTTTAATTGCGTGGGGACACACTGCTTGGCAACTCCCACATCACCCAGTAAACAACACCATTGTATCTGCTTCAAATTCCATTAAGTGCCTGCTTTGCAGGCTGCCCTGTGCTCTCCAGCCTAGTTAATTAATGCATCTGTAATGTCCCCAGCTAATTATTGCCTCTGTGACTGCAAAAAGATGACAGAAGAGGTGTGGAAACAATAAACCTTATTTTTATTAAGAGCACATGGATGCAGCCACTTGCCGCTGGAACACAACGTGCTACCCCTGTGCTCAGAATATCCCAGTGCCACCTTGCAGTGGGGCACAGCAATCCCCAGACTCAGACCTCTGTGTATCCCTGAAAAAAATCACCTGCTTAATTGCAGATTTCTGGTTTATCTGAGTCTGTGGGATGCCTTGGGCACAGGGAATCATCTGCCATATGCTCCCATCCATCAGGTAGAATCAGAATTCAGATTACCCTGGATTGGAAGGAAGCCACAAAGATCACCAAGTGCAAATCCTGGTGGCAAGCAGACCCAGACCTGGGAACCACAGCAGCTGTGACATTACTGCTCTTCTACATCACTCATGAAGCACTGACACTTCGGGGAGCACAAGAACACAAGAGAGATTCCAGACTCTCCAAATTTCTTGAAGAATTAACCATAGTATGTATGGCCCTGATAGGTTATTAATCCTTTCCTTAAAAAAATGTATAACTACCCATTTTGGGTTTAAATATATATAATATATATATTTTGGGTTTAAATATGCAGATATAGAGAACTGGTATTTGGCGGTTTCATTTAAATAAACTTCATGCCAAGAGAATACAGAATCCCAGAATGGTTTGGGTTGGAAAGGACACTAAACATTGACACCTTTCCCTGCCCTTGCTCCAAACAAGGCTCATCCAGCCTGGCCTTGGGCACTGCCAGGGATCCAGGGGCAGCCCCAGCTGCTCTGGGCACCCTGTGCCAGGGCCTGCCCACCCTCACAGGGAACAATTCCTGCCCAAAATCCCATCCAGCCCTGCCCTCTGGCACTGGGAGCCATTCCCTGTGTCCTGTCCCTCCATCCCTTGTCCCCAGTCCCTCTCCAGCTCTCCTGGAGCACCTTTAGGCCCTGGCAGGGGCTCTGAGCTCTCCCTGGAGCCTTCTCTTCTGAACAATCCCAGTTGTCTCAGCCTTGCCTCATAGGAGAGCTGCTCCATCCCATCATTTTCATAGCCCTATATCCTCATTTTCCTTCTTTCAGTCCAAGTAGATGTAGTTGAAGTTATAGACATATATTTTTCTACTCTATATTTTCTGAGTTGTAAGATCATTAGAAGTTTCATTTTCTCCTAAGAAATCTGGTTTAAAAATTAAAAAGTATGTTTAATATAAATGTGTGCAAATGTGCTGTAGAAAACATGGAATGGTATTAGAAATCTTCAGATGGCAACTTTCAGTTGGAGCTTTCTCATCTCTTAATGCAGCAGCTCAGCTTCATGTTGCAAACAAAACTGAATTTTAATAGAAACCAGAGATAAAACTTGTTCAAAGTTAGGTGCATCAAATTTTCAATAAAACCGGAACCATTTCCAGGTTTTATAGATGCTAGAGACAAGGGCACTGTGTCCTGGTTTCAAACATTTCACAGAGTTTTAATGATAATTTCATTATATCAGAATCCTAAGAAGTGGATTTTTTGTCTGTGGGTTGGAGCCACAGACCAATAACTGAGCTGTGTCTGTTCCTGCTTAAGGCAGCCAGGGATCCTTCCTAAACAGCTCCCTTCTGCTTCCCAGCAGATGAAAGATCCAGACTAGATCGTGATGTGTATTAAAGCAGTGTCTCATCACATCTGAGAGCAGAGGAAGCTCCGTGGTGTAAAACAAGTGCCAGGGATCTCTCCAGTAAGGCTCTCTGCTGTCATCACAGTCAGTTATCAGAGAGCTGGGGATGGCTGAGCGCGCTGCCGAGAGCAGGCTCAGCACGGGCTGCACGGGGGGATCCTGCTGCTCCTGCACTGGAGCCGAGCTTGGGGCTGGCAAAGGGGACAGTGCTCCTGGAGCCCAGACAAAGCTGGGCCTTATTGCCCCAAATCTGCAGCTGCAGCTGTCTGCTGGCCTACCAAAGGCTCTCTGCAGCTGTTGGAGGATGCTGATTTTTGGCAAACATCCCATCCTGGCCAGGTGACCTCACCGGAGGGTTAATGGGAGAGCAGAGGGAGACACAGAGGGTGCTCTGCCAACCCTAAAATCTCCCCAGGCTTCAATGGGATCCCATCCCAAGCAGAGGTGAATCTTCCAGTGCTGCTCCATGGCCTGAACCTCCTCAGTGGGCAGAGATATCCCAGCCCCTGGGGCTGTCAAGACAACATTTTTCATCAGGCTAAAATTAACTGTGCTCATTGAAATGCCAGGGAGCTCAGCGATTATCTGTTGGGAAATGTCATGTGGCTGCCTGGGCTGGGCCAGATCTGCTCAGGCCCCTCCGACACAGACACTGCTGGCAGTGATCTCCCTCCTCTGCCCTTGTTTGCCCATTCTGTTGTGTCCAGGATGACTTTTCTCCTTCTCCTGGATGCTCTGAAGCTGTGGAACACCCACTGCCCAGGAAATGATGGCCTCAGAGGTGCAGTGGCAGCAATGGAAGTTTATGGGTAGCAAGGAAAAGGTATGAAAAATTTAAATTCTATTGCTGTAATTAAGCAATATGTGTCTTTTAATTTACATTAGCATATGGTAAGTTATAAAAGTTATTAATCCCTCTGTGTTAATTAGACCAAAGAACACTGTAACCTCCAACAAGTCAATATTATTTCAACTTGAAAAGAAATATTAAAAGGTAGGAGCCTGGTCCTGCAATTATGTGTGCTTGTCTCCTTTAGAGGACATGGCTGGTCTTGATTCACTTTGATATTTATGCCAGAGGAGAGTAATAGGATTTTAATTTATCTGAATGCTCTCCAGGCATACAAATGCTCCTAGGCACTGAGAAAAATATAATAAAAGGACTTTATGATGTGAAGACCTTGGATTCAATTGCCATGTCTCTAGCAGGCCCAGCCTGAGCCACGCCCAGAGCAGAAACTTCTCTAGGGTTTGCAGTGACTGCAGAGGCACCTCAGCCACCTCAGGCAGCCTCTCCTCCAGAGGACAGTCCTGCTCATCAACACCATCACCTGAGACATCTCTTCCCTATCATTTTTAGCCTGTTTCTGTAGCACTTCTGCAAGGTCCTCCTTGCAGAAAACTTATTCATATGCAAAATGCAAAACAACGCAAGACAACCCAAACCAGATGATGAATGCTCAGAAACTCCATTCAGTAATTTCGCTCTTCCTTTGTACTCCCATGAAAATCATGATTAATTTCAGCATATCTTTTGTTGTGACTACTCCATTTGGCCCTACATTTACAGCCAGGAAACCGTACTCTGTCCTCTGCAAAGGTGGATAAATTGAGGTGTGAAAACTCTGCTGTTTGCCTACACTCCCACAGGGACAGGATGGGTTAATTACTTCTAATCATTAAATCCCCTTTTATCACACTGACTCTTAGCCAGAAAAATATATACCTGTACTTACATAAGAGTCCATTAAAACTTCATTTAGTGACTAGACTAATCAGGCATCTGGAGCATCTCTTGTGCCTTATTTAATTGTGCTGGGAAAAAGAGGCACTGAAAACCAGGGAGGACCAGGAGTGGAGTAACAAGCTCCGCTACCTCCATGCCCAGGGAGCAGCAGTGCTGGACACGGGGCCCAGGGAATGAGGGCAGCAGGAAGCTATGGAAAAAGCAGGATTTGGGTAACTGTCAGCAAATAGCAGAGGAAGGGTAAAGCTGGAAGAGAGTCCCTTCAAATTACCTGCCAGAAAGTCCTGTAAGATATGCAGAGTGTGTCAGCACATGAAGTGATGGCTTACAGAGAAAAACATTATTTAAAAAAAATTGGACTTGCTAATGTTCCCTAACTGGATCAGCCAAATCCTTCATCACAAGGCAGCTGACTCTGCACCACGTGGGAGGGGGGCCTGGACCTCCCCTGCTCTTCCCTGTCCCAGCAGCTTTGGAACACTCTGTTCACTTTGGGATCAGCAGGGGAAGGGCAGGAGCTTTGGCCAGCAGCAATCGAGAGCTGTCCTGTCACCAGGGTGGCCCTGAGATTTTGGGAAGCAGAGCGGCAGGGAAAGGAAAAATGTATTCACTGCGCAAACAGATTTCCCACCTTTGATTTGTTCCCTTTTATTGCAGGTCAGATTTGGGGCAGCTGATCCTGACAAGAGTCCCTTTGTGATAAGGTGAAGATAATGAATTCCCTGAGGTAATCCCTGTGCCCAATTCATCAGGAGCACTGCGGGTGATGCTGCCGCCCCCGAGACGCCCACGGAGCAGCCCTGGGAGTCAGAACTCCTGTCAGTAATATTGATTTTGTCTTCACAGTGCTTATTTCACCCAGCAATGACCACATCAGATCTGCCCAGAAACTCGCTCTCCCTTTGGCCTTTTCCATGGGCTGGCAGAGCCGCAGAGCCTCTCCCATCCCAGATGTGGATGGGGAAAGGCGCGCCTGCCTTTGTGCCATGGCTGGCTCTGTGGGGCACTCCTGGCTGCCCCGGAGCTCTCACTGCAATAACACCACATTTATTATCATTATCTTCCTCACCCAAATGAACCCACAGCATTTCAGGCTGGCTGGTGAGCTGCTGTTCTTCAGTGTGCTGTTACTCAGGCCTTTGAAAAGCCAAGATAATTTGAACGCAATTTTTTTTTTTTAAGCCACAGTGTTTCACTTTGTAAAAACCCAATGACTTGAAGGGTGTGAACTCCTCAGAATTTACTCTACACTTTTCATTTGAAGCTATTTACCATCTTTGCCTTCTACTGGGTCAGAATTAAACTTAAATGTCAGTAAATAGAGCTGCTTGTTTGAGAGGAGACAATACATTACATTTGTAATATGTGCGTGCCTGGTTAAATCTACTGAAAATAGCTACAAAATCACTGTCCCAAATGATCAGTGAAAAATATCCCCACTTTTAGTCGTGCTTAAATTTCTGTAGTCATTGATATCTTGCCAATGACCATTCTGACCTGCCTTCCAAACACCTTACGGAAAACAGAGCTGTATATGCTGACCAGTGGTACCTCTGAACTCTGGAGGGTGGATTCCTAATGCTCCATAGGGGTTGCTAAGGGAACAAATGCTCTGTTGTATTTTACACTGCCCTGAATCCGACCAGGCTGCGACAGTGTCAGGATTTAACAGAAGTCCAGCTGGGAGTAAATATCACACCACTCCTGAGAGCAGATGGGGCTTGAGCAGTGCCATGGGCTGGGAAGGACCTGAAGAATTTGCTTGGAGCAGATTTTAAGGTGTGGAGGGATAAGATATATCCCTCCACATATCCCTATATATCCATATATCCCTATATCCTATATATGCATATATCCCTATATATGTGGGGTTTAGAAACCCCAAAATGCTTTATCAATATTACCAAGTGTGAGGATGAAGCAGGAAAGCACAAAAACTGTTTCTGCAAGCCACTATTCTTGTGACAAAATATCCCATGCCTCTGGCTGCCACAGGTCCCTCAGGACCCATCTCAGCCTCCAAATTGGATTCTGGAATCATCCAAGGTCCACTCAGCTTTGAGTTCAGTGAAAAACACCTCCTCCAGCTCCAGTGTGGGACTTCCCAAGCTGCCTTCTGAGCTCAGGATAATTCATTTGCACAGATGTATGCTCCTTAATGTCCTTACAGCTCGGTCTGTGCAATCCCTCTGGGAGAGGAGCCCATTTGTAAGGCAATATTATTCCTCTGCCATGCTTTTAATTCCGAGGTTGTTATTGATAATGACTTCCTCTCACACATCCCCAGCAGAGGCTGAGCCTTCCTGCGAGGAAGGCAGAGCAGCAGGGGTTCAGAGCATTTATAGTGTCACTGTGTGATGAGGAAAGAGGCTTTGGACAAACAAGGAGCTGCATTCCATGCTCAGATTAGGAGGCTCCAGCCTCTAATAAATGTTTAGGCTGCAGAATAAATCACTGTTACAAATCCTTGCCTTTGATAGTCTTTTCCACCCACCCCTTCCTTTGCCATGTCTCTACAACGCTCTGCTGGGGAAGAACATTTTCCTGGAAATGCCAGGTGAATTCCACTTCCATAGCACATACTCCAGCCCCAATGGAATGCAATTTATCAATCACCTCCCATCAGCTCTGTTTGTGAAAGTCAGCTACAGCTACTAAAGGGAGACTCTGGGACACTGAATTACCTCTTAGACAGCTGCCTTGAGAGCAAAGGTTTGGGATGCAGGAATTTGTGAGATTTTTCCTCCTCTGGCTGTTGGGAGACTAATGAGCAAATCTCCAGGAGGGGATAACAGTCAGCAAAGGGCAGAATCTGTGAGACAGGGTGCTGACACCACTGAGTACTTGTAACAAGCTGAAAACCCCTGCTAATGACTCAGAGAGAACCTCATTGAGATGGAAAACAAAATCCAACCACCACCCACAGGAAAACCCTGGGCTCATAACTAAAATCCTGAAACACCAAAGGGGAAAACTGATTGTAAAAGATTTTTTTTTTGCATCTCTGACTTTGTGCATCTTTAGCCAGAAGAGCTCTCCTCAGAGACAGCAGCCCTTTTCCCCTGCAGACCCTGATTCCATCAAGGCATTCTGCCCACCCCAAGCCGGAAAACCCTGCCTGGAAGGGACCTGAGCGTCTCAGGGGCTTGGGCACACTCGCTGTGCCACAAGTGCAGCAGGAAGAGCTTCCAGCTCCTCCCCAAACCTGGAGCAAAGGGATTCACCCAAGTGGAAATGGCTCATGGTGCCACGACTGCCAGGTGCAGCTGCCTGGCCAGGCAGAGCTCCTGTGGGAAGGAGCCTGTGTGCCCATCCCTCCCCTCAGCTGCCTTTCCTGCTCCCTGGAAAGCTGAGCCTTACCTCTTTTCCAGATTCACTATACACAGAGTTCTTTTCTTGCCTGTCACAAATACACCCCTAGGAGGAAACTGGGAATGGCTGAGGATATCTCCTTATCTCCCATTACCCAGCTTTGTCTGAGCTGTTCAGCAGCTGCAGGGCTGCAAGAGTCACAAAAGCAGTTTCTCTATTTATCCTCTTTGAGCTCCTTCTGGGAATGTGTGTCCTGCACCACGTGCAAGTCATTCAGCCTCAGCACGTGCTGCTTTATGGGATACAGTGAGACTTGGGCACTTCATAGCACCCATTAAAATCAACACTACAGCAGTACCTAAAATAGCACAGTTACAGCCAATCTTTAATACAGAGGAGAAATGGGGAAAGATTTGCACCATGAATTTTGATCACAGGAAACAGGACCACCAGGGACTTCAAGAATTCCTTTAATCCATTGCTTTTCCTCCTCTGGATCAGTTCTAAGTGATTATAGGCAGCTCCAGGACTATCCCATTCACCTCAATCCCAGACTTATAAAAGAGGGTGAAGCACTACAAAAAAAAGAGGGTGAAACCCTACAGCATGAGCTAAAGGCCCCATTTTTCACTACTGGTTATCTCAGACACCCCACCCGAGTCAGGCACTACCCAAGGACAAACCTCACTGTGTTCCCAGTCCAGGTGACACGGACAGCGAAAACCTAATGCCAAACTGCCCGCAATGCACTGTGCCCCTTTCCTCCTCAAAACAGTGACTGATGGCTGACACATCCTTACCTGTGGCTTCCACCATCCCTTCCAGGATGACCACAATCTCAAACTCCTCCTTCTCCAGCTGGGTGCGGGACATCTCCCAGAAGGGGCTTTTCTCATTGATCTCATGTGAGATGATGAGAGGGGACACCAGGAACAACCTGTCGTCTCCGGTGTCAAATCCCACGTTGATGTCCGTTTGATTCAGGGGAATAAACTCTCCTTCTTTGGTCTGCTTGGACTTAATCAGTTTGGCTCGAATGGAAGCCTCGACAATGTGGGAATTGCGGAGGTCCCCGACCCGGAACATGAGGCAGAGCTTCTCATCCCTCATGGAAATGACGGCGTTGTTGGAGAACATGAGGGTCTCTGCCCTCTTCTTTGGTTGGCTGATCTTGACGAACATGCATCCCACCATGAAGGCGTTGACAATGGAGCCCAGGATGGCCTGGACCAGGAGCAGCACGATGCCCTCGGGACACTTCTCTGTGATGACCCTGTGGCCGTACCCGATGGTCGTCTCGGTCTCGATGGAAAACAGGAACGCTGACACAAATCCGCTGAGGTTTTCGACGCAGGGGATCCAGTTCTCATCTTCCAGGTGGTCCAGATCTCCCCGGATGTAGGCGATGAGCCACCAGATGAACCCAAAGAACAGCCAGGTGATGGTGTAGACCATGGTGAAGACCAGCAGGTTGAAGCGCCACTTGAGGTCCACCAGGGTGGTGAAGAGGTCGCTGAGGTACCGGTAGGTCTCCTGGACGTTCCCGTGGTGCACGTTGCACTTGCCACTCTTCTCCATGTAGCGCTGCCGTGGCTTCTTGCCCTCAGCGGAAATGAGGCGGGTCCTGTCCGTGGCGATGGGGACGTCATCCCGAGCCTGCTTGGGGATCTTCTTGGGCTCCCGGGATGTGACCCCAATGTCCATGTCCTGGTTCATGAAGATCCGGGAATCTCCAGCCATGGCTGGGCTGCACAACAAGGAAAAGGTTTCAGGCAGAAGGCAAAGAGACAAAAGCCATTTTGTTTCACTATCTGGACCATCAGGATGTTGTTTTTGGAGGGTTCACACTTCTCTCACAACTGCCACTTGTTAAACACAGCCTTGCAGTGACCTGGAATTAAAGACTGATTTATAACACACAGGCCCTTCCAACACCAGCCACTACTGGGGTGATGGGCGCTCTGTGGGAGTGTGGAACAGTTAAATCTTGGAACATTTTGGAGTATTTTCTTGTCCTTAGATTTTTTTACACACTAAATTTGCTTAAGATCACAACTCAGAACAAAGTGAAGATACATCAACATCTTTTCAGGAGGGACTGGAGCTTTTTCATGCCCCAGGTTTTGGGTGCATATCAAGAGAAACCTCGGAAATTAAGAGAAAATGCTGAGTACCACTGTCTACCTAACTCTCACATGAGTCTAAATTATGCATGAAGGCTTCCCTTGCAGTCAGCAGAGAAAGGTATCTCCAGGGATAATTCAGATTTCAGGAGTGCTGAATCACCTTCTGGAAGTTTATTTGTAAGCCTGGGTTTTAAACATGAAATAAACATTTAATTAAGCATCTTGAATCCCACGTGTGAGGGTGTGATGAATCCAAGCCTGCTGCTAATGAGATCTATCAGAGCTCACCCCTTTGCTCCACCTGACATTAGACAAAATCACTGGGCACTTTTAGGAATGCATCAGGGAGTTATTAAAAAGCCCACTGTCGACATTCCGAGTTATACTTAACAGGATACAAATAAATAACACGAGATGAAGGCGGCAGTGCTTTCTGCCAGTTGTAATGTAACATCCTGTTTACTGAGATGATTACATACTCCTTTAAAAAATGAGAGTCTTGACTCTGGATGCAGGGCACAGACAAAATCTCTGTCAAAGACTACCTAAGGAGCCTTAGGGATATCAAAGATAGAGCAGCAATATTTTCTATGGCGTTCATTCCCTGCATTGTCCTCTGCAAATCCTATTAAAACCTAACTAAATCTATTACTGCTCCCTCTATCTTTAATCTTCTTATGCTCCTGTGAATGAGAAAAGGTGTAGAGATACAATTAAGAGTATCTTGGGAGAGACAATTTTTAAGACTGAGCAAAGTAGCTTCATCTTTTCGGTATTAAAAAGCACAAAGGGTGGGCGGGAAGGAAGCAGAGGCAGGATGAATAAATGAAGCAACAAATTATCACTTCCATTCGGCTGCAGCCAAGTCTGGTTAATGGCAGAGAATTCCTCGTGGCCCCTGTCTAAGTCACCATCAATCACGGCTCCAACGAAGCAGCCGAGCCTGTTGCTGGAACCAGCGCTGCTGGCTGTGCCTGCAGGGAGCCCAAACCATCTGTGCACTGCCGAGCCCTGCAGCCACGGCAAGGGGCAGGGAATGGGGATTTCAGCTGCTGGGAGAGAAAACCGGGACATGGGGTGCATAATCCCAGTGCTGTGCGTCCCTTCCTCCAATGGAAGCAGCCAGGATTTTGGCAGAAGAGTCACCCCTCTTCTGTTTCTGTCCCTCCTGAGAGCCGGCTCGGGGTATTCCCACACATCCTCAGCTGCTTTTCACTGCCTGCTGCAATGGAAACCTCCAGAGCCACTGGCCTGGCTCTCCTCTGAACTTCCTCTCTTTACACGTGAGCAGAGTGCTACAAGATGTTGAAAACTGGCAAGGGCACAGCTTGACTCTCACTTCCCAACATGTGAAAGCACATTGCGGAACAATCACCCACTTTTTCCCCCTCTTTAACGAGGAAAGAAGCCTCCCATCCACTGGGAATCAGGTAGTGAAGAATCTCCTTGCTTCCTTCTTACAAATAATATTCTTGATGTATATTTGCATTGATTGATTAATCTAAAATTACTTCATTTGGACTAAAAAGCTTGTCATCAATCTAAATGTAAAACAAGTGTTGCTTGTTGCTTTCAAGACTGTTTTAAAAATAATTTTGTTATAAAAGTAAATTTGAAGCTATCACTGGTACCATGGGAGAGAGAACAATCCAGTTCCAGACTTCAATCTAGAGTGGAAAGTTTCATGTTCTAGATTTACACCAAAGAGACCAAAGGGATCTTAAAACTTACTACAAAGAACAAAATAGAGGAAAAGCAACCAAAAATCCTGAATCCCTGGAAAGATGACTCTGGTGGAGCAGGTTTGAGAAATTGCCCTTTAAAGAATGTACGGAGGAATCTTTTGAGCTAAAACACTCACAGGGCTGGCAACATCTCTGGTGGTGCTACTGATCTCCAGCAACAGCTCAGCTGAAACATCCCTGCAAACCTTCAGGAACATTTTCCAAGTGATCCAGTAAAGCAGAAAAATTCCTGCTGGATAAAAAGTTCACTGACAGCTTCAGTGGCATTACTATTTCTACCAATATTTAATCTTTAACTCTCCCATGGTAATATGAGCATAACCTGAGTCTGTGGTTACTGAAAATAATTAAGCACTTGCATTTTTGCCTCAGAGTCTTTAAACAGAATGTTCCTGGTTAGCAGTTTGAGCACAGCTTTGGATGGCTGCACACTTTGGAGCTTTCTGCTCCAAAGGATTCCAGGGTTTTCTAATTCTCAACAAGTCACGGCTTTTCCTTCTGCCTTAATTCTGCAACAGTAAAATTTGTGATAGATGTGAATGGTCTATGAGATTCCCAGGCACGAGAATCTTCTAGGAAATTTGTTGTCATTCCTTTATGATTTTAACTGCCCTGGAGAGCTTTAGCCCAAACGAAAGGAGCAGTGTAACTGTGTAAGGACCTGGTTAACCCTTCATTGTGTAGCACAGAGCCACTGCTGCCAGGCATGAACATCTCTGCCATATCATGGTAAATGTATTCCTGCATCTCCCAGAGATTTCAGCTCCAGTCTGTAAATGCCTGCTCCTTCCAGCACAGAGAGCCAGGAGGTGAAATTGCCTCTTACAGGCACTCTTCTGTTTCTTTGGCATTTACCATCTTTGGTTAAAGGAGGCCAGGATAATAAAAATGTCACTTCTGAACAAAGCTCCCTTCCTTTAGGACAGGCTACTGCATGAGGAGCTGTGAGTCAGTGCAGTATCAGCCTTGCAGAGAGGTTTTTATCAGCCGTGTTGATGTTCAGCTCTGCCCAGATGACACACTCGGGGCAGGCGGTGACATTTAGGGGCTGGGATTTGCTGCACAGGAGTCAGGCTGGGGTTAGGTGAGAATCTCCAGGCAGCAGTGTTCTGCAGAGCAGCTCCCAGCCCCTCCTGACAGAGCTGATGTGCTCCTGGCAGCTCCAGCAATTTGCCAGAGACATCAAGGAAATAAAACACTTTAAGAAACTTCTTTCCTTGCTGACCATGGGGCCTTTTCCATTTAAACAATTGCTGCAGTAAACACACAAATTTCCATGGGGATGGGATTTGATGCTGGAAAGGACTAAACTGGCAGGCAGGTGGAGTTTAAAGACATGAATTTGTCATCAAGTTTGTGTAAAAGCAGACTTCTTTTTGTTTCTTTCAAACCCGATGCCTGTGTTTTCTCACATTAGGAGAATAATTGAGCAACTGTTCTTTAGCAAACCTCCCACACCTTCCCAGAAGATTTTTTTTTTTTTTCACTTAACCCTATCTTCTTTTTTTTCCAGACAATGAGTCCTGTACTTCTCAACAAGCAACCTGTAATACTGAACAGAGACTACTAAAGAACCTGACCTGGTTCTTCTGCTGCCAGCTGGTCCACACCACATAAAGCAGGTTACTGTGCCCAGGTTCCTCTGGGCCACATAATTCTGCTTTAGGTTACAGTGCTGCAAGGGAATGAAATTCTGAATTGTCAGACAGGACCAACATAGGAAAGGAGGTGCAGGAATAAAGGAAATGAAAGCAGCAGCACCTGAAGAGAATAAAAGTATTGGCTATTGAACACTGAGTGCTCATGGGAAGATGGAGGAAAGAAATCTTAGGAGAAGACGGCCTTTGACACTCCGAAGAAAAATGACTTGAGATAGGCTCAGACTGAGGTGGGGCTTTGATTTCCCTGGGAAAGGCATCCTTCCTCCATCCTTTCACTCACTGCCTGTGTGTGAGTGGGACTGAACAGCCAGCTCCACCTGACTGCCTTGCCACACACACCTGTACATGCAAGGTGAGGAAAGGCAGGTGGATTTGGGGTAAAGTCCATCTTTCTGACTTTATAGGTTTGGGGTTTTGGTGGCTGCCTCTTTGGGAAGTGCTTGGAGATCCACAGCTGGAGGGAAGGCTGAAGAAAAGTTGTGCTCTTGAAAGCCAGAGAAAAAGATTCAAAGACACTGCACAGGAAGGGAGACCCGAGGCACTCCACAAACAAATGTGGTTCACAAGCTCCCTGACTCCAGTAATTGCCTCTCCAAGTGTCACCTCGCTCAGCACTGAGCTGGGAAGGTGCCTCTCATCTCCTCTGTGAGTGTTTGGCAAGTCCCAGCACCACTTTCCTGACACTCAGGATGAGACAGCAGATTCCTCTGGGGCTGGAGTAGCCCTTGCCCTGCCACCAGGACACAAAGATGAGCGGCTGCCAGTTCACCTGCAGGGCCAGGGTGGCTTTGTGCTTGTCACAGAGCTGGGCTGTGACAGTTCCTGTGCGCCCAGAGTGCTCCTGGCTCAGAATACCCCAACAGAAGGTGCTTTTCCAAAGAAAATCTCTGGCCAGGGAGCCAATCTGACCCCAAGGAAGGGTTTATGGACATTTTCACTTTCCTTTTACCCTTGAGTTACCTCCTAATCCATCCTTCTCCTCTGATATCCTGTCAGTTGTGAGGGAGGAACATGACTCCCACTCCCAGAGTATCCAAGTATTTCACAGCAATCAACACAGATATCATGTGCTGTAAAATCTTATTTATGTATTTCCCAAGATGCCTGGGCTCTATTGCCCATATTTCAGGATGGGGGACTCACTCACAAAGACATTTGGGTCTTCTACACTCAGTTGGGAGTCTGTGACAGGGCAGGAATAACATTTAGCTGTTCCAAAATCCTAAATGAGCACCTGGAATCATTGCAGAACTCTTTCCTCCTTCCCCCACTCCAGCAGCAGGGAATACAGTCTCTGTCTGCTTCAGGTATGTCTGAAGATCGCTCTGCAAAGCCTCCATAGCCTGATCCATCAGATGAATAACCCAGCAAGATTATTTCCAAAGCCAACTAAGGCAGTTTCTGTTTCTCAAATAGCTCCAGGTTTCAAATACATTTTTCCCTCATCTATGGATTGAAGTATAAAAACCACCACACACGACACAAGTTCACAGCTGCATTAAATATAATAGTCTAGAACTATACAGAAAAGAGTGAAGAAACAAAACTGTGATGAGGAGAGAGACAGAAAAAGATGAAAACTAGAAAACACTTTTTGAGGCATCATTCAGGCTTTTACAATGTTTTAGAGCTCAAGGACTGGAGAATATGGGGTTTCTGTAAAATTTGGAATATCTCCTACGGCACAGTTCCGCTGCACAGGAAGGATGGGAGGACTGAATCCATGTAACTCCCAGACAATTCTCTTGCACTTCATTGCATTAAAGACCTTGAGCTTGACCAGTCCCTGTGCAAAGGATGCAACCACGACATTGTGCTCTTAGGTGTTTTCCATTATTTTTTTCTCTATTTTCTCTAGCAACAACAAATAAAGCCTGGAACTAGATCAGTGTGATCCTTCCACCACCAAGGAAGTGACAGTGCCTGAGGCACTCTGCAGCCTCTCTTTCCCTGGCCTCTCACCCCAGCTCTATTTTAGGGACACCTTATGGTGTCATTGAAACTCTGACCATTGTCTTTCAACCAACACAACCAAACAAAGACAGGGACACCTTTGTCCTGATCAGACACTCCTGTTTCTCCTGCTCTCGGCTGTTTACTCTGAACAGCAAACACTGAACGTTAGGAAAGCAGAATCTCAGTTCTAGGAGAAAATCCTGCCCCAGGAGCAGCAATGTTCCCATTCTTCATTGTTTAGGAATTCATCATCACAGCAACAGAGAATCACTCTGTAATCTGCAGCTGCTTTCAAAAAATACAATAAAACTTTTGAACCACTTCACACTTCTGCAGTACCTTGCAGCCAAAAAGTTCATAGATAGATTTACCAAACACAGGCTCTTTTTGCCCCAAGGCCTTCATCAGTGTTTGAATCCACTGCAGAAAAGGATCAGGAGTCACAGAGGGACAAACTGACCTCATACCAAGCCATTGGGCAAGGACCAGTGCTTGCCCCGGGTGTCCAAGTGCCTTTCCTGGCCTCAAACCCAATGGAAAGTGGGTGACTTAAATAGTGGAGTCTGGAGTGCTGTCTTGGAATATTACTCCAAAGCTCTGTTTGCCATTTTTATTTTTTATTTTTTTTTTCAAATAATTGGGCTGGAACTTTCCAGAGATGGAAAATATTCTGCCATGGGAATCAGAAATTATCCTCATCCTTTATCTCTACAGGGTAGGAACAGTGAGGCAAAGAACTGAACCCCAGAAGTGAAATAACTCCTGCAGCACAAACACTGCCCCACACACTCCCCACCTTCTCAGGAGATCCTAGTTGCTTGGACTGGTCAGAGAACCAGTGAGAAAAGCCACTCTGGTTTTCCTCTGAGCCCTTCTTCCACAAATCCAAGGTCTACTTTAAAGTAAAAGGGTATAGGAGGAAGGAGCTGCTTGATGACAATCTCCAAAAGCCACAGGTAAGTTTTTTGGGACAGGACCAGTTTCTAGCAGTTCTCGGCTGGTTCCTGAAACTCCCTGTTCAAATCCAAAGGAGAGATGCTGTGTAAAAGTTAACCTGGTGCTCCCAACCACCGTGTGCTGGCACAAAGAGAACCCCAGGCGCCTTTACAGGATATAAAAAAATCAGTCATGCTTTTACCTCCCAGAGCCATAAGCCCCGAGGGATTCCCGGTGCACTGCATTCCCTGTCCCCTCCAAGGGCTGAATATGCCACTTCCTCATCTGGAAACTGCACTGACAGGGCTCTGTAACTCCAAAGTGACTGGCAAGTATCCTAATTATGAAAGAATTTAATCTCGGACTCCAGATAAGAATTATGGAGTCACCCCACACAATTCAGGGCTGCTCACTGATCAGTCTCCTGGTGCCCTTTGCACCAGTGATTTCCACTAATCCTGTGGATTAGCAGTTCCTATGTTTCAACGTTTTTTCCTGCATCACACCTTTAGATGTGACAGTGCTTTTGTCCGAGATCAGCATCCAATCCCTGCCTTCCCCAAGAGTTCCGTGGCAGCTGTGAGTTAGGCAGGAACACAGCTGAAAGCCGGGCGGGTTGGGACACAGGAGCCTGGCATCCCGCTGGCCCAAGAGCTCCGCGTTTGTCCCGCTGGGCTCCCGCTCCTCGGCAGCCAGAGCCGATCGGGAGCGACCTGCAATAACAAAGGAATCGTAACTTACTTGCTACGAGCGGCTCCGCATCAGCCTGGGCTCCGGGGGGCAGCTGGCCGGGGGCAGCAGCGGGGCCGGGGGAGGCTGCGGGATGCCGGTCCATGCCATCACCAGGGAGCCGGGATCGGAGCCCCGGGCTGCCTCCCGCCTCCTTCCCGCTGCCTGCTGCCAGCGAACATCGATGTGGCACTGCCACTGCCCACGCCCCTGTCCCCGGCTATCCCTGATCGCCCCGCTCTGCTCCAAGCCCTCACCCTCCGCGCTGCGGTGCCACTCGTGCCCGTCCCTCGGCTGCCTTTCCGCGCTCCTGCCCTCTCTGCCGGGCTGCTCCGGCCTTTTCAAGGGCTGGGGCAGAGGGAGGGCGCGGAGGCTGCGTGTGACGGCGCCTTATCAGTTCTCAATGAGCGCAGGGGCGGGGGGCGAGGGAGGGGTTTGGGCTGCCGGGAGGGTGGGCAGGGGGAGAGGCGAATCCCTGCCCGGGGAGCTCGGGAAACACCTCCGAGCTCACCGGGGCCGCCGGCGAGGGGCTCCGGGCGGCTCCTGCAGCGCCGAGCGCTCCCCGCTCCTCCCGGAGCGCGCCTGGGCTGGCTCGGTCCCACCGAGCACTCCCCGATCCGGGAGGAGGGGATTTTCACACGTGTGAAAATCGTCACCGGCACCGTGGAAACTCCGCCGGGCTGGAGCAGGGACTGTGCGAAAGTGGGGAGAGGGGGGAGGGCGAGGTTCCCCCGGCGCGGTTCCCCTGCCGCCCATCGAGCTCTGTTTACTGCACGGACTGTGGGGTTTGCCTGGGATCCAGCCCAGTCCCCGGGAGCGTTCTCAAAGAGCTTCAGTATTTATTTTATTTTATTTTATTTTATTTTATTTTATTTTATTTTATTTTATTTTATTTTATTTTATTTTATTTTATTTTATTTTATTTTATTCTATTTTATTCTATTCTATTTTATTCTATTCTATTTTATTCTATTCTATTTTATTTTATTCTATTCTCTTTTATTTTATTCTCTTTTATTTTATTCTCTTTTATTTTATTCTCTTTTATTCTCTTTTATTTTTATTTTTTCTATTTTATTCTCTTTTATTTTTTTCTATTTTTATTTTTTCTATTTTATTCTTATTTTTTCTATTTTATTTTATTTTTATTTGTCACTGATAATACCACACTGTCTCCCCAGCTTAGTGATATATTTCCTTTTCTGAAAAGCAAATGTCAGGCCAGCTGCATATCTCTGGCAGATCTGCCTGGTGGCTGCAGGTTACCCCCAGGCTTTGTTGCCCTGTTCCCACAGTCCTGTCCTCTGTCCTCCCTGATTCCCTATTCCAGAAGCACCCACATTACAGCCCACCAGAAAAGCTTTCACAGAAGATTTTTCTGGTCAGGAAAAGAGAATTTACCCAAACCAAAGCACTGTTGCAGGTATTGCTGGGATCTGCAAGCTGTTTTTTGTTCTGCTTTGAATGATTTTTCAATTTATCTTTTTTAAAAGTTACACTATCACTAATGAAATACATCAGCATTGGAATGATATTTTTACTTTCCTATATAGACATTTTACAATTTATTATTTGCTTTTTTTTTTAAAATTTCCTTTGGAACAGGGGAAAAAGGGAACTAATGGAACTTCATGTAGGTATTAAAACTTGGTTCTTAACCAACTTAAATCTAAGCTACATAACACCTTATTATGGAGACTGGACTGGGAAAATCAAGGACAGACATGCTGAAGAAAGGGAAATAACCACAGGTTTGAATATTATTAATAGTCCTATTGCCCAGAGACTGGGAGAAAAAAGCCCATCTCCATATACACACTCCTTTTATCAGTGCTCTGCTTCTCTGCTCTGGATGTCGGATCTGTCCAGATGGGACAGAAATCTGGAGACACACCAAGGATTTCAGCCATCAAAAATCAGTTTTGCAGATGTAATTTTGCTTTTCCACGTGCTAGTTCGTATTTCCCACTCCAGCACAGCGTGGGCAGGGAGCTCAGCCCAGCCAGCCTGGCTCCTGTTTCCCCAGCAGCAGCTCAGGGTGGCCCAGCAAGGCTGCAACAGCTCAGGACTGAATTCCAATCAGCAGCAAAACCACCTGCAATGAAAGCAAAGGCCATGGTAATGAACTGTTGATCAAATCCTGTGAAATTCCATCAGATCTTCTGTCTGCTCATAACTGCCAGGAATGTCTTTTCAGCAGAATTACTTTTACCTTTTAGGGGTATGTCTGTGATAACCTCATAAAAGCGCTGTTTGGGAAGTACAGCCACAGTTTGGGTATTTTTAATGAGCATTCAAACGTACTTAAAAATCACTGAAGAGTAAATTCATCCAGGGGAGAGTCAGCCCCCCTGAATCACAGCGATGGCTTTCAGAGCAGGTCCCCGATGCTGTTTCCCCAGCACTAAGGACAATGCCACCTTCAGAATGGCATCAGCTCTGTTTCCTCCTTCATCTCATCTCATCTCATCTCTGTTAATAAGATTTGGAATGAATTTTTGCTCTAGGAAATGTAGAAGGAATCTTTGTTTTGCCCGGACAGCAGCCCTGGAGGAGCGGAGTGTGTTCAAGGCTGGTGGTCATGGCCCAGGCTGGGGGAGCCTCCCTTCCCCATCCCGCGGGCTCATCCCTGTGGCCGGGCTGGGAGGGCGGGGATGGGCAGCAGGGTGGGCTCGGGAGGGTCTCTGCTGCCCTGGGAGGTGTGTGCCCAGCCCGGCTCGGGGACATTCCCGACAGTGGAATTCTGACAGGCACTGCCATCTGCCGGCACCGCGGCCATCCCTCCAAACCAGCCCCAGAACCACCACACGAGCCGGGTTATGCCAGGGGTTAAACGGGGGGGTCTAGATTTTCACCGCCCCCCAGCCCCTGAGGCTGCAGAAATCCCAGTTTCCCCAACATTCTATATGCATTCTCCATCTGGGAAAGGAGCCTTCTCCCCCAAGGACGTTTATTCATGAGCAGGTGGATGATTTGGACCCTTGCCCACCTTGTGGGATTACCCAGCACTGTGGCCACCCCTCTGCTCAGGTGTCAGCTCCAAGTAAAGCACAATTCCTGACCCCAGATCCACCCAGAACATTCTGGAAGTGCCTTTCTGTGCCTGTCACAGGGGCTGATGCACCAAACACTTAACCAAGCACAGCAGAGGCCACACCAAGCAGGGCTCTTGAGAGTTACAGCTTCAGTCAGCACTAAAGGCCTTTTAGGAGCATTTCTTTAATCACCATGCAGGAAGCACCTTCCCCCTGGTCCATGGGAGTCCCTGCTTCTGCTCCCTTATCCCTGTATAGCAAACTCTGCTCTGTTTCACATGTTATTTCAACAGACATCTCCCAATTTGTCCTGATTAAAGACCAGCCAGACCCAAGAGCTGTTTTTCTGCCACACACCAACTCCAGTGATGTCACTGTGCCCCTGCTGAGGTGGTGAAAAAGTTGTCAATGGCCTCACAGGTTTGAAATATGTTCCAGACCTGCAGGGATCAGCGGGCTGCAGAAGGGCTGATTTAACACCAAATGGCAGCACAGTTTGGATATTTTTGGGCTGGGATGGAAACACGGAAACGCAGAGGGATTGATTTTCTGTTCAGGAAGGGATTCACCTCAGGCAGTGGCATTCAGGATGCGCTGCTCTGACTCTGAACAGCCCTACTCCTTCCTTTCCAGCTGATGCAGACAGACAGGTAGGAGCAGAAGGCAGCCAAATCAAACCTTGTGCTGGAATGGGATGAATGATCCAATTCTAGGAGCACAGAGGCACAGATTTCACACCGGTGCAACATCTTGATTTTCCTGGGGGTGCTCAAAAGCCCTAACAGCTGTACTGTTCAAAGGACATCCAGAGCTATCTGCAGGGGGGATTTATGGCAACTGTAGAGTGCTCAGCTCCTGGAACTGCAAGCAGAACAGCAAGCTGTGGAAGAACAAGCTCTAATCTCATTTTGGTATAACTAAATTGCTCTCTGAGAATCTTACCTATATCAAAAGCTTGCCTAAAATGAAGAGTTTGGATTTTTGCAGGCTTCTGTAGAATACAGCAGGGCAGCCCCATTTTTGATCTGTCAGGGACCCAATGGGGAGTTACCTGTATTTCTCTGAGGTTTCATGGGATATAAATAAGCCACCACCCCTGCTGAGCCCAGACTGGCGCTGACACATCTCCCAAAGAGCCAGTGAGCCCTGGTGACAGGGGGTACCTGCTCTGCAGTCAGGGCAGGCTTTGGCTTTGAGGAGAGGGAGCAGTGGTGCCTCCAGGGAGCCTTTTAATTTGTTGTGCAATTTGATCTTTGGAATGAGAGATGTCTCTTCCCGTTTGTCAGCCGTGAACCGACCACCCCACTGGAAGAAAACAGAGTTGTAAGAGCCAGTTCTGGAAACAGCTCCTAGGATTGCTCATCCACCTCCAGCCTTCCCTGGTACCCACCTGAACGGGAACTGAGGCTCTGAGAATCCTGACGTGACAGTCACCCACTCTGTCTCGACTTCCTTTTGTGTTTGGGGCTTATCCAGCCCCCAAAATCAAAATGAAACTTGGGAAGCAGGCGCAGAGGCAGGCGAGGGGAAGTTTCCTCACTAAACTCCCCCGCTCCAGAGGCATTGTGGAGGAGTCAGCCTGGATGTGCTTTGATGTGATAATGAGGATCCAAAGCTGGGGAATGATGTGCTCCTCTTCCAGCTGCCCCGCTCTGGGGCTGGCCACTGATTACCCCCCATCCCGAGCCCTTGGATCTTCTAACTTCGGGACTGCCTGCCAGTGGGTTAGTCCTGTTCTGAGAGAGCTGATGTGCCAATTAAACTAATTAAGCTCTTGTTTTGCAGGTGCAGCAGCAGCACCTAAGGCTGAAGGGCGCCCAGAGACTGAACTTCCACGGTAGCTGCAGGGTGAGGAATCCCTGGGAGGGGCACGGTGTGGACTGGGACACGTGTGACATCTCTGTGAATAAAGCAGTGCTCCAGAGCCTGACTTCTCCCTGCCAGGAGCTCAGGAGCTACAGAATACACCAGCCACAGCACACTCTGGTGATGGCAAATTTAGGAACACAATTTCCTTGTTAGGCTGTCAGAATTCAAAAAGATTTTTGACAAAAGCAAACGCTTTTGTTCTTTTGGGTTGGAATCTTGTTACATGAAATCCCTCCTAAAACATGCAACCTTCCCTTTGCAGAGTGGGCTGGGATGGGTGGATATGGGCTGTAACCAGGAATGTACATTCCAGTTCCCAAATCAGCCACCAATTAACCCATTCACTGAAAACAGATCTCACCTCCAGCTTGTGGCTTTCCCAGCACTGGCAGGAGAGAGACAGGAGGCAGAGTCAGCAATTCCTTCATTTGCCTATGAGGAATCTTCGAGGGGATTAAATTGGTTCTGAGAGATTCCACAAATGTCTCTGCACAAGAGTGTCATACACTGAATGTTGCCTTTGGGCACTGGAATCAGCTCAGCCAAAGCTCTGTGTGCTCCCTTCCAGGCCTGGATTGTGTCACCCTGTGAACCAAGGATCCCCTGGACACGGATCAGGGCACCATAACCAGCCTCTTCCAGCACATCCTGTGGTCACTGAGCAGAAAGCACAATCCATGGAGCTAAAGCTGCAATGAGAGGCCCTGCAGCACCAATTTGTGTAAATGACATGTTTTGATACTCTGCAATCCATTCTCAGGAACTAAAAGCAGATTGGCCCTTGCAGCTGGTCTCATCCCTCCTTGCTCCCAGTTCAGCCTTGCCCTCCCATCCTCTAGGTGGGAGGGTCCACATAAGAACCAAAATGTGAATTCCTGCTGCCTCAACAGGAGCACGGAGTGGCTGCTGGGCACAGCATTCCTGCCTGCACTCTCTTTCCCCTGCACAGGCTGGAAATGCTCTACAGGGGAATTTTCTGCTTCGTCACAATTCCAGCCCTTGAGCTGGGTACTGGATCTCCTCTGCAATTAAGTTTTATTCTTTTACATATAACAGACCTCCAAGCCAATTTCTGAGATATAGCCACACCTTCAAGGGAGTCTTACAGAGCAAAATCAATCATTCCATTTGTCCCCAAAGTGTCTGTGTCCAGTGAGGAATCTACATACACTGCTTGAATTCAAAATTCATGACTGTAACCATTGCTGTTCATTAGAAAATCCCAGAAATAGTTACACAACTTGGATTTCCACATAGTTTACTAAAATTAGCAAGATTTTCAGCAGTTTTTCAGTCATTTGCAAGCTCCAGAGAACCATTTCTAGAATTTTATTTGCAGACCTTACAGCAGCATTCAATATTTATAAGGAATTCCCTGTCTTGGTAGCAACGACTGACAGTTACAAAAAATAAGTACATTATAAAATGCATTAATATTTTAAGTCTGCCTGAGACTGCTGGAGGAAGATATTGCCAGCTTTTGCCTGACTGGCTGATATTTAGTTCACACAAGTAACTGACAAAAGGAGACATATCTAGGAGGGAAAAGAGAGGGAGTAGAAGAAACTGCAAGAGCTACAGTGAAAGATTTGTCTATGTTTACACAATAAATCAGCAGCAGAATGAGGAAAGGAACCATTTTTTCCCCTGTTTTTGTTCCAGCCACTCATTCAGTGCTGTTATGCGCTCAGATTTTGCTTGTGGGTTCTGAATAAAACCCTTCCTGATCCTCCAAATAAAATGTTGAAGTTGTGCTGAATCCAGGTTTTCCCACAAAAATACAAATAACTCACCTTTAATGATGCAGCTGAGAGAAAAGATAAATCTTGATCTGTCTGTAATAAAGTACTTTTTCCTGAACACTCCTGCATGCTGGGTGCAGGCAGTGCTGGCCACGAGCCAGGGCTGTTTACAGTGCCAGCGTGGCTGCCCCACGCTCCTGAGCATCTGCACATTTTGTTCCTGGCATATTTGTGTCTGTGGAGCCAGCTGACCTTGAAACTCTCATCAGAGGGAGAAAAATTTTTAAAAAAGCCAGCAGCCAGGCGCTACCACCCTCCATATATTCCAGTTATTATCAGAATATTTTTCCTCTGTTCAGTTTGCACAGAAATGACATTCAATAACACCGAAAATGTTCCCTCTGTCCCGAGAGAGGCATGTTCAGAGTGAAACCAGAGGAAATTAAAGACCTCTCTAGCAATCCCCCGGCATGGGTTCATAAATATAAAACTGCAGCAGTGACTGGCTCAAGCACTGAGGGGAAAATATGCCAAAGCTCTGGGGTGTCCCTGCTCCTGCCTCTCTGAATTTTTGGCTGTGTACAGGCTGGGAGGCTCCGTGTCCCTGGTTACTGCCACAGGGCAGAGAGGATGGAGCCTTTGCTGTGGGACTCAGGTGCCCCAGAGTCTCTGGCTGTGACAGCAGGGCCTGGCAGCCCTCTGCACACACCCTCTGCTGTCCTCCAGATGGGTTGGGGACACCCTTTGGAGCACACTCGTGTGCCCAAGAAAAGGGTGCTGCGCTGTGGGATCTGAATTCCCTGGAAAAAGGAGGGATGCAGGCACTGCTGTTCAGGCCTGCCAGACCCTGCCCCTCTCCATGTGGGACAGCTGGCTGCTCCTCCTGGAATTCCAGCTGCAGAATAGCTCTTCATGAAGTATCCTGAGTTGCAAGGGACCACTGGGATCATCCAGTCCCACTCCTGGCCCTGCCCAGACCCCAAATAACCCCACCCTGGCCACCCCTGGAGTGCTGTCCAAAGGCTCTTGGAGCTCTGGCAGCCTCAGGGCCAGGACCATTCCCTGGGGAGCCTGGACATGCACAGCACTTTTGGGGAACCCTTGATTGGCTGACCTTCCTCAAAGTGTTCCAAATTCTCCTGAGGAATGAACAGGTGAGTTTTGCTCTGACCTGATGTTTTTGGTGGGAAACCTGATGCAGGTCAGAGCCAAGGACCTTTCCTGGGAATGAGTCTGTGCTTCTGGGAAGCAAACTGGGTCCTCTGCAACCTCCACTCCTCCCTGCAATTCTGCAGGATTCAATGACGCTGAAGGGCTCCCTCCCATGCTGTCACTGAGCAGCAACACCTCTCAAAAATTGCAGCAAAACTGTTGGATTCACCCCGCAGTCCCTCACTGGAACTTCCTTTTCTGCCTGGATCTGCCTGGGGCTTCTTCCTGTGCCACTCCACGCACCAGCTCCAAATTTTACTGCTTCTTAGTGCTAAAATTGTATGAGAAAAGATGCTTCACCCAGATGGATGAAATTTACTTTACTTTCTGGTTAGTCATGAATTTCATCCTCTGTTTGATGTATCTGAGCCCAAGATGAAGGAGATCAGTGTAATCTCAGTTTTATAAAACCTTCTCAGCGTGGAACACAACCACAGCCATAATTCAGCCAACTCCAGGATCCCTCTGCTCCGTGCAGGAACAGACAGGAGGAATTATTGACTGGATTTCCCAAGACGTACCAGTGTAAATGAGGCATAACACCAGAATTGTAGACATGTCAAAAAGCATAAAAATAAGCTTTCCCAGGAAACATGATGCCATATGGACATGGTCTTTGTTCTGGTGAGGCTTCTCACAGTTCCCCAGGCGTTTCCATGTCAGAACATTTCCGAGCAAGAGCACTGGGTTATGTCAGCTCAGCACGGAAATTGCCTTGGGCTGTGGTGTTTCCACACTGACAAAACCACTGGAAATTGTGGATTCTGCACTGTCCCATTTGTGGAGAATTGATTCATTTGTGCTGATAGCCTGCATACAACTTGTCACCCAGTAAAGTCCCTGAGTTGCCAGAAAGGCTCTGATTGTTGCTTTGGGTGATTTATCCAAGACTTATTCAGCACTTGGAGCCAAGGCCAAGAAAATTCCCTGCTGTGCCTGGACCAGATGCTGCTCTCATCTGAGCTGTGTTAAATCTGAGATAAAACTGCTAAAGCTGAAAGACAGGGAGTGCTACCATGGCCCTTGTTTTGGCTCCTATGTGTGGCCACCCTGTCCTCAAAACATCAGCAGGACAGCCACATCTCTGGAATGTTCAGCCTCTCTGATTCCACCATTTGCTGTGCAAGAGTTTTGACAAAAGATTGAGTGATTTTTTTTTGAATTGACAATGCTGGTCCTCCTATGGAGGAGCAAGATGAATATTTATAGGGCTCAGGTATGGCATGAAAAACATGCCAAAACATTTCCTGCCCAAAGCTTCACTTTCCCCCCACTCTCATCCACCTTTATTTCATGTTTTCTGGAGGTTTTCCCAACCAGCCAGTGTTGCCTCCAGCAGTCCCTGCAGAGCCCAGCAGAGGGGAGTGGGCCACCACATTGGTTTTTCCTCTCCTGCCCAGTCTCAGGGTAAAGCCACACATCTCTAGGACATTATTTAACCATACACTCAATTTGCAAAGCAAAATTAAACTTTTTTTTTGCCTGGTTAAGCTTAAGTTTTCTAGTGGAAGGTGCTCCTGTCCACGGCAGGGTTTGGAACCAGCTGATCTTTAAGGTCCCTTCCAACCCAAACCATTCCATGAGTCTAAGGTTGAAGCAGAAGCTTTACTGAAATAAGGTCTTTGTCCATAATTTGATGGCAAAGGCATGCTGACTTTAAGTTCTTTACCCACATATGGGGCCTAGATAGAGCTCAGTGTTTTAGAAAGTACTGTGCAGGACAAACAGGCTTTGGCACATCTACAGAAAAGGTTGTGCAGAATCAAGTTTCACGTCAGTGTGAGTGATGAAGACCTCCCAAAAACCTTGGTACAGGAGCTGGAGGTGCCTGCCTGGGCATAAATCAAGTTCCTCTTCAGAAAAGAGTCTCTGTGGAATAAAAACTGTGTAAAGGTGAAACTTTGGCACAAAAAGACCTCAGGATATGGACACATTGTAAGAGGAAGGGCACAGGAGTGTCTCATCTACCCAGCCTGGTAGGCTTTTATCAGGTTGAGAGAGATAAGGAGCCAACCTGACTCAGAGCTGGCCGAACTCCTGCCTCCTATTCCAGCAGGAAGGCAGAGGCTCTGGAGCCAGCTGCCTCCTGAGGGAAGCTGTGTGGCACCCAGAGCAATTTAGCCCAAATGAAGTAGGGAGAGCCACTCTGTCACTGCCCCTGTGGTTTCTCCAGCCTTCTTTTCCAGCCTCCTGCCAGTGCTGCTGCACATGGAGCAGGCTGAGCTGCTACCTGAGGCTGCTTTCTCTTACCCTGCCTGTTGCCAGTGCCCTCCGGGGTGACTCCCTGGATGGCTCCCTCACCTGGAAATCAGCCACCCTTTATTCCTCAGGTGCTCACCTTCCAAAGCAAGGCCTGGGTTTTTGCACGATTCTCTGGGAAACGTGCTCCTGCAAAGGGAGCACTGAGGCATCTGCAGGCCTCAGCTGAGGGAAAAAGCCTGCTGGGTGCTCCATGCTTTTTCCTTCTGACAACAGCAACCACGCACAAAAGGAATGGCAACTTTTCTGGGAGCAGTGTGGGACTGCCAGCCCACTCTGCTGCCCTGAGGAACAAGGACAAAGTTTCCACCCAGCTTTGCTGCTCCCAGGGTAAAGGGCTGGGGAGCTCCTGAGGGAGGCAGGAATTCAGGAGCTCCAGTTCCCCTTGGCACTGCCTTCATGGAGCTCAAACTCCTTCAGCTGCTCAGAAATACAGCTTTGGCTCCTGGATCCAGCTCTTCCTATGGAGGCTTTGCCTAAATCTCACAATGCCAGGCTCTACATGCCTGTGAACTACCCTCAGACACCAACCTGAGATAACGCTTTTCCCAGGGAAAGAGCAGAACAAAGAGCATAATACATGTGAAGGAAAGTGCTGAATTCCTCACTACCCTGTCGTGTGTCTTTGCAGCCTCTGGGACCTCACTCCTAGTCTTGGGAGATGACTAAATAAACAATCATTCCGCACAAGTTGCTCACTTCCTCACTCTGCCTATCACCGTGGGCTCCATCCCAGCCATTATCTGCCAAGGGAATTCAGCAGGGCTGTAATTCCTTCACACAATGTGCTCTCGCTTTCTTCATGGCTCCCAGGAGAGATCAGTGCCTGACTTCAGTGGGTCAGGATATCAAACCAGGCTTTCTGCCTTGCTTTGCTTGTCTCTGCCTTGGTTATCCTCTATGAAAAATAGAATGGTGACTGCTTCCTGCCTCTTTCTTTCCCTCACTTGCATTCCCAAAGAGAGGGTGAGTTTCATTTATTAATGCTCATGGAGCCCTTGGGGACCTGCAGAAAAGGAAGCTCAGTGTGAAGCACAACAGAATGTTCTACCTCACAGGACTGTGCTGCACTGTTTCTTTTCAAATCACTTACTGACATTGTCCAAAGTAAAAGGAGCAATAATAATCAAACCCAAGTAAAACCTGAGTCTAAGTCTGTGAAACGCAGCTGAGGCCTGCCAGGCAGCCTATTTAGGGAACAAATGGAATTTATTCCTGAAGGTGGAAGGAAGGGAAGGCTAAAATGGTCAGTTGGACATTGACCCAAAGAGTGACCTCAGAGACACATCCCAAAGGGGACAACGATCCATCAGCAGGTCCTGCTGCAGAGGAAACCAGAGGCATGACAATGTCTGGGAATTTCTGAAGAGCAGCAAGATCAACCCATTGGATTGTCCAGGGACTTTGGGAACAGCAGTACAAGAAGTGGCTGCTGCTGAGCAGAGTGAGGAAGGGTTGTAGCTACACAGAACTCTTCCTTTCTTCATCTGGGAAGCACAAGGGGTGGAAAAACTGAGGCACAGACAACAGATTTACCAGAAGTCCATATCTGGTTCTCCAGAACCTGTTCTCCAGAACTAGAGATCGTATTCTATTCCAAACTTAATTTTGCTGGTGGTGCTGAACACAGGCCTGAGAAGACAACTGAAGTAAGCCAAATATACCCCAATCTGCCGTTTCTTGTTTGGATATTCTGCCTCTGGCAGACAGGTGACAGTCCCCATGCCTGGCTGTGCCACCCTGCCCCTTATCCAGCTCCCAGGCTGGCTCAGACAAGCAGGATGTCACAGGCTCCAGAGGAAAGCCTGTGTGGAGACACCTCTGTGCTCCCAGCAAAGGCCAGGGGCTATCTGGAGTTGATGTGAGGACAATACCTCACACATGGCAATTTAGAAAAATATCAGGACCTTGAGAACAACTTAAACTTCCCTAAATGCCCTTTTTAGAGCTTCCAGAAGTGTGTTTATTTGGAAACAAATGTGAGAGGAAACATGCAGAGGATGAAATGAAGTGTGAGCTTATTTTAAGAGCATTTGATCAATTGCTGCTCAGAAAAACCATGGTAGGTTGTGTGTACCTGGGACATCTGTGCCCCTTCTCCTAGCCAGCTTTGTCACTGTGTTGTAGCTACTAATTAACACTTTTATTACTATGTACATCAGAAGGGTGAAGAGCTCCAATGTCCTGCAGAAACCTGATGGTACCAGACAAACCCAGCTTAAAATCTGGAAACAAAACTTCAGCAGGTGTTACCTGCTGACCAGTTCTTCAGTGGCTTCAAACACTTTCCTACACAGATGTTTTTTTCCAAAGTTCTGTTTTTTGAGCTTCAAGCAGAAGAGATTACAGATACTTCTGAGTCAGGTGCCAGTGCCACTGTTCAGAGCACTCATTTTTTCCACGGATTCCTTTGCTTAGGAGTGCAGGGAAGGTGACAAAGACACAGCTGCCAATGCAGGAAAGTGGCTCTTTATCAGTACAAGCCTTCTTTTTTCGCCTGTAGGCTCAGCTTAACTCTTGAAAGGAGGATTCAGTGACTAGAAAAGGGAAGTGACCCTGCTGTTTGTGCAGGGCGGATTGCACACCCTCCCCCTGAGGTGTCATGAGCTCCTGATCCCTGCTCTGATCCCTCTCCCTCTCTGATCCCTGCTTCCTTCTCTGATCCCACTCCCATCTCTGATCCCAGCTCCGATCCCGCTCCCAGTTCTGATCCTGCTCTGATCCCACTCCCATCTCTGATCCCAGCTCTGATCCCTGCTCCGATCCCGCTCCCAGCTCTGATCCCGCTCTGATCCCGCTCCCAGCTCTGATCCCAGCTCTGATCCCTGCTCCGATCCCTCTCCGATCCCGCTCCCAGCTCTGATCCCTCTCTGATCCCTGCTTCCTTCTCGGATCCCACCCCCATCTCTGATCCCATCTCTGATCCCGCTCTGATCCCGCTCCCAGCTCTGATCCCAGCTCTGATCCCGCTCCGATCCCGCTCCGATCCCTCTCCCAGCTCTGATCCCGCTCCCAGCTCTGATCCCAGCTCTGATCCCAGCTCCGATCCCGCTCCGATCCCGCTCCCATCCCGCTCCCATCCCGCTCCCATCCCGCTCCGATCCCGCTCCCATCCCGCTCCCATCCCGCTCCGATCCCGTTCCCATCCCGCTCCGATCCCGCTCCGATCCCGCTCCCATCCCGCTCCGATCCCGCTCCCATCCCGCTCCCATCCCGCTCCAATCCCGCTCCCATCCCGCTCCGATCCCGCTCCCAGCTCCGATCCCGCTCCCATCCCGCTCCCATCCCGCTCCGATCCCGCTCCCATCCCGCTCCCTGCTCCCTGCCCCATCCCGCACGGACGGATTCTCTCTCCCCAGCCGCACAGGGGGTGCTGAGCTGCAGCCGAGTCCAGCCAGGATGGAGAGAGGAGCCTTTGTGCAGGGCACCCGTGCCCCACATTTCCAGGGGCAGCACGGCCCTCCCTGGCACTCCCTGCTCTGCCGAGCGGCTGAGTTACAAGTAAATACAGGTAAGGAGCTTTAGCTCCCTGCAGCAGAAGTCGGGATAATTCCCTCCATCAGCAGAGTTGCATAAACCCCACTTTCCCCACGTGGCACTGCCAGCAGAGGTGCTGCCCCTGAGGCCTTGCCAGGGACCCGGGGCATTCCAGATCCCACGGTTTTAGGAATGTTTTATGGCAGCTGAGCTGCTCCAGCATACAACTTAAAGATAGTGGTGCTAAACGATCATCATCAGTTCTCTGAAAATCACAGAAAAATGAAGTGTGTGAATGTGTCAGAATGACACAAAACAGCTTGGTTTGTTCAGCTTGGAAAGGAGGAGGCTGAGGGGAGACCTCAGGGTGGTCTTCAGCATCCTCATCAGGGGCAGTGGAGAGACAGGTTTGGACAAAACCCGTTCTCTGGAACAGAGTGGTATTGTTGGGTCATTTCAGGGCCAGGAGCTGGACTGGATGATCCTTGTGGGTCCCTCCTAGCTCAGGATATTCCATGATAACTCACCAGGGCATCTCTCATGCAGTTAAGTCCAAGGAGGGATTTTCCCTCTCTCATCCTCAGTATTCTGTAAAGAAGAGAGCAGAGAGAACACAAGGGCCACGCTGCTGTTTCTGACCTCCTGGAGTCAAATTCCACTGGTCTCTGCCTTTCTGGGTTCCCACATACACTGCCAACACTACAAACCAGCATTTAGACAGCCTATGCATTTGCATTTTGTCATTAGACTCAGCAGAGGAGGACAAGGCTTCACCAACCTGCTGCCTCAGAACGTGCCAGGCTGAAGTGATTACAGACCCTTTACTTTCATTACCAGCAAGGCTTGAAGGTGCTGGAAGGGATGAGGGGTATAATTTACTCCATCTGTAAGACTGTTCTTCCATTGCAGGCACTCAGAGATTTACACTCTCTGCAGGCCTGCCTGTCTGCCTGTGTGCTCAGTTTATTTAGGGAAGGCTGGCGGGGAAGCCAAGAGGAGCCGAAACCCCGCTCTCACATTTCCCTGGGCTGTGATGGCACTTATTCCCGGAGAAGGAAGTTTGGGAGTGACTCAGAGGCACTCAGACAGCAGAGTGAGTGCTCAGCTCCCCATCACTGCTGCTCTCACTGCTCCACCACGGGCTGGAACTCGCTCAGCGCGTGGCTCATCCCCGGAAGGATGGAATCATCTCCCCCGGGACTGTGCTGGAACTCAAATCCCTCCCGTGCTCAGCACACAGTAAATAAGGACTGGGAGGCTGCCAGGATTCCTGCACCGAGGTTAATGAATAAACAACCGCCTGCAGGACTCACTCGCCTCCTATTTTTAACATCTGTATCTTTGATTGCATCTTCGAGAGACCTCTCCATAAATAACCATTCCAAGAGATAAAAGCATTGGATGCTTCCTTTGACAGAGCAGAGATTATCAGCATTTAGACAGAAAATCTGCTGGTGGGCAAGCAGGCTCTTGCTTTTTATAGAAAATGTTGCCTTTATTGTGGCAAACAGAATGCTGAAAGAGAAGAAAATGCAAATATAGCAAGGGACATTCTGGAAATGGGAGCTCAGTCATGCCTTGTTTTCCCCATTTCTTGCTGGTGGGAGATGCTCTCACACATTTCCAGGAAAACAATGAAGGAAGCTCAGGAAAGTGGGCAACGTTGGAAATTAGGAGACCTGCCAGCATGCCAAGGTCTCTGCTGAAAATGGGATTTAATTGCTTGGTTATGGATGCAATTTTGGGAATATTAGCTGAAGTGAATAAAATAAACAGTTTCACAAACACAACCCCCTGGATTTCCGAGAGTGCCTTGGGTGGTTTGGAATGTCCATCATGACAGACAAGAAGGAGAAATCCTTCTGCAATTTGTGGGAATCCCTGCCATCCAAGAGGGCTCCGAGCACCTTGGAGTCATTTGTCACTTGTGAAAATCTAGGTCATTTATTCCCCTCCTCCTGCTCTGCTTTTTTTCATGCTAAATATAGAATGTATTTTCTGGCTTCAGACTGAATAAAGTTGTTAATTACACTCTTTCCTAAAAACCTGCAATTGAAATTCACTTGGGGAGTCTCTGAAAGCTGGGGAAGGCTATTCTTCTTTATAATATTCTTTTGACATATCTTAGAGGAAAAAGGAAGAAAGCCCATTTGCTTTTAATTTCTCAGTTTTGAGGATAATATTTAACAGAAGTAAATCCCTTTAAGGGCTCAGCTATGCTCTTTGAAGCTAGAGGGGAAAATCCCATTGAGTTTCAGTGCAGGAGAACCAGCCAGATGCTTTGGAAAATTATGTTAAACAATCTGCAGTGTGTTAAGTGATGCAAGAAAATTAATTTGTGCCATCATGAACTGCCAATAGGTGAAAAAGATGGGAATCCTGAGTAGAATAGGTAGGGTATAAAAATAACCAGGTTCTTTCAGGGTGTACTTCATCAATCATCTCCTGGTAAAGGATCTGGAGCAATTCCATCCTCAGTTTCTGGTGCTGTAAAAGCCCAAAGGTGTTGGTGTAACACACCTGCCTGCCAGGAACGTCAGGAGGTGTAACAGATGGATTGACATGCTGAGCAGATGAAAAGGGCTGCCTGAGTGGGATCAAATTTGTTATTAATAATGGAGCTATTAAAAGAAAGGGGTGTCTAATAACAGAGTTAATTCCTTGTTCCAGTGCTTTTGTCCTCAGAGCCCGGCAGGGCAAACACTGCCTCCCTGAGCCACAAAGCTTCTCTGGTTCAACTCTGAGCAGACCTGGCTCTGCCCAAGTGTTAAAGAACTTCTTTGAACATACAAATCCTGTTCCCAGCTTCCTCAAGCCTTGGAGGATCTCATCTCCAGTGTCCCTGATGGTGGCCAGAGGCGCTGGGTATTTGTTGCTCTATGCCCAAGGGAACAGCAGCTTCCAGGCTGGGGGTTGTTGAGGGAAGAACTCATTTATTTTCATCAGGGCCTCCAAACTCAGGGATACAACCTGCCCCAGCCATCCTCTGCTGATGGAGAGGGACAGACACCTCTACAAAGCAGTGCAGCCTTGGACACCTGTCTGGGAGGGAGGAGATGAACACGAGGGGAACCAACACTGGCTTTATCAGACACCTCTTTTCTGAGTGTCTGCAGGTGAGTGGGATGATCCCAGGCCTTGGTCACTTGGTCCCTCAGGATGCAGAGGACTGAGAACTACAAAAGACAGACATGTCTTTAAGCTCCAAGGTGCCAGCAGTGCAGAGAGAGAGACAGCAGCCTCAGTGGGCTCACTCCTGCAGCCTCAGTGGGGTCACTCCTGAGGCCTCAGTGGGCTCACTCCTGAGGCCTCAGTGGGGTCACTCCTGAGGCCTCAGTGGGGTCACTCCTGAGGCCTCAGTGGGGTCACTCCTGAGGCCTCAGTGGGCTCACTCCTGCAGCCTCAGTGGGGTCACTCCTGCAGCCTCAGTGGGCTCACTCCTGCAGCCTCAGTGGGGTCACTCCTGCAGCCTCAGTGGGGTCACTCCTGAGGCCTCAGTGGGCTCACTCCTGAGGCCTCAGTGGGGTCACTCCTGAGGCCTCAGTGGGGTCACTCCTGAGGCCTCAGTGGGGTCACTCCTGAGGCCTCAGTGGGCTCACTCCTGCAGCCTCAGTGGGGTCACTCCTGCGGCCTCAGTGGGGTCACTCCTGCAGCCTCAGTGGGGTCACTCCTGCAGCCTCAGTGGGGTCACTCCTGAGGCCTCAGTGGGCTCACTCCTGAGGCCTCAGTGGGCTCACTCCTGAGGCCTCAGTGGGCTCACTCCTGCAGCCTCAGTGGGGTCACTCCTGCGGCCTCAGTGGGGTCACTCCTGCAGCCTCAGTGGGCTCACTCCTGCAGCCTCAGTGGGGTCACTCCTGCAGCCTCAGTGGGGTCACTCCTGCAGCCTCAGTGGGGTCACTCCTGAGGCCTCAGTGGGGTCACTCCTGAGGCCTCAGTGGGGTCACTCCTGCGGCCTCAGTGGGGTCACTCCTGCAGCCTCAGTGGGGTCACTCCTGCGGCCTCAGTGGGGTCACTCCTGAGGCCTCAGTGGGGTCAATCCTGCAGTACCCCTCTGCAAAGGGCTCAGATGGACTCAGGGGCTCAGCTCAGATCTGGGGGGGAAGTTAGACCAGAAGTTTGGGCAAGGACACAACCAGCTCACAGAGCACAGCCCCATTAAATCAGGCTGCAAAGGGTTCTGCAGCATATGGGGGGCTTCAAGAGGCACCTGGTTCTTGTCCAAACCATCTCCCCATGCAAAGGAAAGGCCTGAAGCTCACAGGTAGGCAAGGCACTGGTGCTGTGCCTGTGCTGGTGAGGTGGGACACGAGTCTCAGGACTGGTGGCAGCAGCAGTAACGTCAGCTCCTCCAGGTAACGCTGCATTACTTTTTAACTCTGGCAGCCCTAAGCTCTAAGCTGACTTTCCATCCATCCTGCAGCCCATTCCCCTGCCTTCCACATGCCCCGTACAGACGAGGCCCAGCATTAATGAGCCATTGCATACAGATGAGCTGGCAGCCAGTCTGCGCTGCCACAGCCACACATAAAAGCCAAGGAGGGCCTTGGGCTCTCTCCCTTTGATGCAGGAGCTGCTGGACCCAAGTTCTGTGGAAGTTCCCTGGTCTGGGGACACAGGCAGCTCCTCTCCCATCTCCCTTCTGCAGGCACCTGCACTGGGTAAGACACAAGGTAAGGGGCTCTGTTCTACTGTTTCTCCACCATGTTTCCCTAGAGATTGTCCCTTTTGTCTCCTTGTGCGAATTTGCTATGTCAGAATTACAGCAAGGGAACCAAAAAATCCTTTTTTTGTGGAATAGCATGTGTGGATTCTAGTCTGCCTTGTCACTGGCTCACCTCTCCTTGGACAGCCCTTTGCCAGTTCTCTGCAGTTCTCAGTTCCATTTCTGCTCCCACTAAGCACCTACTGAGGAGAACACTGCCAAGAAAATCTCTGCATCTACTGGAGTCACCTCAGACACCGAGTGCAAGTGATGGCAATTCAGCCATTGCTCCCCTCTGGGAATGCTGAGTGAATTTCTGACAGTGCCACAGGGCTAGAAGGGCCTTAAAGCTCAGCTCTGTGAAAAACTGGGGTGGGATAAGCTGGTACAAGCTCCAAGCACGTTAGATCTGTGTGGGAACTGCCAGCACTGCTGTTTAACCCTGTGTTAGCAGCAGCCACCTGGGCTTCAGAGGGACTTAAGTAATTTCAGTGTAACTGAAGGGCTAATTAAGTGTGTGTAAGTGGACAGTTAATGAGCATCAGCTCAGGGTTTCCACAGCTCTACCTGAACTGGGAGGTGTTTCAGTTCCCCAGAACAAACAGCTCAGAGCAGAAGTTCCCCCAGCTCAGCTGCAGAAGATGCTCAGAGCTCCAGGAACAAGGTTCTCAAAACTTCTAAAGTTAAAAAAAGTAACCACCCTTAAATTCTCTTCCATTTTGGGCATGACAACATGTAGTGCATGGTTCACTTCCTTAATCTCACAGTCAATTGCTTTTCTCAAACCCTATAAACATCAGCAGAGAAAGAGAAAAATCTGCATATGTGTTAGTAATAAATTTAAAAATCAGGGCATACCACTTAAGGGTTGACTTGTCAGAAAATGGTAATTAAAAGTGTTCCAGCTGACAGTGCTGCTTTAATGAATTATTAGTAATGTTCTCGGAGAACATTTGATGAAAGACACCATAAGAGCTCTTGCTTAAACAAACCAATTTTCTGCATCATGCAACTTCAGTGCACAAGAGGGGGAAAATCTCCCTTATAGAATTACAAAAATAACCAGGTAATGGTTTGAATGATCACGAAGGAACGAGTGGCCATTTGTGCTTGGTCCGTATTTCCTATACCACAGCCTTTTCCCATAAGTGCTTATCTGAGAGCTGCCACTCTTGAGTTAAACTGTCCCAAAAGCCCACAGAGGTGCAGTGTAAGAGCTTCTCACAGTTACAGGTGCTCTCCATGCACAGGGCAGTGATCCTGAGGCAGGGACAAGGCCTTTGGCTCTGGATCCCTGATCACAGCTGAGGCTGCTGGATCCCACCAGGCTCTGCCTGGCAGCATCTGGGGGAGCTGGACCAGGCAGCACAGAGCACATTAGTGAGGAGCTGGATGCAGAGGGCATGGAACACTAGGGGTGGGCTCCTTGAGTACCTAAATCAATTGTCCAGTGGCTCTTTGGGCCTTTTATTGCTTGGCATCTACTACAGCTCCTGGAGGAGGTCCTTAATTCCAGACAGAACCGAGGTTGGCAAGGAGACATTGAAGGGAGAGAGTGTAGAGATTTAGAAACACAGCCAAGCTCAGTGGAAGTGATGTGTGGTGTGGGGAAGGATGAGGGCAAAGGGCACCAAGCCTTAATGATGGATTTGTGTTGGGATGTGAAGGAGATGGTGGTGGGAGGTGGGGAGACAGGTGGGGGAAAGAGGCCTCCTGCCTCATTTCCTTGCCATGGGATTCTTGCTGGGTTCCAGCTCCATCCAGATTTGTTGTTTGTCCTTGACAGGAGAAATGTAAGAGTGCAGCTCTGGGAATTCACCTCTCTGGCAGAAGTCCTGTGGGCCCACCCCAGCACTGGTGAGCAGCACATCCTGGGGAGCTGTGGGGTTCTTGCAGGGGTGGTGGTGGGAAAGGCACTTCCCAAGAGGAGTTCAGAGCTTCAGAGGGCTGTTCTGGGTTTAGCAGCTCACCTCAGCCCCCTGTGACCAAGGCACATCCCTAAATCTGGATTACAGCAGGAAAGAGGGTAATTTGACATGGGAATGGAACTTCCCCTTCCCAGCCAGGCTGCCCCAGGAGTTCCCACTGTGTGTTCCCTGGGCACACAATCCCAAAGCTGCACCAGCACCACACACCCTGCCTGGACTGCAGCTCAGCCTGCCCACAGAGAAAAGGAGCTTTAGAGCTCAGTTCCAGTGCTCTGGGTGCCCCCAGAGACCTTCAGGAGTCCTGCCCCCAGAGCAGGAGCTGGAAGCAGCACAGGGCTGATGAGGGCACACCCTCCCTGCTGAGCCTCACTCAGGTAAGGGTCTGTTCTCTTCTCGCTTTCACCACTGTGGTGGTTTGAAAGCTTGGGTTTTGGTGAGGAGGAAAGCAGGGCTGGGATGTGGGAACCTGCTTCCTCTGCAGCATTCCATGAGAAAGGCAAGGGAATTTAACTTGGCTCAGGCTTTAATAAACTCTCCCAACCACTTTCTGTGCTGGGGGGAGAACTGTGCCCAGAGGAACCCAGAATGGGTAACAAGCAGCCAGGTACTGCTCAAAGCCCTTGGAATGCCAATCCCAAAGGGAAAACCAGGCAGTTATACAAGTGTCATGTGCATCACAGGGCAGAGCTGCTGCGACCTGAATGGCCACCCTGTGTGTGGATGTTTGTTAATATCGAGAGGAGTTCATCTCACTTCCCTTTTTTGTTTAAATTTGGGGGCTGTGTCTAATCTTGTCACCCTGGGTGAGAGGAGACGCCCTGAAGAACAGCTCCTTCAGCCCACAAATAAAAACTGCAGCTCTGGTGCCTCTCTTAAATGAGCTGCCTGGGCTCTTCAAACATTTGAAGGGGTAAAGTGAGGTGAGAGTAAATCCTTCATGGGTTTTACACCACTTTAGTAGAACTCTGAAAAGCTCAAATAACATCCCAAGGTTTGCTGCATAATTGAATCCTACATGAAGTGGCACAACTGATACAAGATTTTTAAAAGCTTATTAATGGCTGTGGTCAGAACTTCAGTTTTGGAAGTAATTTAGTCCCAGGTTCAACTTAGGCACTTAACAGAAGCAGAAACCTAAAATAGGAATCTTGGTACCTAGAACTGCTTGTGTAGCTGATGAGCAGGGAAGTTTGAAGCAATTCACTTTGAAATGCCAGTTTCTGAGAACTGAGAGGAATTCTGAGGCATGGGAGTCGCTTGAATAAGTTCCCTCAGGTTGGTGGAATGAATCACCACCATAGTAAGTTCCATCAAGATTTAAGCTCCTAAATGAGTGGGAAGGATATGAAATTCCTGGACAGGTTAAGCTGTTATTCCCTGGAAATGGAATGTTATCCCCTGGACAGTGGGATATACATAAAGGAAGTCCAAGAGGTCAACATCACTCTCACTTTTCTGTCTGGCTCTGTGTGGAACATAAGGACCTCCTGCAGGAACTGCATTAGGTGCTGGACAGTAAGAGGCAGAAAGAGTTGCTGGGCACTTGGTGATGGTGTAATTTAAATACAAAGCCTTGCACAGTGTGGGAGCTCATCATAAATCTAAACTTAAGACTTTAATTTGCAAAAGGATTTGCAAATCAGCTTTATATTTGTCTCCCTCCAGAAGCCATCATATATTCCCTCTGTTTCACTCCTTGCTGAAAATATTGAGATACTATTCACGCAGGACATTTTTCCCTTCACAGATAATAAACAGGTGCCTGCCAATATAGCAATGGGGCATCTCTTACTGTCACTCTCCTAAAATCTGTGCTCCATTCCAACTCTCACTGCAGCAAGCTGATGCTATTACCAGTCCACAGCTCCACACTCAAGAGGTCTCAAAACTTTGCAGTCATTGAATTTATCCACCCAACCCCCTCATTCCTCTTCTATCTTATGAGCAGATGGGGAAACTGGCACAAAGAAGAGAAAATTTGTCCCATAGTGCACAAAAAAAAGTGGAAAGTTAGGAATTCAGCTGAGCTATTTGGACTCTGGGGAATGCTTTATCACTTGACTGCACTTCCTAGGTCCTGCAGCCAAAAGCCATTTGATTAGGACAGATTAGTTTGGTTTTGGGATGAGACCGAATCTGCTCCTTAAGTTTACTCCTTGCTGTGAAATAGCAAGCAATGAATGTACTGAATGCTGGTCTCTGACCTTGGTAATAAGTTGATTTAATTGGATTTGATTTTTCAAATGTAACATCTCAAGTCAGCCATAAACTCTGGAATTAGCATAGCACATCTCAGCACAGGAGAGATTTTCAAGTGGCAGAAGGAGATGAAGTCCGTGCCCAATGAATTTCAAATTACACTGAGGATGAACTCAGCCATATGCTTCTCAAACCCAAACTGTGCAGGCTCTGAGTGCAGCAGGCAGCACAGTTATTAATGGCTTACATTTGCTATTAGGAATGCAAAGTAGGTGCTTTGCACCCGGTTTGCTCTGACGTCTCCTCACATCAATGACCCATGTGACGGGTCAATAATTCACTCCGTGCACTCTGCAAGCCAAGAATGTCTTGCAAGTCAATTACACTCATAGAAATAATTAGGAGCACAAAAGTAACTGGAGGATTGGGATAGAAAAAGCCCTGCTGGTGAAATATTGCCTATCCCAGGTAAAGCAGAGTGTTCCTGCCTTTAGATTTGCAGCCTGTGTTCCTCAGCACCTTCCAAGGGCACTGATCATGCCCCTGACAGCAGGAAATGGCCTGAAAAGGGGCAATTTTCAGTGCCAATATTTCAGGGAATAATCAGGTTCCCATGTAACTAAAAGCTATTTTCTTTCTGCAGGAGACATATAAAAAAGTAGGACATTAGGCAAATAGCTGCCTGCTGAGATCTGATCCTCAAAATTGTTCTTGAAATTTGTTTAGCTTCTATGGCATTAAATTGTAATAAATCCCAGGGACATTTTAACCAATCCGTTGGGCACAAGCCGACTCTAATCCAGATGGACAAAATCTGCTTCATCAGACCCTGTACAAAAGAGCACAAAATGCCTTTACCAGCTCTGAGTTCAGCTGGGAAGTTCTGAAGTCGGGCCTAAGTCTTGGGCTGAGTCTAAAGGCCATGGCAGGGGCTGCAGGCTGTGCTGTGCATCTCTGGAATTCGGGCTGTCATCCACACCTTGGGGTGGCAGTCAGGGAGAGCTGAGGGATGGAAATTGTGGAGATGAGATTGGAATAGGACTAGATGTTGTTGAAAATCATGGGAATCAGGCCTCAGGAGCCAAGGGCAGGAAAAACCCACCAGTCCCAGTCTGGAGCACCTGTGATGGACAGAAATCTCCCCAGGCACCGGTGTCTGATCTGTGATTGTGCAGCCTGGACTGGCTCAAGGTGGAGCATCAGCCAGCAGCTGCCAGGCTGCCAGGGAGCTGCTGCAGCTCAGGAGAGCAGGGCCAGGGGGCAAGAGGGGAGCAGGGAAAATCGACAGGTAGTGCCTGATGTGCTTCAGTGTCAGCTCAGCTCATCACATGGGTAGACACTTAAAGGAATTCACAAGGCAGAAAACCTGTATTATCCAATGGAAAAGTGCATCTATTCAGGAATGCAATTAATCTTTCTCTTTTGAGCAATTCTGTGGGATCACCAGAGGTTTCTTTGCTTTCTGGATGTACAGTGAGGATTAAGAGGTTGCATTCTTCCCCCCAGATGCTCCCATTCCCTGTGGTGCCACTGTGGCCCACCTGACTCTGACTGCAGATATCAGGGATGGTCTTTATGCATCTGAGGTAAAAAGTGAGCTTGAAAGCTGAAGTCCAAAATGTCTTTTAAAGGAGAGCAAGTCTGGAATGATGTTCCTTTTGACACATCTGCTGGGAAACTCCTGAATGAGAGGCTGGGCACACTAAGAAGAACCTAGCATATGATCATGAAGCACAGGGTCTGTTAATATTCCTAAAAGAATCTGATCCTACGTACAGAAATTCAGGAAACGAGGACAACTTGATTGCAAAACAAAGCCAAATGCAAGTAACAGCAGGGCAGAACAGACACAACAGTAACAGAAGAACTAAAAGTAGAAAAGCCCTCTGTAAACTGTTTATTTGTGGGATTTACTATGAGACTATGGTTATTTAATTAAGGGGATGGGTGGTGCTAACTCAGAACTCAGGCTGCAGTGCAGCCTTTCATCCCTGGCAAGTGAGACAGGCAGAGCTGGAAAATGCTTCACACACAGTTCAGTGATATAAATGATACAAGGGAAGAGCTCCACAAACACTTTGATCTTGAGAGAAAGCCTTCCTCACTTCGTTCTGTGTTTACCTGAAGAAAGGGATAAAATGTGAAAGAACTGCCTTCTTGGGAAACAAATAGCAATAAATTCTATTTATAGCACAACACTGCTCCTGAAAGATCTCAGAATCCCTGACAGCTGTGCCCAGGGATCACTGTGGTTACTACTGAAGCAACTGTAGTACTCTAACAGGGCACAGCAGAGGGTGCTGGGCAGTAAAACAGCACCTGGTGAAACCCCAGCCTCAGCCTTAAAATAGCCTCACAGTTACATAGAGAGAAATGATTCTTATTTCCCTTGCAGACAGGGACCAGCAGTTAGAGAGAGATGGAAACATCTGAGCCCACAGAGTAAGGGCCCCAGCTCAACAACTGCTGTTTCCAGGCCAGTGAATCCTCACATGAACCATCTCAGGGAGGCTGGGGAGTGCAGCTACCACCTAGCACATCCTACTGTACATCTCCAAGCCTTTCCTCTCCAATCCTGCTGTCTGAGAAGTGCTCAGGGGCTGGCATTCCCAATGGAAACCTGGCAAAGCAGGGTTTGAGTCTGGCTTATCCAGAGCAGTGTGACAGCCTCTCTGATCTGCTTGGGTTATTGGCACCAGACCAGCACAGCACAGGGGGAATTTGGCCAGTTTAGAAACCAAAGTCACCTTGATAAGCACCAAGGCTGGAATTACAGCCTAAGGTGAGGACACTGCTCTTCACATTCCGTGAAAATGTTCCCTGGCTGACTGGGGTTTTCCCTGGTGCCGTAAGCAGGGTAGAGATGGCAGCAGAGCTGTGATCTCCAGGGTGGCATTCACACCAGGGGTATCAGCAGTTTTTTGGAGTCTGGATCCTAAAAACACAGAGCAGCTCTTCCTGTTGCAGTCCCACACAGGGTAGGGGTATATTTGCCATTCCCTGCCCCTAAGGATGCAGTCAGGCTGTGGCAGGGCCAGCCAGGCTCTTGGCTGTGTTCTGAGCACCCCTTTACCATGTCTCTGCTCCAGAGCTGGAATTGGCTGCTCTCTGAACTACTCTGAATTACTCTGGGGAGGTTTTCTGTCTGTCACACAGCATTTGCTGTCTTGTTTTCGTCCTTGTTCAGAGCCTGGACAGAAGAGCTGCAATGCTCCCCCTGTGCCCTGAGTAAGAAGAACACTTTCCCAACCCACCGAGCTCACCAGAGTTCTCTGCCCCCTCCTCCAGAGCTGGGGCCTGTCTGGGGCAGAACCTCAGCAATATCAGCTAAAATTCACCGGCACTTTGGAAAGAGAGGAGCAGAGCTTTTATCTGACACGGCAGTGCAGGGTGCTGAGGTATCCTGACAGCAGAGCAGGGTTAGCCGTGTCAGCACTCACAGGTGGCTTTGCCTTGCCAAAATCTGTCCCCTGCTGTGTCCCCAAGCCCAGAACCAGCTGCCTTTGAGCTCCTGCAGCAACTGGTGACTGACACTTGACATTGCCAGCCTGGAGAAACAAAATGGGAGTTAATGATTCAACCCTTTAAATGCCTCAGCAAACACCAAAATGGGGAATGTGCAGAATTGGCTCACATGACCCTGCCCATTTTCCCTGTGACTTTTTGGGGGTGTTTATGCAGTATTTGCCTTCCAGCCATTGCTGCTGAGGGTTCACTGCATTCAGATCAATCCCACAGGTCCAGGTGAGAACCCATTTCCATCTGCCCTTCTCACACATTCACAGGGCAGTGCCTTTGTCTGGCAACACAGAGCAGAAGTAGCCACACAAAACCTGCCTTTCTCCATTAAAAATTTCAACTAAAAGCAAAAGGCTTTATGTTCAAGGCTTCTCAGCCTGTCAAAATCAATTCTCCTAAAGTAGAACACAAATCTAGTATAACACTGAGGGTGAGTTGAATCCCTATTGTTTTTTTCTCATGCAACCTCAACATGTCACACACAACTCTCCTACAATGAGAATTATTTATAGGGAATTTTTTTACCAAATTAAAAATCCCAAAAGATATCATTTGCTTGAGAAATCATTTCTCCTAGACAGCAATCTCCTACTAAAACCTGAATATTTTCAGTGGAAACCTATTTGTCTGAAAATAGAAATTAGTTCTGTTGAGAAATCCTGTAGGAAAGACAGCTCAGCTCTCAGTTCTCTGTGTCCAGAGGCAACATCCCAGCATGGCTGCACCCTAAGCTGGTACCTGGGAATTCTCTGTCCCAGCAGAAGGTGCAGTGGGAGGTTCAGTCCAGCCATGGAATTAACCTGGCACTGTAAAAATATCCAATAATGATGTTTTCTCTGGTGCCTGTGAAGTGATTGTTGCTGAATGCTGGCAGATGGCTTTGTGCAGCCAGAGGTGTTTCCAAGTGCCACATTCCTGGAGGGACCAGGACAGGAGGAAATGCTGCTTCTGTTCCTCTACCAAACCCTTCCCAGTGTTTGCAGATGGGATGTGTCCTTAGCTCTCAGTCAGCTGAGGCTTTTAACTCTCCCCCAGAAAATGCAGCCCTGGGTTAATTTCTGTGCAGCTCCACAGTATTATTAATTGCTAACAATATCTTTATTGCTGTAAATCCTTTATTTATATGTCTGAGGTAAATATTTTAACCTTTGAGGATCCCAAACACCACTAAGCTTTCAGAAAACAAGATTTGCTTGAGTCCTTAGTGCTGCAGTGCCTGTTCTTTCATTTATTCATTGGCCTGCATTCCCATGGGGGAATTATTTCTTCCCCTCAGCTTTTGTGCCCCTCCTTTCAAACCATGTGTACAGGGCACAACATTCCTGAGTGGAATTAGTGACTGTTTGTTATCACAGAAATATTAATGAAAGGTATCTCCAAGTCACTCTGGGGCTGCTCAGCAGCAGCAGCAGCACATCAGGTGCCAAACCCTAAGAAACAGGTACAAAGCACAGTGAGAAGATCTCATGTGAGGCAGAAGGGCAGAACCCCCTGGCAGGGCAGCACTTCTGAGGTGACTGAGTCCCTTGAACAACCAACTGTTCCTGTAGAGTCCCTACATCCCACAAATGTCAGAGCTGCTATGGGTCTGTTCCTAAAAGCCAGGACATGAGGAGGGGAAAGGAGGGGACAGTGCATGTCCTGGTTATGGCCCTGCTGGGCTGGGCTGGGCCAGTCCTGCTCCATGCAGGTCTGAGACAGCAGGATGAGACCTCTCCCCTTCTCCCATCGAAGGGGAAAATTTGGCACCTCAGGGATTTTTTCACTGGCTGCTCACACAGAGCTGTGTGCTACCACAGAAACCTGGGGTGGGAGTCACCTCTTCCAAGGATATGCCATTTTCTCAGTGGATATGCCCAGTGGGTGCCCAGCCCCCAGGCAGGTGTCCCTCTGCCTCTCTCGAGCACCTCACAGTAATTTTGTTTAGCAGGAGAGAGGGTAAGGTAAGGCATAAAATCCTTTGGGGTATCCACTTGAAATTCCACTTGGGCTTTAGGCAAATGCAGTCACTTGGACTGGAGCTGTGACAAGACTCCAGCTTAGCACTGAGCCGGATGGAAGGATCACATTTCCCACATGGAACTGGCATTTCAGGCGTCACTCTGGAGGCACAGCCACAGTGCTCAGCACTCCAAGCTGCTGCCAGGGATAAATATTCCATGGTGGCATTGCCAGGGCCAAGAAGGAACCCTGCCAGTGCCAGCAGGTCTGGTCCCTTGGCAGATGTGTCCCTCAGGAGGATGCTCAGAGGATGGTTCAAATCAGGTTCTGTACAGACAGACCCCAAGGCCAGCTGGCTGCTTTAGGGACCTTAGATTTTCTTCCACTCCTAATTGATTCAGCTCTCTGTGACAGTCCTTGATTCTGATTTTGATACAAACAACAAGACAGAATGGGGAAGCTGCTATCCCCTTCCCACAGGCCCATTCCTGGGGCATCCCATCCCAACAGGCCCATTCCTACTCTCCATCCATCCCAGCAGGTTCATTCCTGCTCTCCATCCTATCCAGGCTCATTCCTGCTCTGCTCAGGGCAGCTGGCAAAGGGCAAATGAGCTCTCCTCTCCAAAGGGCTTGGTGGTGAAGCAGCCAGCAGATAATACACCATGAGAGTAAGTGTTAGAGTTTGCAATTCTAATAAAAATGGATTTGATAAAGTATTAGGGATTGGATATCTCACATACTTTGTTCAGAGAAAGTTCAACAAAAAGAAAAACATAGAAAGGACTGAAAGAAGATCTGAGTTTTGCAAAGAGCTGAACAGGACTGAAAAAAAATATAATCCTTTTACTCTGTATCCCCTTTCTTCTACTTAAGCTACTTAGAACTTCCTCTGAATCCCTAACAAAGATGTATTTCTACGGCAGGCTGTGGGCTCAGGGAGCTGCTCTGTCTCCCCCTAATGATCCCATTGTGCCATCTTGGCTCCCACACCCACTGCTGCCAGGGAGGGAATGAGTGTGGAGCCACAGACACCACAACATCACGGAAAGAGCAGGAGATGGAACCTTGTTCTTGTCAGGTTGAATGTCAAACACTCAACACCTTTCCCTTCCTTCCCCATCTGATCTCCTCAAGGGCTGCACGTGGCTGGGATTAAAGCCAGTTCCCTGGACTAAAACTTACCCAAGGAGCAATTGAATGTCATTACCCTCCACATCCAAAAATTTTTCTCGAAACAGACCAGTTGAAAGGAAGTAAATGCAAAGAGAAGCACTCAATAACATTCCTGAGGGAGCAGAGGAACTCCAGCTGCTCAGGAACTGCAAGGATTGATGTCATCCACTTGCAGGGCTGCAGAGAACAGGCAGAAATACAGGTAACAGCTCTCAGATATTTGGGATGGAGGCACTGCTGGAGTGATTGGAAAGCAGAGAATGGAAACATGAAAGTTTCTGCTTCCTCTGGTGACCACTGGAAAGTATGAGACTGGGCCAGGGAAGTGGGACCTCCTTGTTTTCACAGCTAACCTTGACAGGTGATGTTTATTCATGGAGTTTTTATTGGTGAATGTCCTCCTGTGCAGGAACTGGAGCAGTGCACCCTCTATAAACACTTTTGTGCCTGGGGACAGCAGCACCTTCCCCAAGTCCCACAACACAGAATTCCATACTCCAGACAGACAGCAGTGCCCTGTTTATTTGGGCCCAACAGAAAACATATCCTGGTAAACATTAGCTAGGATGTAGTCAGGCACCTTTGCTGATTTGAATTAAAAGGCCTTTAATTGCTGTATTATATAACTTGTTTTATATAATCTCCTCCAGACAGTCAGTGATATACTCGCAGCATGCTTATCCAGGAGGGAATTTTCCTCCTGCTGAAGCAAATCAACACATTTCAGCTGTGTGTGGGGGCAAGGGATTTGTTAAAAGTAGAATTCCTTTGTCATCCTTCCTGAAGAGAAATGTAATTCTTCTGCCTCTTTGCTCTGCTCGGGGGTAGCTTAGACAGGGCTTGTAAAGGAGCCTCAGAAGGGGCCATGGATGATTTAAAGAGGCAGGAGAAGAATGGTGGAGCTGGGGACCTGTTTTCAAGGATCCAGGCTGAGCATCTTGTTCTCAGCTCTTCTGTGGCTGTTACCTGTTCAGTTACATGTCCAGATCCTCACTCAAATTCCAGGAGGTTTCTAGTGGAGGCTGGATCAGAACTGTGACAATAATTTATCATGACCCGTGCTGTGAGGACATGGGCAGATTAGAAACCAGAATTCCTGCAGACTTCTCCCCTTCACACCAATCCCTGAGGTTAGGAGCCCCTCTGTGCCTAAGGAGTGCATGTGCAGCTCACAGTGTACAAGGTGAGGCATCCCAAAATTTGCCTCTGCCATTCTGGTAAAGCCAGTGCTCACATTCCTGCAGAAAGGGACAAAATGAACACAGAGCCAGCTGAAGCTGGGTGCTTTTGAACAGTAAGTCTAAACCATGGAAAAATTATTGGAATAATGTGTTACACAGGAATATTTTATTTCTGCTCAAACTACATATTATGGACATATTAGAAGTGAAATAAAAGGAATATCAGGAAAATAAAACTTGAGAATTGTTCAGGAAAGTGTGACCTCATTCCTCTTTCCTCGAATACTGGCTTAAAGTTTAACCTCTGTCAGCTCCATTTGCAACCAAGAAATTCAGCAGCAGAAGGGTGAAAAGGTACAGTACAAAGTGACCTTCATTTCTTTCTTTTATTGAGCAGGGGAGGAAGGTGATTCAGTCCAAGTGCAGAGAGAAGGCAGCTGTAAGAGACATAGAAATAAATTCATTCTTAGGGCTGCTGATACTAACAAGGACATTAAATAATAGAATTACTTCTGGCTTTACAAAATGCAATTAATTTGTCCTTAGACTCTGTCCTTGATCATTTAATATTTTCTCTACTATTGATTGACACATGTGAAGGTGTTTTCTGGTGCCTGGAACTGGGTCCAATGGTTTAGCCAGCTGAGACATCAGGCAGCTTCTCTAAGTTAATATTACAGGGTAAAGGGACATTGCCAAGCAGCAGTTCTTGACTTCATAAAGGTGTTGTGGTGGCAAGGGGACCCTCAGAGGGGGCACTTGGTCATCTCCTGTGTCAGCTGTACAAGTGGCACACACACTTCTCCAGGGTTTAAATGGCTACAGTTAAATGAGACAAATTTCACAATAGACTCCCACCAGTGTCTAGCGGCTCACTTGGGATTATCCTCTTTTTGGATATATGGAATTGGAGTTTAGGAGAGGTCAACAGCTCTTGCCACAAATACTTAAGCACATAAAATCAAGCAAAATTTGGGCAGTCTACTTGCCACCAATTTGAGCCCAAGCATTTTGCTGCTGACCAGAAGGAAGACTGGGTGGGCTGGTGATAGGAGGCAGGGTTTGAGATAAGGATGCAGCATGTTTAGCTTGCTCTAAAAAAGTAATTTCTAAGCTTGTTTTACTGCCCTTTCCTATTGTGAAGGGAAGGTAAAGTAACAATAGAAACACAAAACCCTCAACATCTCCTGATTTCAGTGCACTCACAGGTTTTCCCAAAGAAAGCATCCCCACGTCATCTGCAGAAACCCCAAGCTCTCACTCTGTGTGGCTGGGGATCCTCCTCCTCAGAGCCCCTGCAGGCTCAGAATACCCACCTGTGTGAGTCAGCACTGGGAATATTTTCCCCTCAAGTTCTTACTTTGTTTGGAAGCTGCAGCATTTTGCCCCAGGACACATGATCACAGCACACGGCTCATTCAGCCACTTGAGAAGGATTTTGTTCAACAAAAATTGAATAAAAAGGCACACATGGGTCCAGGGAGGGCTCATTGTGCACTATTCTAACATCCTCTCAGCAAGCAAACACATTTTATGCTTCAAGGGTGCTAAACTAAGGAATCAATTATTTCTAAGAACACTCCTAAGTTTTGGGTCAAAATCAGGCCCTAGGATGGTCCATGAATATCCCAGGCAGTGTCTGACTCCGCAGTGCATCAGCCTTTCCCCACACCTGTGTGTCTGAGTAACTCTAAGACTGGGAACTTTTCAGATGTAGGTTGATCCAAATTCCAGTCTGAATACATCTGTAGCATTTTCTCCATCAATGACTCTTACTCCCTGGGCCTCTTGTTAACATGGTCAGTCATAAAGGACTAAATAAGAGGAACAGAGAGCTACACTTTCCTTTAAAGGATCAGGTTCAGAAATCCACTCTTAGTCTTAGCATCACCTTTGTGGTGAGCAAACACCCAAATTCTCCTGCTGGAGTTTGAGCTTTTCTTTTGTTCTCACTTAATAATCCTATTTGAGATGCTTGTGTGATTCTAGCATCTGAATTTCACACCTCCAAACCACATCTCTAACCACGCTGAAAATAACTGTGTATCTGGCTTAATTATGCCTTCTGCATCTGCTCCCCTTTGTCCCTAAATTTCCTATCCACATTTCATCCAGGGTCTCCTAAGGTTGAGATACACACAAAACTGCACCAACAGACCAGGATTCATCTCCTAAAAGGCTGAAAGGTCTCTAAACCCAGCAGTTTTACACACACACACGCACACAATGGAGTTATTGCTGCTCCAGGCTTTACTTACACAGCTGAGCACAGGATAATATTAACACTTGACTGACTCAGAGTTTATTGAGCAAGCCTAAATGATTGTTTTTTACTGGAATGCTCCTTAGGCAAGGAGCTCTATGTTTCCTCACCAGCTTACTGGAACTCTTCCCCTCCAAATATGGGAAAATATGCAAATGGTATAACTTTGTCCTAATCAAGTGTCTTGAGCTTGTGTCAGACTTTCCCCCTGGCCCACAGGTAGAGATTGAACCACACTGGCCCTTGTTTCTTTCCCTGCAGAGCCCTGTCAGCAGTGGGGATGTTCAGCTACCTCCGGGAACGCTTCACCAGCCACCTCCGGGAGCGCAGCCGGCGCCGGGCCAGGCTCGTCTCCAAGGATGGGAGATGCAACATCGAATTTGGCAACGTGGAACAATCCAGGTTTGTCTTCCTGATTGACATATGGACAACCATCCTGGACCTCAGGTGGAGGTACAAGATGACCATCTTCATCTCAGCTTTCCTGGGAAGCTGGTTCCTGTTTGGGCTGCTCTGGTACGTCGTGGCCTACATCCACAAAGACCTGCCTGAGTTCAACCCCTCCATCAACCACACCCCCTGCGTGGAGAACATCAACGGCCTCACCTCAGCCTTCCTCTTCTCCCTGGAAACCCAGGTGACCATTGGGTATGGCTTCAGGTGTGTCACAGAGCAGTGTGCCACTGCCATCTTCCTGCTCATCTTCCAGTCCATCCTGGGTGTCATCATTAACTCCTTCATGTGTGGGGCCATCCTGGCCAAGATCTCCAGGTCCAAGAACCGGGCCAAGACCATCACATTCAGCAAGAACGCTGTCATCAGCAAGCGTGGAGGGAAGCTGTGCCTCCTGATCCGCGTGGCCAACCTCCGCAAGAGCCTGCTGATCGGGAGCCACATCTATGGGAAGCTGTTGAAGACCACCATCACCCCCGAGGGGGAGACCATCATCCTCGACCAGGTCAACATTGAATTCGTAGTGGATGCTGGTAATGAGAATCTCTTCTTCATCTCACCCCTCACCATTTATCACATCATAGACAAGAACAGCCCCTTCTTCCACATGGCAGCAGAAACCCTCCTGCAGCAGGACTTTGAGCTGGTGGTGTTTTTGGATGGCACTGTGGAGGCCACCAGTGCCACCTGCCAGGTGAGGACGTCCTACATCCCCGAGGAGGTGCTCTGGGGGTACCGCTTCGCTCCCATCGTGTCCAAGACCAAAGAAGGGAAATACAGAGTGGACTTCCAGAACTTCAGCAAGACAGTGGCCGTGGAGACTCCCCACTGTGCCTTCTGTCTCTACAATGAGAAGGAAGCCAAAGCCAAAGAGAAGAAAGGTTATGACAATCCTGGCTTTGTCTTGTCTGAAGTCAATGAAACCAGTGACACAAAAATGTAGTACCAGGTATTCATGAGACTGAGTTTTCAGAGAGAATTCAGTCTTGAGAGGATTAATAAATAACTCAGTAAAACACAACAGAAACACAGGTTTGGGTTTGCTCTAACCCAACATTTGTTTTCTCAAAAGCCTCCAATCAAAGAGGAGCAGCATACCAGTGATCACTATTTAACTACACTATATATATTTCATAGAATTTATATTTTTATATTTATAGGACATTTAATGAAGCTGCTATGTTGGAATGTCCAACTCACCGAAGTTTTCAGGGCCATGCAAAGGTGTTAAAAAGCCTGAAAAGATGGAAAGAAATTTTAGGATGTTAAAGATACACAGCTGCTGGAAGGACAACATGAAAAGGCGAGACAGAAGGCAAAGCTAAAGAAACCCAAGGGACTTAGGAGCCAAGACCTCAAACAAATTTCTGGTTGCCAAAGTCCTCTATGAAAACAGACTCTCTGGCTCTGGAACTTGAGCACCTTTGAATGCTCTGAAACAATTCCTTCCCTCTTTCTTTGGGGCTAGTACAGTTGCAGGACAGAGCAGTAGGGGATGGGACTAGATTAGGAAATAGAGAAGACAGAGCTTGGGCCAAGCTGCTGCATCTCCAACTCCAAAATGTGACTTCTCCTCTCTGAAAGCCTTTGATTCCTTTCAGGAAAAAAAAGCCCAATGGAAATGAAAACTGAAAAACCAAGGAGAAGCAGAAACTCACTCTGGGACAAAAGAAATTTTGCAGTTTATTCCCAACTGTCCCAGCCTTCAGCTGCTCCTCACTGCTCCAAGAGCTGTCTGGATGGGGAATAGGGAAACATCTGAAGACAACTCTCCAGAAAGCTGGGGAGATGGAGAACACTTGATTCCTTCACACCTGGCAGAAAGCACTCCACTGGGAGAAGAGAGGAAATTCCCAGCTCTGGATGTATCCTTCAAAAAAATCACCAATGCAAACAGAGATTATCTTCCCCTTTAAAGCACAAAGGTGTTGTTCGAACAAAAACACAGTCCAGGAGCCTTCTATCAACATTTGGCTTCAGATTTGGTTCCAAACTGTTCATCTCCCCACAGCCAAACATGCATCCCTACAGGAAAAAAGTCCTGCTTGGTGAGAGCTGAGTAGTGCTGAACATTTTCTGTGGCTGAATTTTTACATAAATGCAACAAGAAAATTCAATTCTTTTTAGTGAATTTCTACTTCCTCACAGTCAGGTTTCTGTTTTTTTTTTCCCCCCCCAATTCATTCTGTTACTGAGAGTTCTATTGGCAGGCCAAAGAGTTTTTGGGAACTCTTCCCAGGGATGTAACTCAGCTCATCAATTTTCAATGCTGTGGTAAAATGGAAATAGTGTTAAAAGCTGCTGAACTAAGTGGTTTTAAAAGAAGGGGAGAATTCAGCAATTCAGATGACGACAAGAGAAAGTTGTGCTGCAAATGAACACAATGTGAGTATGGAAGTCAAACTCTGGGAACCAAGAGTGCTCAGGTCCCGGTCCCAGTGTACTGGGAGCTCCTTTCTTGGGTCAGAACAAATCACTTTACTCTGTATCTCCAATTTGCCATCTGTAACATGGGACATAAACACTGACATTGTACAGAGAGCAAAGTTATGAACAATTATGTCACTAAAGCACTTTAAAAGACAATTCTCAGCTGTGTCAATCTTTCCTCAGTGCACCCTTCTCCACCTCTAGATGGAAGGGTCAGCCAGCACACAAAGTTCTGCTCACATAACACATCAGAAGTGGCTGCACCAGAGCCAGACCTGTGACTAGAGAATGAGGAGTGAGACCTTTGAGGTAACTCACAGATACTGCCTGATATTTTAATTGTGCTGGATTGCAACTTTGCAAACAATATAAAAAATACAATCCAAATCACCACAGCACCTTAGCTCCCCTCATATAATCAGCTTGGAAGGACAGTTTTGATCCTCCAAAACAAACATCAAAGAATCAGTGGCCATGTACAGAAACCCATCTTTCCAGAGCTGCTGCTGCATTTCCTTCCAAGGCTTTCTGTACAGTTCCCTGCATATAATGTCCCCAAAAAGTGAACCTGTCAGTGCTCAAGGCTTACAAGCTACATCTTTTACCCTGGGAGAAGAGATGCATGTTTAATAGAAGCAGAAAAAGTGTCCCCACTGGACAAAAATAGCAAGTCCAAGGGAAATCCAGTTGAAAGATCAAGCCCAGCTGTGCAATGGGGAGTCAGGGAAGATTCCTACTTTAATTACTGGTTTGGGATGTTAGTGCTAGTGGGAAAAATAAATCAAATGCTCTGCAGTGCCTAAGAGGTGGTGCACACCCTCCAAAGCTTAGAGGGTCCCTAAACAATGCACTTCCAGGTACTGCCCTGGAAAGCCTCCTCAAAATCCTAAACCTCAATGTTCTTCCCGACCCAGCAATGGAACCTTTTGCCCTGTCTCTGCAGCATGAGCATGAGGATGTGTTGTTCCATTTCTAAAAGTATGAAGTGCTACCACAGCTCAAAGAGAAGATATGTGATCCCCCTGCAGGGGTGGCTGCCTGATGTTCCCTCTCCTGACAGTCACACCTGCCTCAGAACCTGCAATGCAAGGAAGCTGCACCAGGGGAGGGGTGATGGGTTCTTTTGCATATTTTGGTGTTACTGGAAGGGATCCGGGACCAGAGGAAATTCGAGGAGATGGATCCAAAGCTGACAGGGCCATGGCTGAGCTATCAGGCTCCCTTAGAGCAGGATCATACTGGGAATCCCGGAGTGAGCCTCCCGCTGGTTGTCACCCCAGGAAGCCCTGGCAGTCCTGCAGCAGAGGGAGATAGAGCCGAGGCAGAGCCCAGCAGCAGCACAACAACGAGTGGAATTTCCTCTGGCTGTCCAGGGAGAGCTGCTTGTCACCCGGCAGATAAAGGCCCGGCCGGGAAGGAGGTTATCGGGGACAGGCCACTCGGGACACACTCCAGAGGAAAGCTATTTTGGGGGCTGTCACCCCTGCTGCCATTAAAAGAAAGTTCAGTTAAGAGGATGAAAATAAATTTAATCTTACTGAGCAGAAGTGGCTGGAGGGAACCACAGTGCCGATACTGGAAGACAAAGGCCGGGCTCTTTACCCTGCCAGGGCCTTGCTTCTCCAGCTCTGCTCAAGCCTTGTGGGGTGCCTGTCCCCCCTTTAGGCCTTGCCACAGCCTGGGACACACCGTGGAGCCCACAGCCTGGCCCATTCCCTGCAAAGGTCTGAGGAGAAAGTCCTGCCCCTTCAGGAGAGTAAATCAGAACATTCCTACTGGATTAAGGCCTAAAGGATTTCGCTGGGAAAGCCAAGCAGCCAGGCTTGGGAATAATGTGTCTGCACTAAACATAATTTATCTTCTCGTTTCACAAACAACATGTTTCTTCTACTGTATTTATTTTAAACATTCGTTCAAGCTGTGCATAATATTTCAATCATTTTGAAATAGATTTACCCTCCTGCTGGCAAATGAATAAGACATCCTGCTGACTGCTGGAGAAAGGGCCATGAATTAAAATAACTGCGTTTGGTAAACTGACATGTGCTGGTTTGCTGTCTGTCTGCACACATTCTCTGGGAGGAACTGGTGAAAAGACACCCATAAATAATAACAACAACAATAATAATAATAATAACAAAAACCCCTGCCACATTGTTCAGATGCTTCTACTGACTTGCAGTGCTGGATTGTGGCAGACCACAGCTCACAGGCTGCTAGAGAATGCCTGGATAGCTCCTGGCTGTGCACAATTCCCTGGAAACTCTGCTGCTCACCCACAAATGAGTCTGCAGTGAGCAAAGCCACAGGCGGTGGCAGCAGAGGTGTCCCAGCCTCTTCCCTGTCCCCGGACAAACTGAGGTGGTCATACCCTTGGGAATTCCACTGGGAACAGCCAGGATTTCCACTTCATTTTATCCCCCCTAAAGTCACCCCTGCCTTGATCCACGGTTGTGGGGCTGGCCCAGCTCCTACTCCCCACAGGAGAGCAGGGAGAAAACACAGCACCAGGCCAGGAATGTGAGCACAGAAAGGGAAGCAGAGAGGGAAATTGTGCAAGTTCCTAAATCCTCTGGTGAATTCTCCTGCTGCAGATCAGGGAACCTCTGACATCACCAGAACGGGCCCTAAATCACATTTAACCCTGTGACAGCATCAAGAACAAGAATGAGGAAGGCTGAAGCTCTCTCCGTGGCTGCTCGAATACACACAAAAAGATAATTCCTGAGGCCAAGCTCAGGCACATTCCTGTGGTGGAAGCATCTGCCTGGGGACACTTGCACTTGAGCAAACTCACTGCTGCACATAAACTCTGCCTGCTCAGGGAGGTGGATGAGCGAGGGGAGGCTGGAGATGAGACAGACTCACTTGCTGTCTCCTTTTTTTTATGCTGCTGACCAAATTTAAGCACAGAAAACATTAAGCTCTCTCTCTCCTGGGCAACCACATCCCAAGCAGCTGTGCAAAATCAGCACGTTAACCCGCTGTGACAGCCCAGCACGGAGCCAGGTGGGGATGCTGGGGAGCATCGGGGATGCAGGGATGCAGCGATCCCTGCGGTGTTTTCTGTGCCGCTGCCACAGGATGGCACCGCTCACCTGCGGATCAGCAGGGCCACCGCCGCAACCTTGAAAAGCAAAGCAAGAATTTATTGGGACTGTTCCGTGTTTTATTACACAAAGTTCAATGCATTTAGTGGCTCGGTTTTGGCACGGCCCGTGCTAGCAGGGTATTTTAGCCCCTTCCCAGAAGTGTTGGGAATTCTCGGCGGTGAATTTGGAGGTGATGTGTGAGTGGAGGGCTGGGGGCTGTAAACAGCTGCTGCTGCTGTGCCCAAAGCAGAGCTGGGGGATCAGGAATGGCGAGGCTGGGTCTGAAGAGACCCATATTCCATAGGGAACTCTGCTCTGGAATGTCAGACCAGACTCTGCTCCCTGCTTTGTGCATCAGTTTCCCCAGCTGTTAAGACCCAACAGCACAGTGGTGCTGGGTTAATGCTTGGATTCCTCAGAGGGCTTTTCCAACCTCACTGATTCCATGATTCTACCACAGACCACCTTGGAACGACCCCAAGTCCTCACAGTGTTGGTTTTGCAGCAGTGTCCAAGGTTCCTGTTCAGATGAAGCTCCCCTGTGCTCTGGAAGTGCTCCTGGTGCAGCAGGGAGCCAACCTCCTCACTGTGGCAGGGCCCACAGAGCCAACACATCCCTTGGGAAGGTTCTGGAAGCCCAGATCACATCCCTCTGTGCTGTGCCTGCAGCTCCACAGACACTGCTGTGGAAGCAGCCCAGAATCCCAGGATGGTTTGGGCTGGAAGAACCTTAAAGCTCATCTCCTTCCACCCCCATGCCAGGCCCGCCTGCTCCCCTTATCCTTCTCATGAAGAAGGATGCTGCTCCCCAAATTCCCACAGCAAGGTTGGGATGCCAGTACCCCTGGGTCTGCAGAGCTTGGAATGTGCTGGCTGAGGACTTCGGGGAGTTGGTCAGCTCCCTGTCAGCCTCCAGAAATGGAACATTAAGGGAAGTTTTAAATCTTCCACAGAAACATCTGCCCCAAGCTGAACCCCGTTCTTAATTTGTTTTACCTTAACACTACTACAGTACACTATTTTATCAAATATGTGTATATATACACACACAATTATATCAAATATGTAGGTATACATATACTGTTCTACAGAATATACATAAATCTATATGGAATCACAGATTGGTTTAAGTTGGAAGGGACCTTAATGCTCATCCCATTCCACCCCCTGCCATGGGCACTACCCCATGTTGCTCCAAGCCCCATCCAGTCTTGAACATTTTCAGGGGTGTGACAAGTGTATACAGCTGACAGACAGACAGACAGACAGACAGATGATAGATAGATAGATAGATAGATAGATAGATAGATAGATAGATAGATAATGTATATATGTATTATACATGGGTCCTGAAGGAGACAGAAAACCCAGGGGATGTGTTCAGGTTTCTGCAGGTGCCCTCTGCCAGCACTCCCAGCACAAACCCTTTAGCCATGGCATGGAGACACTGGGAATACGATCCCTGTGCTCCCAAGGGCTGGAGATGCCCCTGCCCAGCCCAGCACGGGCTGCAGGGAGGAGATTCTGCTGGCGCTGGCAGCAGCAGGGAGGGGAGGTGCATCCAACACTGGACTTTACAGCACCGGGAGACAGAAACTCAGGGAGAAGCCAAAGCAAACAACAAGTTTGCAGCAGCTCCTGGAAAGGAAGGAGCCAGCTCTGGTGGTGAAATCACACCAAACTGCCAGAGCCCAAGCTCCTCATCCTCTTTAACCACTGCAGCTTCAAATAAGAGCTCCAGGATGGAATCCTGTTGTGCCTGCCCCTGGTTAGGAGCAGCAAAGTCCCTTCATCTGGGAAACCTCCCCTGCCCAAAGCCCTTCCTGCTGCAGTTATTGCTCCAGGTCAGGGTGGCTGCTCAGCTGCAAACCCGGCTGTGCCCAACCTCTGCTTGCACAGCTCAGATCCTTGGGGCTCTTTGGGGCAGCTCCCCCACTGGGGGTGCAGGGCTGATGGGCTTATTGCTGTCATGGCCTCAAAACTGCTCTGCCTTTGCTCTTCACATTTGGTGGGTTTGGTATCAGACTCTGTTTGCTGCTCTTGGAGCCTGAAGAGCTGATTTTTGCCAAGGATCTCTAATTCTATTCTGATACAATTCTGAAGAATCTGAGTTCCATGTGCAGGGATTTCTACCTGTGTAGTGGAAAAAATCATAACACAAAAGCTAAATTTGTTGTCATTCTCCACAGGATCTTAATCAGACGTCTCTCAATTCTTTTCTGATACAACAGAAAGATCTGAGCTTTATTTGCAGTGAGTTCTAATTTAACAGATGAAAATTGTCATGTGTATGTTATGCTGAGTATTGTGCAAAAATATACAAATAAGGTCTTTGAAGTGAATTTATAAATGTCAGCCCCTGATGTGTCCCTGGGCTGAGCTCTAATTAACACCAAATGCAGCCACGCTCGGTTTGATGTGGGAGAATAGACTTTGGTAGGCAGCAGGCTGAAGTCTCACCACCTAATTTCACAGAAGTTATTAAAAATACTGGATCAGCACAGCAAAGCAGCCTGTAAAAACTCTGTTATTGTAATAGGATAATGAAGTGAAGCTGCTTTCATCCAGCATTTACAAACTGATGCCTCTTTCCTTATGACACAGAGGTGGGAAACAGTAGTTGGGTTCATCCCTCCTTCGAGCACAAAGCCACAGTCTGGGGCATTTACTGCCATGGATGTGGATGAAACATTGCTGGGCAAGCCCAGCCTCACATCAAATATTTACATCAACAGAAGTTATGGCAGATTTCCCCCATAATTAATGCCTCATTTGGGCTGGAGTGCACTTGCTGGGCACGAGTATGAGAAATCTGTCTTTGTCTTTACTAAGGGAAGGTCTTGGCACAGGGAAATCCCTCTCCTTTGCCACAGTACTCTGTTAGAAACCTGCAGCTGTTTGGAAGTTTATCCTCAGGGCTAAAACACAATTTTTAGATATATAAAGCAGGAAGGCACCAGTGTGCACAGGGAGTGGGTTCTGGCATCCAAGGATTCTGGACAGGAGAGATCTCAGGTACCTGGCTCTGGAAGGATTTGTTATCCCCTACTTTAGACCATCTAACAAGTGCTTAAGCTGGAGCTCCATTTTCCAGTGGGGATAAAAAGCCTGCTTCAAAATCCAGTTCAAAGTAGGTTCTAAACCAGCTTGCTGTAATTAAGCAGGAGGAATTCACACACACAGAGGCAGAACCAGCTCAAAGAGAGAAAAGCAACACAGAGATCCAGCCAAGAGAGCCAGAGCTCTGAGCCTGTAAAGCCACTGCTGATTCTACTCAGGCTGCACTCCCTATTTATAGAGGAATGAAGACTTAATTCCAGTTTAGCATGTTTGAGCTAGATCCCATTCAGGGTTTGAGGCTGGTGGAACAGAAATCCTGGGGAAAACCAGATCCCTGGAAATCAGCAGTTGAATTCACCCTGAATTCACTCCTGGGGAGCTCCGAGTTCTTAGTGTTAATGCAGAGAAGGTTTTCTGCTGGCCCTGCTGACTCCCAGCTCACAGCCATGTGATCCCAACCATCTGTCTGGTAAACTTTCCGATTTAAGCCTGAAATACTTGAATTCCATCTGCCTTGTCCTCCTGGGAAAAGCACAAAGTAGCATTAGGGCTGTCAAATTCCTTGTTAGCTTTGTTCCATTGTGCCCCAGAAACCTGGGCTGGGAGGGGAGATCCCCCTCTTCCCACCTCTGGCACTTCCAACCTGGCAAAGCCAGGCTGATCTCAAGGGGTACAAATTACCTACTCTAATCTCTGTCTTACTACTCTTTCTCTATGTGAGGAATGTAAATTTTTAAGATCTTATGAAAATGCTCTAAAAATGCCTGGGAAGTGCCCCAGCAGTGTGAGGCTGCCTGGCACTCAGGTGAGATCTCCTTGCTCTAAGATATCTGGATTCCATGGGAATGCCTGGAATGGGAGGCAAAATCTTTCTAAAGCTAAATATTAGCAAATACTAGAAAAAAATAATATCTGAAGCTAAATATTAGTGAATATGAGAAAGGATTAATGCCAGCAAGCCCATTCCTCTGAAGGGAAGGATGAAAGGAGGCAGAGAAGACCTGCACTGGGATGCTGCTGATCACCTCCCTTCTCAGAAGGGTTCCTTTAACACACTGGGTAGCCAGAATCAGATGCTTCTTAAATTGATGGTTATTTTCAAATGTCTTTCTTTTTTTTTTGCCTCCAGGGTTCCTGCTGGCCAAATTTTGCTATCAGGGACATCTTTGAACTCTGATAACCTTCAGATTATGCCTTTAGATGCCTTTGTGCAATCTCATCTTCTGATTTTCCTATTACTGGCAGGCGGGCAGTACATGGTATTCAAATAAAATACTTGATATTTCCACTGATGCTGCACAGCCAGAATTAATCTCGCTGGTGCTGCAGTGGAAAACAGCAGAGATAAGCAGCAAACCACTCACTCGTGTCTAAATTGAGCAACTCTGGTGGAATCCACAGAGGGAGCAGCTCTGGGGTGCTGGAGTGGCCTTTTTCCTGAGCCCATCAAGCTTTGTCCTGGCTCTCAGCAACAAAAGCTTGTGTGCAGGAAGGAAGTGCTGTGCTTGTGCAGCCCTGGCTTCCCAAGGCTTTATCAGGTCTGCAGGAGCTCCAGATATCTCTCAGGAGTACTGTGCAAAACTGCAGGAAGTGCCTCGGCCTGACCTTTATCCACAATCAGAAGATTCCTTGGCAAAGCTTGTTTTTGCAGCCTCTGCCTCAGGAATGCAGTGGAGCACTGGCTCTCCCTGGGGTTTGGGCATAGGTGGGAAACAGGAGAGGCTGGGCACACACTGACATTCCTGGAGGGCCCTGGGGCACCCCAAGAGCCACCTCGACACCTCAGCTTCTGGCTGCCCTTCCCTGGACAAAAGCCAGAGTCTGGGTTTTAATCCCTTCAACAACCAAGTCCAGTCTGATCAACTCTGGCAACAATTTTCTGGAATGAGTGGTCAATAGTAGAGGGATCAGGATGGGTTGCCACTACTGTGGAGCTTCATTCTTTCCCTTTTTAACTAAAATTAATTTCAAGTGCATGCAAGTGTGAGAGGGGAGGGAGAGAGTGGAACAATGTGATGCCTTAGAGAAAACCACCATTTATTTTGTCACTTTTTTCTTACATCATCTTCTTCATACAACTGTTTCATTGTAACATTAATACATTTTAAAAAAACAACAACCCACCAAGATAGCTTGCAAAATTATATATATTTTAATATCCAAAAAGTACATTGCATATATATAGTAGCAAAAGCCCCATTTCCATGGGTAGTTCCTTCATACTTAAATTTTGCGATTATTGCAGAAATGTTACTTAAAAACACCCCGAAAGCACTAAGACCTAACTGCATTAGCTTGATCTTCTCTTCCCACTTTGTTAAATAATGGCATCAGTGCTTGTGTTTAACGTTCTGAGCAGACTCCAACGCTCTGGTTTCAGACTCCCCTCCTGCAATCGGATGCACATGGACCAAATCCCGCCCCCACAGAGTCGCAGGGGTTGGTCTAGACTAGATAGTTGTGATCCTGTTAATTGGCTGCCACTTAATACAAGTCAGTTAATGGGTTGTACATGGAAATCTCGCCCCCCAGACATCTGCTCCAAACCCCAAATGCTTGTGGTTTACCCTCTGTTTACGGCACCAAACCGCCGCTTGTGCAGCGTCACATTCACATGTGCAAAGCTGGGGATGGCTGAGAGCTCTGGAAGGGGTCGGATTTCCATAGAACCCCCCAGCAGAAGCCATCAAAAAGAGGAGTATTTTGTCATTTTATCTATGAAGTGGTTAAGATCTTCCCAAAGTTCAGAATTTGGGTGAAAAGTGATCACAGAATATTGCAATGGTTGCCTTGAGATGTTGGGCCTGTTTTCAATCAGCCTCAATGCAAACATAGGAGTAAATGGAGTTAATTTGCAGACAGCTCCAACAGATTAATACTGAAAATCCTCTCCTCTAGACAAACCCAGGACAATCTGGAAGGTTTCTGGCCACTTTGGGGGTCAGTCATGGATCCAATTGCAGGACCAAGCCTATCTCCAGCAGATACATTACTCATGTCTTTTTTTTTTTTTTTTTTAAGCAAAAAGTACAAAGCTACAGCCCAAATGTACAGATTGAAAAGATGTACAAATTACATTAAAAAAATAAACAAAAACAACCGAGCTGATAGTAAAAAACAAACCTGCATTTGTGACCGAGGTCAACTCGTTTTATTTACTCTTTCTTTTAAAACTGTGAGATATAGGGAAAAATAACTCTGCATAATTTATACAGTAATTTGCCTTCTGGATTGTTGACCCTTGGTTTGACGGTCTGACAAACGCACAGCGTTCGCGAATCGGTGCTTTCAGAGCCCCGCGGCTCGGGCAGAGCCAGGGACCTGCTGTCGTTTATTCACTTCACTTCTGCTTTCAAGGAATGTCTGTGCTTGACTTTGCGTTATGCTTTGTTCTGGTTTCTGCTGCTTTCTGAGTTCACACACAGTCGAATGAAGTTGTACTCTAGAAAAGTTCCTTCAATGCCCTTTACTTCTTAAAATATACATGTACATATATATATATGCATATATATATATATATATATATATATTTAATTTCCAGTTGGGTGAAAATCCTCCTCTGCCTTAGAGCTAAGATTCCAGTTGTGGTCCCCTGCAGCTCGACATCCTCCACAGAATGGTCAATGGCCAGTAAGAAAAACCCCATTGTGGTCATATTTTCCTATGATCCATAGCTGGATCTATGCCTTGTCAAAAGCCTTTGAATCCTTAAAAATTCCTCTCATTCAAAAGCTAATAATCATTCCAGGGAATGGTGAACTGTCTTCATTGTCACTTCCTACAGAGGACACAAGCCTTAAACCCCAAATTAAATGCAGAGTACTGGCCCACAGGAGCTTCCATCTCTCAGTTCAAGACACAAGAGGCAAAGTTACAAAAGTAAAAGGTTTGGTCCAGGAATAACAAATATCCAGTTTTAATTCTTCCCCAGAAAGGCCACAATTATCCATTAAGGGTCCCCCCTAAAACAGTAAAAATCCCAGGAGTAAAGAAAAAGTCCAACCAGACTGCTCAAGGCCACTGGTAGATGAGAGCATTTAGTAATAGCTGCCCAAGTGTGGCGTGACGTGGGCGTTGGGGTGGCGGGGCACGTTGGGGTTGGGGTAAATGCTTCCTGCAGGGGAGGTCCAATAGGGGGAGGCCGCTCCAAAGAAACTGGATGATGTGACAGGCATGGAGGAGGGGTGTGGGGGCACAAAGTTCACCTTCTGCTGGTGGGCATGATAGGACGGCATGTAGGGCAGATCTGACGGGTACTTGTACATGGAGGACTCGGTGGGGTGGGGCTGCAGGGCCTGGGCAATGCCGTGAAAGTCAAATTTGTAGGCATACCTCTTGCCATGCACTTTGGTCATAATGTTCTTGTCGTAGTAGTATCGCAGCGCCCGGCTCAGCTTGTCGTAATTCATGTTGGGTTTGCTTTTCCTCTCGCCCCAGCGCCGCGCCACCTCGTCAGGGTCCGTCATCTTGAACTCGCCGTTGGTGCCCTCCCAGGTGATGCAGCTGGCGTTGGAGCTGTCCGACAGCAGCTCCAGCAGGAACTGCCACAGCTGGATCTGCCCGCTCCCTGCAGACATCAGCCAAGGGGAAAGGAAATGACTCGGGGCTTCCTGCTCCATGGCACAGACAAAGGCAGGAAACAGAAGGACTATCTCGATCTCAACTGGGAACTGCTCCTTCAGGCCTTGGAAAGGCGGCCCTAGGAGTGGATAAACTGTTCCCAGCAAACAAGTTACTCAGACCTTTGTTCTGGGCCTGGGCCTGAGGTCACATTACATTTCATAATGGTTGCCTTTGGCCTTAAAATCCTCGGGCTATTCATAAACAAGGCTTTCTGTGAGGACACTGCTCTGTGGAGTTTTCACTGACCGGTTAGCACAGTGTACTTCACCCATCCACTGCTCACTGTTTGCCATGGAGATTGTTTTGGATACCTCCAGCTCTCTTTCCAGGGTGATCTGAGCTACACGGAATGATTTGTTCCCCAGATGACTCCTGGTTTTACTCAGTATAGTTGTACAAGTAGTTAAGGGTAAGTTAAGAGCTTTAGGAGGATATTTCCTTTCAGGCATTCCATGTGTACAAGTTTGGTTAGTTCAAGCAGGATGTGCTCCAGAGCTTACTCCCTAAAATCAGGAATTATTTACTGCAGATGATGTTCTAGGGACAGTTACACTGTGACTTACAGAGATGTTTTGTGCCTTTCTGCTTGTAACCCACAGCAGGCAGTGGAAAATTAATCTGTACTGCAAATCTGAGAGACCAGCACTAAAATTCCCTATAAAACTCTTAGAGAATACTGGGTTTGGGTCAGAACATCCAGGATGGTGATTTTGTCCCCACAGAGATGATGTTGCATCACTTGCCTCCCTATTCTGTAAGGATTTTGGCAAAAGCCCTTGTGAGGTCACAGCTACCGAGTTCTGTGGCTCTCACAGGTCCCCCCAAGGGTTCAGGGACAGCAGCTGCTCCCGCAGCCCAAGCTGAGCAGTAGCTCCAAAGGAAAATTCACTTCTTTGAGAAGGGGGGTCTGAAATACAAAATGAACTCACCTGGATTGGCAAGACGGCTGCTGGTGGGCCCCAGGATTTGGTAGGGATCTAAAAATTAAGTAAAAAATCAAAAAATCACCCAATGAAATTTAAAGGATGTTTTAACAAAATGATCAAAAAGAAACTCCAGGTCATTATGTTTGTTCTAGAAATCAAATTTTCATTTTCTTTCTTTATTCTTTTTGCCTATTCTCCCAGGGCCTGGAAGGGCTCTTTCTTTATTAGCAAACAACCACCAAGTATTTCTGGAATCCAAAATGGCACAGCCAGAGTTCCTGGCACTGCTCTCAGACCTGCCTGCTTTTGCAGTCTGGGATCTCCTTGGACATACCCTGCACTGTGTGGCAACCAGAAAACATCAAATGTGGAAAAAAACCTGTGGGATAGAACAGCCACAAAGCAGGAGCAAATGTATTTCTCCTAACAAAAAAGAGCTAAATAAAAAGGAGAGCAGATGAGATTTTCAGATTCACTTGTTAGCAGCTGAGCTTGCTGCCCTGGGAGGGCAGGAAATATTCACCCCAGTCTCTCTTTGTGAAGCAAACACAGCATTAGAGAGATGAGAGTAACAGGAGTTTGCTGCTGGCTCCACCAAGGCTGAGTGGTTCCTGAAAACCCTACAAAGCCTTTATTAGGAATGAATTCCTTCCCTTTCTGTGGGGCCTCCTCAGCCCAAATCTCTCACTTCTCCTCTGCCTCTCTCTGGTTGTGGTGATTTGGATCTGCAGCGTTTGCTGGTGGATTGAAGCGGTGCCAGGAGAAGCGAGCCCCGATGGGAAGCAGCTGTGCCGGGCAGGAAGGTGGGAAGGCACAGTGGGGCTGCTCCCCTCCTCTGCTCTGCTCTGCTCTGGGAGCCCTGCTGGAATGGCTGGAGCTTCCAGCGGGAAGGGACAAGCTGGGATGCTCCCAGGGGCTCAGCCCAGGGGACAGATCCTGGCACAGGGATGTTCCTTTGGCTGGGGAGGGGCAGAGCAGCCTCACAGAGCCCGTGGCTCAGTCCCTGCCCTGAGCCCTGCCCTGCCTGGGGCAGCTCCACTCCTCAATTCCCCCAAGCTGCTCCTGCTCCAAGGGGCACAGAATCCACTCTCACCTGGCTGGGGCCGCTGCTGCTCCGTTGTCTTATTCACATTTTGTGTCCCTGCAACGGGAGGGCCTGGAAAGAGAGAAGGGGTTTATAGGGACAGAGAACAGGTACAAAACACATCCCACAGGAATCACAGCAACTGCAAGGGAAAGGTTTGCTCAGACTAAGAGTTGATATTTTGGGGATTGCACAATAAAATTAAGAGAAGTGCCTAGAAATTCAAATTTTCAGTATAAAATGAAAATACACCAATATAGAAAGCATTATATAAATATTTATAATTTGCCAAGAAGGCAGTGAGACAAGGAAAATGTTAGGTAGGTAATTCATTAATTTTCTGTCTTTTATTGCAACTGAACTTCCATTCTAGTTTACATCCATGTTGTGAACAAAAATTTGGATTATTAAATGTACAAATTCTGACCTTCTTCCACATTGGAGCTTTTCCCACATTTTTTGCAAATGCAAATTCTCTTTTTGGCAAAAAAAAAAAAAAAAAAAAAAAAAGGTGGGGGGAGGTGTTTATCAAACATTTAGTTGAAAATATCACGGTGATTTGTATAAATCCCTTCAACAGGAAGAAAGATCTGGTCCTCTTTTTTATATAATTTCTCACAGCAGAAAACCGTGGCTCAAGGATTAGTTCTCCCATTTGGGGTGAGCACAGCTGAGGAAGCTGCAGAGCAAAGGGAGGGGACTCTGCCAGGTGGATTTGACCTGCTGGGGGTCACAGGTGCCCAGGGAGAAGCCCCAGCAGTGGATGGGGACAGCGGCTCTGAGCCAGCCACAACATGGATCTCAGGGGCAGACAATTCCCTGCTGGGAATCCAAGGCACTCTAAAGCCTGGAAGAACAAGGTGTGAGGGGCCTCATCTGCCTGCTGGACTTTGCCTTTCTGGAAAATGGCAGAAACTCTCACAATGTGCCCAAACTGTCCAGATCTGTCCCTAAAACCATCACAGCATGGGACAGGCCTATGATTAACAGGGTGTCTGTGCAGAGGGTTTGCTCCTGGCCCTACCAAACCCTACAAGTATTCTGTCCATAACATCATTCTACTTCTTATCTGTCCCCAAATCTTCTGCCCTCCTGACACTCCTAACGCAGGCCAGCTGTGCCCAAGTCTCCTTTTAATCTTCCCTTGCACAGTTTGTGATTCCCATTGGGACAACTTACTTCTGGAGAGACCAGAATTCCCATTACTGCCCCATCCTGCTCTCCTGACTGCATCATAGGAGGGATCTAGTGACAAAACACAACAGGCACAGAGGGAATGAAATGAACTTTTCCCAGAAAAAAACTTGTAAGAATCTGGCTTTGCTTCGTGGTCCCAGGAGGCTTGGCTTCTGTAGGGCTGTGTTTTTTTCCTCTCCCACATCTCCAGTGCTCCCCTAGCCCCTCACAGAAGTGTAAATAGGAGTGTAAATGCAGCAATGGGGCTCTTTGGGCAATTCTCAAGCCTGACGTGTTCTGACCATGAAGTGCTGTCACTGCACGCAGTGAAATTCAGTGTGACCCATCCCAGCCAAAAGGAGACCCCTTTCTCTTATGCCAAGATCCAGAGGACCACAGGCAGAGGAGGAGGAGGAGATGAACTCTGTCATTATTTCAGAAATTAAATTAGGATTTACAGAAATTAAATGAGGATTTTAAACCTGGGGAGGCCAAGAATTTGAGGTCACAATAAGGAGAGGAAAAAAGGGGAAAAGCATCCTCCAGGAATATACCAAGTGCCCCTCTGCTCAGCACCTCCCGTTTGTGGGGCTGTGCAGCTCCCTGAGGGTCCATCCCAGGCACTGACACATTTCTCCAGCGCTGGGAAAGCCGCTGAGGCTTTGGAATGACAGCCTTGAAGTTATTGGCATGGAAAGGAAAACAGAGAGGGATGGGAGAGGGGAGGGTGGGGGAGCCAGAGGAGGAGGGAAGAGAGGGCAGTGGGGGAAAACAGAGCTCGTGTAATCTGCCTGCTTTTATTTTTATTTTATTTGTTTGTTTTTTTCCCTTTTTACAGAAACCACAAACCTCACTGCAAATAGATCAGACTGGAAAACAAACCACTGTGGATTCAGCTGGGACAAAGAGTGGGATGGGACAGTTCGGGAAGAGGGAGGTGACAGCCTCATACAAGCTGTTCCAGCAGGGAGACCTGTCCCAAAAGGGATCCCTGTCCCCATTTGGGATCCCTGACACATTTGGGATCTCTATCCCCCTTAGGAATTCCTGCCCTATTTGGGATCCCTGGCCCTGCTCCTGTGGCCCCCCAGGGAAAGGAGGACTGGGCACTGCCTTGGTGCTGTTGGGACCTTCCCCCAGGCCCAGTCTCCTGCAGTTGTCCCTGCTCCAAAGGTGCTGTTGGCAGGGGTGCATTTTCCTGGCTGGAAAACCATTGTGTAATCCTGATTTATTCCAGTGAGAGGGAGCTCTCCCAGCGACCAAAACCAGGAGAGAAGGGATGGGGTCTGAGGCAGTCCCTGCCATTTCCCATGTCCTCCCTACAGCCAGGCTCTGACTTCCACTGCTCCCCTGCGATATCCCTCTGAATTGTTACAACCTGAGCTATCAGAGCCATGTTTGGGGAAATGCTTTGAAAAACCCAAGTTCTGCACTGAGAAAAGCAAAACCTTCAGCAGTGTCCACTAACTGAGATGTAATGTACACTTTGGTTTGTTCAATCAATAAACAGTTCTGTAATGTAACATTAATGGAAATGCCATATGATGCTGTTAAAAGGAAGGCAGCAATTCTTTTTCCAACAGAAAAATCCTTTTTAAAATAGGAAAAAGTTTCCTTCCCAAAAAGTAGCAGAACTCTTTGAAAAATTTCAGTTTTCTCTGATTCTTTTTGGGGCCAGATCATTGACTCATGGGAATCAACTGCTACAAAGGGGTTGCTTGATCCAGAGTCATCAGCATGTTTTGAGTAAATAAATAGGCCATAACTTGGAGAGCTGATCTTTCTTCTCCTCTTCCTCCTACTCCTCCTCAGGTTTAATCCAGGCTGACTGGATTTGCCTCAGATTTTTCTCTATAAAGATGGATTATCGAGCCAAGTGTGAGAACGTAGAGGGGCAGCCTTGTGTTGTAGGATGAGAGTCAGCCCTGAGTGTGACTTTGCCATAATAAGAACAGTTAAGTATGATAATCAGCCATACAGGCCCTGCTATTGAAACATTGTGTGCAGTCAGCTACTGCAAGTTTCCAACTCTTTCTCTCCCCCTCAAAAAAAACCCAACAAAAACCAACAAAAAAAATATCCAAATGCAGGAAGCTATTTTTATTTCACAAAAATCCCTGCAACGTGAAAGAACCACATCAGCCGTCCTGGCTTCCAGGCCCAGGCTCAAAAGCTGAATGTGTTTAAAGCAAAATGGAAAAGGCAGAGCCAGGGAACCCATCCAGAGATTCAGGTTCCTGCAAAAACAGGATCATTCCCAGGACCTGACGCCCAGTGGCTCAGAGAGATCCTACAGAACTTGAGCCAGACGTGACAGGGAGAGTCTTATCTGTCATTTAAACAGTTTGGATTTTACACCAAAATTTGCCATGGGATGGAATTTCAATTAAAAGGCTTGGACTGGGGTTCTCTCCTGGTGTAAATCAGCACATGGCTACAGTGAAGTGGGGGCAAATTTATCCCAGAAAGGATCAGGTCCCCATGTCTTGTTTAGACTTAAAAGGCCCCATGGAACAAGAGCTCTATGACAAATGTGTGTTCAATACAAAATGGAATTAAAGAGCAGAAAATAAATCATAGATGCTTTCAAGAACTGTCATTCTGCAGCTGTCTGGTTTATGTCCAGAAATTCCCCAGCATGAATGCTCAGTCTATTAGGAAGAAGGTAAAGGATATTAATAATGCTTTGCACTTCCACAGCATCTTTCAACTGAGGATCTCACAGCTTTGCAAACATTTGCACTCACAGCGCGCCTGGGAAGAAGGTTAAATATAATTTTATTTATTCACAGGCATAAATGTACTTTCTGCAAGCTTTAGCTGCCTTTTCCAGATGCACTGCCTTTCCTAGAAGTCAGGATGTGTGGGGCAGGCTACAGCACTGGTCTCTGTGCCCTTTTAGCCCTGGTCTCCACTTCCTCACCCCAAATCTCCCTCGGCTTCTACCTTGCTACTCTCTGTGCCCAGCTCTCTAAACAGCCCCTGTCCCACTGGAGCTGTGTCCCCTCCCAGTACCTCTGGGGCATATTTAGTCTGAACAGACTGATAGACATTACTGGGGGCAGATGGACAGACACACAGACTCCATTCCCAAAAACCAGCCTGGTAATCCCAGGTGGATTTCCACACCACGATCCCAAATCCATGTCGGTCCTTTCAGCCTGAGTGCAGCCCAGTGAACGAGGCTTTAGGGAGTCTGTGCTTGAGATATGATGTATTAGGGAGAAAACCCTCTCTGATAAGCTTTAAAAGGCTCAAAAAATAATAAAAAAATCCCTGGTGTTTTATAAATCTGAGAGTTTGGGACAGAGGGGAGGCAAGGGGGGGTTTCACTGAACAATGGGCTCACAGTGCCTGCACTTCCTGAGCTGCTGGGAAGTGCTGACAGCCCCTTCATCCCGCTCCCTCTGGAGCAGCTTTCTCAGTCAGGCCTGAGTCAGCCACCACCTTGTGCTACCAAGCCCTGATGAGGCTTTCCAGGAGAGCAATGAGCTTTGGGCCTGGAATAGCCATGTTTTTTAGTTCTTTATTTTTCTAGGATGGATATAGTGAGGCCTGTTCAATCATTTATGGACTAAATGCTTTATGGGCACTACAGGGGAATCCTACTCAGAATGCCACATATGCTGGCACTACAGGCAAGACAGGGGGAATGGAGAGCCCAGGAATCTCTGGAGCTGATACCTCCAGGGAAATTCAGCAGCTGGAGGGTGGGAAGGGGCTTGGTCCTTAGCCATGGAGACAGAGCCAGGAAGGGAAACGGGGAAGACAGACCCGGGTATCCTGGAGGATCAAGACTTGTGATGTGGCTAAGTGGTCACTTGTGGTCTGTTTGTTGCAACCACTTTATATCTCCCTATAAAAGGAAAGGAGGGTCAGGTACCTGGAGAATCCTGTGGATCTCACAGCCCACTTCAGATTTGCAGTCTTCTCCTTCCCCTGATTTACTTCACTGATTTACTTCACTGAACTCTCTAAGGCCAAGTCCTGGAAAAACCTGTGCTCCCAATCCAGGTGAGACAGATCATCCCAGAACAGCTTCTCCTGCATTCCAGGTTTGGGCCATGCACTCTCCATGCACAGCACAGGCTAGGTTTTGCAAGGAGTCCGTCTGCTTCAGGAGGAAGAAAGGACTGGTGGCTGGAATTTAAATTAGCTTCCTTAAATGAGGAAAGCAGACCCAGGTGTCCTGGGGGATGCAGACCTGTGATTAATCCAAGTGCTCCCTTGAGGTCTATTTTGCGGCAGCCGCTTTGTGGGGAGAGAGGGAGAGGAGGGCACAGGACCCCAGGGCCTTTCCTGCCCAGGTGAGGCTGGGAGCGGTGGCACTCCCCTGCTGCCTTGGGACAGTCCCAACACGAGAACAAGCCCCAAACCCCTCTTCTGCTGCAAGCCAAGCACATCAGCAAGGTCTGCCCAGGTCTGCATGTCCAGCCCTCACACTGCCTCCTTCCCCCTCATGGAGATCCCATTGAGGAGCTGGGGTGCTGTTCAAAGCCAGCTGGAGAGCAGAAACCCAGACTGTGGCTTTCTGCAGGGACCAGGGAGCCAAAACCACCTCCAGCTCCTCCTAGAAACATCCAAGGGACTGCTTTAAATGGTGGCAGCAAACATTTAAGCTGTGGAGCTCATAAGGTCCTTCCCTGGCTCCATGGACATGTTCTGAGTGCTCCACACCCACAGGTCATTTCTGACTGCCCCACACACAGCACAACCTCTCAGGGTCAGCAGAGAGGAGCTCCAGCTCTGGAGGAGCTCTCACCTGTCTGTAGGTGTGGACAGGGATGGTGAGACAGGGACTGGAGCAGGACAGGGTCTGAGAACTCCTGTGGCCTTTTCCAATGGCCCTTCCAACTTCCCATCACGCAGCTCCAGGGACATGCTGAGCGCACTGAGGCCTCAGAACATCACAGCATTACTTGTCCTGCAAGGAACTGCTTTTCAACTTACTATCTCTGCCAATTAAAACAATTAATTAGCCCATGTGCCACATGTCATTCTCTTTGTCATTCCTGACCAGTGTTACTGTGAATGTTCCCATGGTTACATGAGACTTTCCAGTCCTTCAAGCACCAAACTCTTTCTTTTCCCCTTCAAGACATGATGTGCTGTTCCTTGAGCCAAGGAACCACCACTCCAGGGGTGGTTACTAGAATCAGTAATTCTAAGTCTCTTCACTAAGAGGAGGAAACTCACTGAGTGCAGAATGACTTCAAAATTACTTCTATTTTACATTATCAGGCTCTTTGATTATTTCACAATTGAAAAATATTATCAAACCATCTTTTGAATCCATCTGGGTGCACTGTTGGACTCAGTGATCTCAGAGGCCTTTCCAACCTGAACGATTCTGTGATTCTCTAGTCTCTACATTGCTGTTAACCTGTTTTACAGATCCCAGATCCAGGCCTGGAATAACACTGGGTTTTGACCTGAAGTCAACTCGAAGCAAGTGAGAAGGGACTGACTGCTGGGTTTAGGTGAGAAATCCACTGCAGAGATGGATGTGAAGAACAGGTTTAGCTTGAGGAGTGTCTGAAAGTAGCTGGAGAGCCTGGTTATGAATTGCTGTCTTTATAGAAATACAGATCAGAGGGGTCAAACATTTCTGATTGAACTCCTGCTCTGAATCAGTGATGGATTAAAGTCCTGTGGCTGACACCCACTTATTTCCAGAGCCAGACAGGATCTGGATGGTGTAGGAATAGAACTAGGATTCAGTATTCCTGTCCCTGGAAGTGTCCAAGGCCAGCTTGGACAGGGCTTGGAGCTGCCTGGGCTAGTGGAAGGTGTCCCTGCCCATGGCAGGGGTGAAACTGGATGGGCTTTAAGGTCCTTCCAACCCAACCCAACCCAACCCAACCCAACCCAACCCAACCCAACCCAACCCATCCTGGGACTCCAGAGGGGATTTCCTGAGCTGGCCCAGGCAGAGCATGCAGAGGACAGGTCACTGTGGTTTGAGCTCTGTGCCCTGTCCCTGGTCAGAGCTGGGGTGCAGGGAAGGAGCCCCCACAGGGCAGCTGAGCCCCAGCTCTGCTCCCCACTCAGGCTCAGAGTCACTCCCTGCCTGCTCCGAGCCAGAGGCGACACCCCCAATGGTGCCTGTGGCTGGAAAAACATCCCTGAGCCATGCAGCGCTGGCACTTCCTGAGCCACGTCTGCCTCACCCCGTGCAAGCCTCACAAAGACACATTATGAAGAAAAGGAGGAAGTAATGAGAAGATTTTTTTTTTTCCTTGTTGTTGCTTTTTTTAATATCAGCAGCAGAAATCCCAATGCACAGCGCACAGAGACTGAAGAATGTGTCCTGAGAATCCCTCCCAGAGCCAGCCTGGAAAAGCAGATGCTCTCCAGCCAGCAGAGATGTTCCTGAGCTACACAGAGCTGCAGACACAGCCAAGGCACAGCTGCACATCCTCTGCATCCCTACAGAACCACCCCAAACACAGCCAGCAGTGGGCAGGAATGTGCCCCAGCACTGCCTGCATTTACCCCCAGCACGAGGGTAAAACCAAACCATTGACGGGCCTGGAGGTTGCTCTTGTTGAAAAACACACAAATGCAGAAGTAAAAACCCCCAAACCTCATCCATGGAGAAAAAGGCCACGCACACATGAGAGAACTGGGAAGACACACATGCACAGCCGTGGCAGTTTTACAGCTTTTAAGTCATCATCAGGAAACAAATTAACTCTTGTTTTAGGAAACAGCCCAAGCACTTCCAAGGCTTTGGGAGGGAGGGCCTGGCACCCCAGCAAACGTGTGACTGCCCCCCCAGCACAAAAACACTCCTTGCACTGCACCCCAGGCAAAATAATAATGGCTCTTTTGCTGGGGGAAAAGGAAGGATAATGGTTACTTAGAAAGTGCTCCAGACAAGCTGTCAGGTTGAATTCAGAGAACTGGAGTCTACTCTGGGACAGCGCTGGCTCGGGGTGATCCCTTGTGAGTTGGGTTTCCTGCCTGCTACAGCTTAAAGACAACGATTCTTTGTTTCCAGTTTTTCTGGTGAAAAAACACACGCCTGCCTCCGAAGAGGGTCAGGGAGAAAGCAGACAAAACACTAACTCTGGAATTTCAAAGGAAAACAATTAAAAAAAAAGAAAGTATAAAAAGCAATCTGAGCGCACTGGCTACTGTCTCCCCTGAACTCATAAATCCCTGCTTGGCCACACAGCCAAAATGAAAGGAGACCTAAAAAAGCCTCCCCTTTTTCTGCTGCTGAGCTAAAAATGGGATATTTCATCACCAGGCACACAAATATCATTGAGAAATGTTTAGCAAGTACAGACAATTAGGAGGGCACAAAGCTGCAGCTGCTTTTCCTCTGCCACAACTGAAGCTGGAGAGTTTAAAACTTTTGCTATTTTTCATTACAACCTTTTAGATCTGAAAAATGGCCTTTTTGGGAGAAGGGTTTTTTGCAGGAATTTGAGAGTGTTTTCCTGTGGGAATTGTGCTTATGCAACCACATTCCCTGAGGTCTCTGCCCCTCTCTCCCCAGTCCCCCAAATCTGAACCTGTTACCCCAAATTGTCACTCAATTTGACAAGTAGTAATAGTTTTGAGGAGTTCCTACCAGTTTAAATGGAATGGAGGTTGCAGCCTCAATAGTGAGAAAAGCAGCTGCACAGACTCGTATTTTGTGAGGTTCCAGAGAATTGGAGCGAGATAGATTTTAACTAATGCTCCAACACCAGGAAACTCTTTCTTAGGGCCTCACCGTGATCATTGGTACAAAGCCCCAGGAAATCACTCTGGATTTTAGATAATTCATTATTATCTGAATAAATTTCATATTTATTTATCTTCTTAAATTTGCCAACAGCCCCACCAAACACACACCTTGTACCCAAACATCCTCATTGGTGACACGACTTCTGTAATGTGAATAAAAACATGGGACAGTCACAGAACAAACCCCTAAAATTCCCCCCTTCCATCCCCATTCATGCATTCACATAGAGATTTCTTTCCTCTTTGAAAGGCACCACATCCCTTTTTCCTGTGCTCTGCTTGAGTTTGGGTTGGATTTCTCAGACTTTGGGCTGGTTTATCACTGATCTCAAGAAGGATCCTATTCCTCTCTGCAACTCCCTGACAGGAGCTGGGTGGGGCCTGGGATTTCTCTCAGGAACAGAGAGAACATTTCTCTCCTGAACCTCTACAGGACAAGAGGGAACACCCTCAGGCCATGCCAGAGGAGGCTCAGGTTGGAAATTCTTCATGGAAAGAGTTGCTAAACACTGGAAGGGGCTGTCCATGGAGGTTTGGAGTCCCCATCCCAGGAGCTGTCCAAGGAACACCTGGAGGTGGCACTCAGTACTCTGGGCTGGGTGACAAGGTGGGGATTGGTTGGACTCGATGGGCTGGGAAGGCTTTTCCAATTTAAATGATTCTAGGATTCTGGGATTCTTTTGCCCTGGGCTGAGCCCATGTGCAGAGGACTGTGCTGAATGCAGCTTTTCAAGCAAGATCCTGAATGAGCTGGAGACCAACAGCCCCAGGAACCCCTCTGGTTAATTCTCACCTGTGACCCTGAGCCTCCCTTCACACCCTCTGCACGAACACCACTTCCCTGGGACCAGCACGTACTGGAAAGCACCACACATCCCAGCCCAGGCATTCCCAGAGGCTGCATGGACACAGGAAACTTCACACATCCACACACCAGGATTTTGCCTCGTTGGGAGCCCCCAGCTCTGCCCTGGGTTCAGCTCCTGCACAGCATTTTGCTCATGAATTAAAAACACACAAATTACACAGACCCCAACACACTAAAAACTTTAAAACTGTGCTGGAGCGAGGCCAGAGAGCTCAGAACCCTTTGGGGACGTGGCCCTTTGGCCTCCCAATGTTGTTGTATGTGAATATTCTTTCCATGCCCCTATGGAAGCCTGCTCAAATGACACCATTCTGCAGGAAAGCAGTTTAATGTCTCCGTGGACTGGGGCAGATCCGTGGGCTCAGATTCCTGCCCCTGTCTCCAGTACCCAGAGCAGATCACTCATTGCTCCAAACAGTCCCAGTAAATGACCCAGACCATCTCTGCAGTGGGAGAGGGACACAGCTCCTTCCATTCAGCCATGAGAGCAGCCTCATTTCATTTCCCAGAAAATTGCTCCCTAGCCAAAAAATGCTGGTGATTTTCATTAGAGCAATTTACTCCTCAGAGGCAGCTGAAGACAATTTGTCCCAGTGATGCTCAGTCCCATCCTTTGGAGTGTTTATGAGGCTGGGAAGAGGAGAAGCTGAGGTAGCAGGGGTCCTTGGAGCAGGACAAGGGTTCTACCTGTCTGCTGTGAGAGTGCTCGGCTGCCCTGGGCCCCAGCTGTGGGACTTGCAGGGTTTGCTGTAAAGATCCCAGGTTTCTGCACTTTAGCTCCCCTAAAGCAGAGCTGCAGCTCCTTCTGTTTGCAGAGCTGGCACTGTAGGGAGTGAGAGGGCAGAAAACAGAAGGGAAAATGGGAGTCAAGTCTGCAGCTGCACCAGGGCAGCTCTACCTGCAGAGCCAGGGCAGCAAACCCAGCCCTGGGACATGGGCCAGGCTCCCTGTGCTCCTGGGCACATGGTCCTGGGGGAGGGAGCAGAGCCATGTGCTGCATCTGGAACATCTGCAGCTGGCTGTGCTACAGCTGCACTTTTTTTTTTTTTTGATGTGTGGATTCTTTTTTTGCACTCATGGACGGAACATGTGTGAAGCACAGTGTAAATGTATGCCAAGGGGTCATGTCTCTCCCTGGAATCTGCAGAAGCAGGTTATTTGCACTAGTTATGTAAAAAAATTACAGAAGGTGTGAAGAAAACTGTATTTTTTTCCTATCTTTGGCATGTTTGGTACTATTTCATCACCTGCTTTTGAATCCTCAGTGGAAGGTGGTTAGAAAAAAACATCTGTTTTTATTCACAGGCATAGAGAGGAGAAATATTTACAGGATTGGTAAATTCCAGATGCATTGACATGAAGAAAACTTTTAATCTTTTGAGAAGTTAAAAAAATGTAAAAAAAATCATAACTTTTAACCTGAGTTAAAAGTCTTTTCCAAAAGACTATCATATTTTGGAGTGAAAATACAATCTTGAATTGAGCCCATTAAAAAGGAAACAAGGAAAATCCTGTTTCTTAAAAAAAAACCAGACTGAGGCATTCCAAGTCCAGTTTTATGAGCATCATGAGTTTCTGCTGTGCCATTGGATGAGCCACTTCATTCTGCTGTCCCAGCTCCTTTTCTGCCAGCCTGACATGTTCTCCTGACATCTTATCTCAGCAGTAACCTCAGTCAGCTGCAGTGGGTTGGAGTGGGGCACTTTATGCCACACCAACATCCAGTGTGGAAGGAATGATGGAATTTATGCCTTATAGGAAGAAATGGGGGAGGAGTAGATGGGATTTCAACATTTCTACGTAGTTCTTAATTTTTATTTGCCTCTCCCCGGGGTGTGCTTGGTGCTTTATTGACACATGATGAAAGTTCCATGTGAAGCTGAGGGCTCCACGCTGACAGGAGCGAACCCAGAGCTCCATCAGCTGCACTGCAGAGACTCTGGAGGCCACTAAAAATGCAGGGGGAGGGACACTTTCCCCTCAAATTTCTTTCAGCCTTAGTGACTCAAGGCCAGAGTCACAAAGTGTTTAAAAATTCAGAGGAGTGCAGCTCTAGAGATTTTCTCTTTAAGGAAAAAAAATAAAAGGTCAGACTTTTCTTGGCTTTATTTTTAGCAACTGTGAGGCCTGAGACAGAACAAGCAGAGGTTTGGGTGTAAGGGGAAATTGTGAAGGGGCACATATCCCTACTTTATTCACACAGGAGCAAGCCCAGCTTGGATGAACTTTAAACAGATGATTATTAATGTCAAAGCAGCAGTCAGAGCAAAGCCTGAGTGGCTCTGTCTCTGTAATGCCCTGTTTTATCAACTGATACTGCCTCAGAGGAGAGAACAGCGTGCCAGGGAGCTTGAGCAGGCACTCACATGCTGGCCAAAAGGAACTGCTACAAGAAGCAGCCCTGATATCATGTCCAGGCCCAAGGCAGATGTTGGGGATGAAATGCAAGGAGAAAGGAGGCAGCCAGACCCTCCATGCAGGAGCTGATTAAATGGGAGGTTTGTTTTCTGTAGCCCCTCAGTGGAATGGGAGGTTTTGTCTCTCCAGCTGCTTCAATAAAAGTCCTTCTCCCTTTCCCCACTGCTCTTTTTAATCTAAACTTGTGGCTTGTCCATGAAGTCACATTCTCCTGAAGAGCAGGAACGTGTTTGTACCTCAGTCTATCTGTGACAGTGAGGGAATTGGCACAGGGATACCAGGGTGGGCAGGAGATTTCACCCCTTCCCAGAAACTTCTCAAAGGAGGAGCTGAACAGAGCACAGGAAACAAACCTAAAGTCCCTGCAGTAGCACAAAGGGAAAGAAAAACCCCATTTAAGGCTCCTGTCCGTAAAAACTGAGTTACAGACTCTACTTAGGGGTTACAGAGCACAGGACAGATCTTTGCTCTTTATCCCCCTACTTGGCCTTTATCAAATCAACTTCTCCATGTAGGTAAGGGATGTGCTTCATTCTGTCCCTGCCCATGGCCATGCACTGGAACCAGACCATCCTTAAGGTCCCTTCCAACCCAAACCATTCTGGGATTCTGTGATCACACCCATCACACCAACGCTCACACCTTTATCCTGAGTCCAGTTTGTCAGTCAAAATAAGAACGGGGAGCAGGGCTGGAGCTGCAGAGGAAAACCTGAAACACCTGACTCAAGGACGCACAAACAACCCCAAAGCCTGAAAAAAGCCTCAAGAGGGTTATTAACTTTTAAACTTCAAGGTTTCTGAACTATAGCTACGTGGTCAGAATTTCTACTAGATTAAAAAAAAGGGTTATTTGAAACAACAACAACAACAAAAATAATAATAAAAAAAATCAAACTATTCCAAAGTGAAAGTGACAAAAAGATATATTTGGTGTTCCTTACTGGTCAAAATGAGCTACAGATGCATGGATGGGTTTGGAATACCTGAGTAGCCTTTTCAACAGTGAATTTTATTGTGAGATTTTATCCTTTCAACTGTGAACTCAGAGAGAAACAGTGTTTCAGGCCTTTCTGTCTGTGTGAGATTCCAAAGTGTTCACATCAGGAGCAGAAGATGTGCCACCAGTCCACCAGCTCAGCAGAACACAAGTGTGACAGTGACACATTTGATGCTGGCTGGACAAGCAGAGACGGCGTTTCCAGCCTGGGTGGGGCTGCACAGTGAGAATTATTCCTTTTTAACCGTGCTGGGAATGCAGAGTGGAGCAGAACATTTTCATGCCAAGGATATTATTAACAAGGACTAATTTTAACCCAATCAAACCCAGGACATTTATGTGCAAAACACTGACCTTCTTTGGTGGCAAGACGTGAGGAATCTGTGTGGGATGGAGTGTTGTAGACCAGCAGTGAGCTACCTGCAAGGCAAGGAAAAGGAGTTAGAGCAGTCTGGGCACATTCTGCCATGGGGAACCATGAGGACAGGTAGGAAATGTTGTTAATGGCACGGAAAAAACTAATTTTGCTGCTAATTAGGCACACATGTTCTGTGAAATTCATCTAAAAGCTTGGTAGCTGCAGGTCACACTTACTGCTGTTTCCTCACTTGCAAAAAATAAAGATATTTGTCTCCTTCACTGAGTGCCTTGATGTACCCCATTGAAAACTGATCTTAAAGGGTGAGGTTGTACAGGTACAGAATCTATCCCAGCACAGCCTCCAGAAATGCCTGTGGCACAGATTGTGTGGCAGGATAAGGAAGAAGCTTTTCTCTCTCTGGCGGTGGTAGAGAAATTTCTTGTTTGAGGAACACGCAGGAGAAAAGACATGAATTGCACTGTCAGGACCTGGCCATTTTTAGAGTGTCACATGCTTGGTTTAGGGCCAGCAGCTGCACAGCTCTCACTGGGACTGCAGCATCTTCTGAGCTCTGGGGAATTTGGGAGCAGCTCTCCTGGTTCAGAGAGGCCTCTCCATCCAGCCCCACATGACAAGTGCAGCACAGAAGGAACCCATTGGAAGGGTCTCTGTTCTGCACAGTCTGTGGGAGAAATGTTTCTTTCTAAGTGTTTCCCTCTGGTTCTCCTGCAAGCTCTCCTGGAAATGGAGGAGATGATCCTGGGAGATCAGGGAAGCCAGCATGAAATACACATTTCATGGCTGTCTGGTTAAGTGTGCTCACATCATCCCCTGGGCTCACCTTCCCTGCAGCTCCTTGGAGCTGGCTCAGTGACACTCCTGACAAGGCAGAGTCCAGTTTGTCCTGACGGTGTGGCTCCTGATGGAGCAGCACCAATCCTGCCCTGAGAGTGCTTTCCCAGCTCTCCAGATGCCCTCGTTCAAGGGGCTCCTGCCCTGAGCATCCCCCGGCCCCTCGGCAGGGCAGGAGCACCTCTCTGCAGGTTCTTCAGCACCAGCTGAGCAGGATCCTGTGGCTGAGCCCTGCAGCCCCACGTTCCTCTGGTGCACATGGTCCCAAATGAGCTCAGCTGCCCCTCAGTGCTCACAGAGTGTCTCTCTTTCCTCTGGGAGCTGAGGTTTAGGCAGCTCCCTGCCAGATCTGAGAGCCATTGCAGGTGATGGATCCTGCTGGCCCTCTGCCCTCTGCTGCAGTGGATTTCTGTCCTTCCCACAACGCAAACAAAACCAGAGGCTGCACAAGCCAGCAAGGACACAGAGGCAGGAGGTGTGGGGAAACAAAGCTGCTCCCAGGGAGGGGAGGATGGATGGTACCAGATGCTGCAAGTCAGGGGATGTTTCCAAAGACCAGGATGGATGGTGAACGAGGAGGTAAAGAGTTCAGAGGGATCCCAAGGGCACCCTGGCTCTGAAAGCTGTCAATAGCCAAAGGGATTGGCTGAAATATTTAGAGAGATTGACTGCTGGAGGAATTGAAAGAACTCTGTCCACGTAACTCATGTTTTCATCAGATGGTTTCTGGCTTTGGCATTTTTTTCTTGAATATCTGTGGGGAAACTCCTGTCCACCACTCTCTCCTTTTCAGGTTATTTAAAGCAATCCTGAATGCAACGCCCATCCCAGCTTCCCCTTGCCAGACAGGGAAGTGCTGGGGAATTCAGAAACGTGGTTTTCTATGACTAAATGGGCTGCAAATGAGTGGCTGGGGCGGTGGGGGTGGGGTGATGAATAGCACTGAGCAAGCAGGATCAACCTATAGCTACTTTAGGCTAAAAAATGCAGCCCAAGCCACTGGAAAGGACCGGCGCCTCCCCCGGTTTAATTGCTCAAAGTTCTCACCTTTGCCCGGCAGTCTGAGGTTTCTGGTGGGAACACCACAGAGAGGGAAATGTGTTTCCTATTAAGGGTTTCAATGGAGGAGGGAAAGGGAGAAAGGCAGAGACCCAGATCAGGACAGAGGAAAGCAGACAGACACAAGCCAGGCTGCTCTTCCCTCTCTCCTTCGGGGGCAGAGCTTTGGCTGTGATGAATTTTCATTTCTGTTCCTGCTCCCCCTCCCTGGGTCAGTGACACCACGGATGGATCAGCTCTCTCTGGGATGGTTAATGCAGGGAGGGCTGTCCTCCCGTAATTAATGTTTCAACACATTAAACACATTATTTTATGGCACCCCCACCCTTCCCTTTCTTTTCCTTGCATTCATTACGAAAAGATGGAAAAGGACTGAAAACCAGGAGTGTTTTTTCCCCATAAATCCTTCCCTCTCCCAAGGAAGTTCATCCTTCAGAGGAGCACGAACATCTTGGTTCCACAGTCTCGGGATCTATTTAATTTAAGTCTTTTTCACCCTCACCTTCTGCAGGCCCTGTGTGGCTCCTGCTGGAATTCAGGTCCTGCTGCCCTTGGCAGGATGGTTCTGTTGAGCATTAACACATGGCTCAAAACCACTGAGCAGTTTTCTGCTCCTCACCACAGCCTCATTCTTTCTCCTTCTGGCTCTTCTCCTTTGTGCACACCCCACACCCTGGCCTCCACCACCAAGGAGGGACAGGATGGAGGTGGCAGCTCAGCTTCTTTTGATCTTCATCCCAAACACTGCATGGATGCATCCAAAACCCCCTTCCCCCTGCCCAACAGCTGCCTGGAGAGGATTCACCAGGCAGGATGTGCTTGAGAAAGGTCAGTCTGGACCCCAAGGTGTGAGGGGATGAACAAAAAGAAGGCAAATCAAGGTATGGCTTCACAATTTTAGAGAGGAAACTGAAAGAAACATGCAAAGAAAGATGATTGTTTGAGGGGGTGGATGGAGAGTTCCCTAAAAAAGCCACTGGAGTGTTTTGGGAGGCTCCAAAGGATAGAGTGCTGCAGGACTGGGCTCTGCACTCTGAAATCTCCTGAGGATCAGAGACACTGGAATTCCTGCCAGCTTCAGTGGCTTGTGGCAACAGGAAACAACTGCACCATTCTGATCTGGCCTAAGCCAAAGACTAAAGGTGCTGGGGGATGAGTTTGGGTTACTCTCAACTGCATTACACAGCTCACCTTCAACCTTCCATTGCTAAAGCTGAGACTGAGCTTTTGTTGAGGTCATGCAGATGTTGCTGGTTTATTTTTTCAATCTGGACTCAGATGTGCCAAAATAATGTATTTCATAGGCAGCTTTAAGGAATTTTCACCCTGATCAGGAGTGTAAAATGCTGAAAAGCTTCTGGGAAAGCTCAGTTTCAGGGGGTCTCTTTGTCAGGTGAGCAAGCAGCTCAGAAAGTTCAGATCAGCTTTGTTTCTTGGAAAACAAACCCCAAAGCTGAGGATTCATGAATCATCACATATCCAGTTTCACATCTGGAGAGCACAAACACCTTTAGAGAGGCTGGGCAGAGGCAATCCAGCCTGTAGGTTTGCAATTCCCCCAAATCCTCCTGTGCTTGTGGCCATAACCTATTCCCTACCCTGAGCACCGGCAGAACTGAGTATCTGTGCGACAAACACCCTTCCAAAAGGGGAAAACTCATGAAAATGAGACCCTCTGTCCCCATGGCACTGAGCTCTGGGCTCGGCACAGAACATCCGCTGGAAGCTGGCCTGGGAAAGCCATCAGCTTCTCTGGAAGGTGTTACTGCACAAGGGAGACACCCAGCACTCCCCAGAGCAGCCTCTCCTCGGGTTGGGAACAGCTGTAGGGAGAGGAATGCTCTGCCCAGCTCCAGCAGGCAGGAGCTGCTCTCATGAGCACGGCACTCACAGCACGTCTGGGGCTCAGCACACACAGATGCATCATCCTAAAGCTGGGAATGGGCTGGGATTGCATTCCCCGTGAAAAAGGAGTGAGTAATCTGCCTGAATCCAGCAAAGTTCCTTGGGTTTTGCACTGGCTTAATAGCACAGAAATCACTGCAGGCACTGGCCTGGAAGGACAGGATATTTTGATGATGATTATTGCAGCAACACTTAAATCTTGCAGCTGCACCAGGGCTCCAGTGCTGGGCTGTGGGGGTGTGAGGCAGTCCCTGCTCCACAGATCCACCATCCCAATGGAGAGGCCCAGAGAGAAGGCAGGATGGCTGGTGCCACCTTACAGAGAGTAAAACCTCCTCATTTCAGTTATTGAAAGGCAAGCGGTGACCCAGGGATTGCTGTCCTGAATGTTGGCGTCCCTTGGTGCTTCCTTGCAGGACATGGAGACCGGACTCCAGTGCCCAGGCTGGGTGGGATCAAGGAGGAAGCTGCTCCTCAGCAAACGGGCAGCAGCACATGGTGAAGGTGGCCACTGAACCCAGGTTTTCAGGCTCGTGCCATGAGATCAACAATGCAATTCCTCTGATACTGTTTTTGTATCCTAAACAATGGGACACAAACACTGGGGATAATCCTGGAGATGCCAGCTAGGGAATTCCACTCCTGCCAGGGAATTCCACTCCTGCCAGGCTTTCCAAATTCAGCCTTTTTCTGTGCTTTGAACCCTTACAACTCCATCTCTCTGTCAGTTCTCAAGCCTTATCAAGATGATTCAAGTGCCTCACTTGCATCTTTATCTTGTGGGAATTTAGAAGTCTTTCCGGTTACAAAGTGCCTGATATCCCCAGCCCCAGTCAGCAGGTTTGGCCAAAGCACTGCTGGCTGCACAGAACTGCCTTTCCATTTCCCAGGAAAGTGTGTAATTCCACAGGCAAACCTTTGAAAGCTTCCTGTGGACCAGTAGCTCTTTGCTGATGAAACAGAATTAAATTTGCCAATGATTTTGGATGGGAAATTATTTTATTGTCCAGTCTCAAGGGTCAGAAACTGTTCAAATCCAACACTTCGGTTTTTTGTTGGCTCGACTTCTCAAGGAAAAGAAAGGTGGGGCTTCCAGAGGCACTCATCTGGGATTTAACTCCAGTGCCACAGGAGTCTGTGAAACTCCCACTGATTATAGGCAGGGAGAGATCAACTTTGAAGAAACTAAATTCTGTATCTCTGCTTCACTGGCCAGAGGAGACATCTTCAGCTGCCTTTTCATCACAATTGGATTTTCTAGTGGAGAAAATACACTTTTTCCTTTCTCTCCCTGTGCTTCCACCTTGATTTATGGCACATTCTCCTGATTTTGGAGTGCTTAAATAATGATACTCCTATAAAAGCTGTGTCACCTGGAAAACCAGCAGAGTATGTGGGGCCCAGCTCCAGTTCTCTGGCTCATCACAGCACCATTACCCTTAGCACACCTTTGTGGGGAAAGGAAGTGCTTTCAGCTCCATTTATAGGTGGAGACATTTGGATGTTGTGGATGAGATCATGATTGCACAGAAGTCTTGGAAAATCTGGAAATCCCAGATCATCAGGTGCATGTCCCATCCCTAAGGTGATCATTCCTGTTTGAGTACTGGGATAATGCTTTTCCAGACTGCTCACAGCTCCTGGCTTTGGGGCTTAAAAGAGCGAAAAGGGGAATTGGTTCCATCCCATACTCAAATGTAGGGCAGAAAGGAGCAAAAAGAGTTTCCACAACCATTTTCTCAGAGTCCTGGGTCATTTGCACAACATCTGCTCTAGCATATTTACATATGGGGAATCACTCCTGTGTTTCCAACTCTCTCCAGCAAACCTGGGAGAAACAGATCTGCAGGAACACAGGAAATCTCCAGCCCTGGCCAGCTGTGGGTCCTGTTTATGGGGAGGGCACAGCCCTCTAACTGCAAAGCTATGGAATCATTTCCCTGAGACAAATAGTTAATGTCAGGTTTAATCTCCATGGCAAATATGTTTATTTTTATCACATAGCCACAGATGTTGTTATCTGTAAGACTTATCTCCTTCAGAGTCCTGCTCAGTTCTTCGCCTCCCTGATAGCACCAGTAGCTCCATCTGTGTTCATCTGAGCTTTCCAACCTAATTTTATTGCTCCTTTCCTTGTCTGCTCTCTCTGCTTGTCTTTGTTCATTTTCCCTGCACTGCAGGAAGAGCCCTGGGAGTTCCACAGCTGGACAAAGTGGGGCAGTTTATCCCAGCAGTGTGTCAGGACAGGGCAATACTCACTTTCCCTGAGGTAACTGAGGTGAGACAGCAGGATTTCTGTGTTGTAGGGGGAGGTGGTGCGCAGGAAGTCGTCCTTGTTCATCTTGCAGAGCTCCTTGCCGTCCATGTTCTGGAAGATGGTGGTGTCGATCTCCATCAAGCCGTACTCCTTGATAGCCCACTCCAGCCACTGGCGCACGTGCTCCTGGGTCCAGAGGGTGGGATCTGGCAGGAGAGAGCAGAGCATGGGCTCACATTCCCCTCCAGGCTCCCTGCAGCCCTGTGGGAGCATTGGCCATGGTGTCCATGAGACATCTCTGGGGTTTATGGTCCCACTTGGCCAGGATGGGCTGGAGCAGGGCTCAGCACGGATAACCCAGCACGGTCTGGCTGTCCCCACCTCCCCAAACCTCCCTCCTCTGCCTGGGAACAGCACTGCTGGCATTTGCTCCTTCTCTGTCTGGAAGAAAGCTTCCCGAAGGAAGCTGATCCCTTTGGAGGGAGTTCCTGCCCCAGCTGTGGCTCTGCAAGGCTGTGCAGTACCAGCAGGGCTGTTCCAGTCCCCCGTGGGCACTGGGGAGCCCCACAGCTGGCACGAGAAACCCTGAGCATGGGGGTGTCCATGGGCAGCAAAGGGGCTCTAAAATCAAATTAATAAAAAATAACATAACATAACATAACATAACATAACATAACATAACATAGAATAGAATAGAATAGAATAGAATAGAATAAAATAAAATAAAATAAAATAAAATAAAATAAAATAAAATAAAATAAAATAAAATAAAATAAAATAAAATAAAATAAAATAAAATAAAATAAAATAAAACAAAATAAAATAAAATAAAATAAAATAATAAAATGGTGTTGCTGAAACAGAGCAGCTTGCCCTGGGTGTGAGTCAGAGTTATTCACCCTGGGGCAGGCACACAGTTCTACCTCCACTCTCATGTGAACCCACCCAGCTCTGTGAGGGCAGGGTGGATTTTGTGCTGTCTGGGCATCCCTGACTGTCAGCAGAGCTCCAGCTGTGGGATCTTTATTGCTGGTGGTGACGTAAGAGATGCTCTGAGCCCGGCTGGAGCTCAGACCCCGTGGAGATGAGTGGCTGCACCAGTGGTTAAAAAAAGAAATCAGCCTTTGAATTCTGAAAAAGGCATTAGATCAGAGCCCCAGCAAGAGCTGGTGCCACAATACCACTGACAGAGTCATTTCCAGAGCATATCAGCATTTTCAGACGTTTCCTGTGCTGCTGCTCCCCACGTATCCCATTTCCAAATTTGAGCTGCACATTCATGTTCTGCTGCAGCTGGAGAGGATTGCAAAGAAGTTTAACCTTTGGAGATGTCTGATGTGTCATAAACAGCTGGTCCAGCTCTGAGAGAAACCTCAGCCACCTCAGATCCCGGGAAGCTGAGAATGTGGATCAGGAACATGCACAGGGCTGTGGGGCTGCTCTGGGCAGAACAAGGAATGCCTCTGCCTGGATTTTAGGGAGTAAAAAGCAATGCCTCAGCCCAGAGCATGAGGGCTGAGGGCATCCCTGGGCACAAAAGGTCAGGAAGTGCCCACACCTGACATTCCTGGGCACCTGAGTCCTGGAATGACGGCACCAAACAGAGGGCTGAGACCAAGGGGACTGAAATTACAGCTGAGACCTTTCCCCACTGAATCTCCAGAAAACCTGGGCTGCTGAAAGCTGAATTCAGAACACGGAATTTACAAACCCACACCTTTGCAAGTCTGCTCTGGGAACTACAGATGGATTTCCTTCAGGTTTTGGCAATAGTTAATTGAAATTCTGCTTTCTAAGCACTGGCAAAAGGCAGCAAATTTTACAATGCAAGTATTCAAGGGAGGATTTTTTTTTTTTTTTTAATTGAAAGACTTATTTGTCTTGAGTTTTGAAAACAAACCAACATCTAGAGGGCAGAGTGAATTTGTAGCCTCCCTTTAAACGCTGTAAAGGACATTGAACGGTGTGTGAAAATCTGCCTTCCTGAAACATGACTTAGAGCTCGTTATTACTGCTATTATAAGCCTAATGTGACATTATTCTTACTTATCTTCACCCTAATGCGCTGTAAATCTCCATTCTGGATTAAATTAAAATATCCAAATGCCTTTCTTGGATGACTTAGGCCTTGTCTCCTGCATCCAGAGATCTGGGATGATGTTCATTATTGTCTTCCAAAGTCTGGTAAATCTCTGCTCTTTCAAATATCTCAAGGGTTTGATTTGTGGATGGTCATAATGCGGGGAAAGTCCTTTTCTTGACTTTCCTTCAAAGAGGAGATTCCAAACCTTCTCTTCCACTGGAGGCACTGAAAGTAATTTCTCCTATTTCAACAATGCTAAAATTTAGCTCACCCTTGTTTTTTTTAAACATACAGGATAAATACTCCCCCTGGAATTCAGGAATGTTTAATAACACAGGGACTGCTTGGTGCCAGCTCCACCCCTCCAGGCAGGGTGACACTGGGCATGGTTGTGCTGCTGTCCCCAAGCAGCTCAGCCACTTTCCCAAACACCAGCTCAAATGGGACTTAGTGATTTGCCATCGATCTTTTATTGGCTTCTCCTCACTACATTCAGTTCAAGCTTTTCCTTTTCATCCTAAATGGCAAGCAAGCGCTTGGGAATTGTCGTCTGTTCATGGTCAAGCCACGCTCTGAGGCAGGAGCTGAATTCCATGAGTGCATTTCCCTCTGCCAGTGCTGTCTGCTGCTCCAGCCCTCCCTGCCCTGGTGAAACCTGGGCGAGTTCTGAGATGTGCACAGGGCCAGCACTCGGCTCCTTTGCTGGAATGTTCCTGGCCCTGACTCTTTATGTGGATGTTGTTTATAAACTTCACATGGAAACAGCTCCTCACTGCAGGTTCAGGCTTCACCTGTTCCCCCCACAGCAGCTCTCACCCCTGAGTGTCCAAATGCATCCCGAGCATCCTGCCAGCTCCAGGCAGCTGTGGATACCAAACACAAACAAAGCTGGACAGGAATGTTTCTGTGTGACAATTTTTGGAAGGATAACATAGTTCCTGCAAAATATATTTTTTTCTGGGTTTGTATTTCTAACAAAAAAAAAAAAAGGAAACAAAATAGCTCATTTTGAATCAATCAGTGTGACTTGAAAGTGCAGCTGGATCCTGAGAGGACCAGGGGAGTTATAACTTGGGCCCACTTCATTCCTCTTTGATCATCCCCTGCGTGTCCCAGGAAGCAGATTCTCCTCTAACACATGACAGAAGATGGATTTAGTTCAGCACACCAAAACAACGCTTCATTCCAGGAGAAAACAATTAAAAAGAAAATAAAAAAAAAGAGAAGAAAAAGCACCAATTATCTGCTGCCTATCCTGATTCAGATCATGCACCCAGACATGGGAATTCCCACTAGCCAGAAACTCTGATATTTTCCTTATTTTCAGTGTGGTTTGTAAGAGAGAAAATTCCTGTGGGAGCAGATAAACAAACTAAAGGAAGAGCTGTTGCAGGCAGAGCAGGAAAGCTGCCCCAGCGTGTGGCGGTACCTGCGGGGACGATGACTCTCCTCTCGTTGGTGGTCATGTTGGGGGGAGGCCCGTTCTTCTCGTCCATGTAGGTGCTGTAGCTCATGGCGTTGGACTCGGTCCCTGCTCCCACCAGCTTCCCACACTTGCTCACGCTGCAATCCACGGGGGACTCCCTGAAAGGCAAAGGGAAAGCTGGGTCAGCAGCGCTGCCCCTTCAGCCCTGCAGCACAGGAGGGCTGGCTCAGGGACACGGCCCAAGGGGGGACATTCAGGGAGTTCCCTTATGTGGAAGAGGCCGTTCCTGACCTGTTCCTGGGGGTCACAAAGGGGTCTGTGGGGCACAAATCACACAGGGGGTCTCTGATAACGCAACCAGGTGGAGTCTGCAAGGGAATGAGTTCCAGACAAGGGAACGTGTGCCTTGGCTCTGAAATACCTCCATTCCCAAGCCAGGTAAGGAGCTGGTGCCTATTACACCAGCTTGTGGGTTCCACCCCACTCACTCATGGCTGGCTGCTCCGTGCATTCCAGCAATCCTGCAGGCAGGCTGGGTGCTCCTGGGAGCCCCTGCCAGGCTGTTCCATCGTTTGTGCTGCTAAAACACCCCTTGTGTTGCAGTGGAGCCTGGCAGTGGCACACGGTGCTCTGCTCACTTGCCCTGAGGTGTTTCTGCAGAGCTCACAGGGACACAGGAGCAGCCCTTTCACGGCATTAACAAAGAACCCAAAACACCCACCCAAAGTGACAGGGCTGTCCCCAGAGAACACCCACAGCAGCACGGAGTCTGATTTATACAGGACGGAGCTTGTCTGTTCTTGGAGCCTGCCAGAGCTCCAGGAGCATTTGGGTAATGCTCAGGGACATGATGGGATTGCTGGGGTGTCCTGTTGGGAACAGGAGTAGGACTTGGTGATCCCTGTGGGCCCCTTTCAACACAGCTTGTTTGATTATTCTATTGTTCAATTATTCTATAATTCTGTTATTCCATTATTCTCTGATTAATAGTGACCCAGCACCTGGTGAGGAAATCTGGCAATCTTGGATGCCCCAGGCATGAGTCAGGAACTTCAGACCTCAGTACTGGTATGAAAAGGTCCCTGGCCCCAGTTTAACTCCTGAGGTGCTGGAGTGATGAAGAGGGGACATCCAACAGCTCAGGTGGCACCGTGCTAAGGCTGGGCCTACTGCAGGCCCTTGGGAAGGCTCTGGGAGAATTGGGAGCCTCCAAATCCCAGAGAGAGAGCAGGGATTGTGCTTTTCTTCAGCTGCAGGAGCAGCTCCTGCCTTTAGTCCCTTCAACCCCCAGCCCTGAGCCTGCCACACACAGCACATCCCATCTCGAGGGACTTCCAGGGAAGGGAACATCATTGCTCTCACCTTTCCAAGGGGGAATTAATGCACAACCTCTGCACAGAGCAAAGCCAGGCTTTAAAGCCAGAGCCACCCTCCTCCTCTGCCAGAAGCCAAGAGCTTTGGGAGGGAACTGTTGGAGCCAGAGGCACAAAGAGAGTGCCCTAATCTCTGATAACTGGCTCTGACACCAAAGAAATTTCACTGAATTTCACTGAATTTCACATAACACCATGGAAACAATTGTTGAAGTTACACAGAAAAACTAGGAGTGTGAGTGTGTAAATTAGAGAGTTTTCTTAAGTCACTAGGTGAAAAAGTTAAAGATTTAAGCTCTTAAAAAGCAAAAGACAAAATGGAGGATTTATGGTGTTGTCTCTTCTTCCTTCCTCTTCCTTCTTCATCTTCTTCTTCTAGAGGTTTTTGGGTAGTAGTAAGTGATTAGATAAAAAATGCCACAGTGCAGCACTCAGGTGTTGGGTCACTGGGTCACTAAGAAAAATAATTTCCTTGGCATTTGTTAATTGGATAAATGGACATATAAAAGACCTTGAAGATGTTCTTTGTTATCCATTTTGCACTTTTCCATCTTAGTGCACGTAGCTCCTTGTAGCCTGGATATTTGTAATATGGATAAGAGAAGATTAAACAACCAAGTCCGAACAAGAGAAAAGTGCCTCTCTCATCAGTCTCAGTCCAAGGGGGAAAAGAACCCAGCCACAAGAGTCCCCTCAGGACAGGGAACCATTCCCTGCAGGGTAAGAACGGTGACAGTGCACAAATCCCACCCTCTGAGCTCAGCTGGCAAGAATTCCAAGCAGGACACTAAACAAATTTGTCTCTTAACCTGAACTGGGGGGAGGGAGAAGTGCCTGAAATTCAGTTATCATGGCTGGGAGATAAATGCTCCACTGAGATATTCCAAGGCAGACGGTAATTTTTTCCTCATGTCTGACGAAGGGAATGTTGCTGGAAAATGGAAATAAGATGTATAACTTACACATGTTCGAATTTAAGGCTTTACTATTTCGCCTACTGTTTTTCCAGGCAGGGAACCAAAATCCGCCTTCAGAGAGGCAACTGCTGAAGGCTTAATGTCCCTGAGGCGGCTGGGGAGAGGCTGAGGAGCTGCAAGGACACGGGGATTGCACAGGGAATGGAGCAGTGCTGATTCCCTGCGCCAGTGCTCCTGGCAGGTGTGAAAACTGCCGGAGCTGAGTCCTGTTGGGCAAGGCCTGGGCTGGGCAGAGCCAGGAGTTATCTGGGATCCAGCTGTGACAGTGAGATCCAGGTGTGACAGCGTGATCCAGCTGTGACAGAGAGATCCAGATGTGACAGAGTGATCCAGCTGTGACAGTGAGATCCAGGTGTGACAATGTGATCCAGGTGTGACAGTGTGATCCAGGTGTGACAGAGAGATCCAGATGTGACAGAGTGATCCAGCTGTGACAGTGATACAGCTGTTTCACTGTGATCCAGCTGTGACAGTGAGATCCAGGTGTGACAGTGAGATCCAGGTGTGACAGTGAGATCCAGATGTGACAGAGTGATCCAGATGTGACAGAGTGATCCAGATGAGACAGTGATCCAGATGTGACAGAGTGATCCAAATGTGACAGTGATCCAGCTGTGACAGTGATCCAGATGTGACAGTGAGATCCAGATGTGACAGTGTGATCCAGCTGTGACAGAGTGATCCAGCTGTGACAGTGATCCAGCTGTTTCACTGTGATCCAGCTGTGACAGTGAGATCCAGGTGTGACAGTGAGATCCAGATGTGACAGAGTGATCCAGATGTGACAGTGAGATCCAGATGTGACAGAGTGATCCAGATGTGACAGAGTGATCCAAATGTGACAGAGTGATCCAGCTGTGACAGTGATCCAGATGTGACAGTGATCGAGGTGTGACAGAGTGATCCAGATGTGACAGTGATCCAGCTGTGACAGAGTGATCCAGATGTAACACTGTGCTCCAGGTTCTCACATTGTCCTCCAGGGTCTCAGAATGTTCTCCAGGGGCTCAGACTCTTTTGCTCTTGGCTCACTGTCCCTGGTGAGTGACCAACCTCTCCTGCCCTGCCTGGGGACCAGGGTTCTCTCTCCCATCGTGCTCTGGAGTTAAATTTCCCTGGAAAATGCCCCTGCAGATGGGACATGCACTATTTATGATCAAATAATTCCATATATTCCACTCAAACAGCTCCATGGGGAGCTGTTCCAGCACAGGCCCCACCTGCAGTGCTGAGTCCAGCTCTGGGGCCCCTAACACAAGAAGGATGTGGATCACTGGATCTTCTGGAGCAAGTCCAGAGGAGGCCATGGAGATGCTCTGAGGGCTGGAGCCCCTCTGCTCTGGAGCCAGGCTGGGAGAGCTGGGGGTGCTCACCTGGAGAGGAGAAGGCTCCAGGGAGAGCTCAGAGCCCCTGCCAGGGCCTAAAGGGGCTCCAGGAGAGCTGGAGAGGGACTGGGGACAAGGGATGGAGGGACAGGACACAGGGAATGGCTCCCAGTGCCAGAGGGCAGGGCTGGATGGGATATTGGGCAGGAATTGTTCCCTGTGAGGGTGGGCAGGCCCTGGCACAGGGTGCCCAGAGCAGCTGGGGCTGCCCCTGGATCCCTGGCAGTGCCCAAGGCCAGGTTGGATGAGCCTTGGTTTGGAGCAACCTGGGGCAGGGGAAGGTGTCCCTGCCCACAGCAGGGTTTGGAATTTGGATGATGTCTAAAATCCCTTCCAGCCCAAACCTCTCAGGGATTCTGTGACTCTGTGATATCCACACTCTTGAATACCAACACCTTGTAAAGACCTCTCCATGTTTCTGTGGGCATGGAATGAGCACCGGGACAGAGCAGAGTCCTTGGCTGGTTGTGCTCCCTGCTCACATCGTGCATACCCACATGACCCTCAGTGAAGTAAGCAAAATAACCCCGGGGCTGTGAGATCCCCTCGGTGTTTTTGTGATGATTTTTCACATCACAGATTCTGTTCTGGCAGTTCAGACCCTGCCCATCCCTTGCTCTGTGCCTCAGAAGTCAAACCTGGACAGCCAAGTACAGGAAACATCTGGCAGAAAGATCTGAAGAGAAATTTAAGGGACTGAGGTGCTCTATCAGGCCCTGTGGGCAGAGGAGACACCCCATTAATCCTGCAGGACACTGAATGTGCTCCAGGTACCTGGTAGGATCGTGTCCATGTGGCTGCAGAGCTGTCTCCCTTCCCTCTGGGGAAGGTTTTGGGATGGCTGCATCCAGAACTAACCCTGTTGGACACTCTATGGGGAATAGCATCAACCAAATTGAGCTGGGCAGGAAACTGAGCTGTCCCTGAGAAAACACCATGGAATCTTCAGTGACAACAAGTGAGAAAATCCTTAACTTTGTGTCCTCTGGAACCCAGCATTTCCTACCAAACACAGTCTTTTCTTGGGAACTGAGACAGTTCTGCTGGTCAGAGTCACCCCTGCAGCCCCTGCCCCAGATGAGGAATTTATCCCAGCAAGGGGGGAGTGGAGCTGTGGTCACACAGGGAAGGATTCAGCCTGGGGAACAACAACAGTGTCAGAGGAGAGCAGGGAGCTGTGAGCAGCAGATGGTGTATTCATGGAATATTGCTCCTTCCTCAGCTCATGCATCACCCACAGGCAGGCTGGGATTCATAGAAACACTACCTGATCATTTGAGGGCATTTCAGATGCCAGATCAATCCCTGACTTTTCCCAGAGACTCCAGATGTTCCAGTGGCCCTTCATGGTGGATTTGCTCAGGCTCTGGCAGGAAATGTTGTGGATGCACAGGTAAATGGACACAGCTGACTGCAACAGCTCTCTGGAGCACAGTCCCTGTGGCATGTCCAAGGAACATGAAGCAGAACTCATTCCCACTGTCCAGAGGCTCCTTGTTCCAGCAGCTCTCTGTGGAGATGCCAGGAGTTTGGTGTTTGGGAAAGTTTTTCCTAGACTGGCCAAAATGGACAAGCAGGTCGCCTGGCAGTGACCACTAAATCCTCTGTACAGCTCCAGCCTGGGCTCCAGAGTGTGGAAATAAAACAATCACTGTCCCAGGCCTCTGTCTAGGAATCACCTTTGGCTTCTGCTCGGAAGAGCAAAAAAATGGATTTCAGGAATTTCTGAACCTGGCTCAGGGGAATATTTCCTCCTTTTCCTATCCCTCTTTTCCTACCCTTCCTTTCCTCCTTTCTTCCACCACTATTCTTTTTCTTTTTTTTTTTCTTTTTTAATTTGCTACTTTTTAGTGTAGAGCCCCATTTAAATTTGTTGTTGTTGAGTGAAGGAAGGAAGAGCAGACACTGGTGGTCTTGTGGTCGCCTCTTACAGAGTCATCTCCTCCAAACTTGCATCTGCCTGTGCTTCAGTGCTGCTCTCAGGAATGCCTCGGGAGGAGGGAAACTCCCGCTGAAAGAGGCTGCAGAACTGCCAAAAGGATGGCAAAGTTTATGTTATTTGTGCCATCCAGGTAAAGGCAAACAGGAGGGAGATGCTGGGGCAGAAGGAGCCGGTAAATCCCACTAGAGGGCTCACACGCTGCTCCGCGGGGAGCTCATCCCAGCACACACCACACAAGGTCCCTTTGCTCTGGCACCATCCCCAGGCCACCAACACCTTGGGGACCCCCAACCTTGCTGTTATTTTCATGTTCTGAAGCAAGAGAAGCATCACAGAATCCCTGAGCGGTTTGGACTGGAAGGAGCCTGGAAGCCCATCCAGCCCCACCGAGCCATGGCAGGGACCCCTCCCATTATCCCGGGGTGCTCCAAGCCCTGTCCAGCCTGGCACTGGCCACTGCCAGGGATCCAGGGGCAGCCCCAGCTGCTCCCAATGGCTCTGCAGAGCGGCTCCAAAGCATTGCCAAAGCACAGACTTCATGATTTCAGCTCGACAAAATCCGTGCCACAGCTGGGACTGCCCAGGGAAGATTGCCCACATCCATCAGCACAGGAGAACCTTCTTTCACATTCGAAGATCATTTTGTAATATTACTTAAAAATCGTTCACTGAGTTTAGCTGCAAATGCAGATCTGGGGAAGCTCAATAAATGCAGTCAAGATCTAGAATTCCTGTTGCTTGGTTCATTTGGAATTTATGTAAAATATAAGGAAAACTCTATTATTAACATTGGTTGTAAATTTGGTTAAACTTTACCCAGCTTTCCTCTAAATAATCTTCCTCCTTTATTCAGTAAAATTTCAAATGTGAAAGATATTTTTGTTTATTTTGGTTTGGTTTTTAAATATAATTTTAAGTGGGTTTTGCTCTGAGCAAGGTGCTGTCTGTGAGGACAAGGGCAGATTCTGAGGCTATAAACTGCCTCAGGCTCTGATAACAGTAGAGGAGTTAATGAAATTTCTGCATCTGAATCTTGCAATAATACAGAATTTCCATCTTCTCCCCTAAAACACTGATCCCTGCCTGAGCATCTCCTACAGACAGTTAGGATGCACTTATCTGGAAAAATTCTTTCCAGTTTGAGGGTAAACCAGGGGATCCTGGCATGGGGTAGCAGGCTGAGTGGGCTTTCCATGTTGTTTAGCCCTTGAAGAGGTCCTTCAAAGACCCTTCTCCCACCCTGCTGAGGACCAAACCAGTACATCACGCCCTCAGCCCTGCTTCTGGTTTCTGAGAGAAAGAGAAAAGCTGGGCACTGTCCCTGCTGTCCCCAGCTCTGGTCCCTGGAGCTGTGTCCCTGCCAGAGCTCTGGCAGCATTCCCAGCCCAGGTGACAGCACCGGCTGGTCCTGCTGAAGAGGCAGCTGCAGCACGGGGAAAGGATGCTTGAGGAACAAGAGAGGCAGGGACAGAGGCAGGGGGGCACTGGGTGTTGTTCAGCCTGCAGCTGGAGTTAAATGGGATTTGGGTTGGGGTTGGGGTTGGGGTTGGAGTTGGGATTGTCTGCTCACGTGTGCAGGGTTGGCCAGGAGCTGATGGGCAGTGGAATGAGTGATTGGAGTGGCCATGCAGGGAAGGGAGGAGGGGATGGAGGAGTCACAGGAATGTTCTCCTGTCTTGGGTGCCCTGGGGCTCCCATGCTAAGGAGTTATCCAGAGGCAGGGTGGGAGCTCTGGCAGTGCACGGCCCTGACATTCACAGCAGCCTTTTCTTCTCTCCTGACAGGGGCTTTCCTCTCTTTAGGGACACTGAGCATACATTTTGTGTCCAAGAACCTTGGAGTCTTGAGCAAGCTTGTAAAGAAGGATTTCCTCTTTGCCCAGAACCAACACACTCCAAGGGCCTTTTCCATGGCTCCCAGGGCTCCTATAGTTGTTCATGAATCAGTTTGTCCAGGCAGAGCTATTTCCCTTATTTTCTAAGCAGAGGAGGAAATGGGCACACAGGAATCACCATGGAAGGACAGCTCAGGACATTTAATTCCAGAGCACCTGGAACACTCAGACAATTTGGGTATACAAGTACAGACACACTCAGAATGATACAGAGCCTGTGCTTACAGGACCTGCAGAGCACAGACTCATGTGGCTTATGGCAGCTCAGAGCATGGGGAGGCCTCCTTTTCCCTGCCAGATTTCCCTGGGACAGAGGAGTGGAAAGGGAGGAACTCCTCTGTGTGTGTGAGTCTGGCACTGGGGGTGTGAGCAACTGCAGCAATCAGAATCCCAGGATGGTTTGTGCTGGGGGGGACCTTAAAGCTCATCCCATCCCATCCCATCCCATCCCATCCCATCCCATCCCATCCCATCCCATCCCCTGCCATGGGCAGGGACACCTCCTGATTTGGGCAGCCTGGCAATGCTGCAAAGGCTCCTTCCTCCTTTTCCTAAGAAAACTATCCTTGGTAGCCAAAGGCAACCCCTATGAATATCAAAACCCCAGGTACTTTCAAGATCCACTCTTCTCTTTGTGTTATGCTTTTTCAGGAAATAACTCATTTTCCCATGTTTTACCCCAATTCTGAGACTGGAAACGCAGTGCAAATAAATACCCACGTGGTTTTGATGAAGTCAAGAAATGCTACTGAGGCACAATCAAGGTGAGATTGAGTTCAGCCTGCAAATGATCCCCACGAGAGAGCAACTGCCACAAAGGCCTTTATCTGAGGGTAAAATCAGCATCTACTGTATACTCATGAGGAAAAAACAACACGCTGCTGTTTGATGTCTTTAACAGCATCATTTCTCTGTAGAAAGCTGAAAGTGCAAGGCTGCTTTCTCTTTCCAACTCTGCACTCTGCTGTGTTCTCAGAAACCAGGAAAATGTGCTGCTAAACTCACCCTAAAGTAGAAAAACCCTTGAGAGTTTCACCCTGTGAAACACTACAAATGCTATTAATGTTTGTGACTTTAAAATTCAAATCACATTTAAAATTAATGTGAACTTTACAAGATTTTGCTAAAAAAAGTATCTATATAATATCTATATTTAAAATTGAAAAAAACATTGAAATTTTTACACTTAAAAATTATGTTCAAGAAGGTGAAATTTGTTTCCAGGCTGTGGTCTTGTAGTAATGTTTCTAAAAGGGGCTACCTGAGCTGCTATAAAAAAATGTTTTCAAGCCATTCAATTTTGCATTGAGCAGGGAAATTATTCACCTTTTAAGTACAAATGACAGGGGCTGGGCTGTTCTTTGGCTGTGAGCTGGGCAGGTTACACCATCCCCAGTCACCCCGTGGGGGTTCACAGCCCTCCTCCAATTACTCTTGAATTCCCTGTGTCACCTCTGTCCACTCAGAAAGGGTGGGCACAGGCCTTTGGTTTTGTTCCACCATGCAGGCTCCCATAAAGGACCTCAGTCTCCTCATTCTCCCTTCTCCATCAAAAAGCTTTCCGTTTCCAGAGGTTTGCTTATGCTCTGGTAGAGCACAAATAAAAAGTGTCCTTCAGTGAAGCCCTTGCAGCCCAGCAGTGCAGCTTTCAGTGTTTCACTGGCAGAAACTTCAATTAGTGCTGCATGTTCCCTTCTGTGAGCCCCTGGATGCACAGCACATCCATGGGGTGCTGAACTCAGAGGTGAAATATGGGATTTACAGCAGCATTTGCATCATGAGCTCTGCCCTGGCAGTTTCATGCCCAGTCCGTGGAGTGTTCATGGAGAAGGGGAGGGACACATCCTGTAGAACCACACGAGCAGGGTGCTCAGACTGTTAAAAATGTGTCCCAAAAGAAGGAATTGCAGGAGAATGGGACATGGTCCTGCACAGAGAGGTTTGTTGATGTGCAGGACAAAAGCACAAATGAACAATGTGTGCTTTGCATTTGTTTGGACTCAGGGTTTGTATTCAGGAGTTGGGTTCAATGATCCCTCCCAGCCTGGATATTCTGTGATTCCGTGATTAAGATTGTACGTGTGGAAAAGGTTTTTCCTTACCTGGATCCGTTCATGTGGTCGTACTCCCGTTTGACACTGACCCTCATGGGCTGGTTGATCCACTCCTGCTGGGGGGGCGGGGGGTTGATCTTGTGGGGCTGCCCGAAGTCGGGGCTGCCGGAGGCTGTCATGTCCTTGGGGAGCTGCGCGGCCGCGCCGTACGTGGGGTCAAACAGGGACTGGTCGTCGCTCACCACCGACAGAGCCTCCTGGGGAGAGACAGAACAGCCCTCAGAGCCCTGACTAAAGCAGGAACTGCCCTCTGGTTCTCCCTCTGAGCTGGGGAGCACCTGCAGGGCCCCCCAGCTGCCCCGTGCTGGCTGCCATCGCCACCTGCCAGGGGAACCAGAGCCCTGGGGTCCAGGAACCCCTATGCAAACCAGGGCTCACTCTGCTCTGCTTTGCTGACTGCAATTTCCACCTGGCAGGGGGAATCAGAGCCTTTGGGGTCCAGGAACCCCTATGCAAACCAGGGCTCGCTCTGCTCTGCTTTGCTGATTGCTGGCTTTAGGTGGGAGCAGCACTTGGGTTCACTGGAGCTCTGAAAACAGCACAGGACCTGCTGGGACTGTGACACCTCATGGGACTGTGATACCTCACGGGGCTGTGATACCTCACGGGGCTGTGGCTCCTCACAGGGCTGTGACACCCCTGCGAGCAGCTTCAGCCCCAGTCCCAGTGAGTGACCTGCCCACCTGCTGCACTGCTGCTCCAAACCAACTGGTGTGTAGCAGGAACACCTCTGGAGTGGCACGTGAAGGTCTCTACATCTCCTTTCGGAGGATTTGTGTGCTGTTTGTGTTTTGAGGTTGCTGCTGAAGGAGAAGCAGCCAGAGCAGGTCACAGTTAAGGGTGTTCGTGGTGGGGGAAAAAAAGCATTACTTTACACTTTTTGTTTATTTTGTGGGATATGAAGGGCTGGTGTGTTACCCAACTGTGCATTTCTAGAAATGCTTAAAAACAGGAAATTTTTATCCTTTTTTTTTATTCTGCTCCCCCTCCCCTTGCTGAAACTCCAAATATTGACAAAAAGTTCTGACTATAAATTTCCTTGTGTGGATGTATTTGGGTTTTCCAAGCAAGAAGTGCCAGGCTCCTGATGGCTTTGGCACAGCCCTGCCTGACTCAAAGTGCATCTGGCAAGGGCTGCTCGCTCTGGAGGGAGCTCAGTTAACCACACACAACACAGCTGCCTTTATGAGTGGCAGGGCAGAAACCGAAGGAGGAACCTCCTGCACTGAAAGCAGCCTCCACTTAAATGCGAGCTGATGGAGCAGACTCCAAAACAAAGCTACAGACTCACCTACTCTGGGCACTTAGAGCTCAAAAGCCATCCAGCAGTGGTGTGTGGGCTGTAGAGAGTCACTGAACACACAGCTGAAACCTGGTGTGTGCTCAGCCCCCGTGCTTAACATTCACAGGGCCCAGCCTGAACAGGGAGCTTCTAAAAATAATAGATCATTGCTCTCTCCCCGCCCCCCAGTAGTTGTTTCAGAGGTTTGTTTTGTAGATTCTTCCATAACCAGGGAAGGAAACAGAAATTCTGAAAGCTTAGAGAAGTGCAGCTCCTGGAATGACACAAGAATCTAAACACAAATCAGATACCACTGGGCTCCTGATATTGTCATAAAAAACATCAATAATTGAGAGGGTAAACACGAAAATCCCCCTCAGCCTGAAGTTAACCCACTTAGAGACAGTCAGGCCTACAGAAATCAGCACTTTTCTATCTCTGATCTCAGATCACATAACAAACCCAAACAAGCCAAAGTGGCCTAGAATTGGAGTGGGCCTGACTAAGCTTGAATTCAGAGGAACCCTCAAACATCTGCATAAATCCCGCTGAAGTTCCAGCATTTGCTGCAATTTGTGGTCAACCTCTCACACTGGTTACAGGCACTAAACAGCAAAAAGGAGGGTTTTACCCCAACCACTTTTGCCCAGTGGTGGTTGGTGAAAGGAGCTCACACTGTATCCAGCCTTTCCTGCTGCTTTTCCTTGATGGATTCATAACCTTTCTAAAATACCCCTCCCTTTTTCAGCTTTAGAGTAAGGTAGGGAGTGGAACGTGTCCTTGGGATGGATTGGTGTGAATTGAGTCAAAAACCCCTCAAAGGGCTGGCATTATCTCCAGGCTGCAAAGTTTGCCGGTGAAGGAAGGTAGAAAAACAAGAGATGGTTCAGTCTTAAAAGGGAGCAAGCCTTCCCATCAGAGATCAGGAGCTGTTGCTCCTCTGATTCTCTGAGGTCAGGATTCACCCCAGGCAGGGGTTCCCAAATGACACATTTTCTGCAGATTTCTACTTCCTTGCAGTACAGAAAGTGTCAGGTTCCCTACCTGAGGTGGTGGGTGAACCCAACACTGAGCTGCTGGACTGGCTTAGGGCCCTCTAGACCTGTCTCAGCTGGGCAGAGACAAGAGAAACGTGAGTACCACTGCAAATTCATCAGATAAAGATTCTGCATGTTTGGGTTTGGAGATTTCCAGTCTAAAAACATACACAAAATTGGGGTATTTGAGGGAAACAATATCTGAGAAAATACCTATAATGACAGTTATCCCACAAAATCAGAGTGAGAGGCTGCTCACAAGATTTTTGCTGGCAACTCATCAGGACCTATGCAGCAGTTGGGGGGTTCTTCTGAATTCAAGCTTTGTCAGGCTCTCTTAATTCCAGGCTCCTTTTTCTGCCTAAAGCCTTTTCCTTCTGAAGAAAGGTTCTGGTGGTAAAGAAATTGGAAAGGAGGGATCTCTTTGACTGTCCCCAAAACCCCCAAACCTAACAAGACTCCACAGAATAACCCTGGACCAAGATCAATGGTTGGGGCTGCACCAAGTACAACTTTACGTACACAAGCAAGCCCACACTGCTCTGTGACACAGAGTATGTGGCAGAGAACCTCAGATAAGGATCTTCCTTGAAAGACCAAGTGGCTGCTCAGACCTGCCTGCATGCAACTGGTGTTAACTGGGACAGCAGTAACCTCACTGGGGCACTGGGACTGAGCTCTGCCTTGCTCTGCAGGAATAGTTTCAGTCCTGAAAACAGGAGAAGTCCAAATGCTTCAGCTGCTCTTGGCAGCTCCTGGGCTGGGAGTGGTTTGAGCTAAACCCGAGCTGGTGGCAGCACGAAGGCTCAGCCCCAGGGGAGCTGAGCCACCCCAGCAGATGAGGAGAGATAGGGCTGGTGACACCTGCTCAGCTCCAGGAGCACAGCACAGCAGTGCTGGTGACATGCAAGGGAAGTTGGGTGGCACTGAGCCAGCCCCACTGCCACCAGCTCAGCCCTGTGCTCACATCCACTGCTCACAGAAAAACACGGGGGGCAAGCAGCCTTTGCTGGCTGGGGACCCCCTGCAAAAGGCCAGGGCCGCCTGGAACTCAGGCTAGGTGTCCTGGAAGGGGCCAGGGCTCGGCTCCAGGTTGCAGGGAACGTGCCCAACCTTCCCTGTGCTCGCTGTGGGGCTCAGCTCTCCAGGCAAAGCTGTCCAGGCCCACCTTTGAAGGCCCAGCCTGTTTAGGAGGGGGTTGGCTGAGGCAGAGAGCAGCAGCTCCATGGAATACTGAGCTTCTCTCTCCTGGAATCGAGAGCTACTCAGTGTTTGGAGACTGGGAAAACACTCCAAGGTGTCCCAGGTGCCAACACAGCCTGCCTAGACAGAGCACAGCCCGCCAAGTCCCCCCACGCCACTGCCTCAGCCTGTGGCCTTGGGCCGGCCAGCCTGAGGCTGAGACAGGGGCTGTGTGTGCTACTATGCCATGTATGTTATGTTATAGTGCCTCTGGGAAAAGGCTGGCCTCAGTTTTTCCAGGTTTTAATCACATTCCTGGCATAAATGTGGCCGTGGCAGCTCGCAGCACATCCAGCTCCCTGGGCAGCCTCTCCAGGGCAGCCCACCAGTGACTGCCACAAACAAGGCTCCTGAGGAGCTGGCACACACTGCTGCATCCCTCAGACAGGGATCTGTGGTGGGGCTCTTATTTAAACAGCAGTTTCCAGTTGTAAGAGAATGAATTATCAGGTTTGCCTTTATTTGGATGAGCCATCCTGACCCAGGTTGCAAGTGGGACATAGCAGGAAGCACAGTTTGGCTTTGGCCTTGAGGGCAGGAACAGCCAGTCTGAGATTCTGGGAGGGCTGACAAGCCACCAGTGCTTCAAACAAGTTTTCCTGATCTCCTTGCAAGGGGAGATGACACACACACTTTAGCAAATGTTTCACTTAGCTAATGAACTGAACAGGACATTTGAGAAAGGAGAAAGGCCAGGGGAACAAGGGCTGGTGAGGTGAGCAGTCAGTGCTGTCACCCCAGGTGTCCCCAGTAACTGAGGTTATTCCATGTACGGGCAATGAGATTTCACTGAACATCAACTTTTAGCTCTCTACATTCACTTTTCTGGCCAAAACCACATTTAAAAGGCATCACTAAAGATCAAAGCTTCATCCTCCTCCACAAGGGCTGACTTAGAAGAGAAGGCAGTGCTGAGTACCTGAACCACTGTGCCATGTGAGATGTGCCATGTGAGATGTCTCCATGTGCCATGGAGAGATGACTCCATTGCTAGAGGGGTGGTGATTTTCTTTCCTTTTTCCCCCCTCCCCAGAATTTCACCACTCCTGTGATTTTCCTGTGAGAAAATCACTCCTGAAATATTTTTGTAAAGAGAATGTTGCCAACATAGACCTGAAGAGCCCAGACCTGGTGATATAAAACACCAAAATCAGAGGTCAGCAGCCTCACAATACGGCCCAGGGTTTGCACCAAGGAGCAGCCCTGGAGTAGAGATGACTTTGGCACTGCAGTGTTACAAGTCAACATTTCTGCTGCCAGCATCTCATATGAGCACAGAGATAACATCAGACTTACAAGAAAATGAGTCAAATAAGAAATTCAAAAAGGAGCAGGGTCTGTGCTGATCTTGGGGCAGCACATTAGGAAGGATCAGGCACTGGATTGGAAGACAGAGTGTTCTCATCCCTGCCCTTGATCTTTGGCATCACCTTTAGGGATCATTCCCCTCTCGTGGCCTTGTTCCTCCTCTACTGCCCTGTACTTTGCATACTGTGTGGCACCAAGCCCCGGCCAGTGCTGCCTCTGGGACACAGACAGGAATCCTTTGGACACACTCTCAAATACCCACTCTTCCCTTGCTCCTAATCAAACTAAGAATTCCCTCTGCAGCTTTTCCAGACCATTTTTCCTGAGGTTTTTTTCCTGCTATTCCATCTTCCTTATAGGGTGGAATTGGGGCAGGGACTCCCCAGAACTTCCCCTCGAAAACTGGAATCATGAACATTTGATTGCCAGCAATCACAATCCAATCTTGTGCCCCTGTGCCCTTCATAATCCTGCTTAGGAGCTTTTCCTGGCTGCAGCTGGAGATCCATTGGTGAGTCCAGCAGGATGAGAGCTGTCACTTCCAAAGTGCATGGTTCTTCCCCCTTGTACCCACGTGCAGCACTGCCCAGTGTCCCACAGTGCTGCTCACAGCATTTCCCCGCTGAGCTGCTGCTGGCCCTGGGACATCCCAACTGCTGGAGTCCCTGCCCAGAGCTGTCCCTGCCCCAGGAGGGATGGGACAAGATGCAGGCTGCTGTCACAGAATCATGGAATGGTTTGGGTTGGAAGGGACCTTAAAGCTCATCCCATTCTGCCTCCTGCCAAGGACAGGTACACCTTCCCCTGTCCCACGTCGCTCCAAGCCCCTTTTCCTGCTGCAGCAGCACTCAGGGTAAAGAAGTCAGCAAACCTTTAACACTGTACCCAAGTCTCTGCAGATGTGAGGACTTCTGTGGGAATAAAGGAGGGGTTTCATTTAATTATTTTAGGGCATCCCACACTGCAGGTTTTTGCCCCAGTCTGCACTTGAGACTTGCACAGAGCCACAGAGCAGGACAGTGACCTGGACAAAGAGCCACCCACTCAGCCCAGGCTGCCTTTCCTTCCCTTTCCTCCCCTTTCCTTCCCTTTCCACCCAGGCTACTCCATCCAAGGGTAGCTTGGCAGCCTTGAAATATTCCATAATTCCTTCATAATTCAAATAAATGGGAAACCACAATATGGGGACTCATGTAAGGGAAAAACAAAGCAGGAGTAAAAACAGCAGAAACAGCAAAAACACTGAAAAACACCAGAACCACGCTGAAATTAGACAGCTCAAAATTGGAGCAAAATAATTTGGCAAAATTCCTCAGAACAAAACAATCAAAAAGTCTTTATCTTTTGGGAGTTATTTTTATGTTCACTATTCCCATGAAATTTTGTATCAAGTGGGTAAAAGAAAGCTGCTAAAATCAGTGCTCTATTATTTTCATCTCAAGATACCCAAAAGCAGACTCAAAAAGGATAAAAATATAAATCTTTCCTCTGTACTTCACTTCTCAGAAAAGCACTTTACCTCAGGCACACTTTTATAGGATCTGGACCAATGACTTTTTTTTCCTCAGTCTAGACTACTCATTAATGGTTTCAGGGCCTATTTTGGTTTGTTTCCAGCCAACTGGGAATAACCAGGTGACAGTTTCTCCTTCCCAGCAAGTTGCTGCATTGAAAGTAATGATAAGGAGGCTTAAACCAGGCCTGGAACTGTGGGAAATCCCCAGGAAAAGCCTCTCTGAGGTCTTAACACAAGCCCAGGAATGGAGGTGGAATTTAAAAAGAACCTGCCCAAATTATCTTTGAGGCCCCTTGACCTCTGGAAAGTAAATGTGGTGAAAGCTGAGGCTGGAGGGACCATCCCATCCCCATCATTTACATTCCAAAATCCTGGAGTGTGCTCCAGCTCTTCCTTTGGAACAGGAGCAGCAGCAGCTGTGCCTGGAGAAGGGAACAGCCCTGTCAGTCCCCAGCTGGCTCATCCCACCCCCATCCTGTGGACAGGGAATTCCCTGAGCACTCCTGCCTTCCCCAGTGCTTCCCACTAGGACTGAGACTGGGATGAGGTGTGTGTCCATTGGGATAAACCACAGCTTCTGGCTGCCATTCCCAGAGAATTCCCTGGCTCCTGTTCCCTGCCTGCTTCTGCCAACCAGGACACATGAGACAATTCAAGAGGAGGGTTCAGTGTGAAACCTGTCCCGAGTGCTGGAAGCTTTACCTTTGGCATGGCTTGGGCCAGGTTTCTTATCCTGGCAGGTAATTTTACTGAATCACTGGAAATCTGGTATCTGATAAAAGCCAGAAAATGGCTCTGATTGGGATGAACAGTCCTGAGCTGGAGCTTTTCCCAGGAGACTGAAGTCACACAGAACACAAAAGGATTCACCTCTATGGATTAACCAGCCTGACCCTGCTCAGGCTGAGGACTGTATGATCTCACAAGATCTTTTCCAAGCCGTGTCATGTTCCCAGAAAATCAGTCAGCCTTTGCCAGGTATTAGCATTCCCCTCAATCACTTTCCTGTGTCTGTATCTCCACTCCTCTGTGGCCACAACTTTTCTCCTCCAAAGCTGTTTCCCCTTCTCACTGAGTCTGACACTGTTGGGTGATTGCTTCCCCGGGCTGAGCACTCAAATCCACCCAGCTGTAGCTTACCTTTCTTTTCATTTAATGTCTTTTTTCCCTCATGCTTTTAAAATAATTGCCTTGCTCTGAGCAGATGTGTTTGTAAACAGAGACACATGGGCCTAACTGTGAACATGCACCCTTCAGTAAATATTATTGTAGCATTTTTATGGTCGTCTCTGCTGAAGAAACTGGGAGGGAAACTGCAAGATGGTTTCAGAGTCTGGCTTGCCGACAAACCCCAAGAATCCTGGAGCACAAATGCAGAAATGCTGTGCTGACCTCAGCTCTGTCCTGGAGCACCCAGTGCCTGGCCCCTTGCCTTGATGTGCTGCCAGAGGCTCTTCCCAGTGGCAAATATTCCATCAGGACTTTGCAGACTGACCCAGCACTTTGTGTGAGGAAAGCTGAGCTCACTTTGAGCTGCATCTACATTGCAATGGTGGCACCTTGTCCCTCAAACCAGAGCTTCTGGGGGGTATTTTTACTTGTGTCAGAAACTGAGACTGTGACAATCCTGCTGGTTTTGTTTCCAACATGTAGAGATAAATTGAGGCTTTTCAATATAAAGGATTTTCCCTAGAAAGGAAAATAACAAATGGAGAAACCCAAAATCACTGAAGGTTTGCCATGAGAGAAGGGTTGTCCCATCTCTGGGCCTACTCTTAGGCTGCCTTGGAAAAGGACAGAAAGCAGTCTTAAAAGGACGAAGGAATAGGTGCAAACCACAGAACCTTTTCTCTTTTGGTTCCTACTGCCAAAGCGCTGGAAACCGTAAAAAGAACGTTCTCCCAGGAATTCAAGAGGCGGGAGGCGGCAGCTTTGGGAGACACAAATATTTCAGGTTGTGACTCAAGGCTCCAGCAGTGCCCATTCATTATTTTTATTCCACTTTGATACCATTGTCCCTGTTACATTCACAAGCCTGCTGCCGTATCCTGTTTTGTTCCCTGACACCATTCCCTGCACAATCGCAGGAAGCCCATCAGGAAACGGCCATCGGGGGCTGTTTTGTTTCCATCCGCAGAGAACAAAACAAGCTCCTTCAGCCCAAGATGACTTATCCCAGACTGAGGAAAAACAACAGCATGAAAGGATCCCAGCAGCATCTCCAGGAGCGAGCACAGCCTGCACTGCTCCCTGGGAGAGGAGCCTGCAGCACCTCGGCACTTCTTGAGGGAATGCTCAGCCACAGGAAGGCTCAGCTGAAAGGAAATAGGAGGAATAATCCATCACTGACATCTACAGTGCATAGTGAAGGTCTGGACACTCTTGAGGGGCCTAACACAAGCCCAGCACAGTTCTGCAGCTGAATCCTAAACCACATGAGGCCTGGGTTTTCCAGAGTGAGGGCTTGAGTCTATTTGTGCCCTGAGCCAGGTTTGGGTTAAATCTTAGCTCAGGGTCTGGGTGACCAAGACATCCAGAGTGCAAACTTGGGGTCTGAGCCCAGAGCAGGTTACTTGGGCTGGGTCTGCATCACACGGGGCCCAGAGATAAGAGGAAGGGGGTGGTGGTCCAGGACTCCCAGGAACTTATTTGTTCCCCAAGGAACACATGCATGCTCATGATCCAGCACAGGGAGTCTGATCTCTGCCTGTCCACCAGACAAATGGCTCTGACTGGGATGGAAAGGTCCTGAGGGAGAGATTCCCAAGGAACCTGAAGTCACACAAATCACACTCCCATTTACAGGTGCTGGGAGCCACAGTGCCTTAAATCCCTCTCAAATATCAGGTTTAAATCTCGTGATTGGCCCAGGTTTGTATTTCCCTGCCCCTGGGCACGCTCAGGTGCTCTTGTGCAGCACTCCAGCTTCTGCTGGCTCCTGACCCACACCCCAGATGCTCTCCTGAGCCTGGCAGTGGAGCTGAGCGCTGCCACCCTGCTGGGAGGGCACGGATTTCTGTTTTCCTTGTGCACAGAGCCCAGCCCCTGTGGCTCCAGGGACAGGATTGTTTCTGCCTACGCCTATAGCAAAAGCAGAGATTTCGTGAACAAGCCTGCCTGTGGCAATCCAAGGAAAACAGCTCGGCAGGATTACACTGAGATATTTTCTTTGTCAATCTCAATTGAGATATTTGAACAGGAAAACCCAGTTTACACCAGTGGAAGTTCCCAGGGGCTTTTGATTTCTTTACAAAGGAACACTGATGTTTTAACTTTGGTGCAAAAGAAAGGTCCTGGAAGGATTCAGGGATTGCCATCACTTCTACCTCTTGGACAAAAAGACTGAATCCCATCCTGGCACCTGGGCTGTAACCTGAAGTTAACATTGCCGTACAAAAAGGAGTTGACAAAGTGCTGTTCTTCCTCCTGATACAAACATGGCAGAGCAAAGACCACCCCACCAACAGTTCCAGGGAGCTGCAGCAGGGAAAAAGCCTCTGCTGCACAAATGTAGTGAAACTCTTGCTGAGGACAAACATTCCCTCTAAATAAACATATCCAAGGCCTTCTCTATAAGAACCAGGCTTGAATCAGCAAGAATCTACAAGAACCAGGTAGTGAATACTGGCTCCTGGTTCACCCAACAGCAGATATGAGAATAAAAATGAAAAAGGGGCTCTTTCACAGCTGTATTAATGTCCCCATGCTTCAGTTTCCTTGTGTGTGTGATGTTGCCTTCCAAAGAGCTCAGATTTTGAAAAGTCCTTGGAGACGGAGGCCACAGAACAGCCAAGTGTTATCCCAGGGGTAGGATTGATAGACAAAGCAAAACTAACTGTCCTCTGAGACTGAGCAAAAAACCCTCACCAAAATCTCTTATCAGTGGCCATTAACAGAAAGGCTGTTGGCTTTATCAGTGTGGTACTGAGAAGGGCTTTGAGCCTGGCTCAGATAAATGAGATCCCTTGCCACCTCGAGAGGTCCCAGAATCACAGAATGGTCCAAGTCTGTGCCCAGGGATTGTTTTCCATGCCTGGGAGATCCAATGTCTGGTGCAGCAGGGTCTGTGGATGAGCCTCTGGCAGGGATTTTGGATGTTCTGCAGCAGGGAGGGCAGGCAAGAGCTGCAGCAGAGGCTCCTAGTGAGTTTGTGGGGGGGCTGGGAGCTAGGGCTGCCAGGAGACAAATCCCAGCCCGAAAGCCCACTCAGTGCTCAGGTCACTCAGCTCTGCATCCTTCCCCTGGGCTGGAGGTGTGGCTAAAAATATGTACCCAAGTGTAATGTGGGGCTGATTCTGCAGGTTTCTGCCATCCTCAGGACCTTTGCTCAGACCTCTATGGGATTCACGTTATGCCTCAGCAGATCCCCACCTGTACAATCAATGTGATAGGTTTGTTCTGGTTTATTTTGCTGTATCTTAAATTGAAATCATTAGCTCTGAGTTGACAACTGAAGTAGGGAGTTGTCAAGTTCTGTCACAGCAATGATCCCAAAAGACAAAGCCACCATCTCAGAGGTGCCCTGCAGACACAGATGAGGCTGTTCCAGTAATTTTGAGGCATATGAACCAACTCAAAGCACCCAAACACTGCTCCAAATAATTCTGTCAGTGTAATTAAAGCAAGACTAAACCCCAGTCTACCCTGAAGCTCTGTGTCCTATAGAGCAGATCTGCCTTTCCCCCTGCACTTTGGAGTTTTTCCTAAACTGACTGCAGTGCGTTTTCCTTTTGCTGGAGAGTTTCTTACACTCAGACCGTGCTCAGTAACACAAATAAGAAGCAGAACCCTCGGCACATCTCCATGTTCTCAGCAGAGCTGATAGCACTGCTCTTATCTCCAGCAGGGCAAGTCCCCTGAGCTGTGTTGAAAAGCCTTTTATCAGATGCAATGTAAGGAGGGTTCTCTCTGAGTTGTAGCTCTGCAGCTTTGGCAGCAAAGTGGGGCTTCTGACTGAGCCTCCTCTGGTTTTGTTTAGTGTTGGGGTGAGGGAGCAGGACAAGGTCCTGTTTGTGGGGCTGGCAAGACAGGGCTGCTCCTTGGCCTTCCCAAAACAACTCCCCACTCCCTGAGCCAGAGGAAAGCCCTGTCAGGAACGGCTTAACAATCTTCTAATATTTCCCTGCAATTAAAGGGCACATCTGTCTTGCAGACCCTGTCCTCCTTTGCTAAAGCACAGACATGAACTAAACAGTCTGTCGTGTCGGGCCTGGGGTAACAAAGGGGCCCATTCATAACACAGCACTCGGCCACTTTGTGTGTGTGAAGTGAAAGAGAGTTTCATTTGGAGAATAACCTGTGCTAGAGCGAGCAAGAGACTTCTGCTCTCATAAATCAATCCTGCTAATAACCCAGCCTGCCTCCCAGTGCTGCCTGCAATGAGCAGCAGCCATCCTGCAGAGACCCAGCTCTGCCTGCAGGGCCCAAGGGAGAACCTGCTGGCCATTAAAACTCTTCAGAGGATTAAAAAATTGCTATCAACTTGGGTTTCTCAAGGTATGGAGGAGAAGGGGCTATCCCAGCCCAAGGAGTTTGGGGCTCACCTCAGTGGCCTGTCAGTCACTGGGTTGGCATTTCACACTGTCCCTGTGGCTGCGTCACAGCCAGGGATGGTCACAGCCGGGGATGGTCCTGCTCTTCTCTTGGCAGAAGAGTGGCAGCACTGCAGAGCAGAGCAGAGCAGACCACACCAAACCAAACCAAACCAAACCACACCACACCAAACCCAACCAAAACAAACCAAACCACACCGAACCAAATGGAACTAAACCAAACCAAATCACACCAAACCCAACCAAACCAAACCAAACTACACTAAACCAAACCACACCAAACCAAACCAAATCACACCAAACCAAACCCAACCAAACCACACCAAATCAAATCACACCAAACCCAACCCAACCAAACCAAACCAAACCAAATCACACCAAACCCAACCCAACCAAACCAAACCACACCGAACCAAACCACACCAAACCAAACCACACCGAACCAAATGGAACTAAACCAAATCAAACCACACCAAACCCAACCAAACCAAACCAAACTACACTAAACCAAACCACACCAAACCAAACCAAACCAAATCACACCAAACCAAACCCAACCAAACCAAACCACACCAAATCAAATCACACCAAACCCAACCCAACCAAACCAAACCAAACCAAATCACACCAAACCCAACCCAACCAAACCAAACCACACCGAACCAAACGGAACCAAACCAAACCACACCACACCAAACCAAATCAAACCACACCAAACCCAACCAAACCAAACCAAACCAAACTACACTAAACCAAACCACACCAAACCAAACCAAATCACACCAAACCCAACCCAACCAAACCAAACCACACCGAACCAAACCACACTGAACCAAACGGAACCAAACCAAACCAAATCACACCAAACCAAACCACACCAAATCAAATCACACCAAACCCAACCCAACCAAACCAAACCAAACCAAACCAAATCACACCAAACCAAATCAAATCACACCAAACCAAATCAAATCACACCAAACCCAACCCAACAAAACCAAACCAAACCACACCGAACCAAACGGAACCAAACCAAACCACACCACACCAAACCAAATCAAACCACACCAAACCCAACCAAACCAAAACAAACCAAACCAAATCACACCAAACCAAACCGAACCGAACCGAACTGAACCGAACCAAACCAAACCAAACCAGACCAAACCAAACCAAACCAAACCAAACCAAACCAAACCAAATCACACCAACCCCAACCAAACCAAACCACACCAAACCAAACCCAACCAAACCAAACTACACCAAACCAAACCACACCAAACCAAACCAAACCAAACCCAACCAAACCAAACCACACCACACCAAACCAAACCAAACCAAACCAAACCAAACCAAACCAAACCAAACCAAACCAAACCCAACCAAACCAAACTACACCAAACCAAACCACACCAAACCAAACCAAATCACACCAAACCAAACCAAACCAAACCAAACCAAACCAAACCAAACCGACAACCAACCACCCCTCAAGGACCCATTCCTGATTTTAGTGAAACCGAGGGCTTAAACCCAAAGAGAATCAATTGAGGCACACCAGTCCTAAGCCAAGCCCATGTTTTGCCCTGACAGTGTCAGGCAGTCCCTGCAGGTTTATCCAGATGCATTATTTAATGTTAATTTATAAATGCCTCGGGCATGGGCTCTCAGGGGTTTTTTCTCTTTTCTAAGCCCAGCACCTTGGTCATGGGCTGTATCTCTGTCTCTTAGCGCTCTCCCCATAGAAACAAATAGAGTTCACACCTCAGCATACCTCATTTCCTCAGCTTTCAAGCAAGCAGGAAATGGCCAGGAAGCGCCCACAAGATGGTCCTGTGGTTTTAGTACTACAGTGACATTTGGGAAATGGGGGCTCATTTACCATCTCGGCAGCAAAGTTGTTTGTTCAGCACTAGCCAAAGTTTTCTATGTAAAATGAGGGGGGAAAAAGGTGTCAAGGCCATGGGGTAAGAGGTGGAAAAGCTTAGATTGTGGTGGGAGATCCTTGTTGTATTCCCTTAAAATTCTGGAGGCTGAGGAAAAATTTTCAATCCTAATATTGGACAGAAGGTCAAAACAATTATCCAGAGAATTCCACCTTAAATTAACCAAAGTGTGTTTTGGTTATTCTGAGTGTTTCATTGCAGTTTTAACCTTTTCAGTTGCCTTAAAATATTGCAGTCAGTTTCCAGCTCAAGTGGAATTTTAAAGAAAAACTTGAAAAACCTGAGTAGGCACCGAGTAGGGCAGCCTGGCAGAACTCAGCCTTTCCAGGGAACAGCAGGGCTTGGATCCATTTGCATCTTTCTGAGGAAAAGGCACCATGTAGGAAAATGTCAGACTCTATCTCACAGGAATCTCCTGTGCATGTCCCTGGTACAAAGAGTGGGTTCTGTCACAGCCTTTGGGGACAGGCCCAAATTAAGGCTCCCCACAGCCTGTGGAAGCTTTGCCTTTGCCTTTGGGGTGATGTGTGATCCAACCTTCCCTGCAAGTCTTTATGCATTTGTGTGCTTTGTGTGAATGCAAGAGTGATTCCAACTCACACAGGATCTGTCCTGGAAAACTTCCAATATCCAAGCTGTTGTAGTCTGTAAACTTTTAATTATATTTTTAATACTTTATACAAACACCTAAAGAAGCAATTGGATGCTCAGAAATAAGCAATAACGGCCCTGGTGGTGCCATTTGACTGCACAGGTACCTCACTATCAATAATATTTGGCATTTTGATATCATGGTGACTCAAACTACATCAGATTCTTATCCTGACAGGACAATGGAAGTCTCAGAGAGACCAAAGGAAAAGTGGATCCTCCTGGTTTACCTGACACAGACTGGCCTGAACAGCTCTTGCAAACCTCAGTTGAGTTTTCTGGGGGGGCTGATTTTCCTCCCAGCACTCAGGGAGCTCAGTAGGACCCCTCTGAAGGCACAGGTTCTCTGTGGTTGGGAAGATCCCGTAAGAACATCCAAGGGAAGAAGCAGGAGTGCCTCATGGCAGGTCTGACAGTCACCTTCCTCCTCAGCATCCTCTAGGAGTGAGATTTCAGCAATTCAGCAGTGCCTCCCTGGGAGCTGCCCTGCCTCTTCCTGGGGCTCTGAGGTGATGGTGATGATGGAATTTCTCTTCCATGGGGACAACAAAGAGATCCCAAACGTTGCTTCAGATGATGTTTATAGGATTGTCAGTAAAAAAATCAGTCTCACACAGAACAAAGCTTTGAAAGGTCCCGGAGCCTGTTCGGGGACTTGCTAACGAAACACCTGATGGAGCTACTACAATATCACAAAGATGATCTTACTTTTCAGTCATCCAAAATGCTGTCAGTTCTCAAAATTGGCTAGCTATTGGCCTGATCTCAAGTAGACAAGAAACTCCCAACAACCTGTCTCAGAGCCATCACTTCCATGGGTGGTTTTTTTCCTAAATTCCAAACTACCACAAAGGGAAGAGGGAAAATGGGTAAAGCACTTCAAGATTAGAATCGCAGAGTCACAGAGGGGTTTGTACTGGAAGGTCCTGAAAGCCCATCAAGTTCCACCCCTTCCATGGTCAGGGGCACCTTCCAATATCCCAGGCTGCTCCAAGCCCTTTCCAGCCTGGCCTTGGAAACACTTGCAGGGATGTGGGGAGGAACAGGTTGGAAACAGGAGTCAGCTCCCAGGAGAAGCTGCTGGGGCAAAAGCCTCTATTGGTCACATCTTAATGACACAGATAAATACAGGTTTGGGGGAGCAGAGGCTGTGGAGGCTGTGGCCAGATCATTTTACCTATCTTACACTGATGTAATTGCAGATGCTTTGCTGTCCCCTCCTCCTTCTCCATGTCACCCCAGACAGAGCCTGTTTGGGAATGCCAGGGGACCTCAGGGTTAACCAGGGGAAACAATTTTTTCAGTACCATCAAGGAAAAATGCCACTGGGGGTTGATAAACATGTCAAGATATTGTGTGCTTCTCTCTCACATGCTAAAGGTCACCTTTAGGGACAGATTTCATGCCGCTTTTCTCATCTCTGTTTCTGTAACACACAGTCACAGGAGGCCCAAGGGGGTCACACAGCACAACTCTGGCAAAATCAAGCTGAGAGAACAAGAATTTGGGTTCTCAGGGCACTGCCTCAGGTGCTGAGCCACAGTGGGATATGTAAACAAGGGGTTTTCTTCAGGGGCATCTTCAGAGGGGAAAATCTGAATCAGGCAAGCAAATACGTTTTATCCTTCATTAAAATCTTCTCAAATCCTACTCTCTGCTTTTGCTCATATAAAATAGCATGGAGGTAAAATCTCAATCAGCCAGAGCAGAGACAGAACATTCTGTCTCTGTTTCATTCATTAGGCCTTTTCTCCCCAGCTTTGCCTGCAATTCCCATTTCCTTCCTTGCCTCTCACACCAAACCGCCCCGTTGCACGCACCCACTCTGCCTCACTGGTTTGCAGGCACAGGGAAATTGGTTTACAATGATCTTTAACAATGATATTCTGCTTCTGAGTATTTCTGTCTGATTTTGTGGACAGGAATAAAGGGACCAGCTGGGCCCTGGTTCCTTCCCCAGTAGGGCAGTTTCAGTCTGTCCATGATCTCCTGAAATATTCCCTTCCCATTTTCTCATATAAACTGAAGGAACAATTTATAATGTATGTAGTTTCATAAAATGGGATTGACACTCTGATTAGAACCAAGCACAAAGACAGATCCAAGCTTAATAAATCTGGGCAATGTAAATCTGGGATTGTTTTGCACTTTGGAAAGGAACTTTTAAATTAAGATTCAAACAGCACGGTATCCTCTTTGGATGTGCCCAAGTTTTCTTTAATGTATGACACTAAGTTTTTAGCTCTGTTTGGGTAGAAAGCCTAAGCCAAGTATTTATAACCCAGGTTTTCAGTTCATTCTGTCTAGCAAAAAATACATTGCCAGTGCTATTGCAAAAAAATAATTAGTGGTTTGAATGAGATTGTCGAGTTAAAAATTCTGCAGTTGCAGGAACTTTCAGTCTGGTTCTCTAAAGACTTAATTCATACATGAGGATCCAGGGCCCTCCCCTCAGTTTGTTTCCTTTCTCCTTGAGGTATTTCTGTGATTAACAAGCAGATGGGAGTGTGACTTCTGCTTCCATTTTCACCGGAGTAACAAATCCACTTAAAACACAAAATTCAGTAAATAGCAGGCATAAACCAAGCCAGGATGAGTTTGCATTTCTGCTTCTCTCAATTCAGCTTTTAATGTGCTCGATTTCCTTTGACAGTCAAAATTAAGAATGGGTACAAATTGAAATAACCTGGGATGGAAATGTGGATGAATGTGACAAACCACAGCACAGGATCCCCGAATGGTTTGAGTTGGGAGACCTTAAAAATCATCCCATTCCACCCCATGGGCAGGAACACCTTCCACTATCCCAGGTTACTCCAAGCCCCATCCAACCTGGCTTGGGACACTCCCAGGGATGGGAAGTGTATATTAAAGTGTAATTAAGTAATGAAGTGTAATTAATTTAACTGTAATTAAGTGTATATAGATATTCAAGTCAACTCATCTCAACAGCAGGAGAATTTACAGTTTTGCTGCCCTGAATTCCTTTCATAAAGAATATTCCTGGTACATTAAGGATGAACGTTCAGCTCAGTGGCACAAACTGCCTGATTTTAGGCAGAAAAGGCCATTTTCACTGGGGCACAGAGCAGGGGGCGTGTGTGTGACTGTGTGGATTCAGTCACACCCTCAGCCAGACACAAGCCCTGTGCAAACTGCAGAAAGAACAACAGGAAATGGCCGGGGGTATTTATAGCAGGATTGTGTTTATCCTGAAGTGATGTTCTGCACAGATTATGATGAAGCTTTTCGTGGGAGAGGACACAGCTTGTGTCAGCTGGAGGTTCGCATGCACTTCACCCCATGCCAGGCTCCTCCGTCCCCCTCAGCTTTCCTTTGGCTTTTCCAGCTTTGCTGAGCACCAGGAGTGCCCACCGCTCTCTCAGTGCCAGCAGCAACCACTGGCTTGGCTCAAAACTTGGTTTCTGCAGCTTTGCAAATCCCCCCTGAGTTGGCACGAGAGAAAAACAACACACAAAAACAACATCTCACATGTCAGTGTCCTGAGTCGCTGAGAAATGCAGGCCCTGCTGCAGCTCCACTAAAGTTCTTCTCACATTTTAGGTCCTACCAGCAAAGAAACTGATGGCACAAAATGCGTTTTATCAGAGCTCAGCTCTCCAGCACAGACTCCTCCTTTCCTGCAATTCTCTTTGGGGAATCATTTCTATGTCCTTTATTTCAAATGGGGTATTGAAACACCTCCTCATTTATCCCTTTTTTGATGGGAGGCATCCAGCAAGAATTAATAATTTTCATGGACAGATCATCTCCATATCCCCAGCCTCACCTTTGCCACCTCTCTGGTTTGAACATGTAAAGTGACTTTTTCTAATTCATTCCCATCATCTAAACTTCCCTGAAGAGGCAAAAGGCCCCAGGTATGGGAGATGAAGGAGATAGGGCAGTAATTTAATATCCCTGTGGGGTAAAGAGCCCTCCACCCTCGCACACAGCCTTTGCAAGCACACGTCCATCCCTGCTGAGCAGTTTCTGTCAGCCACAGGAACAGGGAACGCTAAAATAATAATGATAAAAAGTGGAACTCCAGCAGCAGAGAGCCTGCTATTACTTCATTGTCACAACAGTTTTTCCTTATCTGAGTCACATCTCCTGAGGTTTGTTCAAATCATGAGCGCTCAGCTCATTTCTCTGTTTACACCCCACGATATCTGAAAACCTTGATTAAAAGCAATCAGAAAAATCCATCATATGACAGTGAGACCGTTTGCAGACTCTGACAGTTATTAGCAAATGTTAACCTTTCCTCTGAGAAAACAGAAGGAAATCCTGCTTTAATTTAGGCTTTCAAACATCACCCCCCTCTATCTCTGCAGTAAATCAGAGCATCTCCACGAGACCATTGTTTGCAAATATAATAAGTCCCGGGTTTGTGCGTTTAAACAACAAACAGCGAGAGCAAAGCGTCGGGAAGTGCCGGTGAATGGGAGCTGCAGCTCGGATGGGCGCATTCATTACTGCAATTGAGCCAATGCCCCGTGAATGCCGTGCGAGGCATTAGCAGAGCTATTAGTGCTTCATTAGGGCTGCAGCGAGCACGAGCAGCTCCCCGGGCTCATTTGCATCCTATTCCGACAGGTGCTGCTCCAGGTGTCCTATTGTCACCCTGAATTAATGAGCGCCGTGCGACCCCTGCTCCTTTCATGGTCTGTGGGACAGGGAAGAATAGGGAGCGAACGGGGGGGCAGAACTCGTCTGACCCCATCTCCCAAAAACGCTTTTGCTGGGGCTTTGCCCGGTTTCATTTTGAAGCGATGAGCTCGTACCTGTCCCGGAGCTGCCCCCCATCCCGAGTGGTGCCAGGGCTAACGCTGCTCTGCTCTGCTCTTCCTCCATCCCACAATTACTGGGGCTCGGGGCGCCCCAGGAGTGTCTGCCTTGGGTCCTGCTCACATCTCCTTTTTAAACTCATCCTTGGCCATCTCTGGCCCCTCAGGCTCTGCCTGACCCTTCCTTGCCAGTTCCTCACTCACAGACTAAAACTGGACTCCTTAAGCCACCCTGCTGTTGGTCTTCACAGTTTTATTCACAGCAGGTGCTGATGAACCTTACACACACTGCAAGCCATGAGGAGTTTTGCTTTCCAGTCCCATGCTTTAATTGAAGATAATCTTAATTGAACAGAGAATTGTATTTGTGACTGATTTTTCAAACTTTTTGGGATACCATTTCAAGCTCTTCCCTGCAATCTTAAGAATTCAGTTCTATTAAATAAAAATTGATATTCTTATGCAATTAGACCATAATTCAGGCTTTCCAGATGAAAACCAAATCCCACAAGAGCAGCACTGCCATGTCACAGAGCATCCCTCTTTCCATGCTTCTGCAGCAGCCAATTGGCCCCACACCATCCCTTTCCTGTGTTCCCTGATTTCCCAGAGCCTCCCTGGCCTGGTGGCATCCAGAAACCATCGCCCCTGGCTCAGGCACTCCTGTCACAGCCGCTGTTTGTGGTGGGCCCTGCTCAGTGACAGGGGAGCAGTGGCTGCAGAGGCCTTGGTGGCTGCTGTCACCTGCCTGATGGCTCCCAGCAGCTCCTCACCTTCCCCAGGCTCTTCTGGCAAAGAGGGAATGCATTCCAGCCTCATCCCAGGGCTGCCCTCTGTGCCTCTGGGGGCATGCAGAAGCTTCATTGAATCTGCAATATTATTGTCCATAAAAAGCCACAAATTCCAGGCTGTCCTCATTTCCTTCACTAAGGTAACAATTGAAGCTCCTGCTGTTTATGTGAAAAGAATATTCTTGAATTTCCTAATATTCCAGAAATTCATCCCAGCCTCCCTCACTCCACTGAGGTACAGCCAGAGGGAGGAAACCTGGCCTTCATGGCACGCTTCTCAGCTCCTGCACTAACAAATGTCCTTGACCTAGGGAGATAATGAGCACTTTTCTAAAACACACTGATTCATGCCCAGAAGAGCAGGTGAATAAACTTATCGGGGGACCAGGTCCTCTAGGCTTCAGGTTGCCTGTTTGGCTCACCTTTTTATTTAACCTGGGCATCTTTTTATACAACTTGGGCATCTTTGAATTTACCTTGTGCATCTTTTATTTAGGATCTGCATCTTTCTGTTTAGCACGTGCATCTTTTTGTATAACTTGTGCATTTTTTTATATAACTTCAGCACCTTTTCATTTGCCTTCTGCATCTTTTTGTTTAGCCTGTGCATCCTTTCACTCTGGCTGATGAAGCAACAGCCTCTCACACCTGCACTCCCCTCCTGCACTGCCCCCGCACCCAACCAAGGCTGTGAGCTTGCTCAAAAACCAAAACTCATTTCAACTGCTTTTTTTTTTCATCCCTTTGTCTTTTAAGAATCCGCTTGCCACAAATGGCACTTGCTAAATGACTGTCCAGGCAGACACAAAGGTGCAGCACAGGGGGAAAGGCCCTGTCAGGTGCTGCAGAAGAGCCCCCGGTTCTATGGAGCATTGAAACACAAGAGCTGGTTCTTGTCATTGCAGCCTCTTGGGAAAATTTGCCTGCCATGCACCCTGCTGTGATCTGGAAGCAGATTTGCACCTGTCCCAGCAGCCTAAAATCAAACAATGACAGCACTGAGAGAGCCAAGGGCATGGAAAGGGAGCTGTGCTCCTCTGCTGATCTCAGATTCTGGTCACCACATCACACATTTTCTGTGCCTCCCAGACATCTCACACACCTCTTTGACCCTAAAAACAGCCCGTGGCTAATGTGGCATTTGCACCTTTGGCTGTCAGGAGTGGAAGGAGAAGAGGTGTCCCTGGGAGTGGGCAGGGCTGAGCAGGCAGTGCCAGCTCCATGCCACAGGACTCTGGACACACTTTGGGGTTCACTCCCCCCGTCCTGCTCGGGCTGCAGGGCTGGGACCACACAAACCCCTACAACGTGTCCCACTGGGCTCCTGTTGATGCACTGGTTTGGGTTCTGGGGCTGCAGAGCACACACTGTTTCTCTCTGTGTTTCACAAGTACCAGAGCACTTTATGTCCTATAAATAGTTCTTTCCTAGTTTCAAAAGCTGCAACTCTTACATCCAGCTGCTTTGAACTGGATTTCAGAGAGATTTTCTGCTGACATTTCAGGCACCTGCACGTTCTTTATCCACGGCTTACGAAACTCTTTGTGGAGATTTGTCACTTCTCAGCCTTACCTCAGAAAAGCATTTCCTATTATTATTTTACAATTAGTTAAATCAAGGCGCAGAAACCTCTAATGATTTGCTCTGGGTTTCTGGGTAAGGAGAAGGAATAAAGCCAAGGAGACTCCACTTGCAGGGTTTGATTGTACCCGAAGTTGAGAGTTTTTAAAGAGGACCATGTGAGCTGATTGTTATCTGCTGAGCAGAGCAGATAGCAGCTGAGAGATCTTTCCTCAGTATCTTCTCACTAAATAATAGATGGCTGATTAGGATCTCACATGCTAAGAAAACTTTGTCACAGATAATGTTCAGGTTTCTGAACATGTTTCTCTTCTAGAAGTATCCTTATCTCCATAACCCTTTAACTGAGTCAGAACAGAAGGTGAATATCCAAGGGCAGGTCTTGGGCACAATTCCTGGGGAAATTCCCTCCTCCCAACCCAGGATGAGCAACCCTCAAGTTGCCGTTGTGCTTGTGCTGGGCAAAAACACCCTGGGGGATGGCTCCTATTCCAAACAGCTCCAGGAATGGGCAGGCAGAGGATAAACAGGGAATGACCAGCCCTGCCTGAGAGTTCAGTGGCTTCTCAAGGCTGCACTAAAAGTCACTGGCAGAGCCAGGAATGAACGTTAAGTGTCCTGGATCATAAATTCGTATTTTGAGACTTTGGCACAGCTTGTCCAGAGAAGCTGTGGCTGCCCCATCCCTGGAAGTGTCCAAGGCCAGCAATGTGGCCTTGTGGAAGGAGCAATGTGGTCTAGTGGAAGGTGCTCCTACCTACGGCAGGGGGTAGAACAAGGTGATTTTTAAGGTCCCCTCACCCCACCCCATGCAGTGATTCTGTGATATATGAAATTAACCCTGCCTGAGACTGTGCCATTTTACAGCTGTTTGCCAGTTAGCTGCAGCACTTTACCCTGCTGTTTGTACAGGGGGAGAGCACAACCACTCTCCTTTAATCCCTGAGCTGATGGCACTCCAGAGCCCTTCGTTTCCTCAGGGCATTGCCCATCCATTGAGCCCTGCACGGCTCTGTATCAGACACTGCTGCCCCTGCAGCCACCCCAAACCCCCGGGCAGGGTGAGAGGAGCCTGGGGAGGACATGAGGCACCGATGGAAACGTGGGGGCAGCACAGAATGGTTCTTGTGTGGTAGGAGAGGCTGGGAAAGCAGCACACACTTTGTGGAGGCTCAGTTCAAACAGAATGGAGCCCTCGGGACCTGAAAACAGCTGAGGTGATGATGTGGGTAAGGAGAGACCTCGGTGGCACTTGGGAGAATGGTCTGTCAGGACCTGGGGGACTGCTCTGCACAGGCAGCTCCCTCTCTGCTCCTCTGCTATCCCCCCGTGTTGTGTTCACATTTCTCCTCTCTGCCGGAGTGCACACACCTTCCACATCCCACATTTCCAAAGGTTTGCCCTGCCACCCCAACTGCCCCAGCCTGGCACACAACTGCACGTGGTGAGCAAAGGGCTGCTCACAAGGTGGAGTTACTGTGGCTTATGGTTATGTTAATTAATGAATTATTTTTTATTTTTGGAAGCCTGCAGCTGTTAGTTTTGAAACAACAGAACCCCACACTGCAATAGCGTAAGAAGCGGATGGATGAAAGAGAGAATCAGAGCAGGGTCCTGAGCCTGTACTGGCTGCTGGGTTTTAAACACATCAAGTTTGGCTTATGCAAGAAGCCATCTGGTATTTAGGCCCTGCTGAAATGCTGGCAGTGCTATGTGGATCCATGGAGCAGCTCCACAGGCACACATGTGCATTCTGCTGCCTCCTCCTCCTCCTCCAGGGCACTTGTTGCAAACCCCTGGAAAACTTATTTGCCTTCACACTCTGTCTTGTCCTCTGGAATGGCCTTTGGTCTGTGGAAAAACATTCCCACCATTCTCCAAAGCCACATTGCAAATATGTGCAGGACCCCAAAGGCTGGGAAGCGTGCCCATGTCTCAGGACAGGCAGAAGGCTGTGGGATGTTAGTGCAGGACAACGATGGGAACAACCACTGACCTCTGTCCATGTCATGGCACTGCAGGACAGGCCTGCACTGAACAAAGTTCAGGCTGCTCCTGAACAAAGCCAAAGTCATTCCCAGCTTGGGAGAACATCACTGCAACTGGACGAGAGCAGGCAGGGAGGGAGCAGAGGATTTGCTGAGTCCCACAGATGAGAAGCTGAGGTACAGAGAGGTGAAATGCCTGAGATCCTACAGTGGCACAACAACTGACTGAGCCAGGCTGGGCAATGCTGACACAAAGACTGGAGTCAATTAACATCACAGATTTTTCTGATTCACCAGAACTTAAAAAAGCCAAAGAATCCAAATCCCGGGATTGTATCAGGAGGGCACTTCCAGCCCAGCCCTGGGAATAGCGTGTGCCACTCCAGTGCTGCTGAGAAAAGGCAGATTCAGATGGGATCAGGTGCAGCTGAGGTCTAAGGAATAACCAGGAGAAGGAAGGTATGAAGGAATCATAAGGGATTTGTTTGTCCCAGCAAAAACAAGAGGGAGGTACGGCAGTGGTCTGTAAATGCACTGGGGACTGAAGTCCTGGGAAGGGAAAGTGCTGCAGTGGTGCTGGCATGAGAAAGGCATGAATCAGTCATGAGCAAATGCCAGCCCCAAGTCAAAAGAAAGTGTCCAGACCTCAGAAGGAAGAAGTTACAGAAGTCCTGTTCAGTGAGGAACAGTGGGGGTGGAAAGAAAATCCTTTATAGAAATCTTGGAGATTTTGGGAAAGGAATGACAGCATGTGGTCCTGTCTTGCAGCAGAGCAGAGCCCTAAAACTACTCCCACCCTGGGGTTCAAATTAAGTGCCTTAACTTTTCTTCACTGTTCAGGAATTTTGAGGAAGACTCTCCTGTTACACACAGCAGAGACCACATTGGTCTCCAGGCACTGCTGCTGCACAAATAATTCCTCACACTAATGACCAACCATAATTACATCCTTCCTGCAGCAGAGATGACATAGGAGAATACCAAAACTGAGGAGCAGGGAGAAAACTGCAAGTTTATTCCATCCATTACTGACCAGCCTGTGTCCTGTGAGGATGAGAGCACGTCTGCTCTCAGATGCTGTGGTGCAAATCCAGAGGATTTATCGTAAGTGAGCTTGAACTTCAGGGCATTGCTTTCCCTTTCTGAAGGGGATGAACTCTGTCCCTTTGCTAAAACCTATGCCTGCTGCTCTGGGAGTGCTGTGCAGGGAAAGCATTCCTGTAGCTGGGTTTGGGATGCCCTGTGGAAACCAGCAAAGGGGAGAGACACAACTTTAACAGTGACAGATAGAAAATATTGTCTCTGGCAGGAATGAGTTTGGGTTTAGAGTTAAAATTGGATTCACACTTTTCCTGCCACAAAAAGGATCATATGGGGCTGCATATCGAGTGAGGTTTTTACACAGCCTTGCACACTGCTCACACTCCAGAGGATCCAGTCTCATTGCCAAAGGCAGCACAGAGAAAAGGCCCAAGAGGTGCCACACAAATTCCTGTCCTACATCTTCTCTGTCCAATTCCTGTGTGGGTAATTCATCCCTGGCCTGCCCATGCTCCTGCTGCTGCTCCCCTTTGTGCAGCCCAGGCTGCAGGACAAAACTGTGCCCAGGGAGGTTGTGCAGAGGCTGGATGAGGGTGGGCAGGGCAGGAGCTGGAGCTGGCCCCAAACCATCGCATTTCTCCCTTCCCCTTCTAGAGAGACCATGGATTTCCAGCACAATCCCAGTATCCCAGGGGAATTCACCACTGCTGGGGTAAAATGTGACACACATGAAACTTGCACACACACTTGTGTGACAGGAAAATGGATCCAGGAGAAAAGTGTACAGTTCAAAGCAGCCCACCCTGATCAGACACTCTGTGCTCTCCGGGGCTCATTCCTTCTCCTGGAGCTGTTAAAGACAATTTTGGGAATATTTGCAGGATGATACTAAGAGTTCTGGCCTAACAAATCATTCCAGCTAGTGCTTATTTTAAAGCCTGGCTGATTCTAACAAAGTCAGATGTATGAGTTTAGAAATATCAGCAAAATATAAATATTTGTGCTGTGGAAAAATATACATGGGCATATTAGATCTAATTAAGGAAGGCTGTTACGACTTGTATCATGTGAATTCTGCTTTGGGTTGGGAGTGTCATCGGCAGAAGAATTGTCCCTGCTGCAGCACAGTGGCCCTGAAGGACCTCTGACTGACCAGACTGGTCTCGATCCTCACTGGGTTGGAGACACCCATAGCAGCTGCTCAAAACAGCTCTCAGGCTTTTGGGATCTATGTTGAAGGGATCTGTCCCCTTTTCAGCTTGTACTGTATCAATCATTTCTGCCTCTGGGGATTTTTTCAGTGCTAGAACCATGGAAGGTGTTTAAAAACCCCCAGTTCCTGGGCAATTCTGGCACCAGGAACTTGTGAACAGAATTTTTGCATCTCTGCTGGTGCCTTGCTGAGTGACCAGATGCTTCCTGCATTTCATCTCCTGGTTGTTTTTCCTTTTTCCCTTTGCCTGCTTGGATTTTGGGCTCATATTCCATTCACATGCCAGGGTTGTCCCTGATGGGAGCCTCTGGGGACAGCTCCCATAATACAGGGAATTAATCATAGAGCCACGACTTCTGGTTCTAATCAGGAGCCAGTCCTAAAGGCTGAGCTGCAGCACAACCCTCACAGACAAATCCTCAGAATTTAATAGGGATTAAATCAATAGAGTTTGTGTGGAAATTAAATTATACTGTATAGAAATTGTTCCATAAACAGAACACAGCAGAAAAGGCAAAACTTCCTTGATTTTCCCCAGGATTTTACAGTAGGGATATAATTTTCTGATGCTTTTTTCTGGGCATTCCAAAATGACTTGATTAAAAATGACATTTTTTGACTGTAAAGGTGGGTGAGAACACCTCAAAGCAGTGCACAGAAACCTGCAGAAAGGCAGTTCTGTAGGGAGGCAGTGATGTTTACTCTTTTCCTGGGTTAAAGTAATGCAACTCCTGCTGCTTCCTTAGTCTTGGGTGAGCAGGATTCCCTGGGAACTCTGCCTGCCTGTCCCTGGATGCGGTGCAGGAATCCTCTGCTGCCTCAGCCTGGTGTAACCAGTGCCTTGCTCTGACCACCCTTCCACACCACGTATGTTCAGGCATATTCAGGAAACAGCCAAGTCCAGAATCCCCAGTCCTGTTCCACATTCTGCTGTTCCTGAGTGCTGATGGTTTGAATAAATAGGCCTTGGGTTTCAGCTGCCTGCTCTGAGCAGGCTGAGCTGGCAAATTCCCCTTGTCTGCACACCTGGGTGGCCAAGAGGCTGCACAGCCCAATTTCTCCTCTCCTATCTAATCCTGCTGAGCTCTCGGGTTTGGCTGAGAGGATAAAATCTAAGCATGAGCTCTTTATACTGATTTCAGTGGGAATTTGCAGATATGCCGTGTCTATTCCTCGGAATCAGGCCCAGCTTCGCTCTGAACTCTGCACTAAAATCAACTCCACGCTTTTCCAGTGGATTCTGGTTGTGTTTGAAGGATTTTTATAGGTATCTACTCAGTCCTGAGTCTAGCTTGTGTTCCTCTGTCTGAACAGGAAAACAAGAGATTCTTGCCAGTCAAGTGAACAAGAACTTGGGATTTTTATGCAGAAAAAGCCTCAGGTCTGAGATATGGGGGTTATAGAGAAAGGGAGAATCTCAGCAGAACAGCTGGGAAAAAGGGCTTTCCAAAGGAAGAGGATCTTCAGTGCAGAGCAGAGTTTGGATTTTGCAGCCATAGGTTGTTCCTTGTGTGAATGGCAGGAGTGAAGGAGAACTGCAGCCCCTCACAGCTGAGGGAAAGCCAGCACAAGAAGAGGGTAATTGCCCTTCAGTGTGGTGGTTTGAAAATAATCCAGATTAAAATATCATATACAGGGCTGCCAGTTCTGCAGTGTGCCAGTGCAGTGGCTGTGCATATGTGACATTTTGGGAAACATTTCCACCAGTGGCCCACACATTTCAGGACACAAATTCCCAGGTTCAGGTATCAAAGTTCACAACATCAGCCTGAGAAAATCACTGAGACCTCAACACCTGATATTTGCTTCAGCAGGACATTCTGAGTATCTCCAGTGACACACCGAGCCTTTGGGTGAGGAGTTCCCCTTCCTGCTTTACTACATTTTAACTACTAAAAGCTGCCAGTGTTGATGGCTCTGGCAGTGCTTTCCTTTCAGTAACACTGAGTTCTTGCCCCTCTGCTGCTGGCAGAGATGAAGAGAGCACTGGAACTCCAGGCAGTGGAAATACAAGGCAAAGGTTGGATGGTAAGAGTGTGTGGAGTCCCAAGGAGATTGGGAACAGGAGCAGCAGAGGAGTTACAGTTTCCTTTGTTCTGTTAAAAGGAAAAAGGAAACACATCAGGAAACCAGACTGCGGAGCACAGGAAGTCTCACTCTGGCTGATAAAAAGGAACTGATGTGAGGTTGGTTCAGATGCAGTTATAAGTCAATCAAGCTTGGAACAACAAGAAGAGATATTCAGGAGAAACCAGGGAGTCAAATTCTGCATTTAGCTGTGAAAAGAGTATTTTAACCTCTCCTAATCTTTTCCTTATCTTCTTTATTTTTATTTTTTTTTAAGAAAAGCTGCCATAAAAAGCCATTCAAATAAGTGTTTTCGCATCATACAGAAGTCAGTTTCCTGAACTCACCACCCTGACCCCACCATACCTTACTCCAGTTTCTTTCTTTCACTCATCAACCAAACTTAAAAAACCGTATTCTTGCTGATTTATCTCTTCCCCTCAGATCAAAACCAGCAGTATTAAGAAGGGCAGTTTTTTGCTGAACGAGGAATCAGCAGATGAGTAATGAGAGGCTCTGCTGCCCACTGGGTTATTTTTCACTGCCTCTGGATGACTGACAAGGATGGTAACGTTCAGTTCCTGGGTGTGCAGCTTTGCCAGGCTGGGCTTAAGGCTTTCTAACTGATTTTAATTGTTTCTGACTCCTTCACAGCCCTGGTGGAGTCCTGGGTTGGTCTATGCTAGAAGAACAAGAAGGAGATAAATGCAAATAATGCATTAAGTTTATCCATGACACTTCCCCTCCTGGACTGTTTCTTACTGGATTTTACTGAAAAGTCAGGAAAAGAAAGAATGCTGGACGCACATGAAGGGTCATTTTCTGTACAGCATCCTGAAGAGAAGCAAAGGCTGGGATTTTGCACAACCCCTGTGTAATTGAACCTTCTTCCTCTATTTCCCCTGGTCCTTGTCAGGGTGTTATTCCCAAGTTTTGCCTTTGGTGCTGTTTGGAGCAGCCAGAGGTTTCGCAGGAGAGCCTGAACCTCCTGCACCCACTGCTGCACATCCCTTTGGTTTGGGGCTCTGCCCTGGGCTGAAAGAAGAGCCTCTGGTGGGAGAGGAAGGGCAGGAGGGAGGCACCGTTTGTGGTAATTCAGTACCAGAGACAGGTTTCCAGGTGGGTGTTACTGGCAGGGAGATACACATCAGTAATTATGGGGCCTGCTAATGAGAGGAAGGAAGAAAACAAGCAGAAAATGCATCAACATCTTGAAGACTTTGATACCTGAAGCTCAGCAGAGCAGATCAGGCTCTGTCCTATCACACAGGTTGCTGCTCATGCGACTTTAAGGGTGACAAGGACACCCGGGTGTCTGAGGTGACACAGCACCCACAACTCGGCTCCACCTCAGATAAACCATTCCCAAAGGAGGCAGAAACCCACATTTGGGGGGGATATTTTAGTCTGTATTTTCAAACCCAGCTATAAATGTGCAGCCACAGTCTTTTCTGAAAACATTTGTTGGCTCAGAAAATATCCTTGGCCCTTGCCCAGTATTGTGTGACAGGCCCCGTGTCACTGAAGTGGCCTCAAACAGCTCCTTTTAGGTGCCAGAGCTTCATGGGACACCTGTGTTCAGGTGTGCACCAGAGCACAGGAGAGGCACGGGCAGGGAAACAGACCTGCTGTCCAATTCAGGTGAGAAACCCGAAGAGAATTTCACATTTCTGGTGCAAATTGGCTTCAAACCAAGAACTAAACTTGATGTGTTAGAGCTGCTTTTTCTAGGAGCAACATCCATGCACACAGGCTTCTGCAGCTTTAGGGGCTCAGCCAACACACAAATACCTGACACCCTGAAGTTAAGGCTCACTTGGCTCCTTTAATTCTCCTGCTGGTGCACGTTTGCACTGAGGTGGGACACGAGGTCTCTCTGTAAGTGTTCAGGTAAGCACAAGGAGACACTTTTGTTTTTCAAGGGCAGCTGATGAGGGGCTGTACAGGAACCTCAAACACTGATGGGTTGTGGGGAAAAAAAAGCATTAATAAAAAGATGTTCTGCGCTGAGGCTGTACACACATGTGCTCTGGACCTGACCCTTCGGAGCAGATGGAAGCTGAACTCTAGAGGAAAAAGCTCCTGTAAGTCCGGGAAGGGGAGACCTGAAGGAAATAAACTCTGCTGCCTGCAAACCTTGCTCCACGTGCCCTTCCCCCAGCATATTTCACCTCTCAGGGTGTCACCCCAGAGCTCCCTCGGAGGTGCAGCCTCCCCTGTGCTGCTCCTGATGGTGACACTGCAAGGAACAACATCCCACACCCCACAGAGCTCCCAGTGGAAGAAATGCTGCAAGCAGGGACAGAAGCTGTTCCTTCCCCCATCTCAGAAGGAACAGCCCAGAATTAAAATCAATAACTAAAATAAAAGCATTAAATCCTCAAGACATGCACTGCTACTCCTTTGAGTGACCACATCCTGTGAAGGTGAAGAGAAACTACACCAGGCTCTCAGCACCTCCTCAAAGCCTCGGAGAGAAACCCCAAGGGCTTCAAATCCAAGCAGTTACGTTGTTTTGTTGGGTAAAGGTTTACTTCAGAGCAGTCATCCTTTTTTGAGCAGGAAAAAATACACTACAGGCTCAGAAAAGGCTTTCCCAGTGTTTGCTGGCAAGTGGGAGTCAGCACTGAACACTCTGAGCTGGCAGGACCCAGCAGGACACCGAGGCTGGAAGTTCATGCAAAGGCAGGAGATGTCCCTTTGCACACAGATCTCGAAGGGAAAATGAAGCAGCAGCATCAAAATATCCCCATCATAAAACCTTCCTAAATGGTTTTTGATGTTAGAAAGTTATCATGCAATATAAATATCTTCGAATGGGGATTAGGGTAGGAGGGAATATTCCTGTTCATGCCCTGGAAATTCCAGATGGTTTTGTTCCAAATTGCTTTTGAGGGACAGCAACATGGAAAGTTGTCCCTCAAATCTTTGTGATTTATTTCTTATTTTTCCAATGTGGAGATTGGGAGCCTTGCCTCAGGAGTCAACACCCTTTAACCAGGAAGGGCCACCCCCAGGGACCAAAGCCGGGGTGATTAAAAAGAGCCAAACAGACACTAAAATTTCTCAAAAAGGAAACATTTTCTTAGTCTGAGATCCTGATGGCCAAGTCTGAGAGCGAGAGCAAACGCCTCCAGCTCATAAACGACAGTGATTGCTCCAAAACCCAGCCCCACCCTTTGCTATAGCAACACCAACACACGAGTCCTCCACTCAAAGCTGTCCTCCACTTGAATAATACAAAATCCTCTCTCAACGTCCCTCACAGGGGCTCTCTGATGGCCACAACAGGATAAATTTGTTTTCATGGAATGAAGGCAACAGCCACACAAAATGTGTTTTTTCATGAACAAGCAGGCTCTGGCAAGTGTATTTGCTTTAATTATTCTCCACACATAAAGTGGAACTGAAACAATTAAAGCAGTTTGAAACCACACCATTTGTTATTGTGAGGAAGGCCATGCATGAACATCTTGCAGTTGATGAGATGTGCCCTTTTCTGATTTATTGTGAGACAATAAACCCAAGTCCCACGAACACAACACAAGTCAGTCAAAGTGGGGTGTTAACCCAAAGAAGATGGGATTTGAATGTTTAGAGGCACAATAAAAATGTTGGTGACTATTTAAAATTAGTGCAAACACAAGGGTCAGGAGTTTCACTGGCTCCCATCATCATCTGCCAGTGCTGTTTGCAGAATATGAACAGAAGGTGGAAATAACTCAGAAAGATTTCCTGGACTTCTTCCTCCACAGAGCTCTTTGGGCATTGCTCCAGGGGGAACTTCCCAAGCCAGCCAGGCAGGTATTACACAGATTATTTACAGAGTGCAGCAAAAACCACCACCAACCTCCTCAGCAGGTGATCTAATTCTCTTAAAGATAAATAATCCTTTGTTAATAAATAAAAATGTGTTCGTTTTTATGGTGCATTGGCTCAGCACTGTCACATGAGATCTCAGTCAGTGCATGGTGGGGAATGATGACTTAAAATCCCGTGCTGATCCTGTGTTTTATGCTTATATCCATGGAATTCCCTGTTTGGGCTGAAAGCCTGAGGACAACCCAATTCACACTTGCACACAATGTCCACAAGGCATCCATGAAAACAAGGATATCCCAGCCAAGTTTATTCTCTGACCATGCCTTGGTTCCCCCTGCTCTGAGTCCCTGGGACAGCTCAAGGCTCCAGTGGATTTATCCCTTCCCTGGATTTATCCCTTTACCTGCAGCTGGGCAGGTGTGCAGTTAAATTACTCCAGGGAGCTAAAACCAGCAGTCAGGGAGCCATCAAGACCCTTTCTGATAAAAGGATGAAAAGGAAAGTACAAGCCAAATATTGGAGACTGCAGGCAAAGGGAGAGATTGGCAAAGTCGGCTGGACCCAAACCCCTGCATCTGCCAGTCTGCAGTTATAGGCTTCAGCTCAATTAAAACAATTTGTCTGTGGAAGAGTACTGCATAGGCTTAAAAAAAAGTCACTTGTCAAATTTAAATTGCTCAGAATGAAAATCATCTGGAGAGCACAGCTCTGTCCCAAATCTAGCTCTTGTCCTATCCAAGGACAGGAATACTTCTGAGTTTGGGGTGGGAAGTGCCTTTCCCCATGCCGGAACTCAGATTTCATCTGGGCCCTCCCTGTGCTCTTGCTGTTGATGGTGAAAGAACCTTTCTCTGTGTTCTTCTTGCTCTCCAGTCACTGATCTGCATCTTTCTGCCATATTTTTCCCAACACAAATGCAGAGCTCTGAGATAAATCGATGCCTACATGGGAGAGCAGAGCTGAGGGCACAATTGCTGTTAAATTGCTTTGCTTTGGATGTGCCTGGGTTTGCTGTGTCGTGCCCTTGGAGTCAGACCCACCCTGCACACAGGTTAAATACTGAGCTCAGCACACCAAAAACATCATCTCAAGATGAGCAGCATCTCAAGCCACATCCTCTCATGCTGCCCTTCACCTGTGAGAAGCCAGGCAAGGGGGTCTCACCTTTCCCTGCAGCAAATCTCTCAGGGTGGGGGGCTGGCACTCCCTGGAACCCAGTTTTCTGCCCAGCATGACAATTTACAAGAAGCGTCAGCTAATTCTTTGGGCAGGACGGGAGCACTGATCTCGGTGCATGGCACAGGAAGAGGGTACAGAGGGTACAAACAGGACACCTGCAAAGTGCTGCTGGCCCTGGAATGGCTCAGAGAAGGAGCCCAGGAGGAGATCCTGTCTCTGAATGCTGTGCCTGAGGATTGCTGCACTTGCAGAGCCGGGGCAGAGAGGGCAGGCCCAGGCCTGGGGCACTGACCTGGGCTGTGGCCGAGTTCCTCCTTTGGCCGCAGCCTCCAACGTGACTGAGGCAGCCCGAATGTCGCAGTTCCTCATCCCCAGACCGCAGCCGGGGGGGCAGCTCCGTGCAGCGGGGACAGGAGCAGCTCCCGGGGGCTGCAGGAGTTATGGGGAGAGGGGAATGGCCCAGCTCTGCTCAGGGGATGGGGCACGGGGCTCCTGGCCTGTGCCCAAAGCAGCTCCACGTGTGCACCGCAGCAAAGGCACAGATGGGGAATTTCTGCACTTTCACTGCACAGTATTTAGGGCTCCACAAATCAAAGAAGCTTGTGGTGCATTAAATGTATCCTGAATGAGGGCCAGGTTACTTTTGTACAGATCTGAGGAGGTGGAGGGGAAAGCCTGTCTTATTCCAGCTGTACCTTCCAAATATTGTGCTTTCAACACTCCTGCTTTCTCCCTTCCTTCCTGACATTCACCCTTTCATTCCCTCTTTCTTTCCTCTTTCCATTTTCTCTTCCTGCCCATCTCCTTCCCTCCCCCTTCTCTTGAGACCCTTCCAAACTTTGCACTTGTCACAAGCTTCAGTCTAAGGGAGACAGTTTCAGTTCCTGCCTGTTTGCAGCTTCGTTCTACCCAGGTCAGCAAAATAAAAAAAAAAAAAGAGAAAAAAATTAAAAAAAAAAAGATAAAAAAAAATAAAAAGCACTTTTAAGAAGAGCTCAAGACCCCACCCAGCCAGGCGATAGGCATCTTTCGAAATCCTCCAACCCAAACACACCCACAGCGTCTCTCGCTTCAAGGCTCCTCTGTTCGAGCGGCTTCTGTTCCGCAGCGCTCCCCCAAGAAGATCCCGTCACAATCACACAAGGGACCCCCAAAGCCAGCCCTCTGCTGCTTGGGCTTGGAGAAGCACTTCAGGGAGCTTGGAAGGGCTCGGTTTATGTTTGCAGGGGCCGAAGGAGGGGCCGGCTGGCCGGAGGGGAACCGCTCTCCCAGCCCCAGCAGCTTCCCTGGTCCCTGGTTGCTCAAGGCCACCAGAAGTTGGTTATGTTGGTGGTTTGTTTGCCACACTCTGCTTCCTTTTCCCCCAAGCCAGGCTGATGTTTCTCCTCCAGCTCGGGGCTTTTTCCCCGCCAAAAAGCCCCAAAAAGCTGCTGGAGGAGCCGCACGGGCGAGCCCCAGAGCCAGAGCGCTCTCGGCCGGGGCCGGCCCCGGGAGCGGGGCCAGGGGCACAGCACAGCTGGGGCGGCTCCGAGCCCCGGAGCCTCCACTGGAGCCGGGACCCGGAGCCTCCACTGGAACCGGGACCCGGAGCCTCCACTGGAACCGGGTCCCGGAGCCTCCACTGGAACCGGGACCCGGAGCCTCCACTGGAACCGGGACCCGGAGCTGCCCTGGAACCGGGTCCCGGAGCTGACCGGGAACCGGGACCCGGAGCTGACCGGGAACCGGGTCCCGGAGCTGACCGGGAACCGGGACCCGGAGCCTCCACTGGAACCGGGACCCGGAGCTGCCCTGGAACCGGGACCCGGAGCCTCCACTGGCACCGCGTCCCGGAGCCGGGACCGGCCCTGGCCCCTCCTCGGGCCCTGGCCCGGGGCTAGAGCCGGCTGCGAGCCCCCGAGCCCCGGGCAGGAGACGGGAAAGCCGCGAGACGCGGCGGCGGCGAAAGAGGAGGAGGAGGAGGAGAAGGAGAAGGAGGAGGAGGAGGAGAGAGCCCGGCAGGAGCCGGCCCCCAGCCCCGCGCCCCTTCCCAGAGCCCCCCCAGGCAGAGGGGACCGCCAGCCCCTCCTGCCCCCTTACCTTAATAGTGCCGTCCATCGGGAATAACTTCCAGCCGGGACCAGCAATATTCCACACATTGACCCGGTTTAGCCTGCGACTGACGCCTCCTGAAGTTTTTTATCCTTCTCCCTCTTTTCGCTCTTCTCGCTGCCCTTCCAGCGGTTCTGTTGCTCTCTCCGTACCCCCTCTCCCCCACTCTCTCACCCTCCCTCTCTCTCTGTCGGTCTCTCTTTTTTTAACTTTGGTTGTTGCAGCAGAGCGAAAAAGAGACAGTTAACCGGATGAAACGTTTTTTTCTGCTAATTTTGGGAAGTGAAGTCACTCGAGGAGGAAACCTTCGTCTCTACGCTGGTCCTGCCTTCTTGATGAAAATATATATATTTTACATACAGGATATTTGCTCCATTTAGATAAGAAGGGACAGAACAATAGGCACCTCTGTCACAGCTCTTGTTTGTCGCTGGGACAGCCCGGCCAGCCAGACCTTGCCTCGCACCCCAGCCCGTGTTAGCCAGCCTGTGTCATCCCACGGTTTAGTTTAACGTGGGGTTTTGCCATTTATTTTTTTTTTTTTTTCTTTTGGCTGGAGCAGCTTTAGCCTGACTCACCGAATTTCCGTCTCTTCCCACAGATTTTTTTATTAATGCGTTTTCCAGTCAACGGGAAAAATTAAGGGGAGAAAACCGTAAATGCAATTCGGTGACAGCAGGCGGAGGGAGAAAAGAAAAAGTCTGGCGATTAAAACGCATTTAAAGCATATTTCGAGCCCTCTCCTTCACGTCTCCCAGCACGAATCGTGAGGCGAGGGTGCAGCCCCTGGCAGGAGCGAGCGGTGAGTGCAATAATGCAGGACAGACAGACGGCCCCAGCGATTAAACACAGGCTGCGGATGGGGCTGCGGACGAGGCGAGGCTCTCGAGCACTTTCGGCCCTTCCCCTCAGTGCCACTCATTTCACGGGCTGGGAGATGGGGCTGGGAAAGGAAAGCACCGGGATGGTTTTCCGTCATTTCTTTCAGGTGCCGGGGGTCCTTTCCCAGCCTCCTCTCGCAGTGCGAGCTCCTCGCTGAGGTGTTCAACCCCTTCCGAGCGGGGGGGACACACCCCACTTGAGAAAAATGTTAAAACCTCACAATAATTATCAGAACAGCCGAATTTAGCGCTGTGCAATTCTCCCTCTCATTCAAACCGCAGCGAGCAGCAGGGGAGGATCGCTTTTCCTTTTTCCGGGAAAAGCCGAACCCTTCCAAAGGAGCCGGGGAAAGGAGACAATACCCGCCTGTCCAGTTCCCCTGCTCGGCAAAACAACCACGGCGGAACACATCATGCAACAGCCGGGGCTGCCCCTCTGCCCCACTCCACAACCCGGGGGGAAACGGGGGTGAAGCCAAGAAAGAAAAGTGTCAGGGCAGGAGGGCATCCTGCCCATCTCTGGAGAGCGTTACCTTGTCCAGTGCCAGTCGTGTCCAGGCTTTTTTTTTTTCCCCCCTGTCTTTAGTCCAGCCACGGGGAAGGGGATGAGGGAAAGCAAAATTATATCCAAAGTTATCCTGCCCCTGCCCCTTCCAAAAGGGAAATGCAATAATGCCAGCGGTGTTTCTCCCCGGCTGCGGCAGAGATGCTTTATTAATACTTTATTTCTCCAAGCCCGAAGCTGGCGGGAGAGAGCCGCAGATCCCCCTTGCCCCTCCCTCCCCTCCCTCCCCCTCCTCTGAAATTAGCCTCATCAATTCAGCTACAATTTTTCAGTTCGGATGCAGACACGGGGCTGAACGTGACCAGACCTGGAGGTTTTTGGCTCGCTGCTCGCCGCCTGCAGCCGGGAGGTGAAGGGGGAGCGCAGGGCCAGCCCCGCAGCCGCGGCCTCTCCTGTCTGCTCCGGGGTCCCCCGAGAGCAGCACATCTGGATGCAGCTAGCGGGGTCAGGTCCCCCCTTGCCTAGGGCCACAAAACTGGAGTTCAATTAAAAAAAATCATGGTTAACTCTTTGCTGTCCTCGTTCCTCTCGCTTTTCCCTGCCCTCTGTCCTGCCCCCCCGGCAGTGCTGCGGCTCCCCCCTCGGCATTCCCACATGGCAGGAGCCTGCAGCGACCAGAAAAGCGAGAGCTTAAAGGGAAGAGTGAAACGCATCCTTTCAGAAGCCGAAGGGTTTCCTCTCGCCACCAGCCCCGACAAACAACGCGGGTGAGGGTGATGGGGAGGACAGGTTGCGGATCTCAGCCGCGGAAGGAAGGGGAAAAAAATCCCCTGGAAGGAGCCTCTGTCACCCACGGACCTCCCAGGACACTTGGAGTCGGGCCCGACAGTGGGGGAGAGCGGGGCTCCGGGAGAGGCGGGTGCAAAACCACCTGAAAACGTTCCCAGCTCACGGGAGAGGAGCCCAGCATCCTCAAACACCCTGAGCCCAACATCTGCAAACCCCCTTTGCCCACCTTTGCCTGAAGGGTCAAACAAATCCGGCCCCTGCCGCGCATCCCCGGCGCTCCCAAAGACGGGAAGCTGCCAAAGAGACCCCCCGCCATCCCACCGGGAGAGATTTTAGGAACCCAACTCTGCATTTTATGGCCAAACGGGCATCGTGACCCGCAGGGGCTTATTTTGCACGTCTGGGGATGACTCGAACGGAGCCTGCTCAAGTCACTTCTGATACCAGGTCTGTTAGGGATGCTCCGGGCTTTTCCTCCCGTATTTGGTCTAAAGTAACATTTGGGAGAATGCAAGAGATAAGGGAAGGAAAATCCCTTTTTTCACTCTAAAGACAAGCCGAACAATCTGCTGTTTTCCTCCCAAATAACAAAAAATAGATGCTTTGCTTTATTTTTTCTTTCTGTTTTTGTTTTAATCCCCCACCCCTCCCCCCAAAAGAAAAACAAAACCAAAAAACAACCCCAAAAAAACCTCAAAACCAAAGGCACTTTAAAAGTTATGCCATACTTTTTGGAAAGGCTGGAATATTCATAACCTCAGCGCACCAAACTCTGAATCATCCTAAGTGGTTGTGCCGTGACTCTGGGTATTTAATTGTTATTTAACTGAGTATTTGGCTGAGGTTTTAACTGTTGTTTAATTGAGTATTTAACTGTTATTGAACCGCATTTAACCAAGGAAAGGGAGCTGAGCAATGTGCTCTGGATCTGTCGCCCACCCCGCGGATGCACATGTACGTACAGCACAGGAATCGGGACCTGTTTAACGTGGTCACCACCAGACATCTGGAAAACCATTTGATCTTGGCAACCAGGGAACATTTCAAATGCTTACATCGGCTAGATAGAAATCAGTTACTCCTCAATTATTATTATTGTTATTATTTGTCTCTTTCACTCCGTTAATGAACGGAAGGGAATTGTCGAGCGGAGTTTTTAATTAGTTGAGCATTGATGTCGGGTGCTTGGCACATCCCCGGGCTGGCTCCCAGCAGCTGCAGCCCCACACGGAGGTGAAAACGCCGCTTTCGGAGCGATCCCAAAGGAAGGAATGAGGAGCCACTGGGGGGATGTGGCCTGGAGCCGTTTTGTGTCCAGACCCAGAGGAGTTAACCCTCGCTGTGGTTCGGTGCCAGTCCCTCGCAGAACCCCAAAGATTTGGATTTTCTGTCTGTTACCCGGGATTAGCGGGCATCGCTTCATAATTAAAACCGTCCGGTTATTCCCTAGGAATAAACACAATGAAAACCTTCCCGAGCCCCACTGCAGATTGGGAATCTGATTTTCCGAGGATGGGAGAGGGTCTTGGCTTGTGTCACCCTCTATGACCCCGATAGCATCAGCCGAGCTCTCGTTGAGCCCAGGCTGGAACTGTCGCTGTGACAGGAGAGGGGAGCTCAGGAAAACCCCAACACCCATCCACGCCCTGGCTTCGGCGTGGATTTCCCACTAATTTAAAGTGCCTTATTTCCCACTAATTGTGACAAAGTGTTCCCTGTTTCAAACGAGCATTCAATACACGTGTAATTCCATAACCGCGCTGGGTACCTCGCGTGTATTATATATCTAAGAACACCACTTTTTACATACCCTGCCATTCGTTCTTTTCTCTCTAAACCTACGTACAATTCCCATCATTCTGTACTTGCAGGGGGACAGAGTTTATCCCACTCCAGCCTTCACTGGAGGGAAATCTCCCCCACCTCCAGAGAAAGTTTAAAATCCCCGGCTCTGACTCTGCTCTGGCACCGACCCCATGGCAGAAGGGAAAACGCGTGTTTGTTTATCTTCTAACCCCACATTCTTACAAGCAAAAACCCAAACTGCAGCCTTGGGATTTGATCCCCAGAAACGAATCCCAATTTTAGACCCAACTAATTGGGCAAAGCTCCGCTTTTCAGCTGCAGCAATAAAAGGGAATCAGGAGAGTGTTCCAGCCGCAGAACTGAAGGATCGGATCCTCCTCCCTACAGGAGCAGCCCAGGAGATCTGGGAACCTGAAGCCGGGAAGTTATTCCCCGCTAATCGGTACTAAATAAAACAGAATGTCTTAAAAGTGGGGTGGAGAAGATGCAGTAGCTTTGAAGCTGCATCGCAATGAGGGGAGAGCGGGGCGAGCCAGGGGTGTCCTGGCTGCTTTTATTTGAGTTCCATGTCCCAATGAAACAGCCCTCCCTCCCCCATCCCGCAATTATTGAAAAGCTGAGGCACAAAAAACAAAAATACCGAAGGCCAAAGAAACAGACTGCAGTGCACTAGCTCCGAACGTCTGGCCCCTCGCTTGAGGCCATAATTAATTTGAGATTTATTTTTATTGGAAAACCCAGTCTCGTCTGACCTTAGCCAAACAAGACTTCAGCGAGACCCTTGATGCGCTTGAATGGAACAGAATATTTCTCTCTAACTTCTCTTCAGGCTGCTGTGCCTGCTTTGAATTTGTTCCTCAGACTTCATATATTTGGAGATTTACAGGAAAGATTTAAAGTATTTTTCCCCCCTTAGCATTCGCTCTCTCTTTTCTTCCCTTTTGCTGCCCTTTCCCTCAACACCTCCTCTCCTAAGCACGGGGCTGGGAGAGCACAGGGAGGGCTGGAATAGAAAATTTCCCGGATCCAGCATATTGGGAGGGGGCGTTTTTCTGCAAATTGGGAAAGAACGGAGCCATTAAAAGGGCTGGAGAGGGGGGGCTGGTTGCTGCTGCCTAAAGACGGGGGTCACTGGAAAAGCTCGTCCCTTGTGCACGGATAATATTTGAAAGATCCTACGTGCCACATATCCAGGAGAAAAAAAACTTTTCTCCCTCCTCGACTTAAATTCAAGCCTTGTCTTGAAGGTCAAGTGGGGAAGGAGCAATGCCAGCCCTTCCCCAGGCAGCGCGGGGGCTGAGCACGGGAAAAGGCAGGACACGGGGACACGGAGAGGGATTTTTCTCTTTAGAGAGGTCGCTGAAAACAAGACCGAAATCCTTAAGCACCGAGCTGTCATAAGGCGTTAATCAACGACTTGCTGAAGTCCGACAATTTAGCAGCGTCTGTGCCCCGAGAAATGAAGAAGGGGAAGGAAGAGGAACGATTGGGTATAAAGGGAATTAGCGATCGCGGAGGGTGAGTGACAGGAGCTGACAGAGCTGCTGTCCCCGAGGCTGCTGCAGTCCCCACCCTCTCTGGAGGTGCCCGTCCCGTCCTCCCGAGCCCAGCGAGAAGGATCGGAACCCTCCGGGATGCCAGGAATGGGGGAAAGGGAAAAAAGAATAGGCAGAAAGGGATAAAGCGCCGGAGGATGCGCTCAGAAGGAGCATCAGCACCCGGACCGGGGACAAACCAGTCCAGGGAGGTTCTGTTTTCCCCTTTCCTGCCGGGCTCAGGTTCTGCAGCTGCTCTGGGAACACGGGCAGATTTCTGCCCGCTCCGCCGGAGCATCCCTGAGCACCTGCGGGCTGAGCCCTGCCGGGTCCCTCTGCAGCGCCTTCACCGCGCTCGCTCCAGCAGGCACCAAAACAAACGAAATCCCGGGATATTCTCTCCTGGCAGCCTGTCCTCTGCTCCTGTTCAGCGGGAAAGGGACGTGTCCGTGCCAGGGTTTGGCAGTGCCCGCTCCAAAGAAAACTTCACTGTTTTGTCCTTAAAAAAAAAATTTTGCCCCCTCTCTCTTTAGGACTTCTGTAAACTTTCCAGGCGGAGGGAGAGCAAGAACAAACCCAATATTGTTCCCAGCCACGCAGCCCCTTTCCCCTCCATGAATATCCTTCTTTGTGCTGCACCACAAACCTCACGGCTGAGTTAAACCCGGGCTTAAAGCGAGAACCCCTCACTTGCACAGAGGTTCCTTCCCGGAGCCAAATCCATCTCCGTGCCCTTCCCAAGGCCGGGGCAGGAGCTGGCCAGGGCCACCAGGGCTGGCTGGGTCATTCCAGGCACAGCAGAGGGAAGGAAAAGCGGGATTGGGGCCGGGACAGCCGCTCCTCGCTGCCCTCTCCTTCCCCCTTCTCCAAGGAACCTTCCCTGGGGGGGCTGGAGTGGGAACTGCCCTGAGAACAGAAACAGCAGGAGCAGGAAAGGAGCTCCAGGGGCAGGAAAGGAGCTCCAGGGGCAGGAAAGGAGCTCCAGGAGCAGGAAAGGAGCTCCAGGAGCAGGAAAGGAGCTCCAGGGGCAGGAAAGGAGCTCCAGGGGCAGGAAAGGGGCTCCAGGGGCAGGAAAGGAGCTCCAGGAGAAGGAAAGGAGCTCCAGGAGAAGGAAAGGAGCTCCAGGAGCAGGAAAGGAGCTCCAGGGGCAGGAAAGGAGCTCCAGGAGAAGGAAAGGGGCTCCAGGAGCAGGAAAGGAGCTCCAGGAGAAGGAAAGGGGCTCCAGGAGAAGGAAAGGGGCTCCAGGAGCAGGAAAGGGGCTCCAGGAGCAGGAAAGGAGCTCCAGGGGCAGGAAAGGAGCTCCAGGGGCAGGAAAGGAGCTCCAGGGGCAGGAAAGGAGCTCCAGGGGCAGGAAAGGAGCTCCAGGAGCAGGAAAGGGGCTCCAGGAGCAGGAAAGGGGCTCCAGGAGAAGGAAAGGAGCTCCAGGAGAAGGAAAGGAGCTCCAGGAGAAGGAAAGGGGGAGAGACTCACCCCGGCCCCGGGCTGCTTCAGGCAGGGCAGGGCACGGGAAGCAAAAGCAGAAGCGCTGAGTTCGCGAGGAGGAGGCGATAAAGGGGCACATGAAGCCCTTGGATGTTGCCCAAGGGCAGAAGAAAAGCTCGAGTGAATAATGAACTCCCGAAATGATCCTTGTGCCGCTTTACACACATCTGAAACCACAGACTGGCAGGCCAGGAGGGGAGCGAGGGCTGCTGTGACCTGGAGGAGCTCCTTGCAATGGCAATAATTAAAAAATCAGATTTCAGAGTCTTTGTTATGGCCCTAATTCTTTCCATATCCCTCTAGTCAGGATTCCAGTGCTGTCTTATTTTAAAATTTAATTTCCCAATTATATTTTGTGTTTCATTCTCCAAAATCCCAAATCCTTGTGTTTGGATTAGCACCCTCTGATACACTGTGAATTATTAAATACTTGCAGATCAGTCAGTCCCTGATGGGCTGAGGAATAGCAATTCTTCTACAGTTATGCAGAAAAAGCCACCAAGGATCAAAATTATTTTTCATTTCTATGAGTTCCCAGCCTTCCATTGAATTAAGGCCCCTACAAGAAGTGGGTATGAGAAGAAGCTTGGGTTTCCTGTCAGGAGTTCTGTGGGGTTGGGTTCCCTGTCAGTTCTGTGGGGTTGAGTTCCCTGTCAGGAGTTCTGTGGGGTTGGGTTCCCTGTCAGTTCTGTGGGGTTGGGTTCCCTGTCAGGAGTTCTGTGGGGTTGGGTTCCCTGTCAGTTCTGTGGGGTTGGGTTCCCTGTCAGTTCTGTGGGGTTGGGTTCCCTGTCAGTTCTGTGGGGTTGGGTTCCCTGTCAGTTCTGTGGGGTTGGGTTCCCTGTCAGTTCTGTGGGGTTGGGTTCCCTGTCAGTTCTGTGGGGTTGGGTTCCCTGTCAGTTCTGTGGGGTTGGGTTCCCTGTCAGTTCTGTGGGGTTGGGTTCCCTGTCAGTTCTGTGGGGTTGGGTTCCCTGTCAGGAGTTCTGTGGGGTTGGGTTCCCCATCAGTTCTGTGGGGTTGGGTTCCCCATCAGTTCTGTGGGGTTGGGTTCCCTGTCAGTTCTGTGGGGTTGGGTTCCCTGTCAGTTCTGTGGGGTTGGGTTCCCTGTCAGTTCTGTGGGGTTGGGTTCCCTGTCAGGAGTTCTGTGGGATCTGTTATCAGTGCTTTTGATAACCCTTCAGTGCTGTGACAGAAATCAAGGTTACAGCACCGAGGAGTTCAGCTCCAATCTGAGTGACTCCACATAAAAATCCTTGTTAAAACAAAGCATTTTCAAATGAAATCCTCCTCTGCCTCCTGCAGCTCCCTCAGGTCACCTCTCAGCCTGCACTTGGAAAGCCATGACAAGAACCCCCATGGCCTGAAGGTGATCACAGGATATTTGGTGAATTTGCTCCTCCTGGGAATTCCTGGAACACCCCAAGGGCTCCAGCCCGGAGAGGCAAGGTGTTTTCTGTCAGGCACAAAGTAAAGCTGAAGTCAATGCACACTGTCCGTCTGCTGGGGAGGATCTGTAGAAAAGATCAATCCCAAACTCTCTTTTTCTGCCGGTGGTGGTGTACACATCCCACAAAAGTAACAAAGAAGACAGCAAACAAGGTTTTGTGGAGAAGGAATGACGTGAAAAGTAATAATAACGAGCAGAATAGACACTGAAAGAGGGAGGAATTGGGACTCAATCTTCTGCTTTTCAAACCTTGTGCTCCCCAGAGCTTGGGAAGCCCTCCCAGGTCAGTGTGGGGCAGCAGGAAGGGAAGGAAGGCAGGGGGGTCCCGGGGGACCTTGTTCAGCTGCACCCACACTCTAGAGATGGGGAAATGCAGCAGTGGAGAGTGGAGCTGTCTTGCTCAGGAGCACAGAGCTCACTCCACCAGGGAGTGGATCCATTCCAACATTTCCCACTGCCTGGAACATCCATCAATCCCAGCCCTTCTGTGAATAAGCCAGGCACTGACAGAGCCCCTCTGCTGCCTCTGGATGCATTTGTGTCATCTGAAGCTGCCACCAAACTCAGAGGAGTAGAGACTGATGTCACCCATGTGTTTAAGGTCCAAACTTCCTGGAATTTCACCCCTTTCCCACCTTTATGAACAGCTCTGAATGAACTGCCCAGGTACCATCTGGTCCCACTGGGACAGAGCTGCCCAGCTCAAACCACTGAGAGTCAGCAGCAGACATTTCCTTTGTCTCCAGAGAATTCTGGATCAGACTTCATTGAAATCCTGTTGATTATTTTAAGCACAGGAACAAATCATTTCCCCAGTGCCATTGGTGTGGGAGAAGCTCTGCAGACAAAATAGCAGAGACAGTATCCTTGCCCAAAATAAGGAGGAAAGGCTGTGTTAGAGTCCAGCATCCCACAGCTCATCCCTCCCTCCACACTGGGTGAGGCTCACCTGGGGAGCTCTTCCTGGTGGATACAGCACAAATTTCTGGGAAGACAACTCTGTTCCAGCCTTTTCCCTGCAGGACTTCAGGAGGCTGCTCCCACAGACATGGACAGGCTCCCTCAGTCCTGCTGGGACACTCAGTTATTCAGGCCTGGCTCTCAGCTCCACTTGATTCCAAAGGAATCTTGCTCCTAACAGGAGCAGCCCTGGATCTGTGACAGCGACACCACACCAGAGGATGTCACAGGGCCTTCATCTCCTCCTTGCAAACAGAGCAGCCCAGGGCATTTCCCACATCCCTGGACTCCAGCTGGCCACAGCCAGTCACACACTGTGGAACATCTTCCTTTGCTTCAACCCAGAGGGGATTTGCCTTCCCCAGACTTGGATTTCAGCTGTTTTCTACAATTTCTGTTCCAGAACTTGGTCCAGAGCTATGTGAACTTAATGAGCAAAATGAACTCACCAACATTCCCTGAAATACTGAGGTGGGAGAGGGATTTTGGGGAATATCAGCTCAATGGAGAATCCTGCCCATTCCTGGTTGGATTTGTTGCAGAAATGTGGAGCAGCTGCACAAGCTCACCCAAAGCCACAGGACCTGGGATCAACCCAAGCTTGCATTTCCACTGCTGATTGTCCTAATGAGCTGCCCAAACTGAGGCACAACCTCAGGATTATTCCCAGGAATCCTTCAGTGGATCATCCCCAATAATCTGGATGCACACGAAAATCCCAGTTGGGGAACAGAGCACTGAGAGAGGGAAAGGGGAAAAAAAAGAGAGACCAAATTCCTGTAATAAATTATTCATTACAAATTATTCACCCAGCTCTAGTTAACACCCTCCTGTGTTTCTTCACAGACAGGAGAGGCTTGTGGTTTAGATTTTCCCTAAGTGCTGCTGCATGCTGGGTTTGCCTCAAACGTGTAACCCAGATGTCCCAGGCTTGGTTTATTTACATTCTTGGGAGCTGTTGTGAAAAAAACCCTATATGATGTCAAATATAATATAGAGCTCAACTGAGGTATAAAGGGACAAGGCTGTGCCAACCCTGCTTTGGTTTTTGCTTTAATCTTTAAAAAAGAAAGAGGCAGAAGTGGCCCATTAAATACATTGCAAGGTCCATTATTTTTTAACTTAGAATAAATAATAAATAAATATGCAAACAAGTCTTTAGAGTGTGAGATCTGGGAATATCACTTAAAAAACAAAACAACTGAAGTTAATTTTCCCACTAAATTGCATGGAAACATTCAAGCACAAAAAAGCAATATCAGGAGCACAGAAAGGAGTCCCAGAGTTACACAGCACTGCCTGGTGTGACAATCCATTGCTTCAGCACCTGAGAGAGATGTTTGCCTTTAACTCATTCAATATTTTCCCCCTCTAAATCCATTCTGAAATGGACCTTTCAGAAACCACACAACTCCACAGATCATCTTGCACAGGGAATTCAGGAGCTGGCAGGGCAGAGAAGAGAAATGAAATGTAGCTGTGGCTCGGGACTAAGGGGGGCTGGGAAAGCAGAAAATTGGAAGGAAGTTGAAGGAAGGACTGTGCCAGAACTCTGGGCTATAACCCAGTAGCACAGCCCCACGGCTGAGCTGCTTCCAGAGCAATAAACCAGGAGCACGCTGGGGTTTAAGACAGCCTGACCATGGGATAACCCAGCAAACCCAGCATCCATGAACAGGAAAGGACACTTGAACTCATTGTTTGTCCCCGTGATACAACTTCTGACTCAGCCCTGTGCATTTCCAAAATGATAAATTTCATATTTCAGTCTCTCACCCCTCTTGATCAAGGGATTTTTTTTCCTGCTAAATTCAGTAAGAAAGGGAAAGAGATTTTTAACCAATACAAATGACTGTGAATTTGGGAGGATTGTAATTTTGGACATTACCTGTTTAAAGATGCTGTCATGTCTTACCTTGACGTAAGACGAAGTGTCTGGTACAGTCTGAAACATCCTTACTTGTTTATTAGATATATTTAAAGGTCCTAAATTTAACCTGAAATAAATCATAAAAATATTCCCAGTCATATACATGCATATAAAGATAGGAATAAAGCCTGGTTTAAATAAGATTTGCAATAAAATTTAGAGGGGAATGATGCAGATTTAAGTGTTATTTTTAAAGGACAGAGAACCACATCAACAGTAACTAAAATCAAGTAAGAGACTCACAGAGCAGGGGGTTATTTCTCTTTTTTAATACCAGTGTGGTTTTTCCTTTGGATTCTCCCTCCTCCTCAGGAAAAGAGCCTTCTTCACTTTAGACCAAAGCAGAGGGAGATGTTTGACATTTGATTAACTGAATTTCTTAGCCAACAATTAAAAGCCAGCTGAAATACTCGTGTTTTCATGTCGAGCCTAGTTAACCCCATTGACTCGTTCCCCGAGGTTTCCCCTGGCTGAGCGAGGGGCAGTTCCTTTCCTGGCTCATTGAAACCATCCCGACCATTAACCTGCCGGCCCCGGCTGATTTAAGGAACCTTCCTGCCCAACAATAATTAAACCATAAATTAAAAAATATTCCGAAAGGAAGCATCACTGCAAATATTGAAAGAATTCTCAGGGTTGTCAATCTCGTTTTCATTTCGGGTCCTGCTCAGGCTTTATCTGAGACTCAAGGCATCCCATCTGTTTTTCTGTACTCCTAAGACTTGATGAGCTCCTCCTCATTAACAGGATTTTTTTTTTTTGCCTCCAACCCCCAAAATCGTCACTACAGAGACGCAGAGATTAACAACGACGGTGAAAAATGTGATGGTGTGTGGGAAAACACCCGCAAACATCCGACAAACCCATTTTATTTATCCTCCCCGATCCTCTCGGGGTCTTCAGTCCTCCTGCAACTCGCCAGAAAACAATTAGTGAAGTGTAATTAGCTCAGTGTAAGCAGCGCATCATTAAGGATCACCCTCGCACAGCCCAGGCTGCGGCTGTGTCCCGTTCTCCCGGCAGGAGAGGAAGGCTCGGGCGTTTTCCCAGGAATTACCGCAGGAGCGGCCGGGATGCGAGGGATGCGGGGGATGCGAGGGATGGGAGGGGATGCGAGGGATGCGAGGGATGCGGGGGATGCGAGGGGATGCGAGGGGATGCGAGGGGATGCGAGGGGATGCGAGGGGATGCGAGGGGATGCGAGGGGATGCGAGGGGATGCGAGGGGATGCGAGGGGATGCGAGGGGATGCGAGGGGATGCGAGGGGATGCGAGGGGATGCGAGGGGATGCGAGGGGATGCGAGGGGATGCGAGGGGATGGGAGGGGATGGGAGGGGATGGGAGGGGATGCGAGGGGATGCGAGGGGATGCGAGGGGATGCGAGGGGATGCGAGGGGATGCGAGGGGATGCGAGGGGATGCGGGGGATGCGGGGGATGCGAGGGGATGCGAGGGGATGCGAGGGGATGCGAGGGGATGCGGGGGATGCGGGGGGATGCGGGGGGATGCGAGGGGATGCGAGGGGATGCGGGGGGATGCGGGGGATGCGAGGGATGCGAGGGGATGCGAGGGGATGCGAGGGGATGCTCCGGGAGCCTCGCACCCCCGGCTGGGGCTGGGGCTTTTTCCAAGCTCTTGAGGAAAAGCTGGGGGGTCCTGACTGCGCCTTCAGCGCGGCTGCTCCGGGGCTGAGCCGAGCCAGCCCCGGGGTTAATTACAGAACCGCCCTAATGAGGCTGAGACCCCGCAAAGGCCGGGGACACCCCGCGCCCCTGGAGCCACCGAACCATCCGTGGAGTTAAGGGAAAGAAAAGGAGCGAGAAATCCCTCCCGCCGCCCAACAACTGGAAAATAAAAACTCGCTATCTGCACGTAAGCCGCTTTAATTGATTTTTAAAGTATTTATTGCCCGTCCAGCTGGCACGGGAGGGCAAGCGGCTCTAAAGCGGACAATGTGTTTTTGATAAGTACAATCCTTTTTTTCCCTGTCCTCCTCCCTCCTAACACATTCCAGTTTCTTTTGCTTCTGAACTTGCGACGGGGGGTGGGGGCAGGCAGAGTGGAGGGACAAGGTAATTTTGCCTCGCCAGTAAATTTTCTGGGGTCAAGGATTCCCTGATCGGTTTCCCCCTCTTTACCCCTGATTAGCGTCCCCCCGACCCCCTCCTCCTTCACCTCCCTGCCGCAATTCCGCCCGTGCATGTAAATAAATACATCTGCATATTTCGGAGCCAGTTCTCCAGAGTCTGCAGTGGATTATTTATCAATCGTCTCGCCCTGCCAGCGGCAGCCTCTCCAGCTACTTTTCGAATCGCTTATTCTCATTGCTGTGATTGAAAGGACTCACCTTTTAGAGCCTTTCGCCTCAGCCAGCGGCAGAGCAGTTTGTAAAGATCCAGCTTGAGACCAAAGCCAAGCTCCCCAGAGCTGTGGAGCGCTGCCCTGGCCGCTGCAGTTTTGCGGGGTGAAGAGAGATTTAAACTCGTTGGATCCAAAGCAGCGCTGAAGTTAAAATTCCCAGCCCATCCCGACAGGCTGCATCAAGCAGGCATTTCCTCAGGGGGCTTCTGTGCTGCTCGCAGCTCCAGGACGTGCTTTGCTTTCCTTTCCCCTGCTTCTCTGCCCTCTACTTTTCATTTGATTTCCGTTTTCCCCCCTTATCAATATTCCAGCTGTTCACTCAGATTATTCGTGGCCATGGGACATCCTCGCCCCACGAGCCCTCCTGGCGCTCGGAGCGACTTTAAACAACACATCAAAAAAAAAAAAAAGCAAAAAAAAACAACCCAGGGAAAAAAAAAAGAGAAAAAAAAAAGGAAAAAAATTCACAACTTTTAAAAAAATATTGCTGAGGAGTCAAGCCGAAAAGAGACGCTGAGTGGAGCTCAAGTGCTACTTTAAATCTCCTTTTTTAAATAAGGAAGTTTCAAATATCCGTTTTTAAGTCATCGTTCCTTATTTTTAGGTTTTCTTTCCTGACTCTTACCTAGAAAACAGTTAACCCATTTCCCCCTGCAGCAGGAGCGAAAGCATGACGGAGCACGCTGCAGATGCACACGGCTGGGAAAGCGGGATGGAATCGGCTCCAAACGAATCTTTTGGAAAAAGAATTCCACATTTCTCCCTGCAAGCCGAAACCTCCAGCTCTTTTTAGCTATTTCATAAGAGCCTAGCAAACAGTAACGCGTTCAGGAGGGAAAGGAAATACATCTTCAATCCAGGGAAGGTTTTTTTCCCCATCGGAGTCACGTTCCTGGTGCATTTTGTCATCTCAGAAGCCTTCACAGACAATATTTTGCTCTAACCTGGGCAAAAACTTCCAGGGATTTTAGTACAATATCAATTTCAAATGCAATCCTCAGAAGGGTTACCAAAACTATTTGGAAAATGTTCTTCCATTCTCTATTCTCTTTCTGTCCTTCCCGGCTTTGCCCCAAATTCCAACATATTGAAACATTTTTCTCCTTAATAAGAGGAACATATAAAAGTGAAGGGGTGAAAGGGCAACCTGGGAGCCGTGCCTTGAGCTCCGCACACAATTTACTCCCTGCTAGACGAGGCGTTTAGCATTCCTCCCAATTTCCAAGGAAAACAGACTCAGACCTGGACCCAGCGGCCAGGGACCTCGCCACTTTTTAATATAGAAATTCTTTGGATTCCTTGCTGTTATTATAATTGTTGTTGTTTGTGGCGAGGGAAAGCCTTTCCTAAGCAAGGTGAGGGGACGGGGGTTTGAGGGAGAAGCTTCTTTGGGATGGAAGGAAAGACAGGAGGGACTGGCGAGGTGCGCAGGAGAGAAGGGACAATCAGGAGAGAAAGGAAATAGGGAAAAACCCTCTAAAAATTAAAAGCAGCGTTGGTCATCGTTAAAGGCTTTTTTAAAATCGCGTGCACGGGGTTAAAAATGCTCCTTCCAAGCCTTAATCTCATTATTGTGCGAGGATGGGAAGCGCTCTCCGAGCCAGCCGGGACCGGGCGGGCTCACGTTTCAAAGGCATCGCTCATTCTTTTCTCACGTTTCCACGTGTGAACGGCCCAGAACCGAGCACAGGACGAGCCCGGGGCTCTCGTGTTCCCTGACGCCTCTTCCCGTTCTCCTGCCGGGGCAGGGAACCCTCCAGTGCCTCTCTGCCCCTTCCTCTTAATTCCCTCTTGTTTTCCTGCGCTTTTAAAGCGCTCTCAGCCTGGCAGGGACCCCTGAGCGCACGCACAACCTGCAATGAAATGTCCTTTAAAGGTTGGCGTTAACAGAAATTTGGGATGTAAAGCTCCCAAGTTCAGGGGAAGCGCCTGCCCCGAATCCCGGGCTGGGTTTGCTGCCCCTCGTAACCAAACCCCTGTGGCCAGTTCCAGCCATCCTGGGAGCTTTACTAGCCCAAAAGAAAATTGCTGGCAAATTGGAAACAGCTGTAGCGTCGGGGACTGGAAAAACCCCCAACCCCAGCAGCCCCCTGCTCTGCTGGCCAGGGAAAGTTGCAGGGGTTTTGTTTGCTCGAACATCTCGGAGGCAGAGCCCTCATTTCAGCTTTTCCTGCCCAAACCGGGGCTGAGTTGGTCGTCAGCAACATCTCAGAGTCCAACAGCGGCGGTGGTGTTTCAAAGATGCCGGTGGAATCCCCCCCTTGGCTCCCTGCTGCCCGTGCCCCATCCCCTCTAACGGGGACACAGAGCCCCCAGCCCCACAAATGGAATTATCCGGGGCTGGGGGGAGCTGACAAGTGCCGCGTTCCCATCAGCCCGGCAGACAATTGCTGGAACAAACGGAACGGTGGAAAAGCTCCGAGCTCTGCAAAATGTGCTCTTTTCATGTTTTCTATTTATTAGCTACGTTAAGAGAAAACAGACTCATATGAGTCCCAAATGGAGGCAGGGTATTAAAAGAGGCATGTGAATGCTCCAGCAATTACAGCTGAATTTGATTAAAAACGTCATGAGGGCTGCAAAAGCAGGAGTTACCTGATACACTCACCCTGAGGTTGCTTTAGGATGAATTATAACACAATTCATTTTATTTTAATAGGTCACTATAAGATTAACTGTTTAAGGATGGAGCTGCGCTATAAACGTTTACATCAAACCGGAGAGAAGCAAGCTTTCCTTTCGGGTTGTTTAGAAATTATGTTTATTACATTTTAAAATTCCTCAACATGTTAATTAGGAATAAGGGGAAAGTCTGGGAAGGCAGATGGAGCTCCGGTGCTTGACGTAGAACCACACACACACTGCTGTGCTTCAGTTTCCCTTTCCTGGCAGGGAAATGTGGGGTTTTTAAGTGGCCACCACTGTTCCCACATGCTATGGGGAAATTATGACAACAGATTGTTGGTCCCTGCTCCTCTCCCAGACTTGGCTCACAGTTTTATTGCACCTCAAAACCTGGGCCTGTGGCCAAGGAGAGCAGCCACAGGGGAGGTGACCACTGTGTCTCGGTGAAATTTGCCACCACAAAATCCAGATTTGGGTGTTTGGGAGGGGAAGATCCATCAGTGACCATGGGCAGAACCTCACAGGAATGAAGGATTCCAAACACCTTCCACATCCTGCCCCCGCTGCAGGGACTGTGACTTTGTGCTCTGAGGGGCACAAGATTCGTGGCTCACAGGTGAGTCCAGGAGCTGGAATAAAACCAGGCTCCCAAATCCCCCTGAATCCCTGGATTCAGGGAATAAATGGTGAAACAACTGCCATGGAGAGATGTTCATCTGGGTTTGCATCTGCTGTGCTGCTGGGGAGTTTGGGAATGAGATAAAAACTCCCTGTGGCTGCAAATTCTGCCTTTTCCCTGTGTTATCTTTAAGCAGCATCTGACACAAAGGTACTTTTGCATAGTTGGAGCTGCAAGGAACAGTTAAATTGAATTAAAATCCACCATATTCCTGAAATTAAATTATTAGTCTGAGAGAAAAATCCTCCATGTTAAAATTTATTTTCATTTTCCATCAATAAGAAGGACAAATTTATAATTATAGCAGGAAAAATATTTTCTGACATAAATTACCAATGCAAAAAGGCTTCATTGAGAGAGCTCAGAAAGCCCCATTTCAGCAAGGATCTGCTCCTTCATTTCCACTAATTAATTTAATTATTAAAGGTACTTTGATGGAGTCCACCGAGAATCAGCAAACCCAATATAAATATTTTTGGGATAAATATTTCAGCTTTTTTAAATCACTCTCTAGCAGAAAAACACCTTTGAAATAGAATATGCTTCATCCTAATATTAGTGATGGATGTGATCAGTGTATTCAAATAAATAATCATAAATTATTGATAAAATCATTATCACAACACGGAGAAAGCTTTAGCTCCAGAGATAAAATGAGGGCATAGGAAAAAAGGGATTGCTGTCATTGTTGGAAGCTGTATTATTCCTGAAAAAGGAATGTTAGGTGAAGGTTCATGAATGCCCCAGGAATTTTAATTTCCTCGTTCCCTGTCTGTTTAATGGGAATGATAACCTCTCTCTTTTCACTGTCTGGATTTGAGGACATGTTTGGAGGATTTGGAGGAGTGTTTATTGTGAAGTTACAAAAAGTGGGATTTTGGTGTTGTTAAAGTCCTGATCATTTACAAAACATCCGAGTTTCCACTCCTGTTGTTTATAAACGTGCAAGGAAATGATTTACAGTCTGTGGGATGGAGTGGAACTCCCATTAAAGCAGTTTGGGTTGGGGACTGGTGTGAGGCTCAGTTCATGTGGGTTTTTACCAGTCCCTAGAGAGATCCTCCTGAGGTTGTGTGGGGTGGGATAGGAGGGTGACAGTGACATTTCCTGGATTAAGAAAGCTTCATGGACAAAAGGCAGGAAGGAAAGTTTAGGGATGGGGTGATAAGACCTCAGACCCCATGGCAGTGGGGTGGGCAGAGGAGGGACAGGAACCCTGGGGCAGAGGGATCTAATCCCACAGGACAGGGGGAGGACAGGAATTCCTGTAGCAGAGGGATTTAATCCCTGAGTGGCAGAGGTGGGGCAGGAATCCCTTTGGCAAAGGGGTTTAATCTCAGAGCTACAGGCAAGACAGGAATTTCTGAGGCAGAGGGATCTCATCTCATAGTGGCAAAGGTAGAAAAGGAATTCCATCCCTGTGGCAGAGGGATTTAACCCCTGTGGCAGAAGTGGGACAGGAATTCCTGTGAGAGAGGGATCTGATTCCTCAGTGACCAAGGCAGGAGAGGAATCCCCCAAATCCTCACCCAACACAAGCTCTGCCCCTCCTAAGCAGTCCCTGGCAGGAGCCTCTGCTCTCCAGGACCTCTGTGCTGGACACGTGGCCCTGGGGACTCCTCTTGTAGCCCAGGATTGTTGTGTTCAGCATCTTTCAGCATCCATTTAGTGCCAGCCCCGCCGTGGGCTGTGGTGTCACACAGTGGCACCTGCAGGGGCTCACCTGGGTGGCCCCTGGTGGCAGCACTGCCACCCTCCGAGGTCCCTTCGCCACACAGATCCCTGGCAGCTGATGCTGACTAGAAAAATAGAAGAAAAGAAGGAAAAGAAATGAGAAGTAAACCTCTTCCTCCAGCAGTTTTGCCTCTTCAGAAAAGAGAAGTGGCCTTGGCTCCAAGTTCCCTGCAAGATTTGCTGTTGCTTTGCTTTTTAGTAAATTTTACATGAAACACCTCTTCTAGAAGAGATAAAAATCTTCTTTTCTGGGATATAAAACTCGAGGTTGCCCTTGCCTCTGGTAAAGTTTCCCCTCTTTGTATAGCCCAGCTCCACAGCTTGAGGCATTTGCTCACTCTGGGATTGCTTCTTTCCTCTTTTTCCTTTTTTTTTTTTTTTTTTTTTTTTTTTTTCCCAAGTAAAACCCTAAATTCTTGCCCCAAGTCTCTCTTGGAGCCTCCCTGGCCAACCTGGGCTTGAGGTCTCCAGCTCAGGAGAAACCAGACCCTTCTGGAGCTCTAAAGGGGCTCCACTTGCTCTGATCTCCACAGAAAAACAACCAAGCAAGCAAATACATCCATTATTTCTTCCCTGAGATGAATTCCTTGAAAATATCTCACCTTGTGAGATCCACTGTGGATGGTACAGGAGGAGACCAGGAGGGAAGGGACAGAGAAGAGAGGCAGCTCCACCAAAAACATAAACAGCCAGAGGAATGAAAAGGATTAAAAAACCCCAACCCCAAGGTGAATTAAAGGAAAATAAATCACTAAAGCAGGAGTTTGATGCAATTCCAAGGGTTTGACACATGGAAGTGTGTTTCCCATTCCTCTCCTCTACCAAGAAGGTTTCTCTTTGAATCAGATGAACCATAAAATAGAGGAAATTTAGAACAACCCAGAAAAATGGTGTTTCACAGCCCTTCCCAGTCAGGGCTTTCCCTTGGAGAGCTCTGGAACCTCGGGCCTTGTGTCCACCCTGTCCCAGCAGCTCAGGGGACTCCAGGCAGATTGAAGGGCTCCTGTACCTGGAGCAGCCTTTCCATGGGAAGGGCTTTAGGGGGAACACCTGCCCCCAGCTGGAGAGGAGCCCTGCTTTGGGAATCTCCCTGGCTGCTGTGGGGTTTGGCACGGCTCCGTGGCACGGCTTTGCCAGGCACGGCCGGGGCCTCCCGGCCAGCCCGAGCGGAGCAGGGCCAGCAGGAAGGGCTGGCTGCAACTCTGACCAGCTCATGGGCCAAAGAAACTGTCTGGGACAAGAAGGGAGTGCTGCTCCCTGTGCCAGGAGAGGAGATCTGCACATTTCACAGAATGGCTTGGGTTGGAAGGGAACTTGAAGATCACCTCGTTCCAACCCCCTGCCGTGGGCAGGGAACCTTCCACCAGCCTCAGACAGCAAAAGTACGGAGGGGATGAAACCTGGATTCAAAACATTCACAGGGAAAGGAGTGGGGGTGAAAGAGGAATCTGTAGGAAGGGGAAGGGAAGGCTTGGTTTCCTCCGTGCCAGTGATGGAAAGCACCTGAGGAATATCCCGGAATCCACGTCAGGGATGGAACTGGATGAGCTTTCAGGTCCCTCCAGCCCAAAGCATTCCAGGATTGTGTGAATGCCTCAGAGGTGCCTGGGCCAGGGACACTGCTGGGAACACTGTTCAGCTCCCATGGGCTGTGATGGGAGCACGGGGCTCACAGCTGGAGCTGGATGTGTGCCAGGCAGCAGAGCGGGGCCTGCTGGAGCAAGGTGAGTGCAGAGCGGCAGTGTCCAAACCAGGGCTGGAGCAGCGCTCGGGAAAAACCCCAGCAGGGAGCAAATGACAGTGCTGTGAACCCAGAGAGCTCAGTCAGAAAAACCTGAAGCAGGACAGAGCTGGGGTGGCCCAGGGCCCTTCAGCTGAAGGCTGTTGGACATCAGTGGCACCCTGCTCTCCATAAGGCTGCCTTTCCTCTCAGTAGCTCTGATGTGAAGGCTCTGACATAAATTACAGAGTTTAAGGTAAAACCAGAGCAGCTGCCCCAAAGAACAGAGTTTGCAGAAGTTTTCCTGCTTAGAAACAACCATCAGAGCATGAAAGCTTCCTCCATTTGGTTTTCCAGAGGAGAGCAGACAACCTCACTTTTCCATTCCACAGCCATGCTTACGACAGTTTTTGGGCTGCCAGAACAATGTCAGCTGCTGTTCTTGGATATAATTAGCCCAGATATTTCTGTGTTTGAAATACATTATAGACAAAGCCCACACACTTTTCCAGTTACCACCAAACCCCTTGTGCACATGGGGATAACAGGTGATTATAAAAATAACGTGGTAGTTATAAAAATCTCCTGGTGCCCATGTGAGCAGCTCCCACCTCATGCTGTGGGTTCCGAGCCACACCGGTGGCACATGGACAAAGACCAGGTGATCCTCTGGGGCCCAGGGAGCTTCTGGATTTACACAGCTCATTATAAACCCTGGCTGTGACCCACTGGAGCTGCTGCTGGGCCCCCCTCATGCTCCCAATCCTGCAAAACCAAGGGGTTTGTTTCAGGGGCCTGCCTATGGGTTGAGGAGCTTCAATTTGGGCTCTTAACTAGAAAACATTCCAAGTGTGTGAAGAGATCAGGATGTTTCCCTTGTCCTTGGCAGGCACGGAGCACCGCGGGCGGATCCGCTCTGCCTGCTGGGGAGCTGCAGTCGTGACACGGAGTCGTGACACCGACTCACATCCCGGCCACTCCGGAGGTGTCCAGTTGCTCTCTCAGCTTTGTTGACTCTGCTCCAGTCACCAGCCCAATTTCCTGGACTTATCTCCCCCAGCAGATTTCCCCTCCCTCCCTCCCGTGGCCCATAAACACTCGAAATCTCCTGCAGGCCCAATCTGGGCTCGCAGCTTGTCGGGAGCAGATAGCAGCAGATAAGGAGCCAGGCCACATTGTCTTTTTCCAGCCTGCACCCGGAGTTCACTTTTAAATCTGAAAATTGTTTGCTCAAGGAAAAGGAAATGTGCCTGTGTGTGCTGGGGGGCAGCAGGAGGGGAGGGAAAGAGGAAGGGAGCTGGTTCAGAGAACAAATCAGGGCACACGAGAGGGAGGATTGATGGAGATTGATGAGGGAAGTTCAGCCCTTGGAGCCCCTGTGCTCCCGTTATCCTGCCCTGTTCCCAAACATCAGGCCATTCCCAAAGAGAGGGGGTGTTTCTGCAGCAAAGCCCTGGGATGAGCATCTCCCACCAGGCTCTCCAAGGCCAAGATTGGCTGGAGTCACACACAGCTCCTCACACCTTGGGAAGGACACCCCAAGAGAGGAGTTCTGTCAAGTCCCATAGTGGGACTTGATCCCTAAGACAGTGGAAAATCCCAGAATAAATATATTTATACCCAGTGCTCAAACTGGGATGGTAGGAAGCCTCCAACCCTGCGATCTGTCATTCTGCATGGGGGAAAACTGCTCTATATTCCATGTCCCTGCAGTGCTGGGTGACACCTTGTGCCTTGTTCTCATCAGCAGAATGAAATTATTTAACCTCCCAGGTCCAGAGCAGGTCAGGGCTCACAGCAGGAGCTGGGAAGCACAGGAGGAGCTGGGAAGCACAGGAGGAGCTCAGGATTTGCTTTAGGAGCTGGGAAGCACAAGAAGAGCTCAGGACTCACTGCAGGAGCTGGGAAGCACAGGAGGAGCTGGGAAGCACAGGAGGAGCTCAGGATTTGCTTTAGGAGCTGGGAAGCACAGGAGGAGCTGGGAAGCACAGGAGGAGCTCAGGATTTGCTTTAGGAGCTGGGAAGCACAGGAGGAGCTGGGAAGCACAGGAAGAGCTCAGGACTCACTGCAGGAGTTGGGAAGCACAGGAGGAGCTGGGGAGTCACTGCAGGAGCTGGGAAGCACAGGAGGAGCTGGGGAGTCACTGCAGGAGCTGGGAAGCACGGCTGATGCCCGGGAAGCAGAGCTGTTCCTGCTGGCTGTTCTGCAGTGCTGTGGTGGTGGCAGTGCTTTAGGAAATGCTGTTTTGAGGTTTCATTGCACAGCCCCAGTGTGGAATTTGAGCAGCCCCGGGGTCTGGGAGTGCTGCTGTGCTGGTAGAATGCTCAGGGTAGAGGGGAACTGGGGAGCTCTATGGCTCTAAACCCTTTTATCCAGTGTCCCTTCAGCTGGGTCACTGCAGCAGAGATTTCCAGCACAGGGATGGTAACAGTGATGAAGCTCCTGTGGAGGAGGAAGCCACAGGGAGCCCATCCAGCCCATCCAGCTTCTCTCTGAGCTGTGCAGAGTTTCCTTTTGATCTCTGAGGTCCCAAGATACCCCAGGTTCTGTGGATCAGACAGTGGCTCCGGGCCCAGGTCTGAAGGAATGATGAAGTGAGTTTGTGAGCCCTGCATGGGAAGTGCTGTGTTAATTTATGGATTGATCTCCTGATGGTGCTGAAATCAGCAAAGCCCATGGTTGTCTCCACTGGGTGCAAGGTTTGGACCTTCTCTGGGCATAAATCTGGAGATGTAGATAGGTATTGCCTGAGAAGCTGGGATACAGCAGGGTTACAACCAGCACAGGGAAACCTGAAGGGTCAATCCTCCGCACTTAAGATCCAGGCAGCTCTGAGGTGAAGGAAATATCCACATTTTTACACAGCTTTGGGAAAAAACATCTCAGAAACAAGCAGAAACAGGGTAAATTATCAGGGAATCCCAGAATCCCAGAAGGTTTTGGGTTGGAAGATGGCTTTAAATCCCATCTTGTTCCAGGTCCTGCTGTGCGCAGGGACACCTTCTGCACCTCATCCATTATGGGGCCTAAAAAAGCAAAGAAGAAATTGGGCTGGCCACTGATGCCTTCTTTGTCAATGGGCTGGGCACGCCTCATTTGGAAAACTCATTTCCTGGGATCAGAGAGGCTCTGATGAAGCTCCAGGAGCTGGGAGGGGAATGTGAGCTGCTGACTGAGCTGGTGGCCAAGCAGCAGCTCCTCCACCTGCAGCAAGTTGTGTGCAAAGAAAAGTCTGAACCTCTGGAAGTAAAGGGGTCCAGGTGGGACTGGCAGAACCCTCTGGACCCAGGGAATGGCTGTGGGAATGAAGCACTGAGGTCCTTTGTTCCAGGCAGTTTTCAGTCTGCTTCCCAGGCCTGTCCTGCAGACTGGAGATGAGAACAGGGCTCCATTCCTGAATCCCTGAGGGGACAAATGTGCCCAGTGCCATGGCAGCTGGGTGCTGCTGGATGTGGGAATGCTGAGGCCAGAGCTGGGAAAGGACAGAGCAAAGAGCAGAACATCCCTGCTCCACACTTCCCCAGACAAACACAGGGAATGGCTGGAGCACCACATGGGGCTATTTTGGGAAGGAAGAGCAGCTCAGTCCATGGGGATTCTCTGCTCCATCACCTCCCCACACCATCTCTGGCCTCCTCCAGGAGAATCCTTCATCTGCTCATGTTTCCACAGTGCCACTGAAGGAGGAGGGCAATGAGAACAGATGGCAGCTGCAAACTCAGCTTTTATGGTTGAGCCATCAAAAAATGGCCTCAAAAATTCCAAGCTGGAATTCTGAGGGGCTGGGCAACTGCTAAAACACCACCCTGAGTCCCTGGGTGAAGCCAGAGGTGTGTGCAGGTTTCCCTGGCTGGACCCTCCATGGCAGAGTGGTTTCAGCTCCCGTTCTCCATCCTGGCCATTTCCTGCTCCGACGCTTGGATTCACAGTGCCCGGCCAGCCGTGACCAGCCAGGGAAATGGAGCTGGCCCAGGCAGCCAGGACCCTTCATGGCCCCCAGAGGGAGGAGCAGAGGCCACGATAACATCACTGTATTTCAGCCAGAGCCCCTTTGTCGCTGGCCCATTCCCGTGTGATCCCTCTGGGAGGAGCGGCTCGGCCACCGCTGTCCCCAGCACAGTCAGCACCCAGACTGGGGGCAGCAGGTGGCCTCAGAGATGCCTTTCCTTGGCTGGATTCCCAGACTCTTCCTGGGGATCAGGACATTCAGCTCTGCCACAGACACAAGGGGTGTCCCCGTGCCTCAGTTTCCCCATCCTGTTCATCGGGAGATACAAAATCGTCGGGAGTTTCCAGGTGTTTGGGGAGCCCTGGGGAGAGCCCCTCTTCAGCCTGGGACCAGACAGGCTCTCTCCCACTTCCCATCCCATTATCCTCCTCATAAAAACCAACTCTCCTCAGGCCCATGTCCCAGGGTTTGGGTTTGGTTTGCTACTGGAATCCTCAGCGAGGAGCAGCAGCCAGATGGCAAGGGCAGCCCAGACCAGCTTCCCAAGGAGCTTCCCAGGGAACTTCCCAAGGAGCTTCCCAAGGAGCTTCCCAGGGAACTTCCCAGGGAGCTTCCCAAGGAGCTTCCCAGGGAACTTCCCAAGGAGCTTCCCAAGGAGCTTCCCAGGGAACTTCCCAAGGAGCTTCCCAGGGAACTTCCCAAGGAGCTTCCCAAGGAGCTTCCCAGGGAACTTCCCAAGTTCCTGGCTAAGACAAAGACACAACCGAGGACAAATAAAGAGAAACAGAGGAGCTGAATGTCAGTGAGAGCAGAGCCCCAGGGTGGGGGGCAGGAGGGGCCAGCCTGGACTCAGGATCAAAGAGGGGGAGGCTGCAGCCTTGCCCTGGTCCTTGCCCACCCCAGCTCCCCGTGAAAGATGTTTCAGGAAAGGTGAAAGGAGTGTCCTGCAGGATGGACAGCACTGCATGGCCATTGCTTCTTGAACTCTTTCTCTGTTCCAGAAGTTCTGTGGACAGCAAAATGAATCCAGTCTGTTTTCCTGTGGGCTCATACTCCTTGTCCCCTGCTCATCGTCTTCCTTCCACCATGTCCTCTCCCACCAGCCAGGGCTGGGCTGGCCCTGCTGAGCCAAGCAGAAGGTGTCACAGCAGAGCTCTGCCTGGCTCTCTCCTCCACCCAGCTGCTGATTTTTATAAAATCTGCAGAAACTTAATCATGGCTGGGACATCCAGACTTTGAAGTGTGGTCAGTCAGTCTGGGAGGTGAGAGGAGAGGGAGTAAATCAGATGGATGAGCAGGGAGATTGTTCCAGGTTTCACTGTCAGGAGCCCAGGTCAGCTTCCCTGCAGCTCTGAAATGCCTCATAAATGTCTTTCAGTTTCAGAGTTTCTTCCCAGTGTTTTCAAACATGAAGTGTCCTGGTTTGGTAGCTGTCAAATACTTTTTTATTTCCACCCTGAGAACCATTTGGTTTAAGAAAGCCCTTGAATTCTACATTGAACAGCACAGCAGCTCAGGATTTATGTGGTTTGATTCTGTCAAAAATAAATATTTCTCTTTTCATGATTCCTTCCCCACCTTCCTTCCTTTTCTTTTTTAATTTTTTTAAATCTGGAATAGTCGAAGATTCAACATCACTGATGAATCAGAAAGTGCATTTCTCACCCTGCTTGGTGGAGTTGCCTGTCCTGGGCGACTTGGCCCATGGCTGTTCCCTGGCCTGCTCCCACTGGGATGTTGCTGTTGACTCCCTGGACATGTGCAGGTGCCAGGCAGGGGGTCTGAAATCAGGGATGGTGACAATTCTGCTGTCAACACCAAGGTGATGACACTGCTGCCATAAGTGCAAAGATTTACCAAAGGAACTTTATTGCTGAGGCATCCTCAGTGCCAGAGGCCTTGGCAAGGGTTGGGGTGGGGGATGAGGGTTGCCTAGGGCTGTCTCGGGCAGGGCAGAGCAGTGTGGGTGTCCTGCCCAGGCTCTGCCTGCCTGGGAATTCTGGAACACGGCCCTGATGCCACCCAGGGTGGAGATGTGTGTCCATCAGCAGGAGATTTCTGGGCAGCACCACAGGGATCTCCCAGGCTGATGGGTCTGTGAGGGAAACCATCACCTCCCGCCCCACACCTCTCCTTCCATTCCTTTCCAAAGCCATCCCCCAGGTTTTGAATGAATGAACCCAAGTCCCCTGAGGGTTCCAGTGTGCTCTGGGTGCCTCCTGAAGCCCTGAGAAAGGAGCCTTCCCTGGGAAGCTCTCCATCCCCAGCAGCTCCTTGCCCCTTCTCTGGGCAAACAGCAGCTCCCAAACCCTGGAGGGGGGCGAATTATTCCTGGTGCTTTTCCTGCTATGGAGGTCACAGCCAGACCTTTCCTCCCGTGGGAGGTTTGGCAGGGGCTGAGGCAGGAGCAGGTGGCACCCCTGCCCTGGGCAGTGACCTGCCTGCCCTGGGGGTGTCTGTGTGTCCTGACACTCTGTGTGCTGTTCCTGCTGGCCCGTTTGGGAAGGGATCATTCCAGAGCCTGGATGTCCTCACTCCCCACCTGCAGCAGGAAAATGGGCACAGCTTCCAGCTGAGCTGGCCTCAATGAGTGCACCGCTCAAACAGCAGCACTTCAGGAAAAGTGTGTCCCCTTCACTCTAGGGCTGCCTCAAATATAGAAAAATCCAGATTTCCCAGCATAACTGGGATCACAGCTCTTTGCAGTTTCCCCACCCATTTATGCACTCTAAATGCAGATGCAAGGGTGGTCCCAGCTCCAGGATGTTCCTGTCCCTGCACAGGGGCACAGCCAGCTCCTCTATAATCAGATTTTTCTTTATACTGACAGAAATTCACAGTCACTCCGATTCTGCACTTGGTGGTGTGTGGAAATACTGGGAAATATCTTCAGTGATGCTGGGAGCTGAGGCTGATCCCTGCTTTGGTCAGACTCCTGCTCTCTCTCATGGCAGTTTCACAGGAACATTTCCAGCTGCTGGAGATTATTCAGTGCATTCCCAAACTGCCAAGGAAAGGTGCACATCAGGATAGTTTCCACTTGGCTGAACAGCATCAGGTGCTCCCTTCTGGAGCAGTTCTGGAGAGTGATGAGAAACTTCTCACACTGGGCAGAGACAGGACAGCAGCACCCAAAGATCTGTTCTTTGTGCAAAGAAACCAATTTCTGCTCCCTGAGCACCATAACTCAAGTTTTCATTAATTATTTTACCTAACTGCAGTGGGATTTAGTGATGCACAGAGGAAAGTTCTGACCTGGGCAGAGTGGCAAGGAAATCAGGTTTGCAGGTGCAGGGGAATCTCTGCATTTCTGCCTGGGCTTTTTCAGATCTCTGTGGAGGAATGAGCAGGACAGGCTCAGAGGGAACCAGCTGTGTGTTTCAGCTGGGAGCAGCTCTGCTGTCACCCTTCCATGCCCCACTGAGTGGCTCCTGTAGGCTCTGGGTGCTGGGATGCTCTGCCCATGCCAGGGATCTTCCTTTGCATCACCAGCCCCTCTGGGAGAGCTGCTGGAAAGCCAGAGCCTGACACCAGAGCAGAGCTCCACCTCTGCCAAGTGATTCATTTCTCCTGCCTTCAGACATTAAATGTATTTACAGATAGACATTTACAGATGTAAACCATGCTGGCTGCGAGGTGCCAGTGTCCTGCTGTCCCCTGGCTCTGCTCCAGTCAGCCCTGTCCCAGCCAGGCCCGGCATGGGGGTCCCATTCCTGGGGCAGCTGCTCTGAGCACGGTCACAGGCTTGGGTTCAAATCCCATCTGCAGCAGAGCTGAGCCCAAGTGAGACAAAACATCCCTTCCCTGCCCCCAGCACCATGCACGGGGCTCAGGGGAGCAGAGCCCACACTGCACTGAGATGTGAACATCATGCAAGAGGGTCTAGACTCTCCAAAGACTTTTCCAACATGAATGATTCCATGATTTCATGAGTCTGTGACCCAATCCCAACCTGCCAGCTGTGATTGCTGGGCTTTCCTTAACCAGCCACAAACTCTGATGTGAAAACTGTCAGCAGAATCAGGTCCCTGAGGTGGCCAGGGGTGCTGTGAGTGCAGAGTCAGGGGAAGGGCTGGGGTTTGATGTCCTGTGACCTGTCACTGATGGGTGAAGTCAGGCTGGGGAAAATATGGGAGTTTCCCCATGGATTTACACCTGGAGTGCTCAGGGGATGAGCTTAAATTGATGACTTTGAACCAGTGCTGGAGGTGGGCTGAGGGTGAGGCTGAGAATAGGCCCCATTTCAGTAGGGCTGAGGTCACCCAGGGGAGGACACCAGCCCAGGATGTCCCCATGGCAGAGGACACCAGCCCAGGATGTCCCCATGGCAGATTGCCCCAGCACTGGTGTAACCCAGCACATTTCCCTTTCTGGGGCGGTGTTCTCCTGCCTCTGGAATGGGGTTTGCTGGTTTTGGGGCTGCTGAGGCAGTGGTGTTTCCGGGCAGGCTCTGGGACACCCCATGCTGCTGTCCGGTGCTCAGAGCATCCTGGATCATCCCAGCAGCACCCAGGGCTTGGCTGGACTCTCCTGGCTTCCTGCTCATGGTGGGTGATCCCTGCTCCTGGCTGACTCCCAGATGATATTTCCCTGGAGCAGCAGCTCCGGGCGTGGGGCCTGGCTGCCCTTTGGGATCAGCCTGCAGGAGGGGATGGGGACACTCCTCACCCCCCAGGGATGCTCTTAGTGCAGACTCCTTTATGCCATGTGCAGATGGAAGGGGCCCTGAGCGTCCATCTGAGCCTCCAGGGCAGCAGGAGGGATGCAGATCCCCATGGAATCCCCCTCTGGAGTGTCCCAATCCCCCTGGGTTCCATGAGCTGCTCACTGGGCTGGGAGTGCTTTCCCTGGGATGTCGCTCCCAGCTGAGCTCTCACCATGCCACGAGCCTTTCCTGGGAAGCCCCAGCATGTCAGACAGACCCTGCAGGATCCTTTCCTTCCAGTTATTTTTTGTTGTTTTTTTTGCTTTGTCAGTCTGAGCAGATGTTCTGCACATCTGGCCTCAGCGTGTTTGCTCTGCAGGCTGGTGTGTGCTGTGCTGGGGACACAGCAGCAGGGGAAGGAGCAGGGATGTCTCTGCCCCATCTCCTGCTGCACAATGCAGAGGTTTTGGTGCCTTTGCTGCTGCTCAGCGGCACCCTGTGGCTGCGGGGTCCCAGTCCAGCGGGCAGCCTGGCTTTGGGGAGTGCTACAGGATAATCACTGTGCTTAGGGCTGAGGCTTGCTCTGCACCATGACCTGGGAAAAGTCTTTCCAACTTGCCATGTACCAAAGCTCTAATGGGAAGTTTTCCCTGAGGAAAGGTGATGATGAAATACTCCTTTATTTTCTGAGTGCAAGGACTTCACAGCCTCAACTGCAGAACAGAAATATTACCAGAAAACTACAAATCAATAATTTTCGGTTGCTTAAAGAAAGAGATAAATTGTTCTCTAACAAAAATACATTAGGAGCATACAGTAAAACATTTGATTTTCCACTCTGGAGCAGAGAAGTCCATTTTATGTGAGTGTGTGTGGAAAAGAGACGCATTTCTGAGCATCCCTGTGTGTCCCAGGCCAGCCCTGCTGGCAGCTCCAGCTGAGGGTTTGAACTGCCAGCCTGTGGTGAGCAGGAAAGGAATTTCTGCACAGCCCCATTTCACAGCTCTGTTTTATGGAGACAGCATTGTCTGGAAGCAGTGTCTCCCTCCCTAAATACTCCCTGATAAAGCTATGGCTTGCTGCTGCAGAAGTGAAAGAAATTTATCCAACACCTCTGTGGAGCCGTGGAAAGCAGACTGCTGGAAGACTGGGAAGTGTAAAAATCATGGCAAGGTACAAAAAGTCCTTGGCCTGGGCTCTGGGCTGTGAAAATTGAATCCTTTGTTGACATCAATCCCGATTTGCTGTATTGAGGTGAGGAATTCCGTGATTGCAAAGGCAAATTCCCAAGTAAAATTGTCCTCCTGTGCTGTGGTCTGGGTAATAAAGCCCCAAAATAGCTGGCTGGCCTCAAAGCAAACGGGGATTTGGGTTTTTAGTATAATATCCATCATTTCCAATTATCTGCCTTATCCCTCTGGGTGGGGAGATCCATGAAGCAAGAAAAAAGGGGAAAGGAATACATTTATTTATAGAAACATAGGTGTTGATTCTCCCATCTCCCCATCTCCAGGGGAATGGACAGGACAGGGGATCAGGACTTCTGGAGTTATTGGAGAGCTTGAGGGGTGCCAAGGGGGTCCCCCAGCTCCTCACTGAGGATGTGCTGCTGAGGAGCCCCCGAGGAGCCGTGGAGCACCGAGGGGTTCAGCTGCACCCCCTGTCCCACGGGGCTCATCCCCTGCAGGAGGGGTGGGCTGGGAGGGCCCTCGTGGGGTCTGGGGTGTTTGGGGGATTAGGGGGATTATCCAAGGCTTGCAGGGGGCTGCTGGTGAACAAGGTGGGGGTCAGCAGGTTATCAGTGAGAGGGAGGAGCTGTCTCTTCCTTGTCTTTCCACAGGCAGAAAAAAGCTCATCTGAGTTGGAAAAGCCCCTTCAGCTGGTCCCTCTCAGGTTTAGGGACATCCAGGAGTTTTGTGCCCCACGCAGTGACCCCTGAAGGAGAGCTGGGTCCACAAAGTCTTTCTCCTCCTGCTGGAACCTGCTGAGGGTTGAGCAGGTGAGGCAGGAACAGAACTGAAAGAGAGCTGGGAGCTCCCCAGGGAACGAGAAAATGGGGAACTGCTTCATTTGGCTCTCTCTGTTTGGGGAAGTGAGAGGGAAAACCCCCACTGCAAGAGCCTGTGGATGCTGAGGAAGGATCCAGAGAAGCACGTGCACAGTTCAGGAGGAGGAGGAGGAAGAGGTTTCCTTTGAGCATGGAAAGAGGCAGCCTCAGCCCAGCTGGAGGAGCCCTTCCCAAGCTCAGGGTGCCTTTCCCTGCATCCATAAAGCCCGGGATGTGCCCATGGCAGGGGAGCCAGGGCTGGGCACCAGCAGGAGCTGCTGAGCCTGCTCTGCCTGCAGCCCACACAGCCCCAGGAAGGGCCTTTCCTCCATCTCCCATGGAAATGCTTTCCTCCACCTGCCAGGAAGATGCTCTCCTCCATTTCCAGGAAGATGCTTTCCTCCATCTCCTCGGGAAGATGTTTTCCCTCACCTCCCATGGAGATGGTTTCCCCACCTCCCACAAAAATGCTTTTCCTCCATCTCCAAGGAAGATTCTTCTCTGGAGCTCCCATGGAGACGCTTTCTTCCACCTTGTCCCTCCTCGTTCCCTGTCCATGAGCAGACAGAGGGGTTCCGTGACATGCCGGGGGGAGCTGGAGGAGCAGAGGGGGCTCAGCCCACCCCTGCTCTCTCTCGGCCGGCTCCAGCTCGGGAACTCTCTGAAATGCTGGCATCTTGTGGCAGCTTGGGAAAACAACATTTCTACTGAGGCCAAAGCTGCTGCTTTCAGAAATCCCTGGTTGTTTCGGATGGGGATGGAATTCTGGTAAGCAAAAAGAGAAACTGGGTGCATTTGTTCAGGGGGAAGATGGGATGTGGAAGTCCAGCTCCTCCCATCCCACTATTCCTGCAGCAGCCCTGTCCCTTTCAGAGGATGTGGTTATCAAACAACCAACTTCCCAGATGGATTTTGATCCCCATTCTTCCTCCATGCCACATTTTGCCCTGCCTGTGGTCTCTGGGCCGGGAGGTTGTGTCAATCAGCCGAGGAACTGAGACCACATGAGACATTTCCCCTTATCCTGGAGATCTCTCTCATCTGATTTTGGAAGATCTGAAGGAGCTGAGATTTGATGGCAGCCCTGTCCCCTCCAGCCAGTGCCAGATAGGGGTGAGAAATCTCTGTGGGTTTGGCTCAGACCTTCTCCAGCTCCTTTTGCCAGATGGACTCCCAGCCAAGCTCAGCTGCAGTGTTGGCAATCCTCGTCCAGCAGGATGGACTAAGGGTTGTTTAATCCATTGCAAGGGAGTTCCCACAGCTGCAGATTCAGGTGGATTCACCCAGGTGCTCAGTGGGTGCCAAATCCCCTCCCTCAGAGCCCTCCTGGATGCACAAATTCTTGTCTCAGAGCATTAAATCACCACAAGCAGCTCTCAGCCCTCCCTCCCTCCCACTCTGCGCCGCTCCTGGCAGGGACGCACTGGGGATGCTCCGGGAGCTCCTGTGGCCTTCACTGCTCTGAAAAACGGCTTGGGCACCTGGAGCCCTTTAATAAAACAGGAAATGTCAATATTCCAGGAATATAAATAACCTGGGAAAAGCAGGCTATGGGAACATCTGGTTCTGCACACTCCAGTATGGTCCCTGATGGTACTGGGACAGGAACTGGGAGAGATCCCAGCTTTTGTCTGTAGCAGGACACTTTGGGGTGTCAGCAGGGCCCTCTGAGGCTGTCCAAGCACGAGCTCCCTGTCAGCTCCAACAGGATCCAGGACTGAGTCCAAGGCAGGAGTACAAGGAGGTGACACATGTCCCACCTCCAAGGCAAATCCCACTTGTCAGCAGCTCTCCCAAACCCTTTGCCTGCTCCCCCGTGCTGAGTGTCCTGTCCAGCCGTGGCCAGGGGCTGTCCCACTCTGCTGCTGAGGGATGTGAACTCAGAACACCTGGAAAGGATGAGACAGCCCCAGGTGTCCCTGTCTGTCCTGATAACCCAGCAGGGCTGGGAGCAGTGGGCTCTTCCCTGCTCCTCCAGGAGAATGGGAAAGAGACCAGAGGGGCTGTAGATTAAGAGGGATTGGGGGAGTTCTGGGGGTGTTTTCTGCAGAACTTCTGATCTGGCAGCCTGTTGGGGCTGGAAGGACCAGGGAGGATTTCTTGTGGCCATTGGCAAAATGTGCTGGGATTTTTTTTCTGGGAAAAATATCCAACTTCTAAGGAATGTGCTGAGAGAATGTTTTCACAGCCACAATGGGCTTTGGAAGATGATGCTCATAGAGAAAAGACCAACTTAAGGTATATCAAGTGCAACATTGGAGAGAACAGACACACTTGGGGGCAAATCCTTCTTCTGTGAGTGCTCTGTGCTTTATTTGAGGGGGGAGGCAGCCTGGGAGCCATCCTTTACCCAGGGAGGCTTCTGACATGTAAGCCCAGCTCTAAATCACTTCCTCCTTTATTAGAAATAACCATTGGCACAAGCTGCCACGGGAAGTGATGGATTCTCCATCTCTTGAAGTCTTTAAATCAAGACCGGATGCCATTTTGGAGGAGATGTGGAGGAATAAGGGATTCAGTGCAGGAATAAGGGATGGACTCATCTGGCCTGTGTTAGACGGGAAGTCAGCCTGGATAATCGATGGTCCCCTGTGCTGGGAGCTCTGGGGAAGTTCAGATCTGCAGCCAAAGTGGGAGGCTCCTCACGTGCCTTTGACAAAGCAGCGCCCTGGGGTGAGGGAGAGCCTCTGAACTGCCTGGGAAGCTCCCAGTGCCAGCAGATTTCTCCTCTCTGCTACCTGAGGCTGTGTCATTTCCCAGGACATGATCTCTACTCTGGACTTGGTGCACTCTACCCCCAAAGCCCTCCAAATGTTCCAGCTTCCTCCTCCCAGGTTGGGCACTCACTGATTGCCAATGGTTCTCCACCATCCATCCCCTTCCCAGCTTTTCAGCACTTGCAGGTGGATCTCCTCCACCCTCTCATCCTGAGAAAACTCATAATAATTAATCTCAAGCTAACTTCAGCAGCAGGGGAAGCCTGTGCAAACTCCCCAGCCCTGCAATAGAGTGGCCAAATGGAGATGAGCTTGGAGAACTTATTTGTAGATCTTTCCAGTACTCTGGAGATGGATATGGAAAACAAGCCAGGAAAAGCCAGGAGACAGGGACTCCAAATGAGCTCAAAATGAAGATGAAAACTCAACCCAGGTCTGTTAACAGCGACTTTGTGCTCCAGGTCTTGCACAGGTGAAGCAAAAAGCACAGAGACCAAAGTTTGGGACATTTAATCCTTGGACATGTTTGCAATGATTTAATAGGAAAAGAGCATCTCACTTGTGACTGCTGCCTCCCTGGAGGAGAAAAGGAGCCTTTATTCAACCCCGAGACTGTCTGCACCTGACAGATCCTGTGATGGAAGGTGGTTTGTGCTGCCCAGGGCTGGGCCAGCTCATCCCTCCCTTCCCTGGAAATCTGGGGGCTCCAGCCCCATCCCTCCCTTCCCGGGAGCTCGGGGGGCTCCAGCCCCATCCCTCCCTTCCCAAGAGCTTGTGGGGCTTCAGCCCCATCCCTCCCTTCCCGGGAGCTCGGGGGGCTCCAGCCTCATCCCTCCCTTCCCTGGAAATCTGGGGGCTCCAGCCCCATCCCTCCCTTCCTGGGAGCTCGGGGGGCTCCAGCCTCATCCCTCCCTTCTCGGGAGCTCGGGGGCTCCAGCCCCATCCCTCCCTTCTCGGGAGCTCGGGGGGCTCCAGCCTCATCCCTCCCTTCCCTGGAAATCTGGGGGCTCCAGCCCCATCCCTCCCTTCCCAGGAGCTTGTGGGGCTCCAGCCCTGCCTTGCAGTGCGGCTGGATGGTGGCAGGCGGCTTCCAGGGATGCTGCTGGCTGTAGGCTTTAAAAACCCCAGAAACACAGGGGAGTGAAGTGTCACTTCAGGGAAAAGCAAAATGTGAAGTCTGTGCATAGATTTAGCCCTGGAAAAAAAGGAAAATACAGCAAAAAATAACGAGAGACACCGGGAAATTCTGCAAGGGATGAGATGCACCTGGAGCGCTCCCGGCTTTGCTGCAGCTCGAGGCTTTTCATGTAGGATTAAACCTTTAAAGTGAAGCTGACACTTTAAAACTGCCTTAAAGAGCTCAGATCCACCTGAACCTTCCAAACAAGCAGCTCCATCAGCGGAGAAATGCCTCTACATTTCCTCCTCTTTTCCATTTAATTTAAACAAAACCATAACGTTGTGAGCCAAGCGCTTGGTGCTGATGGATGAGGGCTTGGAACTGGCACTGACGGAATGCTGAGAGCAAGGGGAAGGGAGAGGGGGGAAAAATGTGTTATTTCATTACCTGGGCAGAGGGAGAGAGAGAGAGAAAGAAAGAAAAGAAAGAGAGAGAGAGAAAGAAAGAGAGGAGGGAGGGAAGGAGGGAAGGAAGTGGCGGAAGGAAGTGGCGGAAGGAAGGAAGTGGCGGAAGGAAGTGGCGGAAGGAAGTGGCGGAAGGAAGTGGCGGAAGGAAGTGGCGGAAGGAAGTGGCGGAAGGAAGGAAGTGGCGGAAGGAAGTGGCGGAAGGAAGTGGCGGAAGGAAGGAAGTGGCGGAAGGAAGGAAGTGGCGGAAGGAAGTGGCGGAAGGAAGGAAGTGGCGGAAGGAAGGAAGGAAGTGGCGGAAGGAAGTGGCGGAAGGAAGTGGCGGAAGGAAGTGGCGGAAGGAAGTGGCGGAAGGAAGTGGCGGAAGGAAGTGGCGGAAGGAAGTGGCGGAAGGAAGGAAGTGGCGGAAGGAAGGAAGTGGCGGAAGGAAGGAAGTGGCGGAAGGAAGGAAGGAAGGAAGGAAGGAAGGAAGGAAGGAAGGAAGGAAGTGGCGGAAGGAAGGAAGTGGCGGAAGGAAGTGGCGGAAGGAAGTGGCGGAAGGAAGGAAGGAAGGAAGGAAGGAAGGAAGGAAGGAAGGAAGGAAGGAAGGAAGGAAGGAAGGAAGGAAGGAAGGAAGGAAGGAAGGAAGGAAGGAAGGAAGGAAGGAAGGAAGGAAGGAAGGAAGGAAGGAAGGAAGGAAGGAAGGAAGGAAGTGGCGGAAGGAAGTGGCGGAAGTGGCGGAAGGAAGTGGCGGAAGGAAGTGGCGGAAGGAAGTGGCGGAAGGAAGGAAGGAAGGAAGGAAGGAAGGAAGGAAGGAAGGAAGGAAGGAAGGAAGGAAGGAAGGAAGGAAGGAAGGAAGGAAGGAAGGAAGGAAGGAAGGAAGGAAGGAAGGAAGGAAGGAAGGAAGGAAGGAAGGAAGGAAGGAAGGAAGGAAGGAAGGAAGGAAGTGGCGGAAGGAAGGAAGGAAGTGGCGGAAGGAAGGAAGGAAGGAAGTGGCGGAAGGAAGGAAGTGGCGGAAGGAAGTGGCGGAAGGAAGGAAGTGGCGGAAGGAAGTGGCGGAAGGAAGGAAGGAAGGAAGGAAGTGGCGGAAGGAAGTGGCGGAAGGAAGGAAGGAAGTGGCGGAAGGAAGTGGCGGAAGGAAGTGGCAGAAGGAAGTGGCGGAAGGAAGTGGCGGAAGGAAGTGGCGGAAGGAAGTGGCGGAAGGAAGTGGCGGAAGGAAGGAAGGAAGGAAGGAAGGAAGGAAGGAAGGAAGGAAGGAAGGAAGGAAGGAAGGAAGGAAGGAAGGAAGGAAGGAAGGAAGGAAGGAAGGAAGGAAGTGGCGGAAGGAAGGAAGGAAGTGGCGGAAGGAAGGAAGGAAGTGGCGGAAGGAAGGAAGGAAGTGGCGGAAGGAAGGAAGGAAGTGGCGGAAGGAAGGAAGTGGCGGAAGGAAGTGGCGGAAGGAAGTGGCGGAAGGAAGTGGCGGAAGGAAGGAAGGAAGGAAGGAAGGAAGGAAGGAAGGAAGGAAGGAAGGAAGGAAGGAAGGAAGGAAGGAAGGAAGGAAGGAAGGAAGGAAGGAAGGAAGGAAGGAAGGAAGGAAGGAAGGAAGGAAGGAAGGAAGTGGCAGAAGGAAGGAAGGAAGGAAGTGGCGGAAGGAAGGAAGTGGCGGAAGGAAGGAAGTGGCGGAAGGAAGGAAGGAAGGAAGGAAGGAAGGAAGGAAGGAAGGAAGGAAGGAAGGAAGGAAGGAAGGAAGGAAGGAAGGAAGGAAGGAAGGAAGGAAGGAAGGAAGGAAGGAAGGGGCGGAAGGAAGGAAGTGGCGGAAGGAAGGAAGTGGCGGAAGGAAGTGGCGGAAGGAAGTGGCGGAAGGAAGTGGCGGAAGGAAGGAAGGAAGTGGCGGAAGGAAGGAAGTGGCGGAAGGAAGTGGCGGAAGGAAGGAAGGAAGTGGCGGAAGGAAGTGGCGGAAGGAAGTGGCGGAAGGAAGTGGCGGAAGGAAGTGGCGGAAGGAAGTGGCGGAAGGAAGGAAGGAAGGAAGGAAGGAAGTGGCGGAAGGAAGGAAGTGGCGGAAGGAAGGAAGGAAGGAAGGAAGGAAGGAAGGAAGGAAGGAAGGAAGGAAGGAAGGAAGGAAGGAAGGAAGGAAGGAAGGAAGGAAGGAAGGAAGGAAGGAAGGAAGGAAGGAAGGAAGGAAGGAAGGAAGGAAGGAAGGAAGGAAGGAAGGAAGGAAGGAAGGAAGGAAGTGGCGGAAGGAAGGAAGGAAGGAAGTGGCGGAAGGAAGGAAGGAAGTGGCGGAAGGAAGTGGCGGAAGGAAGTGGCGGAAGGAAGTGGCGGAAGGAAGTGGCGGAAGGAAGGAAGGAAGGAAGGAAGGAAGGAAGGAAGGAAGGAAGGAAGGAAGGAAGGAAGGAAGGAAGGAAGGAAGGAAGGAAGGAAGGAAGGAAGGAAGGAAGGAAGGAAGGAAGGAAGGAAGGAAGGAAGGAAGGAAGGAAGGAAGGAAGGAAGTGGCGGAAGGAAGTGGCGGAAGGAAGTGGCGGAAGGAAGTGGCGGAAGGAAGTGGCGGAAGGAAGGAAGGAAGTGGCGGAAGGAAGGAAGTGGCGGAAGGAAGGAAGGAAGGAAGTGGCGGAAGGAAGGAAGGAAGGAAGTGGCGGAAGGAAGGAAGGAAGGAAGTGGCGGAAGGAAGGAAGTGACGGAAGGAAGTGGCGGAAGGAAGGAAGTGGCGGAAGGAAGTGGCGGAAGGAAGTGGCGGAAGGAAGTGGCGGAAGGAAGTGGCGGAAGGAAGGAAGGAAGGAAGGAAGGAAGGAAGGAAGGAAGGAAGGAAGGAAGGAAGGAAGGAAGGAAGGAAGGAAGGAAGGAAGGAAGGAAGGAAGGAAGGAAGGAAGGAAGGAAGGAAGGAAGGAAGGAAGGAAGGAAGTGGCGGAAGGAAGTGGCGGAAGGAAGTGGCGGAAGGAAGTGGCGGAAGGAAGTGGCGGAAGGAAGTGGCGGAAGGAAGGAAGTGGCGGAAGGAAGGAAGTGGCGGAAGGAAGGAAGTGGCGGAAGGAAGTGGCGGAAGGAAGGAAGGAAGGAAGGAAGGAAGGAAGGAAGGAAGGAAGGAAGGAAGGAAGGAAGGAAGGAAGGAAGGAAGGAAGGAAGGAAGGAAGGAAGGAAGGAAGGAAGGAAGGAAGGAAGGAAGGAAGGAAGTGGCGGAAGGAAGTGGCGGAAGGAAGGAAGGAAGGAAGGAAGGAAGGAAGGAAGGAAGGAAGGAAGGAAGGAAGGAAGGAAGGAAGGAAGGAAGGAAGGAAGGAAGGAAGGAAGGAAGGAAGGAAGGAAGGAAGTGGCGGAAGGAAGTGGCGGAAGGAAGGAAGTGGCGGAAGGAAGTGGCGGAAGGAAGTGGCGGAAGGAAGTGGCGGAAGGAAGGAAGGAAGGAAGTGGCGGAAGGAAGGAAGGAAGTGGCGGAAGGAAGGAAGGAAGGAAGGAAGGAAGGAAGGAAGGAAGGAAGGAAGGAAGGAAGGAAGGAAGGAAGGAAGGAAGGAAGGAAGGAAGGAAGGAAGGAAGGAAGGAAGGAAGGAAGGAAGGAAGGAAGGAAGGAAGGAAGGAAGGAAGGAAGGAAGGAAGGAAGGAAGTGGCGGAAGGAAGGAAGGAAGGAAGGAAGTGGCGGAAGGAAGGAAGGAAGGAAGGAAGTGGCGGAAGGAAGGAAGGAAGTGGCGGAAGGAAGTGGCGGAAGGAAGTGGCGGAAGGAAGTGGCGGAAGGAAGGAAGGAAGGAAGGAAGGAAGGAAGGAAGGAAGGAAGGAAGGAAGGAAGGAAGGAAGGAAGGAAGGAAGGAAGGAAGGAAGGAAGGAAGGAAGGAAGGAAGGAAGGAAGGAAGGAAGGAAGGAAGGAAGGAAGGAAGGAAGGATGGATTTGCTGGAGGGGGAGCACTGGCAGCACCCTGCACTAAGCCTGGGGGCTTTGCTGAGCTCAGGGGGCTCAGCAGTGACTCTGCCAGGCAATGGGTGACAGTGGACAAATCCTCCCTTTCCTGCTGCTCCAGCTTCCAGCTGAACAATGAGGATAACAAAATCCCTAAAGGAGCCACCGGCTTGTGCTGGGAAGGGAATTGCAGAGGAACGGGGGCTTTGACCTGGGCTGGCCCCATGGATTCTGCTGTCTATGGATGCCCTGCATGGACCTGGCAAAGTGGATCCCTGGAAAGTGTCCAAGGGCAGCTGGAACAGGGCTCGGAGCACCCTGAGGCAGTGGAAGGTGTCCCTGCCCGCGGCAGCGGGGAAGGAGATGGGCTTTAAGGTGTCTCTCAGCCCAGGGGGACTCTGTGATCCCCGGTGTGTGCGGAGCTCCAGCCCCGCTCTCTGGAGGTGCCTGCCCTGGCGCTGCTGCTCCCGGAGCCAGACTCTTCACCTCTCCCCAGCTCAGCTCCTTTGGAAGGTCAATCCCCTCCTTCCCTGCGGAGCGGTGAGAGCAATCCCTGCCCTACAGATGTGCTGCCGAGAGAAACAGCCCGAAGGCTCTGAGCTTCTCCAGATGCTGCCAGGGGGAGAGAACAGCCCAGCGGAGCAGGACAAATCCCCTGCAGGGAGCTCCCGAGCCGATCCCCGGGAGCACAGGCATTTTTCCCAAAGCCGGCATCGGCTTGGGCTCAATAAATTTCTTTTGTCGGAGCCTCCTTGACCATCCCCGGGGAGCTGCCGGGAGCAGCCTGGGCTAGGATGGCCTTCGGGAGGCGTCCTTGCGCTAAAGAAGCGCTTTTAATGGGAGCTGCAAAGCTCTGGGGCTCGGCAGCCGCAAAGCCGGTGTTTAGGATGCCCAAACAGCAGCAAACCCTGGGTACAGCGGTGCCAGGGTGCCTGGGGGTCTGAGCTGGCTGCCCGGGGGGTGTGGGGTTACCCCGGCCCCAGCGGGGTCTGATGTGGGAGCGGGCCCCTAAAATGATGTTGTTTCCTCATTGGAATGGAGGATGGAGCATGTCTGCTCCCCACGGGGTGGTTTGCAGGGCTCTGGGTCACTCTGGGTGTCCCTGCCCCCTCCTCACCTGCGAGGGGAATCCTGCTCCGAGGGGAGGGAGGGGAGAGTGGGAGCGCCTGGAGGGACTGAAGGGAAAATAGAAATAATAAGGAGAAAGTTTAAGTCTCAGCCCCAAACCCCCTTATTTCTTTCCCCAGGGCTGCATCCCCTTCCCTGGCTTGGGAAGCAGCTCTGGCAGTGCCATCCTTGCTAGAGCCTTGAAAATTTGTGATGTTTCTGAGCAGGATCAGAATGGTTTAGGTCAGAAAGGACTTAAAACTCAGCCAGTGCCACCTCTGGATGGATAGGGACACCTTCCACTGTCCCAGGCTGCTCCAAGCCAAATCCAGCCTGGCCTTGGGCACTGCCAGGGATCCAGGGGCAGCCCCAGCTGCTCTGGGCACCCTGTGCCAGGGCCTGCCCACCCTCACAGGGCAGAATTTCCTCCTGATTTCCACTCTGAACCTCCTCTCTGTTTCAGGACCACTGTGAAAGCTTCAGATGGAGCTGGGGGGACACAGCTCTGGCTGAACTCTGCCCTTGATGAGAAGCAGTGGGATTCTCACCAGAGAGGCAGAGTGAAAGCAGGGCCTCGGCACTGGCTCCTCGTTATTAAATTGCTTCTGATTCTCGGCAGTGTCCCAAGGCCTGCCAGGGGCTGCGTCCATCACACAGTAAGATAACAGCCATCATAATTAATAAACTCTAATGGGAATGCACAGAAGCCAGAGCACAGGTGAATGGCAGGGGCACAGGAGCCTTTTAACATCCCCAGGACTGACCTTTCACTGCCCTCAAAGCCAAATGCATCACGACTCTTTTCATGAAATCCAGGAATGGTTTGGGTGGGAACGGACCTTAAATGCCATCCCATTCCATCATGAGAGTGTCATGCCATGGACAGGGACTGTCCCAGGCTGCTCCAAGCTCCATCCAGCCTGGCCTTGGACACTCCCAAGGACCAAGGGGCAGTCACAGTTTCTCTGGGCACCCTGTGCCAGGGCCTGTCCACTCTGACAAGGAACAATTCCTTCCCAAAATCCCATCCAGCCCTGCCCTCTGGCACTGGGAGCCATTCCCTGGGTCCTGTCCCTCCATCCCTTGTTCCAAGTCCCTCTCCAGCTCTCCTGGAGCCCCTTTAGGCCCTGGAAGGCACTGAAAGGTTTCCCCAGAGCCTTTTCTTCTCCATGTTGAACAATCCTAATTCTCTCAGCCCCTCCTTGCAGTAAAATAATTTCCACATTCCCTTGCACTGCAAGCTCCCCATGGGCAGCTGAGATTCCCAGGGCTGCCACACTGGGAGCATCCATGGATTTGCTGTTCCAGGTTAGCCTGGAATGGGCCAGATCCTGCTGTGGTGCTGGGTTGTCCTCTCCTTTCCTGCCAATCCCATCCCAGAGCACCCCTGGCCTCTGTGTGAGCACAGCCAGGGGAGATGGGGAGGATGGGAGGGCTGGTGGCCACTGGGACTGGGAGAAAAGAGTCAGTCAGAGCCCTGGAAATAACCCCAATCCACAGTGAGTGTTATTGCAGCCGTGCTGGGTGAGGCCAGGGCTGTGTCCCTGGAGAGGAGCTGGCTGCCAGCAAAAATCCTCTTAACAACAATTAATGGCACCTAATTACTCTTTCTTTTGTCTTTTATTTAGTAACGGGGCTCAGCCCAGGAAGCTCTGGCTTCCACTCTCGGAGTGTTTTGACTCGGGGCTGCAAAGGGCTCATTTCTTGCACAAACACGACCAGCAAAGTCCCTGAATTCCTGCAGTTCCCCTCCTGCCCCCCGTGTACCCTCAGGGTGTCACAGGGACATGCCCTGCACCATCAGCACCCCCTTCACTGCCTTGTTTTACCATGGCCCGAGATGGAAAATTTCCCTGCTCAGGTCCCTTTGTCCCCGAGTTCTGTGTCTGTCCCACGGCAGAGAGCCCCCAGCTCAGAGGGGCGTTCTGCTAAAATGCTTCTGCTAACCCAAACCAGCAGCTCCACTCTCGGTTCCTACTGGGAACCAGAGATAAAAGCAGGAGAAAATGGCCTGATCCATCCATGGAATCCTCTCTGAGCTCCAAGAGCCACAGCACTGGGATTTCCTGACCCAAAGCTCATTTCTTTAGTAACCCTGGGTAGATTTTTCTTCCTTGAATTTCTTGAGCTGGTTCCTGATCCCATGACAGCCTTTCCTCTCTCCTGGCAGTTTCCAGTGGCATCACTTTTGTGTCCTCTTGGGGTGGACAAATGGCCCTGGGGACAGAGCACAGCAAGATCTGGCTGCTGGCTGCTGGCACAGCATCACTGCAGGTCAGGGATGAAGGGCTGGGAGCATCTCCAGGGGGGCAGAGCACCACGAGGATCTGTTTAAATTTGGAAAGAGCAGCCCGAGGCTGAGCATCAGAGTGGCCAGCACGAGCAGGAAGAGGTGTCTGGGATGAGGACAGGGGTTATTTTGGGAAATGGTGAGGGATAACCACAATCCATGCCAGAGGAAAAGTCTGCAGGAATTCCCTGTGCCCGGCGGTGTGCATGGAAAAGGGGGCAAGAATTTCTGCTCCCAGGAGTGAGGGGTGAAACAACATTTGGGGCGGATGGGAGGCAGAATGGGGAGGAAAAGGGGGGCAAACTCTGCCCTGGAGCTGAGGGCAGAACAGTGACCCCTCCTCTGGCACGGAGAGGGCACGGGAGGGGACCAGGGCAGGGCAGCGGCCACACGAGCAGGCAGGAAGAGGCAGCTAAAATAAGCGGAGGGGTGGAAAAGGGAGGAGAGAGTATCAGGGAGATAACAGAAAGGTTAGAGAGGAAAGGCAGAGGAAGTGAGCCGAAAACAGCCTGGATGTCATGGAAAGGTGAAGCTGCGCCTCCCGCCCAGCGCCGTGATCAGCCCAGCCCTGTCGTGATGCTCGGGGCTGCGTCAGACACACCGAGATGTGCCCTCTGCCCTCCCCCTGCCCCCGGCAGCGACCTCAGGGCACCTGGAAAGCATCCGAGCTTGTCCCTGGGCTGCCGAGGGCAGGGACACCGCCCAGGCTGCTCCTCTCCCGGGGGAATCAGTGCCTGTTCACTCTCTCCAAGGGACACGCAGCGTGTCACCGGCATTCGGGAACCAACCCCAAATTAACCATTGCCTCCAGTCCTTTCTGCGTGGGATGTTCTTTATTTCCACGGCTCATCCAGTGTGGGAACAGAGCCGCCGCAAACTTCGCCGCCGCTTCCACCTGATCGCGAGCCAGTGAAATCCTCGGCGGGGATTTTGTGTTTGCAAAAGCGGAGCAGGCTCAGGGCTCAGCCCCCAGGTGCCATTACCTCATGGTTGTTTGCTCGGGCTGGGAATAACCCGGCAGCTTTTGGAGTCAGAGGCCTGCCAGACACCTTTTCACTGGCTGCGATCCCGGCGGCAGCAGCCCAGAGCCGGGATAGAGCAGGGATAGAGCCGGGATAGAGCCGGGATAGAGCCGGGATAGAGCCGGGATAGAGCCGGGATAGAGCAGGGATAGAGCAGGGATAGAGCAGGGATAGAGCAGGGATAGAGCCGGGATAGAGCCAGGATAGAGCAGGGATAGAGCCGGGATAGAGCCGGGATAGAGCAGGGATAGAGCAGGGATAGAGCAGGGATAGAGCAGGGATAGAGCCGGGATAGAGCAGGGATAGAGCCGGGATAGAGCCGGGATAGAGCAGGGATAGAGCAGGGATAGAGCCGGGATAGAGCCGGGATAGAGCAGGGATAGAGCCGGGATAGAGCAGGGATAGAGCCGGGATAGAGCCGGGATAGAGCAGGGATAGAGCAGGGATAGAGCCGGGATAGAGCCGGGATAGAGCAGGGATAGAGCAGGGATAGAGCCGGGATAGAGCAGGGATAGAGCAGGGATAGAGCAGGGATAGAGCAGGGATAGAGCCGGGATAGAGCCGGGATAGAGCAGGGATAGAGCCGGGATAGAGCCGGGATAGAGCAGGGATAGAGCCGGGATAGAGCCGGGATAGAGCCGAGATAGAGCCGGGATAGAGCAGGGATAGAGCAGGGATAGAGCAGGGATAGAGCCGGGATAGAGCCGGGATAGAGCCGGGATAGAGCAGGGATAGAGCCGAGATAGAGCAGGGATAGAGCCGAGATAGAGCAGGGATAGAGCCGGGATAGAGCAGGGATAGAGCCGGGATAGAGCAGGGATAGAGCCGGGATAGAGCAGGGAGGAGGGTGGAGGGTGGAGGATGGAGGGTGGAGGGTGGAGGATGGAGGATGGAGGATGGAGGGTGGAGGGAGGAGGATGGAGGATGGAGGGTGGAGGGAGGAGGATGGAGGATGGAGGATGGAGAATGGAAGGAGGAGGATGGAGGATGGAGGGTGGAGGGTGGAGGATGGAGGATGGAGGGTGGAGGGAGGAGGATGGAGGATGGAGGGTGGAGGGAGGAGGATGGAGGATGGAGAATGGAAGGAGGAGGATGGAGGGTGGAGGGTGGAGGGAGGAGGATGGAGGATGGAGGGTGGAGGGAGGAGGATGGAGGATGGAGAATGGAAGGAGGAGGATGGAGGATGGAGGGTGGAGGGTGGAGGGTGGAGGATGGAGGGTGGAGGATGGAGGGTGGGTGATGCTCTTTGGCCCCCACGCTTTACTCCCATTTCCTGGCTGCCAATCTCGACTCAACTCCTCGGGCTCTGCATCACGACACGGCCGGGGGTGGGGGATGAGGCTCGTGGGCTCGGAGGGGCCGGAGCTGCAGCAGCTGCAGGCAGAGGAAGGGGAGAGGAGCGGAGAGATAAAGCCCCCTCCCCAGCAAGGCTGTGCTGCAGCTGATAAGAGCCCTGATGGGCTGTAATGGGAGCCCTGGCTGGCTGCTTCCTCACAAAGTCATGACTCAGGGATAATGTTCACATCCTCCGAACGGCGAGGGAGCTAAAAATACAGCCAGGAAAATGAGAATGAACGAGCGAGCATGAATGAGAGCGTGAGTGAGAAATGCACTGGGGAAAAGAGAGAGGAAGCATGAATGAAAGAGCCTGGGAGAGAGAGAGCGAGAGAGTGAAAACAGCCGGAGCCGTCCAAGTTTCCAAGCTGCAAAGCTTTGCCTGCAATCAGCGCTCTGGCAAAGGCAGCCTGCAGGAATGTGAACCCAGCCCAGGAATTCGGCTTCGCAGGCAAAACTCCTGGCATCAGCTCCCTGTCACCTGGGGCACGGAACACCCCGATCCGAGCGTGGGGACACCCAAGGGACCTCATCCAGCCGGGGAGCCCTGGCCACTGGGGTGCACATGAACATTCAGGGACGTGCCTGTGTGTCCATGCACAGACCCAAACTCATTCCAGCTCTCCCATGGACCCTGGGCACATTCCCTGGGAAGGAGGGATGCACCTCGGTACCACCACCTGGCTCCTCAGCAGGGTGGGCTGGCCCTGGGGACCCCACTGCTCCCCCAGCCCTGCTTCTCCATCAGTTCCTGTGGTTTTTCTCAATATTGCTGTGAGTCCCTGCCCTCCCCCTGTGCGAGCCCCAGCACCTGCACACAGCCCCGAGATCATTCTCCTGGAAAAAACAAATTGTTTTGCCCCCCACCACTGTCCTCTCAGCTCACAGCCATCCCTTTGGAGCTGAAATGTGTTTTACAGATTTGCCCCAGTGCTGGGGTTCCACCACAGCCCCCTGGCACTGGGCACTTGCCCACACCCCCTACAGCTCCCCTGCTGCAGAGCCAGGATTGATAAAGGGGCCCTGGGGCAGGACTTTAGGGTTTGGAGACCCCCTTTGCCTGGACGTGCATTCCAGAGCAGGATGGTAAGAACTGGGTCTGGGTGCTTGGGAAGTGCCTGAAAGGTTATTTTCTTTCTGGCTTTGGGAGACTGAGGAATTCAGCCACAGAGAGGTTTTTCCACGAAAATGCCATTTTCTGGTGTCTCCTGTCCCTCTGGCGGGCTGGGGCAGGGGAGTGGCCACTCCTGCCTGTCCGGAGCGATCCCCCGGCACATCCATTCCCCAGCACGTCCCGGTGCCTTGTTCCGATTATTTCCTCCTGGGATCCGGCTGATCTGACACGGGCCCTCCCCTGCCACTTCCCCGCTCCTGGATTTTGTTCTGGGCTTCTTTTGTGCAAGGTTTCCCCGGCCGGGCTGGCAGGGGGATGCTGGAGGGATGAAGGGGGCTGGGATAGCGCAGGGCTCTGCCGGAGCCATCGGGCACTCCCTGCCCGTGTTTGAGCCTCCCTTGGGAGCAGCTCTGCAGCGCTCAGGGGGTGCTGAGCTCAGGGGGTGCCGGCCCAAGGCTAAAAGGAAAAAAGTTCATGGCTGATGGGAATGTGTTTCCATCCTGTCCCCAGTCCCTGGGGCTGCTACAGCGGCTGTGGCAGAGCCCCTCATGACAAACGTGATGAGAAACCCCGAGAGACGGGAGGGGCTCTGCCACCACCTAATTGGGATTTACTTAAAAAGGGCAAATCCAGCCCAATCTGTGCTAAATCAATTAGAAAAACGCAATTCTTCCCCCCCGCCAGGAACAGGGATGCACACTCGAGCAGCTGCTTTAGGGCAAGAAATGGAATGGGAGATTCCTGCAGGCTCCCGAGGCTCCTGCCTGCGGGCTCTCGCTCCCGGCAGGGTTAATCCAAACCCCATCCCAGATGGGAAGCGAGATTAGCTCCTTCTCCATCGGAGGGACGAGCCCGGCAGGGTTAATCCAAGCCCCATCCCAGATGGGAAGCGAGATTAGCTCCTTCTCCATCGGAGGGACGAGCGCGGCAGGGTTAATCCAAACCCCATCCCAGATGGGAAGCGAGATTAGCTCCTTCTCCGTCACCGCCGCCGGGCCCGCCGCTCTTGACAAAGGCCCCGGGGCTGAGCCTGCTGCTGATCCAAGGAGCCAATTTTAGAGCCCGCTCTCCGCAGACAATCTCCGATTGTTTGGGCTGGTTTGAAGCTTTTCCCAGCCACGCCGTCATCGCATCCTGTGACTTGGCAGGAAAGGCCTCTGTGCACAGACCCCGCTGCCAAGGAGCCCGCGAGGTGTGACAGCGTGGGCTGCACATCCCTGCAGGGGCTGCACATCCTTCCTGGGGTCTGCACATCCCTCCTGGGGCTGCACATCCCTCCTGGGGTCTGCACATCCCTGCAGGGGCTGCACATCCCTGCCGGGGCTGCACATCCCTCCTGGGGTCTGCACATCCCTTCTGGGGCTGCACATCCCTCCTGGGGTCTGCACATCCCTGCAGGGGCTGCACATCCCTGCCGGGGCTGCACATCCCTCCTGGGGTCTGCACATCCCTTCTGGGGCTGCACATCCCTCCTGGGGTCTGCACATCCCTGCAGGGGCTGCACATCCCTGCCGGGGCTGCACATCCCTCCTGGTGCTGCACATCCCTCCTGGTGCTGCACATCCCTCCTGGGGTCTGCACATCCCTGCAGGGGCTGCACATCCCTCCTGGGGTCTGCACATCCCTCCTGGGGCTGCACATCCCTGCCGGGGCTGCACATCCCTCCTGGGGCTGCACATCCCTCCTGGGGTCTGCACATCCCTGCAGGGGCTGCACATCCCTCCTGGGGTCTGCACATCCCTCCTGGGGCTGCACATCCCTGCCGGGGCTGCACATCCCTCCTGGGGCTGCACATCCCTCCTGGGGTCTGCACATCCCTGCAGGGGCTGCACATCCCTCCTGGGGTCTGCACATCCCTCCTGGAGTCTGCACATCCCTGCCGGGGCTGCACATCCCTCCTGGGGTCTGCACATCCCTCCTGGAGTCTGCACATCCCTTCTGGGGTCTGCACATCCCTTCTGGGGTCTGCACATCCCTCCTGGAGTCTGCACATCCCTCCTGGGGCTGCACATCCTTCCTGGGGTCTGCACATCCCTCCTGGGGTCTGCACATCCCTCCTGGGGTCTGCACATCCCTCTGGGGCTGCACATCCCTCCTGGGGTCTGCACATCCCTCCTGGGGTCTGCACATCCCTCCTGGGGTCTGCACATCCCTCCTGGGGTCTGCACATCCCTGCCGGGGCTGCACATCCCCCCTGGGGCTGCACATCCCTCCTGGGGCTGCACATCCCTCCTGGGGTCTGCACATCCCTGCAGGGGCTGCACATCCCTCCTGGGGCTGCACATCCCTCCTGGGGCTGCATGTCCCCCCTGAGGGCTGCACATCCCCCCTGGGGCTGCACATCCCTCCTGGGGCTGCACATCCCTCCTGGGGTCTGCACATCCCTGCAGGGGCTGCATGTCCCCCCTGAGGGCTGCACATCCCGCCAGGAGAGGGAAAAGCAGGGAAAACCAGAGAAAAGTGGGGAAGAGCGGGTTTCTCCAGACAGGGGATGGCCTGAGACTGGCAGGGGACCAAGCACAGATGTGGCAGCTCAGGGCCACCCACGCCAGTGTCAGGGATGCTGCAGGTGGGTGGAGGTGGCTGCAGCTGTGGGACACCCCGAGGAACTCAGCTGGACCATGGGATGCTGGAAGGAGCAGGGATTTTTCTCCTGGGGTGGGGAAAAGCCAGCACAAGCAAGCACAACTCCTCTTTCTTTTTCCTGCTAAATAAGTTTGTTTTTCCTCCTCCATGACCTCCCCATGCACCCCCAGCCCTGCTGCACCCCCTTCCCAACCCCCCTTCACCCAGGCAGATCCAGCCCTACCCGTGGCTTTTCCCTCTGGCTGTCAGCAGTTCTGCCAGCTCCCTTTTGGAATGGGAAGCTGCCAAAGCAAGCAGAGATACCTGAACCTGCCATCCACCCACTCCTTGTCTGGACTCAAGATGTTTCAAAGCTCCCCCCTTTCTATTTCTATCCTCATTGTCATCCTCCTTTGAGAGGAAGGTCTATTATTCCCCTCCTCCTTTTCTCTCTACAAAAATGGGACATTGTTTCTTCTTTCTTTGATTTAAAAGCCAAAAACAGTTATAGGAAACTGTTCAGCAGATGTTTTACAGTATGAACCTAGAGAAAAAAATTAAAGAAAAAATAAAAGCTCTTGGATTTTGCTTGAGGAGCTAAATTTAGCCTAATACTTCCTCCCATTCAGGGTTTGTGTTGGCATAGGCAAGGCGTAGGTTTGAGCACTTTGATTGTAGTATTTATTTTATTTCTCTCATTTGCTGCATCCATGAAAAGCTGGAGCTAATGAAGCTCATTGAGGGAGAGGTGAATCCAGCCTGAGCTGGGTCTCAGCCCACAGGATGGGATTGAAACAGAATAATTCCTCATCCCGTTTGCAAGGCAGTGCCCAGAGGGGCCAAATGAGATAAAACTCCCAGCTGAGGTTGGTGAATTCTCGGGGGGGATTTACAGGCACTGGAGGAGCCAGCGCTGGAGCTCCAGCTCCTCTGGGTGTGCTGGGAATGGCACTCACTGGTGTCTGGAAGCAGCTTCAATCAGCACTGCCAGAACTCATCCCATAAACTGTCCCCAGGCCGAGCTCCTCCTGACTTCCACAGGCCCGGGATGGGGTCAGCCGAGTCCCCCTGAGCAGGGACCAGGACAGTGCCCCAGAGGGGTGTGCTCCTCCTGCCACCTGGAGCTCCACACCCGGAGCTGGGGCTGTGGCTGGGATATCCCTGCAGGCCTGGGAAAGGCTGGCCAAGGATGGCATTTCCCCCTGGGAAATCCATTCCCTGCCGTCCATGGGCACCACCGTCCCTTGGCACTGCAGATCCAGGTGGAAAAAGGGAGGGAAATCATGCTTGGATCTCTCCCAAGGGACTGAGAGGAAGCTGATGCTGTGTTATCACTGCCTGCTGAATGCTGGGGTGGTTCCCATCTGGGAAAAGCCTTTGGAGCAGGAGTGACAGCCTGGTGATGCTGCTCCATGGTTCCTTCCATCACCCTTCCTGTGAGCTGGGCTCCCCTTCTCGCCTGCTCTCAGCTTGAGCCAAAACTTCCATATCCTGCTGCAGGGCATGCAGCTGGAGCTGCCAACTGTGTCTCGGAATATCCAGGGAAAACCTGGGGAAAACCTGCAGCTTTGCACAGGTTGGCACTCTGGATATGTGCCCAGGGGTTTGGATTTGGGCAGAGACCCTGCAAATAGGGAAAGATGGGTAAAGCTTTGGAGTTATGGATCAGGCTGCTCAGAGAATCTCTCGCTGCCCCATCCCTGGAAGTGTTCCAGGTCAGGTTGGACAGGGCTTGGAGCCATCTGGGATAGTGGAATGTGCCCCTGCCCATGGCAGGGGGTGGCACTGGATGGGATTTAAGGTTCTTTCTATCCCAAACCATTCCATACGTCTATGACTCACCAGCAGAAGAAACCAGGGGTTATTCAAGGCAGAGAAAATTCCTGTTAATGAAGATACAGATTCAGCAATTAGCCCAGAGATCCTCTGCAAACTTCTTTATCCCAGTGGAGAGCCAAAAGGGGTCAAAAGTAAAGTTTGCTCTCTCTTGGAAGTTTTCCACCAGGAAAAGGCTGACTGGGATCTTATTTCCAGAGCTGTGAGCCCAGAGTGTCTCCCCTGCCATGGGAGGTGAGCAGGGAGGGATTGACCAGTGCTGGGACACGGGATTGACTGTGGCACTGGGCATCCCCAGCAGGATTTGCACTGTGCACTGGGACTGGGAATCAGGCTGATTTCCAGACATTAATGGCTTGTTTGTTGTCTAAGAGGGTGGAAAACCAGAGAGAAGCCGAGGCCCAAAGGACCTGTTTGATTCCAGCAGGGCACTGTTGGTGCAGCCTGTGCTGGAGAGCCGGGCAATTACCAAGGCAAACTGCCCCAAGCCCACGGGCTGGGCTCCGGGGGGCTGGCAGGATAAAGCTCTGATTCATGGACACGTCTTTGGCTCCTTTCTTTAGGATCTCTGTATGTTACACATGCAGACAAGCAGGAATGTCATTTTTTCCAGACTGCTTTTTGCAGAAATTAGGATTGTTTGCTGTTCATCAGCTCACCCCGCCGTGACCCCTCCCTCCAGCCCTGCAGTCCCATCTGCCTGCCCTGCTGGAACCCCAGGGATCCACGCTGCCTCTGGGAAGGGGGAAGCCAGGCTGGGCATTCCCAGCTGCCTTTTTTGGGAGCTGCACTGGGGGTAGGCAGGTGAATGAAGCACCCAGAGCAGGCTGTAGGACAGAGGGAAGGGTTTTCCCTCTCCAGGATGGCCCTGCCATCCCTGAGGATGGATCTGGGATAGGATCATGCCCTTGGGGCTCTGCGAGATGTGAAGTGCTCCATGAGGCAGCCTGGATTCAGGAAAGCTGCTCGGCCTCGGGAGCTCTGATAAATGGGATGCTGCTGCTTCCCCTCCCACCCACACACTTCCACTTTCACTTCACATGTGGGACCCAGCCCTGCAATTCCCAGCCCGGCCATAAATAACCCCTGCAGCACCAGGCAGCCACGGGGACGGTGTGGATTCAGCCAGAACATGCCTTATTTATCCCCTTTCTTCCTCTGGAGCTCTGGGTGTCCTTCAAGGAGGGCATGTCACACCCTGGGGATGTCACTTGTGTCCTGTTATCCTGCCTGAGCTCCCCTGACAATCCACAGAGGAGACAAAGGAGAATCTGTCCAAACACCCTTGGTGCAGCTCAGGAATTAAATATAAAAAGACACAGCTGTTCCCAAAGCCTAATCCTTGTCACAGACAAACTTTCCTTGACCTGGAACCGCGTGGAAAATAAACAGAGAGGTAAAGGACATGTTAATAACTCATTTCTACAAAACCCAGCCTCACTTTTCTGCTACTGGAATCTTTCCCTCTGCTGCTCGCTCCAGTAACAAGAAATGCTTATTAAGGTAGAGATCATTTTGCATTGGTTTAGATATTCAAATAAAGCATTGGAAAATGTCCAGCTTCTGTTCCACTGGGAACATCTCCCACCTGCCCTGCGGGAGAACCAGGATAACATTTCCTCAGCTGAGTGTGTCTCTGGCATTCCTGGGTGGATGCTGGGACCCAGGAGAGCTCAGCCTCCACCTCGGCCCTGCTGAGGTCACGGCACCAACACTGAACCCTCGCTGTCCTTGTGTCTGTCAGCTGATGGAGAACAAAAAGGTCACTTTGAGACTGGGAAAAGGCCTCAGGAAAAGGAGAATTTCCCAGGTTTATCAGCTCCCCATGGAACCCAGCGTAGAGAAATCTCTTCATTTCTACATCATCCATGTCCTTTCTCCTCCTCCTCCCCACACAGCAGCATTTCTGATGGGAGGAGATGTGAGCCATGGAAGGAGAGCCCAGGGGCTGAGCTGGGCTGGAGCTGATCCATGAGTCCTGAAAAATGGAGATGGTACCTGGCATCACCCCTGGGGATCTGGTTCATGGGTGCAGCTGAGACCTGTGCTGGCCACTGCTCCTGGGGTGTCCCTGACCCCACAAGGCCCCGGGGCCATCCTGAGTGAGCCACCTGCAAACCTGGGCTCTGCCTTTGCAGTCCCTCCTCCAGATGCTGCTCCAGCCCCCCTGGATCAGGGAATATGGGATCATCTGGGCTGGAAAATCCTCTGCCACCATCCAAGCATCCCCCAGCACTGCCAAGGATCCACCACTGATTGTCCCCCCTTTGTCCCCAAGTGCCACATCCACTCTGTTCAACCCCTCCAGCCATGGGGCTCCATCCTGAGGAGCTTTTTCACCACCCAACCCTTCCCCAATACTTTTGGAGTGGCTGCTTGGCAGGAAGGAGGAATTGCAAACCCAGAACACCAAACTCTGCTGTCCAGGCAGGGCGAACTCCACCACAGACACCCCTGGGGACACAAAGCTTTGAGATGTGCGCTGGTGTCCTCAGAGAACCGCCAGCAATAACAAAAATTCCAGCTTCCCATTCATTCCCATCCCAGCTCAACTCTCATAAGCTGCTGATTATTTTCTGAATGGGTTTTATGTGACATTCTCTGTGCGGTGCTAATCTCATTTTTTGAACAAGAAGCTGCAAAAGGAAGCAGGGAAATTATCTCAATTCACCCCCTGCATTTTTACATGGGCTTGAGAAGCAGTTGACTTTTTAAAAATGTCATGATTTTTATCAAGGCTTTGAATTCCACCCCAGAAAGATGCAGGGAATATTTTAACAGATAAAAGAAAATAAAAATATATCTTGGGTTTTTTTTACCCCCAATGCTAATAGTAAGTTAAGTAATAAAGAGCAAGTGATTAACTGGCTGCTGAATTGGTTCTGAAATCTGGCCAGATGTGTTTGAGCAGGAATTGTTGGCTGATAGCTTTTTTATAAATCTGATCTCTATTTATGCGCTTGCCTGGGAAAAGAGCACTTCTGAAATCTGGCTTTATAGTCCTCGATTAAATGATTCTGGAAGAGGATTTTCATTTACAGTTTGAAGAGGGTGTGTGATGAAATCCTCATTGGTTTTTGTCTGACTGTATCAGACTAATCAAAGATCCTTCTTCCAACCAAGATGCCAAATTCTTCTTGCAATGGGGGAGCTTGTGAGTAAGGACTGATTTCCCAGTTAATATTGACAGAAATGATAATTAATTTACCTTGTCCTTTCAGCTTTTAGGACTTTGTTAATGGTGTGAGTGGGGCAGGCACCTGCACAGAGGAATTTGCTATGAAGATGTTCACACTGGCCTTTAGAAAAGGGATCAGTTTTTGTGCCAACTACGCAAAATCCACAAGTTTGCATCTCAAGGGCTCAAGCTGGAGATGTTCTGGTTGGAACTTCCCCAGAGATGTTGCTTAACAGCAGAGTTAGAGCTGAGTGGAAACTTCTCACTTCCTCTTCCAGAGTGAAAACGTGACCAAATCTCAGAATGCCAGAATGGATTGGGTAGGAAGGGACCTGGAAGCTCATCCAGTGCCACCTCTGGATGGACAGGGACAACTTCCACTAGCCCAGGTGGCTCCAAGCCCTGTCCAGCCTGGCCTTGGACACTTCCAGGGATCCAGGGGCAGCCCCAGCTGCTCTGGGCACCCTGTGCCAGGGCCTGCCCACCCTCACAGGGAAGAAAACGTTATTGCTGTGGTTTTGGGTTTTCTCACCTCTGTACATATCCATGTATTTTTATCCATATGGACAGAGATGAAAGTGGAATTTTTCCCCATGTCATTTCTCACCCAATCCTGACACCTTCAGATGTTCCCTGTTTAAATCACGTTTTTATACGGATCTGGTCTCCCTTAGAAAAGTGGGATAAACCATGGATGAGCCAATTCATCACAATTATCTTGGTTGATGTGGAGGAGAGCCACATGCAGCAGCTCACAACCTAAAGGAGCACCACAAAGGTCACTTTTGGGGCAGTTTAAGCATTCAGGATATCCCTGTGCACCCCAAATCTTTCTGTTATAGTGCATATCCTGCACCTCCTCATCCAAGGTAATGAACATCCAAGATCTGAGCTCCTGTCTGATCCAAAGGTAGAAGAAGCTCCTTCTCCTGCTTGGGAGGGCGGAAATTTCCCCTTAGCTCGGACATTCAGCACCCTTGGGCTCCATACAGGGATTCATCAGGGTTGGTCCAGAGGGATGAGCTCTGGGGCTGTCCCCGTTGGCTTTTGAGGCCAGGCAGCTCCAGAGGGTGTCAGCACCTGGATCCCAGATGTGCCCAGCTCTGGGACCACTGAACATCTGGGCACAGGCTGTGAGTCACGCCCGGGTTCTGAGGGGGGCAGAGGGAGCGTTTCCCTGGGCAAACCTGCCATGGATTTCCAGGCACAGGCAGCTCCTGATCCAGCTGGGTCACCTTCTCCCAGGGCAAACACTGGGAAGGTTCCTCCAACTCAGGAATCCCCATCTTGCTCCCTTGCCCTGGGGTAACACCAAAAGCAGAGATTTGGGCGCTCAGGATGATTTTGTTGGTTCCTTCTCTGTTTCCCAGAGTAAGATGGAAATGGTGATCCATGAAGGGTTCTGGAAGCTCCTTACATGCAGCTTCTCTCCTTTAGGGGTTTATGATCCACAGGCACGAGCACAGGGTCTCTCCTTGGAGAGGAACCTGGGGGCTGCAGGGGAGTGGAACTGGGGTAGGTGACAGTGAGTGACACCCAGGACTGGGCTGAATTTTGCCCAGATGATCCAGGCTCACTGCCCAGCTCCTGCAGACAAGCCAGGAGCACCTCCAGTTGCAGCCACCCCACAGTGATGCTGCCCAGAGCTTCCATCCCAAATGGGGATGGGATTTTCTCAGTTTATTGCCAAGGGGGCTGTTTCTAGTGACACCAGTGGGCTGCACCTTTCAACAGGAGCCTGAGTGCCCCCAAATTTAAACAGCCTATGAGTGCAGAACCTGTGAAACATCCCCAAGGCATCTCCAATTTGAAGAAACCATCAATAACTGCTGCAGGGAAACATTAAGGGATGGCTTTATTTTTTATGAGCATAGAGCAAACCCAAAGCAGCTGCCATGGAAAGTGCAATGACTTTATGATCAAATCCATGAGCTGCCCGAAATTTAACCCAACTTTTTGTTGCGAGCTGAAGCAACTACTTTGGGTGACTGATGTGACAGCAGTGACCCTGAAACCAGGCAACCACGTGGAACCTGGTGATCTTCACGGTCCCTTCCCACCCAAAGCATTCCATGACTCTGTGCTTCCACGTCCCAGCCTCCAGCTGGCTGCACAGCCACTCCACAGAGCTGTTAATGTCTGGATTGCTGCATCCCAGCACCCTCCTGAGCAGAGCATCCAGACAGGGACATCTTGCTCGCAGCTGCCAGAGGGGTTATCCTGGGAAGAGTTGCCCAGATAAAAATTGATTGCTGAACACATTCCGCTCCTTTGGAGCTCAGATGTGACAGAGCCTTTGTAGCAAAGCCCAGGAGGCTGGAAACCTTCCTGGGGAGATGGAACCCTGTAAATCATTTCCTGTGTTAAAACAGCTACAAGAGGGAGTCGTGCCTGGTGAGTCCAGCAGGTAACAGATTTGGGCCACCTGGAGCTGTGTGTTTCTAAATTCAGGGCTGAAGGAGAGATTCATTCATCATTTGGGAACTCCTGAAGGACCTGGGAATAGTTTTATGTGCATAAATAATGGGGGTTTTTGCCAATTGTCACTTTGTGCACTTTAGCAACCTCCTGGTCTGGGAGAGGGGGACAGGAGGGACCTTTATCCTGTGAACACTTGTTCAGCACATCTGATTTCTCTGGGGAACATTTGGCAGCAGGAGATGCCACAGGAGCCACGGCCAGGCAGAAATTATCCACGTGGGAGCAAACACAGTGTTGGTTTGTACTTTGCAAATGTCCACTGTGCTGAGAATACCCAGGGCTGTGCTGGGGAAGGAGCCTCCAGGAATTATTCCTGTCCCCACACTGATCCTCCAGCAGTGCCAGCGCTCTGATGTACAGGCTGCTTTGTTTGTTGGGTGAAGGTGCTGCTGAATTCCCTGGAAATCAGCCCGTCCTGCCGATCCTGTGCGAGCAGAATGTCCCGGTGTCCGTGCAGGGAGGGCTGAGCTGGGCTGGGGCTCTGCTGCTGTCGGGGTCTCCAGGGAGGATCCCAGCAGCTGCTCCAGCCTCTCGCTGTGTCCTGGAGCAGCACCCAGGGAGGTGCCTGGGCTTTGTCCCGGCCAGGGGCTCGTCCAGGGCCGCTCATGGGGACAGCGGGACGGGATCCGAGCTGGGATTTCCAGCCTGGAGCCCTCTCCTGGAGGAAAAGGCAGCTCTGCTGCCTGGAGAGCGAGGGAGGGAGGCGGGATGGACACTGCTGAGCCGGGACTCGGGGCTGCCACTGGCCAGGCTGTGAGGAGAAAGGGATGCTCAGCAAAGGCAGCCCCAGATCCTGCTCTTCCAGAGCCTCCGGACAATTCACAGGGGCGAGATCACTGCAAGCTGTGTTTCTGCTCCACTCCCTGCTCCTGGCCAGCCGGGAATGTGCTCTCCTGCCCTTCTCGTGTCTGAGAGGCCCCGGACACTCTCAGCACCTGCCTTGGGACTGGGCTTTGGAGAGATGCGGGCTGGGACCATCCACCCCTGGCAGAGCTGATCCAGCGGCTCCCAACGCTGCCCCAGCAAATTCCCTCTCCAGCTCCTCACGGAAGGAGCCTTCCTTCAACCTCTAGTGTTTCACAAGCAAGCAGCAGCTACCAGGGCGTATCTGTGGTTGCAGAGGTAGGTGCCAAGGGCTTGCAGGAGGGGCAGCAGGCCGGATCCGTGCCGGGGCTGGGGAAAGGCAGGGAGCGGAGGGGACAGCCCTGGAGCCCGGGGCAGGGAGGGATTTCTGCCATTGGGCCGGGATTTGGGCTCAGAGCTGCAGCAGCCTCAGCTGCCCGTGCTCTGCGAGCCTTCACTCGGTCCCCGGGCAGGAATAAACCCCTCTCACGGGGCTTTGGGGGCTGCAGCAGCGTCCTGCGGGCAGGCTGCAGCCCCGGCTGCATTTAAGGGCACGGCACACAAAGGCCGGCAGGGCTCCGTGCCCTTCCCACCCCCGAGCAGCGGCTCTTTGGCTTGCCCAGAGCCGTGCCATCGGCCAGAGGTGGCTCTTGCCTGGCTGGCGGCGGCCGCAGCTCCCCGGGAGCGGGGCTGACCACTCCCCCTCCCTTTGAATAGCAGCCCTGCCTGAACACGATGGGATTTCCATCCTCCCTCCGGCGCCGACAGCTCCAGGTAGCTGCGGCCAGAGCGGACACAAGCGTGGGGAGCCGTGGAGGATAGAAAGCTTTTCCCCGGGTCCTTCAGCTGAGCCGTAAGTGCTGGGAGAGGCTCTCGGAACTCTTTTGGGGGTTGGAGGTACCTGTGGACATTTTCTGGACGCCTCAGATTTGGTTTGTGGTGATTTACTTTTCCTCTCTCCGTTTCCAGTTTCACGCAGTAATTGATTTGTGTACCCCTACCGCAGGATCTTCTGTAAATGTCTGAGACGATGCTTCCCTGTAAAAATTTATATATATATCTATTTGTACGTGAATTTTATATGGAGATTCAGGAAAACATTATTATTTTCCTCACAGAAATGGAAAGCTGTGCACTGGCATTGGTACAGTGAATTAAATTTGCGGCTCCTTCGCTGTTTTGAATTGTAATTTGGTTTTGGTGTAATTTGGTTTGGTTTTGCTGTGTTGGAGGGGAGATCCAAAGTGCCTGAGGTCGGACAGACAGACTCGGGGCTAATTCCTGCTTTGCAGGGATGAGTGGAAGGATTTGCTGTGAGCCTCCAGGTGTTTTCCATGGCAATGCCATCCCCTAAAGGGCTGACAGTGCCACAGGTGCCAGCATTTGTCCTTGGGAGAAGCTGGAGTGTGACAGCCGCAGGGATGGGGTGCCCAGGTGCTGCCATTCCTTGGGAAGAGCAGAATCCTGTCCCCGCCAGCCCAGGCAGTGGGAACTGAGTCCCAGAGGAGCCCAGCCAAGGCCTTCCCCCTTCCCACTCGTCTGTAAATCATTGCTTTGCATGTGGTCCCTCACTGATGGTGTTAGAGTCACCATCAGCTTCCCATCCTGGGCTGTCACCTGACACCTTTGGGGGCTTTCCTGCCACAGCCCGTTCCTGCTGCCTCCCGATCCGCTGGCCTTGCAGCTCTCCCCTGCCTGCCATCTAAATAATGTTCTGGCAAGGCTGATTTTTTGGGGCATTTTCTCCTTGCCCAGGGCCTGGGGGTGTATGGAAGGCAGAGGTGCTTTTAGTACCCCAGCACTGGGATGTGTGTGTCCCTTGTCCTCAGGTTCACCAAAGAGCTTTGGGGGGACCATGTACCCCTCCAGATCACAAAACTCTTTTCCATCTGGCAGCTTGAGGGACAAAGACACAGAAGGTAACCCCACCTTTCCCAGTGGTCTGGAGCCCCGTGGCAGAGCGGGGTTTGGTGGCATTTTCAGAGTGGGTTTGGGCAGGCTGGTGCAGGTGTCCTGCTGAAGGTCCCACAGGGATCCTGGGGATTCCCAGCTGGGCTGGCCAGCCCTGCCCAAGCCCCTGTGCCACGGGAGGGGCTGGGCTCTGTGACATGGGGAAGGTGTGAGGGGTCAGGTCCTGCCCCAGGCAGGGATCCCTCTCCGAACAGCGTGACCCTGATCCTGTTCTTTTCCCTCGTGCTCGGCCCCAGCTGAGGGCCTGGCCCATGGCATTGTGAAGCCTATTGCTTCACGGAGGTAAATTCGTGAGTGAAATAACAGCTGACCTAATTAACCCTCCCTTCACATCCTCCTGCAGTTGCTGGTGGCTGCTGTGAACCGGGGCAGAGCAGGGTGATTTAATGGCAACAGCTCTGGCATCCCACCTAAACCCTCTCCTGCCTGAGCGTGCGGTCAGCTCACTGTGCATCTGCTGGGGCTGCTGCTGGGGGCATTACTTCAGCTTCATTAGCAGCTGGGTAATCGATGAATGAGCAGAGAGCAGGAGAAACAGAGAAAAAGCAGTTTACTCCGAGAACAGAGAGTGAGGGCTTTGTGAGGCTGGGCCAAACTTTAACCACCCTGGCACCCTCCCACGGCTGCTGCCACCCATTCCAGACAGAGTTTGTCCAGCCAAATGGGAGAGCTCCTGAGAGCCCATCGTATCTCCCTCAGATCTGACAGCACCGGGGGAGGGGAGCAGCCAGGGATGGAGCAGGAGGGATGGAGCAGCCAGGGATGGAGCAGGAGGGACAGAACTGCCAGGGATGGAGCAGGAGGGATGGAGCAGGAGGGATGGAGCAGGAGGGAAGGAGCAGGAGGGAAGGAGCAGGAGGGATGGAACAGTCAGGGATGGAGCAGGAGGGACAGAACTGCCAGGGATGGAGCAGGAGGGATGGAGCAGGAGGGATGGAGCAGGAGGGATGGAGCAGCCAGGGATGGAGCAGGAGGGATGGAGCAGCCAGGGATGGAAGAGCCAGGGATGGAGCAGTCAGGGATGGAGCAGGAGGGACAGAACTGCCAGGGATGGAGCAGGAGGGATGGAACAGTCAGGGAAGGAGCAGGAGCGATGGAGCAGGAGGGATGGAGCGGCCAGGGATGGAGCAGGAGGGAAGGAGCAGGAGGGATGGAACAGTCAGGGATGGAGCAGGAGGGATGGAGCGGCCAGGGATGGAGCAGGAGGGATGGAGCAGGAGGGATGGAGCAGCCAGGGATGGAACAGTCAGGGAAGGAGCAGGAGCGATGGAGCAGGAGGGATGGAGCGGCCAGGGATGGAGCAGGAGGGAAGGAGCAGGAGGGATGGAACAGTCAGGGATGGAGCAGGAGGGATGGAGCGGCCAGGGATGGAGCAGGAGGGATGGAGCAGCCAGGGATGGAGCAGCCAGGGATGGAGCAGGAGGGATGGAGCAGGAGGGATGGAACAGTCAGGGATGGAGCAGGAGGGATGGAACAGTCAGGGATGGAGCAGGAGGGACAGAACTGCCAGGGATATGCTGACAGGCAGCCCCTGCCCCATCCTTTCCAGCGAGCCGCTCCCCAGCGCTCATCCCCCGGCTGTCAGCGCCCTGCAGCTCGGAGGGCGGCCCGGGGGCTCAGATGCTCAGCCTCGCCCCTCACTTTCCCCGGGTGACCTTATCCCGGCCCTTTAACCTCCTGCAGTATTTCCAGCGGGTGCAGAAGGGCTGTCGCTGCTCTATTGTTCACCGCAGCACCACCCACCGCCCCGCCCGCTCGCCCTGCAGGAAATCGGGCGCCAATTTTGTAACTCGAAAGTTAGAAAAGCGTAAGAAAAGGGATTTAGCGTGGCCAATGTGTTAGAAGGCATGGTTGTAAGTATCTAAAGCACAGTCCCGTCCCTTGCTCCGCTCCTGCCGTAGGGATGTGCTGTATCCCGGCGGGGGCCGGGCAGATGAATGGAAGGAGGTTTCTAAGATGCCACCAGATCAACATCCCCTGCTTCCCCTGGGAAAGGAGCTGGCAGGGGGCCTGGAAAGTGCCCGGGTCCCAAGGGTTAAAGCCCGGCGGAAGGATGGCATTTCCACCGGCTCTTTGCCCCACCCCTTCAAGATGATAAATTATTGCTCGATGCTAAAATGAAGAGGTTGTTACTGAGCAGCTCCGTGCCAGCCAGGCAGCCCGGGGAGGGTGGTGGTGTGGCAGGGGCTGCTACAGGTTTTTAAAGCCTTGCTTCACCTTCTTGAAGCCAGAAATATTTTGGTGGCATTGCTGATGCTGCCCCATCCTCCTGGCTTCTGGTCAGACCCCATGGAAAAAGAATTTCTCGGTTTATGGGGATGGAGGAAAGCTCCTGAACAGGGTTTGTGGCTGTCCCGGGTGTGCCACCCTGCAGTGACAGCTTCCCTGTGTGCCCAGCCCGGGCTGAGGGATGTGGGATGGAGCTGAGTGTGCTGCTGCAGCTCAGAAACTGGGGAACGAGACTTTGCAGCAGAGCCATGGATGGAGCATTAAACTGGGAAACAGAAACTTGACTCTGCCACTGGAAAGTCACTGTGGCATCACTCCACTTCCCCCTTCCTATCCTTCAAAAACCATAAAGCTAAAACATTGCATGGAAACTCTGTAAAGTGTCTTCATATATTGAATAGACAAAATTCACTTTATTCGAATATCCATTTTTACCTCCTTCCCAACTTCTGCAGGGGTGTTATGTGTGAATCATGAGCACAAACTGCTTTTCCTTTTTTAAACCAAGCTTGGTAATTGACTTAAAATTTAAAAAAATCCCGACCTTGTAAAAGAGGAGGGATGGATGTTGAAATGAAATTAAAATTTTAATTTAGTTAAGAAATGATCCAAGAGTGTAATAGCTTTGGCTGGTACTTGATCAAGTCCCACAATAAATGCTGGTTCTCCCACACATGTTTTCACAATAGGACAGGAATAATAAGAGCAAACAATAAGACTGAAGTCAAGCTGTTAAGTCATTAAGGATTTTACCAAATGGTTCTGATTCCCCTCTATTTACTAGCAGCTCTCAGCAATGGATTATCTTGATGTAAATCTGCAGTGATTTCCTCAGTATCAGCCAAATTACCTGCCTGGAGAGCGCCAGTCTGGAATGGGGCTCAGCTGAGCTCCCTGACAGCATCCAGGGGAGGAGAGGAACTCTGGGCTCTCATTAGAGGAAGCTGAAGAGAAGCAAAATATCGCTCAGCCATCAGGGAAACTTGCTGACAGTGAGAGATGTTTTGGGCTGTGAAGTAGTTTCCTCTGGGAAGTGGTGGAAGTTCTGTTAAAATTAGCCTGGACAAAGCACAGCAGAGCTCCCTCTGTGCTGTCTCTGCCTCCTCTTTCACCCTGGCTTTTCCAGAGCACAGTTATTCCATTTCCATTCCTTTTCCAGCAGGGCGTGTCACCTGCTGGGTGCCATCCCTGCCCATAGTGGGGGCTTGGGATGGTCCCTTCTGGGATTCCTTCTTCGGGGATTCCATCATTCCAGGTCCTTTCAGAGCCTTCAGCCTGTGTTTCTCTGTCCTTTAACCATTGTCACCCACAAAACCTGCATCAGGTTGGGAAACTGGTTTAATTTGTGTTTAACCAGGCCTTCTCTTGAACCCACAGAGATGGGAATGCAAATTGTTGCTGAGTTTTTTGCTGTTCCTTCTCCTCTCTTGTGCTTTTTAACAGCTCAGCTTAGAGGGGAAGAGAAACCAGAAAGCAAACTGGCTGAATGTCTTGGAGCTGCTGTCTAGAGATGCTAATTCACCTCTTGCAGGCTGCTGGGAGAGTTGCTGGGGCTGATTTGCAGCTCTGGTTAAATCCTATTGCTATTCCTTGCTGCATGAAGCCTGTCCAGGGTGTCAGGATGGGTTTGCTGCTGCTGCTGTCAGTGCACAGCCACGGCCTCGACCAGCAGCGTGCAGCATCTCGCTGGAAGGTTCAGCCTGAGAAAGATGCAAACGACACCCAGCGAGGCATGAACGGCTCTCGAGAGCTGCTGCGAGCGAGGTGCCTCCATCAAAGGAGAAAAAACCCCAAACCAAACCCCAGCTGCCACTGCATGAGCTGCAAAGCAGAGAGCAGAGATGCTCCTGGGGACTGCTGTTTGCTCTCTGGGGCTGTGACTCCTCGCTCTCGGACACGTGGCTGTCACTGTGGCAGGAGAACAGCCCCCAGCTCTCTCTGGCTCTGTTTCAGCCTGTCTGGCTTTGTTTGGCAGTGTCAACCTTTGCTTTAGGGTGAGGTCAGCCCATGTTTACCTGAGATGGTTTCCATGTGCAGAAAGTTGGGTCAGGCGTGTGTTGGGCTGGGATTGAGCACCTTGCCCTGTGTTAGGGGGTGCCCTTCGTGCCAGGGATGCTCCACCCTGGGAATGCTCGAGGACAGGTTGGACAGGGCTTAAAGCACCCTGCTCTCATGGAAGGTGTCCCTGCCCATGGCAGGGGTGGAACTGGATGGGCTTTAAGGTGCCTTTGAGCCCAAAGGTTCTGTGCTCACTCAGCTTGTGGGCCCCAGGCACGGTCTCTGTGTCACCCAGCTGCAGGGAGGCTGAGGCCAAGGCGTTCCAGTGCCTCCTTAGGGCTGTGCAGGGCGTGCACAGATGCTGAGATTAGTTAAGGCTTCTCAGCCACACTAACTCACACTCGCTGTGGTTTTGGGCACAGCACAAACAGAAACAGCCTGCTGGTTCTTCCACCACGTATGGGTAGTTTTGAGTCTTGTGAATTAAAAAAGAGAAGTTTGAAAAAAAAAAATCTGCTGGTGTTCGAGGCAGAGTTAGTAATAAGCAGCAGGAAATGATGATGATAATTTAATACCATGCACATGCAGGTGTTTTGTGTTGGGCCATTACTCACAGGGCACGGGGGAGATGCTCTGGGGGTCCCTGTTTGCTGAGGTGCTGAGTGAGACACAGCCAAAGCAGCTCTGACCTGCCCAGGGGTGCAACTGCAGAGAGCTCCAGCAGCAGCAAAGCCCTGGGGGAAGGAGCAGAGGGAAGGCTGGGAGAGGATCCCAGGGCCTCCAGGAGATGTTCACGAGTCAGGCAAGAAGTGAAGGCTGGAGGTGACGTGGTTGGGCTGGTTGTGCTGGGAAGAGCTGAGCACAAAACATGTGGAGCATGAGTCTGCTGAGGGAGCTGGGGGGCTCAGCCTGGAGCAGAGGAGGCTCAGGGAGCACTCCTGGCTCTGCACAACTCCCTGCCAGGAGGGGACAGCCAGGGGGAGTCCAGGGAACAAGTGATAGGAGTAAAGGAAACAGCTTCAAGGTTCCACCAGCGGAGGTTTAGGTTGGATATCAGGAAAATTTCTTCACTCAAAGGTTTGTCAAGCACTGGCACAGCTGCAAAGGGCATGGTGCAGTCACCTTCCCTGCAAGTGTTCCAAACCGTGTAAAGTGGCGCTTGGGATTGTGCTGGGCCTGGCAGTGCCAGGTTAAGGGCTGGACAGGATGGTTCTGGGAGTTTGTTGTAAGATACCTCAGCCAGGTGTTTGCAGCTGCAGTGGCCACTGCAGGAACGCAGAGGTGTTCCAGGAGCCGGAGCTGTGTCCTCAGGGAGGTTAAAGCAGCTCCTCTGCATCACCAGGCTGGGAACAGCCATTCCCTCGGCTCCAGGGCCCATCCTGCCCAAGCCAGCCCTGCCACACCCAGGCTATTCCCCTTCCCTCTTTCCTGCCAGCACCTTGGAGTCACATCCCCAGAGCACAGTGCCCTGTGCTGTCCCTTGGCATCACAGGGAGAGAGGGAGAAACAGCCACACCTCTGATAACAGAGCCTCTCTGCAGTTCCTCCACCTCAGCCACACTGATGGCTTTTGATGATTAAAAATGCCAGCTAATGAGCAGCTCTGGCAGGAGGACTTGCTCAGAAGAGTGAATCCTGTGTGAGGAATGCCATGTGGGACTGCAAGGGAACGATTCAGTGAGGGAAACCTCGCTGCTCATGTGCAAAAACAGAGGATGTGTCCTGAAAACAGCAAAGTTCTTTGTGAGACAGACTGGGCATGACAAAGCTTTCACAGGAAAGGTGTTGATCTCAACAAACTGCCTTTTTTTTTTTCTCTCTCAAAAGAAAAAAAATTGGCAACAATTTCCCACCAATTCTCCAGCAAAGGAAATATGATCTCATCTTCCCTCAGAGCAGCTCCCTCAGCTTGCAGGTGATAATTCATTCCCCATTGTAAGGCTCTCCCCTGGTTACACTCCTGCATCTGTGTGCTGTGTTGTTGATACGACCCCTCTAATCACAATATTTCCTATTAATCCAGGTATTTTTCCTCTTAACTTTTCCAGCCTAAACTAATTAAAGGGGACAGTCTGCTCCAAGCTTTGCACAGCTGTGGAAAGCATGGATTTAGCTGGTGCTGTCAATTTTTATGGCATGGAATCTAATGTCCATCTCCATTCCTGCAGGCACCTCCAAGATGATGAGTTATTATATGGACACAACCATCGGCAGCACAGCTCCTTATCCTTTGGCTCGGCCTGGAATGATGGTAAGGAACAGGCAGGACAAGGGGGAATGGCCTTGCACTGAATGAGAGTGGGTATAGATTAGATTTTAGGAAGAAATTCTCCCCTGTGAGGGTGGGCAGGTCCTGGCACAGGTTACCCAGAGCAGCTGTGGCTGCCCCTGGATCCCTGGCAGTGCCCAAGGCCAGGCTGGACAGGGCCTGGAGCAGCCTGGGACAGGGGAAGGTGTCCCTGCCATGGCAGGAGTTGGAGTGAGACAGTCTTTAAGTCCCCTTCCAATCTGAATCTCTCCATGACTCTATAAAAAACAGGAATTGGGGCTGGTTTCCTACCCCAGCAGTTTTCTCTTGGGTTGCTGGGATTTCTCCAGCCCTGACCCAGCTCGGTGCTGTCTCCTGAGTATCCAAGGTTTTAGGTAGTTCAGAGCATTTCTGAATTCCAAGTGTTTACCCAGAGCTTCTCTGACCCTCCCGAGCCTGCAAACCTCCCCTGGAAACGGGATCCTGCATCGGATTTCCTGCGCTTGTGTTGGGAGGATTGTCAGGAGAAGCATTGTCCTGCTGCCTGCTCCCCCTGCTGACCTTCACCTGGGATCAGTGGCACCAGCACAGAGCAGGACGGCATTTGGGAAAGGTTCTCGTGGCTTTTTGCAGTTTTGGGACCACTCTGGTGCTCCCTCTCCCAGGCCAGCTCTGTTCTGTTGGCAGCTGATGAGTAGTTGTGTATAAAAAAGGTTGGAATGTGATCCTGGGACAGGCTGGGCAGGGATTTGAGCCTTTTTTAGGAAAATCAGATCCATATTTAAGGAAAATGGATCCATATCTAAATAAATCAGACCTATATTCACAGAAATCAGATCTCTGTTTAGAGAAATGACATTTCTAATCATTTGTCCAAAGAACTGCTGGGCATTAGAGGTCAGATAAGCTCTGGGCTCACACCTCAGGCTGCACAGAACTTGTGCTAAAACCCAACATTTTCCCCAAATTGGAAAGAAAAGCTCAGCCTGAGCCGTGAAATATTCCCAAGGCAGCTCCATACATTAAATGGTTCCAAGCAAGCATTTGGCTTTTAAATATTGATTCACCATCAAGGAAACCTATTCCCCAGCAGGGAAATGGTAACAATGATAAAATATTCAAACATCCTGCATTTATTTATAGGTATGTGCATGGTATTGTCCTCTTCTAAGGGAGACAAACACTTAAATGCAATGTATTTATTATATGGTGTATATATATATATGTGTGTGTGTGTGTCCATGGTAAATATACATATAATATATGCACACAGATGCACATAATAAATATGTGTATATATATAAACACACACAATATATACATAAATATATATGTATAAAATAGGTGTGTACAAAATAAAATGAAAATTATATCCTGGGATCATTTATTAAAGCTTTGTTCCCAATCTAAACAAATCTATGTTTCTAAATCCCTCTGTATCTATGGCTAATAAATATATTTTCTTTATAGATAAATATATTTTCTTTATAGACTATAAATTCAGCTTCATATACAATAAAAATAAATCTGTAATTTATATTGAGTTATATGGCAGGATTACATAGGTGTGGGTGTATAAATGCTTATCTCACACATATAATCACTACATCTATAATGTATTGTGTGTTAACACATAGTGCAGTATATGATGTAATGTTTGGGTAATAATACATTATATTATATAAATTATATATGCATCTGTACATTTCATATGAGGTGTATAACTCATATACCCATGTGTGCATACCACATGTATAAACACGTCTGTGGACACAGCAATAAAACCAATATAAATATAAATAACCCAAATATAAAGAAAATAATCCCAAATAATATCTCTCTAAATAGGAAGAGGAACATAAATATGACAGCTGGGAGCAGGCTCTGCCACAGTGCCTGGGCAGGGCTGTGGTTCTGCACCCCCACATTTTGGGGGGTTTTGGGGCCTTCTGCTGCCTCAAGATGACATTCCCAGTTATGGGGGGTGGAACAAACCCCTGGCACACAGGGTGTCCCCATGGGTGGCCCCTCAGGCTGGAATCCTGCCAAGCTCAGCCTCACTCTGACCTTCACTTTTCTCCTCAGATTGGTTTAAAAAAGGCCCTTTTTGGTCCCGTCCCAACCCCCTCAGCCAGACGAGCTGGGATCTGCCAGAGCAGGACTTGCTGCCCCATTCTGGGGGCAGCCCCACCACCCCTGCACATTTTGGGGTCTGCTCCCCTGACAGTTCCCCTCTGCTGTTTCCAGAAACAAGGAGTCCCTGCTCCCTGCGAGGATCCCTGGCTGATGTGTGGCTTTCAGGCCTCCTGCTGCCAGCCCCGGCCGTGCTGCCCGCTGTGGGACGAGCCCGCCACGCAGGAGGTGCCCACGGGGCTGGAGCACTACGGCACGGGTAGGACACGGGGGACAAGGGGGGGACACGGGTGGGACATGGAGGGGACAAAGGGGGGCACCTTCCCTGTGCTGGGGGGGCTTGGAGAAGCCTCAGCTGGAAAAATGAGCCTGAATCCCCACCAGGCTCTGTTTGTCGTGTCCCCCCCGCGTCTCCTCCCAGATTTGCTTTCTGCCCCAGTCCTGCCATCGTTTATTGGGGTTTTTGCCCTTAGTGCCTCCCTCAGGCTCAGCATCACCAGGTAGGTGCCTGCCTTGATGGTGTCAAGGGTCTCTTAGTGAAGATTGGCCCAAAAAGCAGGAAAAAATCTTAATTATGGGTTTTTTTTATCTATTGTCCTCCTATTGAAGCGATGCTGAAGGGTGGGAGCTTCCTCCTTCCCTGCCATGGTATGGGAGAACCCGTCTCCCCTTTCAGCTGGTGATTTTGCTGGTTTTTGGAAATTTGAAGTTCTGTGTGCACATAGGGGCAGCAGCCCTGCTCCCTGGGGTCTGGCAGGATCCCGTGGGCAGGCTGGACCTGCCAAGCTGCTGGTTGCATCCTCTGCATTTCTCCTGCCATTTGTAGGACTGATGTCCTGGCTCCAAGTTAGTGGCTTTGGAAAGTGGCCTCCATGGAGGCTTGCAAGGAAACAGGGATTCCCAAACTTCCATTCCACTCTGATGGTAATTTTGGGTCTCTCATAACTCAGTGCTTTGCACTGGCACAGGGTGCCCAGAGCAGCTGTGGCTGCCCCAGCCCTGGAAGTGTCCAAGGCTGGGACACTTGGAGCAACCTGGGATAGTGGAAGGTGTCACTGCCCACAGCAGGGGGTGGCACTGAATGGGCTTTAAGGCCTCTCCCAACCCAGTTCTGGGATTTTATCATTCCTGGAGAGGAATCACCATCATTCTCTGGTGGTCACCAGAGCTGGAGGAGAGGCCACGATGGGCTATCAGCTAAATCAACTCCCTGCCTGGGCCTAGGGAATGTCTCCTCCTACACCTTTACAGTTTGGAAGTTGTTGGAAAAGCAGCAGTGTCTGATTCTTGCAGCTGGCAGGACAGATGTTTTCTGGCCTGGGGTGGGTGAGGAGGAAGCAGCCCAGGGCTCAGGTACCCCCCGGCACAGCCTGGCTGAACCAAGAGAAAGAGCTCAAGTTGCACAACAGTGACCTTTGCTAAGGGCCAAGATGGAGTTTATGTTTCACTCCGGTCCCACATAAGCCTGTCCTGAAGCACTTAAATCCCGTGTAAGCTGTCCTGTGGCATGTGCTGCTCTCCTGTGAGCGGTTCCTGCTCGTTAGCAGTGCTCACAGCCCCTGGGGAGGGAGAGCCCTGCTGCTCAGAGACTTTCTGCAGCTGAGGAATTCAGCAGGACCAGTGACTGCTGCAGTCAAATGGACAGTTTGAAATCTCTCCTTGGCAAAGGTTCAGGCATTTGGGTTTTTCCTTTCCTCCTTTGGTGAGCACTTGAGTGTGAGCAGGAGATGGACAGAGAGCTGTGCCTGTGGCCAGAGCAAAGCCCCTCTGCTATTCCCAGGCGTCCTTATTCCAGCTATTTGCTCAACTCCCGTGAGTGACCTCTCTCAGCATGATGTCAGCTCTGCTCTGATGAAATCTGCCCTGGCAGCATTTGGATTTGCTCAAACATTTTGCAAGTCTGTGCCTGGAAAGTTTTTTTAGGGCTTTTTTTCCCAACCCTCTCCCATTTTCTGTGAAAGTGCTCTCTCCAGGGACCAACATATCTGCAGCCCAGATCTTCCTTACTCCATGATGGCTCTGTGAACTTTCTTATTGCAGAGGCTGGAGTCAGCCTCAAACATTAGTGAGGCCAAGGAAAGAAACCCAAGCTGTTTCTGTCTTCCACAGGTTTTGATCCAGCTTTTAGTGAGTTGGGATGAGCAGGACAGGCCCCTGGATCACTTGCAATACCTAAAAATTACTTTTCAGTTTTGCCTGCTGCAATGCAAGGTGCTCTTTCTCTGATTTTTTTTTTTTTTTTTTTTTTTTTTTTATATTGCTGGCTCTTTAGTCTAGAGCAGTTTCTAATTTTAAATGAGAGGAAACTCTTATTTGTATGTGGGGCCAGGAACAGCCTTTCATTTCTCCTTTGTGTCTCGGCTACACATGAAAACCATTTGTCATCTATTCTTCTGCTGCACCAGAGGCTATTTTGGTTTTCATGGTCCTGATGTTGGTGAAAGAAACAAGTCAACAAGGAAAATGCAAGTGTGAATATATCCTCCTGCAATAGAAACCCACAACATTTCTAAGAGTTTGAGGGCTGCTTGCGTTTAGGGAAGATACTTTGCCTTTGAAGCTTGGGCAAGTTTATTTACACTGTGCTTGAAGCTGATAAGATTATTCTGTGATATGGATAGAGGAAAGCCTGATGTGGATTTAGCTCATAGATAAAGCAAGAAGGGGTGGAGTCTTTTTGGCTTGAAAGGCAAACATTTGAAAACGGACTAGAGACAGTTTTGTCAGCTTGTGCCACAATGTGTGGTGCACATGTTGGGAATGTCAGTGCCCAGGGATCACCACAGCGAGGGAAAGGCCTGGCCCAGAGGTGACAGAACAAGACCATGCAGAGGGGAGCTGCTGGCAGCACCTCTGCTCCTTGCACAGGTGGCATCAGGACTGTAAAGGCACCTTGGCTGCTCCATTTGCCACCCAACTGCAGGTGCCCTGTGCCTGCCCAAAGCGTTGCTGAAAGGATGCTGAAAAAGCCACACTTAGCACCTCAGGGTGAATTCATAAGGAAATAGGATCCTAATATTCCTCCCTGGGAATATTTTTTGGATTATGCAAGGTTAGGTGTAAAAGTGGAGCGGAAGAGAAGATTTGCTAGTGGAATTATCAAATTGTTGTGGGGCTCTGAACAACCTGATCCAGGGGGTGGAATCCTGCCCGTGGTGCAAGGGTTGGAATGAGAGGATCTTTAAGGTCCTTTCCCACCCAAACCACTCTGCGATTCTGTGATTCCATTACAATTTCAGCATGGACATGATGATGGCTTGTGCTGCCTTTAGGAGCCAAGGCCACTTTAACAACGCCTTCCGCTCAGAATGGGTTTGTTTTCCTTACTGATAGGGAAGATAAAACTGTTGTTAATGGCAAGTGAGGGATGGAACGGTCCCGACTCCAGCAGAAGAAGTCTCTACAACTGTTGTGCTGAATTAGCATCCTTGCACTGAAGGTATTCCCAGCCTTTTAGATACTTCTGGAGCATTTGGGGGAGTGCTCCTGGCTTCACTGAGAAACAAACCACAGAAGCCCAGAATGGCTTGGGTTGGAAGGGACCTTAAGGATCATCTCATTCCAACACCCTGCCACGGCCAGGGACACCTTCCACCAGAGCAGGCTGCTTTAAACCACATCCAGGCTGGCCTTGAACAATTCCAGGGATCTTTTGAAGAGCAAAAAGCAGAGCTGGTGCTTCATGGGCATCAAGTCCTCGCAGCCTGGGCTGCCCTGGTGTTGAGCTGGTTTGGCCAGGAGAGCCGAGCCCTTGCAGCTGGAGAAACACCTCGGTGTGCTCTGCCCCCACACAGAGCAGGGGTGGATGCTCCCCCCGTGCCCCCACCCTGTGATCCTCCTTCCAGCCCGGCTCCCAGCCCCAGCAGCCGGGGTCCCCCGGGGCCGCCCACATCTGTGGCCAAGCCTCCCTGCTTTTCCCCACGTGTCCCCCTCCTCTGCCTGCTCTTCTCCCGGTGGAGAACCCTGCAGGAAAACATTCTCTGCGAGCAGTTTGTGGGCCATCTTCCAGGCCCACGCTCGGAGGAAGGGGGCTTGGGGAGGAGGAGGAGGGGGGGGGAAGGTAAAGCTGACCAGGCTCAGCCCGATGGCTTCTCCAGCTGCAGAGCATTTTCTGAGCAAAGCTGTTTTTAAAAAAAAAATCTGCTTTTTTTTTTTTTTTTTTTTTTTTTCATGTCCTTTTATCCTATTTTTAACAGCGGCCTCCTTCCTTTTCTCAGCCTCCTCCAACACTTCTCCCTCCCCTGTGCTGTGCTGCCTCCCCCGCACACTCTCGGGGAGATGAATGGGCGCCTTCTCACAGGGCATGCACAGCTGCTGCTCCTGCCTGCAGGACAGCCAGGCCTTCCCTGGGCCAGCCAGGCCTTCCCTGGGCCAGCCAGGCCTTCCCTGGGCTAGCCAGGCCTTCCCTGGGCTAGCCACGCTCATCCCTGGGCCACCCATCCCTTCCCTGGGCTAGCCAGGCCTTCCCTGGGCTAGCCAGGCCTTCCCTGGGCTAGCCACGCTCATCCCTGGGCCACCCATCCCTTCCCTGGGCTAGCCAGGCCTTCCCTGGGCTAGCCATGCCTTCCCTAGGCTAGCCACGCTCATCCCTGGGCCAGCCAGGCCTTCCCTGGGCCAGCCAGGCCTTCCCTGGGCTAGCCAGGCCTTCCCTGGGCTAGCCAGGCTCATCCTTGGGCCACCCATCCCTTCCCTGGGCCAGCCAGGCTCATCCCTGGGCCAGCCAGGCCTTCCCTGGGCCAGCCAGGCTCTCCTCACCCTCTTTAACAAATAAGGGGGTGGCAAAGGAAGATGTGCAGGAAGGTGAAGGGGAGCATGCTGGGGGAAAAGTCAGGGTGAGCCCCCACGGGGAGGGATGCACTGGATGGAAATTCATTCCATGGCTCAGAGAAAGCCCTGCACAAAATCCTGTCCCTTCCCAAGCTGCTGCAGCATTCCCTGGTCCACAGCTCTCCCTGGCCCAGGGCTGAGTGAGGGTTCTGGGCTCTGTTGTCACCCTCTGGCTGCTGAGGTGACACAGCCTCTCTGGGTCTGGAGCTGTTTAGGGCCTGAGTAGCATGGGGGTTTCTTTTACTTTTCCTTTGGGGATCTTTGGGTATTCCATTGGCTCCAGTTAAGGGCATGGACACTCTGGGCTCTTGAAGGACACACATCATTTTCTCTGTTAAGGGCACTTTCCAATCTGTGGAAAGTGGTGGAGAGAGGAGATCCCTCTATGCCTTGGGAATGAATTGCAGGGCTGTGGGATGCCTGTGGAGTGTTTGAGTCTGCTGGGAAGGATGAGCAGTCCCTGCTTTGCTCTCAGGTCAGTGGGAGCTGCAGTGCCTGGTTCCTGTGGATCCTGTTGTTTCCCAGGTGAGGAAAACACAGACAGGTGCTCCCAGGACACTCCGTGGTGCTGGGACCTGCTGCAGCTCAGCACTTGGAGAGGTTTATTTGCACTGAGGTGATAGAATGACAAAAATCCAGGCTTTCACTTTTCCATTTGTTTCCTGTCTGACTCTGGAAAATTCCCTGTGCTGCCTCTCCAAGACAAAACCCCAGGGAGCTCCTTGTGCCTTGGTCATCAGCAGAGAATGAGCTCAGAGCTCTTTTCCCACTTGAGCTGCAGACTGGAGTCAGCTGGGGATGAGGGATCATGCTCAGAACAGGGCATTGGTGCCTGGGATGAGGCTGGGGGAAAGCTGGAGTGTTGGTGCATGGGTTTTGGGAGAAGCCTGGACATTTGTTGAGGTTCTCAGGTCTAACAGGGGGTGGGATCTCAGCAAGAGGCAAAACTCAAGTTTGGGAGCTGCAAAAATGATCAGCAGAGCTGAGAGCTCCAGTGTGCCTTGGAGAAGGGATAGTGGGATGTAGAGTGCAGGAGGAAGGGAACTGAGCATGTCCAGGGCTCTGTGATGCCTTGAGGCTGCCTGCAGAAGAGCTCTCATTTTGGGGTGCTCTTGGAGCAGGACTGAGCCCTCTGTAGGGATGGATGAGCTGGATGTACCTGTTCGGTTTTCCAGAGGAGGAAACCTTCCTGCACCAAACACTTCAAAAGCAAACCTGGCTGGGGGAGAGAGGGGTGTGGTGTTTGAGCTTTCCCAAGACAATGCCTCAAACCGTGACCTGTGGGAGCACTGGGCAGCAGAGAACCCTCTCCAGAGGGTTTGGTTGCCCGTGGCCAGCCCTTGTATCAGCACTTAGGGAGGTTTGCTGGGCTGATGAGGAGCAGGAAGGGCAGCAGAAGTGAGGAGAGATATTTGGAACAGGCTTCCCGAGAAGTGTTGAAATCCCTGTCCTTTGGAGTGTTCAAAGAATGTGTGAATGTGGCACTGGGTGACAGAGTTTAGTGGTGGACCCAGCAGTGCTGGGGGAATGGTTGGACTGGATGGGTTTCTCCTTCTCTTAGAGGGTTTCTCCAACCTTTAAGATTCTCTGATTGTGTTTTCCCTCTGGATGGACAATGGGATGCCAGGAGAGTGCAGCAGCATGGTCAGAGGGGCTGTGGGGAGTGGGGAATCCGGGACCCTGCAAACAGCCTGATCCCTTCAGCTCCTGGCAGCTCGGAGCACCTCTCTCTCCCTCCAGATGTTCCTTGTGTTTATGGCTGCTGGAGCAAGAGCCTCTCATTAATGTGTTTCTCTCTCTCTTCCTCACATCGAAGCCAGAAGTCTCAGCTCTGAGGCTGCAGCTGGGAAGGAGCTGGGGTGAGGGGTGGGAGAGGGGAGGGAGGTGTGCGCCAGCCTCCCGTCCCATTCAACTCCCCCTCCGCTTCCCTCCCCCCGAATCCTCCCAAAATACACATGCCCTGCAAAAAGAAAAACACTGGCAGATTTTTTATTTCAGAAAGTAAACACTTAGGCCATGGGGGTCTGGAGGTTATGGGAAAAGAGGAAACCATTGGGCTAATCAGGCCGGGACACACTTCCCCTGCTGAAATAAAGCAGAAATCGCTGCCTCACAGGGCGCCGCTGTGGTTAACCCTGGGGCTGCCAGTGCCATGGAGCGTTTTCCCTCAATCCCTGCGATTTGGTGCCTTGTGGTTCTCTCTGGCACTAGCAGTGCTGGGACCTGGACCCTGCCCACTCGTTTTCCCTCAGTCCCTGGGATTTTGGGGCTCGTGGTTAACCCTGGGGCTGCCAGTGCCGTAGAATCTGTGAGCTGGATATTGCCTGGAAGTTTTCCCTCAATCCCTGGGTTCTGGTACCTCATGGCTCACCCTGGTGCTGCCAGTGCTGCAGAGTCCTGGGAGCCCAGACCTGCCCACTCGTTTTTCCTCAATCCCAGTTTTCTGGCCAGGGTGAGGTGTGGGGTGGAATGGGGGCCAGCACTCCGCAGCAGTCCTGTGGTCCTTTGGGAATGAGCCGTTGGGAATTTTTAGTAGGAAATGAATTTTTTCTCTGCTTTATGAGCCATCCTATAGAATTTCATCATTATTCTTGCCTGAGAACTCTGCCTGCCGGCTGCAATCCTCTGCAGAGAGGAAATCTCTCTCTGCTTGGATCAGCGGGATTTGGGCAAATTCTGCAGAGCTTTGAAAGGTTTTCAGAAAGCTCCATTTTCCCATCCTTGCCAGATTTGCATGAGGTGTATAAATGATTAGATTGTGGATCCTTCCTGCTCTCTTTTACTCCAGTGACTGTAGAGCACATGGAATATGGGATGTGACCAGGAGATGGGAGACCCTTGGTGCTCCTACAAGGAATGATCTCAGCCCAGGAGCCTTTGTACCAGCTTACAGAGATCCCAGTTATCCTTCTCGGAGCCTGCAGGGCCTTGGACTTCTGAGCTCCTTTCCCACATTGCTGAGCTGTGCACTAGGAGTGGGTGTCAGCCCCAGGTGTGACACCTTTTGCAGCTCTGTGTGTTTTTGGAAAGGCTGGATCGCTAAGCAGGAACATTTATGAGAATATCAGAGAGTGGCCGCTGCTGGGAGCCGGGGCTGTTCCATCAGACCTTGTCCCAGGGATTGCTGACTCCCTTTGCATCCTGCTGGGATTGTCAGAGAAGCCGGGGAGCCTTTGCACGCAGATCCCTGCTGCCCCCAGGAAGCCCAGGTTGGCCAGTCCCTGAGGGAGCTGCCAGCACTCCGAGCTGTCCCATGAGCCTTCCCTCTGCCTGGAACCGCTGAGCGGGGCCGGGAAGCAAAAGCGGCACGGAACAGTCTGTAGGCAAGGGAAAGTGATCTTTCCATCAGAGCAGGGAAGGTTTCCCTCAGCCCTGGAGTGTGAGCGGGGGTGGTGAAAGGTGCAGTCACCGGTCCCTTGAGCCATCAGCCTCTTGCAACATTCCCAGCAGGAGGCAAATCCCAGATAGCCGCACCAGGGGAGCTGCAGACCTGCCGGGTCCCACCCTGCTATCTCAAGAATGCATTTGAACAGGAGCTGTTTCTGCAGCCTCTGGAGGTCGGGGCTTCAGATGGAAATCAAGTTCCAGAGACAGTCCCACGGGGCAAATTTCAGAATTTTTGGAGTTGGTGTTCAGCTCAGATAAGCCCTTGAGAGCACAGATACTTTATCTGAGCCTTATCTGAGCTATTTGCATCACTTCAGCCTCAGAAACTGCTGTCAGACGTTTGGGGAGGGGGGTGGGGAGGGGGGCAATTAGAATGGTCTGTCGGTTCTTTTAATTGCTTTTTCCAACACAGAGACACTTCCAGGAGGATGGGACTGTCCTGTGCCCCAGCACAGCTCTGGGAGCTTGTCCAGGCTGGAGAGGGGAAGAGCAGGAAGAAGTGCCAGGCTTAGAGAAGTAAGGACAGCATTAGGAAGATATTTCCTTGAAAGCCCTGTAAGGGATTGCATCTCCCTGCTCTCCTAAAATGAGACAGAAATCAGCCCGAGCTGCCCCTGCTGTCATTTGGGAATGGAAATGATTCCTCCTTTTCCAAGCAGAGCCAGGGCTGAATTTTCTGAAGGAGCTCTCTGCACCTCATTTTCCAGAGCCTGCTTTGTGTCTGTGATGTTTCTCACCTTTCCTGGAGCCTTTGGGGGGAAATGTGGGATCCCTGATCTCTTGCTGCTCTCCCAGATCCCTCTCCATCCCAGCTTTGCAGTGATCAGCTGTTGAACTGCAAGGGCCCCACAGTGGAACCTCCTCTTCCCAGAGGGTGAGGGGGCTTCATTCACCCAAGCTCCCAGTCCTTGTGGCTCTTCCCAGCACCCATCCTCATGGAATCAGAGAATCCCAGAATAGTTTGGGCTGGGGGACCTTAAAGCACGTCTAGTTCCCTAGTCAGGGACACCTTCCACTGGATCAGGCTGCTCCAAGTCCTGTCCAGCCTGGCTTTTTATGGAAGAAGGCTTCTCAGGGATAAGATCTAGGAGCCCAGACTGTGCCTTAGAGCTGGGGTTTGGAAGACCTTGGCTATATCACTTACCAGAAAGTCTTTAGGCATCTAAACCCCACTGCCTTCCATTGGAGTGAGATCCCTAAATCCCTGCAGCCGCTCCCGTGAGCCCCTGCACAGCAGTTTCTCACGTTGGATATGCAGATGATTAATTCAGTGCACATTTTATTGCCATACTTAATTCAGTGAGGTCAGGAGAGTGGCTGAGGGTCCCTGGAGAGCGGGGCTGTGCAAGTGCTTCGGATTACACACAGAAAGAGACGTCTGAAATGATCCTTGGCTGCTGGCGTGGCTGGCCTGGAGCTGCCTGCAGTGTCCCCAGCACGTGCTGGAGTTTCCCAGCCCTCGGCACGGACCTTCCCCCGTGGGCTTTGGGATCAATAAGCTTTGGAAAAGCTGCAGTGGGTCAGTTGTTGGCTGCTTGGCCAGAGCTGGAAGGTGGCTGCTCTGTGTGCAGCTGGTCCTGGGGAGGCATGGGCCTCTGTGGAAGCAGGCAGGGGTGAAGAGGTCCCTGTGTTGGGGTGATGGATTTCCTGGGGCACCTTCAGGGGTCACTCTCTTGCCTGTCTCCAAAATGGCTTTGGTGAGGTGTGGGAACAGCTTGGGATGGAGGGTGGACTTTGCACATGGACTTATTTCCAGTTTTAGGCTCACAAGAGGAGCTTCTCTGTGCTCTGGGAGCTGGCTTTGGAGACCTCTGATCCCCTTTTAGAGACAGGGCTTCTCTCTGGATGTTTTTCCTTCCCCTGTGGTGCTGCAAGGGAAGGTTGGGATGCAAAGCTGGGATCTCCACAAATCCCTGTCGGGAGGGTGGAGCCCAGTGGGGGTTGTTCTTTTCTCAGGGGTAACAAGGGAGTGGCCAAGGGAAAACAGCCTCAGGTTGTGCCAGGGTTTGGTATTTAGGAAAAATGGAGAAAATAAACTGCTCCACCAAAGGGGAGATTTGATTTCTAAGGAAAATCCAGCCCAAACTGCTTCTCCTTAACTCAGCAGCTCTTTTTCAGGAGACGGGAAAGCCTTTCTCCCAGGTCTGTGTGATTCACTCTCCACATCTGAGGTTCAAGTGGGGTCAGGGGGCTCTTGCTTGGTCAAACTGATGTCAACATTGAGGTAGAAAAGGAAAAAAAGGGAGAGATGCCCCAAGGGAGCCTGTTCATGGAAAAATTCTAATTTGGTCAGTTCCAGGCATCTTGCAGAAGAGTCTGCGCTTGGGAGATTTCAACCCAGTTTTCCAGACTCCAGAGGCAGGACTAATTCTGGAAGGCAGTGATGGAAATAAAGCTGGCATCTCCTCCTGCCCTGCATCAGCTCCTCACCACAAGCAACCTTGGGGTATCTGAGACATCTCCAGAGGTGACCAGACCTGCTCTTCCTCTGCTTTGCATCCAGCCTGGGCCTGACCCCAGGAGGGCAGAGGCCTCCTGTGTCTGGCAGCTCTGGCTGTGTTTCCATCCAGGCAAACATCCACTCCAAGGAAGTAGGAGCAGTTTTCCTTGCTCTGCAGTAATCAGACTGACAGGATAATGAGGCAGCCCAGTAGCTTTGCTTTGCCTTTCCCCTGTGCCGAGTCCCAGGCTGGGTGTCAGCTCAGTCCCCATATCTTGAGGAAAAACCTCTCTTTTTTTTCCCTTTTTCTCCTTGTTGCTGCCAAAAGTGACAGATTGTTGGCCGGAAATCATCAGTATTTTGTCAAAACCAAATCCAAATATTTCCAGCCAAACCTCAGCGTTTTCTGGTGCTGATGCAAAAACAAATCTCCGTGGGAAATGCCAGCAGGGAAAGCAGATGGAGCAACGGGCTGGAGCTCTGTCCTGGCTCTCTGGTTGGGATGTGCGGCCGAGGGGCTGCGAGGAGTGGGGTGGTTGAACCCAGGAGCTAAATTTGGGCTGCTCTGTGTTTATTCAGAGCTCAGTGGTGTAAACAGCCGTGCTCTGCTGACCTGCACGAGCAGCCTGGCCTGGGCAGTTCATCCCACAGAGTCTGGAGCTCAGCAAGCACCGAGATTCCCTCCCTGCTTTCCAGGAGCAGGATGTGCTGCTTCAGCCCAGCCCCACTGAGCTCAGGGAGGGATTTTAGAGGTTTCACCCACCTGCTCCTGCCTGGCTGTGATCACCCTGCCCTTCTCTCCCACATTTGCTTCCAGCCCCTGTGTTTAGCAGAGCCATGCTTCCACAGGCATCCCTCTTCCCAAATCCCTGTCCTGAGCTCCAATGGCACCGGATCGTGGTGGGAGGAGTTTCCCCTCCACAACCACCTGAAGTCAGGGATTTTGGGGCTCTCCCACGCCTGCCAAGAGCACCTCGCCCTCACTGGCTGTCGCTGCAGCTCCTCACTTCATTAGCACCAGGGATGTTTATAAATGGCAGGATAATATTTTTCATTTCCAGTTTGGGTTTCCAGGGCAGCCACTTTCTGAAGCACTTAGGAAGTTTAGAGAAGATGAGGTTATATAAACGTTTTTTTCCCCCTGGGCCCTTATTAATCAAGTGGCTGTGGAGCCATTCCCAGAGCTTTGGGATTGAGGGCACTGGCTGGGTGAGGGGAGGCAGCTTTTTCTTGGCTCCCACCCTTTATTTGTGAGTTTGGGATGAATCCTTCTCTCAGACCTGGCTGTGGGGTTTGAAGGTGGACAGAGGGCTGAGGAAGCTGCTCCTGGGTTATGTTAAACTGTGTTTGGGGCTGGACTCTTGTGTGGCCCCTTCTGGGCCTTTGTGTGAGCCATGGCACATCTTTTAATGATGTTTTTCCTGGCCCTTTGGATGCATGCCTGTAAAACTCGGTTATTTGGTGTAAAACCTTTGCATTTCCTGAGTGCAGGGCAAATAAGATTTCAACAACAGCATGCATTGAGTTGATTTCTGTGCTTTTCCAATGAAACCCTATGGGTGTGCATGTACACTGATGAATAATTCCCTGATGCATTCCCAAAGCTTCCCAGCTTTTTCCCACCCAAGCTCCACCAGAAGCTGCACCCCAGGGTGGTTTGGAAAACAGGAGCCAGCTTTGGTTCCCATTAGAATGAAACCAAGCTCTGCCTCCTCTCCTCTTCTTCCATGTCCTTCCTCCCACTCCCTCCTCCCCACAAGGGATGAGGAACAGGGATTTTTTGTTTTCCCTGGGTGGATGGAGCTCTGTCTGCAGCAGCAGGTCCAGCTGCTTCCAGCCTGGAGCTGCAGGTCCACAGAAAATCAGCTCATTCATCTGCTGCCCCACCTTGTCAATCCTCCAGCCAGGCTCTTCCAGTATGAAAACGGTGACTGAAATAGCCAGGGGTGGGAAATGATGATTTAAAGGGGGTAAAAGGGATATTTGCAAATATTGCTGACTGGGGCCTTGACAGAAAGAAACTGAATTTCTTCTGGGTTTCGGGAGCATGTGAGGAAAGGTGATAAACATCTGGAGTGATTTAGGAGTTCTGGGCTGTTGTGCTGGAGCTCAGACCAAGGAATTGGGCTGGGATGAGGAGCAAATCCTCCTGTGGCTTTTGGCTCCAGCTGGTGCAGGTTGTGTGTTCCAAATGTCCATGCTCACCTGCCCCAGGGATGGTTGTGGTGGCCCAGGACATTTCAGGCAGCCCTGGGGTGTTTGATGCATCATCTGAGTGGATTTTCTTCACTTCCCAGAACTCCTTTTCAGATTGTAAGGAAACTCCAAGCACCAACGATTTTGTTTCATCTCACAGAACACAAATTGGCTTCCTAACTTCCCTTTGGCCTCATCCTCATTCAAGACCTTCCCCTCCCACAGAATCCTCCTAGAAGAGGTGAACTAACTGGGTGAAAAGAGCTTGTTAACAAATTACTTTTAATAGGCTTTTTTTTTTTTTTCTTTCCATTTTGCAATTCCTTCCCATATTAAAGTGCAAAAATAGAAAGTTTTCGCTCTGGTTGAATGACACAACATTTTCCTTGTTTATTTTCTTTCCACTGCTTTAACCCAACAAGTGTGGGAAAAGCAAAAAAAAACCAACAAAAAACCAAAAAACCTACAACAAACTGGTCTGTATCAGCCAGGAACATATTTAGAAAAAAAATATTTGCATCTGATTTTTTTCCTTGAGCCACCAGCAAAGCATGAAAAATAATAGATAAATCATCTGTTTTCATGGCTTTTGTCAGGTGGATAGGGAAGCAGCGTGTGCTGAAGCCTCCCGGGACCCCAGGATCTCTGTTCAACAGCTTCCTGAAGATGGGATGAGGGAATGAATGGCTTCAGCCTGAAGAGGGTGGGTTTAATGGGATATTGGGAAGGAGATAATCCCTGGGAGGATGGGGAGGCCCTGGCCCAGAGCAGCTGCGGCTGCTCCATCCCTGGCAGTGCCCAAGGCCAGGTCGGACGGGGCTTGGAGCAGCCTGGGACAGGGGAAGGTGTCCCTGCCCACGGCAGGGGTGGCACCGCGTGGGCTTTAAGGTCCCTTAAAGTCCCGAAATGTGCGGCGCTGCTGCCCGTGGCTGTCCCGGGGTGAGCACATCCCCTCGGGAGCCGCGCTTCCCCGGCAGCAGCTGCCTGCTCCCATTCACACCCGCAAGCATTTAGGGCCTCGGCGAGCTCATCAGGAGACGCTCCCGGGGAGAGAGGCGTGTTATTTAATTAGCTGTACAATGGGCTGGCTGGGAGGCACGTGGTGCCTCTGATGGCAGCAGATAGATGTCCTTTTAGCCGGGCTAATTGTCGGGAAATAGCGGGGGCTTTGTTCAGCCCCAGCGTGGGCTCTGTGATCTCGCAGAGCCCAGGGGCTGCCCGCTTATAACTTTAGACAGATCCATTCAAGCCTGGCCCGCAGCGAGGGGCCGAACAAGCCGGGCATTGTTGCAGAGCCAGGAGCGGCGGCCAAGAAAACCACCCCGAAAAACCCAAACACGTGTAGGGAGGAATATTTCCCTGGCGTTTATTCACTGCCGGGCCAGGTTGCCAAGCTCGGACAATTGCGGGAGAGGAGGTTTTCCCTCTTTGAGACGCGTTTGCAGGCGGATCCCTCACCCCAGGAGCGGTGCTGGGGGTGGCTCTGCTGGCACAGCCTCTCTGCGGCTCCAGGGCTGCTCTCAGCCGGCAATCCCCGAGCTCTGGGCACGGTGTGCATGGGATAACGCTGCCCAGCCCTGAATTATCTCTCTAGCCTGTGTGCACCTGTCCCCTCACCTTGCTGGGACACTGCTTTGGGACGGAGGCACCTTGGCTGCTGGATCTTGGTTTTTGCCTCCCAGGTCCTGTGGAACAAGGGATGGAAATCCCAGTTCTCTCTCCTGAGCTCTCCCCTCAAATCTCCTTTTGGAGGCCTCATCACTGTCCCCAGCCCCCTGAGCTTTTCCTTTGGGACTGCTGAACTCCCAGCTCCTTGGGAAGGGAGAAAATGTCATTGAAGAAAGGGATGGAGGCTTGAAGGTGGAAATGTGACCATCACTTGTGTTCCATCACTTGAACCCCTCTGTCCTTGCCTCGGTGTTACCCTGGGGCTCACTGCAGTCCGTGGTTTATTTTCCTGGGCTGATCCCTTCCAACTAGCCGTGAGCCTGGGATTTTCCTGGTGGCTGCCACTTCTCAGGCTCTGGATTCTATTCCAGAGCTCGGAGCTGGCCTCCCTTGGGAGGTGCCTGTGTGTCTCTTGGACCTCGATAAAGTGAAATGTGGCTGCCCCTCGGTGTTTGGTGAAGCTGTAGGTGGTGTTTTGGTGGAGGTGGGTTTTTGAAGGATGGAAAGGGCAGGTAAGTGTCAGTGATCACAGTCTGGCTGTCAGGAGACCATTTCTGAGCAGTGCCTCGAGTATCCCAGGGAAGGGAATTTCAAGGGCTACCAGGGATCAGTTCAGTAAGGAGCCACTGGTGAATGCCAAGAGCGCAGCCACAAGCAGAGCTGTGCTGTTAAACCTGAGCTGCTCTGTGATCTGAAGGAGAGAGATCTGAGGCCAGGGAGAGAGCAAAGGCGAGAGAGGTGTCCTGCAGGTGAGATTTGATGTGTATGGGCTGCACATGCTCGGTGTAATTGAGAATATCGGCAGCTCAACAGCAAAACCCTTCAGGATGTGCTCGCCATGAGCTCAGGGCTGTGCCTGGAGGGGAGAGGGAGAATGTCCGGAGAGAAAACAGCGGCTTACGAGGATTTTCCGTTCGGCTGCTTCTTCCAGCAGGGCCACGAGCGAGTGCCAGCACCCCCGGAGAAGGAATTCCCGTCAGGATGGCACTGGCGGAGCCCGGAGCAGCCCCTCGGGATGAGGGGCTCTGGGAAGCCAGGAGCGGGAGGCACTTGGAGATGCTCAAGCAGCCTGCGAGGCTCGCTCGGCTCTCCCGGCGTGGCCAGGGCTGATCTGCCGCAGCCACGCGGGCTCCGTGTGCCGAGCCCTGACCCCCGCTGGCCACAAAGCGCCTTTTGTGAGCCCTCCCCGCCGGCACTTAATGAGAGCCGGAGCCGCGGAGGCTCGGGGCCGGGGACAGTCGCTCACAGGAGCGCATTGTGGCAGGGATGGCTCGGGGCTGGAGATGCCAGCGGGAACACTGCCCTGCTGCTCCTGCCGCCAGCGCCCGGGCTGCGGCACCGTCCGTGCTGCGGCACCGTCCGGGCTGCGGCACCGTCCGTGCTGCGGCACCGTCCGTGCACCGGCACCGCCCGGGCTGCGGCACCGTCCGGGCTGTGGCACTGTCCGTGCACCGGCACCGTCCGTGCACCGGCACCGTCCGGGCTGCGGCACCGTCCGTGCACCGGCACCGTCCGGGCTGCGGCACCGTCCGTGCTGCGGCACCGTCCGGGCACCGGCACCGTCCGGGCTGTGGCACCGTCCGTGCACCGGCACCGTCCGTGCACCGGCACCGTCCGGGCTGCAGCCCCGCGGCGAGGGGACCCCGGGCCACATCTGGGCACGGGGAAGCCACGCTCGGGGCACGGCCATCACCTCCGGGAGCCCTGGTGCTGGGGGAGCGGCCCGGGCCCGCAGGAGGTGCCGCTACCGAGCCCTGCTTCCATGCCCCAGCCAAAAACTGGGGCTGGAGTCAGCAGGGCTAACCCAGCCTCCTCCTACCGAAATACTCCAATACTTCCCAGCTATTACGGCGCTTGAAAGAATTTCTCGTATCATTTTAAATTCCAGGAAAGGTCTCTCCCAGGGGAACGGCCGTGGCAGCTGCCTGCTCTTTCCTCTCATTGCACAGAGCCACCTCCACACCCAGGGCCACCTCCCTGCTCTTTCCTTTCTTGGAGTGGTGGCTGCTGCTCCTTCCAACAATGTCCCCGTTACGATAAATCCTTTCATGTCTCCGTTTCTCCCTGGAATTGCAGGACACGTTTTTTGGTTTTGTTTTTGTTTTTTTTTCTTTTTTCTTTTTCCTTTCCCCTTTGCTCCCGATTTTTGTCTCATGCCCTCTGGGTATTGTTTACTTGACAAAACATCAAACCTAATCCCTGACCGCTCGCGGTCATTAAAAATCCCATGGCAGTTTTGGGGAAGGCTCCAATGTGGCTAATTACGTTCTGCCATAAATATCCCCCTGCAGTTTTAATTGGATATGGTGTTCTTCATTTCCTGGCCATTACAGCTGGATGGATGTTCCACGTTATTACGTGGTCCTTGTATTTCACCCCAGCTTTTGGGAGCAGCAGTGCTCGGAAAACCTCTCTCTCCAGAGCAGAAGTTACACCTAATTCCTGCAGGAATGAGAATTGGGAAATGTGAGGGATAGGAGAAGCTGCCCCAGCTCCACGACATCTGAAGGAGAGTCAGCAGCTGCCCTGGGCTGGGACAGGAGTGAATTTGGCCGTGAAAGAGGCATCCCAGCCAGGAGAGAGGTCATGGAAGAGCCATCCTTGCAGTCTAAAATCACAGCAAAGGCTTCTAACACCTTTCCTCAGTGCTAAATGAACAATAATTATTATTGTTCCGTTAAGCCAAGGTTAGTCGGGAGCCCGAGGAACAATGGGGCATTACTGCCCATCCTTTCTTTGTTGGCAGGGAGGACAGATGGTTATCGCCCATCCTGGGGCTGCAGGGCCGTTCTCCAGCCCCGCATCCTCCCTCCCGGCCAGAGCCCGAATGGACATTGACGCTCCAGAGCGACACTGTGGAAAACGAGGGTGAGACTTGGATGGGGAAGAGGAAAGATTTTCCTAAAGCCTGTGAGCAGCAAATAGGAACCAGTTGCTGAGGCGAAGTCATGTTTGGCAGGTCTTGGACTCGGAATGGTCACATCCCAGCTGAAGAAACTAATCAATGGATTCCTTCCATGCCTTCTGTGAACACTGAGCCATTGAGCAGCTCAGCTGGAGCTCAGAGCCAGGGCTTTCATGTTGCAGCTCTGAAGTGAACACAAATTAAGGCGGCTGCTGGGATGGAGTTGGAAGGAGAGGTTCAGCTGCCCTGGGAGGAAACCTCTGTCCGCAGCCACTCTGCTCTCTTCCTCCCCTTTGGGGATTTTTACCCCGGTGTTACTTTTGGAAGCATTTCCAGTTTCCCTGCGTGTAGGGATTGCCATGCCTTGCACCAGCAAAATGGACCACAGGTCTGGGGAGGCACAAGGGGCTGAGGCAAAGCTCAGAGCTCCTCTGCAGCCATCCCACACCAAGCTGGGCTCAGTGACACTGGCTCTGTGGGATCAGGGCTCAGCCAAGATGCCAGGAGCGTGTGGATCTCTCCTAATTAAAACCACTCAAGCTGTGAGAAAGGTCTTTGTTAGAGCCTCTGTCCAGGTCCAGAAGAGAAGAATGTCCAGTACAGGTGCCCTGGAGTTCAGCCAGTCCTCGAGGCTGTAACACTGCAGGAGAGGCTGAGCCAAAAGCATCGGCCCAGGGGAGCAAGGCTAGAGCAGAGACACCTCAGGGCTGCCTCCTCTGTCTCTGCATGGCCATCTGTGGTGGCTCCATCCAGGGCCTCGTGCCGTGTGCCACCAACAGCCTGTCCCAGCCTGCCGGGCGAGTCCCAGTGACCCGCAGCACCTCCTGCTCCGTGTCGCTCCTGGGGCTGTGGTTTGTGCAGGGGGGGTCACTGGGACCGCAGGTGCTTTCTGATGGCTCCGGCAGGCAGCTGCACCCCCAGGCACCCCCAGGCAGCCCCAGGCAGCCCCAGGCAGCCCTCTCCTCTCCTCTCCCCTCCCTGCCGCGGGACCCCAGCCCGGCCCAGCACGGGAGGGGAAGGATTGGCGGCTCTGATAACTGCATCAGGTTTCTCTTCCCAAGCCTGCTCTGGAGGGATCAGAGATCAGACAGAAAGGCAGCTGTTTCTCCTGAATCCCCTTTTGATTTTCAGCTAGGAACATTCTGCTAAATCTTCTCTCTCTAGTTTCTTCCTTCAATCGTTGTTGTATGGGGAAGAAAGAAACCCAAACTGAGGGCAGGTGCAAGCATGTGATCCCGTCCCCGGGAGGGACCACATTTTATCCTTGCAGCCATCCTCTTCCCACCTCCGGATTTCCAGGTTCATTCCTGTGGTAGGTTTCAAACCTCCAGCTGAGGTTTCCAGCCCTGTGCTCTGAGCACGGCTCAGGTTCTCCCAAGCCCTCGGGAATCAGTGGAGGAAGGTTTTTCATCACAGCAAATTCCTCCACTGCTGCAGGAATAGCTTGCCCAGAACTGATCTTGCAAGTAAATTGGAAACAAGATTGCCTGTAAAACTGGGAACGTGAGAGGTTGTCACTGGGTGAGGAAGATTAACTTTGGGCTCCCTGTCCAGCTTTGCCAGCTCTCAGCCCTCCTGCTGCTCCTTGCCTTGGCCAAGCTGTGTGTGCAGCCAGAGCTGGCTCTCCTCGTCTGGCCCCGGCACCTCGCAGCTTCTTTCAGTTGCACAAACTCTCCTGCTATAAATACGCCCGTGGTGGCTGAGAAAGGCCCGGCTGCAGAAGCAAAATAATCTGAGCGGCAGTGTTTGCATCTGCAGCTCATCTTTCGGGGCCTTGGGAGGTTTCAGGGGTGTTTGCAAGCGAGACCCTGGTCCACCCTAAGGGCTGGGCAGTGACTGTGACCCTGGGCAGCTGCTCCTGTGGGCCTGTGCTCACTCGAGCCCGTCTTTGATGAGAGCAGCCTGATCTGTGCCAGAGTCGGAAGCTGTTAAAGACTTTCGGAGTGACAGAACCACAAGAGCTGGTTGCTAATGACTTTTTTTCTCCCTACCGGTAAGCTGACATCTGTGACTCATACTCTCCTTCTGCTGTGCCGTTTGTGGTCTGAAGTTTGTGCTACCTAAATACAATCAAATAGATTTCATGTGAAAACCGATATTCTTCTGTTAACTCCATGCTGTGCTGGCTTGACACTCATCTTGCATCTTAAAGATGCTTTTTATCCAGTCAGTTCCCAGCTGTCTTTGGCCTCCCACCTGTACCAAGCAGGCCTGGGAACAAGCCCCCCTGGCTGTCACCCAGAACAGCACAACGTGCACTGCTCTGCCCGGGCTGTGCCCCGGAGTTTGGATGTGCTCGTGGGTGGGAGAGGATCAGGCTGCTCCAGGCGGGATGATGGGAACGTGAAGGGGTGATGGAAATGTGAGGAGATGATGTGAGCGTGAAGGGGTGATGGGAGCTGAAGGGGTGAGTGTCAAAGGCAGCGGTTCATGTCGAGACAGGCACGGTGAAGACAACTGGCCCGGTTTCAACCATCGGTTTCGGGCAGCGGCTCCAGCCAGGGCTGCCTGCAGCCAGCGTGCTCAGACTCTTATCCCGTCATGTTTGCGGGCCGGGATGCGAGCAGAGGCCCTGGGTGCGCTGCCCCGGCTCCATCCCCGGAGCCCCGCTCCATCCCCGGAGCCCCGCTCCATCCCCGGAGCCCGGCTCCATCCCCAAACCCCCGCTCCATCCCCAAACCCCCGCTCCATCCCCGGAGCCCCGCTCCATCCCCGGAGCCCGGCTCCATCCCCGGAGCCCCGGCTCCATCCCCAAAGCCCCGCTCCATCCCCGGAGCCCCGGCTCCATCCCCGGAGCCCCGCTCCATCCCCGGAGCCCCGCTCCATCCCCGGAGCCCCGCTCCATCCCCGGAGCCCCGCTCCATCCCCGGATCCCCGTTCTCCCGGCAGCGCCGGCTCCGCTCCCCGCAGCGCCGGGGCCGGGTCCGCCTCCGGGGCGGGGCGGGTCCCTCCCCTCCCCTCCCTCCCCTCCCTCCCCTCCCTCCCCTCCCTCCCCTCCCTCCCCTCCCTCCCGCCGCTGTCACCGCTCGGGGCCGGCCCAGCGCCCTCCCCTCGGCTCAGCCCGGCCGGGGCGGCGGCGGCGGGGACGGGCGAAGCGGAGCAGGGAGCGCAGCCGGGAGCGGAGCGAGGGAGCGCGGAAGGAAGGGAGGAAGGAAGGAGGAGGAGGAAGAGGAGGAAGAAGAGGAGCAGCGGGAGGAGGCAGGCAGCGCCGGCCGCGCTGCCCCGGGAGCTCCGCTCCGCTCTCGGCGGGGCTCAGCCGCCGCCCCCCGCTCCCGGCGCGACGCCCCCGCGGCGCTGCCCCAGCCATGAAGGCGGCGGTGGATCTGACCATCATCAAGACGGAGAAGGTGGACATCGAGCTCTTCCCGTCCCCCGGTGAGCGCCGTGCCCCCTCCGCGCCCCGCTCCGCGCAGCCCCGGCCCCTTCTCCCCGCGAAACCGGGAGAGCTTTGCCCGGGGGGGAGAGGCTTCACCGCTGGGGTGCTCAGAGAGGTCGCTGTGGGGTTTTTTGGGGTTTCTTTTGGAAGGGAACACTGAGCGCACCCCAAGTCGCGGCGCAGCGGCGCCGCCCGGGCTCTGCCCGCTGCCGAAGGCGAGTTGACTTTGCGAGCGCTTTTATGACTTTCCATCCCCTTCCTTCTCTTAAAAGCCACCCCGCCGCCCCTCCAGCCTCCTTCCATCACGCTCCTGGCATCCTTGGCGGGATGGAGGGAAGCCCGTGCGGCGGGGAGGCAGGAGAGATGCGCTCCCCAGGACTGTTGCCGGGATGTGCGCTCCCCCAGCCCTCGCTGCTGATGTCTTGTGTGGTCCAAGCGCTCGTGCTGTTTGGGAAACACAACTCCAGCCGTAACTCTTCTGGGTTTAGCGCCTTAATCCAGGAAAACCCGCCGCCTTCATTTTATTTTCGCCCTTTTGGAGCTGGAGAAATGTGCGGAGGGAGGCTGCAGAAGGCAACGCATTACTGAAGGGAGCGAGAAGGGTTTTTTTGTGTGTTGTAGCGGCGAGTTCAGCTGCTGCTGGCTGTGGTTACTGCTCCGAGCCGAGCCCTGACTAGAATAAGGGCTGCTGTTCACACACTGGTGGCGTCCGCCTGCTCGCTGACCCCGGGCGCTCAACTCCTCTCTGCCCTGCCCAGGCGAGGTGGAGGATGAAATTTGGAGTGCCCGCAGGAAAAAAAACCAAAAACCAACAACCCTTTTTTCTGCATAAAACGAGCCCTGTTGCTTCATCTCTCCCTGCTGCAATTCCCACTGCCCAAACTGAAAGTTAGCTGGATTTTGTGCAGCGCCGGTGTGGCGAAGAAAATCAAATTAAAGATTGAGTTGAACGTTTCCCTGCTGGTTAGGAAGTTTCTAGGAAAGCCAGAAGGGAGGCACAGCTCTTGCAGACACTGGGATTTTGGGCTGCATGTGGAAATAAAATGACAGCTGAGTGCTGGAGCCGCACAGGGGTTGGTGCTTAGCCTTCAGTAGATGCTGGTGCAGCATCAGCTGGGCTGCAGAGATGGTGCTGCCTGGCCATCAGCCATCCAAGGGCTATGGAGTGTCCAGTGCAGGAGAGTCTCCCTTGGCATCCCTCCTCCCACCCTCCCTGGCCGCAGGCAGCCCGCTCAGAGCCTGCCGTGCTCCCTGCCCCGGCAGCAGGGCTGAGCCCGGCTCCCAGGTGTGGGATGGGGAGCACCAGGCTTCAAAATGCCCCAGGGATGCTGAGGATGCACCTACGGCTGAAAGGAGAGGCTGGAGTGGAGCTGAGGACCTGGTTGTGCCTCTTTCCTAAAACTTCGGTGAACACTCATTCCTGCCCTTCAGCCCCTGAGGGCAGCCTGTTTGCTTGGAGGGGAGGAGAACGGGATAGGAATAAACACCTGGACCATCAGGGATAGGCTTTGCTTTTCACTCCAGAGTGTCTGTTTAAATTTGCACTCTCCTGGTGTGGGTGAGAGCTCCCACGGAGGCTCTGGGTGCTCTGGGTGCCTGAACCCTGGAGCAGTGGAATTCCCTGGTGCCTGAAGGGAGGACTCAGAGTTTCACCCTGCCTTAAGTTCATTTCTTCTGTCCCTGAAAGCTCTTCTGCAGCTGATGCCAGCAAACAGTTCTTAGAGCTGACCCAAAATTTAAACTTGGGCAGGAAGAGCACTGAAAAACACCAACCCAAGAGGTAGAAAAGAGCTGCCACCCCATCAGCCTCAGCTGCAGCCGCTCCTGTGCTGGTGGCTGCGCTCGCTGGGAGCCACAAAGGTCAGTGCTGTCAATTAGCTGGCTTAACCTCATTTCCCCTCCAACTCAGAGAGAACACTGCAGCTTTCTGGTTTGGTGGGATTGATGGTGAGGGAAGGAGTGTGGATGCTGCTGGGTTGTGTTCCTGGGATCCAGCCGTGCTGCGGGGAGGGAACGTCACTTCTCTCTGCTCCTGGAGGGCTCATCTGCTCCTGATGGCTCCTTCAGCCCTGATTCTCACACAAATGTCCCCACTGTCCTTAACTCCAAAATGGGCTGAGAACTCCAGCCCTTTTTCTCTTCACAAAGCAGCTGTGCCAGATGTTGTCCATGGGGTTAACCTTGGGCAGGGTCCCTGCAGCCAGAGGATTTCAGCTGTGCCGGATGTTTGATGTGCCAGGTGCCTGATGCCCCATGAATCTGTGCCTCTGTGCCCTCTCACCCCCCAAACCAAACCCTGCTGCGCCCCACACCTCTGTCTGCAAAACTCTGGGGAGATTTGTGGTGTGTCCAAAGGGTTTAAAAATAACCTGGAAGGGATGTGGAGTTGTAGAAATCTTCCAAAGCCAAATCCACCCCCTCCACCCCCGCTGTTACCAGGGGGAATGTGTGAGTGAGATGAGCAGGTCAGAGCCTGAGCCCCATGGGGGTGGGCTCTCCTTCAAGATGCAATTCTGTGTGATATTTTTATGAGGATGTGATAGAGAGGGTGGTAACATCACTTGTGGTTGTACATACATGGCTGATCCACCAGTGGTTGGTGGGACATTTTCTGAAACAGTAAAACCCCAAACCGTGTAAAATACAACCCCAAGGGGAACTTCACCTGGGGGTTGGTGAATGCTGCCCTCCACAAACCACTTTGTTCCCTGCAGCTCTGCCAAGCTGCATTTGCTGCCTGTGGGCAGAGTGGGAAGCAGCTCCCCAGCCCTGGCTGGCCCTGGGGCTCCCAAGTGCTCATTTCTTGCTAAGGAAGCTGCGGATTTGCCACCCCCGAGGTACCAGAGCTGTAATCCCAGATGTGGTTCCTGGGTATCCCAGGTGGAGCAGGGATGCCCAGCTCCCCATCCTGCATCCAGCTCCTTTTGCCTCCTTTCCCTGGAGGTGTGTTACGGAGCAGGGGTGGCTTTGTTCCTGGAAAAAGGATTTGCTCTGTGCACACACAGCACAAAAATCCGGGCTTTTCGGCTCTTCCCATGCCTACCCTGAGGACAGCTGGGACATGGACACGTTGTTTCCATTGGCCTGTGCGTGGGTGGCATCCCAGGGGTGTGTTTTTATCTGGCAAGAACCTTTCCCTCTGTTTAGGATTTGGGACAAACATCACTTAGGGCTGAAGTAAGATTTTCCCTTCCAACCCAAATGTCTGTAAGATTCTGGTTCTCCTGCTGTGGTGGTGCAGGGTACAGGGAAGCTCCTACACAGCTTCCCTGCAGCTTTTGGATGTAGGACCTGCCTGGATTGTGCTTCTCCCCCTTCCCACAGCCAGGTCAGGCTTTGCTTTCACTTTCAGCACAAACAAGGGAGTTCGCATTAAAGCGAGCCTGGCAAATGCAGAGCTCCTCCACAGGGCCTCGCCGTGGGCAAGTGGCAGAGAAAATCCTTCTTCTTTAGGTTTTAGGAGGGGACCCTTCATTCTGCCCTCTCCCTTGTCTAGGGAGGCCGGGTTTGCAGCCATCCCTGGCTCCCAGGTGTGCACGGAACGGGCTCCCAGCAGGATCAGTGCGGCCAGCGGGGCCAGTTTGCTGAGCTGGTCGGGGTAAAAGTGCTCAGAGACTTGGGACATTATTCTCATCCAAAAAGAAAGGTTTGATCCTGCATTACCCTCGCAGGGCTGAGCCCTCCAGCTGTGTAAGCTCCTGTGTGACTCAGTTTCCCTGCTGCTGACAGCCTGCATGGCCAGGTTTTCTTTCCCTGCAGGATAAAACACAGCAGAGAACCCCAGCATCTCCTTCCCTGCCCTGGCAGGTTCTCTGTGCCCCCCTCTGCCTCAGTGGCACCGGGAGAGCGCTCACCTGTCCTCCCAGGCACACCCAGGGTGCCAGAGCCTGGCGGAGGGAAAGCACTCATTGACGTTTCCAGGGATGCAGGGAACTGCACCAGGATCTTTTGGAATGCTTTGCTCGGCAGGGCAGCCGAGGTGAGAGCTGGGGATGCTCTGTGTGGGCTGGAATGATCAGCAGCGAGGCTGAGGCTCAGAAATGGAGAGCTTGGGGCTGCTCTCGCATTTTCGGTGCTGATTGTCTGCGGAGGAGGTGAGAACTCAGCTGAAGAAGAGCAATTACCTCTGTATGTGCTGACAAAATGCCCATTACTGTGGTATCCAGCCGGGATGCGGGAATGAGAGGTTCCCAGGAGGGGGGTCTGGCTGCACTTGGCTGCCACCAGCTTCAGCTTTTTTAGTGTGGGCTTCTCACCAAAGCTCAGAAAAGGGGTGGAAAGAGGGCAGCTGTCCTTCAGGGACCCTCCCACCGAAGAGCATCCCCGGTTTTTAACCTGGGTAGAGGGAGGGAGATTTCCAGGGAGCAGGAGCAAAGCCCCTGCTTCACGTCTCCATCCCGAACGCCCCAAAGCACGCACCAAGTGTGTAATTACAGTGTCCTTACATGAAGTGGCCCCTAATTTGCCATGTAATTACAGCGTGCCATGCTTTGATGGGCCTTGCAGAATGCAGGGATAACACAGGCTCACGCTGGAATGCTGCACTCCAGCTCTCCCAAGCGAGTGCTGAGACATCCTGAGACTTCCTGCGCTCCCAAATCCAGAGCAGATTGCTGGCAGCGAGTGGCTGTGACTGCAGCAGACAGTGGCACGCTGAGCTTTGCCATGGGATTGTCACAGAATCCCGGAATGGTTTGGGTTGGAATCCTCAAAGATCTCATTATTCCACCTGGGAGACCTCCCACGAGTCCAGGCTGCTCCAAGCCCTGTCCAGCCTGGCCTTGGACACATCCAGGGATGGGGCAGCCCCAGCTTCTCTGGGAGCCAGCTCTGGATTTGCTGCTGTGGAAGTGCAGTGGCTGCACCCTCTGGATCCTGTCTGAGGAGCTGGGGGCAGCTGGATCAGATTTAGGGTGCAGAAGTTGTCCCATAGATTAAACCCTTAGCTGGCTGTAAAGCCATGCCAGAGATGTGAACTGGCTCTTGTCAGTTGTGGCACCAGGATCCACTGGGATTCTGGGGAAGAAGGGAACAAATCCGAGTAAATCTGTCCCAGATAAGGGGAGTCTTTTCCTTTTCTCTCTGTCAGCTGGTCCTTGCATGGCACAAGGTGGGGAAATTGCATGATTTAGGACAGTGAGTGTCACTGCTGTCCCTGATCCAAAGGATGGAGCTCTGGCACCCTCCAGCCTGACAAATTTTGCTTGGTGGAGCCCCTGTGCTGGGTAGGAGAGTGCCAGGACGCTGAGGAGGTGAACAAGGAGGGGCTGATCTGCTTTACTTGAGCACTAAAATTCCCCTGGAGCCAGGGCTTGACTGTTCATCCCCCTGTGACTGGGGATCCCTGTGGGAATTGGGACATTCCATAGGTGCCAGGTTGTGCCTCTGCAGGCCAAGCCCCGACTCCCCAGTTTGCTTTTTAGCTGGGAGTTCCTGGTGGATTGCAGGGCCTCTCCAGTGCCTCCTGGTGCAGCTCCAAGCCCCATCCCAGCAGGAGCCAGTGGCACAGTCTGCAGCTGATCTGAGCAGCACAGCTGTCCCACAGCCAAAAACCAGGCCAGCAGCCCTTTTTTTGTAACCCCATGCCACAGTTATCCATCTCAGCTCTTTTGTTCCTCTTCCGTGACTAAGCTGCTCGCTGCCTGTGTTTCTTTTTTCCCCCTTCATTGTGTAGTTTATAATCTTCCAACGAGATACAGACAAAAATTTGTTTGCAGCGCTGGCCAAGAAGGCTCTTGTTTCCCTGGCACAGGGCCATGCTTACATCTCCAGTCAAAATACTGCTGGTTAAACAATAAATATTTATTGATTCTCCTATGAGCTCCTACATTTTTCCCAGGTGCAGTGGAACTTGAGGGGGGAAGCACTTGAGTGCTGCCCCTGGCAGAGCTGGGAGATGGCTCTGGAGATAGTGGGTCTGGATCTCCTGAGCCTTGGGAAGCTGGGATGGCTCCTGCTGCACAGCCCTGCACAGCTGCTCTCACCTCTCAGCACAGCCTTCCCAGGTTGGGGGATTTGTGCCTCCAGGCTTCCGTGCCAATGATGGGAGAATGTGGAAATCTAAAGTTGCTTTATTGTGCCTGAATATCCCCTGGAACAGGGGAGGGACAGTCTGGGATGGGCACAGAGTTGGGGACCAAGTGCACAGAGATGGCAGAAAAAGAAATGAATCCTTGAATCCCAGAATGGTTTAGGTTGGAAAGGTCCTTAAAGCTTATCCAGTTCCACCCCTGCCATGGGCAGGGACACCTCACACTGGACCAGGTGGCTCAGGGCTCCATCCAGCCTGGCCTTGGGCGCTGCCAGGGTGGTTTCTGTTGTAAATTGGTGCAAAGGCTCAGCCGTGGTGTCTCAGTGCAGCCACCCCCAGCTCTGGAGCCATTCACAGGCTGCAATTGTTGCCTTGCAGAGCCCTGCAGGGCTGGGCTGAGGTGGAGGCAGAGCCCTCAGAGCTGCTCCAAGGTGTTCCATCCTTCTCCAGAGGGGTGGCTGGAGTAGCCCTGGGTGGGGACAAACCCTGCTCTCACTACTGAAGTGAGACTACTCAGCTGCTTTCTGAACTGAAACTGCATCTTTATATTGAGGGTTTGGGGTTTTTTTTTCACTCAACTGCCAAAGACCCGATTGCTCCTGTGTCCCATGAGCAGCAGCAGCTCAGGGGAGCAATGCCCCCTGTGCAGGACCAGGCAGGTTTTGGCTGTGCTGACCTTGCTGAGCTTCCTGGCTCCCCCGGCTGTGTCCTGCTCTGTGCAGGGCAGGTGGGCCCGGTGTTTGCAGGAAAGCAGGAAGCTGGTGCAGCACAGCCTCTCAGTCCCACATCTGGTTCCTGGAGCCTGTGGATAAATATAACCTGCCAGAAGAATATCACAAACACACTGAGAAACAGCAGCTCGCTTTCCCAGAGAGGAAAATCCCCTCGTTTCTGTGGCTCCCTCTGCTTTGGGAATGAGGATTGGAGTCATTGTGACAGCTCTGGTTGTGGATTGGGATGTGCAAAGTCACAGGGCTCTGTCTGGGTCTGAACTGGGCTCTGGGGCTGTAATTCCCATTCATTCTCCCAGCTGCTGCTGGGTACAACAGCAATCCCTGCTCCAGCAATTCCCTGCTTTCCAGCTTTTTTCCTCATGTTTTAACCTTCCCTATAAAGCCAGAAGAGGCACAGACCTCCAGCTCAGGTGGCTGTGCAGGAGCCCAGGGTTATTTGGGCTGGAACAAATGTCCTGGAGGGTGTGCAGGGAGCACTGCTCTCCTCTGGGCTGTAGCTGTGTGTAGGATATCTTCCCACTGAATCCCACGGCTCTGGGATGGCTGTGGGGCTGCAGGCTGCCCCCTCACCCCAGCTGAGCATCCAGAGCTTGTTAATGAACAAAATGCATTTTCTTACACGGAGGGGATTCTAAATTGGCTCCACATGGATTCTGTAGGTTGTCGCACTTTCCCGGAGGGTGATGGCATGAGCAGGAATGTGGGATTGATGAAAGAAGCCAGACACTGAGTCAAAAGCTCCCCCTCTCCCCTCGCCGTGCCCCCTCTCCCCCCATCTCATCTCAAATACTTGACGTGATTCCAAGGCATTCTTCACACGGCTGGTGGGGAGCCCAGGGACTGGGGCTTTTCTGTAAAAGCTTTTAGAAAAAAAGCTTTGGGGCCTTTGACCCCAAAAGATGTTGAGAAAAGACTTGATGAGACCTTGTTTTTAGGGAAACTGAGGCAGAGTGCTGCCATTCCACCGCATCAGGGGGGTGGGAGCATCCTCAGTTGGGTGCTCCAGGTCTCCCTCTTCTTGCAGGATTCCCATCCTCCCTGGCCTGTGTTCCACTGCCCGGCTCCTCCCTGGCTCCTCTGCAGCACCAGGCAGGCCCAGAGCCACCCAGCTCCCGGAATTCCCAGTTTGGGGGTGCTGGGTGCCTGAGGCTCAGCATCCCTTGGGGACAGAGTGCCTGACACAGCAGGATGGGGCCTGCTGGGATTGCCACTCAGGAACCTCTCCTGAGGTGGCCTTGCAGGATAACACTGCTGCCTCAGGGGAGCTGCAGCTGCCACCAGCAGACCCCAGAAACTGGAGCTGGACACTGGGCACTGCTCTGGGGGCTGTTTTCTGTTGTTTTCCCCCTCTTAGCACTTTTTATCACAATAATCAAATTGTGGCTTTTTGACCCACATGAAAGTTTTTTTCAGAGGTGCCTGCGTGTGTTTGTGCAAAGCCACTGAATTTTGGTCACTGCTCTGGAAGCAGCAAAGGGGATTTTTGTTTTCTTACCTTTCAGTTTTGAGCAATTGTTTACTGAAACCTGAACCCTCTGAAGAAACAACTTGCAAAAGCTGAGTAGTCCTGGCTTTTTCCACTGGAAAATTAAAAAAAGATGGAGTGGGACACGTGAAATTTGGGTCTTTTTTTTCTTCTTTTTTTACTCATTATTGTTAGAAGCGGTTTGAAAACGCAATGCCAAGAGCTTTCTCTTTTCCAGTGCTCGAGGCACGTTACCCAACTGCTCCATCCCTCAGACTGCTCCATGAGGTCAGTAAACACAATTCCTCCTGCTCTGCAGCTGGAAACGAGGGAAAACTCTTTTGCTGAATCCCTGGCATCAGCCCCGGGCAGCAGAGGAGCCCAGCAGGTTGGGAGCGGCTGTCCCGAGCCCGTGGCATTTCCCAGCCCTGTCCTTGTGAAGGGTTGCCAGGGAGTTTGGGCTCCGTGTCCGAGGCTGTGCCGGGTTCTGGCAGGGCTGGGGAAGTTCCCCTTTCCAGAGGCAGCAGCGGTGTTTGGGGTTTGGAGCTGTCCCGGTGGCGGAGGGGCCGCTCCTCACTGGGGTCTTTGCACCCCTTGAGTGGCTCCAGGTTTGAATTTGGCTCCAAAGGCTGGAACACGAAAGGCCCCGGCCCTGCGCCTGTTCGCCTTCGAGCGGGATGAACCGCACCAAGGAGCCGAGCCCGGAGCAGCCGGGGCCATACGGATCCTATAAATAAATATTTTATATATAGATAGATATAGATGTAGATATAGATATATTGATATATAGAGATAGATATAGATACATAGATATATAGATATATAGATATATAGAGATATAGAGATATAGATATAGGTATATATATATATAGATATATAGAGTGACCTGAGCGCCTGGTGGAGCAGCACAATGGAATGGGGAGGGAAGGGATCAGTGGAATGGGGAGGGAAGGGATCGAGAGGGGCTGGTCTGAGCTGTGTCACCCCTGGGCTGGACCCTTCCCCCCCTTTGGCGTCTTCAAGCGCTTCTGCCTTCCCTGGCTGTCTGTCCATCGCTGGCACTCACTGAGAGCCAGTGGTCGGCTGAAAGATTTAAAAAATCAAAGAAGGAAAAAGGGGGATCAAACCCCAGCTGAAAAGGAGGAAAGGGAAGGGCAGGGGAGGATGATGTGCCTGTAAGCCGCGTGTGTAACTGCTCGCTAATCTGGTGACTAATTCTGTGCGCGGCTGCCAAGCCGGGATCCATCCCCAGCCCAAAGCTCGGGAGTCATCGGGTCCCCTCCCTGCCCCATCCCAGCCCCCCGGCCCCCCGCACTCCCCATGGCAATTTATTTACTCATCTGGAGGGCACAGCCCCGGCGGTCTCTTGACTCAGCAGTCCGGGGCCGATGGGAGCTGCGGGAACAAATTCCAGGCAAGAAATAATCTCATGATTTGTCTCGGAAAAGATTGCTCCGCAAAGATCCCCTGACGGTCGCAGAGCGCTCCGTGCCGGCCCCTCTGGCAGAGCCTGACCAGGCTCCCGATTTCCCAACCTCGGGCAGCCCGCCAAGGATTCCGGGGGGACTCGCTGGATCTTTCTCCCTTGGAAAAACTGGGATGGATTTGGAGAGAGGGGATGGCACAGGGGCCTTGGAGCCGATGCCTGTCCCCCTGGGGAATGGGGAGCTGGAGCTGGCTGGCCAGGGCAGGGAGCCCAGAGCTTGGGGCTGGGTTGGTTTTTGGGGCATTCCTCCTTTTCTTCCCCTCCATTTTCCAGGGATGGTTTAAGCCCTTCCCTCATCCCCAGGCAATTTGGTTCCTCCATCTGTGTTTTTGCCCAGGCACTGGCATCAGCTCTGGGAGGGCTGGCACCAAAGATGATTTTCGAAGCACATTTATCCTTTGGGGTTTTTTTTCCCCTCCTGTTGGCTATTTTTCATCCTATATTTCTCTCATCCTGGTCTTTTTTCCACACCTCCTCCCCATCCAGAGTAACTGGAGTTCCATCCCTCTCTGAGGGCTCTTTGGGAGGTCTGGTCCCATACCCAGTGCCTTCCCATGGGTGCTGGGAATGGGGTGGGATTACACCAAATTTGGAATCAAGGATCTTTACACACCTGCATTTTTTCTGGCAGGAAAGCCCTGGGGGTTGGCAGGGCTGTTGGGCTGACAGCTCCTGTGACAGCTCCTCCTCAGCTGGGATCAAGGCTTGGGATCACACAGTTCCTGGGGCCATCCCACCTCCCTGCAAGGGAGCTGGTCCAATTCATGGTGCCCTTGGAGATGGAGAGGAATCATCCTGGATCACTGAGGAGTCACTCCTGGAGCACCAGGAGCTCGGGGCCAAGCTCCCAAGGGAATCTCACACCCTCAAACCACACATCCGAGTCACTGCCGAAGCTCCTCCGGCCTCGTTAGGGTTGACGGAGGATTCCTGGAGTTCCTGGCAAGGGCTCCCAGCTCCCGAGTCCCAAATGCCGCCCCCTCCACCCCCTCCTCCACGGAGTCTCTCCTAAGGCTGCTCTTGGCGTGAGCAGCCGAATCCAATCAGCCCTTTCACCATCTGCTCCCAGGCACTTCTGCTGGGGAGGGCTCGGGGCCAGGGAGGCTGTAATTCCTTAATAGCTTCCGGATGCTCCGCGGGGTGGATGCGAGGCCGGGAGTGTCCCAGCCTCTCTCCCCCAGCCCTGCTGGAGCTTTCCAAGCTCAGGGCTCCTCTGGGCAGATCCGAGCACCTCCAGCCACGTGGGTTTATCCCTGCCTGCCCTTCGCTCTTCCCAGCTGAGGCCAGGAGGTGACATAATCCCATCCTGGACCACGCTTGGCTCTGGGATGGGGATGACTGAGGCTGATGGGGCAGCCCAGCTTGTCTTTGGCCGCCTTCCCCAGCTCACTCCCACCTTCATCCTCCCAGGGCTTGGTCTGGCCCAATCCCTGCACTGGTCCCTTCCCTGGTGGGAAGTTTCCTAGAAGCAGGAACTGGAAAAGAAGAACTTCCTGGGGTCCTGGGGAAAGCCTCACTCCTGTGCCTGTGGAGCCTGGAAACCTGGATGTTGCATGGTGTAACACATCTGGGCAAAACCCAGGAGCCCTGTGCTCAGCCTGGGGTGGAAAGGATTAATCTTGGGGCTCTGCTGGAAAATCTCCTTTGTTGGTTTTCTTGTCTGCTTAAAAACTAATAAAACCAGGAGAATTGTTCCTGGGAAGCTGTGAAATGAAATTACTTTGGCACTGCTGTTCCTGAGGCCGGCGTGGGCTGCAGAGTTTTGGTTCCCAGGTTTCTCCCAGGCCCCTTCCTGGCCTCCATCACTGGGGGAGCTGAGCTTGGACAGGGGGCAGGGAGGTGAAATGGTGTAGGGCTGGCAGGAGCACCCAGGGATGGCCTTGTCCTGGTCCCAGATGGGAAGCTGGTCCTTGTTCTCCTCTCAACAATGCCTTGGCTTTCACAGCTTCCAGCCCAGCCAGGAAAAGGCTCCTGTGCCTGCTGGGGTCCTCTGGTGCTGTGCAGAGCCTGTCCTGGGGCTGGGGGGATGTGCAGTGTGGGGGACACGAGTGGTGCCCATGGAGGTGTCAGGGGCGGCATCAGCAGAGCCACAGCCCCGAGGAGAGCCAAGGATGTGGGGCTGGCTCAGGTGGCAGAGCAGAAGGAGCAGCTTTTCTCTCTCCTGTCCAGCTGGTTCTCCCTCTCCTCCCTCCCTGGGAGATGCTGCTGCACTGGGAGATGCAGCTTGGAGCTTGAGATGGTGCTTGGAGCATGCAGTGCCTGCTGTGAGTTTCAGGGGCTGCTGGGTGTATCTGTGTGTGAGTGTGAGTGTCTGTGTGTGTCTGTGTGTGTGTGTGCTTGTGAGCCCTGGCCAGGGACACCCTCAGAGGGGGTCAAGGCACTTGGAAGGGCAAATCTTCAGGGCATTAAATCCAGGGATGCAAAGGAGTCAATCCATAAGCACACAGGGGAATTGCAGGCACGTGGATCGTTACCTGCCATCTCTTAGCAGCTGCCAGCGGAGTTGACTGTTTGCTTTAAAGAGTTATAAATAATTTTGTTGATTAAAATGATTGATTATCCCTGGTCTAATATTATTTAGGCAGAGCAAACACTGCTGAGATTTACCAGCTGCTCTCTGACCTCCCAACCCTGATCTGTTTGCAGAAAGCCTGTGCAATTATTTGTTTGATTTCAAAGCTAAATATCCTAATCTTCCCTCTCCGCCTTGGAAACTGCAACTGGCACCGGGACAGCTCGGGCTGATAAGGGAGGGCAGCTCTGGAGTCCCCGTGTGCAGTGACACTTCCCTGGGCACAGAGGGCCGAGGGGGGGACACGGAGAGCTGCTGGTCACAGGTGAGGACAGGGAGGAGCTCTTGGGCTCCTCCTCCTCCTCTTCCTCCTCCTTCTGCTCTGCACACACTGATGGAGAGCTGCCCGCGCTTCCTGCCAGGCCCGGAGCGCTCCCAGATGTGCGGGAGCGAGGGGAGCTGTGCACCCAGATGTGCGGGAGGGAGGTTGCTGCTGTCCCAGATGTGCAGGCGGACGGAGGTTGCTGCTGTCCCAGATGTGCGGACGGAGGTTGCTGCTGTCCCAGATGTGCGGACGGAGGTTGCTGCTGTCCCAGATGTGCAGACGGACGGAGGTTGCTGCTGTCCCAGATGTGCAGGCGGGGGGAGGTTGCTGCTGTCCCAGATGTGCAGGCAGGGGGAGGTTGCTGCTGTCCCAGATGTGCAGGCAGGGGGAGGTTGCTGCTGTCCCAGATGTGCAGACGGACGGAGGTTGCTGCTGTCCCAGATGTGCAGGCGGGGGGAGGTTGCTGCTGTCCCAGATGTGCAGATGGACGGAGGTTGCTGCTGTCCCAGATGTGCAGACGGACGGAGGTTGCTGCTGTCCCAGATGTGCAGATGGACGGAGGTTGCTGCTGTCCCAGATGTGCAGACGGACGGAGGTTGCTGCTGTCCCAGATGTGCAGACGGACGGAGGTTGCTGCCGCAGCCGGCGGGGAGCGGGCGCTGTCCGGGCACGGCACCGGGGTCCCGCTGCCAGCCGGGGACGCGCCGCCGCTTGCAGCTGCCATTGAGCAATCGGGGCTGTCTGGCTGGCATTGCCCCGCGGGGAAGGGACGGCCGGGAAGGCTGCGGAGGAGGGGGTGGGACAGGCAGGAATCTGCAGCTGCCGAGCGGCGCGGGGCTCGCCCGACGCCCGGGGCAGCGAGCGGAGGTGACCCGGAGCTGCCGAGCCTCCCTCCCTCGTCATCCTCTGATCCTTCCGCATCGCCGCCTTCGTGCTGGCAGCATCCTGTGGGGATGTTCCGGGCTTCGGGAAGCCGCAGGAACATCCGTAGGGACCTTTCGCTCGTGAGCCCATGGACACAGCGCCGCGTCTCCACAGCGGCTGTGACAAACATTCCTGGAGGATGAATGGGAGCTGCGGAGCAGAGCAGAGGCTTTGATGTGGACGGACGTATCTGGGGGGTTGAACATCATCCCAGCCCCAGGGCACTGCCACTGGCCTCCCATGTGCTGCCCTCGTGTCCGGCGTGACTCGGCCTGGGGGCAGGGCTGGGGCCAGGACACAGAGGGATCGCTCTGTGCGGGGACATCCAGGGAAGGCTGGGGAATTCCTCGGCACAGACAGATTGTAGGTGCTTGAATCTCCATGTCTAATCCCTTCCCAAGGCAAGGATAATTGAGGCTCCTGTTAGAACCAGCGATTTCCCAGCAGCAGGGACAGCTCTGTGGTCCATCTGCCTCAGAAATGTCTGTGTCCTGGTGATGGGCAGCACAAATGATGGGGTTTTATCCAGGGCACGGAGTCATTGCACATGGATCATCGGGACTGTGGGATGAAAACATCCCGAGCTGTGAGGTCATGCGTGGCTGCTCGCAAAGTGTGCTGGCACAGTTTGTTCTTCAGGTGTGCTTGAGCCAGCTCAGAGCATTGGGATCCTTTGTGAGTGACGAAAGAGCTCAGCTTGACTGAAGGTTCCTTGGCCCTTCTCCTGCTGCGAGGGGACAGCCCTGCCAAGAGATCTCAGCCTTCCCTTTTCACACTTTGCATCCTGACAGCATCTTCCTCACACAATGTTCTGCCAATTATCCTCAACCTGGCCTTGCTACATCCCCGCTCTCCCTTGCTGGGAGACTGGTGCATGGTTTGGCAGCCCCAGCCTGCAGCAGCAGCTGGAGGTCTTGGAGCTGAATCCCCTTTGTGTCTGCCCCTATTCCTGGATGATGATGAAGGACAGGGAGATGAGTATCTGAGTCTGAGGGTTTGTTTGGATGGGTGGAAAACTGTTCCACCTGAACTGCCCAGGGAGTATCTTGAGAGCATCCCATGGGTGCTGCTGCAATCCAGGAAAAATCTATGACAGGATTCTGGGATGGGTTCATCCTTCTCTTAGGACAAATGTTCCAGTCCCATCCCTTCTTCATCAAAGATGCCAAAAATGGCAACATCAGCCAGGGATTTGAGGAGAGAACTGCAGAATTCCTGGGTTTAAGCTGGCTGGAAGGGAATGTGAGCTCTCAGGGATGGTGGGTGTGTATGACCCAGAGCTCCAAGTCCTCCCTGTGTGCCGGAGCCCAGCGTGGGATTGCCCTGGAAGGGCTCAGGCTGGGCTCCTGCAGCCCTGGAAGCCTCCGGGGGCACAGCTGGGACTGAGGGCTCCTGGCCCAGCCCGGGGAGAGTGAGGAATTTCAGGTGGGTTCTGGTGGCAGGCGTGAGCCCCGTGAACAGGAACATCTGTGTCTGCTCGCTCGGTGCCGGGTGCTGGGGCTTGCAGGGTATTTTCCCTTTTTCCCCCATTGCTGTTGAGCAATCCCAGCTCTGTGGGGTGTGAGGAGCGGGGCTGAGAGGAGCATCTCCCGCAGGTGGGGCAGTGACCTGGGCTGGCTGGTTCCACTTGACCTGTTTCCAGCCGGGCCAGGTGTCCGTGACAGGCTTTTCCAGGCTCCGGGAGCGCTGTGTGCCCGTGCCCGGGGATTAGAGCTCTTTAGCGGCGCGGTTAGCAGGGATTAGGGCGATTATCCCGGGGAAGCGTGGCTCACAGCTTTGAGCCAGCCTGGGAGCGTCCTCCCAGCCCTGCCCAGGAGTGATCCCAGGCTGGAAGTGAGGTGCTAATCCTGGCTCCAGAGGGGACACCGCTCCTGGGGGATTCCATTGGGAAACAGGGAGGGAAGGGCTCTAAGGGCTTCGAGAGGAGCCTTTGCCTCCTGAGCAGAAGGGGTTTGGGAAGGCCGAGGTTGCTCCTCGCTGGCTGCAGCCTCCTGGCCTAGCTGGCTCCAGCCTGGAGCCTCCACAGGGCTTTAATTAACCTGGACTCTGCTCTCAGGCCAGCAGGCTCAGAAAAGGCTGGTGGAAGTTTTATGTTGTGATGCTGTCAAATTCAAGAATGGTCTTGTTAGATTCAAGCGTGGGAGCGTCTCGTGCTGAGCTGATGGTGCTGCTGGAGCTGAACCACTCCAGCCTTGTGGCATCTCACCCTAGAACCCTCTGATGGGTGGGCTTGGGAGGGACCTTACAGCTCATCTCATTCCACAGGCACCTTCACTATCCCAGGTTACTCCAAGCCCTCTCCCACCTGGCCCTGGGCACTTCCAGGGCTGGGGCAGCCACAGCTGCTCTGGGCAGCAGTGATGGAATTTTATTGATGACCAATTTTGTTTCTGACTTCTTTGATGGTTCCAATGAGTGCTGTTAAAGCATGGACACATTCCCCAACCTCAGAGGTGGCTGAATCTCCCCAGGGTTTGCTTTGCCCATCTGGGCTCCTTCCAGCACCTGAAATGGGGAGGATGGGGTGAATCCCCAGCTGAGGGAAGCCCCTGAGCTGCTGAAGGAAGAGGAGCTGTGGGCCCTGGCCCTGCTGAGCTGGGGGAGCTTTCCCATAATCGCAGCAAGCGTTGACTCAGGGGCTGTGGTTTAGCTCAGCTCCAGCCCTGGCCTTGCTCTTGCACTTTATTCCCTCTTCTCTCCCACAAAAGCCAAGGACAGAGTGAGCTGCCCACCAGGCTGCTCCCCTACAAGCTCCTGGGACTGTCAAGGATGCTGCTTTCCCAGGATTGCCATCCAACACCCACAGTACAGAGCAGGGAGGGAGGAGAAGGAGCTGCAGCCTGAGCAGGGCAGGCTGTGACTGCAGAATCCCTTCCCTGTGCCTGGTTCCTCACAGCTGCCAGATCCCCAGAGCCAAATCCAGCCCTCCCTCCCCTGGGGGCTGCTCTGTGTTCACTTTTCCTCGTGGACACGTCTCTCCCAAGCACCGCCAAGCCAGGGTGTCCATGGCTGAACCCCAGAACCCGAGGCTGAGCAGAGCATCCCAACACCTCAGCCTCAGCTGAACCTTCCCCGCTGCTGCTGCAAGTGCTCAGAGCCCAAACCTGGGACAAAGTGCTTTTATCTGCATTTAGGGAGGACAGTGTTCAGGCCTGATTTTTAGGGGAAGAGCTGGCCCCCATGGCACACCACATCTCCCTAAGAAAACTGCTGAGGGCCGGAAAAAAGCCGGCTTTGTTGGGCTTTCTGCAGCGCTAAGCACTGTGGGCTTTCGGTTTCCTCTCTTGTTTTTCTCTTGAAGCCCAGCTTTCATCTCACAGTATTTATTTTTCACTGCTTGAAGAAGGAAAAAAAAAGACTTTTTTTTCCCTTTTTTTAAAAAGAAATATATTTATTTAAAATTAAAATAGCAAATGTCTGCACCTTTTGTGCCATCCTTGCAAAGGGAAGCAGGGCCAGTCTCTGCCAAGTTGCTGTAGGAATGGGATCCAAATCTCCCCCATCTGCTTCCATCCCATCCCCACAGCCCCAGCAAGCACCTCTTGCTGTGTTTAGCCCTGCTCCCCATCCAGATTTCCTTCTGCTCCCTTTTTTCCAGCTTTCTGTCCCATTTTCCCTTTCCCCCCCTCGAATCTCGCTGCCCTTTGGGCCCGAGGAGCCCTAATTGGAACAGGCCGGCTCCTCTCCTGCTTCCTGCGTGGGAGTGAGAGGCAGCGCTTGTGAAAACAGTTCAAAAGTGCACACAAATTTTTGCCTAATCCTGCCTAAATAACAGGGGGCTCAGCCAGGGTTGTTTGCCTGGGTGTCCCTGCTCTGAGCTGGGGGCACCTGGGCAAGGCAGAGCTGCCCGAGGGGCTGGAGGTGCCTGGGGGTGCTGCAGAGCCAAGCTGGGGACATGGGGACACAGTGGGGACACGGTGGGGACACGGTGGGAATGCAGTGGAGATGAGGTGGGGACATGGTGGGGACACGGTGGGGATGCAGTGAGGACGCAGTGGGGATGCAGTGGGGACACAGTGGGGACACAGTGGGGACACGGTGGGGATGCAGTGAGGACACAGTGGGGATGCAGTGGGGACACAGTGGGGATGTGGTGTGGATGCAGTGGGGACACAGTGGGGACACGGTGAGGATGCAGTGGGGACATTGTGGGGACACGGTGGGGATGTGGTGGGGATGCAGTGGGGACACGGTGGGGACATGGTGGGGATGCAGTGAGGACGCAGTGGGGATGTGGTGCGGATGCAGTGGGGACACAGTGGGGACACAGTGGGGATGCAGTGGGGACACAGTGGGGACACAGTGGGGACGCAGTGGGGACGCAGTGGGGACACAGTGGGGATGTGGTAGGGATGTGGTGCCCGGCGGCCTCGCTGGGGAGCGTGGGAAGGGTCTCAGCTCCCAGCCCCCCTCTCCTCAGCCTCCTCTGATCCTGAGAAAAGTTCTCGGCTGCTGAACCCTCCCAGCTGGGGGACGTTGGGAAATGTGTGCTCCAGCTTCCCCCAGCTCCAGCTCTGCCCTGGTTTGGATCCTGGGGAAAGCTGAGACCGAGGGGGCTCGGGGAGGGGAGCTCAGTGTGGGCTGGAGGGGGAACCACAGGCTTGGTGGCCACGGACTCACTGTGGGCACGTGGGAGGAGGGTGGGAGAGTGAACCCCTGTCACCCCTTGCAGAGCCTCTGGGAAACTCCTACTCCATTGTCACTCAGCAGTGGGGGGACATCCTGGAGTGTGGGCAGCTCCAGAAGAATGGGATGGGGGCTCCAGGGGATCTCAGCTGCCTCAGGGCTCAAGGACTGAAGTTTCTGAGGGACACAGGCATGAATTCATGAAGCCCTTGGATGCACAGTCCCTGCAAATGATCTTGTTTGAAACCAATGTGCATCTTCTCCTCTAATTTAATCATGGAATCCTGGAATGGTTTGGGTTGGGAGGGACCTTAAAGGTGATCCAGTTCCACCCCTGCCATGGCAGGGACAGACTCCCCTGTCCCAGGCTGCTCCAAGCCCTGTCCAGCCTGGTCTTGGGCTCTTCCAGGGATCCAGGGGCAGCCACAGCTGCTCTGGGCACCCTGTGCCAGGGCCTGCCCACCCTCACAGGGAAGAATTTCCTCCTAAAATCTAATCTAAAGCTAAATCTACCCTATTTCATTAGAAAGCCTTTTCCCCTTGTCCCTGTGCCTCTGCCAAGCCACACAAAGGCCTGGAATCTCCATGACATCCATGTGCTCCAGGCCTGGGAAGGGGAGGCTGAGGAAACCTTGGGTCTTGCCCTTGGTGTCTGTCCATCCATCAGGGCAGGGACAGGAGGTGCTGTGGGGTCAGGTGGCTCCGCTCTGACCTTCCCCACATCCCTTTCCAGCAGCTACTGGGTGAAACCCCACACAGGGACACACTGGGGCTCTGATGGAAAAAAAAGTGAGTGGCCGAGGGGAGCTTGGAGGAGTCACTGACCCCGAGTGGAAACTCGGCTGAAAAATGACTTTGCTCCCATCCTTCTGCTCAGAGCATCCTTTTTTTTTCCCTGACTGCCATTTATTTTCCTTCTGCAATCAGCTGCAAATGGCTTTGGCATGCAGAGGAGTTCTGTGCATTTGAAGGTCAAAATCCCAAAAGTTTGTAAATCTGAGTCCTTTAAAAAGATCAGATGTGTGGAAATAGTTTACACATGCAGGGCCTGGTGGGAGCAGAGTGGGAATTGGGTTGGGAGATGAACTTGCTGATCTTGGCCTCTTTGCTCCCGGTTTTCTCTCAGGCTCCATGTGCCCCTGGCTGGGGGGTCTGGGCAGGTCCCCCTTAGCACAGAACCCATCCAAGGCAATGTTGTTGTGTTTTATTCTCTCGTCTCTCTCAAGTCCCATCCCCAGGGATGTCAGGGAGCTGCAGGGGCCTGGTTTGGAGAAGCCTTGGAGCCCCCAGATCCCTCTTTGCCTTGGAAAGCTGCAGCCAGATAAAAACTGCCCCCATGCGAGGCAAATTCTGCATCTCTGCTCTACAGATGCTGCATGTGCTGCTGACATAATTCTCCTGGGTGACTGCAACTCCTGGCACTGTTTAGAAATCAAACCATAACTCCCTGTCTGCTCTCCCAGGAGGGAAATCAAAGGCGGCTCTGTCGGCACAGGACGAGGACACGGCATCCATGCAGCCGAGTGCACGTGGCAGCTGTGGCAGGGGGCTTTGATGGGCTCGTAAAAACCAGCCAGAATTCCCAGCCTGGCCCCTGCTGCTGAGCTTGCTCTTGGGATTAAAGCCCCAGCATTCCTGAACTGGGTTTAGGTGGAACAGCTGGCTCTGGTGCTGGCTCCCACCCCGGCCCCTGCACACAGCCCTGTGCTCTGTGGGCAGCACTAAAGGAGAGGTTTTATTGGTGCAGGGTTTGATTAAAATCTTGCAAACAGGTTTCAGATGGCACTGAAAGCTGATACCGGGGCAGCTAAGCCGGGTTTGTTGCTTTTGTTCCTGAAATTCTGCTCAACTCTGACCTTTAGGCATCCCAGACTGGAGGCGAAGGGCTGGAGGACATTGCCAGGGCTGGGTTTGCCTCCATGGGAAGGAATTTCCCTGCACCCAGCAAAGTTGATAGAGTTATAGGATATTCCAGGATGGAAGGGATTCACAGGGATCACTAAGTCCAACTCATGGCCCTGCAGAGAGCTGAGTGAAGCCCACCATGCTCCCTGCACAAAAACCACCCAGTTTTTAAATAAATAACAAATTATTTAAATAATTCAAAGCAGCAGAAGCAGAATTTAGGGTAAAAACTATCCATCCACCCCATCTTTCTCAAGCCACCCAGCCCAGCCTTGTCCCCAGACACATCTGCAGAGCTTCACATGCACGTTTGGTTTTCCCTGGGTGAGTTTTCCCCAGCTCTGGGACACTGCTGACCCAACCAAGGCTTCTGCAGGCTCAGGGCTTTGGGGCTGCTTTGTCCTCAGCAGAAATTTGAACAAGTGGCTGCGACCTCGCAGGAAAAAGGCAGATGATGTTTCAGTGCTAAATCTGCCGAGCACAACATATTTTGCAGAAGCCTTGCAATGCACATTTGGGTTGATTTGGGTGTTTAAATAGAAACTGTCCTCTGGCATGGTTTTCTTTTTTTTTATTTGGGAACAGACTGTTTGCTTCCCTGTGACCTCTCCCTGGGAATCACTTCTAAGTCTCCCCTGTTTTGACAGGTTGTTTGTGCAGAGCTCAGCATTCACCTTCCTAAACCGAAATCTTATCCCCCCGCTACTGAAAAATTGATTCGCTGGGTTTGTGCAAAGCCAACCCCATGGATCCTGCACGACCAAACAGCAGGATCAGGGATGAGCCCTTGCTATTGCAGAGATAAAAATACCATTTTTCATCCTGCTCTTGGTGTCTGGCCTAAGAAGTTCACCTCCACACAGGTTTTCATGGGTGATTCAGTGTTCAAATTGGGGTTAAAACCATTTTCTCAGCCTGGCTCTGACTCATCTTCCCAGGGCAGGCAGGAGCTGCTGTTGAGGCAGGCAGAGGGAGCAGATTCCTGGGTGGTCCCTGTGACCACAGAGCAGGGAGAGCAGAGCATTCAAATGTAACTTGAGGATGAAGGCAAAGGGGCACTGAGCCACTTTCTCCCAGTGTTATCTCAAGCAGCAGATGGGAAGCAGAGATAGCGACAGTGGCTGCTCATTTTCCATGCCCTCTCCAGCCAAATCCAGTAAATAATGAAGTGTAATTTGCCAAATTGTGTAATTTGCCTTTGGATGTGGGATTTGCTTTGGAAGGTCCTGACGCTGCCACTGTGGAGGCAATCGTGGATTTGTGCAGTGAGCTGAGGGCAGGAATTGTGTCCTGAGAGACTCTGTTGGGAATGTCGCTGTTCCTACCCGAGTCAAGAGTCTGCAAATCATTTCTTGAGAGCCTTGGGGACTTGGCTGGAGGATGTGCAAAGGGAAGGGGGAATTTTTGAACTGGGGCTGAGAGGTGGAAGGGGCAGAAGCGGGGACAGAGAAAGTTGCTCTGTTTGGCTTGGCAGTGGAATTGCCTTGGGAGCATCCAGCAGATGATTTGGGGTGTTTGCAGCATGGTCACCCTCACCTTGTGCTACAGAGCTGCATGTGGAGGTTTATCTGTGGAATCACGAGATTGTTCAGGTTGGAAAAGCCTTCTGAGATCATGGGCTCCAACCATTCCCCACATTTTTAAACATTTCCAGGGGTGATGACTCCACCACTGCCCTGGAATTGTATTGACCCAACTCCCAGATTCCCACTTGGAAAAAACCCAATGTTGGGTTGTTTGGACTTTAAATGATGCCCTGAGTTTGGTTGGGGAGGAGTTGAGTGGAGCAGGAACTCCAGACTGGGGCAGCCTGGGAAGCAGCTGGGCTGGCTGTTCCCTGTGGCTGCAGCGCTGCTTCCATCCCTGACTCCGTGTTTTATCAGGAATACACCAACACTGCCTGGAACAAGCCCTCAGCAGCATTTTGCAGGTGTAAAGGTTTATTAAATCAGGAGCATAACGAACTTGGAGCGATGGAAAACTGCGGTGCCTGAGTTTCCACAAGACACAGAATTCTTTTCTTTTCAATGTCTGTGTCCAGAACACCAAAGACTTTGCCCATGGTGTCATTTTTCCACTGAGTTTTCATGGAAAATTTCCACTAGGCTGCAGAGCTAAACCAACCTCAGGTGGAAGATTTCCATCTCTGCTGACCAAATGCAGTTTGGCATGGTAGTTGTTCAAGACTTTCCTTCTCCATCAAAGATGTTTTTCAGGAATACTGAAGTGTGGAAAAAAGGACCAAACCTCTATTCAGATATTTTGCCTCAAAGGGTTGCTTTTATTTGTGAGACTCTTTGAAAGATTCATCTTCTTCCAAATAAATTAGAAAAAGGGATTAAAGAAAGGAAAGGAGGAGGTTTGGTCCTTGTCAGGATTTACTCCAGGCCTGGCTGTTGGCCCTGCTGTCCCATGGGATGGCTGCCATTGTCCATGACTCACTCCTCACTCCGTGCATGACGTAACTCTGGGCTAATGTGGGATTTTCCAGCTCTTTGTTTCCCTTCCCCCCTCAAATGGGTATTCTGCCACTTCTCCATCCTGTCTCAGCCTGCTGCCAGCTCGCCTTTTCATGGACTCACAGGATCATGGAATGGTTTGGGATGGAAGGGACCTTAAAGCCCATCCCATTCCACCTCCTGCCTTGGGCAGAGACACCTTCCGCTATCCCAGGCTGTTCCAACCTGGCCTTGGACCCTTCCAGGGAAGGGGCAGCCACAGTTTCTCTGTGCCAGGGCCTCCCTACCCCCACAGGGAAGAATTTCCTAGGATGAAGAATTTTCTAGGAGTCTTTAATTTTCTCCTTGCTTTTCTTTGGACTGGGATGACAGAGTAGCAATTCAGGGATGCTTTTCTCCCTCTTTCTTGCTCACCCTGGTGTGGGACTCTGCCTTCCTCAGTGCCTGGAGCTGCTGAGCCATTTCCCAGGCTCCAGACACACCTGGAATGCTGAAGCCCAGCAGGCTGATGTCTGGAAAGGCCTTGGTATCATCATCCAGTAGCACATTCCAGAAGCATAGTGATACTGTGTGCACCTGGCAAACATTCCCTGACATCTTTCCCAGTCCTGTGTCCTCATGGCCGTGTTTTTCTCCTGCTTCTTTCAGACATGGAATGTGCGGATGTGCCTCTATTAACGCCCAGCAGCAAAGAAATGATGTCCCAGGCACTGAAAGCCACGTTCAGCGGCTTTGCCAAGGAGCAGCAGCGGCTGGGAATTCCCAAAGGTAAGACTTGGCTTCCTGTGAACAGCCATGGCACCCACAGGGGTTGTGTCCTCCTTCCAGGCCCAGAATTCCCCGTCTGCCATCTCCCCCTTTGGCTCTCCTCGGGTGGCATTGCCTTTCCAACACCACCTGAAGCTTCTTGGGAGCTTCAGCTGGAAAAACGTGGACAAATCATCTCCACTAAACAGAGAAGCAGCAAGGACCCTTTACCAGAGCTTGGTGACAGGGAGAGACCAAGAAAATTGGAGAAATGGGTGGGAGAAGGAGGTCAGAGAAGTGATGGGGTTTTTAGAAATCCCAAACAAATCCAAAGCTTTTTCCTCGGGTGAAATACAGCATTAAGGCTGATCCAGACTGGGCATGGTGTTCCTCACACCCTGATGCCAGTGGGCTGCCAATCTGCACGGATGAGGCTGATGCAGGGTGGCTGGAGCACTGTGTGTGTCCCGTTTGCCTGGGGATGCTGACTGCTGGATCCCTCTGCAGACCCCCAGCAATGGACAGAGACGCACGTGCGGGACTGGGTGATGTGGGCAGTGAACGAGTTCAGCCTGAAGGAAGTGGATTTCCAGAAGTTCTGCATGAATGGAGCTGCCCTCTGTGCCCTGGGCAAGGAGTGCTTCCTGGAGCTGGCACCTGACTTTGTGGGTGATATCCTTTGGGAACATCTGGAGATCCTGCAGAAAGGTGAGTCCCGAGTCTCCTGGGTGAACAATTCACGGCATCCTGGCCATCCTGGTTTTGGGGCTTTCCATAGACCAGGAGGTGATCACCTTGAGCTTTAATCCCAGGAAAAACATCTTGCAAAGCCCAGTTTTTCAGCAGGATTCCAAATGGGCATCCCAACGGCAGCAGGCAAGGCAAATCCTGGCAGTTCCTCAAAGAGTGTTTGTGCCGGCTGCTTGGCAGGGATCCCCGGTGGGCAGGGACGCTCTGCCTGCCTGGAATCCATGGTGGGATTTTCCAAAGCATTTTTCCTCAGCCTGTTCAGCTCCTGTTGTGAATTTTACTATTTCCTCTACTGGAACTGGGTACAGGAATACAGCCAAAATTCTGAAAACCCAAATTTCCCAGTGGTGGTTGGAAGCTACTTTGCTTTGTTCCATGTCCCAAAAAAACGGGTGTTTCATGTCCCCAGAACCAGCATTTCTGGGAGGAGAAGCCATCCGTGCCATTCCCTGCATGACAGCATCCAGGGCATTAACTGTCACTGACTGGGGACTCACACTTTGATTTACAGAGTCGATTTTCCGTGTCTGGATGCTCAGGAGCACTGGGATGGTTTTTGAGGAGCAGGCGAGGAGCTGAGCACCTCTACCTGAGCCACAAGCAGGAGCTGCAGTACACCTGGACTCTTTTTCCAGCTCCTTTTTCTGCAGAGCTATTTGCTTTCCTGGAATGTCCCCTGTGCTGTCCTACTGACCCTGGTGGCAGGAAGGGGAGGGGGAGCACAGTTATTCCTTCCAGGAAACCATTGACAAATGGATGTTAATTGCCCATTACTAATTTTACTGCTACCTGTGGTTTGCAGAAGGTAAACACGGCCCTTCCCGGGCTCTGGGCAGGCCAGGCTGTTTTCCTGCTCTTGGGCTCTAAATCTGGTCTCTCCTTTTTGTTTTGCATATTTTTCATGGACTGCTTGGATCAACACTGAGCAGTTTAACCAAACAAAGCCAAACCTTGTGGTCAGCCCAATTTCTTCTTGCCATGAGCCATTGCTTGCACCTTCCCACAGCCCTTCTTCCTTGCTGGCCCTGCCCATGGCTAGGAATAGGTGGTCTTCAAGGTTCTTTCCAACCCAACCCATCCTAGGACTCTGTAATTCTGTGATTTTTTTGTGCTGTGCGCACTGGAGAGGGTGGGATGTGCTGCAGGTACTGACTGAGGCACCAGGGCTGGGTTTGCACCTCCTTCCTGCAGATTCCCCACACATGGAGATGGACTTCATGCTGTAAATTTATGGCAGAGTGGGAATCATAATTTCATCATTTCAGACAGCACTGACCCATGTGGGTGTTCAGACACTGCAGTATTGATGGTACAAAAGCCTGGGATAGGGAGGAGTTTTTCAAAGAAGATGAAAATCTTTGTCCCTGCTGCAACTCTTCTTCTGAAAGGCTGAAAATGAATAAAGCTGAATTTCTGTGTCTTCACACTGTTGGTGTTGCCCTGGGAGCCAAGAAGTCTCCATCCCCTGTTTGGTTTCACCAGTGACTTTGTCACTCTTGTACAAGCAGGGCCTTTGCTCCTCTGGTGGGCTCTGAACACATTTCCAGTGAGGTATTTGGTGAGTAACAAAAAGCTTCCAAGAAATAACCAGCCTCAACCCCAAGACTGGTTCCCTGTAAATCTTGGGGCTCATCTCCAGCCCTGAGCAGAGCTGGGCTGTGCTGGTGTTGTACAGACAGAACAGAGCTGTCCCTGCCCATGCAGGTGGAGCTGGGGGTCTCCCTCTGCACCTGGATGTGACGTGGGAAGAGATCCAGGTGTCTCCAGGCTCAGCCAGGGTTCCAGCTTGTCTCTCAGTCTTTCCCACAGTCATCACTGGGGCTGTTGGTGCTGGGAGTGGTTCTTAACCCTGAAATGCCCGGCTTTGGCTTTACCTGTGCTGCTGGCCAGGGTCGTGCTGGGCCAGGCTGTGACCCACTGTCCCCTGAGCTGACACTGTCCCCTGTGAGCACTGCGTGACTCACGTACCACAGGCTGCTCAGGGTTTAAAAACAGCATATGGGTGCCTTTTCCCTGCATGGATTTGGGTGTTTTTCAGGCTTATTTTTCCATAATTCTTCCTAAAATAACCTTCTCAGTTACCAGCACTCAGCAGTGCCCTGCACTTGACTCTAAGCACAGCCAAAGGTTCTCCCCTGCTCTGTGGTCACCCCCTGCCCCCTGGCAGACACTGTGGAGAGAGGAACAGAGCATTTCTCATTAGTCCTCTGTGTTTGCACACCCCCCCATTTTGTTAGGGAATATTTTCCAGGCTGCAATCCCCAGGGGAGAGGGTTGAATGTAGGCTCCTCACAGGCGAACGTGCGTTATCCGTGCTCGGCTTCAGACACAAACCCAGAGCTGCCCGAGGGCGTTGGTTTGCTTAAAGGAGAGAAAATCTCCCATCCCAGTATCCCTGCCCAGAATGCCATGCTGGAATGAGTCAGGTGTTCATGGAAAAACTGCTCAGGGTAGGGGCAGGGTGGCTTTTGCGTGGGAAAGCAAATACAGCGCAGCCCAGGAGAAGCAAAGCGCTTGGAAAAAGCCATGGGAAGCAGGGAATCCATGCTTTGACATGCTCCAGGCTCATTGCCAGTGAGGTATGCCTGTGGAAAGCTGAAAATTGGCATTTTGACTATGTAGACATGGAGAAGTCTGTGTCAGGAGCGGGGTCAGGGACAGTGAGACAAAGCGGTTTTGAACATGGAATGTTCTGCCTGCATCAGGTGCTGCACAAGCTGGGAATTCACACAGATCTGGGGTTAGAGGAGCTGGGTTTGGGATGGGTTACCTGCTCCCTTGTACACACCTACTGCTGCTCTAAAAATAGGGCTTTTCCAGGAAAACAAGTGTCCTTGTGTGGGGAGCTTTTCCAGGAGCTCACACATGGAAGTGTGCTCAGCAGGCCCCAGGAGAATGAGGCAACAAAACCTGAGGCAAGCAAGGAAATGATGCAGCTGGGAGCTCAGAGCCTCCTGGAGCCCTGACTCAGAAAGCTGTTGCTGTTTGGGCCGGGTTGGTTTTGTTTAAGTTTGGCCATACCTGCAGCAGGAATTCCCAAAGGAGCCAGGTTTCTGTGGGATTTCAGCTCTGAATTAATTTCTGTTGCTCAGAACGTCCCTGGGGAGGAAATTTTGGGAAGTTCAGGGCTCTCTGTGTCACAGCTCTGTGTGCCTTCAGACTGGTGACATTTCCTTCCTTTCCTCTTTGCAGAAGAGGTGAAACCATACCCAGCAAATGGAGTGAACACCACCTACCCCGAGTCCCGCTACACCTCAGACTACTTCATTAGTAAGTCTCAATTAGCAATGTCAATTATCACCATTATCGTGCCTGGAAGCACCTTTTAGCAGAGATTTGTCTGCACTACAATAGGACTGCACCATGCAAAGGGTGATACTGTTTTTCCAAGGGTTTAGGGTTGATTTGGAAGCCTTCTGTATTTTCTGGTGGCTGCCTTGTGTGCCAGAATCTGACTTTTTTAAGCACTATTTGTTTGAAGCTGTTGCTCAGCAGTCTTTGAAAGCAGCCTTGGCACACCTGAGTATTGGGAATTGTAAAAAATGTGTTAAAAAAGGGAGGGAATGGGGAGAGAAGGCTTCATTCTGGATTGCCAGGGAGGATCCTAGCAAGGAATGGGCTGAGTCTCCACCTGCACTCCTGCACTTCCCATTGCTTTGGAGGTGTTCTTTAAGGGCAGTGGAAATCTGGGAGATATTTCATGAACCAGCAAAAAGCCTAGCTGACCTGAAGAGATTTAAATGAGGTGTGAGGGAGAAATCCTTTGCTGTGAGGGTGGGGAGGCCCTGGCACAGGGTGCCCAGAGATGTTGTGGACTCTCCATGCCTGGAATTGTCCCAGGCCAGGCTGGATGGGGCTTGGAGCAGCCTGGGGTGGTGGAAGGTGTTCCCACCCATGGCAGGGGTGGGATTGGATGAGCTTTAAATTCCCTTCCAATCCAAAACCTTCTGGGAATCCATGATTCTGTGGATTGGGATTCCAGGCTTTGGCACCAGGGAGAGGTGGCTCTGGAAGGGATTCACCTTTCCCAGCCATCAATGAAAGGTTTTTGTCCTGTTGCTCTTTTGCTGAGACTCCACTCTGCAGGATTTTCCAGCTTTTTCTGTCTAGCAGCTCCCCTGGGAGGAGTTTGGTGCAATGCACATTGAGGATGGCTGGGGCATATCTTATTTTCCTAAATTGTTGCAATCTTTAGAGCCCATCTCTGTAGATTCTGGAACCCTTTCCCAAATCAGCACCTGAGGGTGGGGGTGGGGGATGCTCTGGTTCCTTGGGGCTGGTTTGGGGCAGGGTTTGACTCCTGTTGTGCCCCCAGGTTATGGCATCGAGCACGCCCAGTGCGTGCCCCCCTCCGAGTTCTCGGAGCCCAGCTTCATCACGGAGTCCTACCAGACCCTGCACCCCATCAGCTCGGAGGAGCTGCTGTCCCTCAAGTACGAGAGCGACTATCCCTCGGTGCTGCTGCGGGAGCCGGCGCAGGACTCGCTGCAGACAGACTACTTCTCCATCAAGCAGGAGGTGGTGACGCCCGACAACATGTGCATGGGCCGTGCCAGCCGAGGTAAGGCTGGCCTGAAAGCCGGGGCTGCCTTGGCTTCCTGTGCTCTCCCTTCCCTGTGCTGGAATGGAGCTGGGCACGCCCAGGGAGCTGTGCAGTGCTAGCGCAGCCCTCTCCCAGCACCTGTGGGATTCCCTGCTGGCTTTGAGCCCTCCCTGCCCTTCTCTACAGGGAAAACTCGAGAAATGTCTTTCTTTCCTCTCCTCTCTGCCTATTTTTACATCATCTGCAGAAATGGCATGTTTCTGGTGCTGTGCCTTGATGTCGAGCCCGAGTGAAATTGAGCTGAGCTTTAGAAATCCCATTTTTTAGGAGCCCAGGCAAAGACTCACAATTCCTTCACAAGTTCTCATCGGGAATTGCTGTTCAAGGCTTTGCACTCTGTGATCCAAAGTCTTGATCCATTATGTTTCAGGGATTTGATGGCTGCTTGTTTGAAATATTCTGCTGTAGGCAATTCTGTGCTTTGTTTCGAGGTGCAGATGTCAGGGGCTGAGGCAGCAGCAGAGCTCAGGCCCTCCCGAATGCTCCTCTCCAAAGAGTCATAGGTACATGATTCCTGTTTGAGATGATGGGATTTAAACACCTGAACACTTTGGAGGATCTGGGCCCAAATACCTTCCCAATTAATGTTATGAGACTGGGAGCAGGTGGGGCCCACATGTCTGATTGCTTTGTGAGCACATCAGCGATGCCAGGCTGGGGATGTGGCTCTGTCTCCGTTCAAAGCTAAAAGTTTAATCCATGGAGCTCAAAGTCCCTCACAAGTGGGATCATTATCTCTGGATTCCAGGTAGGGAACCTGAGGCACAGGGAAGAGATGTGACCTGCCTGCCATCCCCCTGAATGGCATCTAGGTGTCCCCAGGCACAGAATTCATTACAGTGACATGTTGCTGTGAGCCAGGTTTGATGTGGAGCAGTTAAACCCATTTATCCAGAGAGGAGAGGATGAGCTGCCTTCCCAGGAAAGGCAGAGCTGCTTTCCAGGGCTGCATCTCACGTGCAGCCCATTTGAACTTTCTCACTCTTTTTCCAAGCTGGGAGAGCCAATTACAGGAAAGTTGTTACTCGTGTTATTGCCTCTCCTGAGAGAGGTGATGTGAGCCAGAAGGGCAGCAGGATTTTAATTTTGGGTAAACTTCTCTTTTTGGGGTTGTTTTTCTGCCTAAATTTCATCAGTGTCTTTCCCTTTTCTGACCTTTTCTTTAACACAGGTGATTTCATCATTCTCACAGTGTGGTGGTTCAGGGAGGCTTTTGCAGCTGTTCTCAGCAGCAAACCTTAAAATGTTTTCAGGGGAGGGAAGAGAGAGCCCTGGATGCTGCAGCAAAGATCTGAACACTGATTGCAAGAGGCTGTGCTCACACCAGTGCTGCATTTCAGCCATGGAAGGGCCTTTGGGAGACACAAATCCTCCTGGCACAGGGGAAAGCCTTAATATAAGGCAGAGCCTGGTTAATTTTTATTTATGTCCCTCTTTACCTTACAAGGTTAGTCTGACACAAAGTCAGGCCCTTCAGCATCACCTCAGGGTGAAGGTTTTTCCAGACACCTTCTGTGGGGCTTTAGGAGGAAATTTTGGGGTCCCACAGGACTTGTTTCTCTCTGCCCTGTCAGTGAGGGTGGCTGCTTCAGAAGTGGAGATGCCAAACTCATTGAAGCTTCTCCTGAGTAAGTGCATGGTGTGATTGTTCCAGCTAGGTGGAATTTAGATGGATTTCCAATGGATTGACAGAAATCACATCTCTGTCGGATTTTAATTCCTTTTCTAAATGAGCCTGTACTGCAGGACTGCTCAGGAAATTGGTTATTCCAATTAATGCACACACACACAGCAGCGTTGTGTTCCCCTTAGGAGGATTCAGGGAAGGATTGGAGTGTGAAATCCTCAAAAACCTAAAGGAAAAGAGAAAAGACTTTGAAACAGGGCTGTCCCAGCAGAATGAAGCCAGTGGATCCCAGCTCCCAATGGTTCCAGGCCAGCAATCAGGGCAGGGCCTGCAGTAGTTGAGTCTTTTCACAGCAAGTGCTCTTTAAACTACAACACAACAAATATTTGGGGGCGTGTGCCAGAGCCCTTCCACATTCCCCATCCTCTGGGATTTGCTCTCTGGGCCCAGGCTGTGGGTAGCTCTGCCAATGGAAATTTCTCCAGGAGCTCTTGCACAATCCCAGCAGCTGTTTTTAGCTGGGTTTGGGAAATTAGTGAACTTGAATGATCCTGTTACGCTTGTAGCTTGTCAGGAAAGATGTTGAGCAATCGGCAGAGTAGAGAGATCAGAGGCAGCAATTTCAGTTGGGTCCTTTTTTAGCTCTGTTTCAGTACAGAGCTGCATGGGCTGGCTCTGGGGGATGTAAATCAGCACTGCTGAGGATCTGGCCTCTCATGCTCTGGCTTTGACTAAAAATACCCCAGAGAATGACTTTGACACAGAGCAGCTGTGCTCACCTTACCAGAGCTGGAAAAAGCTGTTGGAGCTCTCAGCCACTGGCTCTCCTCCTCCATCAAAGCTGCTGCTGGTTGGGGATTTGGGGCTGGCTGGAAGAGATGGCAGTGAAAGGCTGCTGTTTGGGAGGGAACATCAGAAAGGGGCTGTGTGTGCCTGAGCAGTGTTTGAATAGGGCTGGCACGTGTAATGGGGGATTTATTGGAGACCTCCAATATCCTTCAGCAGCAAGAGAATCACAGAAATCAAAGAATCCTAGAAAGGTTTGAGTTGAGAGGGACCTTTAAGTTGGTTCCACCCCCTGCCATGGGCAGGGACACCTTCCACTGTCCCAGTTGCTCCAAGTCCTGTCCAACCTGGCTTTCAACACTTCCAGAGTTGGGGCAGCTGCAGCTTCTCAGGGCCTCCTCACCCTCTGAATAAAGAGGTCCTGGAGTGCCCTGTTTAGGCTTCTGAGCTCATCCTTGAGTATCTAGTGAATTATGTTTCTGACATTGCCTTTTGGAAATGAGGGACCATTTCCAGTCAGCCCCAGGCACCAGTCTTGGGTAGAGAGGTCAGATTTGGGTTTTTCCCAACTCTCTCTGCCTTGCTCTTCTGCCTGAAGTTTTCCAGGGCTCAGCCCTGCTCTGAATGGCAAAGGTAAAAGTATTGCAGGTCTGGGCCGTGCTTACTTTGGAGATGTAAAGGCACAGCATCAGCTGCCCCATGCCTGCAGAGTGCACAGGTGAAGCATCCTGTGCTGGCCAGGCCCTTCTCACCTGCTGTGCCTCCCCCAGGTAAGCTGGGAGGCCAGGACTCCTTCGAGAGCATAGAGAGCTACGACAGCTGTGACCGCCTGACGCAGTCCTGGAGCAGCCAGTCCTCCTTCCAGAGCCTGCAGCGCGTCCCTTCCTATGACAGCTTCGACTCCGAGGACTACCCTGCCACCCTGCCCAGCCACAAGCCCAAGGGCACCTTCAAGGACTATGTGAGGGACCGGGCCGACATGAACAAGGACAAGCCCGTCATTCCTGCTGCTGCCCTGGCTGGCTACACAGGTAGGGCACCATCCTGGGAACCCCTCTGTGCCCCCCAGCACCTCCCCAAGGCCAGGGGCACAGCCTCGGGGCGCTCTGGGCTGCCCCAGCTCGGTGTGGCTGGTGCAGGGGTGTGGGGAGGGTTTTGGGGTGTCTCTGGGGTCAGCCCAGGGCTGTGTCTCCTTTGAGATTGGGCTCACACCCCTCATGGGGAGTCCTTGGCACAGGGCCCTCGGTGCCTCGTTCTCCACTGCCCCTGGCTATGGCAGGAGCTGGCTCTGCTTTGGCTCCTGACCATGAGGTGCTGCAGAGCCCCTGGCCTCTTGGTCGTGGTTTCCCCCCTGGGGAAGGAGCAGCCTTGTCTCCAGCCCTGCTGGGTGGTGGGGACGGGTCCTCTCCCCTCTGGCCCCGCTCTGCTCCGTACCTTGGTGTGAGGCAGGGATGGGGCGCTGCCAGAACCATCCCAAACATTTTCCGTTCCCTGCACTGGGAGAGATGAGAAGGTGATAGACCATGGAAACTCTGGCTGTTTATGACAGCCCTTCAGCAATCTGGCATCTTCAAGGAGAGAAACTTGGTGGGATGGGACTTCCAGCTAAAGCTGAGCTAATCCTTTCCAGCCCTTCTGTGCCATAGCTTTCCCCTGTGCTTAAGGAAACTCTGGGGCAGCCTCCTGCCAGCTCCCCTGGCTCTGCACATTCACATCTGTCCTGCCCCAGCTGGTGGAAAGAGTTAGTGCTGATAAAGATCATCACCAGGTTCAGATCCTGAGGTGCGGCTGGCCCTGAGTCTGCTCCCACGCACGGCTCATCTCGGGGCTGACACCAGCCTCTGTGAGGGTGGGGAGAGCAGGAGGGAGAGGAAAGGTGGGGAGATAATTTTAGGAGTGTAAAAAAGGAAGTGGTTTGTTGCTATAGCTTTAGTTAGAAAGAGAGCTCGGCCCTGCCTGCTGAATGAGACTCTACCCAGTCCATAGCAAATACGAGTGTGCTCTGCATTCCTGAATGGATTGGGGCTTGGGGATGTGGTGGGGAGGGAGAGGAGGGACTGTGACCTGGGCTTATTCTCTACTGGAAATCTGCCATGGAAATCAATGTTCCTGAGAAAAGTGAGCACTGAGCACAAGTTGCTCTTTTTATTCCTATTTTTATTCCTATTGTCTCCTGACAATGCCTTTCCCTACGGCACCTGGAAGTGCTTTGGGTACGCAGAGCCCAGGATGCGTTCGAACAGCCGGGGAAACCGAGGCACCTGGGTGCTGGCAAAATCAGGAGCATTCTTTCCCAAGCTGGCTACTTCCCTCCACATTTGCTGTAGCTCATGGAAAAGAGTGCAGAAGAGCCACCCCCGGAGAAAGGCGAGGAGCTGAAGTCAGAGGCTGGGCCCCGTGTTTTCCAAGGAATGTTAGCACCCCAAAGGCTGTCCTTGGAGCAGTGCCTTCGGGAAGGGGAGACTTGGGTTCATGCAATGCCAGAGCACAATTCCAAATGCTTTGCTCTGTGTAACATTTTCCTTCACCTCATTTCCAACCTCTCTTGGAGCTGGGAAGAGAATCCCTTGGCCCAGGCATTTTGGTGGGATCAATAAGTAGGAACGCCTGATTTTTTTTATTTATTTTTGTGTTGCTTCACTTGAGAGGTTTTAAATGTGGAGAGGAAAATCTGGAATCACTGGGAAATGCTTGAGCTGGAGCTGTTTGCCTGCTCCAAAAGCTGCTGAGCAATGCTCAAGCCAGCAGAGCCAGCTTTTGCCATTGGGAAAGGTCCCTGGACAGGTGATCCTGGCAGGCAGGGACTCCAGAGATGTCCCCTGAGCCGTTTTACAGACCCCGAATCTTCAGCCCTGGGTTTTCCAAGCCAAGGGAGCCAGAGCAGGGTCGCTGTGAGGGCAGGTCCTAAGGACAGCAAGTAGAACGTGTTGGGTTTCAACCTGGAGGAGAACTGGGCACTCTCCAGGCTCTGGGTTTGTGTCAGTTCAAAAAAGCCTCCTCAGGCTGCCCATTGAGAAGTGCTGGAGGTCTGGCCTGGGCCAGCTGAGCTCAGAGTGGGGACTTGGGCACAGCTCAGCCTTTTTGTGCATTGCAGTCCTTTACTCTTACTTTACTCAGGGGAGGAAGTGCTGTCTGGCAGCCAGAGCAGAGGAACTCAGAGTCCGGGTTCTGCTGGTGGCTCTGCTGAGGAGGTGGAGCCTCCCAAGGGCTCTGCCAGCCCAGGAACCCAAAACACCGAGACCTTGGGGTTCCATTTCACACCTGAGGACACACCCAGCACCCACCTCGTGGTGATCCTGCTAGACCTGGCAGGGTGAAGAGGGACATGGCACCCCCCCATCCCCAGAGCTTTCTGTGCTGCCTCTAAGGACCTGCCAATGTTGTTCAGGCTCTGTTACCAGGCCCTGTTTCTGTGGTGCCCAGGGAGGTGGCCCCAGCAGGTCTCTGATGCTATCTGCCCCAGAGGCGTGTTTTGGGGTGAGAAGGTGCATTTTGGCGGAAGCTCCGTTTGCGTTTGATGTGCTCTTCACCCAGCTCTGAGCAGCCTTTCAGAGCCGCCTTATCTGCCCCCACATCTTGACCTATTTTAACAAGTTGCCATGGTTGCTCACAGAGAGGTTGATGCAATTTTCTTATCTTCTTTTTGAAGGAGAAATGTTCTTGCTCAGGAGTTGGTGAACTTCAGTTTCCATTGCTGCAGGGAGGGCTGGCCCTGGACACCTGGGTTTGGAGCTCAGTCAAAGCTTGGGCAGCTTGAATTGTACCTGAGGGAACGGCTGGAGCTGGGCCAGGGCAGAGTTAGGTTGGACATCAGGGAAAGGTTCTTCCCCCAGAGGTGCTGGCACTGCCCAGGCTCCCCAGGGAATGGGCACAGCCCCGAGGCTGCCAGAGCTCCAGGAGCCTTTGGACAGAGCTCCAGGGATGGCCAGGGTGGGATTTGGGGGTGTCTGGGCAGGACATGGGGCTGGGCTGGGTGATCCCTGTGGTCCCTTCCAGCTCAGGAGGTTCTCTGATTCTGAGGTTCTACACTAAGCCAGATTTTATTTACTTTGCCATGACACAGAGTGCATCCATGAAATCCAGGCAAGGGATGGCTCAGGATGTGTGTTCACTGCTAAACCTCACACTGGCTCAGCTGAGCTCAGTCTAAGCTCCCTGGTTCAGCAGCAGAGCCATGTTTGGTGTGAGTGGGCAGAGATCCCTGCAATGCCTGAGCCCAGCTGGGCTAAAGTGAGCTCAGCTCTGCCTCCACATCCCCTGGGGCTCTGCCAGAGCTGGATCCTGCAGCCTCTTCTGATTCCCATGGCCCCCAGCATCCTGCAGGAGCCCTGGCACAGGTGGATAAACTCAGCTGGATCTGTGTGCCCTGTGCTGGTGTTTGCAGCCTGTGCTGCCGCTCCCCTGGTGCTGCAGGGCTGCAGGAGGTCAGACCTTGCTGGTTCACCATGGCTGTTCAGTGCTGAGCTGGGTTTGGGTTCCCTCGAGCAGCTGTGTGGGTTGGCAGCCAAGGAGTGGGGTTTGTTTGCTCTGTGGTGGGCAGCACTGACACCCCGGGGCTTTCCAGCCACAGTGCTGGTGCTGTTGTGGGCCAGAGCTGCTGCTCCACATCACTGAGCACACAGCAGGGCCATTCCCCGGGTTCCAGAGGGGTGGGACAGGTGAGGTGGGGCACACCAAGCCCTGATCCCACAGATCAGCAAGGCTGGGGCTGTATGGGTGCTGCTGCCTGTCCTCTGCTCTGGGCCTGCTTAGGGAGGTGCTGAACTCTTTAAAGGCAGTCCCAGCACTTGAAGAGTTAATGTCCCTTCCAGCTGATGTCACCCATGACCTGAGTGTCCCTCTCAGAGCAATGAGATCGTGATCCTGCTGGGCATTAGGAATTGAGGAGGCAGTGCAGGAGCAGCCTCCTTCACAGATGTTATCCCACCCAGAACTCTCCCTCCACCGAGCTGGAGCTGCCCAGGCTGGACCCCACCGTGAGCCTGGCTGTCACCGTGACCCCACCGTGGGGCAGATGTGTCTCTGAGCCCTGTGCAGTGTGTGAGCTGCCTGTGCTGCAGAGCCTGAAGCCTGCCCAGCCTCTGTTTGTGAGCGATGCTTATCTGTGACCAGCAGTGAAAGCACAGCTGCTGTTTTGCAAGAAAGTTGAGGCAGTGCCAAGGAAAGTGGGTCTCTTTCAGGACAGCTCAGGTGCTGCTGCCCCTCCCCCTGGTGCTGTGCTGCTGCTCTGAAGCCTCCACAGGCGAGATCCCCCCCTGTGCTGTGGTCATCAGCACCCAAAAATCTGCCAGCAGGTGCCTTCCTGTCCCCTTTCCTGCCACACTCCAGTGGCCTGGCTGTCCTTGCCTTCCCCAGCCCGTGCCCCAGCGTTCCTGGAAGCAGCAGCATCCTCCCTGCAGGGCTGGAGCAGCCAGGGCATGGGAGTTTGGGAATGCAGGCACCCCTCCTCCTGCACTCTGCAGCTCCTCTGGCCCTGCTGGGATGCAGGGGCTGCTGTTACCCTGCTCCTGTGTTGTCCTTGGCCTGTCCTTGCACTTCAGGGTGAACACCCTGCAGCTCCTGCCTGCTTTTGCCTCAGGCAGGGCCCAATGGGCTCAGTGCCCTTCTGGGCTCCCCTGGGTGGGGACTCGAGGGTGGGACCGGGGCCGGTTCAGTGGCTCCTGCCCCACCTGCCAGACGAGAGCAAACCCAGCCCCACGCTCCGCTGCCCAAGCGTGGCAGAGCTCAGCTCTCCCCAGGGCTCCTCCAGCCTGGGGGGCGATGGGGGCAGCAGCTCTGCCTGTGTCTCCTCCAGACACCCAGCTGGTGCTGCTCAGCAGCTGGTGGCCTGCAGGACCAACATCAGGGGCACTGGAGCTCACAGAAGCCCTGGAGCTTTGCCAGGTGCCTCTGGGGTCCGTTCAGGGACATTGCTCTCAGCCACAGGGTGGGATTGCCCCGTGCAGGGCCAGGAGCTGGAGTCGATGATTTGTGTGGGTCTCTTCACACTCATGAGCCCAATCCTTCCTGAGAGCAGAGGAGCTACAGCAGGGAAGCAGCTCTGGCCTGGCCTGGCTCTCTGGCTGCTCCTGCCTGTCATCATGGCCATGCTGCTCCCTAAGGAAGGGGTCTCCTGGGTCATCTCCTGCTTTTCTACCCCTGCTCTTTGGAGATCTCCACCGCTCTGCGGTGTCTGATGCCTGCACCAGGCCGGGCAGGGGCTGGGGGAGAGCTGTGGGAACTGGTGTGACAAGGGAGTGATGGGGACCAGCACTCCCAACCCTCTGGGGGCTTTGGGGACCGTGGTGCCATCAGAGGGGGTGGGCAGGGTGGGCAGGTGAGTGGGGCACGGGCTGTTTTGGAGACGTTGCCAGGGCCATTTGTTTTGTGGGGTTGGAACCACAAACCGCAGAGCTCCAGGCAGAAGTGCCTCGCTGGGGTAGGTGGGGTTTTTTTGTCTTCTTGTTTGAACCGAGGGAAACAAAACAGAGGCCGTTGGGAGGGGTGGATGTGTAAAACCGTCCCGAGAGAGATGTCGGGGCTGGGGTTGTGCCCTCCCCGTGTTGTGCCCGTCTGCCCCAGCCGGGCAGTGCCACTGTCACAGCACCCCTGGAACGGCCCCATCCAGCAGAGCTCGGTATCCCAGAGGCTGGGAGGGAGGTGGGGAACCTGTCCTGACCAAGGAAGGATGGCACAGGGACGGTGTGACACCAAACCCTTCGCTCTGGGGACACCATCAGAGCTCGGTGCTGAGGAAGCCCCGCTCGGCCAGCAGCTCCCACGATTCCGACTGTCACCCGGCTCAAGACGAATATTTTCCCCCTGACGCTGCAGAATTCCTGTGCTGTGACAGTCCCTGCTGAAGGACCCTGTTCAGTGCCACCAAGGCCAGACAGGGCCCCCATTGTGGGTGCTATTTTTAGCAGCTCCGTGGGTGCAGGAGGTCTCTGTGGGGTGGGAGGAAACCCCCACCCCTCTGAGTCCTCGCCTTGTCTTTTGTGGAGCAAGGGCTGCCCCCAGCCCCCAGCCAGGGCTGGGTCTGCTCTGGGAAGCCCCTGGATGTGTGTGGAGGGAGCAATGCCATAACAGCTGCCTTGTGCCCCTGCACCTCACTCTTGGAGCGGCATCCCAATCCAGGCTGCAGGAACCCGTGGTTGTTTCGGGATAAGCAAGGCAGCAGATCCTGTGGTGGGATGCCTTGGGACAGCCTGGCTGTGTGTGCTTGTACCAGGGAGTGATCCCAACCTGGCACCCTGATGGGAATTTCCAGCCCTGACTGGGATGAGGGCAAGGGTTGGAGCAGGACGGATGGAAAATGGGCCCTGCTCCCAGCTCCTGTGGATGAGGAAGTTTGGGGTGCAGGGACAAGCCTAGAAGCTTCCTGCTTGTCCTGTGACCCTGAGGGGAGTGGCACTGCTGCATGAGCCACCTTGAAATCCTATGGGAAGGTATTCCCTGCCCCTTGCTGGCTGCAGAGTGGTTCATTTGTGAAGATCCCGCAGCCAGCACTAATTACAGCTGCAGCAGATGATGCCCTGACCTCCAGCACTGCTCCCTGCTCTGTTCTCCTCCCTGCCAGCGCTGATTTGGGGCACAGGCCTGGGCATGTGCTGGGGTTTGGCTCCTGCCACCCCGCTGCCATCTCGGAGCGGTGCCACATCTGCCAGGCTTGGCTGCCTCCCCCTCGGGCAGGGAGGGGGTGTTTACAGGAGCTGGGACATGCCTGGAGCCCTGCATAAACACATTCCTCACATAACTGCCTGTCCAGAGAGAGGAATTTGGGGTTTTACGCGTGTCCTGCAGGCAGCTCGGAATAGACCCCGGGAATCCCTCTTGCAAGGAAGACACCCCTTCCTTGGAAATCCCAAAATACCCAGCAGAGTGGCACTGGGGGTGGTGGCAGGAGCCCTACCTTGCTTGTAGGAGAGGGCAGGAATTCCTGGGTTTCCCAACACCTCTCCCTGCCAGCTGGCAGCCAAACAGGAATGGCACTGGCCATTGGCTTGGGGTTAGTGAGGCTGGAACCTCCAAATATCCTGCACAGGGCCAGGATGGCCCAGGGATGTTTTGAGGGCAGTTCCTCGCCCAAGAACTGGGCACCCAGGTGATGAATTTCCATCCCTCTTATTTTGGGGAAGGAATCAACTAAAAATCCTTTTTCTTCAGTTGGTTAGGTGAGAAATCAGTGGGAGGGGATGGAGCTGGCCGTGGACTCCCTGGGCTGTGTTGCTGTTAACTTGATTTGGGTGTTGGATGCTCCCTGGCTGTGTGTGGGGAGTTGGTGTAAGGTCAGATGGGCCAAGAGAACTCATCCCCTTGGGAATTCACCTGTGGAAGACCTCAGGCAGCCACTAAACCATCTTTCCAGTGTTTTCTCTGCATTTAGAGCTCACTGCTATAAATAGCCCTGAGCCTGGAGATGTGGTGGCACTTCAGGCCAGGCTTTTCGCTCTTCCCTTTCAACAAGAGGCGAAGGCGTCATCTGAATTTCCTCTCTCATTTTGGCATGGATATTCCAGCTCCATCTCTACTGGAGAGCTCAGTTGTGGAGTCAATATCTTGGCAAGCTCCAGAGGAGTGACGGGCTGGAGCCTTTCCCCGCTGAGTCCTTTCCCATTTCCAGCAGAAGGAGCCAGGAGCTCCCTGCCTTGCCCTGCCTGTGGCTGTGATAGTCCCCAGGCTTGGCACTGACAAACCCCTGGAGCAGTTCCACAGGGATAACAGGGGAGAGACATTTTGGGAAAGGCTGGATGGGACACGGCAATTCCCGTGTCCTGGAGCCAGCTCTCTCATTTCCTCCTCCCCAGCAGCTTTTGAGTCATTTTTAACTGTGTGGAGAAGGGGAGCAGCCCTCCCTTCCCTCCATGGCTTATCCTGCAGCCACAGCTCGGACAGCATCCATTGGCATTCCTGGAAACAGGCTGGGCTCCATCCCTTTTCCTGAGCCCATAACTCATTCTTTTCCTGCTTGAAGCTTTGCTCAGTGCTGTCAGCACTGGGATTACCCCAGCTAATCCAGCCTGTGCAATTTCATGTGGGACAAATAACTTCCTCTCTCCTCTGGCTGTCTCATTGTAATTATTGTCATTATTAGTGATCTATTCCAAGCTAGGTTTAAACCATGGCAGGGTCTCTGCCAAAACACCTTGCCCACAGCTAAGTGCAATATTTGGGGTGTGGCCACATTTGGAAGTTGCTCATCAAAGAGATTTTAGCTCCAGGGCTTCTCCTCTACCTTGGGTTGGGACACAAGGCCAAGGAAGAGATGAGGATTTCAGAAGTTCTCCGTGATTCCAGCCAAACCCAGCCACAGGCGCTCAGCGGGTGCCCTGACACAAGGTGGGATGGCCAAAATGAGTGATTGGAGGGGAGATGGAGACCAGGTGTGGAAGGACGGGTGGAATGCCCGTGGCATGGGATGCTCCACATCACCTCGTGCCTCTCCAGCTGGCTCAGGGGAGCAGCAGCCACAGGGAGGTTCCTCATGGATTTGCTGAGGCTGTGCCAAGGCGGTGATGAGGAGATCCTGGGCTGGGGAGCTCTGTGTGCCCTCACCCTCCTCACAAGCCGGCAGAGCCCATTCCTGCAGCAACACGTCCTGGAAAGAGGCCAAGGAATTCTCGTACCTGGGTCCCCCTTATCTCAATCAACAGCACGGAGCAAAGAGTCAAGGTCGGGAAGTGGAGTCTGCCGGAGTTCAGCCGTGGCCGGCGGCTCTTTGGCACAGAGGGATCGGTGCTGCTCGGGTGCCAAGGCAGTGACTCCTCCTGATTGTGTGCCAGAAAAATAATCCTATTTATGTAACTCCACGTGAAGCATTCCAGGGCATGAATATTCAGCTCTTCCTGCAAATAGGAAGCTTTGTTACCTGTAGGGTTTTACTCCCAGCTCAGCTTCTGCCCTGTGGCTGCTCTTGACAGAAGGTTTTATTTTATTCAGTGAGCACCTTTTGCATGGGAATTTTTCCTCTGCTGTGATAGAATGATCTGTGCTTTTCCTGGCATTAATATCCCGTATTTCCCTTGTCTTTCTAGGCAGTGGACCCATCCAACTGTGGCAATTCCTGCTGGAACTGCTCACTGACAAGTCCTGTCAATCCTTCATCAGCTGGACGGGCGATGGCTGGGAGTTCAAACTTTCAGATCCAGATGAGGTAAAGTGCCCTGGAATTAAGTGCACAGCCCAAAATCCTCAGAAATATTGGTGTGGATAAGCCTCTCCTCATCCCTTTGGGAAGCCACTTTGCTCTGGTCTTGGATATGTTGTGGGCAACCAAGGAATCAGAGTCCAACTAAAATTTGTTGAAAATTGTGGTGCAGTCACCCTTTGGAGGTGGGGGTTTGTGGTGGTGTTGGTGGGAAGTAGCTGGAACACCTTAGGGAGAGGAGCAGGGGCAAAGCTCTTCAGATAGGCTGGGTACAGGTGAGGGGCTGTCCCCTGCTTTGGGGAGCAGGTGGGATCTTTGTCCCCTCCTTTGTGATCTTTGTCACCTTGGAAGGTGGGGTTTGGCCCCTTCTGTGACAGAACAAGAGGAAATGGCTTGAGGGGAGGTTCAGGGATATTAGGGAGCATTTCTTCATGGAAAGGGCTGTCCAGCCCCTGGCACAGCTGCCCATGGAGTCCCCATCCTGGAGGGATTTAAAAGCTGTGTGGATGTGGCATGGATCAGTGCTGGGGAACGATTGGACTCCGTGATCTTAGAGGTTTTAAACCTAAATAACTCCATGAGTGACTGCAGCCTGCCAAAGTGCAAAAGTGACGGGCACTGGGCCATTGCATGTTGGTGCCATCGGGTTTAGAACGGGCAGAAGGTGGAAGAGAAACCTCGAGAAGGGTTGAAGGACTTGGGATATGAGGATATATCTGAGGTAGCACACGAAATTATCCCAATAAATGCTCACAGAGCGCTCTGCCACGGTCTGCCATTGCACAGAGGTTGGTTTTCCCAAGCATCGATTCTTAATGATGAGGGAAATCTTCCCCCTTCCTGCTGGGATCATCGACACAGACATCCCAACGGAGCCAGGCTGACCTTTCCTCCCTGTCCTCGCTCCCTGCAGGTGGCCCGGCGATGGGGCAAGAGGAAAAACAAGCCCAAGATGAACTACGAGAAGCTGAGCCGCGGGCTGCGCTATTACTACGACAAGAACATCATCCACAAGACGGCCGGGAAGCGCTACGTGTACCGCTTCGTGTGCGACCTGCAGAGCCTGCTGGGCTACACCCCCGAGGAGCTGCACGCCATGCTCGACGTCAAACCCGACGCCGACGAGTGACAGGGACACGGCGTCGCCGCTGTCCTCGGGGAGAGCCCACGGGACTCGTTTGGTGGCTCTTCTTTATTCAATTTCGCTGTTCTTCTGCTCGTTTTTTTCAAGGGCCACTCAGATTCGAGGCTTTGAGGATGTCAGGGGAGAGGGGGGAGGAAGAGGAAAACTTTTGGGAAGGATGGGCTTTTGTTGATTTCCTGAAAGCTCCAAGACAGGCTTTTCTGGGGGAAAATTCTGAGTTTTAAGAAAGCCAGAAAAATGTAGCTCACTTAAAAAACCAACAGTCCCCTCCCCACCCTTGGCTGTTTAGAAAAAAGTGGGATTGAATGGATCCCTTTGGTTGCTCACACACAAACTGACAGGTCAGGAATGACAATATTCCTGAGGATTTGAGGAATTTAAACTTTTTTCTTTTGGAAAACCAAAATGGGTGAATATTCTTGCTTTGGGGAGGGGCAATATAGGAAAAAACCAAGAACTGTTGTTCTTGTTCCATCACCTTTCTGTCCATTGTCTTCTTTTCTACAAGAGATAGAATTTTTCCTAGGAGGGATCAAGACTTTTTTATTTTTTTTTTTTAAAGTTTTATTTTATTAAATTTTGTGCCAGTATTTGTTTGTTTTTTTTTTTCCTAAATAGTCTTAAGCTCTAAGATGGTCTCAGTATTGCAATATTGTGTGTGTTTGTTTCTGTTCTGCCAGCAGAGAATTTTATCCCAGGGAGGAAAAAGAGGAAAAGGAATTAGTTTATGTAGACCCCACTGGAGAATTGGAATGCTGGGACTGGGATGGGAAAATGAACTCCAAAGTGGCTCCTGTTGATGCTGGCTGGGGGTGCCACTCATGTTTCCAGCCCCACACGCTGTGCTGATAATGCTGGTTGAGATTTCTGCTATTTTTATCTCTGGCTGCACAAATCCTCTCAAAATTTCCATGGAAAATGTCTTTTTGTGTTTTCTAAATCACTTCTTTTGCTCAAGGAACACTTTGGTGCTTAGAGAAAACTTTTTTGGGAAGGAGAAAGGAGAGAAATTCCCATGTTTTCAACGTGGTAAATGGAAAATATGCAAGTTAATTGAGGGGAAAAATCAGGAAAATGTCCAAAACCCAAAGGGAAATGCTTTTTCCTTCCTGTTTCAAGCAGCTCTGTCTTCATGGCCGTGTGTGGGCACAGCAGGAAGGAAATTGTCCCTGCAAATGGGCTCGTTCTGCCCCTTGGGCTGCTGCTCACACCAGGCAGGGCCGGTGTCACCGCGATGGCTCAGGATCGCTCCCAGGGCAGCTGCTCCCTCCCTCTGGCCTCCCAACCCTTCCTGCAGCTGCTTTGCTCTGGAGGGGTCTCTCCTGCTGTTCCCAGGCTCCCCGGGATGCTCTGGGCAGGCTGAGGACAAGCCCCCACCCCTCAGGTGTTCTTGCTGGAGTTGGAGGCTCAGAGGTTGTTCCCATATCCCAAAGGCAGATCAATTCCACCCAAGGGAATCTTTCACCCCTCTGGGTGATTGCATTTAAAGGCAGTGTTTTGTACTTTACCAAAATCCCCTCTCTGTGTGTGCTGTGTGTGTCTTTGGGGCACAGAGTTCATTCCAGAGGCACTGTGGGACAGCTGGGAATCGGGGCTCAGAGCCTTTCCAGAGTGCTGCAGAGTGACTCCTGATCCCCATGGAGCGGGGGCAGGACAGGAATCTGTAAAATATCCAGAATATTCAGGCACACCCCCACCCCCAGGGGCAGAGCTGGAGGGGAGCCCAATCCCCAAGTGATGCCCAAAGGTGCTGGGCTCTCCTCCTTTCCCTCTGCAGCTGGGGCACCCAGCACTTCTGTACCCCAAAACTGCTCGTTGTAGGGAAAGTCCCCAAAACTGCTGGGTCCTTATAAAAGGGGGGTTGGAGGGGAAATGGGAGGGTCAGGTGGAAGCAGAGGGGTGTCCAGGAAGGGAGGTTGTTACACTCAGGTGCTGAGGGTTGTCTGAAGGAAAGGCTGGGATGGGTGGAAAGGAGGGAAGAGGGGATGGAAGGAAGGTGAAGGGAACCCCAAAGGAGGAAAGGGATGCTGCCCACTGAGAAATGGAACTTGGGCTCGTCTGCTCGGGCAGGCAGGGAGGAGGAGAATGGAGGCAGCCTGGCCAAGTTGGAGGGAGGAAAGGAAAATAGGGATATGATGGATGAGACCCCCACAGGGTCTCTGGGACAGATCAGCCTGAGCCAAGGCTGGGCAGCTGGACAAGGAGCCAGGAGAGCTGTGAGGGCACAGAGTGCACAGGGAGGAGCTGGTAAAGAACATCCCAACAGAAAGGCTTGGATTTCCATCAGAGGATTTTTTTGGGATCTTGCTGGTTGTTGCAAAGGGCCCTGAGCTTGCCCATCATGGGTCACTTAAATCCCTCTTCACCCTTAGAAAGGGACTCCCAGACATCCCAGCTCCTGCCCCTGGTGTGGGCCGTGTCCCAGGACATCCCTCCTGGTTTCTCAGACACTCCATCTGAAAAAGAAAAAGAATGGGATAAAATTTCCCTTCAATAGGAGGAATTGCGGTTTTGGCTACAACCCTGTCCCCCTGCCAGGATAAATCCCTTGTCCACTGTGCTTATTCCAGGTTTCCAAGCCGAGTCTGTGTGTTCCCAGTGATTTTGGGGAGATGGTTAGAGGTTAGGAAAGGGGAGCCATGAGAAGCAGCTCTGGATTTTTGGAAGGAACCTCTGGCTGGAGTTTCTCCATCGTTTTTTCACCCTTTGCCCTCCCAGCTCCCAGCCTCAGTGAACAGTCCCAGACACATCAGCTCCATCATTTCCTATTTTCCTTTGCTTTTATTCCCATTCTAGAGGCCATCCCAGAGATGGGTGCTGTTTATACACTGGAAATGTGCAGATTTCTCTTTGTTTCTTTTGCTTTGGTTCCTTTTTCCTTCTGCTTTTCGTTGCTGGCCTTTGGTGAGGGCTGTGCTGAGCCAGACGAGCTCAACCCAAACCCTCTGAGCTCCAAGTCCATGAAAGCCTGGTTAATTCCCACCTGCTGGCCCAGAAGGATGGATTTGAGAGGGATGATGGAGATCTGCCAGGGCTGGGACTCCCTCCTGTGCTGCTTCCTCCACACAGGAGCGAATTTCCCCTTGCAGACAGTGTTTGAAACGGGGTCATTTTGTCTTGCTTTGGAATGTCTCAGGTGCTTTGGGTGAGTTTTTGGGATATTTTCTGTGTCCTGCTCATTTTCTGCTGTTTCCATGTGGATTGGTGTCCCCTTGGTCCCTCTGGCAGAGCCTGAGCCCTACTTGCAAACAGCTTTGTGGGCTCTGACAGTTGATACTTGGGAAGTCAAAAATAAAGGAAAAAACCCAATAATGATAAAACCCACCCCAATAATGACAAAAATCACAAGCACTTTCCTGCCAGTCCCTCTCCATCTCCATGTGTGGGATCATCATAATCCTTGGACCTTGTGCTGTGTCCAAGTGGAGATCCATGTTATTCCCACACTCCCAATCCAGCTGTTACTGGTCAGGGGGAGAAATACCCAAACAGGGCAAAAAATAAAGAATAATGTAAAATTTCACTTTCTCTTGTCTTCCCAAACCAATGCCTCGTCCAAAAAACAGTCCCAGAAAGCACCAATAAATCCAGATGCTGCAGAAAACGTCTCCACCTTCTGAGTTTTGATTTTTTGGAGGGGTTTTCTCTGAGATTTTAGGATTCAATTGCTGGTTCCTTGTGAACATTGGAAAACTGGGATGCCTTGGTGTGCTCTGCTCCCTGGTAGGGTCTATGTAACACCCAGGAGCTGTTGTCTACATTCCAAAGAGGTTTAAATAAAGGATAAGTCTATGTATACATATATATGTTATAATGGAATATCTCCAGGAATTAACTGCCTCAGTAAAAAAAAAAAACAACAAAAAACAACAAAAAAAATTTTTTTTTGTTTTATTTTGGTTTTACACTTTTTTTTAAGCTGATAAACTTAGAAGTAAAAAAAAAAGAGATTGTTATATTGTGCTGTTCAACTATTTTCCAACGTGTATTTTCATATAATTTATATTTTTTAAAAGTGGGAAAAAAAAAAGTTTAAAAGTGAGATTTAAAAAAAAACAAAAAAAAAAAAACAACAACAAGGAAAAAGCAGGTGCTTTTTTAAAAAAACCTGAGCTGAGGTAGCTTAGAGATGTAGCGATGTGTGTGTGTGTCCGTGTGTTGTGTCTGGTTCCGTTTGGTTTTTTTTAAAGGATTCAAAAGAAAAATAAAATCCCTCCTCCATTGAATTCCTAGAGAAGGAGGGGATTGGTTTTGTTTTAATTGCTGATGCTGGCACATCATTTTGCTGGAGAGTTTTTTATATACTGTAGCCTTATTTCATATCGTATTTTAAACCATGTGAAATTAAAAGAAGAATAATTCCTAACCCCTGGTGTCCGTGTGATTATTCCTTGCCTTTCCTCTTTAGATCTGGGACAGAAAGTGGGAAAACAATGCAAAACTGTAGAAATTCCAGTAATTTCTCTATTTTTCTCATTATTGGAACTGGGGTTTTATGGGAAAGAAGGGCCTGGCTGACATCGCAGCTCGTGGTGGTGTGATGCTCCCCACAGCTCCCTCTCACTTTGGGATCATGGATCCACATTCCAGGCTTTCCAAAACCCTCCTTCATCCCAAATCCTCACTGGGAGCATGGGAGATCTGTGGTTCACCAGCCCAAAGGAGCTTTGAGAGTGGCATTTTCCTCAGCAGGATCTCAGGGAACGGCTGTGGCAAATTCCCGATCCCACGGCCACCAGAGGGAAGATGTGCTGGGAATTCACTTTCCTCCTGGATGTGGCCCATGGGGAGGAGAAATCCACCTCGGCACTCTCCAAATCCTTCACCATTTTGCTTCAGAGCCTGGAAGAAAACACATTTGAATCCTTTATGGAATATCCTGGGTTGGAAGGACTCACAACGATTCCAACTCCCAAGCCTGCACAGGAGTTGGGATGCTTTTTCCAGGGAATTTTCTGCTGGCTCTGGTGCTTCCTTGTCCTCATCAAGCCAGGAGGAAAGCTGCTGTGCCCAGCTGGATGGGGCTGGATTGGAGCCTGAGCCTCTGGAAGTGGTGATTAATGAATCCGGCATTTGGGAGACGTCCATGGATCAGGAGCTGATGCTTGTCCAGAGGAGCCTGCGTGATGGGAAATTCCCGAGGAACACCAGTGACGCTGGATCGACTGAGTCAGCACCGAGGGGATCAGAGCCATTGCTCAGGAATGTGATGCTCGGGATTGTTGGACCCCAGGAGCAGTGGACAGGACACGGGGGAACACGGGACACACACGATCTGCAACGCGCGGATCCAGGATTAGGAATCCTCTCCATTTATAACAACTCGCAGCCGTGCAGGGAACAGCAATCCCGGCAAACTGAAGGATGAGGGTGGAGAATCCTGCTGGGCCTCAGGACAGCCGGGCCACAGCTGCAGTCCCGAGGCTCGGCCGATCCCTGAGCTCGGAGGGGACGGAGCCGAAGCGGGGCCAGCCCTGGGCTGCTCCCATCCCGCTCCATCCTTTCCCTGCAGCTCCGAGCGGAGCGGGGCTCGCCTTTCCCTTCATCCCGCCTCGGCTTTTTCATCGCAGCTGGAGCCGCCGGGGCTCCTGCTCGGCTGTCCCGGGAAAAGAAACATCCAGCGGCTCCTTCCCAAAGGGAGCCGTGCCGAGACTCGGCCTGGGGGAGCAGCCGAACCCCAAAGCGGTGGAGGTGCCCGGCTCTCGGGGATGGTCCCTCCCTGCAGAAGCTGAGGGTGCAGCAGGTCCCCGCAGCCCGAATCCCGCTGCATTCCCCGGGGATCGCAGCCTCTGGAACACCCGCACTAAAAACACCCTCGGCCCGGGGCACCCCACGCACCTGGAGCTCGGCTGGGGGTGATGCCCATTAACAGCTCCCCGTTAATTATTAACCCATTAACCGCCCTGCTCTCCCAGCACCGGGAGGGCCACACGGAGCAAATGCGCCTCCCTTGATGTCCCTGCCCTGTCCCCTCCTTTTGCCGAGGGTCTCCGTGCCACCAGGGGCTGCAGTGAGATTTGGGATGGGGAAGCAGAGTTTGGGGAGAGAGCCAGAGCTGTTCCCATGGAAAAATCCATCACAGCCAAAGAGCTCTGCTCTCCCAAAATCCATCCCCTTTGCTGCATCCTGCAACCAAGCTGTTGATAAAAACCATGGAAATTTGGAATCACAGAATATAATTATTCAGGTTGGAATTCAGTCTGCTCCAAAACCATCGATCCGTTCTGTAGGATCATGGAATAAATGAGCTTCATGAAAGAATTGAGCTGAGAGGAAGGGTTTGCTGGGAGTGAAGTCCTCCCCAGCAAGAAAATCCTGCCTGTGTGGCAGCTGGAGGAGAATTGTCCCGGTGTGCTGGCCCCGGGTGCTGCTGTGTGGCTGCTCAGGTGTGGGATTGAACAGAGGCAGAGCGGGCAGAAGGCTTTTCCAGACTCCAGCAGGTGATTCTCCAGGGATGCACACACCCAGCAGAGCAGGAGGCAGCGGATGCCGGGGGATGGCTGCGGGATGAAGGGCGTTCCTGTGCCCCAAAACAGCCGGGAACTCCGTGAGCTGCCCTCCAAGCAGAGAACAGCGAGGAAAAGGGACATTTTCGGATCGGTGCCTTGAAATGAGGCATTGAAAGTGCTGTTTGAGGGAAATTGAGCTCGAGAGCGGAACAGGAATTGCTGATGGCTGAAGTGAGTGAAGGGCTCTCTGGAATCCCCTGAGATCCCAGGGAGGTGGAAGGAGGTGGAAAGAGGTGGAAAGAGGTGGAAGGAGGTGGAAAGAGGTGGAAGGAGGTGGAAGGAGGTGGAAAGAGGAGAAGGGTGAGTTCCAAGGGAGGCAGCAGAGGGGTGCAGAGGGAGAGGCCGAAGGAGGAGGATGTCCCCTGAGCAGCAGGGGACGAGCTTGGCTCTTCCCTGGGTGATCTCTTCTGGATGATCTTTAAGATCCCTTCCAAGCCAAGGCATTCTGTGACTCCGTGAGGGATGTGCACACCCTTCCACACCCGCTGGTGGTTCCCGGGCTCAGCAAGCACGTTTCACCGGCAAAAGGAGATTCAGGGCTGCTGGGAGGCGCTGGGACGCTTCTGGTGCCCATTCCCCGTGCCGGGCTGGCCGTGCCGGGGGTGCTGCCGTGGGATGCCGGGGTTGCCTTTCGGAGTCAGCACTTTCCGCTGTTTGCTTTCCTCCCCCGGCTCCCTCCCGCAGAGCCCCGGCCTCTGAACCTCGTCCAACAGCAACTTTCCGTCTCTCCAGCGGCCTTTCCCCGCTCCCGGGAGCGCGGCCGTTCCCTGGCCTCGCTTGAAAGCCGCTCCCACAATGAGCCTTTGTGCCAGGCTGCTCCGGAGGGCAGCGAGCCGGGATTGCCGGGACACGGGGCCAAAGCTGGGCGGGGGCTGGGGGCCTCGCGGAGAGCCCGCCGCCACGGATGCTGCCCCAAATCCTGCATCCCTGGGTAGGGATGCTCTCCAAAGTGTGGCATCCCTGGCAAGAGGATGGGTCCCAAGAGTCTCTCAAATGCTCCCCAAAATTCTGCGTCTCTGGGGTAGGGATGGTTCCTGAGAAGCTGCATCCCTGCAGTAGGGATGGTCCTGGCAGGAGGATGCTCACCAATCCCTGGCACAAGGATGTTCCCCAGAATTCTTCATCCATCAAAGGATGCTTCCTAGAATTCTGTGTCCCTGGAGTGGAGGCCCCCAAATCCCCAAAATTCTGCATCCATGGGGTGAGAATGCTCCCCAAAGGACTTCATCCCTGGAGAGAGGGTACTCCCTGACATGCTGCATCCCTGGGTGAGAATACTCCCCAGAAATCTGTATCCCTGAGGTGGGGATGCTCCCCACATGTTGCATCCCCCTCCTGCCTTCAGCATCATTTTGGGAAGGGAAGAGGATACTCTCAGCCTGGTCCTTCTGAAATGAGCTTATCTCTTCCTTATGACAAGGTTATCTTTCCATGGGGTAAATTTCCCAATTTCCCATTCCCTGAGCTTGGCTTGCCCCTGATGGACCCAGGAGAGCCTCTCCCTTCTCCTCCATGCTCATTCCTTAACTGCCTTCCCACATTCCCCTTCTTGTCCCCCCCTCCCACCATCCCAAGCCCTCCACGCTCCTCCTCAGCTTATCCTTGGCATCCTCCACCCCACATCCTCCTGCTCCAGCTCAGGCACAGTGGAGAAGGCATGGCAGGAATGGTGCCGTGGATTTGCAGCTCGGATTAATGACATTTCCCAGCTGGAAAGCACGAGGTGAAGCCAGAGCCACGCAAGGCCTTGGCTTGGGGCAGACCACCAACGTGCCCACCTCAGAGCTGCGGTGAGCCCGCGGCTCCGAGCCCAAATCCAGGGCTTGGAGAGAGCCAGGAGCAGGCTGGGAAGGCTGGAGGGGAGAGAGAAGTGTGCTGAGCTCCAACGCTGCCAGAGAAGGGGTTTCTTTTGGAGCAGGGAATCATCCTCTCAAAGAAAAAAAAAACCAACAAAAAAAACCAACTAAAATTCCCCAAGAGAAGTTTTTCTTTGGGGTTTTTATGTTTTTCCTCTTCTCTGTCCTGGTTGTTCCTTCAAAATTCCCAGCTGGTGCTGGCATCTCTGTCCTTGTGCTGGGGGCTCTGCTCCAGGGGGAAAATCCTTTGCTGAATGAACCCTGAAAGCCAAGCAGGGGGATCTGGCAGCAGGAAAAGGTTTTGCTTCCTGTCTGAAGGGCAAGAAGAGCTGGCAGAGATCCCCCAGTGGAGGTCTGGGATTCGGAATCTGTGACTTGGGGAGCTCATGGGAAGTTTGGTCTCTTTCACCTTCTTTGCCTCAGTTTCCCCAAGTGCAATCCCAGATCCCAAACCTTCCCAGCCTGCCTAAATCACATGAACATTGAGGGTCCTTGTTTGGGAGTGGGATGGGATGGGGTGGGGTGGGATGGAATGGGATGGGATGAGATGGAATGGTTGCTCTTTCCAGCCCCACCACCACTGTGATGTTTCATTTTTCCAATGCCCTGAATCCTCAGCCAGGATCAACCCAGCACAGCAGAATAAACCCTTTCCCACATTGCTGCCACCTTTCCTCACCTCTATCCCAGATATTCCCCAGGAAAGTGGGATGGGGGACACTGGGGGATGTTATCTGAGGTTTCCCTGGTGACACCATGCCCAAAACCTGGGAGCTGGGACCATCCCTGAGGAGATCAGGCTCCTGTGGGAAGCCTGGTGGGATTCCCTGCCCAAACAGCTCAGGGCATTTGCTTCCAGTGAGCAGCCATTGCAAGTGCTTCTGTGTTCCCAAACACATCCCAAATGCTTTCCTAGGAACATGGGGAACATCAACATGGAGGATTAAAAATTAACCTGGGTCATTTTGGACCTTAATGATGTGTCAAAGCTCTGCAGAACCTAATCCAGCTGGATTTGTCCTGCTCTCTTGGGGTCAGGGCTTAGGGACACTGGAAATGGGGTTGTGACAGTGACTGCACGTCAGGGACAGCGAAGGCACCGTGTCCCCATCCTGTGCCCCAAACCCTGGGATAAGGTGATCCCTTTGGGCCTGAACTGAAGGTATTTGGCAGCCTCTGTTCCCAATTCCCTGCCAGCTCCTCTTCCCACACCTCTCCAAGCCCTTCACCTTGGCACCCCCAGTCTGGCCAAGTGGAAAGTCCTCGTTGGAGGAGAACTCCCCATAAATCACCAGGATCTGCATCACCAGCAGGGTTTTTGTCATGAAATCCCACCAAAAAACAGCAAGAGGGGGAAATCTCACTCTCAGCACAAAGCTGGCACAGCCCTGGTTTGGCTTTTCTCTCCTCCATGAAATCCAGCCCTGGCTCAGCTGCTGGCACAGGGTGAGATGGGTGTTTATTTTTCCCTCTCCGCTTTTCAGGATCCTGGGGTTGCTCCTGTGAGGTCCCACTTTCATGGCAGAGCCAATTCCTGATGATAAAAATAGAAGGCAGGGGCTTCCTGCCAGCAAGGGGAAGAGGAGAATAAGGGGATGAAATGCCAAATAAATGAATAAAAGTGAGTGATTGGCACTCACTGAGCTGCAGGAGGATTTGAGGATCCAAGGAACTTCTGGCTTGGTAGGATCAACAGAAGAAAAGGGATCAAGTGCAGTGATTTTGGACCATCCTTGGGTGACACAGGGGAAAACTCCTTTGCTGGTGTGAAGCAATGGATTTATGCCCTTCAGTGTGAATGCAAACCCTCCAGCCCCTTTCCCAGTTGGATTTGGAAATCTCTGTCACTCCTGACCTATTTAAAGGCTGTGCCAAGCTTTGGTCTGGGATGTACCAAAGGGTTGGATCCCACGGTGTCTGCTCTGATGTGGTTCCTGTGGGATGCCAGCAGCTTCCCGAGGCCCCCTGGCACCCCCAGCACATGTGGGTGCTTTCCCAAAGGGTAGGATGAGATGTGTGAGGTTCTGTTTGGTGCTGCCCTGGGATTTCTCAGGTTTTGGGAAGATCTGTCATGAAATCCTCAAGAGTTTGGGTTGGAAGGGACCATAAAGCTCATCCCATTCCACCCCCTGCCATGGGCAGGGACACCTTCCCCTATCCCAGGTTGCTCCAACCCCCTCCAACCTAGCCTTGGACACTTGCAGGGGTTTAATGTCTATGCATCCTTATCTCCTCAGCAAAACAGGGATAATAACCAAAAAATGGTGCCTGGTCTCACAGCTCTGCCAATATAAGTCTGATTTTGGGGTGAAAAAGCAGGGAATGTGAACCAGGAGCAGCAGGAGCATCCTGGAGTTGTGACAGATTTTGGGTTCCAACAGCACCAATATTTACAGCCCAAGTGGAGGAGCTGCAAAATTGGCAGAAGTTCAGGAGAAAGCGAGGAAAGTTATTTGCATGAGAGCTCCATTTCTCTCCCTGTGTGTTGGAAAGGATTTATCCAACTCTTCCTCCACGGGGAAGGGAAATTTGGCCATGAAGGGTTGTGAGACAAAAACTGATCAGTGAACAAATAGAGAGCGGCAATGAGGAAGGTGTTAATTGGTGAGATTCGTTAAGCTCTGGAAGAGCTGGCTTAGGTATGCTGTGGCTTATATGGAGTCTGGGGCTCGTTTTTGCTCCTCACCCCCCAGATATGTTCTGTAGAAATCATTCCTTGCAGCAGGACACAGCAGCTCCTTGCAGGGATCCTGTCTGGATGCCAGAGCTGAGGGGCTGACAACAAACCTGGGATTTTCACACAAGTTTTAGGAGAGTTTCTGCAACTGAACTTTACTTTGAGCTGGAAATGTACCTTGGTGCTAATGGCACATCCATCCTGGAGAGTATCCCAGTTGGGAGTCCAAGATCAGGAGCAGAACTGCTGGAGTGAGTCTAGAGGAGGCCATGGAGATGTTCCAGGGTGGAGCCCCTTTCCCATGGAGCCAGGCTGGGAGAGCTGGGGGATGCTCACCTGGAGAGGAGAAGGCTCCAGGGAGAGCTCAGAGCCCCTTGCAGGGCCTGAAGGGGCTCCAGGAGAGCTGGAGAGGGACTGGGGACAAGGCATGGAGGGACAGGACACAGGGAATGGCTCCCAGTGCCAGAGGGCAGGGCTGGATGGGATTTTGGGCAGGAATTGTTCCCTGGCAGGGTGGTAGGCCCTGGCAGTGCCCAGAGCAGCTGGGGCTGCCCCTGGATCCCTGGAAATGCCCAAGGCCAGGCTGGAGAGGGCTTGGAGCACCCCGGGATAGGGGAAGGTGCCCACTAGAACAGGCTGAGCTTTAAGGTCCCTTCCAATCCAAACCACTCTGATTCCATGTTCCGCATGTTCCCCTTCCCAACCACCTCGTGCTGCACCAACCAAAACCAAAACTGGTGCCCATCCCCAAAACCTCCCAACCTGAACCCCAAATTCCCGTCACAACCAGACAGGCCAGGAAGAGCTGGATCCGCCTTTGCCTGGTCACGGTGAATCATCGCTGGTGGGACTGTGCCAGCTGCTTGCTCAGCCACCAGCAAGGAGGGAAAACTCCAAACAAACCCAACAACTCAACAAAAATACATATGAGTTCCTCTCAGGAAGAGCCACTCTGTGTACAGACAGCACTGGCAGGAAAACACGATGCTCTTTCCGTAGGAGCATTCCTGATATCAGCCTGGGGAGCTGTGCAATCCTTCTCTGATAAAATTAGCAACGAGGAATGTGCAATTCCTACTGGGATGGATGATGGAAATGATAAACAGAAACAGAACAAATCCAGGTTTGGTGTGTGGATTTAGAAATCTCAGCAGCTGGAGTGCTGCATTCCCACTCCGAGCTTTGGGATTGTGGGGGAGGGGGAAACTGGAGCACAGGCTGCTTCCAGAAGTGGCAATTTTAGTGAAATTGGTTTAATAAACAACTTGGGTTGTGATTCAAACTTGTTTAACCACACAAGAAAAGCTGAGAGGAATCAATTGGGGGTTGGTTTGTGCTTGCCCAGGGTTTGCATGGACCTGTGAGTGGATGTCTCTCCCCAGTGCGGAGATTATCCCTTGGAGATAAGGGCTGGATTAGCTCAGGGATCTGGGTACAAGAAGAATTTGAAGGATTTCACCCCAAATCTTGCCTTGGCCATGACCAAAATGAGGTGGCAGAGGAGGGACACCAGCCCAGAGCGGGTGATTGTCCTCCAGAGCTGCGTGTTGGGAGGATCCACACCCCTCCTCTGGAGAGCACATCCCTCCTCTGGAGAGCTCATCCCTCCTCTGGAGATCTCATCCCTCCTCTGGAGAGCTCATCTCTCCCTCTGGAGAGCTCATCCCTCCTCTGGAGAGCTCATCCCTCCTCTGGAGAGCTCATCCCTCCCTCTGGAGAGCTCATCCCTCCCTCTGGAAGCACATTCTTCCCTCTGGAGAGCTCATCCCTCCCTCTGGAGAGCTCATTCCTCCCCCTGGAGAGCTCATCCCTCCTCTGGAGAGCTCATTCCTCCCTCTGGAGAGCTCATCCCTCCTCTGGAGAGCTCTCCCTCCCTCTGGAGAGCTCATCCTTCCTCTGGAGAGCTCATCCCTCCTCTGGAGAGCTCATCCCTCCTCTGGAGAGCTCTCCCTCCCTCTGGAGAGCTCATCCCTCCCTCTGGAGAGCTCATCCCTCCCCCTGGAGAGCTCATCCCTCCTCTGGAGATCTCATCCCTCCTCTGGAGAGCTCATCTCTCCCTCTGGAGAGCTCATCCCTCCCTCTGGAGAGCACATCCCACCCAGTCTCCCAGCCCTGCTGACAATTTTCTCAGACATTCCTTCCCAGTCCTTGCACTCCTCGTTTGGGGTTGCTGTGACTCCAGAAATAAACACAGGAGGTTCTGCTGGGGGATAAAAATGCCGTGTGGTTTTCCCTGCCTGACTTCTGTGCACTCGGCTTCCAGATGCTCCGGAAGGCTCGACTTTGGGAGAGCAGTGGTGACGTGGTCTGGGAAAAGCAGGGCTGCTTAAAGCCAGCCAGTGGGGTCCCAAAATTCCAAACCTGATGTTAGAAGCAGGAGATTGATGGAGCTGTGGAGAGGGGGAGAGGGCTTGGCAACGTGAAGGTACAATGGGAAGGAATTCTGGTGTTCCATGTGCTTTCCTTGGGGATGATGAAGGTTTTTTCTGTAAAGGTGGACTTGTTCCAGCACTGAATCAGGTTAAATCACATCCTGAGAGACATCGGAAGTGCTGACAAACATGAGCTCAGTTTTTTCTTCCCTGTTTTCCTCACAAAACACCGGGAGTCATTGGAGACAGCTCAGTTCCCATTTGCTTTACTTGTCATGCTCTGGTGGCACGGACAGGCCCGGCCCAGGCATGTCCTGGTTTTTGCTGGACAGACTCTGTTCAGGAGCTCCATCTCACCCATGTGTAGCCACCAAAACACTGGCATGGTCTCTGACTCGATCCTGAAGCCCCAGCTCTGGGATGGATCTTGGGGGACTCCAGGTGAGGAGTCCCATGGTGTCTTCCTGGGGATGGAATCACAGCCTCCAGCAGATGCCTTTTTGGGAACATCCCTTGGAAAACCAGAGAGGAGACCAACAAATCTCCTTGGGAAAAGCAAAGCCTGCAGTAGGAAAGCTGGTGACCAATGAAAGGGAGTCCACACAGGGACTCCGAGCTGGGAAGATCCCAGCCTGTCAGTGGGGCTGCCTAACCCAATCCAGATTTCCATAGGAAATAATTCCAGGACACTTCCACCACAAACTATGCACTGCTGCTGCTTGGATGAGTCCATATGCCATCATCCCAGGCTATTTTTTCCCCATCCTCCCTTCCAAGCATTGTTCCAAGGCCGAGGCTGCTGCCACAACCAGCTGGGTGCCCTAGGAAAGAACTTTCCCAGCACTTTCCCTGTCCGTGGGAAGGACACGGCGGGAAGCAGACAAGAGGTCTCGCCGAAGCCAGTGGGAAGCACACAGGGGGTGTGGGTTTATTCAGGAATGTGGCTCTGAGGAGGGAATGCTGGCTCTTCACCCCCACCACCAGAGGCACAAAGCTGGGATCCAGTTGGTTGCTCAGGCTCCACACACGTGGGCTGGGCTGGGAAGCCAAAGCCTGGCTTGGAAGCCAGGATGGGGAAGACAATATCCATGTGCTTTCCAGGAATGAGGATGAGCATGAGAAACCGTGACCTCCAGCAGGGCTGAACAGGCCAAGGCAGCCCCAGCTCGTTCTTCTCTTCCCAGCTGGATACTGGGAGCTGTGGGATGTGTGCCCCGCAGTGCCGTGGCTCTGGCAGCTCCTTGGAGACCTGAGCTGCCAAACAAAAGGAAAGCCCCAAAAAAATCCTTCCTGGAAAAGTCAATAACCCCTCAAGACAATTTTCCAGGTGAAGAATGAGATTCCTGATAAGCTGTTTGTAAAAGATATCTACCTTCCAAAGAAATTCTGGGACTGGCTTTACAAAAAGGGGAAGGAATCAGCACAGAAGTACAAATTGTGTGGGAGTAAAGGAGGAGCCTTTGAGATGTAAAAAACAATTTTCTGGGGGTGGAGGGAAATCAAATGAAATCAAAACATGTTTTGATCAGCTCTCAAAAAAATTCCAGCACATTTTTCTCCCAAAGGCTCCTGGTACTGGAGACTGTAACCCAAGGAGCTTTAGCAGCATGGTACGAGGGATTTGGAGGCAGCTAGAGGGAGTAAGGGATGGATGGATGGATGGATGGATGGATGGATGGATGGATGGATGATGGATGGATGGATGGATGGATGATGGATGGATGGATGATGGATGGATGGATGGATGGATGGATGGATGATGGATGGATGGATGGATGGATGATGGATGGATGATGGATGGGTGGATGGATGGATGGATGGATGATGGATGGATGATGGATGGGTGGATGGATGGATGGATGGATGGATGGATGATGGATGGATGGATGATGGATGGATGATGGATGGATGATGGATGGATGGATGGATGGATGGATGGATGGATGGATGGATGATGGAGGATGGATGGATGGATGGATGGATGGATGGATGGATGATGGATGATGGATGGATGATGGAGGATGGATGGATGATGGATGGATGGATGGATGGATGGATGGATGGATGGATGGATGGATGGATGAATGCATGGATGGATGCATGAATGCATGGATGGATGGATGGATGATGGATGGATGCATGAATGGATCTCCCTGGGAAGAGAGAGGTGACCCAGCCAACCTGACAAGGTTTAGTGGTGCAGGCTGTTGCCACTGATGTATCCCACAAAATTTGGTGTCCATCCAAGGCTTTGGAGATGCCTGAGAGAGATGGGATGGATGGATCCATCTCTCTGGGTAGAGAGAGGAGATCCAACCAACTTGACCAGGTCTTGATGGAGCAGGGCGAGGCCATCAACACATCCAAAATAATCCATGTGCTTCCAGGGCCACCTTGATTTTCTGGACAAGGAGAAATCCTGTTTCCAGGAGCTGCAAGCAGGGCAGTCCCAAGGGGTGTTAAGGCATTTGGGGGTTTTCCCACAGCTCCAGTGGGAAGGGGTGAGGGCAGCAGGAGTGAGCTCCCTGAGCATCCCTTGGCCCATCAGCAGCAGCTGCCCTGGCCTGGAGCCTGGGAAAGGATTTATAGGGATGAGAGCAAAGGATAAAGTTCACCTCTGGATCGCTGACAGCTGGAGCTACCTGGAAGAGGAAAGTTCCTTTTTAATGTGCTGTTATTGGAACATCTGTTGGAGAAGGAGTTTGGGGAGTCCGGGCATTTCCTCCTGCGGCTGATCCAATGAATCCAGCGTAGGGAAAACTGCACAAGCAGGATAACTGTGAGGGTGGCTCTGAGGTGCCTTTAAGGGTGGTGAAGTTCAGCCTTCCCAGGGGAGATTTAGCCTGGATTGGACAGCATTGCTTTCATCCCAGCTTTCCTGATTCCTGCTGAAATCCCCCATCACACAGGATTTGGGAGAAGCCAGCTGCAGTCTTTGGGAACAAAGGAAAGCAAATAAAAGTATAAGGAATAAAGTAAAGTTGTATTTAGTGATGCTTTTCCCAGGACGAGATTGAAGTTAGGTGGGAATCGCTGGGGGTGAGGAAGAGGCTGGTCCTGGTGGAGGCTTCCTAGATGTTTCCAGGACATTATAGGAGCACAGGGGAGAAGGAAAATGCTCTGATCTGCTTTGCATCTGCCATCACAAACCCCTCACTCCCAGCCCTCCCCATATCTCAGCAGTGGCTTTCCCACAGAAGAACTCAGGATCTGACCACGGAGAAATCCTCAGCAGAGAGCAGGGAAAACTGGGGTCTGACCATGGAGAAATCCTCAGCAGAGAGCAGGGAAAGCTGGGATCTGACCACGGAGAAATCCTCAGCAGAGAGCAGGGAAAACTGGGGTCTGACCATGGAGAAATCCTCAGCAGAGAGCAGGGAAAGCTGGGATCTGACCACGGAGAAATCCTCAGCAGAGAGCAGGGAAAACTGGGGTCTGACCATGGAGAAATCCTCAGCAGAGAGCAGGGAAACAGGGGGACCCCAGCAGCTCCAGGGGTGCCCTGCCCTGCTCCCATCCTCCTGGAGAACGAGTTCCAAACTCCTGCTGGAAACGTGACCCTGGCTGCCCCTCAGGAATGAAGGGGCTCACCAGAGCTGGTACCAAAATTCCCCAAATCCCTGAGCAGCGTGGAAGGCCTGGGATCTGAGCGTGGTCCCTGACATTAATCACTGTAATAGAAACCAGAGCTGGCTTTGGGCCCACTGAGTCCATACGGCCCCTGCCGAGGCGTTGGGAAATTCACAGGCTGAGAATGGGCAGCAAAAGAAATTCCAGGCAGGGCTTTGACTTTCTTTTTTTATTTTTTATTTTTTATTTTTTTTTTAATTAAGTGGAATTTCAAAATTGGAAAAACATAAAGGGAGTAAAAATAAAAACAGCAACAGCAAAATCCTCAGTAAGCTGTTGGGTCTGAAACTCCCTCCTCTTCCTCCTCTCCCACCCTTTTCCACCTCCCTGGATTCTCCTTCCCACTCCCTGCACAAAGTTCAGCTGGGATGGTGGGAGCAGGGAGGAAGGAGCATGGGGAAGAGAAAAGGCCAGGTTGGACAGGGCTTGAGCAATCTGGGATAGGGGAAGGTGTCCCTGCCCATGGTAGGGGGTGGGACTGGAGAAGCTTTAAGGTTCCTTCCAACCCAAATAATTCTGGAATTCCAGGATTCCACGAAAAGCCTCTTCTGATCCAGCTGAGGAGGGGTTTCATGACCTGGGGATCAAATGGCGGTGTCAGAGCCACACCATCCTACAAGACCTCAGTGAGTCCCACTGGGATTTATGGTTGGACTTGATGGCCTTAGAGGTCTTTTCCAAGCAAAGTAATTCCCTGATTCTGTGATTTCAGGTGCTGCTGTTTGACAATAAACATCTCATCCCAACCCTTTGGTCAGGAGAAGCAGAGATGTCACCCAGGGTGACAGGATTGGGTCCAAGTCCTTGCTTCTGACCCTTCTCCATCCCTGGGCACCTCACAGGTGGATTTTTTAGGATTTTTCCCACTTCTCCAGCTGTGTCAGGTGGGATGAGCTCAGGTCAAGACTGCTGCAAGTGCAGGGATAACAGGAAAACTTTGGAGAGAAGGATTCTCAAAACACTTAATGAGGCTTCACTTAATTATCTCCTCTCCCCACACTCTAGAAATTGGTTGGAATATGATGGGGAGAAAAATCTCTCCAGAATTTTATTGGATGATGCCAAAACATGAAAGGATTTGTCAAGAATAATTTGGAGTCACTGGGATGTTTTGGAGCATCAGAGTTTGACATCCAAACAAAGAAAATTGCAATCAGGGAAAAAATCCACCCTGCTCCCCCATCCTCCCTCCTGCAGCTTTTTCCCACCAGAAGAAAACTTGGATGTTTTATAGAACTGTTTAATAATGTGATGACAATCCCAGCCCCTGCTGCAGCCTCAGGCTGATCCCTGGGGGATGCTGAGCTCCAACCAGCTCCAAACGCCCTGGTTCCTCCTCCTGGAGGATTTTTCCCTCCCGTAAAGTTTTCCATGTGGAGTGGGGGGATTTTCCCTTTTCCTTTACATTTCTGCTGCTGGGACATCACATGTGGCGGTGGCACATGGAAATGTCACTTTAAGCATTGGAATTTTTGTTAAGCTTATCTGGGCAGCAAGTTTAAACATGTCCCAAAGATAAACAGGGAAACTGAGGAACACAAAGCCTGAATTCCCAGTGATGCCCCCAGGGAAAAAGGCAAGAGGGATGCCCCTCTTTTTTACCTTTTCCATCACCCTTTATTTCCCAAGAATATGACAAAAAGAGGCTGAAAATTGTCTGTTTAATCAGAACTTCATTCTTAAAGTTGCCCTGAGAGCACAACCTCGTGTGTTTGCCCTATCCCAGCACCCCAGATCCTCTCCAGGGACCAGGCCGTGTTTGTCTGGGATCTGAGAGCAAAAATGGGGCAAAACCCAACAGTTTCTGCCCACGCATGGAGGCGTTGAAAGAGATCCTCCATCCCAGATGGATGCAATTAGGGGCAGGCAGCAGAGAAAATATTCCACAGGTGCTGTGGGACCTTTGTGGAAACTTCAGCTGCTGCTTTTCCCAATGCTCCCAATCCCAATGTCCTGAATTATGGCTGTTGTCCCACGTGTGCAACCTGGTCTGGGGCTTTAAGAAACACTTGGATGGTGCTAGAGGAGATTTAATATTTTTTTCCTCTTTTTGTCTTCTGCTTTTCCCAGTTTTATGCCCAGCTCCATCCCAAAAATGTGGTTTTCTCAGATTCTCACTGATTTTCACAGGTTTGATCCCAGATGTGCAGCCAAGCACCTCCCTCTCACTACCTTGAATTCCTTTCTCTGGCACCTCTCTCTCCTTATAGCTTTGGAATAAGCCCTTTTTCTACCCCAATTATCCTACATGGATAAAAAATCCCAAGTTTTTCCAAGGAAAGCACAGCAGGGAAGCTCTGGTCACTGCCAGCCGTGAGAACTGGGGCTTTAGGAGGGAGTTTTTGACTTGGTTTGTTTGATTTATTTTTGCTTCAGTGGATGCAAAGTGAGTGGGGCAGCTTTACTCCATGTGGAGAGCATCCCACGTGTCCATGGGCAGCAGCTTTGATTTTGGCCAGGGTCGTGTGAAAACTTGCATGAAATTCCCAGGACATGAAAGGGAAGGCAAAATCCACCCCTGCTCTGTGCCTCAGTTTCCCCACCTTAAAAATGATATCAAGAATGGCTTGGGGTTTTTTTTTGTTGGTTTTTTTTGGCAGAAGGGATCCCCTTGTTCTTCATTTTAGCTGCAGGGTTCAGAGCTGAACAACACCGGTGGAAAGGATGGAAGGATAGGGAAAAAAATACCTACAAAAGTGGGAACAGCTTTTTCATGGCCATGCAAACAGTGCAGCAAATTCCCAATTTTTGCAGGGACAGGAGGAGCCAGTTTTTGTCCCTCTCTGTATTTTTAGCAGCTGCTGCCCCAGGCTGCTCTCCCCAGTCACTCAGTGAGTGTCCTGTTGGTGACAATGCCTCGTGCCCGGGGTCACTTCCTGCAGCCACAGCCACACTGGGAGCTTCTGTTTCCCATCTGCTGCCGCTCCTCCCGCGGCCTTTTGGGTCAGGGGCCCTGCTCCCCTTTCACCCCGGGAACACGACAGGGAGCAGCCTCCCCTCCCCTCCCACTCCCCCACTGCTGCCCCAAAGCCCCCACGAGGAGTTCTGGTGTCAGGATGAGCTCCTGGCCCCCACGGGAGGTCACCCATGGGGGCACATTTGGTGGCATTTGATCCCAAAGATGGCTTTGTCCATCCGTGAGGCATCATCACTCCTGTGCATGGTTGAGCCTGATGGCATCCACCTGATGGCATCCACCTTTCCTCCGGGAATTTGGAGTCCAGCAGCCAAATTTATGCTGAGTGTGGAGGTGCTGGGCTGAAGCATGGGCTCAGCCCCTTATAAGGCACCAGAGATTCTCCCCTGCAGCTTCCAGGAGCCTGTAGGGACTTCTGTGACTCTCCCCTGGTAAAATGGAGGCTTTGGCTTCCCATTAAAAGTGATCAGCTTTCCTCTTTCCAATAAAATGGCTTTGGCAGAAAGATGAGGGGATCTGGTCCTCAAAGGAGCTGTGGGGATGGAGATCAGCAGTAGCAAAGTTCATGTCCTGGGAGCTTTGGGGTTTTACATGAAACCACCCCAAAATGTCAGGAAAATTTCTTCCCTCTTGTCCATTGTGTGGCTTCACCTAGTGACTTATTGAGTATCCCCAGGTCAGGACAATCAGGTTCTTGCAGGCACCTTCAGGCCCTGGCAGGAGGATGGAGCATTCCTGGGAAATCCAGCATGTGGTTTTAATTTTCCTCCTGCTCCAGAGAGAAAAGGAAGCCCAGAAGATTTATGGGCTCCCTGTTCTTCCTGCAGGTTTATAAATAGCCTTTCTCAGGTGCTGGGCACATGGGGGCCTTGGGGCAACGCTGAGAGGGATCAAAAGCAGCATTGGATCTCTCCTCCTCTCCCCTCTCCACGTGTTTGATCCCTGCTCCCATCTCCAAAGGGCCACAGAACCCTCTCTGCTTCAGACTGGAGATTCACTGGGATGATTTCACTGCCTGAAATGCTGAAATCCCAAAGTGAGCCCCCTTTGGAGCACCAGGACTGCCCCTGCCTTTGATGTTTGCCCTGGGAAGTTCAGCTTATCTCAGCTGCTGTGGGGGAGAAGCTCAGGAGCGGATCTCGCCTCCTCAGTGCTCACACTACTCAAAGGGTCTTTGGGTTGAAGGAAAGCAGCTCTGGGAATTAAAAATAAAGCAAAATATTAAAGAAATATTTTAAATATTTTAAATAGTAATTTTAATATTAATATTTTAATATTTTAATTTTAATGTGGAAGATGATTCCACATCATCACTACACAGAAATGGGTCAATGACTCTGTCCACAACTTTGGGTTTTAGCATTAAGTTCCACTTGAAAAAAAATTTCTAATTTTTTACTGAGACCTTTTCCCAGTATTTTTTTAAATTGAAAGTTTTTTAGTTCTAAAAGAAAAGTTTAATTTGACAATGGAAATTTGAACCCCACTGACAACCAACTGCTCCAGGAGAGGACAGGGAAGAGCTGAAGAAGGCAGAGGTGCCAGAGAGGGGAAAGAGGTTTTGAAAAAGTCAGAAAAATAATTTCCATATTTTTGTTCATTCCTCTTTCACCTGAATTTCTGTGTCCTTAATTACAGCATCCAGATTCTTTGGGAGGCTGGAAGGCAATACTTGGCTTTTCCAAGGAGCTGTTGAAGTGAATTCCCAGGAAACAAAAAAGCAGATTATTCATACCAAGAAGCAAAACCTCTAAGGACCCTTTATAAAAAGAAAATAACAATTTCAAATGGCACAGAGCTCAGATTTTAAGTGACATTTCTAACTTGAGCTCTGGCTTTAAACACCACTCGATTTCCCCCAAAATGCTCCGGGTCACCGTGCCACCTTTTGGTGAAGCCACCACCACACAAACCCCAACCCATGGATAGGGACAAAACTCCTGAAAATCCTCTTGGGAAAATCCTGGCAGCCTCTGGAAGGTGCAAAGCCAGAAAAAAAGCTCACTGATGGTTTTCTGCCAACGTTTTAACGCTTTTTAGGGAATGGAGTATTTCCCCCTCAAGTTTTTTAGGGAACAGGGCATTTCCTCCCCCAGTGATTTTAGGGAACAGGGCATTTCCCTCTCAATGTTTTTTAGGGAACAGGACATTCCCCCCCAAATGATTTTAGGGAACAAGACATTTCCCCCTCAATGTTTTTTAGGGAAACAGGAGTTGCCCCCCAAGGCTGGAGCTGTAACCGGGATATTCCTCTTTCCCTGTTGCCAGCAATTATCACAGGATCCTCATCTCCCAGCATTAACGGGAGTTAGGAGCAAACACAGCTCGGGGCTAATCCTCCTCCTGCCCTGCAGCACCCAGGTTCACCCCAGCCCAAGCCAGAATAACTTTCCATGGGGAAACAGCTTCCAGAATGGCTGATGGTAAAACTGTGCCAGGATTAACCTTTCCAGACCCCTCTTGCAGTTTGGAAAGTGCTTGGGTATTTTTTTTCTCAGAGATGTCAGGCCCAGGAATAAATAGATGAGAGAAGTTTTCCAGCACTCGATGATTCAAATCTCCTTCCCTTCCGCTTACAAAGGGTTTTCTGGGTTTGGTGCTTTTTGATGGGTTATTTTTTTTTTTTTTTCAGATGCCTTTCCTGATTTCAGCGCAGATTCACAGCAGAGGGGCTGTAAATGGAGGATTAAAACTTTTCAGTAAATTACACTGCTCCACACACTGGGAGAAAATTTCCAGGTGATATAACTCCACCAACATCAGCAGAGATGGAAAATACTCGTCACTAGAATTGCAAAATGAACAGCTGCTGCTTTAAAGTCACTGTTTTACTACCAAATGATGAAACAATGGTTTTTTTAACTAATTGGTGTGGTTTAAATCTGGGTTTGAATCCTGTTTCTTGCCCAAGCACCGGAGTCTGAGCCATCCTGGCAGCTGCTGGCTGACATGCAGGGCTGGTTTGGATGGGCAGGGGCACCCTTTGTGCTCACAGGTGAATGAATGCCAAACTTTCCAGGGAAAACAGGATCCTACATGCAGCTGCCTTCCCACTCCTGGGAGTGCTGAGCCCGTGGCCAGCGGGATTTAAGGGATTTGAGCACTCGCACGGCTCCTGCAGGCCCGCGGCCAGTGCCTGTGCTCTGTGGGCCGGTGTCTCCTGGCTTTAGCAGAGACTTTTCCAGGCTGGCATCATCCCTGGCCATGGCCCTTCCCACCGCTCTGGGTGTCCCAGGAACCGACAGATCCCCTGGGAGCAGCGGCTGAGGCCTCCCCACCATCCGTGTGAGGCAGGGATCACCCCCGGGAGCAGCCCCAGCCCTGCCCCGCCGCTCCCCGCAGCAGCTCCGGGTGCTCGGCCCGAGCAGCCCCCGGAGCCAGCGTGTGAGGGCAGGGATTTATCCCGGGATGTGTGAGGGCAGGGATTTATCCCGGGATGTGTGAGGGCAGGGATTTATCCCGGGATGTGTGAGGGCAGGGATTTAACCCGGGATGTGTGAGGGCAGGGATTTAACCCGGGATGTGTGAGGGCAGGGATTTAACCCGGGATGTGTGAGGGCAGGGATTTATCCCGGGATGTGTGAGGGCAGGGATTTATTTATCCCGGGATGTGTGAGGGCAGGGATTTATTTATCCCGGGATGTGTGAGGGCAGGGATTTATTTATCCCGGGATGTGTGAGGGCAGGGATTTATCCCGGGATGTGTGAGGGCAGGGATTTATCCCGGGATGTGTGAGGGCAGGGATTTATCCCGGGATGTGTGAGGGCAGGGATTTATCCCGGGATGTGTGAGGGCAGGGATTTATTTATCCCGGGATGTGTGAGGGCAGGGATTTATCCCGGGATGTGTGAGGGCAGGGATTTATTTATCCCGGGATGTGTGAGGGCAGGGATTTATCCCGGGATGTGTGAGGGCAGGGATTGATTTATCCCGGGATGTGTGAGGGCAGGGATTTATCCCGGGATGTGTGAGGGCAGGGATTTATCCCGGGATGTGTGAGGGCAGGGATTGATTTATCCCGGGATGTGTGAGGGCAGGGATTTAACCCGGGATGTTTGAGGGCAGGGATTTATCCCGGGATGTGTGAGGGCAGGGATTTATCCCGGGATGTGTGAGGGCAGGGATTTAACCCGGGATGTGTGAGGGCAGGGATTTATCCCGGGATGTGTGAGGGCAGGGATTTAACCCGGGATGTGTGAGGGCAGGGATTTAACCCGGGATGTGTGAGGGCAGGGATTTAACCCGGGATGTGTGAGGGCAGGGATTTATCCCGGGATGTGTGAGGGCAGGGATTTATCCCGGGATGTGTGAGGGCAGGGATTGATTTATCCCGGGATGTGTGAGGGCAGGGATTTATTTATCCCGGGATGTGTGAGGGCAGGGATTTATCCCGGGATGTGTGAGGGCAGGGATTTATCCCGGGATGTGTGAGGGCAGGGATTGATTTATCCCGGGATGTGTGAGGGCAGGGATTTAACCCGGGATGTGTGAGGGCAGGGATTTATTTATCCCGGGATGTGTGAGGGCAGGGATTTATCCCGGGATGTGTGAGGGCAGGGATTTAACCCGGGATGTGTGAGGGCAGGGATTTATCCCGGGATGTGTGAGGGCAGGGATTTATTTATCCCGGGATGTGTGAGGGCAGGGATTTATCCCGGGATGTGTGAGGGCAGGGATTTATTTATCCCGGGATGTGTGAGGGCAGGGATTTATCCCGGGATGTGTGAGGGCAGGGATTGATTTATCCCGGGATGTGTGAGGGCAGGGATTTATCCTGGGATGTGTGAGGGCAGGGATTTAACCCGGGATGTGTGAGGGCAGGGATTTATCCCGGGATGTGTGAGGGCAGGGATTTAACCCGGGATGTGTGAGGGCAGGGATTTAACCCGGGATGTGTGAGGGCAGGGATTTAACCCGGGATGTGTGAGGGCAGGGATTTATTTATCCCGGGATGTGTGAGGGCAGGGATTGATTTATCCCGGGATGTGTGAGGGCAGGGATTTATCCCGGGATGTGTGAGGGCAGGGATTTATTTATCCCGGGATGTGTGAAGGCAGGGATTTATTTATCCCGGGATGTGTGAGGGCAGGGATTTATCCCGGGATGTGTGAGGGCAGGGATTTATCCCGGGATGTGTGAGGGCAGGGATTTATCCCGGGATGTGTGAGGGCAGGGATTTATTTATCCCGGGATGTGTGAGGGCAGGGATTTATCCCGGGATGTGTGAGGGCAGGGATTGATTTATCCCGGGATGTGTGAGGGCAGGGATTTATCCCGGGATGTGTGAGGGCAGGGATTGATTTATCCCGGGATGTGTGAGGGCAGGGATTTATCCCGGGATGTGTGAGGGCAGGGATTTATTTATCCCGGGATGTGTGAGGGCAGGGATTTATCCCGGGATGTGTGAGGGCAGGGATTTATCCCGGGATGTGTGAGGGCAGGGATTTAACCCGGGATGTTTGAGGGCAGGGATTTATCCCGGGATGTGTGAGGGCAGGGATTTATCCCGGGATGTGTGAGGGCAGGAATTTAACCCGGGGTGTGTGAAGGCAGGGATTTATCCCGGGATGTGTGAAGGCAGGGATTTAACCCGGGATGTGTGAGGGCAGGGATTTATTTATCCCGGGATGTGTGAGGGCAGGGATTTATCCCGGGATGTGTGAGGGCAGGGATTTATCCCGGGATGTGTGAGGGCAGGGATTTATTTATCCCGGGATGTGTGAGGGCAGGGATTTATCCCGGGATGTGTGAGGGCAGGGATTTATTTATCCCGGGATGTGTGAGGGCAGGGATTGATTTATCCCGGGATGTGTGAGGGCAGGGATTGATTTATCCCGGGATGTGTGAGGGCAGGGATTTATCCCGGGATGTGTGAGGGCAGGGATTTATCCCGGGATGTGTGAGGGCAGGGATTTATCCCGGGATGTGTGAGGGCAGGGATTTAACCCAGGATGTGTGAGGGCAGGGATTTATCCCGGGATGTGTGAGGGCAGGGATTTATTTATCCCGGGATGTGTGAGGGCAGGGATTTATCCCGGGATGTGTGAGGGCAGGGATTTATTTGTCCCGGGATGTGTGAGGGCAGGGATTTATCCCGGGATGTGTGAGGGCAGGGATTTATCCCGGGATGTGTGAGGGCAGGGATTTAACCCAGGATGTGTGAGGGCAGGGATTTATCCCGGGATGTGTGAGGGCAGGGATTTATTTATCCCGGGATGTGTGAGGGCAGGGATTTATTCCGGGATGTGTGAGGGCAGGGATTGATTTATCCCGGGATGTGTGAGGGCAGGGATTTATCCCGGGATGTGTGAAGGCAGGGATTTAACCCGGGATGTGTGAGGGCAGGGATTTATTTATCCCGGGATGTGTGAGGGCAGGGATTTAACCCCGGATGTGTGAGGGCAGGGATTTATCCCGGGATGTGTGAGGGCAGGGATTTAACCCGGGGTGTTCGGTGCCCGGCAGGGATCGGAGAGGAGCAGAGCCGAGCTGGGCCTGGCAGGGTGAGGGAAAGCAGCCGCTGCCCTCGGCAGCTCGGAGGGGCTGAGGGAAAAGCAGGATCAGCAGCACATCCTGGGGGTATTCTGGTGGGAGAGCATCCCTGGAAGCTGGAGAGGAGAAGGGGAAGGCAGAAACCCCCTGGAAGCAGGAAGGAAGCGAAGGGGGAAAGGGAAATGGAGAGAAAAGGGCACAGAAGGATGGGGTAAGGCACCGGCACCTCCACAAAAGAGGCCGATGGAGCAGAACTTTCCTTGTTGGGAGAAAAGATTTCCAAAATAAATTTGTGTTTTCTTGCTCTTCTCTGTTTCCTTTCCAAAAATGATGAATTTCCGCCTAAATCCAAAGCCAAACTCCTTCCCCACAAAGCACATACGGAAAATAGGGCCATATTTAGGATAACTCTTATTTAACCTGCTCATCATTTTTTTTTTAATAAGTCAAAGAATAATATGAAAATATGGTTTAGGTAAATTGATGAAAAAAAGCCTTTTTTTTTTTTGTAAAGGGTTGTATATTCTGTATCATTTTCTGTGCTGGCAGTTTTTCCTGTCTTCCAGGATAAACTCAGGACTCAGGGAGCTCCTGCCTATTTCCACCCCCTGGCTGTCTCCAGCCCCAGTGAATGAACACTGATTTATCCTGGCAGCAGACCCGGATTGCAGCCTGGGAATGGGGGATGGAGCAGCTCTGGCCCCAAAAAGGTGAGCAGGAAAAAGCTCAGCTCCTTTTGCTGGCACTCCCACAGCTGCAGTTGTCTCTGCACAAGGTCTGGGTGATCTATTAAACCTCTCAAATCAGGATTTAATTTAGTTTTAATAAGACAGTTTGGGAGATGTTAATTAAATTGAGTTATTAAAGCCACATGGGCTGGACTTGGCTGATACATTTCCTTCTTTATTAAGCCCATTAAAAAATAGGGGAAGATAGAAGGGGGAAAAAAACCATTTGGATGCAGCAGCACATTCAAAGAGTTTCTTTTTCCTTTGTTGAATTAGACATGTGGAGATGAATAAACACCAAAAACCAGGCAGGTGAGCTTGAATCCTCCCAAGATCAGCAAGGATTGGCCTAAGGATGAAGCCAAAATGATGAAATCCATTGAACCCAAGTGTCCAACAGATCTCTGCACCCTTAATCCCAAAATGTTCTCCAAATTCCAGCCCCACTACTGGATTACCAATGGGAGTGATGCTGGAGCATCATTTCCATCCCTCCACACTCCAGCAGGGAAAACTACAGGAATGCAAGTTTTTATCATTTTACCTAATCAGATTTTTCCTACCTCTGGCAAAAAATGCTTCTGGGAATGTCTTCAGCTGCAGGAATTGTCAGGGTGATTGGGTTAAAGTGAAGAAAAACTCCCACGTGCCTTAGAAATGACAAATATTTTATTAGCTGGAAATGTAAGCAGCTCTAATTAGCTAAGCAGGCCTGAGTTAATTGATTTAGAAGCTTTAGAGGATGTAATGCACTGGTGAGACAATCCAAAGGGTCCTGGGGAGGAAATCCATCCTGCACTTCCCAAATTATCCTGTTCTTTAAGTCTGGGCTGAGCACAGAGAGCTCCTGATCCTGCCCTGAGGATTGCAGAGTTTGGGAAACCCACTAGGCCTTATCCCTGCTTTACTCTCTCCTGCTTCACTCTGGAATTTCTCTGGATTATTTTCCTTTTCCAAAGCCCCTCTGGCTGTTATTTATGGTGTATCAATACTGGCAGCTCCTGTCCCCTCCCTGCCAATGATTCCTGATTAATTTCAGTCCTTCTCCACCCTTTTCTGTTTAGTGCATGGATGGAAAGGGATGAAAATCACCAGGGAAAAATCCTGGGGATCTTTATGTCCACCAAAGCTGGAAAACACAAGGAAACACTGAAGGACCCCCTTCTTTCCATGCCTGTTCCCTGAAAAGAGTTTTGTGCTGGATTTCTGATGGCTCCCAGTGCAGACCGCCTCTGCTGGCCCCTTCTTATGAGGATTAAGCTCTAAAAAGCTGAAATTCTATTAAAATTTGTATTAATGAAATATATCCCCTGTGCCATATGGTGTTCACTTTTCCAGGCTGGAAAAGATCCTTAATCCCACTGGGACTGCTGGGGAAGTGGAGGCAGGAATGGGACAAGCTCTCTGTGGATGCTCCTTGTGCCTGGTGGCACTGAGATGTTGCTGGATATGATCGATGTGTTCCCAAGGACGCTGGATTTAAGCTACACAAGGTTTTGCAGGAGCAATTGGAATTCCACAGCCTCAATCTGGACTTTTTCCAACATGCCCAGAGCCACCAAGGGTTCCTGTTGATGTTCCTGTTCCCTGGGGATGTGGATAATGGGGAGATGCCAGCCGTGTTTATCCTCCCATCTCAACAATATTCTGCTTATCCTGGTTCCTTACAGTCTGGATGATCCCACAGGGAATAAAGAGGGAAAGGCTCAGGGCTTGGGGAACTTTCTGAGAGGGCTGGTGAGGAAAGGACTTGGATTTTCCTGGTGTTGCAAGATGAATGGAAATGAAAGGGGGTGGGAAATCTGAGGAGGGGTTTTATTTGGAATCTCAGAGATTTCCAGGGGACTTGTTTCCTTCCTCAGCAGAGGAATGTTTAATTAAGGAAAAAAAAAAAGAAATTTTTTTTGAGTTTTAGCCCCTAAATATAAATTCCTGCCCAGACTTCCCCTGCTGCAGGGAGGTCCTGAGTGCCCAGGCTTTGCAGCCCTGTTTGGCATCTCTGGAGTTCTGCAAATACTCCCAATCCCATTCCAGCCAATATCATGGACCCCTTTCCCTCCTCTGACCCTTCTTGCTTTTCCTCCCCCCATTCCTGGAACAGGGAGCCACCACCACCTCTCCTTTGGAGTGGAATGAAGGATATTTTAAGGGAATCCTGGAATGCTGGGCTGCCTTTGGTCCAGAGTTGCTTCCAGACCTGAGGAAGGGAAGAAAGGATCTCACAGGGGAAAAAATGGATGGGTACTTGTGGGATTTATCCACCAATTTCCCAGCTCTGAAATATCCACAAGTCCATGTTCCTGGCTTCTTCCCATCTTTGCTGCCCAGATCTCCTGCTTGTCCTCATCCCATGTGCTCAGAACTCTCCTGCTGCTCTCAGTCCCTTTACAAGAAGGAAAACCCATCCTGTAAATGATGTCTTTCCCTATCATGGGTAAAACTCCTCCCTCAGAAAACTTTGGATTCCCCTGGAGAAGCTAATCTCCTCTAAATCCCTTTCCCCATCTAATCCCTGCAGTGATCCTGTTTACCCTGGAGCTTCATCCTGTCTTGGAGGGCAGCAGAGCTGCATTCAGGACCTTTTTATAGAAAGAAGTCTTCCAACGAATCCTCTTCCCCTACCATGGGTAAAAGAAATCACTGATCCTGGAAACGTTCCATGGAAATATCTGTCATGGATTCTCCAGGTGTTTCTTGCCATGCCTGTGCTGAAGACACCTTTGCAAGACCTGGGCCACAATCCTAAGCATTCATAATTGATGTTTAAAACAATTTGGTGCTCTTGGGGAGCAGGAATTGCAGGGCTAAATGTGGGGAGGCTGGGGCTGGGTAGACATTCCTCACAAAACCTTGGCTCTCTGCTGCAGCCAGGTGAAGGTCACAGAGCCAGCAGTGTCACTGAGGAGCCAAAACCCTTGGAAAACCTACTGATATTCCAGAAATGCCCCAACCAGCCCATGTATGCTGGCAGCCACCACTCTGGACTCCACACACAGTAAAGGTGTTGATCTGAAAGAGATTCAGGAGATCAGGCACCCCTGTGTCCTTTGTGACTGCCAGGCTTGGTGTCCCCATGTGCTGAACGGGTGGCACTGTGTCCTGGGGTGGCACTGTGTCCTGGGGTGGCACCGTGTCTTTGGGCACTGCGTGGGCACTGTGTGGGCTCTGTGGGCCCAACCAGGCTTTGGGCACGGTTTGGGGCTCAGGCCTGTCCTTGTTTCCATGTCCTGCGCAAAAAGGGCAGGGAAAAGCTGCTGAGTTTCCGAAGGCAGCTCAAGCTGGGTCCCAGGAGGGCCAGGGCAGTGCAGGGGAGGCTCCTCTTGGCCTTGGGCAGGCGCTGGCGGGGCTCTGCAGGGATGGACCCGGGACACAGCAGCTCCAAGGGTGATCCCAGGAGTGTTACAGCCAAGAGCTGAGACTGATTCCTTCTTCCCCTCAGGAAAAGGGAACCTGTGTGTCCCAGTTTGCTCTCCAGGCAGCCCAGCCCCTGCTTGCTCACTGGACATGGGATCAGTTCCTCCCAATGATCCAGTGGAGGGTGCAGAGCACTTTGGAACTCCTCCAGCAATTCCATGGATCTTGGAGCCCTGTCCCCATGTCACTTCAGTGCAACCACAGTGACCTGCACCAAGCAAGGTGGATCTCAGTGATGGCCACAAGATAAAGAAACCAACAACTGTCCAGGCCTTATCTCGATGGTCACGAGGGAAACAAATCCTCAGCTCACGTGTTTCTTTCCAATGACCTGCAAACAATGAAAGGGAAATTCCAGAGCCTGTAACTGCCCCTCACCAGGCAGTGAAATAAAGAGCTTTCCCTTTCCAATCCCTTTCATTCTTGTTTTTTTCAGATGTTCCATATGAACCCAGCAGAGCTTGATGGCCACAGAGCAGGGATGCTTTGGGAAGTCTCCCCTGGACATGGAGAAACTGTGGGGTTTTTTAATTACACCATCAATATGTGATCCTGTTGTGCCTCTGCTTCCCTCCGTTAATTAGAGATGAAGTTATGCCCCATCCCTGGAAGTGTCCAAGGCCAGTTTGGACAGAGCTTGGAGCAGCCTGGGACAGTGGAAGGTGTCCCTGCTCATGGCAGGGGGTAGCACTAGGTGGTCTTTAAGATCCTTTCCAACCCAAACCAGTCATGATTCCATGGATCTGTGACTGCAGACTTCAGGTCAAAGTAGAAATTTTGTTTTCCTCCAAATGACTGCAGGAATCTCTGTCTCCAGAGAGCTCATCCATAGCACCAGGAATATCAGCAAGGCTGGGGACTTTTGCAGGGGCTCACCCAGGAAAGTCCAAACTGGGAATTAATGCAGAGAAAATACTTGGCATAACCCCATGGTGAAATCTTCCATCAGCCCCTTGGCTGCCATCTGGAAGGGACATGGATCTCCAGCTTCAGCTCCACCCATTTCCCAGCTCATTTGAGGCAGGTCACCAGCACTATCTTGCTTTTTGCCCTGGGAAAATCCACATTTTCCTTATGGAAACTCCCCCATCCCACCACCCCATGCTCCTCGATGCACCAGTTCCCCCAAAAACACTTCCAAGGAATCCCTTCCCCAGCTGCTGCTTTGCAGAAGTTTTCAGGGAGCTGGAGGTGATGCAGGGTGGGATTTCTGCTGGCAAAGCTCAGTTTGCAGTGCCTGGAGCACGTCTGGCAGAGGAGGGAAGAATCCCAGCCCCGAGGAGCTCCAGCCCACACTGGCACAGGCTGTGGGTGGGATGTTTAGATCAGCTTCATCAGCTCCATTTCACAGACAGTCACAGCCAGACATGGGCTTTCCATGGAAAATATTTTGCTTCAGAGTTAAAATAAAATTAAAAAGTGAAAACTAAAATCTATTTTTTTTTAAATATTTGTTTTTCTTAGGAGTTCTCATTCTGCCAAAACCAACACATCGAAAACCATTCCAGGAGCTGTTTGATCCTGTCCCTCCCAGGGATCAGGGAAACCTGTGGAGTGCATGCACCAGCCTTCAGCTGGGTTTCCATCCTGGTGCCATTCCCAGGAAAGGGAATTCAGATCCTTACATGAAGGCTAGAGTGATCCCTCCGCCTCTTTTATGTGGGATTATTCCTGTTATCCATCCCTCTCCCCATAAATAATGTTATCAATGACCTAACAAATTAGACAGCACATGGGATTTTATTTTTAAATTAAATATTGACTAACAGAAGCAGCATGGAAATTTTAAATTTTTTTCCTATTTTGAGGGGGGGAAAAAGAATCAATATTTGCAGGCAGCTGCTCTCTCCAGATGTCCCAGCAAGCCGAGCAAACATTGAACAACCCAAAACAACACTGGAAACCCCAAAACCTTGGGCTGGGCTCTGAGGTAGGAAACATCTGGAATTCTGTTTGCCTGGCCTGTCAGGGACAGATAAAAGATAAATATGGAGTGACGGCCGTGGGCTCTGCACATCTGCCAGGCCTGCAGGTGGGATTTCAGGGGAAATTCTCCCTGGACGGGCCAGGACCAGGAAAAACCCACACAAACCTTGCAGCTCCGTGACTCAGGGCCATTGTTTGCCTGCTTGCACGTCTGAGGGGAAAACACGGCTCGAGTTCCTCCAGGGATTGACGGAGGCCGTGAGTGACGTCCCCACCTGGAGCAGGGCTGAGGGCTGGGGACAGGCAGCAGAGATAATGATTTATCCAGTTTGGATTAATGAGTGCCTGGAATGGGGGTTTCCTGTAGCTCTGGCTCCACCCGGCTCGTGCAAGGGGGAGATTAACGCTCGTGTTTGCCTTTATTCCATTCCAGGGCAGGGACCTCTGCGGGCTCCAGGGGCTGGTGGCACGGGCTGGGGCCTGGCCCTGGGGTAACCTCTGCAAACTGAGGTGGTTACTGATGGTTCTGCTCACCAAAAACTGGGGAAATGGGGATAAATCCCCCGTGCAGTGCAGAGGGGACGAGGGTGGGGACTGCTCACCCTTCTGCCCACCCTGCTGGTCACACCCTGTTCAGAGCAAACCCAGGTGTTGGTTTGCCTCCTTTTTGCAATTTTCCATCTTTCTGGCATGAGTGAAACACCTTTTCCCTCTGCCTTGGCTCTCCCTCTGCTGGGACAGCACCACAGGGAGGACTGGGAATCCCTCACAGTCATCCACCCGTCTGAGCAAGAGCAACTGGAACCGGGGTCTGGTCTGATTTTCTTGCCACACCTTTTCCCATTAAACACCAAGTTGTTTTTTGTCAGCCTGAACTGAGGCCCTGCAGCAGAGAGGAGCCCAAAGCCCATCCTGTTGTGGCCCAGCTCTGTCACAGAGGTCACCACCAGCCCTTGGCCGCCCCAGCTCTGCCCCTTGCCAGCGCTCATTTACCTCCCACAACAACAAAAACTATCTGGGAAAAAGGTCTCTGCTGCTGGAATGAGCAGTTCTGCACACAGGATCAGCACAGAATGGAGATTTTTTACCACTTTTTAAAATGTAAAACACATCCAAGACTTGCCTGTGTCAAGGCGTGGCAATGGCCTGCTGAGCTGTAACTCTGCCTGTTCTAGGAAATAAAAAAAAAATGTTTGGGGCCCAAATCTGAGCCTGGACATGGCTTTGAGGTCACAGAGTGTTTCAGGGAGGTAGAAGAACTTGAGATATCCCAGGTTCTATTGCCTGAGCAGTCCCAGGACAAACTCTCCAGGGTCTGAAGATGGTGTGGTGCCTGACTTGGTGGCAATAGCAAGAGCTCATCTTAGAGCTTATCCTGGCTTAACCCGACTATTCCCAAACTTCAGGGGCTTGATGGCTTTGTCAGATCCAGCCGAGCCACGCTCTGTCCCTGCTGGGAGGAGCAGCAGCACTGTGTGGGGGTCTCTGAGGAGGGCCCGGGCCTGGCTCCACCCGAGCGCTGTAAACAGGAAAGCGCGGAAGCGGGAGCGGAGCCCGGCTCATCCAGAGCTCCGGCACACAATGCCGGCCCGGAAAGGGGGATTATAAATACCCGGGGTCAGGGCCGGGCTGCGGAACAATGGGCACAGGGAGGATGGAAAAGGCTGGAGAGGACTAGCGCAGGGCCAAGGCCGCCCCGCAGGGTGGTGACGCAGCTTTGGGGGTGCAGCCAGTCCCTGCAGGGGCTTGTGAGGTGATGGTGACCCCGAACCACACGGTGAACCCCCAGAAAGTCATGGAATCTGGGAATAGTTTGGATTGGAAGGGCCCTTTAGAGGCTGGGCTCTCTGAAGGGTTGGGTAATTCAGTGGGAGCTGGGAGCTGGGGTTTGGGTCTGGCACTTGCAGCTCCCCATCGCCGGATTTGGGGTTCCCACTCCCCAGAAATGGTGAACCCATCCATGGGTGCTGGCTTGTTGTGGAAGGGGCTCAGGGGCCGTGTGCCTGGCTGGGTTTAAACACCCACCAAGGTTTAACTCTGAACATCCCAACAGGCTGGGGAGGAAGGGTCACCTCTGCTCCACCCCAAGCCTCCCAGCACTTCACAAGGACACCCCAATTTATCCAGGATCCCCACCCCAGGAGTGTCCAAGGCCAGGCTGGATGGGGCTTGGAGCAACCTGGGAGAGGGGGAGATGTCCCTGCCCATGGCAGGGGCTGGAACAGGTTGAGCTTTGAGGTCCCTTCCAGCCCAAACCATTCTGGGATTCTCCAGGATATCCTTGCAAGTTTAAATAGAAGGGTTTGGGAGCTGCTCAAGGATGATGTGAACAATGGAATTTGCTCTTCCCAAGCCGAGTGGAGGCAGCAGGATTCCCACCCTGCTCCAGCATCCCATGGGATTATCTGTGCCTGTGCTTCCCGAGGACACAGGAGGCTAAGATGCTCCCCTGCTGTATCCTCCAGCCCACGGAGCCACTTCTGCTCTGTGCTGATCCAAAGACTCCAGAGGAAGTGAAATCCACAGAGAGATAAACCCCAGGATGGAGGAATGCTGCAGCCCAGGCTCGGGGGAAGGTCTGTGATAGCCCAGCAGCAGCACCTCGATAACCAAAGCCGGGTCAGGGCCAGCAAGAATTCCAGGAAACACCCTGGCTGCTCGGGAGCCCCGGGATGGCTCTGGAGGGGAGCCCAGCCCCTTCCTGCCCTGGTGCGGTCCTGGCTGGAATTCTGTGGGGTTTCACCTTCCTTCTGAATGTCTCTCAGATCCTTAAGGACAGAAGGATCACCTCTGGAAAGGGAGAAAAGTGGGAAGTGAACCTCTGGCTGTGCAGGAGCATCCCTTCTCCAGCAGGAAAGGGGCAGGAATGCAAGGGAAGCAGCATCAGTGGTCTGTACTCCAGAGCAGAGTGAGGTGGGAGAGGTGGAAGGGTCCAAGACAGCTGGAAATCTGTCAGAGGCCTTTTCCCTGAGCCACAGCAGCCAAAGGGCTCTTTAACCACTGGCTGGATCCATGATGCTGGGGGCATCACCGAGATCTCCAGAAATTTGGCCCTGGGAGTCCCCAAATTTGGGTCAGAGACAGGGCTGGGGGCTGTTCTGCTCTCTGGACTTGCCCTCCCCCATCACTGCTCCCATAAATATCCCATTTCCCATCTCCAATCCTTAATGGTGTCCCCAAGGAACAGCCTGAGCTCTCAGTCCTGTCTCCCGGGAACGCTCAGGGATGATTCGGGAGGGGCAGAGGCTGCTGGAGGCACAGATCTCAGTCGGGAATGACAGATAATGGCTGGGATAACATCTCCCGACATCCCTGCTCACAAATATCCCTGTTCCCGGGCTGGGAACACCCCCACACACCCCCCCTGGGGGGCCTTCCTCTCCCTGTTTGCTGAGCTGAAACCCAAATATCCAAGAGAGGAACAGCAGGAAAAGCTGTTCCCTTCCTCATTTCGTGGAAAAAGAGTTTAAAAATTCCCAGGAGAACTGATTGTCACTGTCCAGCCCCAGCTGCCAGGAGGGTCCTGCAGCCCCTGGGAATTATCCGTGGCAGGAGGGTCACTGTGAGCTGAATTCCAGCCTGAGAAAGGGAATGACATCCATGTAAGTTCTATTGATCCCAAATAACTTTAAACAGGTAAAAATGTGCCAAAAATATGGATTATAAATGAAATTACATTGGCAGCTGAAAACAGGGGCTGAAATGTGTGAGATTTGAGCCTTGGAAGAGCCTCTAGAGAAAAATCCTCCCAAATAACTGCTGGGACTTTATTTATTTACTTTAATTATAATTTTTTGAGGGGATCAAGTGATGCACAAGCAATTTTTTAGGGCACTGGATTTTATGATAAGCACAACAAGGAAAGCACCAGCATCACTTAAAGCTCTTTCTGGGCCCTCTAGCGGTGCTGCCTGTGCTGAGGCTCAGCTCTGCTTCCCAAAATAACACCAAAAATCTCAGGTTTAACACTTTGCCTGCTATCTTCCCTCAAGTAAGGAGAAAAAAGCCGAATGTCTCCTTTTCCCTTTTTTTCTTAAAGCACATCTGTGAATCTGACCGGTTGGGATCTTTCTCCTGCACTTTTTGAACCAAACCCAGGGAGTGAAACTCATTTTGAAATTGAAAAGAAACCCTTTGGAAACTGAAGGGGGAGAGGTGCAGCAGGAGGGGAAACTGGGCTATGCAGGACCTGCCTCTTTTCCCAGCCTTTACTTTCCCCACTTCCCACTTCAAAGGAAAATGATGTTCCCAGGAGCTTTGGAAGCTCTGAGAGATGAGAGATTTATGAGTTTCTTTCCAAGCCATGTTTCTAAAATAAATAAAGGTTGAGTTTGGCTGTGAGGGGCAAAATATTTGAGTTTTATTTCCTGCCTGGAAGCTGCAACTGGTTTAACAAAGGGGTGAGTGGGGAAAGGTGACTTGGAAAACACCTTCCATGTGGATTGGGGAGTCAAATATGTGATAGAGATTAAATACATGAGATATATAAAATATATGCTAGAGATTACATATCTATATAAAATTGAGATATAAATAGTTAATAAAGTGTTCCCCCTCTGCCGCTCTGGCCATCATATCCTATCCCAGGTTTTCATGGGAAACACCCAGTTCTGCTAAGGATGGCATTTCCCCCAAAAATAGCTGTTTCTAGGGTTTGCAGAGCAGGGGCAGCATTTTTAGTGTGGGCTGGATAAGGATTTGAGGTGGCTTTCTGTGCCTGTTCCCTCCTGGCATCTCCACAGCCTTGGGCAGGGAGCAGGAGAGGAGGAGGCAGGGACATTTTGTTGGATATCCAAGGGAAAAACTCTCATGGAGAGCTACAGTCCATCCTCAGAGCGGCTTCCCAAAAAGTCCTTCGTGCTGTATGGAATTACCAGCCCCAGACCCCTCTCCCATCCTTCTCCCACCCTCTCCAGTGTGGAGGGGCTGGGGATGAGCACATGGCACGAGCTGGGTCAGTCCTCAGCAGCTTCCCTGGGTCTGGAGGGACAGGACACAGGGAATGGCTCCCAGTGCCAGAGGGCAGGGATGGATGGATATTGGGAAGGAATTGTTCCCTGGCAGGGTGGGCAGGCCCTGGCACAGGGTGCCCAGAGCAGCTGGGGCTGCCCCTGGATCCCTGGCAGTGCCCAAGGCCAGGCTGGATGGGGCTTGGAGCCACCTGGGACAGGGAAAGGTGTCCCTGCCATGGCAGGAGATTGGAAATGGGATGAGCTTTGAGTTCCCTTCCAACCCAAACCAGCCTGGTATTCTGTGATTGTGTTTCCTTGATTCCAAGCCTCCCTGTTTCCCCTCTCTGTGTGGATTGGGAAGGACTGAAGGCACCCCCTGATCCTGGGGTGGGGCTGTGGGGCTGAGATTCCAGGCTGGAGACGCTTTCCAAAGCCAAGGCTGTCCTTGGGGTGTTCTGGGAGATGTTTAAGCTGCGGCGTTGAGGGATTTGGGAAGGTTTGGGTTCAGCATGTATTTTTCCAAGGGGAGCACACCAATGCCATGATCCAAAGGGATTTGCACGGGGAATCCTCAATTCAGCACCCCCTGCTGATCCCCAGTCTGCCCTTTGGAATGTCCTGGGCATTCCCTGGAATCATCCAGGGTCGGGTTCTGAAGAAGCTGATCCAGCTGGAGATGTGCAGATGTGAATCCCAGCTCAGGATTTCATGTTTGTGTCCAGCCCAGAGGATCCTGCTCTCCCAGGATTCTGTGGCCGTGCAGGCAGGGGGATGCTGCTGCTCCATTTCCAGGGGAATTCCTGCCATGGCAGGGGCTGGGGATGCAGCAGAGGACACCCAGATTTTTATGGCTTTTCCCTTTTCTGGAGGAGAAGGCAGGAGGTGGGGAAGGTGGATGCAGGGAGTCAGGATCCTGGGAAGCAGGAGGGGAATTGCCAACATCCCCCACTTTTTGGGATAAAGCATTCCTGCATCCTGCTGGCTGGAATGAGGGGCTGAGTCAGAATTCCAGGGCTGAGTGTGAGGGTGGAGCTGCTGTCCTGCACCTCCTCCCCAGATCTGGGAATTTGGGGGGGTCCCAGAGGGACCTGGGACCTGCAGGGAGCCTGGGATTCCAGCTGGGAAATGAGGCACAGCAAAAACTCAGAAGTTTGGTAAGAAATGAAAAAAATTATGGATTTTTGCATTTACAGGTGAATTCTTCCCATCTGCCCAGATACCTGGACACATCTGGGCAATGAGGCAGAGGCTGACATAAAAACAAACAAGATTTTTTTCCCTTTTTTCCCCCATTTTTCCAAGGAAATGCTGCCCACTCAGCTGTGCCTCTGGCCCATTGGAGGAGAGGATTTTTAGGAAAAGAGCCCAAATCTAGAAGTTGCCAGGATCTCTGGGATGCTCCCAGTCTCACCTGCTTCATTTTTAAAATTATCCAAGAGTTTCTTTAAGCAGGTGACCCTCAGGAATGGGGCCTTTGGAAGAAATAATTATATGGATAAGATTACTTATTTATTATTTATTGTTTATTTGTTACTCTTTAATTAAAATAAATATTTATTCAATAGATATTTCTATATGTAAAGATCTCCCTATTAAAGAAAATCTACAGTTGTTTAATATTATTTTATAATATTGATACATTATATTATTGACAAGTATTTAATATCTACAATCCAAATAATGAGTATTATAGATAATATACAGAATATATCAATTAGGGTTTGGGCAGGGTTTTCCCCATCTCTGCATCACTCCAGAGGGATGATGGTGGTCCCTTCCCAGGGTTCCAGGGGCACAGGGAGGGAGCAGCCGTGCTGTTATTTTTGGATTGCATTACACAGCTCCCAGATGGAAATACTCCCTCCTCAGGGGCAATAAAATGGATTAAAAAAGGAAAGAAAAAACTAAAAAAGAAAGGTCCTGACCCCATCAGCAAAGCAGGAACAGCATTTCTTGGGGAGAGAATCCTTTTATGAGGTGGGGAAGAGGAAATTTGGAGCAGGGGGATAGAGTGAGAGGGAAAATGGGGATCAAACGCAGCAATTCCATTCATTTGGAGCCTGTGGAATTTTACAGGAGCATGAGGAGGGGATATAATTCCACCAGGCTTCATTAACAAACCACTTTTCCATGTGAAAATGGGCAAAGAGGGGATCCAGGCAAAGCCCTCAGGCCTGGGATGCTTCAGCCCTTCCCTGCTTGGAAAAGTGGAGAGAAAGATGGGGGCTCTTTGCTTCTGTGTTGGTATTTTAGTGGAACTTTATATTGGTGGTATTTTAGGAGCCCAGAAATCTCCTTCCAAGACCACTGAAACATTTCCTCGTGGAGGGGAAGGACTTTATTGTGGCCGGTCACAATAAAAATTAACGGACCCGTGGAAAATTGGGATTTCACGAAATGCAAATTGTCACTGGGGGTGGATGCTTCCTTCTCAGCTTTCCCATAAAAATGAAACTGGAAAATGTGAGTATTTCTGTTCCTGGAGGTTCCTAAAGGAGCACCTGGATTGGGAGGGAAAGGGAGTGGAAAGGAATGGAAGAATTTATTTTCCTCTGAGGTTCCCGCTGCTCTCAAGCATCCTCTGAATTTCACTGAGGGGCAGAAGGGACTGGCTGAGGATACTTAAAAATATCACTTATTAAACAGATTCTTTAGGATTTATTTATCCAGCATTTATCAGGATATTTGAACAGGCAGAGCAGCTTCTCCTCTTAATGAGCAAAACATGGCTTTCCATGGGAAAATCTCCTTTGCTCCAGAAAAGGGGGAATCTGTCCAAACAAGGGGCTGATTTTTGGAGCTGAGCTTGAGCTTTCCAGCACAATTCTCTCCCCTGATCCAACAGTCCAAGTTTCCCTGAACACAGGGTTATTTTCTTACTGGTTTATCACCAGCCCCTGGTTTATTCCACCAAGAAATATGCTCCAAAAATCCTCCAATAAATGTGGAATATTTGAGCTGGCCAAGATTTTTCAAGTCCTGTGCCGTGCCGCAGTTTCCCTCTTTTTCCAAACAGGGATTTTCTTTGCCACCCTTCTCTGAAGAAATGATGTAATTCAGGCTTCGATCCACAATGAGATTAAACTCCAAAATAAAGTTTATTTGAGCCTCTGGGCCATGAGTTTTGGAGTTTTCATCTCCAACCTCAGCCCCTTCCAGTGGATTTGCAGCAATTTGAGTTTTTCTGGGAAGATCACGGAATCACAGAATCCTTTAGGTTGGAAAAGGCCTCGAAAATCATCAAGTCCAACCATGAGGACTCATCGAGGAGCAAATCTGGAGGAAGGACTTGGAGCCCATAAATCACTTTCTCCTCCAGCTGTGTCATCCCAGAATTTTCTCCACCCTCAGGAGCTGGAGCAGGAGCACCAACCCAGGTTTCTCCACTTTCCACAGGAGCAGGAGCTCCAGTCCAGCCCCTCCTCCTGTGCTCCCAGCTCCTGGAATGAGGGAAAAAGGGAAAAGAGGGGAAGGGCTCAGCTGCACGAAGCTGCTCAGCTCAAGGAGCATCCAGAGCTGGTTTTAGATCCAGACTGCAGCAAAGTTTTGACAGACAAAGTCTGGTTCGAGCCAGATTTCATCAGTGCAAACTGAAACTTTGCTGCATCTGCAGGAGTCAATAATGACCCACATTTCAAATCATATTTGGCATCTTCAGGAGCCAATAAAGGCCCCATGTTTAGATCGTATTTGTATCATATTTCACCCATCACAGGTTGCTCGGTTGCCACGCAACCTTTATCTTGATCTCAAGAGTTTCACTCAGCTCCTGGGCAAAGCAGCTGCAAACCAAACCCCAGAACCCTCAGCAAACCACCTTTGTGTCTTTAGGGCAGGAACTGTTTCTGAGCTGACCCGTGGGCAGAAGCCAGAGGGGAGCTCTTGTCACACCCACCCCACAGCGGTGTCACCCAGGGCGCAGAGTCAGCGCTGTTTGCTCGGGGTTTTGGGTGCCCCTGGCAACCCCCAGAGCTCAGCACGGCAGCACCCACAGAAATCTCTCCCCTGCATCTGCAGAGTTTGCTTTTTGGAGAGGTGCAGCAGCGAGAGAGGCTTGGAACCGCTCACGTGGCTGGCTGAGTCTCACCCCAAACCTGAGAATGAAAGCCCAAAATGTGGGGCCTTTCTTGGCTCCTGAAGATGTGAAATACGATACAAATATGAATCAGAATGTTGGTCTTTTATCGGCTCTTGAAGGTACAAAATATGATCCCAAATGTGGGTCATTATTGACTCTTCAAGATGCAAAATATGATACAAATAGTATATGAAAGATGGGGCTTTTATTGGCTCCTGAGAAAATAAAATATGATAAAAATATGATATGAAATGTGGGGCCTTTATTGGCTCTGGAAGACATAAAATATGATATGAATATAATATAAATATATGGGTGCTTTATTGACTCTTGAAGATAGAAAAAATGATATAAAATGTGGGTCTTTTATTGACTCCTGAAGATGCAAAATATGATAAAAATGATACAAAATTAGTGTCCTTTATTCTTCCTGAAGATATGAAATATGATATGAATAGAACATGAAATGTGGGTCATTACTGACTCCTGGAGATGCAGCAAAGTTTCAGTTTGCACTGATGAAATCTGGCTTGAGCCAGACTTTGTCTGTTAAAAGTTTGCTCCAGTTTGGACCTAAAACCAGCTCTGGATGCTCCTTGAGCTGAGCAGCTTCGTGCAGCTGAGCCCTTCCCTTCCCCTCTTTTCCTCTTTTTCTCTCTTTCTCTCATTTTTCCCTGTTACCAACCCCCTCCAGGTGCTTTTGGGGTGGCAGGTCCTGGGTGTGGCAGGTCCCTATTTCAGGGCACCCAACGATGTTGGTGTGGGGGTTTCAGGGTGACCACCCAAAATCTGGACCTGGGCACCGAACCTTCCCCTCCACCCCTGCTCCATCCCGTGGTGGGATCTGTGATGGGACCTGGAGTCACCTGAAATCATGGAATTATGGCATCTCGGAGTGCTCAGGGCTGGAAAGGGGCCTTAAAGCTCATCCTGTTCCACCCCTGCCAATGGCAGAGCAGAATTCTGCTCTCCCAGGCTGCTGCAAGCCCCATCCAGCCTGGCCTGGGACACTTCCAGGGATCCACCCAACCTGTGCCAGGGCCTCACCCGCGTCTCTGCCCATTTTCACAAGGGAAAGTGGATTATTAATGAAGCCTTGTGCAATTATATCCCCTCCTCACTCCAATGCTTTCAACCCTATTGTCTCTCTAATATTTATTATTATTTATTATTAAATATTTATTATTTCATAGATAACATATTTATTATTTTATATATAACACATATTTATTATTTTATATAGGACATATAATCTAATATATATAAGAATATATGTTATTTATAAGAATTGATGATTTATTTATCTAATATTTATTTATTGGTTTATTATTTATTTGTTATTAAATATTTATTATTTCATATATAACATATTTATTGTTTTATATATAACACATATTTATTATTTTATATAGGACATATCATCTAATATATATAAGAATATATGTTATTTATAAGAATTGATGATTTATTTATCTAATATTTATTTATTGGTTTATTATTTACTTGTTATTAAATATTTATTATTTCATATATAACATCTTTATTATTTTATATATAACACATATTTATTATTTTATATAGAGCATATAATCTAATATATATAAGAATATATGTTATTTATATTATAACTATAATTAGTTATGAACTAATTAATAACTACAAACTAGTTATTATTTATTTATCTAATACTTATTTATTGATTTATTATTTTATTTCTGTCCTTATGGTGAACAAATTAATGATTTTTTTTTTATTCTCCTTTATACTGCAAATATTTACCCAGGGCCCTCATTCCAAACCATGGAAGGGCAGAAGGTGCTGGAGGGAGCTGTGGGAAAGGGACATGGAAATGGGAGAGCTTGAGTTTTGAGGCCCTTTGGGGGGATTTTTGCTTCTCTGGCTTTTCCCTCTGCACAGCAAAACAAATCCACACATTCACAGGGAACGTCCTTAATCAGGGAGAAAATCCAGGGAAGGGACATCCAGGGCTGGGGAGAACGGGGAGGAGAGGAGCTTGAAGGTGACACTGCTCCTGGTAATTCCCTCATGGGCTCCTGTGACCCCAAAGGGATGGGATGGGATCTTCTCCTGTGGGAATATCCATGTTAACCCTTTCCCTGCTGCTGCTCAAGATCCCTGGCTCCCACTGGAATGCTCTCAAAATTCCCTTTGCTTCAGCAGGTGCCAAAAACTCATTGCAAATCCACCCTGGGGAGTGCCAGGAATGGATCCACGGCTCCAGCCTTGAATTTCCTTCCGTGCTTTATTCTGATCAAGGGAATTTTCACCCCCCGAGTGTGGTCTACAAATATTCACCAAGGAACATTCCCTGGAAAATGAAGGAGTTTGGCCAAAAGCATTATTACTGGGGAAAATGCCACCATTCTCCTTTGTGTCTGCAAGATGATCAGTTATAGATTGACCTGCAGGGCTTGTGAGAGGCACCAGCCCCTGCAGTTTTCCCGAGGGGATCGGTGTGTCCTGGCAGGATGGGATGGACAGTGACCACCTTGGAGCCAGGATCTGCAGGAGCAGGCCAGCAAATCCTCCAGCCCCAGAACAGGAGCCTGCTGGGGCTGGGCTCCTGTTTATTGGCAGGGTCTTGACCTTGCCCCGTTTATTTTCCCGCTGGGATCTGGGCATGGAAAGGGGATTTGTAACGTGATGCTCACAATAACACAGCAGGGACAGGGCTCCCCCCAGCCCAGCTGCTCCCCAGGAGGGACACTGTGGCCATGGGAGGGGCTCTCAGTGGGAAAGGACAGGGATTCTCCCACAGCTTTGCTTCCAAGCTCCTTTTTTACTGGATTTTAAAAGTGAGGAAGCTCTCGGACACCTGGGATGGGAGGGTAACGGGAGGTGGCTGCTCCGTGCTGAGCCACATCAAACAATCAGTGACAAGAAGGAGCTTTCCAGAGGGTTTCCCTTGATTTGGGGCAGAGTTTGGGTGGGTTTTAATCTCCAAACACCTTGCTCTTCCCTCCCTATGGACTGTGGGATAAAGGAGGGGAAAAATGAGAAGAAAATACCAACCTGTGGGAGAGCAACACGTGGAGAGCCCAGCCCAGTGCTGGGTATGCATCCCAGCCCCAGGCCTGAGGAGAAGGTGGAGAAGGCCAATCTTGGGGATGCCAGAGGGAAAGGAGAGGGATGGAAAGGGCCTGGAACACGGCCCCATGCCACGGATCCAGCTCTGTTCATGACTGCAGCAAATCCTGGGACATCCCATTCCTCAGGCAGTGTTTCCTCACCTGTCAAGATGGAAACCTGGATCAAAGGTTCTCATCCCATTCACACCCATTCCAGGTTCCCAGGCCAGCCAAAGCCTTTCAGGCCTCAGTTTCCCCAGGGAAGCACTGTGTGCATCCCATCATCTTTGTGACACTATTTCCTCATCTTAAATACTGCACAGGAGATGCTGAACCATGGAAAACACAAAGCCCTGGATGGTTTTTCTGCACTTTTCTTACTTTTTCTGCTCCAGTTTAAATCCAAAGCCTTTCCATGTGCACTGAGTCCAGCTCATCCAACCCTGCTTCTCCCTGCTCCAGTCTGCAGAGGATCTCAAAGTTCCTGACTCTCTTTATGGCTCCCCTGGGGATGGGAAGGGGCCCTGAGGTGCCTGAGGTGAGGTTTTGGGATGGAGTGAGGTCTGGAAACCTCCTCAATTAAAAGGAAAAGAAGTTGATGTTCATCTGTAATAATGGGATTTGAGGCTTTTGAGAGAAATGTGAGGAGTGGGAGACACAGGAACAGCTCAGGGGACCTGACATGGAGAAAATTCCCCTGGCTTTTATAGCTCACCCCAACTTCCAGCATTCACTGGAATGAAGCCAGGGGGATTTGCTTGATTTGAGTCCCAGCTGAGAGGCGCTTCCCAAATGCAGCCCTCGCACAGCCCAGATTGGCAGGGGGGCTGGAACACCTGCAGTGATGCCCCACACCCTCATCCCCAGGGCTTTGGGGTGATGGATCCCCCCTGATTCCCACCCTGTTCCTCCCACTCCCTGTCCTGGCAGCCTCCAGTGGCAGCAGGGACAGAGCTGCTTCTTCCTTAGGGATGGGGGTCAGGGCCCCTCCTCCTGCTCCTCCAGCCTTTGGGAAGCTTTGGGATGCTCAGTGTGGGAAACCCAAACCCCAGATGATGAAGAGCCTTGAGGAGAGGGAAACTCTGGCTCTGCTGGCTCACAGGATCCTGGGAAGGTGTTTCCAGGTGACCTAAAAGGTTAAATTGCACCAGGAATCTGGAGTGGAACACAAATTTTTGGGGACCACCTCTTCTTTTCTTGCCCACCTCCAGCAGCCTGTCGACAACTTCTGTAAGAAACTAAATTCCCACTTGGATAACTCCATAAAATTATGGGGAGGATGGGTTTTCCCTGGAGTTTTATGTCCAGATCAGAGCATTCCCTCTTCAACACCTGCATAGCCCAGCCCTCACTGCTTTCAGGGCATTTTAAAGAGCAAAAAAGTTTCCACCATCCTGTGCTGGGTTTTTTCCTTCTCAGGATTGTTTTCTATTAAATTAAAACAACCCAACCACCTTCCTGTGAAGATGTGTTCCTTAAATCCAGAGTTTGCCAATGATCCTGTTTTATGGGCCCCAGGAATAAGGAATAGGGCTTCAGCTCTTAGAAGTCAGTACATAAAAAGATGCTTTGGCATTTATTATATATTTTTTTTAATAAAATCTTTAAAATCCTCTGTAAAGAAAAAAAACCAATTTTCCCTAAAAATTCAGAACTGAAGAGATCACTGATGATTTTTCAGAGCCTGGTGATGGAATTCTGTGCTCCTCTTGGGGAATTCCAAATGAAGGACTATAATTCATCCAGGGCAGAAAGGGCAACTGTGAAAGGAGAAAACTGCTGGAATATTTTAATTTCCAGGGCTTTGGACCTCTGCCATGTCTCTATTTCTTAGAAATCCTAGGAAGGGACTTCCATTTGTCCCCAGAAAAGTCTAGGGATGCATTTCCATGTGCTGGCACATCCTACAGACACAGAGCCTCTGGTGCCTGGTGGAAGCAGCAGCACCCAAAATTTCCTGGTGCAGACAGAGCTGGGAATGTTTGTAAGGAAAGGAGTTTTTATATGGAAAATGGGATTGCTGCTGGATCTGAGGGAGAGCATGGCTGGCTGAGGGATTGCAGGGGAGGAAGAGGATTTGCCGTGGGTCTGCAAGGCATCAGAGGGATGCAGAGAGGGCTCCTGGGGGTGATGGATGTTTGGGGCTGGATCCAGGGTGATGGATGGAGGTGGCCCTGGAGGCTGGGAATGTTTTGGGAGTGTTTTCATCCCAACCCCTGCACTCTGGGTAACCCAGGAATGAGCTCCTGCTCCCCCCTGGAGATGGAGATCCAGGGAAGCACCAGGGAGGGGAGGAGGGAGCTGCCATCCCTCTGCAATAACAAGGTGGAGAAGACCCTCCATTAATCCCCAAAAAAAGATATATTAGTGGATCCCACTGTCCACCCCCTTCCCAGACCTTCCCTCCCACCTCCTCCAGGATATTTTTATCGGTCACAAAGTGAGGCAGAAAAAGCCCAATTCCGTCACTTCTTATTATTCCCAAATAAAAACCAAATGTTGGGCCCAGAGTTCAGATCAGGGAAAAATCCACAAATCTCCTGGCCGTCTGGGATCTTTTGTTTATTGCTGCTCTTAATCCCATTTTTTGGGTCTCCTGGGCTCAGGGAAGATAAATGAGGTGTGTCAGGAGCTCACCTGATTAACTTGATCCATTCAATGGGGTTATTCTTCTCCAAGGCTGGGCTGGAAAGGGACCAGCAGGAATTTGGGAGTGCAGAGACCCAGTCCCAACAAGGGAGAAGAAAAGCGCTTTGGGGTTGGTCTTTTTTCTGCCCAGGACACTCTGCAGGGAGAATGTCAGCAAAAAACCTCTGGATAAAGTATTTTTTCCCTGGATTTTCACTGCAGGTCAGATTTGGCCTTGTGCTGCCACCCCCTCATGCCCCTCCAAACAGCGACTTTTCCCACAAATGTCCATAAAATCTGTGCTGTGGGCAGAGATCACGCATTGCAATGCCACATCCACGCTATTTCCTCTGCTTTTTCTGAGCTCAGATGGAAAAAGAGGGAATTTTGCCGTGCTTTATGGGTTGGGAAGGGGGTTCTGTAGGAGCCAGAGGGAAGGGAGACCTGGCATTCCTGCTGAAGTCCCAAAATTGATCCCCAAAGCCTTTCCCGTGGGTCCAGACAGAGGTGTGGGGATCACATGGGCACTGCCTCCCATCCCTGCCAAAGAAATCAACAAATTCTGCCCAGGGCTGAGGGAGCCAGGACTTCTCCTGATATTTTTCCATGGGGAGCCCGAGGCTGGCAGAGGCAGGAGGAGGATGCCGTGTCCGTGTCTCACTCCTGCTGCAGGATCCGAGTGAGGGATGGGGAGAAGCGGGGAAGGCAGCCCTGGGATCCATCAAATCTGCCACGAGCTGGGGCTTGGGAAGGGAATGGATTAACTCTGCTTCCCAGCTGGAATGAACTCTGCCTCCCAGACGTGTTTCTGGGCATCCCTGCCGGGAGATGCAGCAAACCCCGCCCCGCTGGAGACTTAATCCCAAATTTTATCCCCCGACCCTGGGGCATCTCTGCTCTCCTTCTGCACAGGATGGGTTTTAATCACTTTATCTCCCCAGATCCCTGGAAAAAGCCTCCCTCCCTGCCCTTTCCTCTCTTCCCATCTGCTTTGGGTTAGGATCCCTCTGTCAGGAGGGCTCTGGGATCCCCTGAGAGGGCCGGGAGCCCGGAGCTGCTCACCCACCCCCTCCAACATGTGCATCCCATGGCTCCTGCATCTGCCCAGCGTTGGCAGAGCCCAGGATTTCAGCAAAACCCACCCTGTGCTTGCTCTGGGACAGCCAGCTCAAAGATTCCCACTCCAGCAGGAGTTTCCCTTCCTTTAACAGCAAGCCAAATCTTTTTAGTCCAGGTAAGAAAGGCAGAGCTGAGATTCCCAAAAAATTCAGCTTTTGTCCAGCGCTGGTCCTTGGGCTTTGTGGTGGATGAGTGATGCTCGTGTCCGTGCAGGATTTGTGCTTTTGGAATTCTTTTTGGACAATCCCACGTTAAAGGCACCTTTAATTCCTGCCTCATGTCCCAACAGCCCTTAGAGCTCACCCCATCCTCAGAGTGGAGCTGAGACCTGATGTGGCAAAGGCACCTTCCCTCCTCCTCCCTGGAAATCCCTTCCAGGCCTGGCACAAGAAGGAGACAAAAAGCCAACAGCAGCCACAGATTTGGGTTGGAGACCTGGTTTGGGAAGGAAAAAATGGGAAAATATTCAATTTCTGTGATGAGAAGTGCAAAGTTTTAGCTCTTCTTGTATTGGGGTTGAGTATGAAAATGGATCCAAACAGCCCCTGGAATTCAATGCTCATTTTCCACTGATGGATTGAAGTGGAATTTTGTCTCTTGGTGAATTAAATCCCTTTTCTAAGCAGCCCAGGAATCTGATCCAACAGCCAGATCTGCAAAAGGCAGGCAGCTGTGCCAGGGTTGCACATCTGGATCCTGTCCTGCATCCCAGGATTTCAGGAGCCTAAACCTGGTCCGGATCCCACCTCATTCCAGCAGCAGCGCATCCGAAAGCGCCGTGGTCCCTCCCTGATCCCATCTCCCTCGAGCACTGAAAGCTGGAGAGAGCACAGAAGAGCCTTTAAAGCACTCAAGATGGACTCAAAGTGTGTCTGCAACGAGCTGTGAAATCTCTGGGCAGAGCCAGGGCTGGGAAAAAGCAGGGGAAAATCTCTTCAGAGGTTCTGAAGGGCCAAAACCTGAATTTCATGGCAAGAAAAGAGCAGAGAGTAATTCCACTGCAGGAAAACTCTTCCTTTCCCCCTCCACAAGTGGGATTAAGCTCCAGAGACAACTTCTGGAGGGGCTGATTGCTAAAATTAGCCTGGAGAAAGTTTGGGAGATGGAGGAGGGAGAAGCTGGAAGAGGATGGGCTGCCCTTGGGCTTTGTGTGCCAGGTCCAGGAAGGGTTTGAGCTCCCTGGGTTGGCAAATTGGGCTTTTTTTTTGCCCCAGAACTGGAATGCTGGCAGACACCCTGCCTGTGATCCAGCTGGGAAAATTACTGTGGATATGAAACACTGCCCTTGGTTTCAACTTGCTGACACCGTGAAGATGGTTTTAATTAAAACTCATTAACAGCAACCTGTTCCTGAAAATGAGCGTGGCTAACCTAATTATGGAGCTGGTTCCTTGGAGATGCTGCTCTTCCCAGAAGCCCTGTCTGGACATGGGTGGAAATCCTCACTCTGCTCCTATTCCCACCTTACAGAGGGTGAAAATCTGGAAAAGAAGGAAGAGTGTTTGGGTTGTTGCACAACTTTGGTGAGTGGGAGCACAGGGATGCTGTCACATACCGAGAGCAATCCTCCCCACGGGACCACCTCTCCTGGGAGATCTGTTCTCTGTGCAGGGCAGTGATTTGACTAATTTGAGGGGTGAAATGGATATTTTGGAATAAAATATCAGCTTGTCTCTTGGGCATGATCTTTAGTTTTGAGCTCAGCTGTGGTTTGTGGAATTCCCTCTGTACAAATCCTTCCTCTGGGCCAGGGGAAGGCAGGCAGGAACATCAAACCCACCCCGGGGAATGGGAAACGCCACTGAGCTGGAAAAACTGCTCAGCAAAGTGTCAGCTGCACACACAGATCCCGAGAGCTGGCTCTGGGGGGCTGAGCATCCTCAGCATCCTCACTGCCAGCTTCTTCAGGTGCCTCCTCCCCATCCCGCCGTCCCACAGGAGCTTTGGGCAAGGAGCAGGAATTATGAATGGTCCCTTCCCCCCGCTGCTCCGGCTCCATCCCCCACGGGCAGCTGGTTCCCATTAGCAGGAGGCTGACAAGGTGCAGGAGCCTCCTTGGCAGGGAATTGTGACGAGAGGCAGAGGAGGGCCGGGTGTCTCTGATGGGTTTCCGGGGCTGTTATCGGAACCCTCCCGTCTGCGCCCGTGCCGGGGGGAGCGCGGCGGCGGCTCTGGCCTCGCTGGGGAGCGGGGATGCTGTGAGCTCAAACCCTGGAGCAGGGATGCTGTGAGCCCCAAACCCTGGAGCAGGGATGCTGTGAGCCCCAAACCCCGGAGAGGGGATGCTGTGAGCCCCAAACCCCGGAGAGGGGATGCTGTGAGCCCCAAACCCTGGAGAGGGGATGCTGTGAGCCCCAAACCCTGGAGCAGGGATGCTGTGAGCCCCAAACTCTGGAGCAGGGATGCTGTGTGCCCCAAACTCTGGAGAGGGGATGCTGTGAGCCCCAAACTCTGGAGCAGGGATGCTGTGAGCCCCAAACTCTGGAGAGGGGATGCTGTGTGCCCCAAACTCTGGAGCAGGGATGCTGTGAGCCCCAAACCCTGGAGCAGGGATGCTGTGAGCCCCAAACTCTGGAGAGGGGATGCTGTGTGCCCCAAACTCTGGAGCAGGGATGCTGTGAGCCCCAAACCCTGGAGCAGGGATGCTGTGAGCCCCAAACCCTGGAGCAGGGATGCTGTGAGCCCCAAACTCTGGAGCAGGGATGCTGTGTGCCCCAAACTCTGGAGAGGGGATGCTGTGAGCCCCAAACTCTGGAGCAGGGATGCTGTGTGCCCCAAACTCTGGAGCAGGGATGCTGTGAGCCCCAAACTCTGGAGAGGGGATGCTGTGAGCCCCAAACCCTGGAGCAGGGATGCTGTGAGCCCCAAACTCTGGAGAGGGGATGCTGTGAGCCCAAACTCCGTCTCCTCCTCTCACTTCAGTCCCACGGTGAGCCTTTCACCTGTCTGCGGGAAACAGATCCCTGCCTCACCCAGCCTGGATAAACTTCCAGCCTTTTATCTGGCGGCAACAGAAACAACCCAGCTGTGTGCTGGGAGGAATAATCTCTGCAGCCTTTCCTCCATCCCGGCGTTTCTTGTGCCAAGATGCCGGGGCCCTGCCCTTCCCCTTGGCACGGCATTCCCAGCCGCAGCCAGGGATGCTGGTGGGAGCTGCCCTGCTTTGGGTGGGATGGTTTTTCCCAACAGGGCACCCATTCATGCAGGAGGTTGGCCAAGGCTTAAGGATTAAATATATTTATTCAATAAAGCAAATAAATAGCTGCCCCAACTCCTGGGTGTCCGCAGCTTCTCCTGCGCCTCCCTGGATGAAAGCAGCTCCGTGGCCACAAACACAACCAGCTCTTCCATGCCCCCAGACAAATTAATCACCTCTTTCCCAGGCAGACACATTAAACATCATTTTCCAGCTCTGCCCAGGCGCTGTGAGACGTGATGGAAGCGGCGGCGGCTGGAAAACGCCCCGTGCTGCGGGGAGCAGGAATCACCGGGGGGTCTGGGCCAGCAGATGCCATTTGTCTTCCCTCTTTTCCGAGCAGGCTGCACAAAGCTGTTGCTTCACTTTAGCTGGGTTTGTGGGATGAGCTCATCCTGTGGGATGGCTCCGGGATGGGTCAGACTTTGGAACCAGAAATGGGCTCGTCCTCCCTCACCTGGCTTAGCAGGGACCTGCAACTTCCCTTTCCCCCTCCAACTGAGATCTCAGCAGTTACAAACTCTTCTGGTTTTTCCAAGTGTGGCTTATCCATTTCAATTGTCCTTCATTAGGCAGTAATGAGCTAATTACCACCCCTTAACTGCAGCCCAGGCAGCTCCCGGCACTGCACATTCCCACTGCCAGCGACAGTAGCAGGGAGATGCCATCCTTCTCCATCCTTCTCCATCCTTCTCCATCCTTCTCCATCCTTCTCCATCCTTCCATCCTTCTCTGTCCTTCCATCCTTCTCCATCCTTCTCCAAGTACCCTCCTTCTCCTCCTGCCATCCATCCTTCTCCAACATCTTTCCATCTCTGGCCACCATGCCAAGACCCTGCTCCTCCAGGACCTGACCTGACAAGGCAGGGGCAGATTTTGGGGAGCAGAGGGGTGTTGGGTCTCAGTAACAGAGGGAATAATGCCATGGGCAGGGACACCTTCCACTATCCCAGCTTGCTCCAAGCCCTGTCCAACCTGGCCTGGGACATTCCCAGGGATGAGGCAGCCACAGCTTCTCTGGAAAACCTGTGCCAGGACCTGCCCACCCTGCCCTACCCCGCTCCCAGCCACACACACTCCATTTCAATCCATTTGCATTTTTCCAATCAAACCCACTGGCCACTGCCTATCCCCCAGCCACTGCCACACTCCTGGAGTCTTCCAGGCCAGGCAACACCTGCATGGCTGGAAGAGGGAGGGGAGCGCCTGCAAACAGCTCCTGGTTAATTTTTTCCAGATTTTCTTCATTTTTCCTGGCAATCCTGCTCAATTTGCATGAATGCTCCTCTGGAGCCTTCCCGGAAACTGATGATCCAGAGCATCCTTTGTAGCAGCACAAAATTCTGCACTTCTGAAGCCAAAATTGTCTTTTCCCACCTCTCACCCCTAAAACTTCCTGGAGTCCAGCACTGAGAAGAACAAGGATTTGGGGGCCAGTCACTTCTTTGTGGCAATTTTAAGGAAAACCACATGTTAAATTCCTGCCTGGAAGGATCAAATCCAAGGGCAACATCTGAATGGGTTCTTTGGCACTGAATCCTCTCTGTTTGGCTTCTGTGACCCAGCCCTGTCCTGGGGTTTTCTCACCGGGCTTTGGCCAGTGCTGGGTTTAGCTGTGGGGTCAGGGTTGGATTTTATCCCAAGAGTTTGTTATCAGTGGATTTTATCCCAGGAGTTTGTTATCAGTTTATCAATAAACAGGGAGAGTTAGCCCCGTTAGAATGGGGTGAGCATCTCCAGCTCATTGGTGGGAAAGAAGAGGGGTTTAAGTGTTTGGTGTCTGGCCAAGGGCAGATAGATGGAAAATCCCAGTCTAGTATAAATTTGTCCTCTGGAGGTGGTGAGTGAGCTGCTCTGCTGCCCTCAGCCCATCCCTGCATTGTGTGCTGGGGCACACTGAGGGTTGGGAGCTCCTTCACCCTTAAAGGTGTTCCCAAAGCCTGGAAAGCATCATTTTGTCTGGATCCAAAGCAGTTCTGAAGGTAGAGATGTGAAGGAATTCACTCTGGCAGGTGCTTGTCCTGCTTTGGGTGTTAGCAACAGCACCAGCCAATGCTCCAGCAGAGGATTAGAGCCAAATTCAGTGTTCTGTATATTCTGTACATACTTTTTTTGTTTTCTTTTCCAAAGATCACCACTTTTTCCCAAAGCAGGACCACTTCCCAGTGCTCCCTTTGCAGTGGCACCATCCCAGGAATCCCCTCATGGATGAGCAGTGTGCCGAGCCCTCACTGATTCCACAGGGATGGAGGATGCACAGGGCTCCCAGGATAATGTAGGATTTGGTTTTAGGGAAAAACCCCATTATTCCATGAACAGTTTGACTGCAGCAGTGGTCTCAGGTTGGAAAAGCACTTCAGGATGAAAGGAGTGATGGAAATATCAAATATTATCCTAAAAAGCTCTGTGAAAACTCCTGGATGTTTTAGGAGTGCTGCCAGGTGAGGAGCTGAACAAAACCAAGCTCTTCCAGAGGATTTATTTTTGGAGGCTTAACATTGTTTCAAGAGCAGATAACGGGGCTGAGAGCACACAGCCCCACCTCCCATCCCCTCACATCAGGAGTGGGGCAAAGCTGGGACCCCCAAAAGGCAACAGGAGGAAATCTGGGATCACTCCAGGACATTCCTGTGCACAAGCACAGCATGTCTGGCACTGCCCAGAACTTGCAGCTCCAAGGTCCTGAGATGTTCTGGAGGGGCTCAGGAGACCCCAGCCTTCTCATGGTTCCATGGGCCACCTCTTAAAGTGGTGGGGACAGGAGAGAAAAATGGTCCCCATGGACAGAGGGATAGATGGGATTTTGGGAAGGAATTGTTCCCTGTGAGGATGGGAAGGGGCTGGGATGGAATTCCCAGAGCAGCTGTGGATGTCCCAACCCTGGAAGTGTCCAAGGCCATGTTGGACAGTGCTTGGAGCAGCCTGGGAGAGTGGAAGGTGTCCCTGCCCATGGTGGGGGGTGGGACTGGAGGAGCTTTAAGGACCTTTCCAATCCAAGCCATCCCAGGATTTTGTGATTCCATGATCTCCCCGCACTTAGGCACAGAGACGGACCTTGGGGGACTCAGGACACAGAACCCACTGAGCCAGGCTGGGCTGTTGTGCCTGCAAAGCTCCCTCCTGTCACTGAGTGATCCCAGTCAGGACCCCTCAAACCTGGGATTGCACATCTCATCAGTGGGGTCACAGGGAGAGCAGGAAATGAGCCGAGTTAATCAAATTACATGAAAGACGAGTCTGAAAATCCAATCTGGAGAACAATTTTATTGGTGCTTTGCACTCCTGTGGAGCATTTCTGATGGGCAGTGCTGGAACACTGATCCATCCCAGCAGTGCCAAGTGGACACTGCACGCTCTGAGGGAAGGGGATGGAGGAGAACATCAATTCCAGCACCACAGTCCTGTTCATCTGGGCTGTACAAGAAAATATCAAGGCATTTCTTACTGCAGTGTTTTCCCTTTGCTGAAATTCCAGTAAAGCCGCTCTTCTCTTCTTGCAGATCAACCAGAAGATTTTGATCTCTCCTGTCAGAGCCCCTGTGCTGCTGTTGCTCTTTGCTTATATCCAGCACAATGATGAGGAGCCAAATCCCTCCTCTCCCTGCTCTGGGTGACAGAAATACAAATGGATGGAGAAGGACTCATCTTCCTGACTTGATTTCACATTGGGTTAATTCCTCCTGCTTTCTCTGGATCTCCTTGACAGAAGGAATTCATATTTCCTTTCATTTCTTCTGATACCGATATCCTGACTTCTCCTGCAAGTCCCCACAGAATCCTGGCCAAAACAGAGAGGGGGAATGCAGAGAACTGTGGATGAATCCCATTAATCCCACAACTTCCAGACCACCCAATTGTACAGAAGTCAGATGGGGCTCAATGGTGATTTCACCTTTCCCACTCTGAGCTGGCTCATTGGTGCTCCCTGAGCTTTGACAAAGCTGGGATCTCATGGAGACATCCCAGAGCTTTTCCATGCAATGTCCAGGGCAATGTCCTCTGGAGGAGTCTGGAGCTCTTTTGACATTTGGAGCGTGGGGTGCTCGTCCTGCCGAGGACGAGAGGAGACCCAGCCAAGGTTTGAATCCAGGCTGGGATGGGTTGGTCCCACAAGGAGGTGATTGTGTCAAGTCAGGCTGGGATGAGTTGACTCCATCTCTAAGCAAATAAAAGACAAAAGTCTTGGAATATCTGTGTCCAAGTGCAAACCAGATTGTTTTTCCCATTCCTGTATTGGAGCTTGTCAAAGCCAGGCTAAGAGGGGGAGAGCTCCTGGAATGGCTTCATTAGCCAAATTCTTCCAAGCATCCAGGTTCACGTGATCAGATCCAGGGATCCAGAGCCTCAGGTCTGTTTTTAGTGGTGACAGGGCTTGGGTTTCCTGCTGCTGCAATCCCCTCCACAGCTCAGGTTCAACACCTGGAAAGGGCAGGGCTCAAGCAGCAGCTCAGGTTCCGTGCAGGACCCAGGCACTGACATTGGAAAACATCCCCGATTTTCCAAAGCATTTTCCACAACCCAGACCCCACCAGGTCCTCCCCTGTCACCCACCCTGGACCCCCCACCCTCAACCCCCTGGAGCTGCTGGAGCCCCGTTTCCCTCTGAGTGCAAAGAGGGGGAGAGAGTTTGACTTGCAAATCTCATTTCGGTTCCTCGTTGAGGATTGAGGAACTCAGCAGCGCTGTTTCACTCATGTTGCTCCAGAATCCTCCATCTCCTTGTGCCCAAAGAGGTGCCACGGGGATTTGGGGATGCAGCAGGGACAGCTGGATTGCAATGAATCCACTTTAATGTGGATCTCCAAATATCCATGACAAACATTCCCATTCCCAGCTGCTCCACAGCTCAATCTCAGCATATTCCCCTTTAATGAGAAAAATCCACATCCAGCTTCAGGACTGAGTAACCTGGATGGGTTTCTCAAAAATTTTTACGTGAGGCAACTTTTTGTACAAAAAAATACCCCCGAGCTCTGTCAGAAAGTGGCAGTTTTGTCACAACTGAAACCATTTGCAGGAAAGGGCTCTCAGACGAGTTTCCTGTTTCAAAAAGAAAACAAAAAAACACTCTTTGAATGTCCTGAGATTGTCAAAAACATCCTGTTTTGACATTCAAAGAAAATTTGTCTTTTGGCTGGCAACAAGTTTGTTAAAGAATAAGGATTTTGAGAAAGAATGGGGGAAAAAAAATCCCACTACCCCACCCCAACCCATAGTTTGCTTCAAGGATTTGGGTGAGCCCCAGTTCCAATTCCAAGCCTGGGGGTTTTGATTTATGGGTGTTGAAACAGAGCTGCTGGATTTGGGAAGCAACCAAAAACCATTTTGGTGGCTCAAAATATGGGAAAAAATTCCAGCGTGGTTGGGTCACCTGTGTGGTTTTGACCATTGATACTTCAGGGATCCAGGTTTGTGTGGGAAAAATCCAATAACAACATCATCTACTCCCTGCACTCCTAGTGAGCAGTGGGAGCCTGCTTTATCCTTGGAAAGCAGTGGAATATTGATTTTAAGGAGAGAACAGGTTTTGAGGGACTGAACCTGGGTCTGTCCAAGTTGCCAGCGCTTTTCTTCCTGGAAACACCTCAGGGGTGCTCCTGCCCCAGGGTGCTTTTGGAACACTGGCAACCTGCCAAAATCTCCCACCCACTTCAAATCTGGGTGCTCCCAGCTCCCATTCCAAGCCTGGATGTCAGGGATGTGATCCCAAGGCAGCTGAGCCTGAGGTGTTTGCAGCCATCCCTGGATTTTGGGCCAAGGCACAGGAGTGAAAGCAGCAGCAAGGAGCCAAGGGAAGTTCAGACCAGGTCAAAGCAGAGGGATTTTGTGCCAAATTATTTATTTTTGGAAGAAGCAAATGGTTCTTTTGACATTCAAGAGGAGTTTTTTGGGTGAGGAGTAAACCCTGCTGTGCTGGCTGCTTTTAAGACTAAAATATCCATAAAATTCTTTTTAAAAACCCTACACCAAACATCCTTTTGGGCAATGACAAGAAGGAGTAAGATTTGTCTGGACAATTTTTGCCAAATCTGTTCAAAACTTTAGGTTCAATTTGAGCTGGTGAACAATTTCCTTCTTGCACCTCCTCCAAATCTGTCATATTTTAGCAAATTTAAGCACAGCAAACATTCAGATTGGAGATTATCCCCATAGAACTTGCCCAGAGAGGTTTTAAATGCCTTTGTGGCTCTTAGGAATTCTTGGTAGATAATGGGATGCAAGGAGTTGCTGGATTTCATGATTTATAAGCCCTGACACTCTAAATTCATTAGGCACCAGTGGACAAAATGCAAATCCAGGAGCAGGGAAGGAGAACACGGCACTAAGCGGATTCCAGATGATGGATATTCGAGTTCCCACGTGATGAAAGAGCCAAGCTATGGAAGGTGTCTGCAGTCACAAACCAAAGTCTATTAAAGCTCCTTGTTCTGGGAGTACTGAGCAAAGCTCAGGAGAAAAATTGGATAAAATAAATGCTTTTGATTTCCTAATGTGTTTTGAGCTCAGGCCAAGGGCTCAGCTGGTTTTCCTGGGAATTACACTCGGCTGTGTGCAGGGAAACAGCTCTTTAGCCTGGAACAATCTCTGGAGCTGCTGAAATGCATCCCAGCTGGGGGATGTCACCCTGGCCTCAGCAAAACCTCCCTTCTCTGCAGATGGAAATGGGATCAGCCTGAGGCTGCTCCGTATTCAGCATCAGCCCTAAAACTTTGGGGTTGGTGCTGCTTAAAGCCAAAGGTCCCCTCTGTGGAAGAGGTGCTGCTACAACTTCAAAAGGGCTGAGCAACCTGGGAGCATCTCCTGGAAGTGTCAGGAGGGGATCAGGAGATGCTGTGGAACAACCCTGAAGGGTTTGCTGAAGAATGGGCCCACACCAGCTGGGTTTGGGCACCCTGGGGATGAGATTTGGTGTCTGTGCCCCTTGGGGTGCCAGCTCTGTGCAGTGGGCTCAGCAATATTGCACCTCATGTCTCACCTCTTCTGCAATTTCCTCTGGAAGCTTTGTTCTTCCCTCTCATTTCTTTTTCTTTCCCCCCACCCCCTACTTTTCCCCTTTTGCCAACATTTCCTGCTTGTAAATGAGAGCAAGAAAGAGTTTTTGGGGGGAGCAAGGCTCATATGGACATTTTTAGGCTCTGATAGAGGCTGGAGGTGCTGGCAGCTCTGTCAAAGCCTGGCTGATGGCTTTGTGATGTGGGCTCTGGAATGTCCCATCTGGGAGAGAGCTGGGGCCAAGCTCACCCACTCACATATTTTTCCAGGGATATGTTCCTGCACATATGTTCAGGGACAGGAGAAACCTGGTAAAGAGATAACCCCAGCACACCCTAGCTCCATCCTCCTCCCTGGCCCTCTCCAGATCCTTCTGCTGCTCCCAGCTCTGGCCATGGGCACGGACCAGCCCTGCCAGGAGAGGGAAAGCTCTCCCTGGAGCCCAGTCCGGGATAACAGTGAGTCCTGGAGCTCAGTGTGTGACAGGAGGGCTCCATGCTGGGAGCAGCAGGCTGGGCAGGGCTGGAAATGCCATCCCAGAGCTGTCCCTGTGCTGGTTTGGCACTGAGGGCTGGACCCTGCCCTCCTGTATGGAATTGGCAGGATTTGTCCCCCTATCCTTGAGGAAATGCCATCTGAGATAGAAGAGAGGCAGGGAAGGGCTCATAACAGTGCCCCATTTGCTTTGCAGCAAGAAAAATGGTCCTCTGGTGGGCTCAGGGACATGAGATGAGGCTGAATAACAAAGAGAATATTAATTATGTATTAATTATCTATTAATATTATATATTTCTCAGCCCAGCATCTTCCAGTTCTGGGCTAAAACCTTCTCACCACAAATCCTGGGCAAACAGGAAGAAGAATCAACACAATTCCCCCAAAGCCTTGGAAACCCCTCCATTTCCTTGAGATCATTGAGGTGGATAAATCCCAATTTCCAGCAGCCTTTTGCCCCTCCATCCCTCAGTTTGTCAGTGCAGGGAATACCTGAGGACACGGTAACAGCCTGGAATATTTAACCAAGAGGAGGAGAAGAATCAGGGTGTTCTGAAAGCATCTGCTGTGGCACTGGGGATCTCCATGGGAGGAACAGCTCAGGCAGGGCTGATACCTCAGATTTTTGTGGTAATGGATATTTCCCACCTTGCACATGGATATTTTCCTATGGATATTTTCCCCTTTGCACACCTTTTGTGCCTGGGTTTGCGTGCTCATCTGCCACCTCTAGGTGACCCAGGTGATTCTTTCTGACAGATTTTATGAGTTTGTGAGCTTTGGGAGTTTTAGGTTCAGAGTTAAAGCCTTCAGGAGACCCAAAACTTTGAGTTGGATTGAGTTGGGTTGAGTTGAGTTGGGTTGGGTTGAGTTGGGTTGAGTTGGGTTGGGTTGAGTTGAGTTGAGTTGAGTTGAGTTGAGTTGAGTTGAGTTGGATTGGGTTGGATTGGGTTGAGTTGGATTGGGTTGAGTTGGGTTGGATTGGGTTGGGTTGGGCTGCGTTGAGTGCCCAGCAAGGCAGGAAAGATGCTAGGAGTTCTTCAGCACATGGATCACACCGGGGTCTTCATCCTCCTCCCACCCCAGGCAGCTGAGGTGGTGGCACTGCCTTGGTCTTATGCCAGAGGAATCCCCTGGTGGCCTCAATGCCGGATGTGGGAATGGCCTGGAAATGGCCCTTCCATGGCTTTGAGGGGATGCAAGTGCTCACTGCTGGCTAGCCCAGATGGAGCTGGGAACAAGGGCTTGGCGAGGGTTTTATCAGCTCTCCTCATCCCAGGGCCTGGCTGCCAGACTGCTCCAAGGTCAGGGAATTAGAGATGGATGTTCAAGGAGGATCATTTCCTTCCCTCACTCTGCTATTCTGGAAAAATGTTCCACTTCATCCATTTCATTTTCCACCAGGGATAACCTGGCTGGCCTGGAGCTGGCAGCGACCTCCCCTCAGTGTGCCAAGACTCTTTTGCACACAGGCAATAAAATAAATCACTGGAGGTACTCGTGGTGCAGCTCATTCTCCCTCACACCTCAGCACCAGCAGCCTGCAGCCAAAATCCCGCGGCGTGGGAAGCTCAGCCATGGGCTGTGTGTGGGATCCGTGCCTCCAAGGGAGGGGCTTCATAACCCCTCTGCTACAACCCCCATGCTCTTAATTGGTGTTAAATCACCCTGAGCTGAGCATGCAAACAGAGGGGCTGGGGAAGGTGAAGGTGAAGGTGACGTTGCAAGTGGGAGGTTGCTCAGGAAAGAGGCTTGGATAACTTCCTCAGGACTCAATTCCAAGCCACCAGCTTCAGGGATGCATTTGCACTTCAGGCCACGCCTAAAAAGGATAATACCAGGCACATGCCCAGGCTTGGCTTCTCCCTCCCATCATGAGCATCCCTCAGGGAGCCATCTCAAAGTACTTGGCCAAAATTTGCTTGGGAATGCAAACAAGAGCCTTTCCAGAGTGACAAACCCTGGCCTTGTCATTGATGATGAGGGGAGAGGTTTCCAAGTGATCCTGGTGCTCAGAGGTCCCCCCTCCATCCAGGAACACCCAGGAGTGTCAGGGCAGAGACGCTGAGGGAGCAGAGCTGGTCCCTTCCCAAAGTCAGTCCAGATCCACTGGCTCCCATCCATTGGCAATTGGGTTGGAAAGCAGCAGCCAGAGCAGGTTTGCTGTTTGCCTGCTCTGAGTGCTCCCACCTTGCAGCCTGTCCCACTGCCCCTGAGGGATGCTCCAGGCTGCTCGGGGAAGGATTTGGGCTCACAAACCCAGCTCAGGAGTGAAACTGAGGATCACCAGTGAGAGGTCACCTCAGGGAATGTTCTTGGGGACTTCCATCAATGAACAGAGGAGCAAGCTCCTCGTGGGCACCAGCTCGTGGGCTTGGTGCCTGGCATTATGTGGCTGCAGTGGAAAACAGCTCCCATTTTCCTGAAATAATTCCTTTGGTCCTGATGGCTCAGGGGAAACAACCAGACAGGCGCTGTTTTGGTGTGCCAAGTGCCCTCCTTGCTGCTGTGGGCAAACCCAGCATGGAAGAACTTGATCCTGGTCCACACAGCCAGTTCTGAAAGCTCCTGATTTCCCACATCAGCACCACACACTCTCCCATTTCTCCAGCACAGCACATTTGAGCTTCTTCCCTTCACACACCAGAAGGTCCCTGCTCCCCCTGCACTGACCCAGCTCACAGGGGCTCAGCATGACCCGTCCACCTTTGCACTCCAAACATCTCCTTGGATTGCTCTGGAAATCCATCAGTCCCCACTTCCCAGAGAACCGTGCAAAACATCCAGCCTCAGATATCTCTGGAAGAGGAGCAAGAGCCTCCACTGATGAAATGCTCTCCAGGCTTTTCTGGCAGCACCCAGAGGAGTTAGTCGGACATTTCCACATCTTGTGCTGCACAGGGCAGGGTTTCCTTGGAGCCAGGCAGTGTCCTTGGATATGCAGATGTTCTGGAGCCCTCTGCTGTGCTAATTAACATTCAGGGAGCAACTGCAGCTCTGGAATTTGTTCCCGTCACCACCTTTCCGTACAGGGCTGGCATTCCCTGCATGCGCTGGGAAGATGTGCAGGGATGTGCTCGGGCAAGCTTTGATGTCTGCAGCATTCCCCATCATCTGTTTTCTGATCAGCTCATCCTCCACATTCAGGGGGACTGGATTCATGGATACTGGGATGCGGGGATGCTCCTGCCTGATCCCAATTTCTGCCGGCTTTGTGCCACATCTGGGAATTCCCCACATGCACAGGAGGGCAGGACTCTGTTAATTGGACAGAGCACGTTGTATTAATTACTGGTGGTTAATAACAACCTCCTGCCCCCGATATTTATAGAATAATAAAAGCTGTCCAGGACACTGCCCTCACATCTGCTGCAACTGGCAAACACATTTTCCTTTTCCTCCCTTTCCTGAGCGTGCTGATGGCTTTCAGATTTCCAGGGGGACAACGGGAGACCTCTGGCTCATGGACACATTGCTGGTGGCTCCAGAGTGAGAGGGGAGATGGGATTTACACTTCAAACAGGCCTGGACTCCTCTATTCCTCCCCTTGCCCATGGTGCCATCACAGCTCCGGGATGAAAAGCTGGGATTTTGGTGTGGTTTGCTGACTCAGCTCTTTACAAACAGTGCAAGTCCAGTTTGGAAACTTTTTCCTGTGATGCTGCAAAAACCAAGAACATCCCTGTATCCCTGTATCCATCAGTACTTCTAAAGCCTCTGAGAGGATGCTGAGCACCATTTCTGCAGGGGCTGGGAATGGGAGGTTCAGGTCTATGCAGAATCATGGAATGGTTTGTGTTGGAGGGGACCATAAAGCTCATTTCATTCCACCACTGCCATGGGCAGGGACACCTTCCCCTACCCCAGGTGGCTCCAAACCCTGTCCAGCCTGGCCTTGGGCACTGCCAGGGATCCAGGGGCAGCCCCAGCTGCTCTGGGCACCCTGTGCCAGGGCCTGCCCACCCTCACAGGGAACAATTTCTGCCCAATATCCCATCCAGCCCTGCCCTTTGGCACTGGGAGCCATCCCCTGTCCCCAGTCCCTCTCCAGCTCTCCTGGAGCCCCTTCAGGCCCAGGAAGGGGCTCTGAGCTCTCCCTGGAGCCTTCTTCTCTCCAGGTGAGCACCCCCAGCTCTCCCAGCCTGGCTCCAGAGCAGAGGGGCTCCAGTGTAAGGCAGAAAATGCCCTTTCCCTCTGTAAGAAAGACTTGGGAGGAGAAGTGCTTCCAGGAGGGGCTAAAAGGGCTAAAAATAATCTTCCATTGTTTAGGAGAGATCTTTCTTTTCAGAAACTCTGCTCTAACTTCCAAGGTCTGGGAAGTGGAATTTGGGGTGTTGCTTGCTTGGTAACAGCAAGGCTGATGCTGCTCTGAGACCTCCGGGGGGATTCTCAGGTAGGACCTGAAGGATTCTGACCCTGCCAGAGGATGGGAACTGAGCTCAGGCATCTTTCCTGCTCCAAAAGAGGGACTGGAGAAGGATCTGTCATGGGAGAATTCCATCTTCCCCCTCTCATTCTGGAAATCAGCTGTTTCAGAGCCAGGTGGGTTCCTGGAGTGAATTCCAGGCTTGAACACCTTAAATCAATGTTGAGGCACTTCCCATGTGCCCAGCACTCTGATGGCCTCCTGGGCTGGCCTCTAAAGCTCATGGCAAATCCCAAAAGAGTCAGCATTTCTGAGGTAGCAGCAGGCTGGGAGAAGGTGCTCCGGAGATGCTGAGGTGGTGTCCTTATCCCAAATGAGTAGGGATCACTTATGGGAAGGTCAGCACAGGGAACAGAGTGGTATCAGGTGTAATACTACAGGAACTCTGGACCAGTTTTGGCCCAAGGTGTGTGTGATCCTGCAGAAATCCCAAGGAAATGGCAGTTCCTGGGTCAGTGCCTTCATCCTCTCTTGGTGGGTCAGAGAGCCTGAGCTGCCGAGCTCCAGGCCCAGGCTCCCAAATAGTCCAAAAGCAATGGAGTTGGAGGACAATGGTGCAAATCACAGAATATCCTGAGCTGGATCCACAGGGATCATGGAGCTCAAGTCCTGGCCCTGCACAGACCCCCAACAATCCCACCCTGGGCACCCCTGGAGCTCTGTACAAAGGCTCCTGGAGCTCTGGCAGCCTCGGGGCTGTGCCCATTCCCTGGGGAGCCTGGGCAGTGCCAGCACCTCTGGGGGAAGAACCTTTCCCTAATTCCAACCTTTTACCTGCCTGTACCTCTGAAGGACTTAGTTGTCTAAAGGATTGCTCTTCACTAAAGCTTTTGGGAAAAACCTTCCCTGGGATTTGATTTTGTACTTGTAGGGCAGTGCAGAATGAGTTAGGGATGGAGAATCCATAAAGAGGCAACAAAACTCCTCATTTCCCAGGAGATTGTCCAAGCTGCTCCACACACATGGCTGGGGATGATCCTGCTGCTCTTCCCCTCTCTCCTCCCTCACACAACCTCTGTTCTCCGGGACAGAGCCCCGGGCTGGCAGTGATATCATCCCGCAGGAATTGCGGGCAATGGCAGCAATGAGGGTGCCCCTGACCGTCATCCTGGCCAGGGTCCCCTCCAGGCCATCAAAGCCTCTCTGTCTTGCTGCCACTCTGGAGGGGATGATGTCACTCTGCCGCCAAAGCAGGAGCTGCAGGAAAGCCGCGTATTTCCATGATCCCCTTGTCTCAGTGGGAATCCATCTGTCCCCTGCAAAACATTTCCCATGGCCATTCAGGGGCCTCACTGCTGGAGAACTGGTCGGGAACAGCCTCTTTGTTGGTTCCTGGAAGCACAGAGGACACTGAGATGAGACAATCCCATCCACCAGAGTGGGAAAGAGCTCCCAGTGAAGCCCTGGGTTTCCCTGGAATGGTGTGTGCTGGGACCAATTTTGGATTATCAGAGTCGTGGAAAAGGTTGGGTTGGAAGGTAACTTTAAAGTTCTTCTAGTCCAACCCCTTGCTGCCAATAGGGTTTTGTTTGAAGCCTTGAGTGATCCCCAGGGAGAAGTGCAGGAAACATTTCCATTGCAAAGGGAAGCATCCAGATACAGCAAAGAAGCCTCTGGAAATGTAGCACAGCCCAGCCAGTGGTGCCAGGGGCTGTGAGGACCCTCCTGTGCCTTGTCCTGCTGAGAACTCCATGGCAGGAAGCTCTTGAGATGGAAGCCCATGATGGTATCTGTGTTGAAGGAGGTGCTCAGATCCTCAACCACATTTCCCAGAGCAACTGTGGCTGCCCCTGGATCTCTGAAAGTGTCCAAGGCCAGGCTGGATGGGGCTTGGAGCACCCTGGGATAGTGGAAGGTGTCCCTACCCCTGAAATGGGGAGGTCTTTAAGGTCCCTTCCATCCCAAATCATTCCAGGATTCAGTGCTGATCTCCCACGTTCATGTCCTGTACCCTGGTGAGCAGCAGGATGAGGCTCGTGTGGGGCATCACGGAGCACTTTCCTCCAACCCTGGACCTTCAGGGCTTTTCCTGTCTAAATTCCCCTTTCATCTGTTCCCCTCCCAGTGCCATTTCCCCCCCACACACTTGTCACCGCCCCTTCTCCCAGCCTGGAGACATCTGCTCTGCCCGTGTCCTCTGGAAATGCCGAGGGAGGGGGAGCTCCTTGGGAGAAGTGTCACAGTCCTCTCTGCCTTGAAACAATAACTTCTGGAAACATCTGAAACACACATAATTCTCCTTTTTAAGGGCTCTATCAGAGCAGCTCCCAAATGCTTGGCTCGGGCTTCAAAGTTGGCGTTTAGCTATAAATAAATAGCTTTTCATTAAAAAAAAAATAAAGGAGAGAAATTAGCCAAAAAAACTTCGACAAGCAGAAGCTTAACCAATGCCAGATAATGGGGCAATATGGACTTTTATTTTTATCCACATGGGTCCATGTGCTCTTTATCTCCCACTGTAATTTATCCTTATAAATGAGGCTCATGATATTAAAATAACATTACAGCCTTTACCTACCACAGTGAAAAGCAGCCGAGCCTCATCAAGGGCTGTGAGATCCTCAGATGAAAGGGACAAGGACCTTGACCTATTGCTGATCGTTAAATGTGTGCCAGGGCTTTGCTGAGCAGGGAGAATGGATTTAAAGATGAACCTTAATTGGTTCTTAATTGGCAGATTTGTCCCTAATTGGAAGATTTGTACCCATTAGGCTGATGCTGGGGAAGGAGAGTCCACAGTTCCCGCTAATGCTTGTCCTGAGGCCAAGTTTATCATTCCAGGACAGCCTTTTTAGTCTCTTTTTCTTCTCAAAGTGTGGCCCCTTTGCTTCTCCCCACCCCAAGGGTCCCTCAGGATTCCTCCACCTTCTCCTGCATCCTTTAATGATGCCCATCCAGGATCCTCGATCACCACAGGGGGATGGAAAAATGGAAACCTGCTAGCCCCAAATGATGACCCAAACTCAGTGGTTGGGACTGGCCCTTCCCTCCCTTCCAAGGCACATCCCCAGGGTCTGGGACAGCCCTCCCGAGTCTCCAGCAGGAACTTCAGGAATTTTAGCAGAAATCTCTTGGAGCTGGGTCTCTGTCCACAGAAGCTGATGCTGCTGGGTCATAAAAATAGCTCAAGGGGTACAAATCAACCCCCCAGAGCTATAACCTGACTCTGCCACTGGATTTTTCCTCCCTATATCTCCCTATATCTTTATTACATATTTGGGTTATGTTTTCCTTGTGTTCAGGGGGTTTCTTGACTCATCTGCTTCTCTGTGTGTGGCACCAGCAGCATTTGGGTTTTCTGCTCTGTACACATGTTAAATGCGCTGCTGCTTGCTCCAAATCTCCTCCAACTTCATCATCCCCCAAGATCTTTGAAGCCCAGGAGCACTCATTTCCAACTCTTTCCAACACAGACATGTTGAGTCACAATTTTGCCCTTTCTGATGCCTTTGTCCAAAATGCACCTCTGATATCTTAATTTTATCCATCAACAGTGAGAATTCAGACTCAAATCCAGAATGGATTTCTCATTGATGGATTTAAACTTCTGGAGCTTGTTGATCACAGCACAGGAGATGCACTTTTTTCTGGAAATGCACCTTCTCAAGGAGCTGTGTTTTGCCATGGCATGCCCAAGCCCAGGGGACCCCACACTTTTCCCTCTCCATCTGTTATTGCTGCACAGTGTGAGCACAGTGTGCACCGTGTGAGCCTCCTGTTTCCAGCTCAGCTTCTGATCTCTTCCAAACTTTTGGGAACCACAGGGATTTTGATCCTGTCCAGATGCCCACGTGAAACACATCCACCACTTTTTCCCAAGCTGACTCCTGAGGAAAGATATCAGCAACTCCTGACTGCAAACACAGCTTGGGATATTCCTAACCAAACCAGGAAGGTGTGAATGATGTTTTCTGGAAGATGGTCTCTCTGCAAGCCTGCCCTGCCTTTAATAGGTGCCCTCTTTACCTTTCTTCCTCTTATTCCCCAAACTTTCGAGCATTTTGGTGCAAGAAAAGCTAAGCAAGGACTCTGTGGTGTGATTCTCAAAGTGGCATCAAATGGTGCTGAGAGCAGAGCTCCGGAGGAAGAGCAAAAGTGTCGCCAGACAGGGGATTTCCAGTGACTCATCTGTGTCAGAAGCACTGAAGGTGTTGAAGAAAGGGGAGCCTGACTGTGCAGGGCTGGGTTTTACCTGCAGCCACCTGTTTATCACACAGGCCAGGCAGCCAGGGTAGAGTTTTTTGGTTTTTCTCTGAAAAAAAGTGGGTTTTCATCAAGCTCACCACAGACGTGGCTGTGAAAGCCCCGGGTGCTGTGCAACACACCCGGCCAAAAGTGACTCCTGATGTCCCAGAACTCTGAGCTTAGCCCCTCCGTAAACCTCTGCACCCTGCACACCCCAAAGGAGACAAAAACTGGGTCAGGATGGGCCAGGAAATAATCCGCATTTTCTGCTGGGCACAGCCAGCACTTTTCACCTTCTCTTTGCCCCTCAGCCTCCCTTTCCACGAAGCAATTTGTTTTATTTACCAGGAAAATTCACTTCTCTCCTTTAATTGAAATAGAGCTGCCTTTGACCGTGGCCTTCAGACCTGGAAGTTGAGGGCCACATGCTGGGGGTGCTCCCCTGGCTCCTCAGGGACTCGGGACAGACACAAGATAAGCGTCTGGGAAAGCTCATCCAGCCGGGGTGCACTGAGATAAGAGATAAAACCGCGCCTGCCTTGGCTCTGCGCTCTGCTGCCGGAGCTGATAACGCGGCTGTGCACACGGCAGTCTGCCGGCGCCACCTCTCGGTCCGGGAGTGAGGGATGTGCTCATCCCACCGCCTCGGGCCTCTGCATCCCACCAACATGGACATCTCCATCCCAACACCATGGATATCTCCGTCCCAACACCATGGATATCTCCATCCCACCAACATGGACATCTCCATCCCACCGCCTCGGGCCTCTGCATCCCGCTGCCTCGGGCATCTCCATCCCAACACCATGGATATCTCCATCCCAACACCATAGATATCTCCATCCCACCGCCTCGGGCATCTGCATCCCACCAACATGGACATCTCCATCCCACCGCCTCGGGCATCTGCATCCCGCTGCCTCGGGCATCTCCATCCCAACACCATTGATATCTCCATCCTAACACCATAGATATCTCCATCCCACTGCCTCGGGCATCTGCATCCCACCAACATGGACATCTCCATCCCACCAACATGGACATCTCCATCCCACCAACATGGACATCTCCATCCCAACACCATGGATATCTCCATCCCACTGCCTTGGGCATCTCCATCCCAACACCATTGATATCTTCATCTCACAGTCTTGGGCATTTCCATCCCAGCACCATGGGAATCTTCATCCAACTTCCGTGGGTGTCTTCATCATAGTTCCATGAGCCTCTCAATCTCACCACCATGGGCATTTCCATCCAACTGCCTCGGGCATCTCCATCCCAAAGCTTTGGACATCTGCATCCCACCACCATAGACATGTCCATCCCAACACCCCAACATTTTCATTCCACTGCCTTGGGCATCTCCATCCCTAAACCACAGATATCTCCATCCCACAGCCTTGAACATCTCCATTCCCACTGCTTGGACATCTCCATCCTAATACCATGGCATCTCCATCCCACTGCAATGGGTGTCTCCATCCTATCACCATGGCCATCTCCATCCCAAAACCATGAGCATTCCAATCTCACCACCATGGGCACCACCACCCTGGCACGTGCATCCCACCACAATGGTCACCTCTATCCCACCATCCTGGGAATCTCCATCCCACTGCCTTGGGCATCCCAATTCTGCCATGCCTCCATCCCTCCACCATGAGCATCCCAATCCCACCACCCTGGGCATCTCCATCCCTCCACCATGAGCTTCCCAAATCCACCACCCTGGGTATCTCCATCCCTCCACCATGAGCTTCCCAAATCCACCACCCTGGGCATCTCCATCCCTCCACCATGAGCTTCCCAAATCCACCACCCTGGGCATCTCCATCCCTCCACCATGAGCTTCCCAAATCCACCACCACAGACACCCCAGCCCCACTGCTGGGAGCGTCCCACCACTGCATGGACGTTTCCCACCTCCCTCCTCGGCGTGGTTTTCCCGGCGGGTTCAGGCTCGGGGTAGGATAACAATACCTGAGGTCTGCAAAGCATTAACGGAGGATCCTGTCAGCTCCGTGAGCTCATCGGGGGAGCAGCCAGACACATTTGTTACCGGGAGAAATTCCCGCTGCCTTGACCCGCTCCCAGCCTGCTCCATCTTTATTGGTATCTCTCAGCACCTTCCGGATTCATTTGGAGTCGCTGCCTAATTCCTCTCCTTGACCACCTTCTCCCGCATCCTCAGCAGCTGCTGGAGGACCTGGAATGTCAGGGAGAAAGGGAATTTTTTCCCTAAACAGTCTGTTCTCTCTTGATTCCACAACATTGTGAAATAATAATAGTTTCCAAGAATATTCATTCTCCTTGTCATCTCCATCACGCTGCCACGTGGAGATTTTGGCAAAAGAATGAAGATTTATGGGGTTTTGCTTGTTTCTTTCAAGGAAAACACCCAATGAAAGCTGAGGTTGGGCTGCTGTAGGAAGCCAGGAAAGCCTTGGCACAACAAGGCTCTGCCTGGCAGCACTGGATATGGGCAGAGATGTTTCCCTGGGAAAACTGAACAAAATCCCTCTGGTGAGGAGACCCCAAGAGACACCCAAGCTGGATCTCTTGCTGCCATTGAATTTGTGAACTTGTGAACTTCTCCTTCTCACCTGGGCATGTTCCCTCTGCAAGCTCTGGGGACTCCCTATAGGATTTGGGAGAGGAAGGCTCGTGACCCCTTGTAGACACCGGGAAAAGAAAATTGGGATCCCTCCAAATTTTTGAAAATAAAGAAGGTGCTTGAAGATCTTGGACTGCAGTGATGGCCAGATATGGAAGAAGGATGCAAAACTCACTGAATGACATGAAATTATGGAGAAAAATAACTGGAAAGCAAAACCACGGAATAAACTTGTCAAGCTGTGCTGAAACAGGGAAACTTCTCACTTTGCCCTCAACAGTTATCCCTACGAAACCTGCCCAGGTCTGTGGGTCACAACTGATAGGGAAAGGTGCCTTTTCCATCCATGGAATCCAGGAAACACAGTCCTACAACAGCAGACACCGGCAAGCCCTCAGAGATCCACAAAATCCTGAAGATGGTTTTGAGAATGGGTTCATTCCTCAGATTTTGAGTCAGCCCTGTCTTTTTGGAGACTTTTCTTCCTTCATTCCTGCCTTCTGCATTTTCTTTGCCAATTTTGACAAGGACTGAGCAAAAGGAGGGGAGGGGCAGGGGCTGGGGGGACTCCAGAGGTGAATTTTCTAATGGATTTGGCTGATGGGAAGGACACCTTTGAGGATCCCTTGATGGCAATTGAATGGAAATTCCAAAAGTCAATTAAAGCATTTTCCAGCTCTTTCACCCATGACTCTTTGAAATGCTTTTCTGAACTCAGGGTGCTCCAGTTTGGCTTTCATGGAAGCTAAATAAATAAATCCAAGGAGAGCCTCTGGAAACCCAGGCTGTGCTCACTGGTGTCCACTTTGGGATCAGTTATTTCAGCCACTCAGCCTCCCCTGGGGCCTTGGCAAAACAACCAAATAAATAAAATTCACAGAAAATAACAATAAAGAGCAGAGGAGAAATTCTCTTTTGCCACAGTCCCTTCCCTGGTGGGACCTAAAGATGGGATTCATTTCAGCAGAACTGGAGGTGTTGGCATCTCCTTAAGGATGCCCAAGGAGGGGAGGGAGAAAGCAGCTGGCTCATGGCTTCCCTGCTTCTCCAATCTGCCACTTAATGAACCTCCAACCAGACTTTGGGATCTCTCAGAGCTTGTGGAGGGATGTGGGGAAGAGGCTTTGGGATGAGGAGCTGAGCCTTAAGCAGTTTCACCTTCCCAAGGGAAGTCATGGCTCCCTCAGTCTATGCAAAACTCCAGCTGCTCTGTGGCCTGGTTGGAAAAGTTATGGAACACTCAAAACTGGGACTGGGATGAGTCAGTTCCCCAAAATACCTGCTGGGTTTGGGGTTTTGAGGGCTTAAGGTTTCCTCTTTGGGCTGGGCAATGAGCCATGAACACCCCCATGTGTGTGCGTACCAGGAATTCATTAATATACACAGATATGTGTGTATATATATCTGTATCACATCTGTGTGTGTAATTCCTGGCTCTGGAACTGCACCTGAAGGGAGATCCTACACATCACCATCCTTAAAAATAGTTCATCTCTCCTCAGGTAAGGAAAAGGGGGTGCAGGAGCCATCTGGCTGCAGCCTGGGATGGTGGAGCAGGAAAGCAAAGGTAGATCCTGATGAACCTGGAGATCAAAGCTGCTTCCCGAGACCCTAAACTGGTCCTCTGGAGTGGGAAATCCACCTGTGCAGGGCAACTCCTGCCTTGCTCCACTGAGCAGCCTCACGGAGCTCCCCGAGCTCTCCCTGTCCTGGTGTTCTCCAGGTGCCTCTGGATTTCAAAGGGAGGTTATGACTTTACATGCATTGCTTTAATCCACATCTGACCTCCAGATAGGAACCAGCAGGCTCTGGAATACAAAGAATTACAGCTCTCCTGGGATTTTAGCTCTTTTTCTATGAAAAATCCTTGCCAAAATGGTCCTCTGGCAGAGAGTGAACTCCTGTGCAAAACACATGTTTGGTGTGAAGGGATTTTTGGCAGCTCAGGGTGGATTTGGAAGCCTGTGCTCTCCTTCATTCTTTCCTCGTGGAAAGAGGAACAGGTCCAAGCCTGAGCTCTTGAGCAGCTGCCTTTGGAGTTACAACAGGGAATGTTTTTGACAGGGAGAAGCCATCTGGGTTAAGGGATCCAGAGGGCTGCAGACAGGAATGAAGGGAAAAGGGTTCAGAGCAGGGACCTGGACTGGTGTAAAGTAACACCCGAGGTCAGTGGGATATCCTCCAGCTCCCAGGAGATCTCAGAGCCATCCATGAGGAACAGAAGATAATCAACAGGTTGGAGAAAGCTGGGAAGTGGAGAGAGCATCCCACCAGGAAAAAAGCCCGGGTTAAAAGCAAAAAGCGAGGGTTCATCTGAGGATACTCCTAAAGCAGTATGTTGTATTTTGGATTCCCAAACCTGCAGAATTTTGCAAGATGGGATTGGGTAACAGCACATTTTTTGAGGATTTTGTGTTATCTTGCCTGGAGCTCAAGGCCTGAGCCCAGGAACGCTCTCTGGCCGGCAGCTCATGGTTTGCTGAGATCAGGGGTGCTGGGATCCTCGGGATCTCAGCTGAGCAGCTCCCAAGAATCCTCCTGAATACAGCATATAGCAAAAAAAAATTAAATTAATTGGCAGATAAATGACTGAGCTGCCTGGAACCAGCTGCAGACACAGGCCTGGATTCCAAAGTCAGCTCTTTCCCCCAGCTGTTACTTCAGGCTATTTTTATTTTGTGATGCCACAAACCAAGCTCCAAAAAGAGATCCAAAAAAATGAGAGAAAGAAATTGTGGAAGGAAAAACCCCCTTGAAGAGCAGAGGAACTGCAGGAGCTGAGCTCAGTGCTGACCTGGAGCACGTAGCTCACCCTTCCTTTGCCTAATTTAGACCCAGCGTAGGTGGATTTGGGGGAATATTTGTATGCCTAATTAAGAGTAATGATGTGAAAGGAAGTGCAGGCATAGTGAAAATGGATCAGAAAAGAATTAATTCATTAATAGGGGTGTTCACAGCACAGGCTTGATGCTATTTTGGTTCCTCCTTGGGCTGGAGTGAAGCCAGAATAGCTCAGTGGGAAGTGCTGGGCAGGGAGCAGACAGTCCCAGTGCACCTCCAGTGCTGATGTCACTGCACTGCTCGCATTCCCAGCTCATTTTTCCATGTGGATTCAGTTCAACCTCCTGTCCTCAGACCCTCCAGTGAGCACTGGTGGCACAAAAACCACCTTCCTATGGAAAATCCTGGTTCAAAAAGGGGGAAAGTTCTATCTTGGGACAGTTCATCAGCCACAGGTTGGGGTGCATTGGCAGGGTGCAGGGGGATCCACACAGGAATAAATCCCAGAGATCTGCTGCTCTTAAAGCAATACTTGATTTGCTGGCTGTTCCTCACTGAGCTGACCTCAGAGCACAGATAATCCTTCAGGATTCTGCAGGTTTCCAGCCTGTGCATTCCCATGTAATCGGCTTTGGCATCTCCGATGGGTTTTTTCCCTCTTGGTTTCTCCTTTGGGCTCGGGCAGAGCAGGGTCAGACCAGTCTCAGAGCAGAGGGATGCAGACACCCCTCACTTTAATGCACAGAATTATATCAGCAGTGGCCAGAGGTCACATCCTGCTGTCTTCTGGAGGATAACTCCGTTTCCCTGGATCTGCAGAAACCTGGCTCTCCCTGTTCCCCGCAGCAGCGAGGCTGCACGGAACAACATCTTGGATTAGTTACGAGCTCTTCAGATGAGCTCCAGCTCATATTTCATCTGCTTCCCCCCAGCCCAAAGATCCAAGCCTGTCACACTGGAGGCTGCAGCCCCCACATGTTTTATTCATTTTTTGTCCTCTGCTCCTCACCAAGCACCTGCAACACATTTGGGCTGGGCCCGGATCGGTGGGGCTTCAGCGGGCCTGACACTTTCTCCCTGCCTCGGATGATGGAGCTGCATTTTATCCCTGCTCTTCCAGCCTGGAACACTGCCTGCAGATCAGCACCTTGGAAGAAAGCAGGCTCCCAAAAGCTCAGGAGCGAGGAGAGGGGGATTGAGGAGATTGCACAGCCCGGAGCTGAGGGACATGGAGTTATTTTAGCCTTGGAGGACTCAGAGGAGAGCAGAGTCCTGCTTTATCCACACAGGAATGGAACTTTTCCACAGCCTCAAACAGGGATTCTCCGAGCTCTAGGGAGCAGACAGCCTCTCTATTATCTTGATTTGACCAGGAGTTGATATTATAGCAGAGGTTCAAAGCTCTTTGCTCGCTGGAGCCCCAGCCTTTTCCTCTTCTGTCCAATGAATATTCATTGGATGCAGACCAGAAAAGCTCCGCCAGGAGAGGCAGAGAAGTTGTTTTCCCTGCAAAGCTCAGCCTTGGAAATAAGGGAGGAATAAGCCCCTCCTTGCTTTGAATCAGGCATGGCTGAGGTTGAAGTGTTACTTGCCAAGTTTAAATAACGGAGAAAATTATTTGGGAATGATATCCGGTGGCAGGACATCTTGGGAAGACCGGGATCCTTGGACCACCAGTGGCCCATGAGCCTCACATTGCTTTTTGGCCATTTTTACCCCCTTCAGCAGCTCACTTAGACCTCACATCTGTCCCACCAGCTTTCCCTGGGGCCTGAATTGCTACCAGCAATTCCCAAATGCTCCCAAATCCCAGGATTTTATCCCTCTCCATGATCACATTTAACACTGTGCTACCCCTTCCTTGCTGCCCCTACATCCAAGGAACCTTCCTGACCTTGTTTTCCTTTTCATTATCCACAAACATCTTTTTCCCCGTGTCTTTCATCTCTTGCTTTCCATTTCTTCCCGAGATTCCCGACACGTGCTGTAAAAATGCTGGTTCAATATTGATGAGGAAAGGCTGGTCTGGGATCACTGACACGCTGCCCATGAGATGTCTTGCAATGTAATTAAAAGATATCGCCAAGAATGTTGTGAGGAGCTCTTTAAAAGGGGCCTGGGAGATGCAAAATCCAATTTCTAAAGCTCTTCCTATTTAAGGTGACAGCAGTTCCTTGTTAACCAGCAGGAAAGGTGGCCTCAGGAGAGCAGAGCTGGTGGCAAAGCAGAGCCGTGGATTTATTCAGGGTTAACACAGAAGTGAGCTTGGAAATATTAAAGTGTCACTCTCTTTTGGAGATAAAAGCTGAATTAATCCCAAGAATTACAATATTCCAAAGTCTGGGGGTTTTGTCTTGACGATAGGACTGAGGGATGCAGGGGTTGTGTCCCCAGCTCAGGAGCTTCTGTGGATTTTTCATGAAGGACCGTTTTCTTCACCATTTTCAGGCCTCTGTGGTGACTTTTACAAGTGGTTCCTGTTCCTTGCTGGGGGGAATTAAGAATGGAAGGGGAGAAAACTCTGGAATAATCTCTTTGTATACCAGTCCCACAAATTATTCAGCATCCGAGCACAACCAGCTCTGGAGAAAAGATGCTGCTGACACAAAATCCCATTTCCTGTTCCCTTTCCAGGCAGGAAAAGCTCATTCCAGGGAAAAAAAAGCTCTGCTTTGGCCTTATCCAGCAGGGCCTCAATGTCTTTTCTAAGGCTGCCAGGAAAAATCAATGGTGATATGTTGGATGAAAGCAGGGCACAGATTTATCCATGGCACAGATTTGTCCATGGCAGGGATTTATCCATGGCAGGGATTTGTTCATGGCACAGATTTATCCATGGCAGGGATTTATCTATGGCAGGGATTTGTCCATAGCAGGGATTTATCCATGGCACAGATTTATCCATGGCAGGAATTTGTTCATGGCAGGGATTTGTTCATGGCACGGATTTGTCCATGGCACAGATTTGTCCATGGCACAGATTTATCCATGGCGGGGATTTATCCTTGGCAGGGATTTGTCCTTGGCAGGGATTTGTCCATGGCAGGGATTTATCCATGGAAGGGATTTGTCCTTGGCAGGGATTTGTCCATGGCAGGGATTTATCCATGGCAGGGATTTGTCCATGGAAGGGATTTGTCCATGGCAGGGATTTATCCATGGCAGGGATTTGTCCATGGCAGGGATTTGTCCATGGAAGGGATTTGTCCATGGCAGGGATTTATCCATGACAGGGATTTGTCCATGGCAGGGATTTATCCATGGCAGGGATTTGTCCATGGAAGGGATTTGTCCATGGAAGGGATTTATCCATGGAAGGGATTTGTCCATGGCAGGGATTTATCCATGGCAGGGATTTATCCATGGCAGGGATTTATCCATGGCAGGGATTTGTCCATGGCAGGGATTTGTCCATGGCACAAATTTATCCATAGCACAAATTTATCCATAGCACAAATTTATCCATAGCACAGATTTATCCTTGGCACAGATTTGTCCATGGCACAGATTTATCCATGACAGGGATTTGTTCATGGCACAAATTTATTCATGGCAGGGATTTGTTCATGGCAGGGATTTGTCCACAACACAGATTTATCCATGGCAGGGATTTGTCCATGGCAGGGATTTATCCATGGCAGGGATTTATCCATGGCACAGATTTGTCCATGGCACAGATTTATCCATGGCAGGGATTTGTCCATGGCAGGGATTTGTCTGTGCTCTGGCACAGAGGAACGATGAAAGCCCAAAAGTCTTTCTTCTCCTCTATTGGCCAACCACCATCCCAAATTCCAAATTATCAGGAAGAGAAGGGCAGGGGAGGAGCTGATCTCATCCCTTTTCCAGCCAGGATGGCACAGAGCGGGTTTTGGTGGGAATAGGTGGATTTTGAAGGTGGAGAGGAGTGGGAAGAGCCTTCATTCCATCCCTTTCTGGTCTCCGTTCCAAGGCCAGTGCTCACGGCTCATTCCCACTGTGCTGCTCCAGGGGGCTTTTCCAGGCCCAGCGGATCCTGAGGGAGCGGCTCCGCCAGCTTTGAATCCCTCCCTGCCCCTTCCCAGCCCTTTCCTGCCATTGTCCCGCTGGCCCTGAGCAGCTGAAATCCCAAAAAAGGCCTTTTCCTCCCCATCCCACATTGTTCTGCACAGCCATGGGCAGGATCTGGAGCTGGACTGAGCATTCCTGGCGGTCCCTGCGGCACCGCACTGGGCACACCGCGGGTTTGCATTTCCACTTCAATGCCAGGCTGCTCAGGGACCTTTTTCTTTAGTTCTGTTTTTTTCTTTCTATTTATTTTATTCTATTTTTTCTTTTTTTCCCCCCTGTTTTCCCCAATCTTCTGTTTTTTAGGGTTTTTTTCCTATTTTTCCTTTCTAGTTTTTCTAATTTTTCTTTCTACTTTTCTTTATATTTTTTCTTTTCCTCTCTAATTTCCTACTTTTTCTAATTTTACTTATTTTTCTCTTATCACTTTTTCTTTATATTTTCTTTCCACTTTTCCATTTATTTTTCCTACTTTTTCTATTTTTCATCTGTCCATTTTGATTTCTATTTTCTTTCTATTTTTCCTTTCTACTTTTCCCTTTCCTCTTCTTTTTTTCTTCCTTTCCTTTTTTCTTTAATGTTTTCTTTCTTTTCTATTTTTATTTTTTCTTTATGTTCCTCCCTTTGAATATTTTAATTTCCATATATTTTTTTCTATTAGTTTTTTTTTCCTTTCTATTTTTCTATGTTATCTTTTTTTTTTTTTAAATCCCCCTGAGTTTTTTTTCCTCTCCCACTTTCCCCCCCTATTTTTCCCCCATAAAAACTGATCCCACCTTTCACAGCCCCCCTGGGAACCCTTTGCCCTGCAGAGCCCTTTGATGGGGATGGTGCCATGGCTTTATGGTGACTTGAGAGGGAATTTTACATCCGTCAGGATTTTCCTCTGGAAAACACCTCCCTATAGGGCTGAGAACTCACTGTGGGTTAATATCAGTGGGATGGGAAACAGAGTTTTGTTTTCCAAGACTTTGGGATCACACAGACAGAGGGATGAGGACTTTATTCATAGATTGTTGGTGTTGGATAGGATGATGGAATGGCATTTCCAGAGACACATACATTTTAAAAAATCACTTTTCACCCTAAAAACAGGAGGCAAGTGAAGGTTTGGATCTGACAAATGTTGTTTCCCCTGTTTCTCCTGAGATGGATCTCCTGTGCCACACCACAATCCAGAGAAAGAGAATTTCCCTCAAGAGATGATTGAAAACAAATCCCAAATTCAAAACCGTCTCACCCCAGGACCCCCAGAACCCATTTCACAGCCATTTCTTTCACCCTCTGTGCAGGCAGGGAATGGTGCTGGAAAGTTTTCATTCCCAGAGCCTGGAGTGGAACAGAAAACTGTCCCAGAGCTGAGGGTCTGGAATGACAAAGGTCTGGTCCTGCCATTCCTCCCCAAATCACTCTCCAAAATCCCTGGATCTCTCCACAGATGGCAGTGGGAGGAGTTTTAGCTTGGATAAGTTAAATTAGGATGGGAAAATGGATCCCTGTTATGTTCTCCTTGAGCTGATGAGCCAAAACCTCCTTCCCTTCCCTTCCCTTCCCTTCCCTTCCCTTCCCTTCCCTTCCCTTCCCTTCCCTTCCCTTCCCTTCCCTTCCCTTCCCTTCCCTTCCCTTCCCTTCCCTTCCCTTCCCTTCCCTTCCCTTCCCTTCCCTTCCCTTCCCTTCCCTTCCCTTCCCTTCCCTTCCCTTCCCTTCCCTTCCCTTCCCTTCCCTTCCCTTCCCTTCCCTTCCCTTCCCTTCCCTTCCCTTCCCTTCCCTTCCCTTCCCTTCCCTTCCCTTCCCTTCCCTTCCCTTCCCTTCCCTTCCCTTCCCTTCCCTTCCCTTCCCTTCCCTTCCCTTCCCTTCCCTCCCCTCCCCTCCCCTCCCCTCCCCTCCCCTCCCCTCCCCTCCCCTCCCCTCCCCTCCCCTCCCCTCCCCTCCCCTCCCCTCCCCTCCCCTCCCCTCCCCTCCCCTCCCCTCCCCTCCCCTCCCCTCCCCTCCCCTCCCCTCCCCTCCCCTCTTTCCTGCCTCACCATCCTCTCATCCTTCTGAGGAGCACCAAGGCCTCTCCAGCCCCATCCTGCCCCTCCATTTGGGCACCATCCCAAAACTCAGCCCTCTGTGGGTCCTGCTGATCTCCACAGGGCACTTGGAGCATCCCCACCTCAGGGAATAATTTAACCCAAAAACAGTCTCGCAGAAAAACCTGCATACATTGCTTTTTCAAGGGGTTCTGCAGTGTAAACCCGATTGGGAATTACAATTCCAGCCCCATGGGAAAACCCAGCATTTGTTTTAGTCTTGCACTGGGATGGGGAAAAAGATCAAAGCTGCTTTTTGTGAAGGAAAGGGTAATTTTTTCCTTTGGAATCACCAAATTGCTTCTGGTGGAGTTGATCTCTAGGGCTGCTCTTGGTGTGCGCAGTGTGTGGTGAGCAGGGTATGGAAGAGCATCTTCCTCAGGAAACTCCAAATTCTCCTTGCCCTTCTTCCCAAAAAATGACAACGTTTTGCCTTCTCCACTACCTGTCCAAATCCCTGGGAATTTACAGCCAGGGAGATTTCCTTTCTCACAAGACAAAGCCTCCAACCTCCCCCTCTGGCTGCCACATGAACCCCATTGCCAGTGAAGCCCTCTCTCCCACAGCCCGTGGGTAAATCCCAACATCCAATACTTCCTGGGGCACTTCCAGGGCTGGGCAGCCCTCCCCAGGTTGTTTTCCAAGGGGTAAGCTGATATTCCTGCAGAAAACGCACATCTGCAGGGAAAATGCCAGGAGTGTGGGTGAGTTATGGTCCCGCAGCACCGATCACTTGAGCCCTAATGCTACAAGCACCTTCAGCTTTTCCTGACTGAAGTTCCTGCTAATTACTTCCAGATGATTCCTTTCCCATTATTTCTTTATTTATCCCTGTCCCTCCATTGTTCATCCTGCCACGTTCGATGTTTCAAAGAAAAACCAAGCAGGGAATTGAGTTTGTTTCCTAATAATTCCTGATAGGATTTAATAATTATTTTATTTGGGCCAGGGTTGATGCCCATGTTCTCCCATGGAAAGGGGCTGCTCTCAATCCTAAACCAAAGGAAAAACAGAAAATCCATAAAATCTTTGAGTGGTTTGGGTTGGAAGGAACCTCCTAAACCATCTTGTTCCATCCCAACCTCAGGGACGCCTTCCCCTGTCCCAGGTCACTCCAAGCCCCATCCAGCCTGGCCTTGGGCACTGCCAGGGATCCAGGGGCAGCCCCAGCTGCTCTGGGCACCCTGTGCCAGGGCCTACCCACCCTCACAGGGAACAATTCCTGCCCAAAATCCCATCCATTCCTGCCCTCTGGCACTGGGAGCCATTCCCTGTGTCCTGTCCCTCCATCCCTTGTCCCCAGTCCCTCTCCAGCTCTCCTGGAGCCCCTTCAGGCCCTAGAAGGAGCTCTGAGCTCTCCCTGGAGCCTTCTCCTCTCCAGGTGAGCACCTCCAGCTCTCCCAGCCTGGCTCCAGAGCAGAGGGGCTCCAGCCCTCAGAGCATCTCCATGGTCTCCTCTGGACCCTCTCCAGCCACTCTGCTTCTTCTGTTGCTGGCTTCTCTCGAGCTGGCAGCAGCTCTGCAGGTGGGGTCTCACCTGAGCAGAGTTGAGAGGGATAAATTCAGGAGTTTCCCCCCACAAATCCATGGACTGAAGTTCCACACTCCTGCCTGGCCCCATCCCTTTGGCAGAACCTCTCTTTAACACCTTTTGGTGCCTTCCAGCTCACTTTTCCCCCCAGGGTAATTCCATGCTCTTCATCTGCCTCTGCAGCTCCAGCTGGGCTGTTCCTGCCTCCAGGAGTCCTGCACATACCCAGGGAACTGGAAACAGGGAAAAACCCACCCCAGTGAGAGGGAAAAGGACTTCAGGGGAGGAAAGCTTGTGGATTGTGTGAAGAAAGAGGAAGACAGATCCCTGGAGGATTTGTAGCCATTAATTCCCATACCAATAGGCAGGAACAGGGTGCCAGGCACTGATATTTCCCCTCTCAGCATCTAAATCTGATTCATCATGACATCAAATCTGACTAAAATCCCTGGGAAGTCAAACTTGGCCATCTGAGCCTGAACCTTGGCACCCTTCAAGCATCTGAGGTTTTCAACACAAACCTCACCAAAGAGACAATTTTACATCCAGGGTTCCCACATCCAGCTGTGTGTGTGTCCCAGCAGAGCCTTGATTCCACCTTCCTGCCTTTTCAAACAGCAGGAGATGAATGCAAATTTCCCCCAAAAATCCCATTTTGAAGGATTTTTTCTCTCCTGGGAGTGCAGGGGAGTGAAGTTGCCTGGTCCTTGCAGCCCTCCCCTGCAGAGCTGGAGGCTGTTCCTGGGAAATGTGTGCACTACCCAGCTGTAAAATGGGGATATCACGTTGCAAATAAGAAAAAAAAAAGGTTTTTTAAGGCAAACAGGGTCTTGTTAAGGTTCCTGGAGGGCTCTGATTTCAACCCCCCCAGCACAGCCCGAGGGGGAGGCAGGAGGGCAGAGCAGAGCCTTGAAATAAAGCAGGAGGTGCTGGGTGAGGGGTCTCGGGTTTCCAGCTGGGGATTTTCACAGCCAGGGCTCAGCGCTTTCCAGCAGAGCCCCAAAGCAGCCAAATTAATCAGGCTAATGAAGAAGCCTGGGCTGCTGGAGGCTTTGGCTGCACATCACCCCTTAATTAGGGCTAAATCCCTGATTCTGGGCATGCAGAGGTGCAGCTCCTCCATCTGGAACCTGGTTAACCTCAGTGTCCGTGTGGGAGAGAACAAATCCCAGCCAGAGGATGGGATGAGGGAGTTCTGCCTCTGGCTGGGGCTCAGCACAGCTCAGGCTGCCCTGGGGACTGGCCTGGCTCTGACATTCACCCCCTCCAAGCACAGGCAGGACAGGGAAAAGCGTTTGGCTGCTGGGAGGAGATGCCCAGGGATGTTGGAATCACCAACATCTGCATTTGAGAACTGGAAATAAACTGGCTGTTAACAACAAAATGGGACTGATTGATCCCAAACCACACAAAATCTGGGTGAATTAATTAATTCTGAGCCTTTGTGGTGTTAAAGTGCTTTCCCCTGGGTGAGAGGGTGGCTGTGTAGAAATGCTGATTTTTGGAGGGCAAAGTTGGGGTGGGAAGTACAAAAGGAATTTGGGAATTGAGGCAGGGAATTTGTCATAGTTTAGTATAAACCAAAGCCATTCCATCATGGGATGTATTTGGCCACTGGGGCTGGTTTTCCTTCCACCTGTGCCTGTGTCACTTGGAGCTGCAGGTCTGTCCCCAAGGGTGGCTCAGGGGGGGAAGTCTCTGTAGGTAACTGCATTTATAAATATATAGATTTATATATTTATACAAAATATAGTATAATATAATATAATATAATATAATATAATATAATATAATAATTATTATATATTATCTCTAAATATTATATATATTATATATAATAATATGTATAATATATATAAATAATAATATAAATATAAATAATATAAATGTGACTGGATTTGTATGTACTTGTGCCCTCATCACTGTGCAAAACACTCACATTTTAGTGGAGGCAAACACACACAAGAGTGAATTCTTTTCTCTAGAGGGAACTCGGTTTGACCCAAGGGAAGGAGTTACCTGAACCCAGAACTCTCTCCTCGATGTTCCCTCTGTGTTCCAGGAGTGGATTGGGTCCAGCAGCATCACTGAGCTGCTCTGTCCCTCACTGGAAGCTGAGGAGAGCTGCCCTTGCTTTAGGCCAGGCTTATCTGCCAGCTTAACCATCAGACACTGCATTGCAGGAATTAGCTGGACTTTGGAATTGCCCAGGAGGAAGTTTAGCCCAACCAGTCAACCTCAGCAGAGAGGGAATTCATTAAACATCTCTGCTTTGCCAAGCACAAGGCTGATTTTGCAAGTCAAAGAAAGTTTTTGTTTTTAATTGCATTTTCTTTAGTGGTTTTGCCAGGAAAAAAATCCATGCATGTCCTTTCCAGCAGAGCCAGGCACTCTGCCTTCCCAGATTTTGCTTCTTGGCTCTTAATGCAAGAGATTTACTGGCTCTTATGTGACACAGTGACATCCAGAGTGAGGAGTGGGCAACTGGGGGCTGATTCTGGCCATTGCTGCCCAGGGGGAAGGGCAGAACCCCCTGTCTGCAAAGAGGAAAACAGAAAGTGGGATTGTTCTGGCTCTCTCCTGCTCCTTCACGTGGGTTCCAGATCCCTTCCCAAGGAAGGCTTGGCACAGACAACAGGGACCAGGCTGAGCTTCCATTTGCCAGCACAAATCAGCAGTGTCTTGTTCTGGTGCTGCTCACTCACCTGCTCCAGCCCAAACCTTCCCCAGGAGCTGCCCCAAACCTTCTCCAGGAGCTGCTTTATCACGTCATGGAACAGTTTGGGTTGGGAGGGACATTAAAGCCCATCCCATTCCACCCCCACCATGGGCAGGGACACCTTCCACCCGACCAGGTTGTTCCAAATCCCACCCAGCCTGGCCTTGGACACTTCCATGGAGCTGCATTCCATGTCCCAGGTGCTGGAGCTGGGTCTGTGTCCTCTCCTGCTTCTGCATCCTGGTTATTCCCAGCCAGCTCTGCCCAAATGTCCAGAGCAGGTGAATAAAGCAAACCCCACCATCACCACCCTCACAGAGCTGAGGGGCTGCAGAACTTCACTGACCCTGAAGTTCCACCAGGAAATTCCTTTGGCTCCAGGGATGGCCTCTGTGCCAGGAGCTGCAGGCCCAGGGCTGCCTCCTGCTCTGCAGGGGTTTTCTCCATCCAAGAGCCACTGGAAATCCGGTTCCCTGGAGAGGCAGGAGGCAATCAGCTGGTCCAAAAGCAACAACACCTTCCTGACTGATGGCTTGGCCCTGCCTGACACTGGGAGCTCACCAGGTGTGTCTGCAGGGCTTTCAGAGCCAGCAGGATTCCCCCTTTTCCTCCTGGATGCTCCACTCCCTGCTGCTTTGTGCTTCCAGTTTCAGCTCTAGGAATAAACCCAACCAGAGACTGGGAAAAAATTCATTTCATGTTCCTTCATTCAGCTGCATTTCTTCTCCAGATCAATTTTCTTGGTTGGGTCCAAAGCTGGGGTCTAAAGCTTCCACTAAAAAAGTGTTTTTTCAACAGGGAGCAAAATTACCTTGACCATTCCAAACATCTCAGGCTGTCATGGACACTCTGGGGCAGAGGAGGCAGGAATTGAGGGGGTCTGGAGGTTTGGCCTCAGGACTTCCATTAAATCTTGCCCTTGGGGGGCTGACCTCAGTGCAGGGGACATTTTTCAGCCCCTCCATTCTTTTTGGGAAGCACCACAGGGATGAATAATGGACAGGAGGTCGGGTCAGGTCATCCTGCAGGACCTTCAGGGATGTGTTTCCCTGGGCAGCTCCAGCTGGAGCTGAGCCAAAGTCAACAAGAGGAGCCCATCCCACCCTCAGTGCGGGATTTCCCCAGGCATTGGAGACTTTGGAGCTCACCCAGGGGTTCTGGGAGGTTCTTGAGGTCAGTACCAGGGGCCCTCAGTGCCCAGGGGCCAAAAGGAGCCAAGGGACAACAGTGTCTCCTTTGGGCGATGAGCCTCATCTTTGGGATCATCTTCAGCCAGAGCTTAAGAGAATCCTCTTGTAAACACCTCAAAATACCCTTTTTTCTTCATTCCTGGAGAAAAACCCAGCAGAATATTCCTATTTTGTTGTATTTTCATATAGGAGAAGTGTGAGAACTGCAGACAGGCCCTGGCTGGGAGCACCAGGACTGGGTTTCTCACAGCAGGAAACAGCCCTCAAACCTCTCAGCTGAGCCCAGAAGGGAAAAAAACCCACTTTTTATATTTCCTTAACCCTCTTCCTTTTTGCTTTTTTGTCCTTAGAAGAATAAAAGAGATGCATCAGTGCCCAGAGCCCTCCAGCCCCAGAGCAGTGAGAGCTCAGGCCTGCCTGAAGCAGCCCCAAATGGGATTTATTTTCTAATGGATTTCTAAAGCCAGCTGTTATCCACGCAGGCTGAGGAGCCAGTGTGCCTCTGCATGCCTTCAGCCCATTGCCTGCAATTCCCAAACCTTATTTTCCAGATGGAGAGACTGAAACACCAAGCTCAAGGTATTTCCAGGTCGATACAGAGCTCTGGGCTCTGATGGGGCTTGTTGGGTTTTCTGGATGAGGATGTGCATTAATTTAGGAGTTTAATATTTGGGTTGGATGGCAGGTGGTCCCATTTCCTCATCACAGCTGTCCTGGGAGAGCCAGCACAGGTCTCAGCATCAGCATCACACAGGGTGCACCATCCTGGGGCTTTGGGAATGCTTTCCTGGGAGAAAACATCTCCCACCTGCTCACAGGAATGCTGGAAAGTCTTCATTTTCAATGGAAATAAAACCAGAAAATTATGTCCTGGAAAACAACCAAACTGACCCATCTCGCTCTGGGACAAGGGGGAGATGGAATATCAGCCTGGGAATATCAGCCTTGGAATATCAGCCTTGGAATATCAGCCTGGGAATATCAGCCTGGGAATATCAGCCTTGCAATATCAGCCTGGGAATATCAGCCTTGGAATATCAGCCTGGGAATATCAGCCTGGGAATATCAGCCTTGCAATATCAGCCTTGCAATATCAGCCTTGGAATATCAGCCTTGGAATATCAGCCTGGGAATATCAGCCTGGGAATATCAGCCTTGCAATATCAGCCTTGCAATATCAGCCTTGCAATATCAGCCTTGGAATATCAGCCTTGGAATATCAGCCTGGGAATATCAGCCTGGGAATATCAGCCTTGGAATATCAGCCTGGGAATATCAGCCTGGGAATATCAGCCTTGCAATATCAGCCTTGGAATATCAGCCTTGGAATATCAGCCTGGGAATATCAGCCTGGGAATATCAGCCTTGGAATATCAGCCTGGGAATATCAGCCTGGGAATATCAGCCTTGGAAGAGCTGCTCTGGAATAGCTGCCCTGGAATAGCTGCCTTTGTTTGATGGGATTGAAGAGTCTGTTTAGACAGGGATGCACAAATGTGATGTGGGAATGAGGGAAAGTCTTGCACAGTTTAATTCCCTGCACTTCAGGTTTTGTCCAAGGGGGAACCCAGAAAATGCCCTGTGCCACAGGGCAATGAAAAAGGGCTGGAATCCATTAAACATCTCAACACAAACAAACAAAAACTTGGCCAAATCAGTGGCCAGGATTAAAAAATTATGCTATGAAATAATTTTCTGTGTGGTTGTGTTGCACCAGATCCCAAACGTGGGGTTTGATTTGAATGGTTTTCCCACTGGAATTTGGATGGATATTTTGTTCCCTTTGGGCTGTCAGTGGGATGCTTTCATTTCACTTGTCAGGGGTGGCAGAAGGTTTTAGAATCTTGGAGCAGCTCATTCCCCTGGATTCAGCTCACCCCCAATCCCCCCTTATTAAACCCCCACAACCCAATTTCCACTTCCAGAATTGCAGGAGATGGGAAAAAAGAGGAAAACAAGGGCTTGGCTCTTGAAGCTCCTTCCTGGCATCTCCAAGGAGAGGGATTTGGGATGGAGGAGAGGGACTGGGGATGAGATTTTCCATCGGAAGGGCTGCACTGCCATCTCCAGGTCTGCCTGCACAGCCCTGGCTGCATCTCCAACCCCATCCCCATCACTGTGGAATTCTCCAGCTGTGCAGGCTGGATTTTAATGCTAGGAAAAGCAGTCAAATACTTTTGTTGAGCAATATTATAGCACTAATTTAATTTAAAATCCCACTCACATTCTCTTCCCTCTAAGGGTTTATCACTGGGAAAATCTCCAGCCTGGGCATTTTGCTCCAGCACAGGTTTGGGTGATTACAGAGATGCAGGGATGCTCTATCAGGCTGCTCCCAGCCCTTTCTGCATCCCCCAAATATTAGGAAAAAATAGAATTTTTTAGGAAAATTCCAATTTTTTATATTTTTTGGTTTTTGTGTGTGGGTTTGTTTTGTTTTGTTTTGTTTTGTTTTGTTTTGTTTGTTTGTTTGTTTTTCTGAGTGCAGGAAGTCCCTGGTGGGGACAGTGTTGTTCTCTGGTGCCATGACCTCCAAAGCAAGGTGTCCCCTAGTGTCGTCTGCCCTTCTCCACCCAAGGGTCCCAAAGGCTCTGGGTGCGGCCCCAAAAGCTGCGGTACCCCAGGGCTGCAGCATCCAGGGATACCCAGGAGATGGCACCGGAGCCGCAGCCACGGTGCTGGGAAAAATCCACTTTAGGGATTTGGTCTCAAAAATTTCCTGTGCTGCTGACACAGGGCTGGGGGTTTTATTCTCTCTGGGAAGCCAAGCGAGGCGTGGAGCAGCTCCTGAAGGCAGTGGATGTTGGAAATCCCAGGGATTGAGGCATGGGGAATGCAGCAGGGCAGAGCTGCCGGGGAGTTTTGGCACACTTGGTTTATTCCTGGCCACGGAGCTGATGCAGGAATGGACAGGCTGAGCCAGAAAACCCCAAACTGCCCCAAGAAGGGGCTGAGAGCACAGAGCAGGGGTTGTGCTGCCTAAGTGTGAATTAATACCCATATTAGTGCCTTTCATCCCATTCCAGGCTCTCTCTCTTCCCAGCAGGTGTCCAAGCATTTATTCCTGCCTGGTTCCACTCCCCAGGCTCCTGCAGGGCTTTCCCTGCTGGGGACACAGCTGGGATCCCATGGAAGTCCCAAAGGGACAGCAAGGTTCCCTGCTGGCACCTTGGAATGTGCTGAGCTGTTTGTGTTGGTCAGTGGGGCAGGAGCTGGGGTGGTGCTGTGACCCCACAGGTCTCAGTGTGAACATCCCGTCCTTTAAGATGGCTTTGGGGTTCAACATTCAGTCCCTGCCCTGAGGCAAATCCTTGGGGATGGAGAGCTTGGATCATCTCACCTGGTGTCAACTGAGCACAGATTTTGGAGGTATGGGCAGGTCAGCACAGACACCTGGGAATGGCTCTTTGTAAAATCAGGACTTGCAGATTAAAAATAACCCCTAACCTTCCCCAGAGTTCACTGGATGCCCCCCTGTCCTTGCCACGGTGCCGGGGCTGTGGAGGGCTGGCATTGCTGTCCCTCTGTGCTCCACCGTGTGCTTGTGCTTCCCACGGCATCAATCCCAGAACGGAGCTGGAAGGGACCTCAAAGCTCCTCCTGCTCCACCCCATAACAGGGACACCTTCCCTACCCCAGATGACTCCAAGCCCCTTCCAGCCTGGCCCAGGGATGGGGCAGCCCCAGCTTCTCTGGATAACTGTGCCAGGGCCTCCCCACCCTGCGTCCATGGGGTCATTTCCCTCAAAATACACCCCAGGGAAGAGATCTGGCACCGCAGGGTATTAAATCTACCAAGCCCTGAGTCCCACCCCTGCTCACATTCCCAAGTTCCATCACCTCCCCATCTCTAACCCGAAGGTTGTTGCTCACAGATCCTGTGAGTCTGGCTCTTGGGCTCGAGAGGCTTTCCCAGGTGTTCAGGAGCACCTGGCACACGGATCTCCGTGGAAAATCCTCCCCCCAAAACCAGGGATCCCAATGTCCTCACATTCCCTGCTCTGCATCCCTGCAGACACTCAGACACGGCAGCAGTAATGGGATTAAAGGACGTTTTCCCTCTGGAACTAAACAAATAATGGAAAAATCCCCCAATATTGGCACTGAAGCACACGCATTGACATCAAATTCCCTGGAAAGCCCAGCAGGGAATAGCCCCAGCAGGAACCCCCAGGGACAGAGCCCAGCAGACGCTGCTGTGGAGCTCTGCTCTGCCTTCAGCAGCTCCAAGGTTTCCCACTCGCTGCTGTATTCCCAAGGGAAAGCTAATGGAATTCTGTCCAGGCCCCTCCTCTGTGCCCTGTCTGCATCTCAATGCAAGGAAACCCAAATAAAGACATGAAATGCAAACAGCATTTCTTTTTCTTCCCCAAATCCTCCTTTCTTCCCTGGGTTTGACTCCTGGAATTTTTCCAGGCTGCCTGTTCCATCTGGGGCATAAATACATTGAATAAATATATTAAACAAATACATACAATAAATACATGTAATAAATATGTACAACAAATACATAATAACACATATAATAAATACATATAATAGATATAATACACATAATAAATGCATATAATACATAGAATAAATTCATATGCTAAATACATAACAGTATACAATAAATGCATATAATACATATAACAATACATGTAATAAATATATAGAGATACATATAATGCACCATATAATAACTACACCATAATAAATACAATAAATACATATAATACCTATATAAAAAATCAAAATACTACATATAAAATAATCATAATAAATACATAATAATAAATAATAAATACATATAATAAATTAATATAATAAATAAAATAAATATTATAAATACATATAATACAGATAGTAAATGCATGTAATAAATATAAAATAATACATATAATAAATATATCAAGGAGATATTTGGGGCATAAATACATCACAGTTTTCCCTATACATATACACACTACATATTTATTTATAAATATATATCATGGAGAGAAAGATACATCCAGGCTGCTCCACGAACCAAAACTCATCAAGCTCTATCTTGCAGATAATGATTTCTATTCTTATTTTTCTTTATCAAGCTCAGGGAAAACAATTAAAACTTCTCTCAAATAACAATGATAAAAACAAAAAACTCAAACAACAAACCCTGCAAGAAATCCGAGCCCACATTTAATCTGCAGTCTTCAAAAGTTTCTTGGAAAGCTTAATTAAATGGGAATTCATCTGTGCATTGGCTCTGCCTTGTAAAGCCTGATAATGCCAGAGTCTTAATTAAAAAAACGAATGCAGCTTTTGGTTTTTATTCTGCCACTTCAAGGGGAAAAAGCGCCAGGCAGGGCTGTCAATAGAGCTGAGAGACACCTCAGCCCCACATTGATTTTGTTGTGCTCAAACTCCCAGTGTCATTTCTGGGGTTAATATTAAAATTATTCCAAATTTATTTATTTCGTGGCTCTAAAGGGGAAGAAGAAGCAAGGCCAGAGGAGTTTTAGTGCCTGGAAAGGTTTTATCCCAAAGGTTCATTCCCAAAGCTGTGACCCTGGGCTCAGCATCTCCTGTGGTGAGGGATGCTGGATCCTGCAGTTCCTGACTCCGCTTGGAGTTTCCCAATAACCTTCAGAAGTCACTCCAGGACAGGGATGGGCTCCTTCCCCTTCAGATCAGGGTTATTTTTATGGAAAACTGGAGATTCATTTTCTCCTGAGCACTGGAGATTGACCCAGCTGTTGGGCAGAGTGGGGCTGTTCCCTCTCCTTCCCATCAGCAGAATTTCCCAGCACTTATCCCCAGATTTCACCAGCTGGAACCTGGAAACCACCCCAGGACTTCCTGCCCTGTTCTCTCCAAACCCCCCAGGCCCTTTTCCCAACCCATTCTGGGGACAACCTGCCAGGAAACCAGGAATAAAAACGCACCCCAAGCCCAAGAAGCTCCTTCCAGAACATCTCCTGGGAAAGAAATCCCTGGGACAATGATCTGCTGCCCAAAAATGCCAGAAAAAGGCCGATCTTCCTAAATATCCTGCAGTGCTCCAGCCCCTGAGGAGGTTCTGGAGAGCCTTAAGTGGATTTGGTGGGTTTAGGTAACATCGAGATAACAACATCAGGGCTTTAAAGCTTCCAGTGAAGAAAAACGTTGACAGGGAGAAAATCAACCTTCTCCTGGAGCTATTTTCCCATCTCAGTATCCTCCAGGATGCTGCATTGCTGCACTGCTGCTGGGAGATGGGGTTTTTTTGGGAAAAGCCTCATCCGGATGTTTTTTCTTCCTCCTTTGTGCCGCATTCCGATGGGGAATATGGAAAAGTTGTGCTGACTTTGCTGCTGGATTCGGTCTCCTTCCAGCTCCAGACAGTGATATAAGGATCTCTTTAATGCTAATTAATGCAACGACACAAGGAATTAATTCTGTATTAGGCAAAGCTGTTAATTATCCCCAAATAAAACAAAGGAAAAAAGGGAATCAATGCAGGGAGAAATGACAACCGATCCTTGGCTTCCTTCTCCACATCCTTCCCAACACCCTGTTCTGGAAACAGCCTCAGGAACATCTTCTGGGCAGCCCTGAGGGCTTCAGGTTTAGTTTGGGAAGAGAAGGAATTCTTCCCTGCCCTTGGAGGGAGCTCCAGGTGCTTGGCCAAGGATGAATGGCATCATCTTCCTTTTATCCACAGGGAAAATGGCAGCAGGGTTTTCCCAGGGACATTTTCCTCCTCCCAAGGAGGAGGTGGGATTCAGGCTTGGATCAACAACCAACACTGACAAATACAACCACAGAGCCATGATGGGGACTTCAGGGCTAGAAATTCCCATTGCTGTGAGATTCCCATTGCTTTGGAGAGATTCCCATTGCAAAAGGAACCAATAGGATTACAAGAACAGCCTCCCTTCCCTGTGCCTCAGTTTCCCATGGGATGCAATGCCATCACTTTCCCTGGGTGCTTCTTTAGCTTCCCAAAATATTGATTCAAACATCAAAGGAACTGTTGTGTCTGGAATGGTCCATAGGACACCGAATATGCTTTAAAAAGGAGAAGCAATTCCTGTTTTTGTTAACTCTGTTCCCCCTTTATCCCTCGATATTGATTCAGGAATAACGAGACATTGGAGATTTAAAGGTCGATTTTCCTCCTTTTTGTTGCTAAACTGAACAGGGATAAAAGACACCAGTTTTTCCAGGTGTTTGGGACTTGGTGACTGCTTGGATCTGTGGATGTGCACACCCTCATGGCCTAGGCTGTCCCAAAATTTGGCACAGGGTGGGGGTAACAAAGGAGAGGAGAGGAGAGGAGAGGAGAGGAGAGGAGAGGAGAGGAGAGGAGAGGAGAGGAGAGGAGAGGAGAGGAGAGGAGAGGAGAGGAGAGGAGAGGAGAGGAGAGGAGAGGAGAGGAGAGGAGAGGAGAGGAGAGGAGAGGAGAGGAGAGGAGAGGAGAGGAGAGGAGAGGAGAGGAGAGGAGAGGAGAGGAGAGGAGAGGAGAGGAGAGGAGAGGAGAGGAGAGGAGAGGAGAGGAGAGGAGAGGAGAGGAGAGGAGAGGAGAGGAGAGGAGAGGAGAGGAGAGGAGAGGAGAGGAGAGGAGAGGAGAGGAGAGGAGAGGAGAGGAGAGGAGAGGAGAGGAGAGGAGAGGAGAGGAGAGGAGAGGAGAGGAGAGGAGAGGAGAGGAGAGGAGAGGAGAGGAGAGGAGAGGAGAGGAGAGGAGAGGAGAGGAGAGGAGAGGAGAGGAGAGGAGAGGAGAGGAGAGGAGAGGAGAGGAGAGGAGAGGAGAGGAGAGGAGAGGAGAGGAGAGGAGAGGAGAGGAGAGGAGAGGAGAGGAGAGGAGAGGAGAGGAGAGGAGAGGAGAGGAGAGGAGAGGAGAGGAGAGGAGAGGAGAGGAGAGGAGAGGAGAGGAGAGGAGAGGAGAGGAGAGGAGAGGAGAGGAGAGGAGAGGAGAGGAGAGGAGAGGAGAGGAGAGGAGAGGAGAGGAGAGGAGAGGAGAGGAGAGGAGAGGAGAGGAGAGGAGAGGAGAGGAGAGGAGAGGAGAGGAGAGGAGAGGAGAGGAGAGGAGAGGAGAGGAGAGGAGAGGAGAGGAGAGGAGAGGAGAGGAGAGGAGAGGAGAGGAGAGGAGAGGAGAGGAGAGGAGAGGAGAGGAGAGGAGAGGAGAGGAGAGGAGAGGAGAGGAGAGGAGAGGAGAGGAGAGGAGAGGAGAGGAGAGGAGAGGAGAGGAGAGGAGAGGAGAGGAGAGGAGAGGAGAGGAGAAGCACCATTCCTCTGCCAGCCTGGATGGGCCAGGCACATCCCTTTTTCCTGCCTGGGGCTGCCTCCAAACACTTGACGAGCAAAGCAGAGGACGAGCAAAGTGCTCATGGTCACTGAAGCATTCAGGCTTGCAAATAACAGCAAAAAATTGGGGCTGTGGTTCCCCCTTGGGCATTTTTCCTGCTTTGCCTGATGCCAAAATTTGGGAAAGGATGTTTTGCACCTTCACTTGGGGTGGGTTTTCAGCCCAACTGGGTTCTAGGCCTACCTGGATGTACCAGGAAGGTGCAGAGCAGCTCTGGGCTCGTTCTTTTGCCCTGCAGCCCAAATGAGTGTCCAGAAGGAGATTTTAAGGTTTCATGGATGGACAAGGAGAAGAAGGATGCCCTTCCTATTCCCATCCATGATCCTGGCTGGGAGCACCACCAGCCAAAAGCACTGAAAGCAGTGGGAATGGGCCAGTTGATGCTGTCCCTAACCCCTCCACCCACCCAAAAAAAGGTAAAATGAAGGATGTAACCGACTTGTAGGAGATCAGCTCCACTCCTGAGCTTCTCCAGGCTGCTTTTCCCTCCTCTCCCCTTTTCCTGGCGTGTCTCTCCAGAGATTAGAGCCCTTAAATAATGTCCTTCCCTGTCTATGTGCTGCAGGAGCTGGATGAGCCTCACTCTCCCTTCTCCCCTTTCAATGCCATTAGGAACATCCCTTACCAGCTTTTCTCCCTCAAAAGGGGCTTTGGGAAAACCATCTCATGGCTTTTCTCTTTTAACTTGTTTTTGCTTCTGGGGAATGAAATCCTGCTCCGCTTCCAGGGAAGAAAATCTGGGGGGTTTGGGTGCTTGGAGCAGAAGTTGGTGGCTCTGAGGTCAGGAGGATTTGGGGGTGGAACAGGAAGGGGCTCTGGGCTCTCAGCTGGGATAAGCAGCTTTGGGCAGCCTTAGAGCAAGGAAAATGAAACAGGCCCAAGCTCCTGGGCTCGGAATTAGAGAGGGGATGGCAAGGGGTGGAGGCAAGGGGGGAATAAGGCTCCTAATTCTGGCTGGGCAGGGATAAGGGCATTAATAAATTAAATAATTAAAAATCCTTTTGTTGAAAATATGCAGTGAAATTATGGATAATCCATTATCAAGGATCTGGGCAGGACAAACATCTCCCTCTTGTCCTTACAGCTCTGCAATCCTCCCTAAAACCAAGCAGCTTTGAAAGGGTTAAAGAGCACCATTGCCAAATTGATATTAAACTGTGCTAATGTGGGCTAAGTGACTGTTCAGGGGAACAGAGAGGAGAAAAATGATGTGCCATGTATTTATAAATAATAAAGGGTAATTTATTAATAATCTGGAATTGAACAAAGAGTCTATGAAACTCAATTAATTATTACTTGTAAAGTGCTTCAGAGATTACTGGATAAAAGCTGCTACAGAAGTGAAAGGTGCTGTGAGGGAAACGGATCAACATCCAGCAGGAAAACCCCTGGCACCACATTCAGGGAGCTGCTGGGATGTGCTGCCAGTCCAGGGGGTGTTTGATCCCCAGGCACACAGGGTCTGGGTGCAGGACTGGAATTGATTGTCCCCAGCACCGTGTGCGTGGGGACAGGGCAGGTGTGTCACCCCATCCCTCGGGAAGGGCAGCTGCTGGGGAGGGATGAGCCCTGTGGAATGGGAATGCTGTGGGACTCAGCTCCTGATCCTGCTGGGAACACGCAAGGTTGGGCTCATGCTTCAGCACTGGAGCTCAGATAAAATTGAAACCGTTACTAAAATTAATCATTTTTTTAGTGAAATGAGACAAAAATGGAAAATGAGCAGTTCCCGGCCTCCTGCTCCCCCTTTCCTGCTCCTAAAAGAAGAGGAAGAGAAAACTTTCTTGAGTATTCAAAGCCTACAGAAGGAAAGGAACAAATAAAATTCCCACCTTTTTCTCCCAACAGCAAACTCAGCACTGGTCTCTGTCTGGAGATGATTTCTGGGGAAAACTATCTCAGAGAGCCCAAAAACACTGCCCTGCTCCAACTAGTTCCCTCTTAAGGCTCTAATTTTATTTCTACCCCGAAGAAAACACAACACCAGACAATTAGCAAGACATTAAATCCATTTAATCCGTCCTTGAGTGAGTTCATCTCATGAAGCAGCCCTCACAAAGAACCTCATGGGTGAGACTGAGCCAACCTTCCCCTCCCATGGGAGCTTGTGGTGTCCTTCAGACCCCACCAGCAGCTTCTGGATGTGCCATCCTGGGGTGGAGAGGGGCTGCCAAGGTGTTCTGGGGACACCTCATCCCCCTGAGCCTCCAGCCCCATAATTGCAGCTTGAGGTTGGGCTTGAAATGCACTCTGAGTTTTATTTAAGCCTGGGAACTTTAAGCCTGGCCTAGTTCTTGGCTGGTACACGGTTCATTAGCCCCTAGCTTAAAATCTGTGGGAAAACTCAGTGAGTGAGTGAGTGAGTGAGTGAGTGAGTTAAAAACTCCAGGATTATCCCAAAGTGACCCTGTGGATTGTCCCTGGACAAGGGTGAAGCAGAAATGAGGTGACCCAGCAGTTTAGGGGCTGAATGTGTTTTGTGTTCCAAACAAGGACAGCCCAGAGCTGTCCATTCCTTCCCAAAAAACTCCCAAAGATTCCAGCCTCTGGCTCTGCTCTCATTCTCCATCTTCCCCGTGCTCTACAGGACCCTTATTTTGCACCTTCTTCTTTCTGTTTTTATTAAAACTTTAAAGCATTGCCCATTTCCCTCACTCCAGCAGCCTCCTCTGGGAATATCCTTTGGAGAAATGAACAGAGCCATTGTTGGACAGAGCACAAACAACAATTGTTCTCTGTCTTATGACTTTGAAATTATCCAGAACTTAACAGGAAGGCTTGGTAGAGCTGGGAGGAGCAGAAAGATCTCTGCTCCCTGGGAGAAGCTTTGGTTTATGCCAGGGAAAGTTTCTCCAGGCTCCAAGGAGCAGGAGAGAAGCGAAACCTCTCCAAACTCCAGGTCCTTTGCCTAAAGAAGCTCCCAGTTCACAATCATTGACCAAAACCTTGGGGTTTTACACCCAATAGCCCCCACTGGAAGCTGCACCAGGTGATAAAGGGTCAGTTTTGCCATCACATCTCCGATTTCTGCTACCTTTGTGCTTTTGCTGTTGGCTGGAGAAGAAGTTGTGGATGGGATTTGTCTTCTCCCTAACCTTGATTTCTGGAGGAAAATCAGTCTGGGCTTTACAGTAGCCAGAGTTTGAAATGCAGGAAAATCTGTGGAAGTTAATGAACGCCTCGCAATCAGCTGCCAGCAGCAATCCTGTTACTGCATGGGGACAGCGACAAATGAGACCAAAGAGTGTTGGAGGGAGGAAAACAAATGCAGTGACACCCCCTCCCCACATTCCTGGGAGAAAAGCCCAGTTTGGCAAAGGCAGCACGTTTCTATCTCCTGCCATTCCTGTTATCCTAAATTCAAACAAAAAAGCGGAAAAGAGGGGCTTGCAACTGATTTAGTGCCAGCATCCATTAGAATGTGAAAAATCCAGGTTGGAATTTGTCTGCTATTTAAACTCCTGGATTTTGTCCATGTTTCCCCATTTCCCCCATGCCCATCAATGGCTCTGTGACTTCTCCTTCAAGCCTGAACCATCCTGGAGCACTGAGAAACACCCTGGTCTTTGGCTCCTTTGATTTTTTTTCCCCCTTTTAAATGCTTTTTTAAGTGCCACTGTGTTCGTTTGGAGTCAGATTAACCACGCAATAAATTTGCATAATGTGGATCCATAATGTTTAATCAAAGCTTCTCTGGAAAGCTGTTATTGTCCAGGAGCTCCCATAAATCCTCACCATCACCTCCATGTTAAAGACTAAAGCTGCCCAGGGTATATTGGGCACTAATCACTTGCAACACTGAATTGAAAGGAAATTATCCTTTTCCTTTCCCTTCCCATTCCATGTGGAAACTTAAACATCTTCAAGCCCCATGTGGAGGCATTTTTAGCACTGGATGGGAGCAGATCACCCCCAGCTTTCTAAACCTTTCTGGAGGGAACAAGATTAAGTTTGGACTGCCCCAGATTTCTTCTCCAGCATCCCAAGGTTGGGTTATTGGTCCCCAACGAGCAAGAAGAGGAGGAGCATTCCAGCGTGCTAGGAGGAGATGGAGAGCTGTGTGTCAAAATCATTTGCACTTAGAAAATTATAAGACTCAATTAAGTCCTGAGTTTCTCTCTTTTTTTGAGCTTTTGATTTCCTTTAAATGAGTCAGGCAATAAGGCATGACGGGGAGGCTGGAGAGTCAGGGTGAGCCTGGAGAGCTGACCCAAATCCTTCCCAAAGGGATGTGGCCAGGAAAATCCCTCCCTGGGGCTGCAGTTCTGGGGAAGTACAGGGATTCCCTTTTAGGGAAATATAGGGGTGAGCAGAGGGGGGAATTGCCCCACTGATCCCATCTGTGTGATGTCCTTGTCCCAACAGTCCCGATGGCCATGGAAGGTCTTTCCCAGCTGGAATGCTCTGGTCCATTGTCACCACTGTTTATCTGGCAGTGCTGTTTGCAGCCAGTGAGGTCCAGCAGCTCCACCCTGGGCTCTCCTGGAGATCCCGTGGTGAACATCCTCAAGCTGCAAAAAATCCCACAGTGTCCCTTGGCTGCCAGCACAGTGGGGAAAGGACTCCAAGTGATGGAGACAAAAGCAGATTAAATTGGGCAAGTGCCTGTGGATGTCTCCAAGAGTGGAATGGGAGTTAAATGGAGATGAAAAACACAAGTTGTTCTGGAGCAGAAAAGTTTTCCTGCCTTTCAAATGTTTGAATAAAAAGAGTTCATGAAACCCAACCCTTGGGGTTTCCTGATTCCTGATGGATACCCAGTGATAGGATCAGCTAAGCTGGTCCATGTGAGCACATTCACCATTCCAGGACGGCTACAAATAATGGCAACTTCCAGGAGGTGACATCTCCAAGCCTCTTAGGAGCCTAATTCTATAACAACATTAATTCAACATAAAACCTTCATGAATAGGGATCGGGCTAATGCCGGGTTTGGATGTTAGGCAGCTTAGTCTTGCCCATCTTCATTTAACTGAGTGCCTGCTTCTGAAAGGCAGCACAGTTCCAGTTTATTTCAGGATTTTTTCCATGGATAAAAACTCCTTTTTTTAGGGATTTCTCCCCTCTTGCTGCTGGGGTTAATTGTCCATCTTAAACCAGCCTAAGTTTTTATTTTATTTGGCTTTAGGCTCAAGCACAGATTGATCATTCAAAAAAATGTGGAGAAGAAAATATTCTTTGTTTTCCCCAGCTGTAATCCAAGAAGGATTTGAGCTGGAAGATCAACAGCAAATTTGGGGGGTTTGGGGTTGGTGCTGCTCCAGAGATCAAATGCAGCTCATTTAGGATCATGACTTGGCAAAAACAGCTCTCTGACCCTTTATTTGAGGGGTTGGGAATCCTCCCATCCTTCTCCTCTGCTTCCAACAAGGCTTGGAAGAAACCTGGAGCACATGAACATCTTCCTGTATCAGGAGCTCATCAGGATTCCTTTGATCAGAATGTTTTGTTTTGTTTTTGTTCCTGATCAGCCATCAGGATTCCTTTGAGACAGTCCTGAGGTCTGGTGGAGGCCAGCTGGGGTGGTGGAGTGCCAAGGCCCTGCACCTCTCAGCTGCTACAGTGATTTCAACTTTAGCCCTTAAAAAGGCTGAGTCAAATTCAGCTCTCAGTGAGGCAGCAGAAAGAGACAGAGCTCTGTATCTGATCTTCTTGGAAAACTTTTTATTTCATTACATATTTTATATATATATTTATATATATTTTATTTATTTTTTAACTCTCTTCTCCAAGAAATCTCCATGTACTGCTGGGCTCACAGAAATCTGACCTTTTATCTCCTGTAGGTCAGGGCATGCCAAAGGGAACAAGCAATAGGAAATCCAGAATTAACATGGACTGAAAAGGATGCTGGACAAGTGGCTTTTTGCTTCACCACGCCTGGCAAGGCGGCCAGCCAGAGTTTTCTCCCTAAGGAAAGTGGTGAGCTGTATCCCAAATGGTTTTTTCCCTCCAAGGAAGGATGGGGGTATTGTTGTCTGGCTCGCTGTCCCCCACAGTCCCAGACCTCACTGACCAATCCCTGCTCCACAGGAGCACATTCCCATCCCCCAGTCCCAGCAGGATGGATCCCTCTGCTTGGGAACCCTCTCAGGAAATCATCTCAGCTCAGAGACACCACCAGGCACAGAAGGGTCAAAAGACCTCAGAAATGGAACTAAACAACAAACCTAATCTAAGAGTGTCATTCCATATTATTCCCTTCAGTATTTAGGTTGATTTTGAAAACAAAATCCAGATCAGTGCTATAGGCTGAGGATGATAATCCTCAAAATATTCCTGTGCCTGGTTTGCTTTCACTTTTTAGAGATTGGCAGTGTTTCCTCTTTCACTTCCCTCCCATTGGAGACACATCTGGACTGAGCATTCCTCAGGCTGCTGCAGCAGCACAAGCCTGCAAGAGCAGAGATAGGAATGAAAAGCACTTGCCCCACATTGGATCCACCTTTCCTGCCTCATCCCAATCCAAAGGGTTTGTTTTGTTCAGCCCCTTCCCTTTCAGTTTTCAAGTATTTGGGCTTGAATTTCCTTTGGATTTGTGGGGTTTCAATCCCTGCCTTTGGAAACCTTCAGGGATGTTCACACTTTTTTTTTCTCTTCATTTTCATGGGTTTGCCACCTCCCAGCGCAGGTGGGGAGTAATTCCAGCCAGCCTGAGGTCTGGAGGAGCATCCATCAACTACAGAATATTGCTCATCCCACCTGGGGAATATTTAAAGGTGCTTTCCCCACCAAAGGAAAGAGCTGCCACTTCTCATCTTTGGTTTTCTCCCTTTTCCCTCAAAACTGAGGTAATACTGATAATTGGGGTAGTACTGAAATAAACTTCAAGAAGTTCTCCTTAAGCATAGAATCCCAGAAGGGTTTGATTTGGAAGGGACCTTAAAGCCCACCCAGTCACACCCCCAGCCACGGGCAGGGACACCTTCCACTGTCCCAGGCTGCTCCAGGCCCCATCCAGCCTGGCCTTGGGCACTGCCAGGGATCCAGGGGCAGCCCCAGCTGCTCTGGGCACCCTGTGCCAGGGCCTCATCACCTTTCCAAGGATGAATTTCTTCCCAATATCCCATCCAGCCCTGCCCTCTGGCACTGGGAGCCATTCCCTGTGTCCTGTCCCTCCAGCCCTTGTCCCCAGTCCCTCTCCAGCTCTCCTGGAGCCCCTTTAGGCCCTGCAAGGGGCTCTGAGCTCTCCCTGGAGCCTTCTCCTCTCCAGGTGAGCACCCCCAGCTCTCCCAGCCTGGCTCCATGGGATAATTTCTACCCCAAAGTCAGTCCAACCTCCCAGTCCTACACGAAGACAGGGATGGACCAACCCCTTGGATCAGATTCCGCTGCCGCTGGTGCCACGGGCAGCAGCTGGAGGCATTTCAAGGTTGCCCCAATGTAACCAGGAGTGTATTTTAGCACAGAGTTTCCAAATGACCTCAGATGCTGCCTTAATTACAGAAGCAGGGAAATCATTCTGAGTCGGGAGGCAGGAGCAGGAGAAGATGAACAAGCAGTGATAAGGCCCTACCTCAAACACAGATAACTGCAGAGATTATCCCGGCAGCCCAGCCGGGTCTCGGTGCTGAAGTCAAATAGATGGCTTAATGCTGGCCCCAAACTGAAAAAATGCTATTTAAGGATTTAAATCTTGAAAGACCTAATTTCCCAGCCGGCCTCCTAATGGAATTGGTGTTAGTTTGGGGAGCGGATCCTGCACACAGCACAGCGCATCCATCACCAGAGCATTAATGTAAAGCTCTGTAATGCATCCAGAGCCTGTGCATAATGGGCCTGCAATGGAATAATCAGGAGTGGGGCCCATTTCCTTCTATAAACAGAAACTTTTTAAAAGATAGAAAGCAAAGGTCTTCCCTGCCACCCTCTGGACCTTTGGGGCTTTCCAGCTTGTCCCTGTCCTGCCAGGACTGCTGCTCCAGATCCTGTGTCCATCTCTCTGGAAGACACCATGTTTCCTTTTCCCTGAAATGCCATTTTTGGGTAGTTTTTGGTGACTCTTCTCCTTAAGGCTTGGGATGTGTCTTCCCTCCTCCCATGTGGCTATGCCAGGTGAGAGTCAGGAGGGTTTGGGGCACCAGGGAGCCCCTGGAAAACTTAATCTTGTGAAAGAAAAATGCCTTTTTTTCTAGACTGGCTTTAAAAATGAAGAGTTCCTGGAAGCCTGATTTGCAAACCCATCCAAAATTCACTATCTGACCATCCACGGTGCCTCTGGCCTCCGTCTGATTAGGAGGCAATGATTCAGTTTAATAATATCTAATTCCTAGTGCAATATCAATAAGGGAATCTGCCAGTCAGCGGAGCAATTCCGAGCGCTCGGAGCGGGAGCAGCCCCAGCGCCCGGCCATGGGAAAGCATCGGGGGCTGACGGCATCGGCTCTGACACCCTGTGAGAGCACAGCCCTCGGCCAGGGGTGGGGGGCTCAGCTGGGAACATCCAAAAGGTTTCTGGGGTGTAATTCAGGGATATTTAACCAAATTAGCTGCAGAGTGCCCCAACCCGAGGGTGAATCTCAGCCTGGGCTTCTCATTTGCTGCCAAAAATGGGCAGATTTACTAAATTCATCCCTTTTCCAGCCAAGACCTGAGATCCTGTCCTGCTTTTTCCTTGATCCTCCTCAGCATCTCCCTCTAAACCTGAGCCAGGGAGCTTGGCCAAGGTCAGGGAAGAGGACTCGGGGCACATTTCTGGGAGGCACCACCTTTCTCTTATTGACATTTCTCATTCCTCTTGACTTGCAACGAGAGAGGAATGGAGCTCCTTGAGCTTGAACTTAGTAAGGTTTCCTCCACACCTTATCCACCATCCCAAGAGATTTAAAGGATTTAAAGGATTTAAAGGTACCTGAGTTATGACAGATGAATGGACTTGGATAAAGAGACCCTCTTCATCTCAAGCAGAAGAAATCCAATATTCCCAGAGGCAAAAGGCTTGCTGAGTTTGATGGATCTAGTTGGATCTGGTGGAGCAAATCCCAGGAGCCTAAAGGTTTAAATGCCTTACAAGTTTAAATATTAAAAAGCACAGATTTATTACACAGAGTGACCTTTAAAACTTGTCTCATTAAACTACATCTCCTGGCCCTTCTGGGCCTCGGTGCCTGCAAAGACAAGGCTGGGAAGTTCAAAGCAATGAGCAAAAATGGTTAAAAATGTCACCATTTTATGGACTGTTCTGTAAAACTTAACTTGAAAAGAGGAAAAAAAGTCCCCAGAGTGTCTTAATGTCCCCGTGGGCTTCTACACCGCCTGGAATATTTTGTCTCTCTTAATTTTTTTTTTCTTTGTGGAACACCCACACTAAAACCATGCAAAAAACATGGACAATTTTATACTTCCCCCATTCCTGGAGAATCCCATCCTGGGGATATTTTGGGGCATGGAGCATCCCTCCAAAGCCAGCCTAAATCCCAGGCTGCCATTGTGTCCATCAGAAAAAAGCCCAAACACATTAAAATGTTTAAATTGCTTTTCTCTGGCAGTGGAGAGGAGCAGGGACACGATGGAGGCCAGATCCCTCTCCGGGCGCTCTGTGTGCATCCCTAACGCGAAGCGAAGGGCGCCATCCAATTAGGGACACGCCGGGAGATGGGATGGAATCAGCCACATGGAGGGACGGGATGGCTCCTGCCCCTTGCCATCCTTCCCTCCCCAAATCCCGCTGAATTATGCATGCTGTCTGCTCGGATTAGCCCGACATCCCGGACCCTCCACCAGGAGACGCGCGGGCGGAGAGCGGCCGAGTGATGCGGGATGGCAGGAGTGAGCTGGGGGAAAACCCTCGGGACACCAAAACCTTACAAAGGGTTTTTTTAGGAGGAGTCTCACGGCATGTTTCGCTTCCCCTGCTGACCTCCCAAACTTCTCAGCTTTCAGAACGCAGAGGGTTTATCCAAGATCCCAACCAGAGGGTGTTCCAGGCACATCAGGGAGCCTTAGGCAATCCCAGGCCAGAATGGGGTGCTCCAACTTATTTCAAATGATTTTCCCACCTTTTTATGGGATGTAGGACCAAGGTCTCTGTCCTGACCACAGGGCAGGAACCCACACTTGCACTGGGGTTTGTGCCAAGTAGACTCAAACCCTCAAAAAGGAGAAATTTGTTTCTTTAAGAGGAGTTTGACACAAATTTGCAGTGATGGGGCCATTTGGGCACTTAACGAATGAAAAATCACTTCCAATGTCTTCTTCTGCTCTGATAACATCAAAAAAAAAAAAGGAATTTTATCACCCTTCAGATATTCCATTAAGTGTGGTATTGAGTTATGCTGTTTGATATTAACACACATTTTTAACACCCGGTGTCATGTAAGTGCCTGTTTCTAAATTGGAGCTTTTTGGAGTTTCACAAATCTCCAATTTCCCTTTTTCTCACGCTGATTTGGAGCAAAAGCACAGATTTGAGAGGTTGGAATTTCAGACACTCTTGTTTACGGCTGATTTTAAGGAATAGTTTGCAATGCAGATGGAGCAGGGTTTGGGAGGGGGAGGATGTTTACTTGCTCTTCTCCTCAGGCCCAAGTAAGTCTGTCACTCTCACTAATTAATCTACAATTAAAAAAAGAGTTTGCACCAAATTTGCCAAGTGCATCTTCATTTTTATTTCCTCACCTGCACCCCAAAAAAAAAAAAAATAATCAGGAGTAATAAAATAATGTGATAACTTCCTCCAATGCAATTTGCTGCTCTTCCCTGGAAAATCAATCTAATTATAGAGCCAGGATTAAATGAATGTCACAATCACTGCCGAGGCACCTGAGACTCAATGATTTTGAGCACGGGGGGATCATTTTTGCAGCAGGAAAGGGACCAGTCCCAGCCTGCTTTTTGTGACTTGTAATTTGTGCTCCTGAAGTCCTGGAAAAATGGGATTTAAGCCCCAACCAAGGGGGTTGTATCCAGTGCACATCAAGAGGAATTTGCATTAGGAGTTTTGAGCAAAAACTTGGTGGTTTGGAAGTTTTGGTCCTTCTCATGGCTGGGCTTGCAACTGAAAAGCAGAATTTGATGAGTCCATACAATCATGGGATGTCCTGAGTGGGAAAGGACACACCAGGATCATTCAGTCCAACTCCTGGACACCCCCAAATCCCACCCTGGCCATCCCTGGAGCTCTGTCCAAAGGCTCCTGGAGCTCTGGCAGCCTCGGGGCTGTGCCCATTCCCTGGGGAGCCTGGGCAGTGCCAGCACCTCTGGGGGAAGAACCTTTCCCTAAATCCAGCCTGAGCCTGCCCTGGCCCAGCTCCAGCCGTTGCCTCGGGTCAAACTCCTTCAAGTTGAGAAGAAAAGATGGAGAAGGGGGATAAAACCCAAGCCCAAACCCCCAACCAAGGAGGCTGAAGTTGTCAAATTATCAGTGAAAGACAATCTTGTTCCCCAAACCCTATTTATCCAAAGAGCCACAGAATTCCCTTTGGCATCGCTCCAGGTGGCCCCATGGGTGATCAGGTATCGGAACACCTCCATGAGCATCACACCACTTAAAAGCCTGGTATCCCAAATGACTTCCACTGACCTCATGGATCATATGGACAGTGATATTCCATTCCTTCCATGGCATCCTTATTATGAACTGAGTATCAACCCCAGGATGTTCCCAGAAAACATCTCACAGGGAGGTTTGGCAGGTACCAATGGCAAATTCCAGGTGATTCCCACCCCTGGAGAAAAGACATGGCACAAACAGCTCCATGCACACCTTTCCCTGCCCCGGGGGACATGGGAGGGGAAAGTGATAGTTATGATATTTCTGATATTTATGATATTTTTCTCCCTGGCCATGGTCCATGGGGGTTTTGGGGGTGTTACTTCTGCAAAGGGAGGTTTGCAGGAGGGGACAGAGGACAGGGTAGGGTGGCTGGGGGGGGATGTAAGCAAGTATGGGGGGAAAAAATCCCATAAATCCTTTTCCAGCCCAACACTGACATTTTCAGGCATGTAGAGAATTTCAGCTCCAGGATGTTGATGGAAAGTGGAGGGGGGAATTGGGATTGATAAAGCTGTCTCCCAAATCATTACCAGACCCCAAAATCTGAATTTTACTCAAGGTGTGTTGGGATCTTGTGGTGTCACATTACAGCTGATATCAATGTCTGATAAGGGTTGAGCTTGTTAAAGACAGATTACAATGTGTTTTTCCCTGAAAGATGTAGAACTTTTTGGCCAAACCTGGGGAAAAAAGTGTGTTCAGCAGTGAGCTGCACAAAAAAAAACTTATGGAAATGTGTTTTTTCAGGAAGCACCCACTCTCCACACATCAGCAGTTGCTGGAAACCTCTGGCTTTCGCTGAAACTGAAGCAGGTGTTCTGCTCAAACTGGAATTCTTTCAGATTTCCTTGAGGTCAGGGACCTGGATTGGGGGGGCCTGGAGGAACATGTGCAACCTGGTGCTGATTTTTGAGAGAAATTCATTCCACCCCCTACACTGCATATTTCACCAGGTTTCTCCGGAGGGAGCAGTGAGAGCCTCCAGACACCTGTAGGAATTATTTGAGGTCTCAGCCAGCTCTGTGCTGAGGCAGGGAGGCAGAACAGCATGGCTCAATACCACACCAACATTCTGGGGTGGAGTTTTTGAGGTTTTCTCACTCCACACTGATTTGTCAAATCCTTTTTGAAGCCATTTAACCTTTGTGGGGACATTTCCTGCAGAGCATCTCACTCTGCTGCAGGCACAGCCTGTAGGGTTTAAGCTCTTAAATGAATTCAGCTTCTTTTTGTGGCCCTGTTTGTGGGAAGGGCTGCCCAGCCTGGTTTTATTCAAGCTCCCTCTCAAGACTACCAAGCAATGAATTGCAGCAGCACAAAGAGAGGAGAGGGAAGTTAATTGGGCAGCAAGGACATGAGGCCCTGCTCTAAGGAAGACCTTGACACGTGAAACAGGTGATTTATGACCCCTCCAAAACTCTCCCTGTGTGTAATAAACCCCACACAGCCTCAGTTGGACTGATTTGTGTTTCAGCCACTTGAGCAGTGTAGAGCATCCAGTTCCCTGGGTAGGAATTGCAGGACCTGGTCCTTCAAGTTTCCCTGTTTTCTAGGTAAAGGTAGGTCAGTCAGGACTTATTTTTCCAGATTGCTTCTAAGAAGTTGGTTTGTGGAGGTCATGTACCAAGAGCTGCAGCCTAAATTTTATCCATTCCCCTTAGAGCACCTCACACCCAACTTCTGGGGATTCCTGGGGGCTGACAAAATGTTCCAGTCCTGCTGGAGACATCCTAAAAGTTAAACAGATCAGGAATAAGGCAAAAAGCCTTCCTGGATGTTCTGAATCCATCCCTCTTCCCTTCTGTACCCATCGCCTCTCCCACCTCGGTGTTCCCTCGGCCATGTCTGGACACGGGTGATGATTTTCTCCCTTTTCCCCCATTTTTGTCCCTACACCAGTGTGTGATGCTTTCCCTGCTTTCCATTTGTAGCCATGGTAACCATTGATTGCTGCTAATGAAGCCTCCCCACCCTCCCAGGCTGGTTTGCAAGGCAAGGGCTCCGTGTTGGGTGCACTGGGATATTTTCCAGCAGGATCCTGCCCTGGGTTTGCTGTGGGGGCTCTTGTGCAGGCTCAGCCCCTCTGCTCCATGCACATCCCCAAGTTCTGGATGCCCAGGGCTCTCCAGCATCTTTCCAGGTCCCAAGGTGTTTGCTGAGATGATGGAAATTGGGATGATTTCCACAAAACTCTTCCAGCTTTTGGCAGCAGGTTGCTTCCTGCAAGGACTGGGGCAAATCCTGCCTGGTTTGGGGATTCTCCCAGCCCGAAAAATTGATGCACCTCAACAAACACCCACTTAGAGACCAATTAATCCCCAGGAAAAGCCTGCTCTGCTTGGATGGGAATTCTGGGCATGGATTCTGGGCACCTCCATCTCAGCTCCTTCAGGATATCTCCACCTCTGTGGTTTTCCACAAAAGCTCTTTCCAAACCTCAGCTCCCACCTCCCATCTCTTCCCAGCCTTGCCTCCACCAGCCACTCCAATCTGCAGCTGCTCGCTGGATTTTTAGTGATTCTTCTTTATATTTAAAGCAATTTTGAAAAAATAAAAATAAAAATAAAATTAAAAAAAAAAAAAAAGAAGCAAAAAGTTTATGGCAATTTACGCTGCTTTGTAATTAGAGCCAGTGATTAGAAAATCTTTTGCTTCGTGATGGAGTTTTCCTTTAAAGAGAAAAAAAAAAAAGGAAAAAAAACCCAAAAAGGGAATAGAAAAAGGCCGCCAAAAGAGCTCAAAGACTGGAATTAACCAGATTATATCTCATTACTTCCAAATGGAAAGGAAAGTTACAGCCTATTAGAGCAGTTGCATCTGCAGCTGGGCAGGAAGGGAAGCAAATTCCCTCCATGGAACCAGGCTCGGGCACGGCACTGGGTTGCAATTGGCTTTGGGGGCTGATATTTTTCCAGCTTTTTCACTCTTGGAAGGGAATCAACAACTTTTTATCCTTTTATCTCTCTTTTATTCTCCTGGAGAAAGGCCACCCTGGTTCCAGCCCCTTTAAAGTCCACAGCTAATTAAACAGCACATCCTCAGCCTGAGCATCTCCCCTCCACAGCACCATTCCTGGATGCTATTCCTGCACCCTGAGAAGGAAAAGGAAGAATTTGGGCATCTAAAAAGGTGGGATTTGACTGCCCTAAGGTGTTTTGGTGCCAGCTGAATTCCAGAGGGATTCAGTTAAGGGGGCTCCTGTCACTGATGTGGATCCTGCCCTGGCTGCCCTCCCTCCCATGCCACCAGGAATCCATCCCCACCTGAGCAGCAGCTTATCCCAATGCCAGGGGAGGGCTCCTGTGTTTATTTTTTCCTGGGAAAAGTTGTGAAAACACAAAAAAATGGGCTCAGCAAAACAGGGAGGGTTTTGTTCCCCCTTTTGATGCTGCTCAAGCAACACTTCAGCACACAAAGGCTTTGGGGGGGGGCTTTCATTTCCCATCTGCATCTCAGGAAAGGCTTCTCATTACATGGGAAGGCTCCCAGGAGATTTATCCTGATGGAAAAGGGTTTTGGTTGAGAGGAGGAGCATCAGAGCTCCTTGGAGCTGTGCAGGAGAGACCCAACATGGTCATTACACGTTGGGGAGGTTAAATGAGGGAACCTGGGATGGGGAAAGTGTCCCTGGTGATGGAATGGGATAAGATTTAAAGTTCCTTCCCATCCAAACTAATCTGGGGGTCTGGGATTCTATGGACTCACACTGTGGCATTCCAGCTGTGAAATCACACACGGTGTGCCAGGACTTCCTCATCTCCAGGTTTTGGGGAGTTTTCAGCAGGAAATCTCCTTTTGGGGTGAAACCTGAGCTCTTCTATTTGCTTTTATCTCAAAAGCATCAGGAGGGAGCTGGGCCAGCACTCGTGGAGCTCTCTCCTCCCCAAACCAAGGCTTGGTGTCTCAGCATCCTCTGGGTCTCTGCAGTCCTTGGAGAGAGGACGATGCTGAACTCTTGGAGTGATGCACAACTCCCACCCTGCTCTGACCTTGCCAGAGCAATTCGGAGCTGGAGACAAATTCAGGCCGACAGGAAAACTCATTTAATTGGAGCTCAGTGTCTTTATTGGCGCCGTCTTCTCCTCCTTTTTTCTCCTCCTACGGAATTCTTTCATTAGCAAACAACAAAAATTATTTGGGTGCCTGACATCTCCCGAGTGGTGGTGGATTTGCAGCCGGCATTAGCTGGGAGGTTTATCCCAGCCCTTAATAGGCTGGAAGAGGGATGGATGCACTTTGCCTAAACCAGGGGAGCTGATTGGGACCTAAAAATCTGATTCATCTTCAGAGCAGACACCCATCAGGGACTGGGAAAGCAGAGTTCCAGCCAAGGTCATGCCCATGAGCTGTGCAGGAGAGCTGCAGGCTGGGAAACCGGGGCAGAAAACAGCTTGGGATGCACAGGGACGCTTAGAGCTGGAGAGCTGGGCTTGGAGGGGATTTCTGCTCCTCTGTGTAGGAGGATCTGCTGTTAGGGGTGCTCCAGGTCAACCCACTAATCTGTTAGAACCAATTCAGCTATTTTTAGCATTGGGGAGGAGAGGCTGGAAGCCTGGAATGGTGTCTGGGAAGTGAAGGAGTTATTTGGGGCTGCCTTGGGAACACTGAGAGATGTAAAAGCTCTGCTCTGAAAGGTGTGACAGATGGGAGAGGAAATGGAACTGCTGAGGATCTCTGTAGGTCATGGCAGAAGGGCTTTTCCATGGTTTTTGGTGTCATAGGGGATCCATGGAGCCTCCTATTCCCTCTTGGGATAACTCAGCCCATTGAACTCTGCTGGAGCGAGGGGGAGATTTTGGCTGCTTCCAAAGCTCTGCCATGAAGGGGGAAAACAGCCCCAGTCAGGATTCAAAGGTCCTGAACCTCTGAATTTGCCACTGAATTCTCTCCTTCCCTGGGGATGCTGCCATGAGGCAGGTGGGGAAAACCCCGTGTCCAGAGTCCAGGGCAAATCCAGCCCTCTGCCCTGAGGCACCCCAAGCCCATCCCGCTGTCCCCAGTCCTGCTCTCCAGAGGACAATTTTGGCAGCTCAGGCTGTCACTGTGACAGCCTCCTGTGGCTCCTGCTGCCTCATGATTGAAGCTTCCATTAACTTACATTTCCATTTTATTTTATTTTTCTGTTTTTCTTTCCCATTTCTTTTAAGCTTTGCTCGCCTTAATTTGATGATTTTTTTTTCCCCCTTAAGCTCTGTCACCATTTATCTGGTCTAAAAGTAGTTTAGCAGTTCTGGGAACTTGCTGCAGCCCCTCTGCTTTCATCAAGGCTAAAATGGAATGCCCTGAATAATTCCCCCCAACTCTGTTTTCTGGGAATTCACTCCAATAACTCCCCATCTTGGTGTGTATTCCCAAGATGTTTTTCCCCATGGCTGGTGGTCAGCTCTGGAGACAATTCGCTTCCCTGGATGCAAACATGCTTGGCAAAACACAGAGGGCTGTCTCCAAGTTCTCTTAACCTGCAAGAATTGTCTGAGAACAACAAAAAAAAATTGAAGAAACTTAAACCCTTTTTTCTGCCTTTTAAGAGGATTTTTTGGTCAAGTTTTTGGGTTTTCCCGAATGGGGACAAGTGACCCTCAATCTCTGCCTGCTCATTTGTCTGAGCTTGTTTTCCCTTTGATTTCTTGTTGGGGTCACTCCACCCTTCACAGGGCTCTGCTCATCACACTGTGCTGGGAATATTGGTCTGGAATTGCAACAGCCAGAGACAATGGTTAAAGAGTGGAGGAAACTTTGGGAAAGACCAATCTGGGTTTGCTGCTGGATCCTGGATGGGAAAATCATGGCTGGAATCCAATAGATCCCATGGGGCAGATCCCTCAAAGCACGAAGAAACTTCAGATTTGGAGAGGGGGCCAAATTCATCCTGTTTTCACATAGGAAAAGATGGAATTGATCAATTGACAAGTTCTGATTTGTTATTCACAATAACTTTGAAAGCTTTGCAAAGGTTTGGAGGGGGGCATTAGGTCCTGTATAGCCCTGGAGTGGTTAATTTTCCACAAACCCCCTGGAATTGTCTGTTCCAGGGATAATAAAACTCTCTCACTTCCCTGGGTTTCCATTTTCATTCACTCTGGAAGAGCACTGGAGCTTCCTCCTGCTCATGCATAATGGACCTGAGAGTCACAACAGGTGACAAAAGTAATGCACAGCTCATGGAATCGTTATCAAGTCCTTCCTCTGGGAATGTAAACAGCTTTTCCTGGAGTTCTGGTTTCCCCCACCAGCGGGATTTCCAGCCAGGTTTTGGATCAAGTGGAGAGGGTGGGTGGGAAGGGAGAAAAGCAGCAAATGGGATTAGATAAGGCCAAACAATTTTGGAGAAACTGGGACGTGGAGGCAGCCACTGACAGGTCTGGGCACTCCTCTGCCTGTTGGACTTTTCTGGGGAGACAGAACTGGGTTTATTTTGGCTGAAAACCAGGAATTAACCATTCATGTGGGTCTGCTTTGCTTATCCATGTGCTATGAGCAAAACTCAACACCTCACTGGGCTTCATCATCCACCCCAATCTCCTCAACCATCATTCATTTCTTTCCTCCCTTCCCCACTCCAAAAAATACCTGAGTATCTCAGCCAGGACCCAAGCCCTTCATGGGGGGCTGGAAGCTCAGCTGAAGCTGCAGAGTGAGATGGAAGAGCTGTGTTCTTCCATCTTAAACACCTTCTTCTTCTCCCTGCCGAAGGAAACGGAGGGATCTTCCAGAGTGGGGGATTGCCAGTGTATTCCCAAGAGTTTGTTATTTGGTGTTTTCTTTGTTAGGGCGATTTCAGGCTGTTTGAGTCTCCCTGGAGATGAATCTCTGTGTTTTAAAGGGTAAAGCTCTCAACAGAGAGAGTGGGATTTGGGGTTATGTTGCTCCTGTCCAAATCATAATGATCCAGATCCAGGGTCATTACAGTCATTTTTAATAAAGATTTAATCTAAGAGAAATAGCACTTATAAAACTTAAATGAATCCACAGAGCTGCTGGGGAAAGGGACAGGTTCTTTGCCAATTATTTTTCTTCAAAAACACTTCAAAGATTAAAAAGAAAAAAAAAAAAAAGAAGTAGAAACATCAGCCCACTCCATTCATTTATTTATGAACTAATAAAAGCAAGAGAGAAAGAAGCAGTTAACATGCATGGATTCAGAAATCCAGGGGGATTTGGGGATAATGGAACCTGACCTTCTGCCTCCCAGTGCTGGATTCCAGGAGGGATTTCTCCTCCAGCAGGGATGAGGAGCTCTGGGGCCACAGCCCAACCATTCTCCAAAGGGCTTCTTTACACACACAGGCCTGGAAACCCCCATGTGGTCACTTCTCAGCCCAAAAATCCTTCTTTTGCTTTTTTTCACCCCTGTATTTCTAATTGGTTTTGTGTTTTGGTTTTTTTTTACCCTAATCAAAACTGAGGAGAATGGCAAACTTTTGTTTTTCTCTACAGGACTCCTCTGCAATTTGGCCCAGAAAAACTTTTTTGTTTTAAATTCTCTGATGTTCATTAAACCTCCATGTTCAGGTAATAAAAATAAAAAATGCTGTCAGACTGAGTTCCAAAGCAGCAGGGGAAGGTTTTCCCTGTGCCTGGAGCAGCTCCTGCAGCAGGTGCCTCCTTTTCTCAGCAGGATTCTCCAAGGAATTTGGTCTCATCCGTGCTGGGACCAGGATATGTGGGCTTTGCCCTGCACTAGGGTCTTATTCCTGGGTTTGTTCCATGCAGCTGGACTTTGCAGCTCAAAGATAATCCAGAACCCTCTCTTAAGATTATTTTATGTCTTGAAGATCTCCCTGAATTGTGAGAAAATGCCACAAATAAGCAGAGTTTGCACTTAGTTTATCTCATAAATTAAATCAGATCTGGACGTTGCTGAGACAAATGAGTCTCTGGAACTCACAAGAAAATAATTAAGAATGTTAAATTTATTTTAAACTTTTTTTTTAAAATCAGAGAGTTTTAAGGGATGAAATCCATATTCTTTAGGTTTTAATACCAGAGACTCTGAGGTTTTGTTATATCATCCTTCCATTCCATCAGCTGAAGGAGCTGTTTGTGTTTGAGCTGGATATGCTTTGCATGGAATGCCTTCCTGATCCTTTCTGTGCATCCTGACCTCCACAAAGGTGCTGACAAGATCTGGTACCTCACCAAATTAGGGCCAGAAAATCTCACAGGAGGTTTTTTTGGAATGTAGCCAGCTCAGAACCCACAGCTGCAAACCCTTTCCATGGTCCCCGAGAGCCAGGGCTAATTCAGGACAAATTCCACTGGGATGTCAGGCCCCACAAGCCCTGAAGGGGAGCTCAGTACCTTGGGCAACTCATCTGCTTTAATTTTAAGGTAAAGGAAGAAATGTTAATGAAAAGGGAGGAGGGGAGGTAGCAATTGATACTGGGCCTGAACCTCTTGTGTCTCCAACAGGAGACTTCAATCTCAGTTAATTCCCACTCCCTCTTCTCAATGGCTTTGTCCTCTTCCACGCTGCCATGGATAACTGATTCCCACCAAACCCCTCTTCATTCTCCAAGCAGAACTCATTTCCCACTGCCTTTTTTAGACCAGAAGGGCACGGGAAAATAATAAGCACTCAGAACACTGTGTTCAAGTTAAGGACCTTGATTATCCTTTTGGAGTGCTGGAGTCGGTATTTTCATGACACCGGAGGTTTATTTTAAGTGCATCTCTTTTGAGGGCAGAAATAGGTGTTTATACTTGGAGGAGGTGGAGAAAAGCAGCCAGGGCTGCTTAATCTCCCTGGAGAAATGCTGGGCTGTGACCCAGTGTGGGCATCCAATTTAAAGCCATCCTTGCCATAGCAGTGTCACTCTTAAAACTGGGATAAGGCTAAGATCCTTCGGCTCAGTATCAGTTAAATAATGGTCAAAATTTTTACCTGATTATTTCATAAGGTTTGATTTAGTTTGTTAAAATTGGGCTGGGCAGATCTACTCTGGCTTCAGCACCAGCTTGTGGCTGCAAAATCATGTGAAAAAAAGTGCAAGAAGGATATTTCTAAATAAATAACTTGGCTTCTCAAAGTGACTTTGGAAAGATGGACGGAGATCACAGGATTCTTGCTCTAAATCTGATTTGGGTCTGGACACCAAGCAGGGCAGCAGAAAGGGGTGCTGAGGGGCAGATACAGGTCGCTCAGGGCTCAAAAACAAGTTGTTCATGTTCACAGGTCGCTTATGGATCTCACCTCCTCAAGGACCTTTTCCTGCATCTTCATCCTCCGCCTCTCTCGGGGCCAGAGAGCAGAACCACTCGAGCTGTGCAGCCTTGGCAGCAGCTCATCCCCTCCCGCTTGCCATTAAAATGTCAATATTTGCAGCCCTGCTTGGTGACACTCCGAGGTCCCGATGCCACCCAGGCTGGATCAACACCTGCCAATCCCACCCTGGAGGGTGGCAACCTGGCCGGGCTGCACAAAGGCGCTGCAATGAGAATAAATTGCCTTGTCAAAGAGGAGGGCAGCTCTGCTCTTAATGGAAATAATGGTAGATTACACGGGCTTTTGTCACACAATATAATCAAAGACAGGATCAAAGGGAGGGAATACAGCAAATGGTTAGCAGGCAAGACATGCTAATGAGATAAAAATGCTCGCCTTGCCACCTCTCCAAGCTTCAATCGAAGGATAATTGATACTAAATAATGTAATTTTGAGCTGTGGTGAAATGCACTTAAAACCAGCAGACAAGGCTGCGAAAATGTTTTAGTTTTTCTGTTACTCTGCTGTCATTTCTAGCACTTTTTTCCCAACAGCCTTGTGGCTGCTGATTGTGTATGTAGGAGCTGTTAAAAAGAGAAGAAGTGGAAAAAAGCCAGTTTTGGTGAAATATTGGTGCATTTACACCACTTCAACCCCAGCCCTGGGCCTGGGGCAGGAACGGGTCAGCACTGCTGGGTGGGTTTGGGTGTGGGCAGTGGGGACAGCACCGTGGTGGCAGCGGAGCCGGTCCCTGCACAGAGCCCTGGGGTGGCAGTGCCACCTCCGCTGGCACCCGGAGCTCTCAGGCAGCAGCAAATTTCAGCCGCTGTTCCACCTGCCACTGGAAACACAATTGGAAACTGCCGTGATTTCAGGGGGAACCAACGCATTTGAAAGGATTTGCCAGCAGTAATGCAGTGAAGTGCGAAGGCTCAGTGTGGGGTGGTGTCCAAGGGATGGGATTTTATCCCCTGGAGCCACTTTGGCTGATGCTTCAGTGCATCTCAGCCCTTTGTAGCCGCAGGAATTCCTGATCATCTGAAGCACTTCTTCCCCTGGAAAACTTCTGCACTGCCTGCTTTGTGGGAAAATAAAAGTGCCAGAGTAGACAGGGCTTAAATATTTCTAAATGCTTTCCCATAGCCTTTCCTGTGTGTTTTAGGACAAACCTAACCCCTGGCGCTGGTGGATTTCAGACCTTGCCATCCATGCTGGATTTAGCAGCCCACTGGAGACACAGAATTCCCTTCCTCCCCGTGTTTTGTTTCCCAGCTCACTGTGGGGCATGAAAGATTCACAGAGATCATGGAAATACCAGCTATGAGAGCCCTTCAATCACCACCCATCGCACCCAGCTGGCAGCACCAACACTCCTGAGAGCATCCAAAGGCTGGAGCAGATGGGAAGATGTTGTAAAGTAATTCCCTGAGATCCAAAGGCAACGAGCAGTGCAGGAAGCTGGATACTGCCTGGGGACAGCACAAGAAGAAGCCCTGCTTGGGGCAGAGCTGATCCAAGGAGGAGCCATTTATATCCAGCCTGGAAGATCCTACGTGTGGAAAAACTCACTCAGGAATCTCAGGCTTCAAGCAATGACTTCATGTCCCAAAATATGAGCATTACAAGAGGGAAAAGCTGTAAATTAAAAAATAGGGAGCTGTAACACTGTGAGGAACATCTCTGGAACTGGAGGGGGAATCTTATTCCGTGCTCCCAGCTAACAACCACCAGTCCCCATCCGGCCTTCCTGGGTGCATCCATATTTTTAACATGTTCCAATTGCAGCAAGGATCTGGGAGGAGGAAGATTCATGAGTTCTTTGCTGAGTGTGGGTGGAGGAGAGATCATCTCGGGTCCAATAACAGCTGATCCATTCAAGAGCATTCCTTGCTCTTCCCAAGGTAGGAAGAGCATTTTCTGTGAAAAATGCAAAGAACGATGACTTAAAAATGAAAATTACTTTGGTGTTTGCAGATTTGAACTTTTTTTTCTACTTAGAAGTTCCTTGTGGCAAAATTAATCAAATCAGGACGTTCCCCAGGAACTTTTGGTGTTGTTTATTTATTGCACGAGTTCAGCTAAGCAGCTTCCCTGCAGAAAGAAAACTGTTCTGTGTCAAGGAAAATAAATAATGAAAAATAAAGGATCTCTCCTCTTGCATTTCCAACCCCCTATTTGCTGACGGATGCCATGGGCAATTACTGAGGATAAATTAAGACTAATTATGCCAGTTCTCTTCTGAAGGTTCTGAAGAACCTTGGAAACACTTCTTCACATCAGGCTGCCCTGCAGGGTTGAACAGCACAGGAGAGCACATGAGATTCAGGTTTGTTAAAGGTATGGTCACGGATTGAGGAGATGAGGGAGGAATAATCCACGGACCCACCTCAGCTGGACTCTGAGAAACAGCAGCAAAGCCTGGATCTGAGTGCACTCTCACAGCCACCATCCCTTTGTCATTTGAAGCTTTCTGACCCCAGTGTGCTGAATCACTCTCCTGAGAGGCGTTAAAATCCCATTTTTCATCTTTCCCAGCTCCTTGGTGACCATTGCCAGACCCATCTCTCTCCTGGTTCTACATAAACCTGTCATTGCCTTTCATGGCCTCTTCTCTCTCTGGTCCAAGGTTTCATCTCCAGCTTGTGTTCCATGAGCTGGAAAACCTTCAGCTCATACACTTGGATGCAGCTGATGGCAGAGACTGGCACAGGCTGTGAATCTGCTGCTGATCCAAAGAGATGTTCATATCCAGCCCAGGAGATCCCCCATGTACAAAAAGTCACTCAGGAATTTCAGATGGGCCCTAAACAACCTGTCTGCTGCAGCTCCTCAACATCTCCTCTGGAGTTTTGGGAGAAAAGGTCAATGAGCAGAGCTTATTGAAGGAATGGAATGGAATGGAATGGAATGGAATGGAATGGAATGGAATTAATTTGGCACCTTTTGAAAATCTGGTCTGGTTTTGAGCATTCAAGAGTCAGGTGAGAATATTTTCATGCTGGAGCCATATTTTATAAAATCATGGAACTGCAGAAGGGCTTGGTTTGGAAGGGACCTTAAAGCTCATCCAGTCCCACCCTCCACCACCTTCCACTGTCCCAGGTCTCTCCAAGCCCCATCCAACCTGGCCTTGGGCACTTCCAGGGATCCAGGGGCAGCCACAGTTCCTCTGGGCACCCTGTGGTGCCCACAGGGGGGAATTTCTTCCTTACATTCAACAACATTCCAATGGTTCATGTACCTCCAAAGCCTACTGGGATGTAAAGGAAAGAGAAAAGTGGGATCTGAGATGGGATGAGCTCTGGCTCTTGACCTGAGCACTGTCACCTCTAGGTAAGTCAGCATTAGAATTCCTCCGTTTTGGATAACACTTCCTATAGCTGCCTTCATCCTCTCCAGGAAAAAACAAAAAACAAGGAAGGCAAAACACACAGGCAAATCCAGTGAGGTTGTTACACCCTGCTTGGACAATCAGTTTGAAGTGTTGGTGCAAATCTGCACAGGGAGAGGATGAACATCCTGTCCCTTGAGATGCTTTGGCCAAGGCTTTGCAGCCCCTGAAGTGTCTGTACTTCCCAGAACAGAAGGATTCCTGCCCTGGACATCTCATTGTACGGCTGTAGTGGTTATGGGGATGCTGAAGTGATTTCTGACAATATCAGAAAAGTGGTTTATTCCATTTATAGCCTCCTGCATGTGGATGGTGGGAGCAGTTCAGAACGCTCAAGTGCGATCCAGCACCAGCCACGTGCTGAGTGTCTCAGCTGTTCTGCCAAGAAGACCTGACCACTTCCAACAGCCTTTTCTCACTCTGCTGAGGGTGAGAGGGCCTCAGAAACAGAGATTCCTTTTCAGCAGGGGAAAAAAGAACATGGAGAAATGGTTCAACTAAGGCCAGAACAAAGAGAAGTTGTCTTTTCCTGAATTCCCAGTAAATCTGGGGTTAAAGGGTGAAATTTTATAAAAATTTTTCCTCTGCTCCCATTTCCATCTGTTCTGAAGTGATAAAGCTGCAAACCAAACAGGCCAAAGCCACATTTTAATGGTGTGAAAATGTCCCTTTGAGGTGATTGATGTCTTCTTTGCACTGTTTTTGTCCATAAGGCTGAGGTGGAATTCAGGATGAGTCAGGGTTTGGGATACCCAAGAGGGCATTTCCAAGTAAATCTCCTGTCTGGAAGGCAAAAATGCCCGGGACTCATTCTCAATGTTTTTATTGGCTTTTATGAGTGAAGATGAGAGCTGGAGGACAGCAGAGGCTGCCTGGGCTCTGCTGAGCTGAGGGAGAGAAGCTGAGGTGACAATTTTATATAACTCGCCTGTGGTCAGGAGCGGAGCCGCCGCCAGACGCTGCCTGGACAAGGTATATTTAGAAATGAGTTAAATAGAGCGTTCAGCCACCTGGGACGGGAGCAGCGGCTCCAAGTGCTGCTGAAATCACACACGTGGGCTTTCCACGGCCACCATTCCCCATGGCTCCCTGGCTGGAGAAGGGATGGAGGCAGCCGGGATGTCCTTGCTCCTTGTCTGCTCTCCAGACTCTTCCCAATGCCTCATCCGGCTTTATCCTCACATGAGGCAAGGCCTGAACCTCCTCCAGTTTTGACATTGAGGAACTTTCTTTGCAGCATGAAGAATCCCTCAGGAAATGTTTTCAACCCATGGGAGTGGAAAAAGGAGATTAAACATAAAAGAAAGATAAAGTGCTGCATCTCAGAGCAGCGATACCTGCGCTCGGCCAGTGCTTAATGAAGGGATTCGTGCAGAGCCTCCCCGGAGAGGAGCTGACCATTGCTGCTCTTCCAGCCCAACCCTGCAGCCAGCAGCTTTGAATAGCAGCTTTATTCCCTGGAAAGAAGGAATCAAGAGGTTGATATTCTGAAGTAGGGATGGTTGGGAAAGATCCTGGAGTCAGGGATGACTCAAGGCTGCTGAAAAGTTCCCTTTGCTTTCCCCTGGTTGGGAAGGGATGGTCCATAAGCTACACTCATGTTGCTCTCCAGGACATTTTTTCCCTGCTTTTTCCCCTTTTTTTCATACATTTGGAGGTTTCTGGATGAGCCGGTGTTTATTGATCCAGCTGCTCCCAGCTCCTTACTCCAGCCATCCATGAAATATGGGCTCACACTTTCTGAAGGTCTCCCTCAAGGTTTCTTGCTTGTGGAAGCCAAGTGATCACAACTGAGGGTGTTGGACTTGAGACCACACTTGATATTTCGTATTTTATTTAGTGCAGAGCAGCTCTATTTACCAGAGACTTTCTTTTCACACTTGTTTTCCTCTGGCCTGTGGAGTGGGGAGGAAAAAGGAGGCTCCTGAATATCCTTAGATGCCTTTGGTGATCAGTGTATTTTAGTGTTTATTTCATTTCTTTACAAACAAATGTAAGAGAGATGGAATTTTCTGGGTTTTCCCTTTAAAGCAAAAAAGGTCATGTTAATTAACCATCCTAATTCTGACAAGCAGTGCTAAGGACTGAGTGAAGCATTTCTCCTGTTCCTGCCAGCGTGTGGGAGTTTGGATGATAAGGCTACTCCGAAGCACATAATTCCATCATTGTAATGTCTTTGGACTGTCATGTAAACTCAATAATGTGTCACTCTCTTCCTTTTTCTACTATTAAATTAAATGAACTGGAATTTGAAAAGGGAAGGTGGGAATTAACTCCTTAAATCCTGAATTCCAATAAGAGACATTCAGAGAAAGGCCCATGGAAGTTTTCCCTGCCCTCTAAAACAAAGTGCTGAGTGATACCTAAAACAAATCTCCATCAGCTGGAAAAGCCACAGCTTCCTTTGTGCTTTTAATCCCTTTTTGTTCTGCTCATTTGGGGAAAGTGTTTCATTTGAAAAACACCTGCCCTCATTCAGAAAGGAATGAACTGGCATAATAAATTCCACTCCCTTGTCATTCATTGAACTGGGAGCTCTCAGAGACTTTTTTTTTCTCCTCCAACTGCTATAAAATAAACCAAAAGAGGGCTATTTTAGATCAATAATCTTTTTTTCCCCCTCTCCCTTGATATTCCAGGTCAGCTGGCAAATGGAGAATTGTTCTTTGCACAGTTCTAAATGGCTCCCGTTATCACCCATCGGAGACGGCCACTTGCCCCAGATAAGGGAGTCCTGTCTGAGCCAATGGGCAATAAAGGGAATTGCCTTTGGAATGAGCAGCTGTCAGGTCTGCCCTTGACAGTCCCTTCTTCTCGCTGCATCCCAGTCCTGCCTTCGGATTCCTTGGCACAGGGATGAGCAGCCCTCCGTCCCTCCTTGCTCTGTTCATTCCTGTTTCTTCTGCTCGTTCCCAAGCCGAGCTGTTCCTGCCGTGCTGCTCTGTGTCAGAAATCCATTAAGGAACTTTGCATTTTGATGGGAGACGTGGAAGCGCCATCTGCTACCCGACGGCTGCGCTTCCTGCGCCGCACAAATCCAGCCGAACCCCACTGGTGTCACCGGAGCGCTCCAGCCTCCGCGCACATCCCTGTTATTAGCAAATTAAGAGACACTTCCTGCTGTTGATTTCCTCATCTAAAAGCTGTGCTGGGACAAAAATCCCCCCGTTTCTGGGCCAGGATGCAATTTAGCCATAGCACTGATCTTTGCTGGGTTGAGACGGGTGTTATTCCACAGCTGGTGTTGTTCTCCACGGCTGTATTCCTAATGCCGGGAAAGACATTTCCTTATCAAACAGCTTCATTTAAGTCTAATTAGAGAGAGCCCCACAGGTGACTCTGGAATATCCTCCCCTCCAGCTCCCTGCAGCACCCTGGGACATGTGCTTGAGGAAATCTGGGAAAGCACAGGCAAAGCACTCAGCTCCAGCAGGGAAAGAGGCACTTTATTTGGACATTAAATGCATCCAGGCTGTGATTTCCATGCTGATGGAGAGCATTGGATGACATAAGGAATAGCACTGGAGTCATGATGGGCTTCCCGTAGAGCCAGATACGGCTATGGGTAATGGCACCAGCATCTGCCTCCTCAGAAAGATCCCAGATCCCGTCCAGTGCCAGAATGTGGGGAGGAGAGGAGAAAAGCAATTCAGAGTAGGGGTTTGATGGTCAAGGCAGGGATTTGAAAGCTTCCCGCTTCTTTCTCAAGGTGCAAGATGTTGGTAGGGTGCAAGGGGGAATTTTCTGAAGAGTGGGATTTCAGAGACTTCGAGCACTGGCACAGGTTTCCCAGACAGGTGTTGGAGTCCCCCTCCCTGGAAGGATCTAAAAGATGTGCAGATGTAGCAGCTGGGGACGTGGTTTTGTGGTGGCCTTGACAGTGCTGGGTTAACAGTCAGACTCGATGATCTCTGAGGGCTTTTCCAACTTAAACAACTCCATGATTTCCATGATCCTTTTTGTTTGTCGTGCTGGTGTTCATCTGGGTAACAGAGAGAAAAAGTGACTTTTAGGTAGAGAAAACTATGGCACCAAAATTATCCTTTTTTGGCTCTGGAAAAATGTTATATGAGTTCATTAAAATCATTGAAACACAGAATCACCTGAGTTGGAAAGGAACCACAAAGATCATCAAAGTCCAACTTCTGTCTCTGCTCAGGATAACCCAAAAAATCCCTCTCTATGCCTGGGTATTATCCTAATATTAAGCTTAGACAACCTTCTTTAAGACCTTGCAGGATAGCAAAGATGGAGGAAGGGCTCAATGGAATTGGGCACCAACTCCCACCTCAGTTTCCCTCCCCTGCTTCTCTGGAGTTGGGTCATTTTTCCCAGCTTGGTTCCTGTCCATCACTCCTGTGCTCTCCCACACCAGGGTATTGCTGCAGACAGGTTGCAGGTTTGAGAGGTAAGAAGAGTTGAAGTTATTTATTTGTATCCTTTTTCTTCCCAAAATGGACTGAATAATGACTCCTGTGAGTGCCATGATGAGTGGGAACAAAGCTCCCTCGTGCTAGCTGGGAATGCCACTCCCATTGGTGGCTTTAGATCAAGAGAAGGTTTATCCCCCTCAAATCCCATCCAAAATACCCAGGATTTCAATCATCTGGCTCCTTGGAGGCTCTGATTTCATATGGTGGAAGTTTCCTGGATGTGTCCCTGCCAGATCCCAGCACATCCTGGGAACCAGTGGGATGTGATGCTCCATCCCCATCCGTGTGCAGATCTTGGCAGGGACTGTCATTGTCCTATCAATGTGATTGGAGAAGGAAAAAAATAGAAGGGTTTGTTATGAGAAATGACCAGGGATGAGAGGCAGGTTTCCCGAAAACCTACGACTCCTGTTTCCAATCTTGTCACGAAGCCAGGACTTGGAGGCTCTGCACAAACCATTCACAGCTTCATTTGAGTGTCTCATTTTCTTGTATTGACCCAGAAGGGTTTGGGAACTCTGTGAAATCAGTGCTTTTCTGTCAATTGATTTAGCCTCAAAGAAGCTGCCACTTCCAGCATTCCCCAGCACACAGAAAAATCCTAAATATTGCTGCTTCAAGGGTTTGGGGGTTTGAAATCCATTTGGATTATTTAGCAGAAGCAAAAGGCTGCCCTGAGTGTGAAGGGACGGAGCAGAGATCACGGAGCCCAGCCCAGACAGACACAGGATTTGTCCCTGGAGTCACAGCTGAGGTCAAGACAACCTTGGCCCCCTCCAGAACTCAATTAGCAAAACCAAGAGTGAAAAAAGAGGCAGGAGAATAAACTCTGACCATACTCCCAGCACCAGGCTGTGGGTTATCTGAGGCACAGCTGGGCACAGGACTGTCCCAGTACATCATGTACAGCGTGTGTCTGACCGAATCCAGACTGCTCTGCCTCTGAGGACTCCAGTCCATTTAGTTATTACTGGGTTTTTATCCCAGGCAATGCTCACAAAAGCCTCCCTCAGGGGCCTCACAGTGCTGGGAATCCATTGACACTCACAGCTATTCCCAGTGCTGGTGCCCTGAAGCAGCGAGGAGGGAATTTGGCTCCAAAACACCCAGGGAGTTCCCATCCCAAATTTCCCCGTCTCTGGCACCCCTCAAATGCCATGGGGCAAGCACGGCTGGAGGAGCCCAGTCCCTGCTGATTCCTCCCGTGGGATGCTTGATGTTGGTTGCTGACATGGGCTTCAAATCCCTGAGCTCCTCCAGAGGAAAAATGTCTCCCCAAGGCTCTTTAAAATCCCAAACGTTGTTTCATCCTTGTTGTTGCAGGCAGAGCCCTCCTTTGGCAGAGCTGTCTCCCATCCGCGCTCCCGCTGCCCCCCACCGCGCCCGGCTGCCGATCCCCAGCTCCTCCAGCGATTATTTCCTGAGGTCATTGGATCAAGCGAAGCAATTTGGAATAAATTGTGGTCACTTCAGACTTTTGCATTGAACTCTGAACTTTGGGAGCTTCTCTGTGCAGGAATTGTCAGTGATGGGCATCCCGAGGGGGTTTGTATTTATTTATATCCAAAGCCCTTCCTTGCAGAGCAACCTGCAGGGGCTGAGGAGAAGAGTGGGAAGGAGGGAGAGAGGGGGAAGCAAGGAATGTGTCTTTGGCCTTTCTTTCCTCTCTTAAAACTCAAAGGCAGCTCCAAGCTTAATGGCCTCAGTTTGTGCAAGAGGCCAGGAGAACGTCAGTGCAGGGTCAAATTCAGCAAAAACTACTCTTAAAGGGGATTTTCTGCCTCTGAAACTCCTAGCTGAGGTTTGGGCCATGTGTTACAGCAGGAGGGCAGGGCCTTTGCTCTCCTTGCAGTGCAGGGATCATGGGAGAACCTCCAAGGACCCTGCAAACCAGGAGATAAAGGAGAAAACACAGTAAGACTCTAAACATCATCTGCTTTCAGCAGCTTTTGTTATTGGGAATGGAGGGGAGGAGGCTGCAAGTTGTTATTTAGAGATATTTCATTTTAACATCTTCTGAAATACATTTTTAACTCTATGTCAAAAATCACATTTTTTGGTAAAAAAGATGAAAAAGCAGAATCTTGGGAAGGTTGGGCTGGAAGGGATCTTAGAGATCTTCTAGATCCAAACCCCTGCCATGGGCAGGGATAAATGTCACACTTTAGTCCCCCTTTATTTCCTGATTTGCAATACCTTGGATCACCCCTTAGTCAATCTCCCTCAATGTTCTGGGAAACTTTAAATATTAATGAAAGAAGGAGTTTATTGTTGACACCTCTTTCCCCAGTGGCTGCTGGAGCTGCAGTGTCCCCACCCTCCAAGGGAGTGTCTGGATCAAAGGGATGATGGAATTAGAGTCCAGCTCCATGACAAGCCCATCTGCTGGAGCTGGGCTGACCTACATGAGGTGAAATGAGATGTGCTGGGCTCCAGCCACCCCCTGGAGCCAGCACGGTGCCCCATTGCCAGCAGAAAGGAGCACTGTCCAGCTGAGGCCATGGAAATCCCACTGGAACAGGCACAACAGGCACCTTTTGGGTCCCTGTATCCAAATTCAACCCCATTTTACACATGTGTTTGAAAATTCACAGAAAATGGAAATAAAACATAGGCAGGAGATTTCATTCCCACTCACCTGAGTGCATGCTGTTTATTTTAGGAAAACTGCAGATGGACTGAATTTGGTGGTGCCTGATCCATGGCTTACACCCCTACTAAAATTTGAAGACCTACAGATGCACTTTTCCTTCCTTGTATTCCCAACCCATGCCTATTAGAGCAGATGGAAAGTTTACCCTTCCCAATCTCGTGCTATCTCTGCATGTAAATGAAGAAATTTGAGCTTAAAACCTGTCAAGCCAACACCTTCCCCCAGGATTCAATTGACTTTGAAATTGTTCGCTTCAAAAAACACCCAAACAAACAGGGAAAGATCCCAAAAGGAAGAGAATTAATAAGGGCAGTGTTTTCTAATATGCACACTAAACAAATCCTTCAATCTAAATGAAATCTATATTGCAGGCATTTGCTGGTTTTCAGCTGAGGCTGGGCTGCTCTGGCTCCACATCCATCCAAATTTCATGCTTCCCTTTGAACCTGGCTTATCAGAAATGGTGCCTTTCTTTTCTCCCTGCCTTCCGGAGGGTTTTCAGAATTCAAGTCAAAGCAAGAACCTACAAGGAAAGGAAGAAATTAATTGTCCTGTGTCCTTGTCCCTCCCACATGTTTTGGTCAGGATGGCTAGGATTTGGGTATCACCCTCAGTGAGAACCCACCCTGCCAAAATCCCATTCTTTTCCATTGTCCAGGGGAAGAAATCCTGGGTTTGGATGCTTTGAAAATCACTATCAGATAAATCTAATCGTGCACTCCCACGGCTGCCAGGGATTTATTCCCTTACCCGTGAAATTTCCATCTATGACAACAGGTTTCTGTAAATTTGGGGTGTTTCATCTCTCTCCACAAGGAACTTGATCACTCATTCCACAGGTGTAAGGTGCCCACAGCACTCATTTTCTAATGGATGTGTACTTTTACCTCTTGCAGTGCAAAAAATCAAGGTTGTTCCTACTCAAAACGGCTTTTGCCACCTCTGTAGGCAATCCAGGGTATCCTGACCATCCTGCACATCATCCCCAGTTTGCCAGAGAGGGAAATAGGAATAAAATTCCTGACCTATTCAGCTTTTTCTGGGATACCTTTTCTACCAGCCACTGCTTTGCTGTGTTGAACAAACCAAGCCTGAGATATTTTCCCAGTGGATTTGGTTATTTTCAGTTTTCTGCCATGAAATCCAGCACTCTGGATCAGATGTTTGGAGATGTGGCTCCAATGAGCCCCAAAACTTCACTGTTTTCTGATTCTTGGTGGTGTTTGGAACAGGCTGCTCAGACAGGGTGTGGATGTCCCATCCCTGGAAGAGTTCAAGGCCACGCTGGATGCAGTTTGGAGCCATCTGGGATAGTGGAAGGTTCCCATGACAAGGAGTGGAACAATATGAGCTTTAAGGGCCATTCCCATCCAGACCATTTCATGGCTCTGTGATTGATGTGATTGTGGGACCACCATGGCAGATCACAGGCAGGGAAACTGCCACAATCCATGAAGGACCTCCCAGTCCATCCCAGATTTTGTCTGAAATTGCCCAAATCTGTTCCCAAATCCGGTAGGAAGGCAACAGAGATGGACAACCTGCAAACCACCACGAGCAGGAATGAGGGGGAAAACCCGGCAAAATCCCTGCTGGAACAGAGTAGGAAACCATAGAGAGGAGAATTTTTATTTCCATTACCCATGGCTGATCCTGCAGACACACCCAGGAATTCCAGGTGGAACAGAGGAGCAGATGGCAGCAGTTGTTCAGAAATGAGCTCCTCTCACTTCCCTTCCTGAGCTGCAGCCACTTCCAAGTGCTCTTAAAAGCAGAAGGAGTTAGAAGCTGGCTGCTCCCTCCCCATACCGTGATGGACATGGATTTAGGGAGCAGCTTTGGGGAGGATGAGTAGAGCCACACTGGAAGGGCTGGATGCTGTGGGGGGAAAGGATTGGAGGGGTGGAAGAAGAGGTGCCTTGCAGACCTGGACATAAACCCCTCTCCCATAACACATAGAGCACGAAGGGAGATTCCCACAGCAGTTTTCAAGGCTCCTCTCCTTTGCACAAAGGAGAATTTGGTGGATCTGGGACTGTTTATTCTCCCACAGGCTGATTTTGCTCATCCCAGAGGTCTTGGCTTCCCCACGTAATAAAAAATCAAGATCCCAAACCATCACTGGTTATTCCTACAGATATTTCCATGCACACCCTGGCCCTGCTGAAGCTGGGTTTGTTATCAGCTTAATAGGGCCAAGACTTCAATTCATCCTGGCAATAAACTGCAGAAATATTGGTGCTCCTGCCTTTTCTAATCTAATAATTTTTTTCCTTCCATAGGAGGCCATTCCCTAGCCCTGAGATAGTCTCCCAGCCCAGCATGTGGAATTACAGATACTGCCAGTGCCTATTAACTGTACAAATCTTTGCATTGATAAGTGAGGGAGAGATTTATGTCTTGAAATGAGAAATTCTATCCCCAACAACAAAATTGAGCCAGTGGATCAATCCAGATCAGAGTCTGTCGAGGAAGTGACTGCAGCAATTGACATTAATTGTTGTCTCTGGCATTTCAGCAGCCTGCTAGGGATGCTGGGCTAGAGGGATGGAGCTCCTCCCTGGCCCTTGGGGGGCTTCTGGCCACGGCCAGGCTGCTCTGGCAAATTATTGGGGAATGTTTACGGAGTTTCCTTGTGGTGCATTCTGGCACCTTGAAGGAGATGAATCAAAAATCTCCTCCCAGGGCTAAATGTGCTTTAAGAGCAGCCTCTCCTTGCATACCAATTGCCTAATAAGCCCCAAACTGGATTTGCTCAGATTAATTCCCATACATTTCATTTACTTTCTGCTTCTTATCCAGCAGCCTTCCACCCCCAGGCAGGATTCCTGTAAATGTGACCACTCCTGGGGACACCATCCTGCCACATCCTTCCCAACACCCCAAAATCAAAACCCTGAGGGCTTGAACCCCAATATAACCTCAACCAAAATGTCCACTGGGTGTTTTTAAAGGAGCTTTGCTGCTTTTATTTGCATTTTTTATCCCAGAGCCCAGTTCTTGGGATGCCCTTGGGTAACCTGTACAAGCTGGCAGGGACTGGGGATGTCTTGTAGTCTGAGCTCTTGTCCCCAGGCCTTCAAATCCACCTAAACTATTCCTGACAGCTGCTTGTTCAAACTCCTGGATGGAGCCAAGGGCCTCCCCAGGTGGCTGTTCCCGTATCAAAGCCGAGCTCTGCAGGTCCTCTCTTCCTAATGTGCCCTGGAGGAAATTCTGAGACATCACTAAAACTTTGTAGGTGTTTAATCTTCATTATGGAGCAGTCCCAAACTGCTGGCTGGGTAAAAGATGGGTCTCCAGATCCAGCTCTGCTGGTCCCAGGAGCTTTGGGATGTTCTGCAAAGCCTTAACACCCCCAGGCACTGTCTAAGGCAAAAACTCCATTTTTGTTAAGGAAGAAATCTATTTTTAGGTCCAAAAGTTGCAGGGGAAAGGGCTGGAAAGTTCTGCCTCATTCCTAAATGCTCAGATTGAAAATTAACCCAATCCTGCAATTCTCTATTGAGTGTCTGTGTCAGCCAGCACTGGGGCATTCCCCAGGGAGAAACAAGGAGCCTGACCAAGCATCCCTTGCCCATTCAGAAAGGAATCCCAAAAATATTAGAAACTCCTTGGATTTTCCTGGGTATTTTCAAATGACCCAGCAGGACTAAGAGAATCCTCTGGAGTAAACAAGAGGGAATCGCCCTCTCCTTCAGCTCTCACTGGACAGGTTTGGTCCATTTTGCAAAACCAAATCTTCTTTGCCACAAAATGAAAGAGAATTGTCCCCCTGGAGGCCGGAGGGGCTCCAGAGTAGAGCTGTTCCATGAGGGAAGCTCTGTGAGCTGCCTCATGTGGGATGAGGTTAAGGGAAGGGAGCAGGGACAGCCCCAGGCTGGAGATTGTTCATTCCTGCTCCAGGCTCTGGCTATAAATAAAGACCAGGATCTAAGACAAATAATAAAGGAAGAATGACTGGGTTTATTCTGCTTTATCAATGACAGGACAGCTTTAAAGACACACAAGAACAATACAGAAAACAACAAGCCTGGTTTCCTAGAAATGAAGGCTGAGCTAAAGATAAAACAGGGTTTGCCCAAATTGTCTCTTTTCTGGCCATTTCCAAGGAGAATTGCTGGGCTTCAGTGCAAAACACAAAGGAAGAGGAGGCTTCAAGGAGGGAATGAGGGGTGCCAGAGATGTTATGGCCCCTCTGGGGCCTCTGGGGATTCCCCCTCCCGGGCAGTCTTTCCCATCTGAGCATTGCCAGAGGGCAGAGGGGCTGGCCCAGCCAGGATGGGCTCCAGCAGCTGAACCCAGGCCAGGGCATCCCAGCATTGATCACATGGAATGGGGAGATACTGAGACAAGGGGGTTTTGTGGCACGTTTTGTTTGATCTCAGGAGCCGACTGAGCTTCCATTCCCTCCCAGAACAGCCTGGGAAAGGCCTAAAGCCTGTCATGGGGAAGATATCTGTGAATAGACACCCCCAGTGCTTTAAAGGGACTTCTGAGGAAGGGGCTGAGGGTTTAATTTTAAAGGGATTTCCAAGTCTCAGTGCAGCCTCAGAGATGGGTGACTGGGGGACTTTGATAAGGGACATTCTCCCTTCCTGTCATGCAAGGCCTTTGTCCCCTTTGGCTCTCATCCACTGAAGATCCTCATTCCTTCCTCCTGCCACAGCCCCATATCATGGAATCAGGTTGGAAAAAACCTTTAAAGTCATCGAATCCAGCTGTTCCCCCACAGCTGCCAAGGCCACCACTGACCCATGTCCCCAAGTGCCACATCCACACAGCTTTTAAGTCCCTCCAGAGACTCCAGCCCTGCCCTGCGGTGCTGCTTCACATTTGGCAGCTTCCAGAGACCTTGTCCTTGTGCTGCAGATGCCACCCAGCCTGGCAGGGATTGCTGCCACCCTGCAGCAACCTTGAAACCCCTTTGGTGGCCGCAGCATCTGTCACTGCAGATGCCAGCAGGGATGTTCCCAGTGCAGCTGGGACCCGCAGGGTGGGATGAGCATCCAAGGATGGACCCCATCTGCATCCAGGACCATCCCTGAAGGTCAGACAGAGAGGGGAGCACAGGGTGTCACCTGGCTCTGCTCTCCAGGGAGGGCACAGCAAATAGACATCCCATCACTACTTTCTGAATGAGGAAAGCAAATGCAGCCCAAATTCTCCTTCTCTTTATCCAAAGGGGCTGATATCTGAGCATTTCTATCCACAGAAAAAGCCCAGCAACAGCTGCTCTTCTCATTCAGGGAGCTGCTGCTGCAGTTTTGGGATCTTTAAATGTGTTACTTGTAAATTTTTGTACCTTTCTGGGAAAAAGCACCTTATCCTTTCTTATCACAAGGTGAAGGCATTTTTCTGCTATAACAGAAGCTGAAGGATTCTCATACTTTGTTGCACTGGTTGGATTATAGGGAGAGAAAGAACATTTAATGTTCCAGGTAGATGTCCAAGAAAAATCAAAAGACTCCAATAAAAGAAAATTCAGCCAGCTCAGCTTGTTTCTCCCTGCTGTAAAGAGACGAGGTTCAGCAAAGGTGAAGCAACTTATTTTGTTCCTGGTTTTAAAAATAACTGTCTCAACCTAAGCAAATCAGCCATGAGAATCCTTAATTGTTTGGTGCTGTGAGTAACAAAACCAGCACCTTTTCATTGGCCACTGCCTTTGGGGAGGAAACATAAATATGGGGGCTTCCACCCACACCTGTTTTCTGGCATAGTTTTGCCTGGTTTGGTTAATTTTGGGGGTGAGGGGTTCATTTAGAGGTGCTTCTGAAGCAGTGCTCACATCCATTTGCAAGGGTGTGAGCACAACCAGCTTGTGATGAGCCTTGTCACCAGCCAAAAATAGGGACACAAGTTGGAAATAAAAGAGCTGCAGCTTCAGTGCTCGGGCTGGAGGCAGGAGGTGGGATGTGGAGAGAGGTGTCAGCCCAGCCTGAGGAGACGTCACCCCTCTGGAACATCCAGAGTGGGACATATGGGATCCACTGTGGCCACGGGCCTGGCTGGCACCTCCTCACCTCACCTTACAGAGGAGGCTGTCACCCCTGCCCACTGCCTGGAGGTGACACTGCCTGCTGTTTTTCCAGCAGGGAATCCTCCCCCAGCTTCTTTCTCACCTTTCTGTGTGTGGTTGGAACTTTTCCCCAGTCCCCTGGGGATGTCAGAGATAACAATGTGAGCAGGAAATCAGTGCCTTCCTTCTGGATGCATTTCCAGGCACTGAAAACACTCTGGACCCCTGTCAGAGGTCCCTTCACCCTCAGCATTAAAAAGCCACTTTTCCCACAGCTGTCTGTATGTCAAGTGTCCCATAACTCATGGTGGTTGTGGCTCTGATCTACTTGAAGGTCTTTCCACCTCAAATTATTCCCAAATTCTACAATATCCTTCTAGGCCAAGTTCTGCACCATGGTTGCACGTGGCTCAAATTCACAGCTTCATGCTAATGGGGGATATTGGAGCCAGAGGATTTCCATCTTGCTGAATTCCTCACTTTGAAATTAAATGAAATACTCTGGATGATATAAATGTCACTCCAGCAGTGGTGGAGGCACAGACACAGTCCTGCCTCCACAGGCATTTCTCCTCACCATCCCACAGTCCCTCTCACCCCATATACATTTATAAAGTGAGATGAAAACAGTTTTAATGTATCAGGCCCCATGAATAATGTACTGGAATAGCCTCAGTGCAGCCAAGCATGCTCCATCCCATCAATATGATAAATGCAGGTACAGTTGTTTTAATTGTCGGGATTGTGTTGGAGTGCAAACACATCTGTGCTTCGCCAGGGGGGACGTTAATGTTGTCCTGATCCTGACAAACCTTTTCATTCACACACCACCATCCCACTGCCTGGAGCTAGAGAGCTGGGAATAGCCAGAATGTGCAGGAGCAGGCAGGATGAGTTGGGAACAGGCAGGATGGGTTGGGTCTAGCAAAGGGTGAGGGCATGGACAGCTTAGCTCCCTGCTGTTCCAGGGAAACTGGGAACTGGGCACTGCCTCATGCCCCAACCCTTTTATTGGCGATCCCAAAGCCCAGGAGAGGCTCAGAGCTGTGTGAGGTATAGCACAGAGTGTAGGGTTTGTCCAGAAATGTCCTTTGAAGGGTGCCTGTTGTGTCCTTCACATCACCTCAAAGATCTTGGCTTGGCCTTCCCATTCCTGCTGGAGAGGCACAGGGAAGCTCATCTCCACCTCTGCCCCCATCCTGGCAGGGGTGGGAAGGGGCTTAGAACAACCTGGGACAGTAGAAGGTGTTCCTGGCCAAGGCAGGGGAAAGAGACTGGCTTTAAGGTTCTTTCCAACCAACACCATGCTGGATTCTGGGAGAGGGTGACACCAGCGCTGTGGTTTGGACAGAATCGCCCTGCAGGGAATGGGTCACACTGGACATGTCAGATCTGCTTCCACTCTGGACACTGCAGCTCCATTCCCATCCTGGAATATCACAACTCTCTTCCCACTCGGGGATATGACAGCTGCATTCCCACCCTGGACCCAGCAGCTCCATTCCCACTCTGGAATACGGCAGCTCTCTTCCTACTCTGGAATACAATATCTCCGTTCCCACTCTGGAATGTGACAGCTCCATTCCCACTCTGGAATGTGACATTCCCACTCTGGAATATGACAGCTCCATTCCCACTCTGGAATGTGACATTCCCACTCTGGAATGTGATAGCTCCATTCCCACTCTGGAATATAGCAGCTCTCTTCCTACTCTGGAATACAATATCTCTGTTCCCACTCTGGAATGTGACATTCCCACTCTGGAATGTGACAGCTCTGTTCCCACGCCGCTGTATTTTGCCATTCCTCTGTATTTTGCCATTCCTCTGTATTTTGCCATTCCGCTGTATTTTGCCATTCCTCTGTATTTTGCCATTCCTCTGTATTTTGCCATTCCGCTGTATTTTGCCATTCCTCTGTATTTTGCCATTCCGCTGTATTTTGCCATTCCTCTGTATTTTGCCATTCCGCTGTATTTTGCCGTTCCGCGGTCGCCGCGGGGCTCGGGCCAGAGGCAGCAGTAAAATATCTCCGTAATAAACGGAACCATTTGGCTCTCGGAGCCGGTGCCAGCTTTTATAACAATTTCCATCTTAAGATGGCTCAATCCATATTTAATGAAATCTTCTATAAACCCTTTAACAGCCCTCAATTCATTTCAAGTGGTAAATGAGTCAGCACTTCGAAATGATGAGCAGGATTCAGACTTTGCTGCCGTTACTTAAGGAGAAGAAGTGATTCTTTTTTAATGTTTTTTCTCCTAAATAACGTTTCCTTTTCATTTTTTTTCTCTATTTTTTTGGTTGCCGATGTGATGCTGCTGCATAGAGGTGAGGGCAGGCACAGGGGCACGAATGCCCAAGATCTGGCACCATCCCCCTGGTCCCTGCAGACAGACCTGACCAGCCCAGACTGATTTATCTGACTGTCCCTCATCCAATCTCTTGGCTGGGTCAGCTCCAAACAGGATTCATCTCTCGCTGCCTCAGTTTCCCATTTACTTGTGCTACCAACCTCCTGCCAGCCATGTCAGAGAGCTCTGGAGGGTCATCCCAGCTCTCTGTGCAGCCTGAATTCCTCTAGCATGGAGTTTGGAAGCATTCTGGAGGGAGATATCACATCCACCAAGCACAGCCCACCTGAGGAGAAATCATCTGCCCTGCTATTCCCATTTTCCCTTGGAATCAAACAGCAAAATCCCCTAAAGAGCTGGAGTCTCAGGGAAAGTCATACACCAGCTGTGTAATCACCACTCCACGGTACCTGCTCATTTGAATAATGAAATGGCATCTTTGTTAAAGGCAAGGAGACTTCCAAGCTGTCTTGTTCCGCAGCTCACCTATAAAAGCCAAGCAAGCTTTGCAAAACATTTCAATTCTCCTGATCACTGTAATTACTGGCCAGGATCCAGCCCTGCTCTCTGCTCGGCTGTGCCAGCAGGTTACACACGAGGGCTGTGGGCTCTGAAAGAAAGTGAATCATGGCTTGGTTTATTTTTGAAAATGTCTTTATTCTGCATGATATTGATTTTTTTTCTCTTATTCCACACCACGCAAAGCAAGCCCTGCCTGTGTGGGGATGTGTCAGTGCCTCTCTGCTTGGGGTGAGCTGAGGCTGAAGATGTGTGTCACTGGCTGTAGCGTAAAACCCAGTCAGGAATCTCCACAGGGCCTGTAAATATTGCCTTTAAGTGGCACTGCGTGGGTGATGGTGGCACTAACACTGTCCTAAAACAGCAATGGGGGCCAAGTAACCTCAAACATTTCCATGGCAGGGTTTCCAGCACCCCCCTGGCTCCAGTCATTGAGTATTTCCAATTAACTCTTCATTTCAATGGCCTGAATCCTACTGAACCCAGAGAGATGCACAGCAGTGCCTTCTCCTTTATCCCAGCACCACTGGGAGCCAGCAGCCCTGGGAACAGATTTCTGGGCAGGTTTGGGCAGGGTCTGTGCTTGGGAGGTTGTGTAAGGAGGTGAAGTGGCCACATTAGGCCTGGCTTGGAGAAGATGGAATGAGAGGACAGCTTGGGCCCCAATATCTGCTCATGCCAAGTGCCAGGTGGGGTGTGGAGCTG